>NC_138870.1:82624663-83870656 GCF_965194805.1 Balaenoptera borealis
GATTTTGGAGCATGTATCTATCTCTTCAACCCCCTCCACTTTTGATAATTACTGCAAATGGATTGCTGGAGAGGTATCATAGTGTAACAGTTACAGGCAAAATCTCTCAAGCCAAACTACTGGGTTTATGGTCTGATGCTGCCACTTACTAACCACATGGCCTTTGAGTAGTCCCTCCTGTCTGTGCCTTGACATTCTTATCAAAAAATGTTGATGCTACTAGGAGTCAACTCTTAGAGTTGTTGCAAGTATAAAGTAAACTAAAACAAATACTGTGCTTAGAATGGGGCCAGGTGCATGACAATTACCCAATAAACATTAGTTCCTTTTATCATGGATTTTTTTCATACAGCTTCAAAAATCCTTCTCAAAACAGTTCCAGGAAGCCACTGTCAATGAATAAGGGTTGACATAAGAGATGAAATCAATTTGTCTAGTCTCCATCCTCTATAAAGTGAGAAGACAATGATACAAGTAGAGACCTGTGTTTCTGTGTCCATATAGCTTTAAAGACTTGTGAAATCACAGAATCTCAGAGGAGAAAAGGACCATAATAGTCAGCCACTGTAGCCTCTCTCCTGCTCTGGAAATGTCTTCTGTAGTATGCCCTAGCGCACATGCATGTGGGCCTCTGCTTGCTACTCAATGCTCATCAAATTATTTAATTTTAACTTTAGATATTATCTTAGTTCCAGCTGCTATAACAAAATAACAAGACTGAGTGGCTTAAACAACAGAAATTTATTTCTCATGGTCTGGAGGCTGGGAAGTCCAAGATCAAGGTTCTGGCTCATTCACTTTCTGGTGAGGGTTCTCTTCCTGGCTTACAGACAGCTGCCTTCCTGCTGTGACCTCACATGGTCTTTCCTTGGTGTGTGCACATAAAGAGAGAGAGATTTCTTTCTCTTTTTTAAAAGGTCTCTAACTCGATAGGATGACCCTAATGATCTCATTTAACCTGAATTACCTCTTAAAAGCCCTATATTCAAATACAGTTGCATTGGGGGTTAGGACTTCAACATATAGCTTTTGGGGGGACACCATTTAGTCCATAGCAAACATTTTTAGTCTTACTGAACTGAATTTAGCCTCACTATAAGTCACAATTTTATTACCAAGGGCAACAAAGGAAATGAGACGTCCTCCACATGACAAACGTATAAGAATTCAAAACACTTAAAGTGTCCTCTCTAGTTTGTCTTATCTTCAGGTTAAATGTCCCCAGTTGTTTCAATAATTTTTCACCTAGACTTCTCACCATCCCATGAACACTATATCCTTTGTTAATTTCTATGCTTAAAAGTGGTATCTACAATTGAAAACAATGTTTCAAATGTGATCTGATCAATATAAAATGCATAGGAATTAGTATCTTCTCTGTTGTTATAACTATTCTTGCTTTGTCACAGGCTGACATTGCATTCAATATGTTAGTCATTGGATGACAGTTTATAGGCAATTAGCTTATTCTAGCATTTTAGGTACTTAGTAAGCACTGGTTGAATTGAACTGAAGTCCACTCTGAAGGAGTTTTTTGTTATCTTAAGTTTTATTTCTTCTGAATCGTCTCCTGTCTAAAGGGTTCATACAAGACTAGAAACTGGGCCATTTTGGCGTTCTCTTGATATTTTTGAATTTACATTAAGAACAGTAATAAAGGTCTGGACCAGTATGGAGAAAAATTGCAATGGATCAATATAGAGAGTGCCTGCACAGAAGAAAAACTGATAATATTGTTTTCATCTCTTTCCAGAACAAGAGAGAGAGTGAACAAAGGACTATGCTTCTGTTATGTGTCTTCAGTAATTGCTTTAACACGTGACTTGCCATTTAAGCAATAAATGACGTTAACTAAGGGTTTAATATACGTCAGCTACTGTGCCAGACACTTCCACATTATCTCGTTAATCCCCTCAACAGACCTGTGAGGTAGGTCTTATTAGCCTCACTTTAGAGAAAAGTTATGGAGCTTGCCTAACTTTACATGCTAAAGATAGTCCTTGCATTGGCTGCCAAATCCCAAGTACTTTCCACCACACCTGAGCTAGTGAAACTGGGGTGTGCTGCGGATACTGGTACCACAGCTAATATATGGCATATCATCCTGGGACATTAATATTCCTGCTGGCAGGTATATTAGTATATTAGGGTTGCCATAACAAATACCACAGACTGGGTGGCATAAACAACAGAAATTTATTGAGTCCTGGAAGGTAGAAGTCCAAGATCAAGATATGGGCAGAGTTGGTTTCTTCTGAAGCTTCTCTCCTTGGCTTGTAGATAGCCATCTTCTTCAAATATCTTCATATGGACTTCCTTCTGTTTGTAACTGGGTCTTAATCTCCTCTTCTCATAAGGACATCAGTCATATTGGATTAGGACTGACCCTAATTACCTCATTTAAACTTATTTACCTCTTTAAAGACCCTTTTTCCAAATACAGTCACGTTCTGAGGTACTGGGGGGTTAAGAACTTCAACATGAATTTTGAGGGAGCTCAGTTCAGCTCATAATAGCAAGTAATCAAAAACATATTAAAAAGTAGGTGAAATATAATGCACAGTGGCCTGGACTCGAAAGTTTGATTGCTTTGGTTGGATCCTGATTCTTTCATTAACCAGCTGAATGACCTTGGGCAAGTTATTTACCTGTCTGTATCTCAGTCTCCTAATCTTTAAGATGGAGATTTAATAGTATGTTTATAGGTTTTTATGAGGATTAATTGAATATATATATTTATATATTGCATTAAGTCCTGTATATTTATTAACTCTTACTATATTATTGAATAAAGTAAAATGCAAAATTCTTTTAATTTTAAAGTTAAAACATATTGTAGAATTTTTTCACCTACAGAATGCTGATTCAATCACATATATCCATTCATTGTCCTCTTCTAATGGGGTCGAGTGGAGAAACAGTTTCTGCTACCATGGACTTTCTCTTCATGCTAGGCAGACATCTAAGATGCTTCTTGATGATTCCCACCAGTGGTATTCAGGCCTGATACAATCCCCTCCCTTTAAGTGTAGGCTGGACCTAATTAATCACTTATAATGAATAAAATACAGCAGAAGTGTTGGAATGGCACTTCCAAAGTTAGGTTATAGAAATCTGTGACTTCCATCTTGCTTGCTTGTCCTCTCTTCTGGATCTTTTTGCCTGCTTGCTTTGATGGGGCAAGTCGTAGTGTTTGGAGTTGCCCTATGCATAAGCCCACATGGCAAGGAACTTAGCACAGCTTCTGGCCCACAGACTTTGAGGAACTGAGGCCCCTCAGTTCAACACCATACAAAAAAACTGAATCCTGCCAACAACAACATGATTAAGTTTGGAACTGAATTCTTCCCCAAGCAAATTCTTTCCTTTCAAGCCTTGGATGACTGAAGCCCCAGTTGGCACCTGGATTACAACTTGTGAGAGACCCTGTGGCAGAAGACCCAGCTAAGCTGTGCCCAGATTCCCAACCTACAGAAACTATGAGGAAAATAAATACTGTTGATCCAAGCCACTAAGTTTTGGGATAATTTGTTATGCAGCAATAGGTAACTAATACACTCTGCTGAAAGTGAAGAATGTTGTGAAAGAAGATGGAGCCATCAAGATTCAAGTGGAAAACAAGATGCACGCAAACACAGCAGAAGGACATAAAGAGGGCTAGAAAGGAGCTGTCCTCCGAAGATCACAACTATTTTCTAACACTCACTCTGCTCAAGTGGTTTTTCCCCATCAGCATCTCTAGAATCAACCCTCAATTGGATAGCTTGCAAATACCCTTGCTTCGCACCAGTTGCATTTCAAAGCACTTAAATTGCTCAACCTGCTCCAATACATTTACTCCTACTGTTTTCATCATTCATGAGGCCCTCAGCTTTTATAATCTAGGAGATGACCTGAAGATCAGAGTTAATTTAATTTAAAATCAATGAACTAGAGAAGAAAGCCCCTGCCTCCAGCATCGACATTGAACTGCAGGCTTCTGCAAACTCAGGGGCAAAGACACATAACAGCATATGCCATGTTGTTATTTCTAGCCAGGTGCCTAGAGTCACGCAATCACAACGTTCTACCTAAAAAGATTTTGAAAATTGGTCCCCACCTGATTTAATACTACTTATAGGAGCCTTTTGTTTGATCAAAGGAATTGCAAACCACTTCCTGGATTCATTTTTGAGTCTTAAATCACAGTGAGTAACTAAAACCAATATCAATGAATCCTACATCCTTGATATTTTGGACAAAGTCGCTCATGACTGAGATAATCAAAGGGCTTAGATTTCTGAGCAATGGTTCATATAAAATATTTGTGTTTTAAACTGAGTTCTATTTGCAAAGTTACTAACTCCTACTGCAAGAAGTAAGAAGGCTCTGTGATGCAATGCCTGGGGGTATCTAGTTCACATGTAATTGTTTTATCTTCAAAGTCTGATTTCTGGTTTTCAGGGGTCTGCAGTGAGATGGCTTCACAGCTAATTGTTTTCTATTCATCCACTCCTTCATTTGTTTATCCATTCAGCAAACACTTACTGCATATCTCTTCTGTGCCAAGCACAATGCTAGATCTTAGGGATTAAAAATGAATAACACAGTCCTTCAGTCAAAATAGACTACGTTTTGCTATTGTAATAAAGAAGCTCAAAATCATCTCTATGGCTTATCCCAACAAGTTTATTTCTTGCTTACACCAAGCCTACAAAGTCCACCTGATACCTCCATGGCAGTCTGGGTTTCTGTGTTTGCTGAGACTAGGGACAACCAGAATGGAAAGCCTGGTAGCAGTAATTAAATGCTTCCATCAGAAAGAGACACGAGCACTTCTGTTTGCATGGCCAGGTCTGCCCCCAAGTAGAAGTGCAACCGCCAGAACAGTTTCATTAAGAGGAGAAAGAGAAATAGAACACAAGATTGTTTTCCACACACTGACTTTGCTCCCTGACACTCCCCACCCAGTTCAGTTTTGTTAGCCTGTGCAGACATGTCACACATGGGCACTTGTATTATTTTTTTTTTTAAACATCTTTATTGGAGTATAATTGCTTTACATTGTTGTATTAGTTGCTGCTGTATAACAAAGTGAATCAGCTATACGTATACATATATCCCCACATCCCCTCCCTCTTGTGTCTCCCTCCCACACTCCCTATCCCACCCCTCTAAGTGGTCACAAAGCACGGAGCTGATCTCCCTGTGCTATGCGGCTGCTTCCCACTACCTATCTATTTTACATTTGGTAGTGTATATATGTCAGTGCTACTCTCTCGCTTCGTCCCAGCTTACCCTTCCCCCTCCCCAGGTCCTCAAGTCCATTCTCTAAGTCTGGGTCTTTATTCCTGTCCTGCTCCTAGGTTGATCAGAACCTTTTTTTTTTTTTTTAGTTCCATATATGTGTTAGCATACTGTACTTGTTTTTCTCTTTCTTACTTCACTCTGTATGACAGACTCTAAGTCCATCCACCTCACTACAAATAACTCAATTTTGTTTCTTTTTATGGCTGAGTAATATTCCATTGTATATATGTGCCACATCTTCTTTATCCATTCATCTGTCGACGGACACTTAGGTTGTTTCCATGTCCTGGCTATTGTAAATAGAGCTGCAGTGAACCTTGTGGTACATGACTCTTTTTGAATGGTATTCTCAGGGTATATGCCCAGCAGTGGGATTGCTGGGTCATATGGTAATTCTATTTTTAGTTTTTTAAGGAACCTCCATACTGTTCTCCATAGTGGCTGTATCAATTTACATTCCCACCAACAGTGCAAGAGGGTTCCCTTTTCTCCACACCCTCTCCAGCATTTGTTGTTTGTAGATATTTTGATAATGGCCACTGTGACCAGTGTGAGGTGATACCTCATTGTAGTTTTGATTTGCATTTCTCTAATGATTAGTGATGTTGAGCATCCTTTCATGTGTTTGTTGGCAATCTGTATATCGTCTTTGGAGAAATGTCTATTTAGATCTTCTGCCCATTTTTGTATTGAGTTGTTTGTTTTTTTGATATTGAGCTGCATGGGCTGCTTGTATATTTTAGAGATTAATCCTTTGTCAGTTGCTTCGTTTGCAAATATTTTCTCCCATTCTGAGAGTTGTCTTTTCGTCTTCTTTAAGGTTTCTTTTGCTATGCAAAAGCTTTTAAGTTTCATTAGGTCCCATTTGTTTATTTTTGTTTTTATTTCAACTTTCATAGGAGGTGGGTCAAAGGATCTTGATGTGATTGATGTCACAGAGTGTTCTGCCTATGATTTCCTCTAAGAGTTTTATAGGGTTTGGCCTTACATTTAGGTCTTTAATCCATTTTGAGTTTATTTTTGTGTATGGTGTTAGGGAGTGTTCTAATTTCATTCTTTTGCATGTAGCTGTCCAGTTTTTGCAGCACCACTTATTGAAGAGACTGTCTTTTCTCCATTGTATATTTTTGCTTCCTTTATCAAATATAAGGTGAGCATATGTGTGTGGGTTTATCTCTGGGCTTTCTATCCTGTTCCATTGATCTATATTTCTCTTTTTGTGCCAGTACCATACTGTCTTGATTACTGTAGTTTTGTAGTATAGTCTGAAGTCCAGGAGCCTGATTCCTCCAGCTCTGTTTTTCTTTCTCAAGATTGCTTTGGCTATTCAGAGTCTTTTGTGTTTCCATACAAATTGTGAAATTTTTTGTTCTCGTTCTGTGAAAAATGCCATTGGTAGTTTGATAGGGGTTGCATGGAATCTGTAGATTGCTTTGGGTAACAGAGTCATTTTCACAATGTTGATTCTTCCAATCCAAGAACATGGTATATCTCTCCATCTGTTTGTACCATCTTTAATTTCTTTCATAAGTGTCTTATAGTTTTCTGCATACAGATCTTTTGTCTCCATAGGCAGTTTTATTCCTAGGTATTTTATTCTTTTTGTTGCAATGGTAAATGGGAGAGTTTCCTTAATTTCTCTTTCAGATTTTTCATAAGTAGTGTATAAGAATGCAAGAGATCTCTGGACATTAATTTTGTACCCTGCTACTTCACCAAATTCATTAATTAGCTCTAGTAGTTTTCTGGTAGCATCTTTAGGATTTTCTATGTATAGTATCATGTCATCTGCAAGCAGTGACAGATTTACTTCTTCTTTTCTGATTTGGATTCGTTTTATTTCTGTTTCCTCTCTGATTTCTGTGGCTAAAGCTTCCAGAACTATGTTGAATAATAGTGGTGAGAGTGGGCAACCTTGTGTTCTTCCTGATCTTAGTGAAAATGGTTTCAGTTTTTCATCATTGAGAATGATGTTGACTGTGGATTTGTAATACATGGCCTATATTACGTTGAGTTAGGTTCCCTCTATGCCTACTTTCTGGAGAGTTTTTATCATAAATGGGTGTTGAGTTTTGTTGAAAGCTTTTTCTGCATCTATTGAGATTATAATATGGTTTTTATCCTTCAAATTGTTAATATGGATTCTGTTTTCTAGTATTTTGTTAAGGATTTTTGCATCTATGTTCATCAGGAATATTGGCCTGTAGTTTTCTTTTTTTGTAACATCTTTGTCTGGTTTTCCATCTGGTCCTGGACTTTTGTTATTTGGAAAATTTTTAATCACAGTTTCAATTTCAGTTCTTGTGATTAGTCTGTTCATATTTTCTATTTCTTCTTGGTTCAGTCTCGGAACGTTGTGCTTTTCTAAGAATTGGTCCATTTCTTCAAGGTTGTCCATTTTATTGGCATATAATTGCTTGTAGTAATCTCTCATGATCCTTTGTATTTTGCAGTGTCAGTTGTTACTTCTTTTTCATTTCTAATTCTGTTGATTTGAGTCTTCTCTCTTTTTTCCTTGATGAGTCTGGCTAATGGTTTATCCATTTTGTTTATCTTCTCAAAGAACAGGCTTTTTGTTTAATTGATATTTGCTATCATTTCTTTCATTTATTTTTCATTGATTTCTGATCTGATCTTTATGATTTCTTTCCTTCTGCTAACTTGGGTTTTTTTGTTCTTCTTTCTCTAATTGCTTTAGGTGTAAGGTTAGGTTATTTATTTGAGATTTTCCCTGTTTCTTGAGGTAGGATTGTATTGCTGTAAACTTCCCTCTTAGAACTGCTTTCGCTGCATCCCATAGGTTTTTGGACCAACGTGTTTTCATTGTCATTCGTTTGTAGGTAATTTTTGATTTCCTCTTTGATTTCTTCAGTGATCTCTTGGTTATTAAGTAGTGTATTGCGTAGCTTCGATGTGTTTGTATTTTTTACAGTTTTTTTTCCCTGTAATTGATATCTAATCTCATAGCGTTGTGGTTGGAAAAGATACTTGATATGATTTCAGTTTTCTTAAATTTACCAAGGCTTGATTTGTGACCCAACATATGATCTATCCTACAAATGCTCCATGAGCACTTGAGAAGAAAGTGTATTCTGTTGGTTTTGGATGGAATGTCCTATAAATATCAATTAAGTCCATCTTGTTTAATGTATCATTTAAAGCTTGTGTTTCCTTATTTATTTTCATTTTGGTTGATGTGTCTATTGGTGAAAGTGGGGTGTTAAAGTCCCTTAGTATGATTGTGTCACTTTCGATTTCCCCTTTTATGGCTGTTAGCATTTGCCTTATATATTGAGGTGCTCCTATGTTGGGTGCATAAATATTTACAATTGTTAAATCTTCTTCTTGGATTGATCCCTTGATTATTATGCAGTGTCCTTCTTTGTCTCTTGTAATTGTCTTTATTTTAAAGTCTATTTTGTCTGATATGAGAATTGTTACTCCAGCTTTCTTTTGATTTCCATTTGCATGGAATATCTTTTTCCATCCCCTCACTTTCAGTCTGTATGTGTCCCTAGGTCTGAAGTGATTCTCTTGTAGACAGCATATATATGGGTCTTGTTTTTGTATTCATTCAGCCAGTCTTTGTCTTTTGGTTGGAGCATTTAACCCATTTGCATTTAAGGTAATTATTGATATATATGGTCCTATTACCATTTGGTAATAGGAACTTAGGTGGTGCTCTGAGTCCCCTCTCCTCAAGCACCCTGAAACAATCGTCTCTTGGCTCTTAGGCAGTACCAGACATTTTCCTGGACTCCTTACCTGCTAGCTGTGGTGCACTAGCCCCCTTCAGGCTATGTTCATGCAGCCAACCCCAGTCCTCTCCCTGGGATCTGACCTCTGAAGCCCGAGCCTCAGATCCCAACCCCCACCCACCCCAGTGAGTGAGCAGAGAAGCCTCTCAGGCTGGTGAGTTCTGGTCGGCACCGCTCCTCTGTTCAGGAATCTCTCCACTTTGCCCTCTGCACCCCTGTTGCTGCACTCTCCTCTGTGGCTCCGAAGCTTCCCCCCACCCCTCCACTCCCTGTCTCCACCAGTGAAGGGGGCTTCCTAGTGTGTGGAAACTTTTCCTCCCTCACAGCTCCCTCCCAGACATGCAGGTCCCATCCCTATTCCTTTGTGTCTGTTTTTTCTTTTTTCTTTTGCCCTACCCAGGTACGTGGGGAGTTTCTTGCATTTTGGGAAGTCTGAGGTCTTCTGCCAGCGTTCAGTAGGTGTTTTGTAGGAGTTGTTCCACATGTAGATGTATTTGTGGGGAGGAAGGTGATCTCTACGTCTTACTCCTCTGCCATCTTGAAGGTCTCCTCTCTGAGACTTCCGCGTGCTCAGTTCAGCAGCATGGACTGGCGTTCTGTGAACAGCAGCTCTGTGGGATTTGCTCCTTGTATGACTTTTGTCAGGCCTTCAAAATATTAAACATATCTTGGAATCCCCCCATTATTGTTCTCATGGACAATTAAAGGAACAGGGACTCCCCTTTAGAAATGACCCATTTCCCTTTCTCTGAAAATATTGTGGTTCTTCCCTCTCTTCCCCTCTGGCCCAGGTAGGAAAGGCTGGTCACTCCTTGAAAGTGGAGAAATGAACAAAAGAGGACGTAGTTCAGACCAAGCTAGACTTTGAGAATTACATTAAATTCTCCATCATCTATTTATCTATGTAATCATTTGACCATTTGACAACTATGTAATAAGCATCTGTACTATATGCTGTGTGCTAGGAATGAGATATTTATCAAAATAGACATGATTCAAACAATATATTGAGGGAGACTGTCAAGAAATGAGCAATTACAATGCAGTGTAGTAAAAGCTTTGCTAGAAAAGTGCAGAGACCTCTGGGGACACACTGGGGCACCCAATGGATGAGGGTAGGCCCTTGGAGGAAATAATGCCCAAGCAAATGTCTAAGATCTGCAGAGGAATAAGTTAGGTGAAAAGAGCGGGGGGGAATGAGTGATTGTTCCACAAGAGCAAACGCCAGGAGGAGAGAAAGAGGAAGAAGAAGAGGAAGACAGAAAAAAGAGAGGAGAAAGCAGATGAAGCTTTTGACATAATCAGGGAACTATCCAGAGCATAGATTCAAGGTGGGGGAGTTTTGAGAGACAAGACTAGCGCCATGAGGAGGAGTCAGGTTTCACAGGACTTTGTAAGCCATGAATAAGAGTTTGGACTTTTTCCTAAGAGCAATGGGATACCATTGAAAGGTTTCAAATAGAAGAAAGTGATATGACAGATACTTCATATTTGAAGTAACAACTGCCTTTTACGAAAGCCTAGCAGTTTTTATGCTGGCAAAAGACCCAACCCAATCCAATGCTTGCTCACAGCAGTCATGGTCTTTGTCTGGTTTCCTTAGTAGGGCGATTTATGTGGAAGTGAATTGGGGATTTGTGTGTTTGGTATGATTAGGAACACCAGGAGAGCCTCTAACACAAAACTATACTTTCCACTCTCTGCCATCAACACTGAAACCCCACTCTATTTGCTTTTTCTTTTTTTTTTCATTTACCTGTTCATCAAATATGCACCAAGCACCTGCTATGGAAATGGAATAGAGCTTATACAGTAAAGAAAAGAAGACAAGGACAGGACTCTTGCTTTCAAAAGGCTAAAGGTCTAGCAGGGGAGATAAGACAAACTGAATAGTATTGAAACAGAGCAGGACCCTATGGTCCTTACCCCCCCATGTCCTCAGCCTGCCTTTTGTCTGTGAAAAAATTTTAGCCAAACAGTAAGTTTAATCAGACAAGTGAGAAAATGCAGAAACAAAGGAAAACAGTCAACAGAGACCAAATAATAATAGTTTAGTCATTAAGCAAAGTCAAGGGCCTTTAGTTTCTCCTCAAGGGCTATAGATAATATTCTGAGCCATATCCTGTGAGCTGTCTTATAGATACTAAAACCCCCACCAGGTGGAAGAAGTTAACTACATGATGACCAGGCTGTAGCCATGACATAAGCTGCCACAATTTCGAGAACTGGCCTCAAGGAAATGGGAGCAAACTGATCCTGGAACTGAAGATTAACTGTACTTAAAACAATCCAAATGATGCTGGTCAGACCACAGTATGACCCATTTCAAGATGACTGTCAGAGCTGACTGTGCTGTTTCTACATGTAGCCCCCTCCCTCCGTCTACAAAAGCTTTTGCTCGCTGGTTGGGGAGGGGGGAGTCGGCCTTTGGACAGGAGTCCGCCTTTCCCCCCACCCCCACCCACTGCCCCTGGTTGCCGGCATCCGAAATAAAGCAAAGGTTCCTTTCCACCAACTTACCTTTTAATTGGCTTTTGAGTGGTGAGCAACCGGACCCCCATTTTTGGTAAGAGTATCATGTGTGGGAGGAGAACAGAGCTACAAGAATCCAGAGGAATAAATGAGCCTTTCAGACTGGGGACCCCAGGGAAGGCTTTGTGTAAAAAATACCACCATGGCTGGGCCTTCAAAGATGAATATGAAAAGCTTTTGCACAGCAAAGGAAGCCATTAACAAAATGAAAAGACAATCTACCGAATGGGAGAAAATATTTGCAAGGGATACAACTGATAAGGGATTAATATCCAACATGTAAAAATAGCTCATACAACTCAGCATCAAAAAACAAAAAACCCAATTAAAAAATGGGCAGAAGAACCAAACAGACATTTTTCCAAAGAGGAAATGCAGATGGCCAACAGGCACAAGAAAAGATGCTCAACATCACTAATCACCAGAGAAATGCAAATCAAAACCACAATGAGATATCACCTCACACTTGTCAGAATGGCTATCATCAAAAAGAACACAAATAACTAATGTTAGCAAGGAGATGGAGAAAAGGGAAGCCTTGTACAGTGTTGGTGGAAATGTAAATTGGTGCAGCCACTGAGGAAAACAGTATGGAGATTTTTCAAAAAACTAAAAATAGAACTACCATATGACAATTCCACTCCTGGGTATACATCCAAAAAAAACAAAAAAACAAATTCAAAAAGATACATGCACTCCAATGTTCATAGCAGCATTATTTACAAGTGCCAAGATATGGAAGCAACCTAAGTGTCCATCAGCAGATGAATGGATAAAGAAGATGTGGTGTATATATACAATGGAATACTACTCAGCCATAAAGAAGAACAAAATTTTGCCATTTGCAGCAACATGGATGGACTTGGAGGGCATTATGCTAAGTGAAATAAGTCAGTGAGAGAAATACAAATACTGTATGATATCACTTATATGTGAAATCTAAAAAATACAACAAAGTAGTGAATATAACTAAAAAGAAGCAGACTCACAGATATAGAGAACAAACTAGTGGTTACCAGTGGAGAGGGGGGGAAAGGGGTAAAATAGGGATGGGGAGGTGAGAGGTACAAACTATTGGGTGTAAGAGAGGCTCAAGGATGTGTTGTACAACATGGGCAATACAGCCAACATTTTAAAATAACTGTAAATGGAAAGTAACCTTTCAAAATTCTATAAAAATTTTTAAAAGTTGCATGATTTTCTCAGTGCTGAGCCACGTTTTCATCAGAAGTCTTTCAGCTCTCCATGAGAAAAATTTAACGCAAATGAGCTTAAACAAAAAGAGAGCATTATAGGCTCCCACACTGGCCCAGAGGTGCTGCTGACTTCAAGCCTAGCTGGATCCAGGGACTCAAGGTTATAATCAGAGCTCAATCTTTCTCTCTCCATTCTTATGACAGATTCTCTCTGGCAGGCAAGATGGCTCTCAGCAAACCCAGTGTATTCATTCCATAGGGCTGCTCTAACAAATCACCACAAACTATGTATCTTAAAACAACAGAAATTTATTTTCTCACAGTTCAGGAGGTCTGAAGTCTGAAATCAAGGTGTCAGCAGGGTTGATTCCTCCTAGAGGCACTAAGGAAAAATCCATTCCATGCCTGTCTCCTAGCTTCTTGTGTTTGCCAGAAATCCTTGGCATTTTTTTTTTTTTTTTTTTTGCTTTTAGATGCATTCTACAAATCTCTGCCTCCGCCTCACATCCCTGTCCTCTCTGTGTTTCTCCTCTGTGCCTCTTTATTTAAAATCTTCCTCTTCTTTCTCTTGTAAGGACACCAGTCACTGGATTTAGCACGCACCCTAAATCTAGAATGATCTTTCTTGAGATCCTAAACTCAATTATATCTACAAAGAGTTCATTCCAAACAAATCATAGTTTGAGGTTCCAGGTGGACATGAATTTTAAGGGGACACTATTAAACCCACTACACCCAGCAAAGTCATCTTTCCCACTATCTATGGTACAAAGTCCCCCTCCAGTGGACCCAGATGGGATCATGTGCTAGATCTGTGGTGAAGGAGTTGGCTGTTGAGTTTAGTCCCACCAGAACCACATGGAGTGAGTTCTCAAGGGGAAAAAAATGTTCTGCTCTCAGAACAGGAGAAGACTCATCAATGACAGCATCCTGGAACAAGCTCCTGGCAGAGCTTTCTGAGGGAGGATATGGCAAGGTCTTTGGAATCATTATGCTTCAGAACTGAATGGACTGCAGAGGTTAGTGTAGTGGCTTCCATTCCCTATTACAGAAGAGGAACCAGAAGCACAGGACCAGAATGATTGAAGACCCCTGGACCTAACAGTCAGTGAGGGACATTCTGTTTGAAGACAGGTGCTCCCTCACCTGCATTTCGGGAGCAAGAGGCACCTGGAGAATGGGACAAATCAGATGGGGAGAGGCCAGTACAGGAGACATGGATGGATCTTCAAAACACATTTTACAATAATTCCTACAGCTATCCCTGCCTTAGTCTACTTAAACACTTTACCTATGGAGCTCAAAATTAGACCACTGGTTTTCAGAGGCTACTCTGAAGGCCTGTGTTGATGTCATGTTTACATCCATCTTCAGTGAAATTAGAAAATTAAGAATAATGTGGAAAATTTTAAGCTAAATTACTTCCATTTATTTTTTAAAAATCATTTATTTATTTATTTACTACTTGTTTGGTTGCGCCAGGTCGGGTCTTAGTTGCGGCACATGGGATCTTTATTTGCAGTATGTGAACTCATAGTTGTAGCATGTGGGATCTAGTCTCCTGACCAGGGATTGAACCTGGGCCCCCTGCATTGGGAGCGTTGAGCCCTAACCACTGGACCATCAGGGAAGTCCCGTAAGTTAATTCAATTTAAATAGCTACATGTTGGTCCCAAAATTCTATCCTTTCTACTTTTTTGGTATTTGTTAAGCTATTTTTTTAAATTAAACCATGGTCAGAGTAGAAAGTAATTTTTATTTTGTGTCATTTAGTTTTGTGCCTGTATTTGGCAAATGAAAACGTTGGCAACCCCAGGGTAGGTTTCCATATTTTTGGACAGGGAGGGGATTTTACCGACTCATGAAATCCAAAGGTCTTGGATACCTAATCTTGGCCAACTGCTTCATCTCTTAGGTAGCCCCAGAGCTGAGAAACCCCAGGGGAAAATCCCAGAGGGCTTCCCTGAACATTCATTTTCTAAAAAGGAAGGTAGCCTGGATTTTGAATTGATTTTTATTATGTTTGGAATGTTTTAAGAAAGCCCTCTTTTGCTCAGGATGAGATGGAGTTTGTTAGCGGCATTTTTAGTTGCTAAGGGACGTGCCATTCTAAAGTGAAGCATGCATGCGGTACTTCCTAAAATCCTGTAGCTTAGAGACTGTACTACCATTACTGCAAGTGTTCAAAAACTAGAAGACCCACTTGTTGGTCAAAGCAGCTGAGCTGGTTGAAAGCCTCTGATTTATATGAAAACAATTACCCGTACTTTTTCAAACAGGAAAATTAGCAGGGCATTCTTCAGAGTAATTGATCTGTGAATTTGAATTTGATTTGTTTATCCACAACAGCCATCACACCAAATTAGCAATAAGCATGTTTCAGCCAAACTTCACGGTTGGTGACCCCTAAGTTGCACATCATTCATCATGCTACAGGCACTCCTGGCCCACTTTATCCAAGCCACTCTTGTTAGAATAACTGTTTGGAAGTAGGAGGGCCATTGTGAAAGCTTATTTAAGGAACTAGTTAGACATAGAACAATTCTTTCCTGGAATTTAGAAGGGTGAGTTATCTTTGCCTAACCAGGAGGCAAAGAGATACTCAAGAGTGGCATATTGGTCATCCACTGGGGTAACCAGAGAGACCTGAATTTTCATTAGGTGGTCCTATTGTATCTACTCTCCACGTCTCCCAGCTTCCTTTAGGTTTGTTCAGTTCCTGAAGAATGAAGGAGATAAACAATGCTAAAAAGCCAGCAAAGAAAAGAAATAAGAGTAATCTAGTACGTGATCAATGCCTCATCCTCCAGACCTTAAAATAGAGAAAATAGTAAACATCCCTTACCCACTTCTTTTTTTTTTCAACATCTTTATTGGAGTATAATTGCTCTACAATGGTGCATTAGCTTCTGCTGTATAACAAAGTGAATCAGCCATACGTATACACATATCCCCATACCCCCTCCCTCTTGCGTCTCCCTCCCACCCTCCCTATCCCACACCTCTAGGTGGTCACAAAGCACCGAGCTGATCTCCCTGTGCTATGCAGCTGCTTCCCACCAGCCATCCATTCTACATTTCCTTACCCACTTTTTATTCACTCACTGGTGTATTCATTGATTGGTTGGTCCATTCATTCATCAATCCATTAAAAATCAAAATTTTATTAGTGACTATTACATGCAAGATATTCTTGTCTTAGGACCGTAGGATAGAGAGGTAATTAGAATGGACTTAAAGTAAAGGAGCTTTCAGTAAACTCATTTTAGCCTAGTGTTAAGGAGATTGTTGGTGTCCTGAGGGTCCTTGGTTATCCTGTTGGCCTCAAAAATGCTGACCAGGTTTCAGGCTTCCATTTCAGAAGAAGTGAAGCAGTCCAACTGACTGATTAGGGCTTTCTCCAGGTCTAATATTTTAAGGGAGAGAAACACATCATTGATGAGTCCTTCCCAGGGACAGTCAGTTTCCCAGGGAAGGAAAGCAGACAAGGACTCAAGGCATAAGCCTGTCCAGGAAGAATGCATGTGTGTCTCCTGGAACTTAAACCCAAGGGAAATCTCACTGGGAAAGAAGGGAAAAGAAACAAGTCACTAACCACCCTGATTTGCCATTAATAAAATTTGTACTTATTGATATTAAGAATCATTATTGATTATTGGATATTAATAAACAATCCTAGCACAGGTTTAGTGCCTACTCATGACCATCACTGGGCTGGAGCCACAGACAGACAAAACATAGTTCTTACCCTACAGGAGCGTCTTATATAGTCATGGATGAATATTGGTGAAGAAAAAGGAGACAGTCTTGGTTTCAACTGAGCTTTACAAAACACAAGAGGGAAGATAAAATCTTTTCATCCTTCTGGCATCTCATTGGAGGGATGGTTCTATCTGTTATCGAAAACAATAATAGCAACATATTTTGCATACGTACCGTGTGCCAGGTGCTATTCTAAGTGCTTTGAATACAAAGTCGGCAATCTGCAACCCAGAAAAGGGTCCTCACCTGGCACCCTGACCTTGGAATTCAGCCTCCAAAACTATGAGAAACAAACTTGTTATATATAAGCCACCTATGGTACTTTGTTATAGCAGCTTAAACAGACTAAGAGTGATCAAGGAAGGTCTCACCAAGGAAGTGACATCTGAGCAGCTAAATGAAGTGAAGGTGTGAACCATGTGGACATGTAGAGGAAGAGTGATCCAGGAGGGGGAAGGGCAAACACAAACCCATGTCTGTTCACTTCGAGAACACAGGCTTTATATGTCATGTTGAGCATAAAAAGACGAGTCAGATTTGGACCCTGAACTCAAGGAGTTAATAGTCAAATAGGGGGAAACGGGTAAGTTTAAAAATGTAAATGATTAGATTGATTGACCTCACAATGCACCTGACAATGAGGGTTAGGGCACCGTGAGGGATGAAGACAGGACAGGGATGATCAGGGAAGACCTCAGTTTGGAATCAAACCTTTACTTCCTAGGGTTAAAAATAGAGCACTCTGACCATCACATGCAGTAAACAAAATCATGGTTGTGATTGTTTCCTTTTACCTTTTCCACAGTAAAACTTGTCAAGAGTAGCAGGTTATACCTAGATCTGCATATTTGTGTGATGGCCTGTAGCATCTTCTCATTGATATGGTGATGAATCTGAAATCCATCAAGAAACAATGGACAAAGAAGCTTTGCTTCACAAATGTTAACCTTAAAATCTAACGTTGTCATGTTGCTGCAAATAAAGGGATATTTGCTAAGAATCCCCAGCTAAAGCCACCAATCAAACTCACTTGCCCTTTCTGGCTTTCTCCTTTTCTCTCTCATGCACTGAAGAATGATTTATCTTTTAACGTAGCCTTAATTCACAATTTCACAATTAATTAAACATCAGCCTAATCATTATACCCACAAAGCATTTAAACTGATGTTGGGAGAATGATGGGGAAATGAATAATGCTTTGAAGGTCCATTTCAAATTAGTTATTTGATTAATGAATATTCCACAAGGGCATTTGGGAGATGACCTCTGTTGATGACTTAAAAAAAGACATGTCTGTTTAGATAATGAGAAGACAAAGCGAGCTTGAGTTATCTCTGAGTGTACGTTGTGTAGAATTACAAGGATTAATCCATATAAAATGTATTACTTTTCCTGTGGCTTGCTGGAGATAACATAGAGTTGTAAGATCAATAAATAAAGTTTGGCATTTCAAAGATGCTGCTTGATGATAAACTGTGCAGTGCGCAGCCCAGACTGCCAGCCGTGGTGGCTCTGAGCACAAGACGCCCACCGGAGGCTTAGGAAAGAAAGCTGGGCTTGTTCCTGATAAGGCTTGCAGTGGGGCAGGCTGTTTGCCTCATAAGCTCTCCATAATCCCTCCCAACACCTGACCTTTCGATTTCTTAGATGTCGAAGAAGAAAATTGGTTGTCACCTGCTTCCTGTATATTCAAACAAATAAGAAACAGCTTACCTTGTTTTGTGGTTTAGAAGGAACCTTTTCCCAGCAGTTTCATGATCAAAAGCGCATATTGCAAAAGGGAATCAAATATAGGTCAAAGACGCTGACTGCAACACACGATAAGAGTAGGACTCTGAGAAGGAGGTGTTTCAATCACAACCAGACTGCCTTCTTTATGGAGAAATACATATCACAGACTTGACGTTGTAATCTCAGACAGTTAAGTTACTTTTCGTCCTTAATTATGCTAAATCTTAGAACAGTCCAAGCTGAATCAAAAATGGGGGTCATCAGAGTCCCCAAAGGATTGGAGTTGTTTGAACATGAAGCAAATGCTAGAGAAGGTTTAATTGCTATGGCAAACAACATAGTACTTCCTTCCCTCCTGAGCTGTTTTTTACTTTAAAGCGTGGAAGTAACCCTCCAAAAGCAGGATATACATTCATTCAATAGATAACTAATAATCCAGAGCCTCCTAGTGCTAAATAATTTCTTGGGAGCAAGTTGAGAACTTGAACTCTTATGGACCCCAGGGGACCTTTGGATGTCTGGCAGAGGGGGTGTAAGGCAGGGCCTCTAACTGCTATACACAAGAAGTTGGTAGGGGACCAGCTGTTGGTGCCCACCTCCTTCCCAATGTATAAAGGATGAGTCAACATTTTCTAAAACCATCTGTTGAGCAACTCTGAATGAGTTTAACTCTAAGGTAAGAAAGAAGGACTACTCTTTTAGAAACAGGAGACATGATATGGTTCAGACTTCAAGGCTCTAGACTGAAATAATAGAAATTTTAGAAACTAGATCCTGGATCTAGTGGTGGCGTTGAAACTGATTAACTGTTCAGCTTCGGGCAAGTCACTTCATTTCCTTCCTCTAAAAATGGAAGTGCACAAGGTCCTACTGCATAGCACAGAGAACTATATTCAGTATCCTGTGATAAACCATAATGGAAAAGAATATTAGAAAAAGAATGTGTGTATATATATATATATATATATATATATATATATATATATATATATATATATACAACTGAATCACATTGCTGTACAGCAGAAATTAACACAACATTGTAAATCAACTATACTTCAATTTTAAAAGATAATAATAATTTAAAAAATTAAAATGGAAGAGCTGTGTTCAGCTCAAAGTTTCCTTCCAGCTCAAAATCTCTCTTCTTCTTTTCCTTTGCATGGGTGAAAAAAATCAGGAAGTATGGCATTGAGATTATTTGTAGCTGTTGTCACACGACCATTAGGGAAAAGAATTTATTAGCCTTTTGGGCAGTGGTTTTTTAGAACTGAGTCCTCAATTTTTGCTTTGCAGATGTCCTTTAACATAAATCACCCAGCAGGAAGTTATTTATTACACTCTGCATTTATCTGCACTCATTTCCAAAAATTACTTGAGAGCCAGGTTTCTCATACCATTTGTAGTATCGCATGATGATTTTGGCATCTTTTGGCATACAATCCTTTTGGACTTGAGATATTCTAGCTCAGGTAGTATTTCTAAAAGTAATTGTCAAGGGAAAATCCTTGCTTCAATTTGGTCTTGAAAAGATTTCCTTATGCTGACTATTTTCAAGATAACCTTCCTCCAGGAGATCATTTAAAAGTCAAATGACAAGACTGGCTTCAATTTTCCCTTTTCAAGTCCAGAAAGACTTTCTTGAAAAATTTGGCATCTTACTCTTTGACAAAGCAGCATTTGGGGACTGCCCGGGATGACAATCACTTTTTGTTTTCTTATCCTTTGCTCTCTAGTCTCAAAAATGGAGACATCCTTGCCATTGGGATCAATTCATACCTAGGGCAGGGGGGATTTGAGCAAATCTTTTACCTCTCCCTGAGCCTTGTATTGTGTTTTCCTCAATACTCCTTTAGCTTGGCCTTTGAGCTCCACTCCAATGACTGATTTTCTACTATTGTGCCTTCATCGTTGTATCTCCTCTAGAGCCTCAATACCTGAGAGCAATGGTCACCTAGTCTTTGAACTGGTGTTCAGTGACTGGCTCTGTGATATTACCTGAAATTTTTCCCTGATGCCACCCACTTGCCTGGCTTTATCAGTCAATATTAGACCTTGTTCTGGTTCATTAAAAGGTTACAACTCTTTAAGAGTGCTCTCAGGGACATCCACCCACAGGGTTCCAGGGACCAAGATTTTGTACTTATGACACTGGCTGTTCGTTGAATTCATTTCTTGACCCTAGTCCAACCAGAAGTGACAACGCAGCTTTAACATCCTAGGTGATTCCATCTTCACCTGTATGCATTACAATTTTAGCAACGTACAACACTATCTTTAGTCAACTAACATAAAAATTTTCATTGTTAATAATTGATCAACGTGCAAATTCCTTTATTGTTTGTTAATAACCAATCCCATCCTCCAGAGTCTACAGAGGGACCTGGATTTCACAATACCAGATGCGCCTGGGCTGTGACAATCCCAGATTGGACTCATAAATACAATTGCTGTACTGCTGAGTTAACCATCATAATATCCTGGTACTTCTGCTTCCTCCCTGAGGACTGCTCCCTCCATCAGCAAGCTCATTCTGTTATAAATGTCTGATTTCTTGTTTTAGGTCCTCCTCTTTCCAGCCCCAGGACAGCCAACTATACTCTGCTTATCCACATGCAAATAAAGCCAAGAAACCTGATTGAATAACAGATTGACAGAGGACAGCTCTGTTAACAGAAAATGTCCTATTATTCAGAAACTGTAATGTCACCAGTGTCTTTCCAATTTTCCATTTGCTCCTATTCTTTGCCATCTTTCCCCTTTCATTGTGGATGCCACCTTCTCATTAGTATCCCAGTAGGAGAGAGTCTTCACAGAGAAAGCTTGCTGAAGCTGTCCTGGTGGAAACCTGTTCCCCTGCTTGCATTTTCATGGCTGAAACCCATGGTTATATTTGCTACCTACCCTTTATCACCTGGGCTTTCATGAAAGAAAAGGAATTTGAGGAGCAAGTGTAGTAAGAATCTAAAAAGACCAGAAAGTGTACTTAAGGACTGGACCTCCAGCAGAGCAGAGGTGTTTGGGAGAGTAGGCGCAGTCTTTATTCAGAAACTGACCAAATTCAGAGGGCTTTTAAGTGCAGAGAAATCACACAGCTGATAATCATCAGCCATGATTTTTACATTGAACTGCCATTGTGGAGTCGCATTTTAAGACACTAAACTTATTTTCCCCACTCTGTGAAAGTTCAAAATCAGGGCTATTGTGAGTATACCATACCTTTAAAGTTGGTAGGAGGGAGGGAATTTCCCCTATTTCCTAAAGCAAAAGACATTTTTACACATACAGATAGAATACATGGAAAGAATGCTTAGGATCCTGGCATATGGCAGATGTTAAATTTGGCCTGAAGAGTAACACCTCACAAGAAAAAGAGAAGTGAGGGAAGCCTTGTTGTACAGTGTCTTCAGTGCAAACTTGCAAGTCAAATGCTATGGGTGACTATGGGGCAGAAATCTGAGTTAGTATTATTTTGGACTCATTTCTCCTGGACAATCAGGAGTCTTGTACCACTTGGGGCTTGGATGTAGAGAGGATGAGACAGTCTCTAGCATATCCCTAGGATCCTTGATTGTTGGTATTGTAATGTAAGAGAGTGCTACTGAGCCATTCTTAGCGATAATTTTTTCCCCGGACAAATTCTAGGATTTGAAGGCATAAGTGGCAGTGGAGATGGAGCCAGGGGTGCACAAATACAGTGATCTATACTTTATCTTTGTGAGTTATCTTTAAGACACCATTTATGGGTTTTTTGCTTTGTTTTGTTTTTTGTTTTTAAGGAACTGTGGCTCTCCCATACTAGGAAGAGAATGTAGATAACTTTTTCCATTATGGTGCCACTGGAAGGACTGATTGGGACACATTTCATCACAAAGAACAAAAACTTTGCTAAATTAATTAAGAATACAGAAGGAACTCATGGTACCCATTTGTAGGAGGTTTAGCTAAGTTTTATACTGGCCGGCCCTGGAAACACGGAGCCTCAAGACTGAAGGACTTCCTGCAACTGCTTTTTCTCTTCTTGCCCATGGCCCAATACGACCTTAGCTTGCCCATATTCCCATAGAGATAATCCAATTCACTCTGTTCAATTCTGGGAGTGTTTCCAACATCATCCCCAGGTCTAAACAGGACTGGCCAGGAAGGGACTCTTCTATGCCTAATCCCTAGCATGCTGATGAAAAAATGGTGGGCACTCAATCAATATATGTTTGTCGAATTAATGAATGAATGAGTCAAATAACCTTTAAATGAATTAGAGAAATATCATTGCAAAACCTCTTTACCCAAAATATCAGGGAAGCAATGATCTCATGGAAAACAAAAAGTGACTTGAATGAGGAATAGACACAAATGTTCACTGTATAAGGACCTCTGCTTTATATTCTGGATGGTGCCACAGGAGGAGGGAGGGAGGCACAACAGAAAAAAATAGCTATATGTGCCCAAGGACATTGGGGATGGGCTTATTTCTCAGAGAGAGGAATATGGGATGCCAAGATCCCCAAATCTGCCTAATACACTGGCTTCATGTTTCAACCTTCTCAGAAACATCATGTCTTAAAAGAAGATTTCCAGGAGAGGACCACAAAAGATAAAGGCGTAAAGCTTTATGAGCGTCAAAAACATTTGGCACAGTTAGACTCCAAAACTCTCCATAGAGATGCCCCCTGATAAAGACTCCTTCTTTGATCAAACCTAAGACAGGATCCTCTACGCCCTCTTTGACTAAGCTTCAACCCTGGCCTGCCTCTAGCAAGAATTCTGTTAGGCCAGTTTAGCAATAATCCCTCACCCTTGGTATTACCTCTTGGTAATTTTCTGTCTACTGACCCTCTCACTTTCCTATAAATCTCTGGCTGTCCTTGCTGTATTTGGAGTTGAGTTCAGTCTTTCTCCCCTATTGCAATAGTCTTGACCCCTATTGCAATAGCTTTGAATAAAGGCTTCCTTGTCATTTTTTTAAAAGTGTTGGAATAATTTATCTTTTATACCCCTTCTCCACTCACTAACTATTCTTCCCCCCCAGGGCTACGTTCCCTGGTCTCTCTGGGGAAGAAGGGAAAATGTCTGCCACTTCCTGTAGCACCATCTAGAATATAAGATAGAGATCCTCACGTCAGTGAACTTTTGTGTTTATTCCTCATTCAAGTCAATTTTGGTTTTCTTTGAGACAATGTTTTTCTTCTCTGGTATTTCGGGTAAAGAGATTTGGCAATGATATTTCTCTAATTCACTTAAAGATTATTTGATTCATTCATTCATTCAACAAAAATATATTGAGGGTCCACCACTTGTTCATCTTTAGACCAGGTACTAGGTAAAGAATCCTTAAAACTCATAGTCATGTCTTTTGTTTTTTTTTCAATTAATTTTTAACTGTTTTCTAAAACATAAAATAATTCATTGGTAAAAATGGAACGCCCTCAAGCACGTACCATCTCACTCCCCTCTCCCAACTTCTAATCTCCCGGGGAGGTTCTTACAGATTTTTCTCCAAGCCCAATATAAAAACACAGGTTCGGGCTTCCCTGGTGGCGCAGTGGTTGAGAATCTGCCTGCTAATGCAGGGGACACGGGTTTGAGCCCTGGTCTGGGAAGATCCCACATGCCGCGGAGCAACTAGGCCCATGAGCCACAACTACTGAGCCTGCGAGTCTGGAGCCTGTGCTCCACAACAAGAGAGGCCGCGATAGTGAGAGGCCCGCGCACCGCGATGAAGAGTGGCCCCCACTTGCTGCAACTAGAGAAAGCCGTCGCACAGAAACGAAGACCCAACACAGCCATAAATAAATAAATAAATAAATAAATAAATAAATAAATAAATAAATAAATAAATAAATAAATAAAAAATCCAAAAAGTTTAAAAAAAACCACACATGTTCAAGAGACCCAATGCGACCCAACTTGCCATTTACAATTGATATCTCATGGCTGTTCCGTCTTCATTTCCTTCAACAAAAGTTTTAAAATAATTTTGATGTCAAGGGAGTCAACTTTTGTATGCAGTGTCTAGAACACCGTAGATGATCCACAAATATCTGTTGAATAAATAATCTTCCACACAAACCCCTTGGTTAATCCAAGATCACCTGTTGCTCCCATGGAAACTTCTATATGTACTTTGCCACCAATGACAGTTTCTTTATCTGATCTGCTATTATATAATATTATACCCTTGTGTGTATATTGTCCACGCTATTTGGTTGCTCTTGTCTTATATGTATATATTGTCTCCCAACTAGAATAAAAACTTCTTGAGAGTTCAAGGGTAAAGCTCACATTACTAAAAGACAGCAATGTGCCAGTCTTTGGACTAGGTGCTGGGGATACGATAACAGCTAGTATTTTTGAGTACTTACTACCAGACACATATTTCATTAAGCACTTAAAGTAGAATTAACTCTTTTAATCTCCATTACAGCTGTGAGGCAGGTACTATGTGTTATTAACAACACTTCACCCATGAAGAAACTGAGGTACAAAGAGGCTAAGTAACTTGCCTAAGGCTGCTCAGTAAGAGGTAGAGCCAGGTTTCTAGCCTATACAGTCCAAATCCAGACTCCATGCAGCTGCTGAGATCTCTGTTTCATAGTCTGACTCATAACTCTCAGTTAATTAAATTCAATATATGGGAAGATAAAATTTTTCTACCATTCACTCAATCTTAAGAGAACTGTGTTGGAGAAAATAGGTTGGCAAGTTTGACATCTTTTTAGCTGGTTTGCGTGAAGAGATGCCTGCTGTTCTGGAAATAACTTCAGCATGACACTGTGTTTTGCCAGCCTTCCAGCTAACTTTAAATCATGTGGGTCACAACTAAAAATGCTCTGTCCTTTTTCTTGTCAGGATTTTGAATTTACAGAGCTTACATAAGTAGATGTTGTTAAGACAAGGATGAGGGATGATTTGATTCTGGTATATTTGCTCAGGAAGAAAGTGCAATCGAGAATTAGCCCTGAAGGGAAGGACTTCTGATATCAGTTTTTCATTTTTCAGAGAATCCACTGTGCCTCTAAGCAAGTCATTTTACTTCTGTCTGTTTACCCTTTTCTAAAATGTGTGAGATAATCCCTATGCCTCCTGGAAGCAGATAAAGATGCTAGCTTATTTAAATATCAGAAGAAAACAGGACGAAAAATTCTATGATTACATGTTTTTGTTATACTAAACAACAGCAGATCCATAAAAAGTTTAAGCGCCTTGATGTGCAGGTAGCACACCCACAGAATTAAGCCCCATTATGGCAACATTTTGAAGGAAGGGCTGCTTAACTGCTTATACCCACCCACTCTGGATCCCAGAAGTTTAACTGAAATAGGCTTTGAGAGTCTATTCTAGAGGAATCAATATAAAATACCATCAGGAGGGGCTTTAACTCTAGACTTCAGGAAGACAAAAGAAATGGTTCAGAATAACATGAATACACACTACAAAAAGACTAGGACATCATTATACATACATAACAAACGATAAATTCTATGTCCATTAAATTCTGAGATAAACTACCAATTTGTCCTCACTTAGAAACTGATGACAACCCTTAACCAATGAGGTCAAAAGAAAAGTTTCATCTATTAAGGCTTCTTCATTCAGACTCTCCTGGTTTCCTGTGTGTTTCTCACAATCCGTGCTGAGGTTGGTAGTATCTTTGTATTAATCTTCATTTCTTTTTGCAGATAACTCTCAGTCTCTGCAGATGTGTTGGCATAAAGTTCACTCTAAGTGTTCTTTATCAATTGACAGGTATTTTGACACTTTCCAATAGACTCCTCAAGATGCCTGTAGCCACAATTTGCTAAACCCAGACTGGTGTATCTAACCCACTCTGTTTTACATGCTCTCTACTGTGCTGTGTGATGAACAGACATATTGAGTCACCCAGATGGGGTGAAGCTGAAGAAGACAAAGGCTTCTTTCAGCACCCTGAAAATCCCACTACTCAACATAGCCCTGAACTTGCAAACAAAAGCAAAACCAAACACCTCTATACCTAATATCGTTATGCTTTATCTTTAAGTCTTTATTGCCTTAACATCAAGTGCCGAGTGGCATCTTGACTTTCTTTTGGATAATGAAATACAAAACCTATCGTGTATGTGAGAAAGTGATGAAGTAAAGGGGGCAATGGGGAACTAACTTCAGGAAGTGAAAAAGAAAAGGTGTGTACTGCATGTCATATCTGGTTTTGCATTAGGATGGTGGTGAGATGGTTCTCCTTTGTTCCTTCCTTCTGAGGAATTACATATTTTTTATGTGTCTCTAATGCAGGGAGTTAGATATCTTTGTTTACTTCTACCTCAGTCCAGGGGCTCTATCTTTTCACAGTTATCAGGAGTTATTTGGAATATGAGAATAAGAGAATAATTCTACATTTGAAATTCTGTGGAATAAGAGGGATGGATTAATTAGGAAGAAACTCAAGTGCATTGACAACATAGCTTTCAGACCAGGCTATACTATATTTCTAAGTATATCAGGTATGCAACCATACTTTGTAAATGAGGAAGGGTTATCTAAACGCAAGGTAGCTTTTTGTTGTAAGAAGAGTCTGGGTATTTGCACACCCTTTGGCATTTAAATATATTGGCAGCAGCCAATTAAGCTCAGAAGCATAAACACAGAGCTAGGATAGGTTTTCTTCCAATCAGTGTGCAATTCAAGCCCCTTTCCCATTTGACTTGGACCATTCTTTCTAATCTACTTTTTAGTGGAGCTGAGATTTGTTTACCAGGCAGGCCCTCCTTGTGATCTTACCTGAGAAGACACACTTAATGAACTGCGTACACGGTGACAAGATTCGTGGGCAGATATTTGGACAATTAGCTCTGTGTTGCTTGTGATGTGGTGAGGACAAGACAGTCCTGGAATCTGGTCACAGCTCTTTATCACAACTCATCATCACATTCTTCCCACAGGTGGGAGGCCATGCTGTCTTGGCAAAAGGTGTGTTCTTGATCCCACCTTCTTTTTCAATATTCCACGGAGCAATGAAGGGTCCCTACAAGTAAATACTTGAATACTTAAGCAAGTGGGGTTGAAACTGGAGTTTTTCAGTTTGATATGGCATTAGACATAGGATTCCCTCACCTCTTTTCAGGCAACTGGTGTGTCATGAATGGCTCAAGGCTCCCCATTAGTGACTGGAGGTGGAGAAACAGAGCCGTCTTCAGACTTCAATTTAGCTCCTCTGCTTGCCAGCTGTGTGAACACGGACAGGTTACTTAGACTTTTATAACTTCAGTTACCTTATCTACCAAACAGTGATAGTATGCACTTCAGAGGGTAGTATGAGTATGGGCTTTACCTGCAGGTGTTCCTTCAGCAGAGGTTTCTTAAAAGTCCCAGCTTACTTTAAATCATTGTAAATGTAATCTCTTTGAAGACTTCTAGCAGAGAGATAGCACTGCTTGGTGATCAGCACTCACTTTGGCCAGCAAGGTGCCAGACACCAAAACATACAATGAAAAGATCCAAGAAAGAAGAAAAGTGGATCTTATGCCCCAGACAGACTGCGATGGTACAGGCTTGGAAGATGGCAAATGTACTGTGGCCCCCAGGAGCCCATGCCAATGATTCAGGTGTACGTGTGCACTTCACACCCTCCACCAAACATCCCCCAATGTCTGTGGCTCCAAGCCTATAACCCAGGGCCTGTACTCACCCATCTGGATTTCACCTGGGGTATGAGGATTTTATGAGTGCTATGGTCTGAACATTTGTGTCCCCAAAAATTCATATGTTGAAATTCTAACCTCCAAAGTGATGGCATTAGGAGATGTGACATTTGGGAGGTGCTTAGGTCATGAGGGTGGAGCCCTCACAAATGGGATTAGTGCCTTATAAAAGAGGCTTCAGAGAGATCCTTGCTCCTTCCACCATGGGAGGACATGGTGAGAAGGCTACGAAGTCTATGAACCAGGAAGAAGGTTCTCACCAGACCACAAATCGGCTGGTGTCATGATCTTGGACTTCCCAGCCTCCAGAACTGTGAGAAATAACTGTCGTTTATAAGCCACCCAGTTTATGTTATTTTTGTTATAGCATCCTGAACCAACTAAAATACTTCAATAAAACCAGCACATAGTGGGTGTTCAAGAAATCTGAGTTTTCTTCTCATCCTCTCCCTTGTTAAAATGCACTTGGCTATCCTGTTAATATAATCATGCTACTTGCATGAATAAACATTGTTTGAGTGTAGTATTTGGTGGTTTTCCTTAGACCCAATATTTTACTTACCAAAAGTAGACACTTTTTATCCATTCTGTCTATGGACTTAAATAGTACATTAAAAAAACAAATAAGGAACAGTCATTTATCCTATACTTTATTGTAATGAAATTTTGTTTTAAATCAGTGAGTGAAATTATAGGCATATAAATGCGTTACACACAATAAAAATAAGTTAGACTTGCTACCAATAATTTCATCCTGAAAACCAAACATTTCACTTAGTCCTCATTGTATGGCATGCTCTTTTAGTGAAGCTGCTTGTAAGTTATTTTTAAACACAGCCACTTAAGTCATCATGTCTCACATACTGTCTAGAAGATGCAATGTTTCATTATCAAACAGAAACATTATGTACTGTGCCATATGAGTCATTAAAGAAACAGCAAGATATGTTTTCACTCCCAAACAATAAAGCTTGTTACTATTATTGATGATGTCTTTATAGAACCTCTTAACTGAGAAGCTCAAATGACATTCTAATTGAACTACATAAAATTCCAATAATGCAGATATTCTAAAAGATTTTAGTATCCACAGTCCATGCTTTCATTTATTTAACAAGCATTTATTGAGCATTTACTATGTGCTAGATACAGAGCTCAGCCCTGAAGACTCAGAAATGAATAAGGCCAAGACAAAGCCTTATGCGAATCAGTTGGTATGGAGACAAATTTAATTAGAAACTATTTTAAAGTCTGGTTTACTTTAACCTGCAGAGTAATCTCTGTACATTGAAGAACCTCCTATTTAGCATAATTAAAAACAGAACCTGTTGGGATGCAGATTTCAAAATAAAAAAGCAAAGATGATTTCTGAAAACCATGTCATTTGGAAGAAACTGAGAGATCATTAAAAAATCTTCCTATATTCTGTTTAAGGGTAGTTTTGGTTTAAGGTATGAGTGAGAGAAACTTGGAGGACATCTCAAATTGGATTTTTTTTTTCTTTTTGTGGTTATCTTAAAAGCTTTGAAGAAAACTATGCTTTAGAAAACAAAGACCAGCATGAGGTTTATATTTGGACCAGTGATTCACACTATATATGTTTGTCATTTTTCCATCAATTTCAAATAAGAAAAAAGGGAATATTGATATAGTCAAATACCTAAAAAGACTATTACTAAGACAATTAATCTATTTTTTCTGATAAGTGTGAAAGTACTTAGGTTCTTATTGTTAGAGAGAAAATTTCTTTAAAATTTTTGATTCCATGTAGCTCTGAAACCCCACAGTACTAGAAATACATATACATATAAATGTGTGTGTGTAGGTGTATTTCCCAAGGACTTTTGGATTTTATCATTAAAACACAATTCATACCACTATCAAAGATTGCTCTATGAATCTGTAAGCCTAAATTAAGGAAATGTTGAAACAATAATCAATAAAATCAATACATATTTTTAAATAAATTTTATATTGTTTTCCAATTTTATACTTTAAAATGTTCCTGTGACATGTGCACAACACTTCAAATTGTTAATTAATTTATTTTAAAGTAATATATCTTATTCATAGATACTGTATTAGAGTTCTAATTTGTAATGGAAAGATGATAAATGAATAGAAAATTACATTCCATAATGTGTCCTCAATATTAACCACACCTTTGGGAAACCCAACAACATGGATCTTGAGAACAAAGCTGAGGCATTACTGTCTATGCAATGGACATTTACCCAAAGTTCAGACTTAGTACCAGGGAGCAAATGAACCTTCTTGTAGCCATCTCAATCAACAGAAATATTTTATATAGTCACTTACCATTTAATGAAGGTCTACTATGTACAGGCATTGCCCTAGGTGCTGGAGATTCAACAATAACTAACACACACTCTCCTCCAGGAGTTCACTGTTTGTCAGCGAAGACACTCAAAGCACAATATGACAGAGACCAATGGAATTTTTTGTGAGACTGTACCAACACTTCCCTATCCAGACAGGGAGCATTGGGACATTCTCTTCCTGGAATGTCCATTCCTTCCTTTTCTGAACTAGCTAATGCCAATCATGCTTCAGATATCAGTTTAAACAATACTCTTCCAGAGACACTTTCTCTGAGACCCTGCAGCCAAGGGTAGGTCCATCTGTTTTATGTTTCCATAGCACACTGTACTTTCTTTCTTTCGTCTTCTTTTTTAAAATTCACAGCACCTTATGATTATTTGTTTGATGCCTGTCTTTCCTGCTAGCACATCTTCTCCACAAAGACAGAGCTTATGTGTCTTCTGTTCACAGCTGTCCCCCACATCTAGAACAGAGATTTCCATATCATATGTCCTCAGAAGAGAGCATCAGAGGAAAGCTGAGCAATTGTACACTTTCTGAATCATGTGAACTCACCCATTTTTATCAGAGTCCAGGACTTTACCCTCAGCCTCCTGTCTGTTCTCTGTCTCTTAGCTTTTCGCTACCTAAAAACTGATCCTAGACTGCTTGCCCGTAGGAGCCATCCAGCCGGTTCTCTTCACTTCTAAGAAGCACTCAGAATCTAAACTATTCTTCCCAGTTTGGACCCAAGCTACTCCCAAGCCTCTCTTTAGAACGGTTGACTTCCCAGTTGTTACCCCGTGTTTGCATCACATGATCCCCTAGAGGCCTAGGTTGAGTTCCAGTTGAATATTTCTAGTCAAAACTGATGGGTTTGTCAAGTTATGGTGCAGACAACAAGGCTGGCAAGCACAGATCCACAAAGAAACATTGCACATCGAAGGCTTTGTGTATGAAATTTGGTATCTTTTAATATCTAGGTTTAAATATTAATGAAATTTGTATTTGTACAAATTAGATGAGAAAACAAGGTGAGAAAAGTGCTTCCTAGATTCCCACGAGACAAATCAAGCAAGAGTGTGTGCTTCCTTCCACAACAGGACATGTTTTGAAATTCCCCCTTCATACATATTTAAATTTGAAGTCTAGCAGCAGTTATTTCTGAACAAGGATGACCAGATTTATACAAAAGGAAAAAAAAAAATACATTGACAATCCAACCAATTTCTTGGTCCACTGGAAAATTATCAAAACACCACAATTTCACCAAAATGGAACAACCAGGACAATGCATTTAGGAAGTGCACACATAGCTCTATAATGATATATTTGCACAAAGGGATATATATTAAAACATGATTTGTAATATAAATTCCTTTTATTTACTCTCATTTATTTTTGAAAGTATCTAGAGTGCATACATTTCAAGTTATATATTATAACCCCTGCCCTTAAAGAGTTAAATGAGATTTTGCTTGAGGAAAAAATTTTACTGCTAACTCCTTATTTACAGTTAGATTTAGGCCAATATTGCTCAAAGAGCAAAACTAATTAATGGGGAAGTTAGATTAGTTCTTAAGGTACTTCCTAATCTAGTCCTTACTTGAAAGTAAAGATACAATTTAATATCCAAAATAAGTGAATTAGCTTGAATCCTACAGCTTCTTAAAATAAGTTATCTTGTCATCTTTCTTTGAAATCATGAAATACTAAAAATTCAAAAGGAAAGGTTAAAGGAGTTGTGATACATTTGTTTTCAAATATCAAATGAGGACACAATTATTCTCACCTCAACTCCGTAAGAAAACAAAGAGCATGCATGCTTACCATGAGACAGTGAAAAAGAAAAGAGATCTTCCCAAGAGTGACTAAAATACTAGAAAAGGTTATCAAAGAGGACCCAGAAATCACTTTTGTTATTTTTTAACATCATCATATTCTTTCTTCAGAATACAAATGTTGTACAGCTATGTAAAATGCAAACATTATGGAACTAATATAAAAAGTGAATATCACTCCCAAAGGTAACTCTCTGAAAAGTTAGGTGCTCTTCTCTAATTTATTATTGTTTTTAAATGAGATCATATTACATAATTGCTCTGCAACTTGATTTTTATACTTATCAATTATCTTAATCATCTTTTCATATCATCAATATTATTTTCTCTCTCTTTTATTCTATTCTTTCCTTTTTTAATGGCTGCATATAAGTAATCCATTAAAAGAATTTTCTCATATTTCTAACAATTTTCCTAGAGATAAACTTTTCTGTTATTTCCATCTTGGGGTTAGTGCAAAAAATACTGCAACGACTATTCTTTTATGTATTTATATGTAAAATGTGGAAGTATTTCTGTAGGAAAAAGTTTCTAGAAAGGTTGATTCTTTTAAAAATTAATAGATACTCAATATTGTTTTCTGAAAGTTTGTGCCTGTTTCTACACACCCTTACAAGTATGGGTACCATCAGTTTTTAAGTATTTTTAAGTATTCTGCAAATTTGATAAGACCAACATTCTCTTATTTTTGGTTTCATTTGTATTTCTTTGAATGCTGAGTAATTTGCACCGAAACCACTTATTCTTTTTCTGTTACAGTATCCCATCCCTCCCTTATCCACAGGGGACACTTTCTAAGACCCCCCCACCACCACCCCGCCCAACCAGTGGATGACTGAAACTGCAGATGTTACTGAATCCTATATACACTGTTTTTTTTTTCATGCATACACACCTATGATAAAGGTTAATTTATAAATTAGGCACAGTAAGAGATTAACGATACTAACTTATAATAAAATAGAACAATTATAGAGCAATTATGTGAATGTGGTCTCTCTCTCTCTCTCAAAATACATCATTGTACTGTACTCATTTTTCTTATTTCTTGTGATGAGGTTCAATTCACATGCCAGCTAGGACACAGCAGGATGGTGCATGATTCCATCTCACTACTCAGAATTTAAAACTTATGAATTGTTTATTTCTGGAATTTTCCATTTAATATTTTCAGACTGCAGTTGAACGTGAGTAACTGAAACTGGAAAGTGAAACCACAGATAAGGGGAAACTACCGCATTTTTTTCCTTTCTTTTCTTTTGGTTTGTCTTTTTCTTATTGATTTTTAGGAGCTCTTTATATACCATGGACAAAACACTTCTTCCGTTAAATATTTTGTACTTATTTTCTAACAGTATTACTTATATTTAACTTGGTTAAATTGAGCCACTTAAGGTTTACTGGTTCGAAGTCAGTGGGACACCAAAGCTTGTATTCATAATTTTTTTTCCTTTTTGGCTACTGATAGATATATCCACGCATTCTAAGTCTGAGAGTAAATAAATAGATTTTCAGACATGAACTCTCCCTAAAAATACTTACCACTAACTAACTCATTTTTAGGAAGCTACCGAAAATGTTCCACAAACTCTCTCATGTGTGTCTCTTCCTATAAGGGCATTAATCACACCATGAATGCCCCACCCTCATGATCTAATTACCTCCCAAAGGCACCATCTCAAATACCATCATGTTGGGGGTTAAGGTTTCAACATATGAATTTTGCAAGGACACAAACATACAATCCATAATACTGAGCTTTTCAAAGGTTTTTATTGTTCTTTTCATTTTCTTCTTTATTTTTAATTTTCTACTACCTGGATTGAAATCTCAGCTTCATTATTTACTAGTTATGCAACTTTAGAAAAAATTTTTACCTCTTTATGCTCTCATTTTGCCCGTTTCTTCACCTGGAAAATGGAGATTATTCTATTTCCCTCATAGGATTGTGATTAGAATTAAATGTCTGTAATGTTATTAGCAGAGGTCTGTATTGCTATAGATGTAAATATATAGATAATATACTAGTAAACAGAGTCAAGTGATATAGCAAACAAATCATTCACTACAAACAAGTAGGGTTTATTTCCCGATGTAAGCATACTTCATTACTAGAAACTTAAGTCTATAATGTGAATACAGTCACCATTACTTGGAGATAATAATAGTATATACCTAATGGAGTTGGTATAAGGATTAAATGAAAATTTTTTTTGAAGTATAGTTGATTTACAATATTGTGTTAGTTTCAGGTGTACAGCAAAGTGATCCAGTTACATATATATCTATTTTTTCAGATTATTTTCCATTATAGAGTCTTACAAAATATTGAGTGTATTTCCCTGTCCTTTACAGTTAATCCTTGTTGCTCATCTATTTTTTGTATAGAAGTTTGTATTTATTAGTCCCATACTCCTAATTTATCCCCCCACCCTTTCCCCTTTGGTAACCATAAATGAAATATTTTATGTAATGCTTACATTACATACCAGCTCAGTAGCTGGTAAGTACTAACTTTGAATATATTTTGGTTATTTTTATTCTTAACATTATTATTATAGATTATAGGTAAGATAGTATATGATCATCCAGAGAAATTTTGATATTTTGATAAATCTAACAACTCTTCTTGATTTAAATATATGAATTCTTATAGGTAAGGTGTTGAAAGAAATTTCTTTAATAAGAGAAAGAATAGCTGTGTAAAGACAGCTGGCAAATATCATATCCAACAATGAAACATTAGCAGAATTATCATTAATCGCATCACCAAGGATACTTGCTATCATAGCTATAATTTAACATTATTCTAGGAACTGTAGCTAATGCAGTAAGTCAAGAAAAGTATGAGACACAAATACCTAAAAAGAGTGAAATCATTTATTATTTACTTATGATACATATTTCTAACCAGGAAACCCCAGAGAGTCAACTTGTAAGCAAATTTAAGAAGGTGGCTGCTGACAAAATAAATAGACAAATTAATAGCTTTTCTTCTCTACCAGCAATAACCAGTTAGAAATCAGAATAGAATAAGAGTTCTTATCCACAGAGCAAGGAAAAACCCTAGCAATGAACTGAACAAGTGATGTGCATAGCCTATGTGAAACAAAGAATAGGATACCACTGAGATTTTAAAAACATGTTTAAATAAAGAAGAAAATGCTATCTGCTTGGATGGAAATAATGTTCTTTATGAAGATATTAATTTTATACAAATAAATCAATAAATTCAATGAAATTCTAAGAGAACTTCTGAGGAAATTATATACCAAATAAAATCATAATTAAAAGATATTATATTACATGGGGAAATTTTCTCAATACAATGTGAAGTGAGGGAAGTAGAATAGAAAACTATATGCACTATATGTATTGCTCCTGTACAATTGACCTTGAATGACATAGGTTTGAACTGCATGGGTCCACTTATATGCAGATTTTTTTAAACAGTAAGTACTATAGTTCTATACAATCTGTAGTTGGTTGAATCCATGGATGTGGAACCATGCATGTGCAGGGCCAACTGTAAGTTATACAGATTTTCAACTGGATTTTCAACTCATTGGAGGGTCAACATCCCTAACTCCCCCATTGCTCAAGGATCAACTGTAGTTTTAATTTATAAAAATAAATAAAATACTAATTTAATTAAATTATTAAAATAAATATATTTTATTATTTAATACATTTTTATTATTAAAAATTAAATTTAATTATAAATTTAAAATACAGGAGCAATACATATAAAATATCTAAACACATACTGCAAAATTTTAACACTGGGATGGGAGGGTGAGGACAGGGATGACTGGCAATATTTTCCTATATTTTTTCCATTTTACACAGTGAGAATGTATTGCTTTCTGTATTTTTAAAAAGGTATATACTACAGAAGTAAAATCTAATAAAATGATTTTATCAGTGTGAACTAAGTTGATGGTGCCATTTGTTTTCTGTCATTCACACTTGGGACCTGCAAAAACATCATTATCCACACTGTTTTTGTGCAATGGATAATATATTTAATAATTAACTCTCCACAGTATGTGGAAATTATGCTTCAGTACTAAGTTTTATTTCACATAATAGATTTCAGTAATGTGTTTCAGCACACAGTATAATTAGCTAATGGGGTTATAGTCATAAAGACTTGGTCCAACATAGAATTATGTTCCCTTTAAGACCTCTTCCTCCTGAAATTATGCACTCTGCTGTGCCTGGATCACACATATACACACACACTTAATTTTTCATTCAGATGATCATAATTTGTGGCTTTCAGAGAGTGCTTTCTATTTTAATTTCTATTTTTACCTTGTGGTGGAAAAATGTCAATAGATTGAAAATCAGGTGAGGTTTAGAAATATTAGGAAAATTTACTAATAAACCCCATTAATACATCATTAAATATTGTGCGCTTGGAGTGAAGTAAAAGAGAAAAGTTCTTGTCTAGAAAAAAATATAATACATTCATTTTTTAAAATGCACTTTTAGGGTTTCCCTGGTGGCGCAGTGGTTGAGAATCCGCCTGCCAATGCAGGGGACAAGAGTTCTATCCCTGGTCCAGGAAGATCCCACATGCCGCGGAGCAACTAAGCCCGTGCGCTACAACTATGAGCCTGTGCTCTAGAGCCTGTGAGCCACAACTACTGAGCCCGCGTGCTGCAACTACTGAAGCCCATGCGCCTAGAGCCCGTGTTCTGCAGCAAGAGAAGCCACCGCAGTAAGAAGACTGCGCACCTCAACAAAGAGTAGCCCCAGCTCGCTGCAACTAGAGAAAGCCCGCACACAGCAGCGAAGACCCAATGCAGCCAAAAATAAATAAATAAAATTAATAAAAATTTTTTTAAAAAAGAGAAAGAATATGTTAAAAAATAATAATAAAATAAAATACACTTTTACACATTCTAACGTAAAACATTTTATTTATATAAATATGTTATTTTATATAATAGTATTTTTATAGAGGATTCATAAAAAATTTTTCACCAGGCCAAAAAAAAAAAAAAAAGCTAATTACTATTATTTCAGTGAATGTTTTCTTTTGTAATACAAGGCATTAAGAGGCCGTCTCCTGGTAGAAATATGAATATGAACTCTTGTTGGTCATTGATACAAAAACTGTCTTTATAAGTTGATGTAATAGAATGCTCAAATTTGGAAGTCAGGTAGATCATATCAAAATAAGCTTATTTCTCTCTTAGTACTTCGTGTTACACTTTCATACATACTATTGTAAGCATTTCATAATAGTTTGGTAAGTTTGACATTATTTTTGTAATGATTTTATCAGTATGAAATAGGTCGATGATGACATTTGTTTTCTGTCATTCACACTTGGGCCCGGAAAAATGTCATTATCAACACTGTTACAGAAAAAGAAACTTTAATGCAAAGCTATTAATTTGCCAAATAACAAAGAAAATTGTAGAACTGAGGACAAATGCTCTGCTAATTAAAATGCACAGTACTTTTATTCTTCATAGTATAATATATGACTGTCCGTAATATTTCTTCTGAAATTATCAATACATTAGTTATATTACATTTTGATGCATTTCTATTCACCAAACTCAAATGTCATGTAATTTACATAGAAGGGGAAAGTTTGTCTTTCTCCTTTGCAAGTGAGAAAGATACCCAGTCTTCTGAAAACTGGGTATTACATTTAGTCCCTTCCCTTGCAATTCACATTCAAGCCTTTGGTGTAAGTCCTGTCAATTCTGCTTTAAAGTTATTGCACATCAATTATTTCTCTCCATCTCCATTGGCCCCACTCCAAGTCAAACCCAAATCCCTCCACCTGGACCACTACAGCATCTCCTAACTGATCTTTCCCCTCCCCTTTTTTTTTTTTTTTTTTAGCTTACAAACAACGGAAATTTATTTCTTACAGTTTTAGAGGCTGGAAATCCAAGATCAAGGCACCAGCAGATTCAGTGCCTGGTGAGAGCCCTTTTCCTGTTTCGTATATGTTCGTCTTCTTGCTGTAACCTCACATGGTGGAAGAGATCCCCCTTGATACTCAGGACATTCTCTGCAAAGTAGTCAGAGTAATCATGTCAAGCTTAAATTCATTTATACCATTCCCCCACACCTGCAAAAGACCGCAGTAGCTTCCTAGTGCTCTCAGAATAAAATAATCACATCCTAATTCTTTACCCTGCTTGCAGGGCTCCGCATGCATGGATGAGACTTGAACTAGCTCTTCAACTTCCACTTGTGTCATAAATACCTCACTCTCCACTCTGGCCACATGATCTTCTGCTGGCCATCTCTGGAGAGAGCTCTTAGCTGTCTCCAGACAATTTTACTAGGTTCTTCTTCTATCTGGGTTATTCTTCAAATGACCAGCTTCTTATCCAAGTCTCATCTTAAATGCCACTTACTTAAAGAGTCTTTCCTTAAGCATTAAATCTAAGTAGGGCCCTATCTTTTTATTATTTTTTAATATGATAGTATACTTCATTTGAATTTAATTTTATGACTGCACTATATTTACATAATTTTAAAAGTCAATTATTTTCACAGGGCTCAAAACAAAAGCTATTTTTCTCTATCTCATGTCTTACCTCCCTTCAATTTCTTCTTCAGAGAAGCAAACATTTAAAACTCATTCAGTAGTTTATTCTGCTGTTTTCCTACATATATATTTTTGTTTTATTATATAAATTTCAGGCATACAGCATTAAAATTTGACTTCTGTAAACACTACAGAATGATCACCACCAAAAGTCTACTTATCATCCATCACCATACAGTTGACTCCCTTCACCCATTTTGCCCATCCCCAACCCCCTTCCTGTCTGGTAACTGCTAATCTGATCTCTGTATCTATGAGTTTGTTTTCATTTAATTTTGTTTGTTTGCTTTTTTTTTAAAGATTTCACATATGATTAATATTATGCAGTGCTTGTCTTTCTCCATCTGACTTATTTTATTTATTACACCTTCAAGGTCCATCCATGTTTTCACAAGTGTCAAGATTTTATTCTTTGTTACAGCTGAGTAGTATTCCATTATGTGTATATACCACATCTTCTTTATCCATTCATTCACTGATGAACACTTAGGTTGTCTCCATATCTTAGCTATTGTAACTAATGCTGCAATTAACGTAAGGGTGCATATATCTTTTTGAATTAATGTTTTCATGTTTTTTTGAATAAATATCCAGAAGTAGAATAGCTGGGTAATATGGTAACTCTCTTTTTAATTTTTTGCAGAATCTCCATACTGTTTTCCATAGTGACTATACCAATTTATAGTCCCATCAATCGTGTATGAGGGTTACCTTTTCTCTACATCCTCTCCAACATTTCTTATTTCTTGTCTTTTTGATAATAGCCATTCTAACAAGTGTGACATTATATCTCAGTGTGATTTTGTTTATATTTCCCTAATAGTTAGTGATGTTAAACATATTTTCATGTGCCTGTTGGCCATCTACATGTCTTCTTTAGAAAATGTCTATTCAGATCCACCACCCATTTTCTAATCAGGTTGTTTTTGTTGTTGTTGTTCAGTTCTATGAGTTCTTTATATTTGGATATTAACCCCTTATCAAATATACGACTTGCAAATATCTTCTCCCATTAAGTAGGTTGTCTTTTCGTTTTGATGATGGTTTCTGTTGCTATGAGGAAGTTTTTAGTCTGATGTACTCCCAGTTTTTCATTTTTACTTTTGTCTTCCTTGCCCCTGGAGTAAGATCCACAAAAACATTGCTAAGACTGATGTCAGTGATGTTACCACCTATGTTTTCTTCTGGGAATTTTATGGTTTCATGTCTTACATTCAAGTCTTTAATCCATTTTGAGTTAATTTTTAGTATGGTGTAAGACAGTGGTCTAGTTTCATTCTTTTGCATGTGGCTGTCAAGTTTTCCCAACTTATTGAAGAGACTGTCCTTTCTCTGTTGTATGTTCTTTGCTCCTTTGTTGTAAATTAATTGTTGATATGTGTGGGGGTTTATTTCTGGGCTCTCAATTCTGTTCCATCGATCTGTCTGTCTGTTTTTGTGCCAATACCATACTGTTTTGATTATGATAGCTTTGTAGTATAGTTTGAAATCAGGGAGCATGATAATTCCAGCTTTCTTCTTCTTTCTCAAGATTATTTTGGCTATTTGGGATCTTCCATGGTTCCATAAAAATTTTAGAAATATTTGTTCTAGTCCTGTGAAATATGACCTGAAATTTTGATAGGGATTGCATGGAATCTATAGATTGCTTTGGGTAGTATGGACATTTTAACAATATTAATTCTTCCAATCCATGAACATGATATATCCTTTCATTTGTTTTTGTTTTCTTCAATTTTTTTCATCAGTTTCTTATAGGTTTCAGTGTACAGGTCTTTCACCTCTTTCGTTAAATTTATTCCCAGGTATTTTGTCCTTTTTGATGCAACTGTAAATGGGATTGTTCTCTTAATTTCTCTTTCTGATGGTTCACTATTGGTGTAGAGAAATGTCACAGATTTCTGTATACTGATTTTGTATCCTACAACTTTACTGAATTCTAAATTACTAATTACTGTTATTTGTTCTACCAGTTTTGGTGTGGAGTCTTTAGGGTTTTCTATATATAGTATTATGTCATCTGCAAATAGCAACAATTTTACTCCTTCTTTTCCAATTTGAATTCCATTTATTTCTTTTTCCTGTATGATTGCTATGGCTAGGACTTCCAATACCATGCTAAATGAAAATGGCAAGAGTGAGCATCCTTGTCTTGTTTCTGATCTCAGAGGAAAAGCTTTCAGCTTTTCACCATTAAGTATGATGCTAGCTGTGGGTTTGTCGTATATAGTCTTTATTACATTGAGGTCCATTCCTTCTACATGCTCTTTGTTGAGAGCTTTTATCATAGATGGATGTTGAATTTTGTCAAATGCATTTTCTGCATCAGCTGAGATAATTGTACGGTTTTTATCCTTCATTTTGTTAATGTGATGTATGTTGATTGATTTGCAGATGTTGAACCACACTTACATCCTTGGAAAAAATTCCACTTGATCATAATGTATGACTTTCTTTAATGTATTGTTGGAGTTGGTTTGCTAATATTTTGTTGTGAATTTTTCATCTATATTCACCAAGGATTTTGACCTCTAATTTTCTTTTTTTGTGGTATACTTGTCTGGTTTGGTAGACAGGAAATGCATGTTTTGGTATCAGGGTAATGCTGGCTTTGTAAAATGTGCTTGGAAGGTTTCCCTACTCTTCAATTTTGGGGATGATTTTGAAAAGGATACATATCAAATGTCTTTGAATGTTTTGTAGAATTCATCAGTGAAGCTGTCTGGTCCAGGGCTTTTGTTCATTGGGAGATTTTTTAAATACTGCTTTAATTTCCTTATTAGTAGTCAGTCTATTCAAAATTTCTATTTCTTCATGATTCAGTCTTGTATGTTTGTATGTTTCTAGAAATTTATCCATTTTTTTCTAGGTTGTCCAACTTGTTGGCATATAATTATGTGTAGTAGCCTCTTATGATCCTTTGTATTTCTGTAATATAAATAGCAACTTCTTTTCATTTCTGATTTTATTTACTTGAGTCTTCTCTCTTTTCTTCTTGGTTAGTCTACTTGAAGGTTTGTCGATTTTGTATATCTTTTCAAAGAACTAGCTCTTAGTTTCATTGATTTTTTTTCTTATTTTTGTTAGTCTCTATTTCACTTATTTCCACTGTAATCCTTATTATTTCCATCCTTCTACTAATTTGGGGATTCATTTGTTCTTTTTTGTAGTTCCTTTAGGTATAAAGATAGACTGTTTATCTTGGTTTTTTCTTATTTCTTGAGGAAGGACTGTATTACTATGAACTTCCCTCTTAGAACCAGTTTTGCTATATCCCATAGATTTTTGTATGTTGTATTTCTGTTTTCACTTGTCTCTAAATATTTTTTGATTTCTCCTTGATTTCTTTGATGAACCATTAGTTGTTCAGTAGCATGTTGTTTAATCTCCATGTTTTTGTGGCTTTCCCTATTTTTTTCTAGTGATTGAGTTCTAGTTTCATATCATTGTGATTGGGGAAGATGCTTGATAGGATTTCAATCTTTTTTAATTTATTGAGATTTGTTTTGTGACCTAACATGTTATCTCTCCTGGAGAATATTCCATCTGCACTTGAGAAGAATATGTATTCTGCTACTTTTGGAAGGAATGTTCTGTACAGATTCTAAAGTCCATCTGGCCTAACGTGTTGTTTAAGTCTAATGTTTCCTTATAGATTTTCTGTCTGGATGATCTATCCATTCATGTAAGTGGGATGTTAGACACTTACTATTATTGTATTGCATTAAATTTCTCCCTTTAAGTCTGTTAATATTTACTTTATATATCTTGGTGCTCTTCCCATTATTTTATTCTTTACAAAAAACACCCTATGGATTTATTTCTCAAACACTACACAATCAGTAATACTGTTATGCATTTGTTTGCTCATTTGTTATCTCTCCTTCACCACTAGAATCTAGGCTCAGTAAGAGCAGGACCCTTATATGTCTCATTCATCATTGTATACCCTGTTCCTGGCACAGTTCTTGGAGCATGGTGGCCTCTCACTAAAAATTGAGTGAATGTATACTTTTTTGCATGATAAACACATTAAGCCTGTATAGAAAATTTAGACACTCACTCTTTCAAATATTTCTAACTTCTCATGTAAATTTCAGTAATACAAAAAGCAAATTATGAACCATAAGACAAGCTAGTATTCCATTATTCTCTAAGACCAGACTTTTGAAAATTGGCTTATGAAATATTCAAAGAAAAGCAAAATTTTATTTAATCTAATTCAGAAAGAAATCTGACTTTAGTTTAATTGCTGTAATTGTAGTGAATGTCACTTTAAAAAATACCTTGGTTAAATGGATATTGTTAACATTAATATAATGTTTTCTTTTGATAATTAGTTTCTTGAAGCCTGTGGTTAGGAAATCTTTTCATTTTCTAATTAGTTTTCTTTTTTTGTTTGTTGTTGGGTTTCTTTCCTGAATAGTTAATTACATTTCACAGTACTTAGGGTAGACAATACACAATCTCTTTTATCCTACTCTAGATTTAACTTTTCATTTGGAGTTTTGTCATCCTATGCTGACTTCTGCTTTGGGTTGCTTCAAACAGTGACTTAAAAAGAAAAATCTAGGTAGCACACTATGTAAATTCGAATCAAGAAAATATAACACTTTGCAAGTTAAATAAATACTTTAGTCTCAGACGTGGGCATTTATCCTGCTCCTACTGTATGGATGATTCTAGCAAAAAGTAAAAATAATACAAATGGCTGTAGGAAAATAGCATGTGTTATATCCTGCTATTTTTTAATAGGCATCTTCAAAGAGATAACCTCCTAAGAAGAGCTTATCTAATCTGAACTAAAAACATAAAGGGATTTCTTATAAATGGACTGACTTGTCTTGAAGTTGACATGTCAGGATTAATTATTAAAATAACATTTTATTTATGGAATTTTGTAAGTTAAATTACTCCAAAGCATGTAAAAAGAAAAAAATGATATTAGCCAGGCAGTTTGCCACAATTAAAAAAAAATACTAAATTGCACCACATCTTTCTTTTACGCCATTATTCAAAAACCTGGGAGTAGAGCTTTGTTCACCAGCCAGCAGTAAATATATTGGTTATAATGTCAATGAACATTAAAACAAGCTCACCAAAACGGAACTCATTATTCTTCGAGGCACATCACTATTGGCATATGGTACATTCATGCCATGACTTTTCATTGTACAAGTGGGTTATATTTCTCAGAATGATTCTTTTTTTTTTTTTTTAATGCTTAAACTGGCATTCATTTTTATTTACTGCAGATCTGAGAAGCTTTGTGTGGAAAAATACATCTTTAAGTAAATATAAATTTTGTCCTTGGTGACAAGCTAATACATATTACACCAGGGAATTTGGTAGAGATTGATTTCTGTTTGTGGGTAAGAATAAAACTGGCATGTTTATTCTTCTATAAAGTTCATGAGGGAAGGAGATAAAGAAAAGATAGATTTTTGGAGTGGTTCTAATTACAAACAGATTACAGAATTGATATTCTATGACAGTAATGGAGAAGAATACACTTCGATTATGCAGTGATGTAGAATGGTGGATTATGGACCTGTGACCTGGTGAATAAATCGGAGGCAAGAGTGATTTGCAGGGAGAAGCTTAGTGTTGAGTTTTCCTAGGTTAGGCACATCCTGAAATCAAGGCAATCATCTGAATAATTCTCTGCCAGACTTGGGACCTGGGGTTGATCAGAAGCAGCAGATCATCTCAATAATATCAGAAGAGAAGCATACTTTCCTCCATAGGGAATAAGTACATCTGTAAGACAATAACAGCTTGAAAATCACATTTTTAGTCATAGGAAATACATAAAACATAAAAATATCATTTCTCTTTCTCATCTTGGAGCCAAGTCATCAACAAATGTATGGTTTTGTCTTTTTTCCATTCTATGCACAACGCTATAAAGATTCAAAATGAACATAATCAAGGTGCATCAGGCATAAAAGTAAGGCTATAAGGGAAGAGGTAAAACAGTAACACAAACAAATGTACATTTTGGCTATATTTAGTTCCTAACATTTGGATACCAAGCACTGTTTTTCCCAGAAGGGATGTTAACTTGCCAAACTCTCATTTGGTGGAACACTACGTAGAGCTTATCTTTTCTTCCCTTACATTTTAAAAGGCTATCTGTTTCCCTCTTTTGAAATTACTTATTACATAAATCACTTCAAATCTTTTCTTGTCCCCTTTTCCTCAAATGATCCTAATGTCATCCCCTAGGGACAGACAGATGCAATTTAGTACCCCAAATCTCTACTTTAATTTATTTTATTATTATTACTAATACCTGACATTTCTCATTAGGTCCCTGACTTTACTCAGTGATCCTGTATTAGGCTCAACACTGGAAGCTTGGCATTTGCCCCACATTTCTGTTTTCTTTTCCATCTATTTTTTGGCCTTTTTGTGTTATGACCAATTTAGCAAAACAAAATATGAAAACTAGAACTAAAATTTGTGCATTAAATTCTTAATTTCACAAGTAGCCCTTTGCCTGTCTCCCTAAAAGAGTAAATAAGTAATAAATTAAGACATAATTTAGGAAGAAAAGGTTAAAATGAGATGATGGCTGCATTTGAGAATAAAAGTCAGCTATTAGTTTGTAGCGGCAACTTGCACACAATGACTGTTGTTTCCACAGTTCCCTTCCTGGGGAAGGTGCATGCCTCGATGGCTGTTCTGAACTAAGTACATTGTCTGAACACTGCAAATATTAAAATCTTCAATACCTGCAATTTCTCATGGATGGTAAATCTAGTAAATTGAATTCTCCTAAGTTCAACGATTACATTTTAGTAGATCTATATATGTGAAAATTTCTCTATTAGGACTGCAAAAATAAATAAATAAATAACTGTGTAATTCCACCCTATAATAAGGTAATGATAACTATATGAGCTAATATTTGTTGCACTTACCTATACAGCAGGTCTATTTTATATTCATTATCTCATTTGATTTTCTTAACCACCCTATGAAGTGGGTTGAATGAGTGGGACTTATCAGGTATAATCATAAGCATTTTCATTTGTCTCCCAATGTTTCTTTAAAATTTGTACAGTGAGAAAGTTCTTTCCACCCGACCTGGAAACATGGTCAGGCTCCATAATTTCTTTGACTTCTCTTAAGGAAGCAAAACTCCTACAGTCACTTTAAGCCATAAAATATAATCTCAATTTTAGTATATAATTTATGAGGCATATTTAAGGTAAAATCTACTTCTTCCTGAGCCCTCAAAGTCCCATGGTTCACATTAAGCATTCCTACCCAGGGCTACTTGCTCATCTATGCAGACCCACAGGACAAATTCTACGAAGATCTCCACACCTGTAAACACTCATGCCTTCTTTTAAAAAATAGCTTAGATCAAACGTTTATTAAATACAAAAGGATCTTATAAGGTATGTATAAGATGGAAAGAATAACAGCACAATGAACCCCTAAGTACACAATATCCAGTTTAAGAAATAGAACGCTTTGTGTGCCCTTTTTACCTCCATTATGCCAATGCATCTTTGTATTATGTAGCTGTAGTTCATTCATTTTCTCTATAATATTTCATTGTATGAACTTACTATGATTTATCCATTTTATTGGGTACTATGGATTGACATTGTGCTTTTAAATTGCATTTTCTTAACTACTGATGGGATTGAATGTCTTTTCATATGTTTATTGTTCATTCCTATTGTTCATTCATACCACCTCCTCTGTCATTTGTGTATTTTTTCTATTGTTTGTCCTTCTCTTACTGATTTTTAGGAGTTCTCTTTCATATGTATATATATCCTGACCCCTAGTCCATTGACTGGTATAGCAGTTAACATTTTCTGCCAGTGCATAGTTTGTCTTTTCATTTTCTTCATGAGCATTTTTGATGAAGAGAAGTTCTTAAACTTAATGCAATGAATATATCAATAATTTCCTTTATGCTTTACATTTTTAAAGTCTTGTTTAAGAATCCTTCTTAATCACAAAATTTTACAGTGTATTATCCACCTGGAATTGATTTTTGTATATGGTATGATATGAAACTCAATGTCTTTTTTATCCATATGAATGATCCTCCCAGCACCATTAATTGCATTAGATTTCCATGTATCTGTGAGTCTGCTAGAGGAATTCTATATTCTGCTCCACTGACCAGTTTGTCTATCCTTGCAATAATGACACACTATCTTAACTACTAAAGCTTTATAATAAGTTTTGACATTTTGTGTGCCACACTCCCACATAGTTTTTCTCCATCAGGCGTATTGTGGCTATTATTGGCTTGTTGCCCTTCCATATAGATTTTAGAATCAGCATGTCACAATTCACGTACACAATGCAACACAACAAAACAATGATTATGATGACCTTAACTCCATAGGTTAAGTCAGTGAGCACTGACATCTTCACCATGGCTTGGTGATATATCTCAATATCAATAGGACAATTCCTTCTTTCTTAACTATGGTTTTCAATGTTGCCTTGATTGTTTGGGGACATTTGTTTTTCCATACAAATTTTAGACTAAGTTTACTGAGTTCTTCAAAACATCCAACTGAGATTTTAGAGATTGCATATGTGTGAATTAATCTGGAGAAGAATTTACTTTTCCATAAGGGATAGAACCACCAAAAAGCATAAAATGTCTCTTCATTTATTCAGAACATCTTCTCTCTCTTTTATTCAAGTTTTAAGATATTCTCCATAGAAGTCTTGCGTGTTCCATTTAAGTTAAAATTCTTTGTACTTGTTGCTGTTGTGGATGGTTTTTACTTTAATTAAATTTTCTGGTTGCTTATTGCTTTTATAGAAACTGCTATTAATTTTTGTACTTTGGTCTTGTATTTAGCTATTTTGCTAAACTCTAACAGTTTGTCAGGTTTTATTATTTTTTAAAAAATCTTTCCTTCCAATCCTCATTTCTATAATTTCTTTTTCTTTCCTCACAACACTGACCTGAACCTTCAGTACTATGTTAAACAGTAACAGGGATATTGGTCCCATATCACACACTCCTAGGCCTGTTATAATCCTTCACTAGGCTTCAAGTGCAGGAGAAGGAGTAGGGACACCCACAGGCCAGCAGCAGGTCTTGAGGTTATATAGTTTGCAACAGTGGGAGCTGTGACAAACACCTGCATCATTTAATTCCAAAGACCTTGATCTTTGCACTGTGCTTACAAAAAACACTAGAATTTAATTTACTTTAATAAATATGTATTGATCACCTATTAGCACTAAATAAATATACTGAGTCACTGAGGTTTCTGCATAAAATTTGTATTATAATTTCATGAGAAACACATTTATAAATATATATATGTATATATATATATAATATACTACTCAATCCAAAAAAATTTAAAAAACAAACCCTTGGAATTTTCTCAGCAAGGAGACCCCTCAAACAGATTCATTAACCAGAAGACTGAACAAGAACACTGTCATTTTTCAAAGCATTAAATCATCCAAGTGAAATCATAACATCAGTTTTATAAAAGGAATATTTTACTCTTCACTTGAATAGTAGGCCTTAAAAGCTAAAAGTTAGTCATTTCAAGTTTGCCCTTCTTTCACAGTGGTATTTGATTATTCATAATGAGAAGCCAGTGCCTTTGAAAGTAGACTATAAGAGGAAATAGATCTTTTTTTTTCATTTTCCTAGTGACTGCACAAATGAAGGACCTCATTAATCAAGATGACTCCATTGAAAAGCTGACACTGGACACATCACCATGCAGTTGTCATTTTTGGCCCCCTGTGATCTATTTCAGTTTCATACACTTGCAAAACAAGTTTTATCCCCTTGCACCCAATCAAGAATCTAACTGATTGTCTTCGAGTATTTGAAAATTATTATAGGAGGGAAATGCATTCAATGAACATTTATTAAGCACCAACAAGGCTCTATGCGGCAGGCAAGGCTCTCAGGGTACAGAGAAAGATGTAATCACCTCCTCACATTTCTCCAAAGCCAGAGGGGAGACACAAAGTAAGCAGAGACTTCCAATAGCAAGGAATAAGAGCTGTAATCAAGGTCTGTTGTAGTGTTTTGAAAGTACAGATGGATAATGTACTAGGTATCTATTACTACATAGTATTACTACAAATTTAACAGCTTAAAAATGATACATGATTATTTTCACCCAGTGGGTCAGGTCTTAGCTGGGTCCTCTCTAAGTTCTTACAAGGCTACAAATAAGATGTCACCTGGGGCTGTGGTCTCATCTGAAGTTTGACAGGGGAAAAATCCTCTTCCAAGTTCACATGATTGTTGAGAGCCCTCAATTCTTTGTAGGCTGCAGTAATAGTGGTCCCGGTCTCTTGCCAGGTAACATTGGAGGATGTCCTCCAGTTTCTTGCCATGTGGCACTCTCCATCATTGCAGCTTGCTTTTTCAAAGTTAGGTTAGCAAGGAAGAGAGAGACTCCAGCAAGATGGGAACTACAAATGTTTATAACATAATTAAGTACAAAATAATAACACATTCTGTCTACAAGCAAGTCACAGGTTCTGCCTATACTCAAGGGAAAGGATCCCACTGGGGCATGAAGACAATACAATGGTTCTGTCTGACTCAGATATTTACTCTGGCCCTAGGGTGCTGAGTCCTGAAAACACGGATGGATGCTCCAGACAATTCATCTCATAGCATAAGAGAGCAAAGACTAGTCAGAAACTTCAAGTAGTTTTTGGAACTGTTATATGGTGGGAAGGGGGTGATCATGGGCTGAAAATGGATGCTAATCATAGTAATCAACTTTTCAGAGCACTTACCATGGTCAAGTATTTTTCAGAGGAATTTACATGTGTTGTTTCCCATTAATCTTTACAACCCTTAGTCTGCTTGGACTGCCATAATAAAACACCATAAACTGGAGGTTTAAACAACAGACACTTATTTCTCACCATTCTGGAAGCCGAGAAGTTCAAGATCAAGGTACCTGCTGATTCAGTTCCTGAGAGAGCTCTCTTTCCGGCTTGCAGATGGTCAGCTTCTCACTATGTCCTCACTTGGTCTTTCCTCAGTGTGTTCCCATTGGTGGGGAGCTGGGGAGAGAAAGGAAGATTTTCCTTTTCTTATAAAGTGAGTAATCCCATCATTAGAGTCCCATCTTCATGACCTAATCCAACATTAATTACCTCCCAAAGGCCCCACCTCCAAATCACCATGTTGGGGGTTAGGGTTTTAATATAGGAATTTGGGGGAGAGACAAACATTGTGTCCATAAAAAATCCCATGATGTTACTTTTATTAATATCCCCATTTTGCAGATGAGGAAGTAGAAGTGGAAAGAAGTTTAGAAATGTTTCCCCAGACAGGTAAAGAGAGACCAGGTTATAAAGAACTTTGTATTCCTTATCAAGGAATTTTAATTTTATCCTGAAGATACTGAGGGAATATTTAAGCTAAGGAAGAATATAAGCAGTTATACTTATTGGAAATTCTGTGTGTGTGTGTGTGTGTTCAGTGATTAGGGTCAGGGAATAGTGCAATAGTATAGACAAGTGATGCCGAGGAGCTAATCTGCGGCAGAAGAAGAAGTAAGAATGGAGGAGAGGGACTAACATTAAGATATATTTAGGAGAGAGAATCTACAGTGCTAAGGCACTATTTGAATGTAAGCATTGAAGGGATCAGGGATGATCAGGGATGATTCCCAGGGTTCTGATTGGGTAACTGAGTGAATGATGGTGCCACTCACAAAGAGAGGTTGGTGGAGTGGGTTTGTAGGAGAAGAGGAGACAGCTGCAAGTTCAATTAAGGGAACTTCAGTGAATTCAATTTTTGTTAAAGCAGGAGGTAAGGTCGTCAGCTAATGTATGGTGACTGAGGGCATGGCTGAGAGTGGAGGAGGTCTGAAACGTTGCTGTGATGGATGCAATCTGAAATTAATAGAAGGTGAAAAAATCATGGCTCTATACTCAGGCCCAAAGGAGGTTGGAGAACATGAATTTGTGGTGGAGCCTAGCATTGGGCTCATTGTCTCATTGGGTGTCTTTTGTTCTGCCAGCAGAGAAAAGAAAATGAATAGCGGAAGTTGTTCAAGGATGGAGATTGGCAAGAGGGAGCATCAGGAGGATAAGGGAGCATTTTTACTGTGAGCGTGGCACCATGGCTGGGTGGAAGGTAAATAGAGCCAGAATAGAGAAGGTACTAGAAGAACTGGCAGAGCATTGGGTGTCAATGGAAAGTTCACTGTCTTCCAACTACATAGAGAACAAAATCCAAAGCACTGACCAATACCCATAAGGTCCTACACGATCTTGCCCCTGGCTACCTCTCCAAAAGTCCCAAGCTATATCTTCACCAGTGTCATAGGTATGGTCCTGTTGCATGATGTTGGCAACTGCTGCTTCTTCTGCCCAGATCATTCTTTCCCAAGTTGTCTACATGGCCCCCTCTAACTTCATTCAGTTTTCTCTTTTCATCTTGACTTCTTAGAGTGGCCTTCCTTGATCCCTTATCTAAAATAGCACCTATTTTCACTATCCACCCCCTTACAGAACTTTACTTTTTATTCTTAGTAATTATCATTATTAGACACTATGTTATATACTGTCTCTTTATTTTCTGTCTCGTCTACTAGACTATAAGTGCCAAGAGGACAAAGATTTTACAATATCTTCAAGTAATTCTTGCATATATTTCAAAAACCAAATAATTTTAATGTACAATGTAAAGTCTTGCAGTCCCCTATTCATTCAGTTACTCTTCTAGAAGACAGACACATGTATTGAATTCTTGTGTATTTCTCCAGGCTCCCCATGCAAATATAAGCAAATACATGTTCTTAGCTTTCTTCTTTTTTTGCAGAAAAGGGCACATATTAGACACACAACTGGGCTTGCTCTTCTGTTGCAGACCTTTCCCAGCAGTGCATAGCAAAAGTCTTCATTTTACTTTTGTTTTAGAGATTTAGAGTCTTTGGATTGTTTGATTTACAGCCACCTAGTGTTTCATTATATAACTATACCACAGTTTATTGGACATTTGGGAGTTTTCTATTTCTCCTATTTAATAAATAGGTAACATTGTACATACATTATTTTATCTGTGTGTAAATATAGCTGTAGATTAAGTTCCCCAAGGTGGTTCAATGTCTACATACATTCATAATTTTTATAGATAATATCAAATTCTCCCCACCCCATAGGGATTGTGCCAATTTATACTCCCACCAGCCATGTGTACAAATGGTGTTTCCCCACAGTCTTGCCAACAGTGAATTTTTTGCCAATCTGAACGATGAAAAATGGTATCTTGGTGTATTATTTTGTTTGCATCTCTCTGACTACGAGTAAAGTAGAGCTTCCTTTCTTATGTAGAGGTCTTTTATGCATTTATATGCATTGTTCTTTTCTATGAACATGAAATAAAACATGGCACTGTGAGCTGTTCTGGGCAGAATGTGCATCCTTACATCTGCCAAAGGATAAGGATAAAAATGATGCTGTGACTCTGACTGTCTGGTACTCTTCTTCCAAGATGAATGTCTGGGCGTTCAGACCTGACTGCTTAGCTCTAACCACACTCCTTGGCCTCCCATTATTTTTCCTTCTATCTTTGACTCAGCTAACCTAGGGTTATCAGCTCCTCTGGCCTTGGATCCACGTTTTCATCAATGTCTCCTCTCCTTCTGCTTATTGTTGTTCAGATCTAGTCCCTCTCATCAACTCCTTCTTGGGCTCAATGTTCTACAACCTGCTCTTGGACTCAAGGTTCTACAAACTGCCCCCTTCCTGCCTTTGTCCCCAGAAAGTTAGGTGTTGAATACAGAAAATAAATTTTCTTTTCTTTCTTGCTCTTGTCTTTCAGCAGTAAGTGAAATCATTTGTAATTACCAAAGCCATGTGCTGGTAAATTCCTCTCTCTCAAAAATGTGGACAGCTGTCATGGAAAATGACTTCCTAAACTCATATGACACTTCAACAAATCAGAGGATGACAATCACTAAAATGAAAGTGTGTCTTTCAAGTCTTTGGGGGGAAACATATAATCTGTTTTTGAACCTCTGTATGGTGTCACTGGGTTGTTTGGTAGGTTTTTCTTTTGTTTGCTCTGTGTATTACGAAAAATGATCCTATTACTGCAAATTCAATTGAATTTAGCAAGAATTTATTGAGCACCTAGTAATGTTCTTAGCATTGTGCTAGAGGTTGTGGGGAAAATAAATGAAGTGTATGATATACCCTTGCCCTCGAGGAGTGTAGGATTTTAAGAAGAAACAATATGTATGCAAATAATCCAATTAGCCTGGAAACCCACAGAGTGCAAACATGGAAAAGTAGAGAATAAAATAAGTCATCTGGATATAAATTATGTTCCAGACACACTGGAGCATTCATCTACACTGGACAAGTCAAACTTGTTCCTTCTTTAGGACTTCTGTCCGGAAACCTCTATCTCTAAGCCATGGAATAGCTAGCTTCTATTTCTGATCACTCAAGACTCAATAAGGCCTTCTGGTTTTTTGTTTTTGTTTGTTTGTTTGTTTGTTTGGCTGTGTTGGGTCTTCGTTGCTGCGCGTGGGCTTTCTCTAGTTGCGGCAAGCGGGGGCTATTCTTCGCTGTGGTGCGCTGGCTTCTCACTGTGGTGGCTTCCCTTGTTGCAGAGCACAGGCTCTTGGTGCGTGGGCTTCAGTAGTTGTGGCTCGCAGGCTCTGGAGCACAGGCTCAGTAGTTATGGTGCATGGGCTTCGTTGCTCCGCAGCACATGGGATCTTCCCGGACCAGGGATCAAACCTGTGTCCCCTGCACTGGCAGGCAGATTCTTAACCACTGCACCACCAGGGAAGTCCCAAGGCCCTCTGTATTAACCAGTCTAAATTATCCAGCCCTCTCCAGCACCAATAACACTTTCTCTTTTTTATTTTCTCCATACCATTCCAGTCTCTGAAATTGTTTTATTTATTTGTTTACTTGCCCAGTGCCTTCCTTCTTCCACCAAATGTAAGTTCCAGGAATGCAGGCACTTTGGTTTATTCCCTTCTATATTCCCAAGGACTATGCCAGTGCCCTGTACATGGTAGTGGCTCAATAAATCCTTGAATTAATGAAACAAATGGACAAAATGGATGGGACTGACACTAAGAGAGATGAGAAGAAATCAAAGTCTTGCTGGTGTTGCTGGGTGTGGCTTCATGGAAGTGGCAGCAATTTAGGTAGTATTTGAAGAATTATGGCATTTTCATTGAAAAAAAAAGAAGGATCCTAACTCAATTATCCAGTTAGCTGGTAGGTGTCTTGATGGAGAGAAGATTTAACAGGCTTTTAGAATTATTTGTCTTCTCACCATAGAGATGTGTCAAAACCACAAGATCCACTCCCAAGGGGGACAGCTGTGCTTTTCAAAGCACTGTACACTGAAGAGTTTCCTGAATTGTGAAGGAAGAAGGGCTCCTGTTGCCACTGGTAATCCATAAAAACCCACCAGGATGGGCTTCCTTGGTGGCGCAGTGGTTGAGAGTCCACCTGCCAATGCAGGGAACACGGGTTCGAGCCCTGGTCTGGGAAGATCCCACATGCCGCGGAGCAACTAAGCCCGTGAGCCACAACTACTGAGCCGGCGCATCTGGAGCCTGTGCTCCGCAACAAGAGAGGCCACGATAGTGAGAGGCCCACGCACCGCGATGAAGAGTGGGCCCCGCTTGCCACAACTAGAGAAAGCCCTCGCACAGAAACAAAGACCCAACACAGCCAAAAATAAATATAAAATAAATAAATTAATTAAAAGAAACGTTTAAAAAAAACAACAACAACAACAACAAAAATCCACCAGGATGCTTGATTTTTGCCAATGACAGAATCTCCTTTGGTGTTCAAAAGTACACTTAATATTATTAGAGGACATTATTCCAAAACAAACAAACAAACAAAAACTACAAGACTTGAAACAAACAAACAAAAACTACAAGACTCGAAACAAGACTCGAAAACTACAAGACTCGAAACAACTACAAGACTCCAAACAAGACTTGAAACAAGGACATTATTCCAAAACAAACAAACAAACAAAAACTACAAGACTCGAAACAAGGAGTATGAGGGAAGTTAAATTTCATGTCTCAGGAGATTCATGTGGTGATGAGATTAAGTATATTTTTTGGAACTTATCTTCAAAGACAGGGTCAAGCTCTATTGCCCAAGAAATAACCTAGAGACACTGTTGTTCTCCTTTTCTTTCCCAATCCAGTCAGTCACCAACTCTCATTAAATCTACCTTCTTATAAACCTCTTCACTTCGTGTTTTTCCCAGTGCTACTTCCTTTGAGTAATTCTCCATAGCTCTTACTTGGGCTGGCTGCCATAGCCTCCTAACAGAATCCCATGCCCTCATCTTGACTTTCCACATTGTAGTCAAATAAGTTCTAAGAAGCAAATCTGGCCACATCACACCCCTATTTAAATGTGTTAAGGTTAAGGTCCTCCTGTTATCTCATGGATAAATTCCAAACTCCAAATCATGATATTCAAGCCTATTAATGATTTATCACTTTTCTCTCCCCCTAGACTTATCCCTCAATATTCTCCTAAAACTTTCCCCATCGTCAGTCACCTGTACTCTACCTTAGAGACATATGGAGCTGCTTGTTGGTCCCTAGACTGGCAGCACTATTTCTTGTTTCTGAACATACATTCTTTTACCCTATTGACCCTGCATCACCATTCCACTTATGCTCTTACCTAAGCAACGTTTCCATGTCTCAATGATGCCTCTCCAGTCTTGGCTGCCTAGTACTCTGGGAAGCTTTTCTAGACAGTCCCCCTACTATTCAACCAATGTCGTCTACTCACAGTGCCTCCATCCTCTACTTCCCACTGTTGTACTTATACTCTATCTTAATACCCTGATTCTCCCAACAGCCTGGGAGATCCTTAAGATCAGCATATGCCTTATTCATCTTTGTGTCCATAGCATCTTACGTAAGTCTGGCATGGTTCCAATGGGCACCCAACACACATTTGTTAACTTCCAAAATAAGATACCCATTGCAAAAGACAGGAAGAAGCAAAGACTAGAAAAGTCATGTTTGCCAGAAGGTAACAGTTGCAATCTTATAGTATCAGTCAAGAAAATGCAGGTGGGCTGGGGAGGGTGGGATTGGATATAAAAGTCTATGAGTTCAATGCTGTGAAGGAACTGAAGACACAGCCAAGAATGAGTTTAAGTTCTTATTTTCCCAGCAAGGCAGCAGCTGGTGCCTGGCAGAAGGGGAAGAGTGTTGCCATGTCACTGAACAGCAGTCTTAAAGAGTAGCCACTGAGCCAGCAGCCTAAACATTCTTCCCTGGGCCAGAACGGGGCTGCAGGGAAAAGGTGGCAGCGCAGCAAGCGTCAGCTGGAGAAAGCAGCAGAGGCCATGGCGGCATACTAGCAGGGCAACTGCTTCTCCAGATGAACCCAGTTAATTAAGACTAATAGGGCACAAGGCCAGCCTGAAAGGTTAACTACCCAAATTTTAGTATGTAGCTAAACACACTGTTTATAAAGTCTCCCATGCAAAGAACCTCAACAACACCCTTCCTTTGCTTCCCACCACCTATATCCCGCCCGCCATCAAACCTGGATCATAATATCTGATAAATGTCTTCACACATTCCTTCCATCCAACGTTCTTTGCCACAACTTTTACTCAGGCCTTAAGACATTTAATCTAGACTCTCTTTAACAGCCTACTAACAGATTTCTGTGTACAAAAATCATCAGTCTAAACTCCATATTCCTGGATTTTATATGTCTATAGAAACTGAGCAATGTCACGTCACCTCCTTCTACCTACTTAAGGAAGGTGCCTTTAGTTGTTTTCACCTATTAAAAACCACCCTGAGTGGTGGATTCCTCCTAAGAAGCTATATCGAGGTGACAGATTATATGATTTAGAATGGCCCCCAGATGCCATAGTCTAATGAGAATTCTGTTAATCCGTCAGCTCCTTAAGACAATAGCATGTGTTATCAATGGTTCCTGCTATAGGACAGTGACAGGCAGTGACTCTCTTCTTAGTGACTAGAGTCCCTTCTCAAAAAATCTGCTTCCCTGACCATATCTGTGGGTAGATTTTATACTTGCAGTCTTCCACCTCCTCTGCTTTTTATCTGACTGCACTTCTGCTCCAGCAAATGACTTCAGTTTTCTATTGGGATAGCAGCTTAGTTGCTTAAGGACAAGTTCTCTTTAATCTTTTGGTCCTCCCCTGCTAAAGTTTGAAAACTTTGTTTTTGTTTTTTTGGTTTTTGTTTAGTTATCAGAAGTCTGGTCAACACCTAACCCTTTCAAAACTCCTTTATGAAACCTGGTCTCTTCAGACCCCAGGAATTACTGTCTATGTCTGCTTTTAGGTCCCCACTTTAACATTATTCAACTTATTTATTCTCCTATGAACTTGTCAGGATGGTCTTTTGATCTATGGAAACTAGGATGGTGACTGACACGTAGTAGCTCCTTAGTATTTAATAAATTATAAAGGAACTGATATAGTGCCCATCGCATCACAGTTTTCACTAAGTGGTGTCTCTTGGGTATATGAATAGATGCATGAACAAATGAATGAATAAACAAACATAGATGTTGGATGATTTCATCAGGGGATAAAAATGCATGAACTGCTAGAATTTCCAAGGGAGACCTGGTGGGTGGTATCTTTGTTGAGGTGCGCAGGCTCCTCATCGCAGTGGCTTCTCTTGTTGCGGAGCATGGGCTGTAGGTGCGTGGACTTCAGTAGTTGTGGCTCACAGGTTCAGTAGTTGTGGCTCACTGGCTCTAGAGCGCAGACTCAGTAGTTGTGGTGCTCAGGCTTAGTTGCTCCGTGGCATGTGAGATCTTCCCGGACTAGGGATTGAACCTGTGTCCCCCTGCATTGGCAGGCGGATTCTTAACCACTGTGCCACCAAAGAAGCAAGGAACTAGTTCTTTTTGATGTCTAAAGGAAAAGAGAAAATTATCAGTCGACTTGAAAAGCAAATACTTTGCATAATTATTTTATTAATATTATGAGTGATGCTGGGCCCATTTGCTGTAAAGTGACAACCATTTCACAGAAATTGCTTGGGGCCAGTTTGGGGATGAAAAGTGCTCCTTTTCAATGTGTGCTTTCATGTGCCATCCACAGGGGCAAGGGAGAGACAAAGAGCTAACTTGGATCCCGTTTAGAAGAATCAGTCTGTTATTACATACTCCAGCATCTTTCCCTGAAAGTCTTGAGGCACGGGACTGACTACACAAAGAGTACACGACCATAATGTATAATCAACAACTGGCCCAAAGTTAAAATGCTTCCAAAGGATGAATCTATGAAATCCACAGGAAGACGCCGTCACAGTGCCCAGCTCATGAGGCCCCAAGAAATGGGGAAAAGGCAAATGTTTCGGTGAAGGCAAAGACAGTTGCAGCCCTAATGAACCTCAGAAAATCTTGCCTTTGCCTTTCTAGCACCTTCACTCTGACTCTCAGGGTCTTGCCTTGAGAATTCACTTTCTTTATTTTTTACTCTTTACTTAATTTGGCTACCTGACTCTCAATTTTGCAATTCCCATCGTGACCTCTGACTCTAGCCCCCAGCCAATTCCTGTCTAACTGGTCTTTGCTCTTAGAACTCAGACACCGGGTTCAGCTCTCTAGCTTTTGCCCATTTCAGGACATCAGCTCTCCCACACTACTCTTTCCCCCACTTAGACTTCATCTGAAACTTGACGCCAAAGGCAAGTAATTTCAGCATTTTCTTCCTCTCAACTCCTGATTGTTTACTATCTGTCAAAAAATAATACTGATTCTTTAGATCTGAGAAAGCAGAATTCTACTGAGAAGAGGGAAATCACTAAAGCCCAGAATAGGTCAAAGAATGTGTGAAAGGAAGTAAGAGATAGAAAAATAATGTTTCCGTTAATTAATTTATACCCTACTTTTCTCTAAAATAAAGTTAAAGGTATTTTCAGATACAAAAATTTATAACAAGGTTAGAAAAACCAGCAAAGAAAAGACCAGTTAGAACTCTTGGATCAAGTTATCAATTTGAGTGATGTTCAAAATGTATTATCATAAAACCTGATACACTTGCCAGAGGTTAAGCACAAATCTGGCCTTCAGCTTATCCTATACAATTTTTTATTCTACTTTTATGACTTTAATCTACATAATAAAAATTTACTATTTTATTATATTGTCACCATAATAAAATTGTTGAAAGTCCCATCGTGTTCCATTTTATGGTATCACTGGCATGAATCTCACTTTTTCTTCCTTTTTTCATTTTCTTCATCATCCATGGGATAATACAAAAGAGACTGACTGGAATAATCTTGGGCTATTGGTAACAAGGCAATGTCCAGTTGAAGTCTGACTCAAAGAAACTTTCACCAAGACTATGTAAATCCCAATACTAGAGTCTTCTACCATCTCTTTTCTGCTCCTTTTTTCCATTGCTATGGAAACCCACGTAATTAAGTGGAGGAAAGGTCTCAGAAACTATCTTGTTCTGGTAACTTAGATGGTTCTTTGTGATTCCAAGATTTACAGTGTCAGCAGTTATGTTCAGCTTTGTGTTTTGAACATCTCAAATTACATATAGTTTATATATATATATCTGCAGGAATGTTTATCTATGAGAAAAAAACAAGAATGGAAAAATAGCTGAGACTGCAGAAAGAATGAAAGTAGGAGCAGAAAAATATTATAAAAATCTAGACATCCGACACTACTCTGCCTTGAGGAGATACTGCCAGGTTCCTACAGATGCTGGCACTGGGGAGAATGGTGTGGCTGTTACTGAGTTTCTGAATGATTATTGAAATTCCTCAGGATTTCAGTGTACTACCATTCCCTTCACATTCTTCTGTGGTTAGACATGTTGGTGATCCCCAAATTCCTGCCCTTAAAAGTACATCTACATACACATCTTTACTCATGAAAGGTTTTCCACATAAAGATATTTTCTTGGGCTTCCCTGGTGGCGCAGTGGTTGAGAATCTGCCTGCTAATGCAGGGGACACGGGTTCGAGCCCTGGTCTGGGAAGATCCCACATGCCGTGGAGCAACTAGGCCCGTGAGCCACAACTACTGAGCCTGCGCGTCTGGAGCCTGTGCTCCGCAACAAGAGAGGCCACGATAGTGAGAGGCCCGCGCACCGCGATGAAGAATGGCCCCCGCTTGCCGCAACTAGAGAAAGCCCTCGCACAGAAACGAAGACCCAACACAGCCAAAAATAAATAAATAAATACAAAAAATTAAAAAAAAAAAAAAGATATTTTCTTTGAGAGAGATTCTTGGTGGAATGAAGAGCTTCAACTCCGCATTCAGATTTCCTCTTCTTAATCTTATCTCCACCATTCAGTAGCTGTGGGGCTATAGACAAGTTACTTTACTTCTCTCTGTCACAAATTTCCTCTTTTTCAAAATTAGGATAATGCTAGCAGCCAATGCTATGGGGTAAGTTACGAAATTTAGTTAACATAATATCTAGAAAGGGCCTAGAAAAGTATCTGATACATAATAAATGCTCAATAAACACTGTATATAATTTCCTACGGTGGAAGTTAAACTATGTTTTTTCAGTTATCTGTGAACCCCCAAGCACACATGCTAAGGCTTCATCTTATTTGTACCTTCAGATCGCAGAACAGTGCTCGCTGTATAGCAGGTACTCAAATAAGCTCCATGAGGGCAGGGACCCTCTGTGCTGCTGACTGCTGAATATCCAGAGCCTGTAACAGTACCTGACACCCAATGGCACACATTACACTTTTGCTGAATGTATACTTATTTGCAGAACTAAATGTAAGTCATTTGAAACTCATGAGGACCTGAGCAGGAAATAGTTCATCATATTTGCTATTGTGGCTTGGAATGCTTGGAGTATGAGACTGGAGACAAGTAAGTTTTCAGTGCCTGCGTGTGTGGCAGGGGCAGGGAGGAAGGAAGGGAGCTTTGTATAAGCAGGGAGTGCAAGCTGGGGACTCAAGGAAGAGGCAGAACATGCCCAGAACAGAAGGCTGCAGGATTGCATTGGGAAGTGAAGTGGGAGCCCAGGAGACCCCAAACTCCTGGGAATGGGGTTGGTGTGGAGAGAAGAGGGCAGGAAGAAAAAGGCAGGTAGAGGTGCCAGAAAAGTAGACTTTGCTTCTTTCCACTAAGACAGCCAAAAGAAAGGAATAAAGTTCTTCTCCAGAACAGTTGCTGACACGGTCAAGCTGTGAAAATGATTAATTAGGTAGTTTTCATTAAATTGAGGGACCATGGCACAGTGGAAAGAATAGGATGCCGGGGTTGGTTAGAGCCAATAGACTTGATGTACAATTTGGTCTGTGCCACTCACCAGTACGTGACTCAACACCGAACCTCAAGTTTCCTGATCCTCAAAAAAGGCCAATACAACATCACTTACTGGGTTGTGGTGAGGGTTAAAACTTCCACTGAGACAGGGCGCTTGAAGCTTCTCTGTTTAGTGCCTGGCACCTAGTGGGTCCTTAATAAACGGTAACTAGTTGTATTGAAATTAATCACAGTAATCAGGCCTCACAATAAAAACTGACATAGGGCTTATCAAACGAATTCTCTCCACCGCATGAAAGAAACATGAGAACAAGCCCAAATTAGCTTCCTATTTTCCAGCAGAGGAGACTGCTGAAGGTCATAGCAGCCATCTCGTAGAGAAAGAAAATGACATGGAACACTGGGTCCCTGCTCACCGGCAATGAATGCCCACCCAATTAAGCAGATTAAACATTCACTCCTTGTGATGAAAAAGCCCCATGCAGCTGAGCTAGGCCGCCGTCTCTGCTTCCTAGTCCAGAGCCTCTATCTGTTAAATCACCCTTCCTTTGCCTTCCACAGTCAGGAAATAATTGGCACTTGTTTAATGCCAAATTTACATTTGTTTTGCATGGGAACAAAATTTGCTTGCAAACAGCTATGTGTGTGAGCAAATGGGCATTTGTGCTGGTAAATAAAATAGACATGCAGTTTTCTAGTTTGCAGATGTATTATTCAACAAAACAAGCAGAAATGGCCTTTAATTTTCAGTTATTCCTAAGTACTTAGGAACAAATTGTAGCAGAAAAGCCCTTTTTATTTTTGTCATTTATGCCTGTTCCTGAGGTTTTCACATTTGTCCTAGATGCATATGTTATCAGAACTGACTAGAATTTCAAAACTTTTAGATTAAATCTCTTTGATGAAGCAATTTAGAGATTTACCAAATATTTGCTGAGCACCTACTATGTGCTGGTTTGTAGGGATTCAGAAATGAAGTCACAGTGCCTGCCTTTGGGGGATCTTGCCAGTCACAGAGATTGATTTGTAAATGGAATATGACAATAAAATAGAAGAATTACCCTGAGAGAGTGCTCTGTGACAAGTTAGGGAGCAAAAAACCAGAATCATTATTTCTGCCTGCACAGTTGGAAGAGATGGTATTTGATTTTAGCAGTGAAAGCAAAGAAAGAAATGGGTTTCCCAGGCTAAGGGAAAAGCATGGGGAGTTGTGAGAATCCAGGATTTTGGAGGGCTTTTTAGTGAGGGGGATTTCATGTGTCTGGAAATGGGTAGTGGGAGGATATGAAGCTGCATTTGAAGGGCCTTGAAAGCTGTGTCAAGAATTTGGACTTTATCAATGCTTCTCTAACTTTAATATGCATGTGGATTACCTGGGGATTTTGTTAAAATGTTCATTTAATTCTGTAGATTTGGGATGGAGCTGGAGATACTGCATTCCTTACAAGCCCCTAAGAAGTGGAATGCTGGTAAATATTTAACAACTGGCTCTGGGGCCAGGGATCAGAAGGGCATTTTCCAATTCCCATGGTATAAATACTCCCACCATGGCCTATTTCAAGCTGTCAACATCATGCCAGTGAAGGTGATGTTGGAAAGAGATGTGTACAATTGGCTTTTTGAAGCCTGTGCAAGCTGGCAACAGGACACCATGTCCCCGAGGTGTTGCCCAACCTTGCTGGCCCAAGGATCCCTCTTTGAATAGGAAGACTCTAGTACACTGGTTCTCAGCCTTGGCTGCCATGAGAATTACTGCGGGATTTTTTGAAGCTCAGGAAGGAGAAATACAGGAAACAAGCTCCTCCCAGGCCCAATTCACATATTCAGCAAGTACTTTAAGACACAGTGGCAAAATGGTCAGAATAGCTTTATTATTTTCCCCTGTTCCTTTTTGTTCCCTTTTGTGTTTCCACTTTCTCACTCCAAGAGCCTAGAGCTCTTATCCAGTTGTCATTTTGCTGACAAATATTGTTTTTTCTTCTCCTTCTAAGAGCCCATAAATTCTATTTTCCTTAAACTTTTTTGTCTGTTTCCAGTCCTCTTAAGGAAAAAGAAAACCTTTATTTCTCCACTTCAGACTCTGGCTGGATATTGGTCAGGTATGGAACAATCAACTCTGTTTCAGTAGGTATTATTATAATATAAGCATTATAAGGCCAACAGAGCAGGAGATGATTGTCATTGAAAAGATATTTTATTATACTCACAGATCCCAAAAGAGGGAGTACACATCACACTATGGGAGGCCACATGAGAAAGGCTTGGTGTAGGTTATAAGGCAGAGAGGCGAGAATTACGAGCAAGAGCTTTTATTGTGGGAAGGAAAAGACAAGGCAGAGTAAGCGGGTTTAGGATTGGCTAGTTTGAATATTTTCAGTGGGTTCTGGAGCATAGCGGCTGTTCCTGGTTATCTGGTACCTTCCTCTGGGGTGATTAGGGCCGGTAGATAGTGGCTCAGAGACTAAGAGCCCAAAAAGGAAGGTGGTTGGGGGTGTGGACTCCGGATTGGTTGGTTTATATTTGAAAAGCACGTCCCCAGGAGGAGAACTTCTCTGGAGGAGGAGGTGGGGGGTTGACCAGGAAGGCAGGAGGTCAAGGCAAGTTGACGCAGACCTATTATCAGGTTGTCCAGAATAAGGCATGTCCAACATATGCCTGCAGGACAGATGTTAAAGCATCAAGTTTATAGACACTAGAAGCACAGTTACTACAAACTCAGAGTGAGATATACTTTACTTACAACCCCTTTACCTTGAATTTTAAGAGTAGATACATTTTAACACAAATGACTCTCTGGAGTAGAGTCTTTAATATGGTATTATCAGCATTTATCCTATTATTCAATTCAACAAAACTCTGAGTACCTGCTACTTACCAGAGGGAGCCATGAGTGCTGAAGATGGGGAAGGAAATGTGCCAGGAACAGGGAGTGATGGAAGGAGAATGAATATAACACGATTTGGGCCATCCTGCTCCTTGCTACCTAATGGGAGAGACCAGTATGCAAACAGCTACCTGGAAAGCAAGGCAAAATAAATTGAGGTTTACAGAATCTAGAAGAAGAAGATATAATAGGTAATCCCTGTGGGATGCTGATTGTCTCAGCACATCTTTGACAAGAACTGAGTGGAAGACAATTAAAAGTGGAAATCACTCACAAACCCCAGAAAAGCAAATTTTCTGTGGTGTTGATTGAAAGGAGGATAATTTTCTCAGTATACCAACCCTCCAAGTAGTACGCAGGGTGTTTTTGTTCTGAAAATTAAAGAGTTTAACTTGTAATTTTGTCTAGAGTGAACGCTACTTCCTCAGCTTAAGGGTCAGCTGCTGGAATGTTGGAGGACAGTGTGGATCAGTTAGAATATGTTGGCAGAAAAAAACAGAAAAACTGCCTCGTGGTAATTTAACCCATAAAGATATGCATTGGTCCAAAGGTGAGTGGTCCCCACTTTGATTTGGTATTTGTGGCAGATGGAAAAATGGGTATAATTCTTTGTAGCTACTTCCACCAGGAGACTGAGCCTTTACCACCTCTTGAGTCTGGATTGCCTTGTCGCTTTCTTGAACTAATAGAATGCAGCAGAAGAATTGTTGGACAAGTTTTGAGACTAGGCTTCAGGAGACTTTATACACTTCCACTTTTACTCTTGTACTCCAACTAACCATAATATTCCTGGACTAACTTACAGGAGGTGAGAGACCATGTGGAATAGAAACGGGCCATTCTAGCTGTGTACTCTCCCCACCCCTGCCTACCAACCAACTCTCAACTGACCTGACAGCTGACCATGGATGCACGAATCAGCCCTGAAGACCCACCCAGCTCAGCCAGTCCAAACTGCCACCTATAGAATCTTTTTTTTTTTTTAAAGGAATGTGTTGGATTTGAGGCTGATGCTTTTTTTTTTTTAATTTATTTATTTTATTTTATTTTTATTTTTGGCTGTGTTGGGTCTTCGTTTCTGTGCGAGGGCTTTCTCTAGTTGTGGCAAGCGGGGGCCACTCTTCATCGCGGTGCGCGGGCCTCTCACTATCGTGGCCTCTCTTGTTGCGGAGCACAGGCTCCAGACGCGCAGGCTCAGTAGTTGTGGCTCATGGGCCTAGCTGCTCCGTGGCATGTGGGATCTTCCCAGACCAGGGCGCGAACCCGTGTCCCCTGCATTAGCAGGCAGATTCTCAACCACTGCACCACCAGGGAAGCCCCACTTACAGAATCTTGAGCTAAATAAATGGTTATTGTTTTAAGCAATATTTTTGGAGTAACAAGAGCTAGCACATACATCACCCTCATGATGTCACCAGGAAGTAGGCTCTTTCTGCTTTTCTCTCCTGCCATCAACTGTGTATCATTAGCAGTAGCTCCATTATGGCTAAAGGATGGCCACTGAAACTTCGAGCGTCACATTCTTATACTATAGCACCACGAGATAAAGGAAGGAAAAGAGGAAAAAAAAAAAGCCTCTCTTACTGGTCCAGCATTTTGCCAGGAGCATAAGCTCTCTCAGACAGCTCCTAGCTGATTTCACTCTGTGTCTCACTGGCTGTGACTGATTCACGCAGCCTCCCTAGACAATCCCTGGCAAATGAGATAGTGTATATAAAGTCATTACATATTTATATGATGTTTGGATCACTTATGATTATTTTATTTTTTATTTTTTCTGTTTTTGCCTCTCCTTGCCTTTGGCAATAGTCCTTAATTCACAACTTTCTGGACAGCATCAAGTTCAGTCTAGAAAAGTTATAGAATGAAGTGAGTTTTGCAGGTGGAAAGAAATGTTATTAAGTAAATTGGCTATCAGTGAGAGGAAGGCCTTCTGATGTCAAAGTGAGAGAAAACTAAGTTGTGAGAATATGCACAGTAAATTAGTCATAAAATTTAAGAACATTTTATATAAAATGAAAGTCAAGTGAGAAGAGAAATAGCTAGAAAGTTGAGAAAATTGGAACTGTATATGTTTGGCATTGGCATATGATTGGTTTGGCATATGATTGGCATTTAATTTCAAAGCAAAAACACATTTGCTATTAGTAGGATTTCTAAGTATGCTAGATGAGTTGACCCAGGCCTCATAGTGAAGCATTTGACACTTTAGAAGTCACCTCAAGCATCTGATTTGTTCATAGACATCTGTAGAGAAAGTTTGAGTGTGCATACACTTTTAGGTCCAGAAAGTTTGGGAGAAGGGTATTTTATGTGACAAGCAATCCAGCAGAGAACATCCAGCTCATAAGACCATTAATTTGTTTGGTACCTTTAAAGTTAGCATTCTGGTAAAAGAAAATCTATACAATCACAACAAAGTTGCTTATTTTCTTATAGTAATATCCCTGAGAAGCAGATACTCTGAATAAGGCAAAAATGTCATGTTATTAAAAGAACAACTTATAATTGGGATTCCAATAACTTGCAACTGAGGTGTAGTTATTTTCTGTAAGAAGCTATCAAAACAAGGAGTTTTCTATCACCTGTGGAGCAAAATCAAATACTTGGAGGCAAAGGAAACTCGCAAGAGCATACATTTTTATCTTGTTTGGGTTGAAATGAATATTCCCCCACTGAATGCTTTTAGACAAGCTGCCACCCTGGTGTGAAATATAGGCACAACCAGTAGATTGCATTTATAATATGAAATTTAAAGTAATTTGACTGTGATTGAAAAACAAAGAAAACAAGGGGTTCAACTCTTGAGAGGACTTAGAGAGGCTGTGATGATATGTCCTTAATACTTGAATTGCATGTAGGAAAAATTAAACTCGTTCTGTGCCCAATGCTTGGTGCTTTTTTTAAGGAAGGATGGAGAAAGGGAAAGAGGGGGAAAGGGAGGGAGGAAGGGAGAAAAAAAGAAAATACAAATATGAATAATCGAAGAAAGTGTGGGTTTGGAAGTCAAAACAAAATTTCAAGAACACAAATCTGGGCTTCACATAAGGAACAACTTAATGAAATTCCAATCTTGGCCTCAGTGGGAACAGGTTGCCTGGGGAAGTCAAGGGATGCATGCCACTTGAAGTATTCAAGGAAAAGGTACCTGGTCCCTTGTTAGGAGTGTTGTAAGTAATTCTCATGTAATAGATGAGGTTTGGATAAAGTGATATTTAATATCCTTTCTAAATCTGAGATGATCTAGAGTTACAACATATACAATATTGATTTACTTAGTTACCAGGGCCAGACCTAGTCAAAACTATGGATGAGCTGACAGCATTCCCCCCCCAAATTCCTACTTCTTCCTTTCTCTATATCAGTCACTTTATTTCAGTGTCCCCTTTCTTCTCTGTACCAATTCTCCCTGTCCCCTATCCCATACCAATACAGTCACAATCACTGTCTCCAAAGCAAGAAAGAAAAGCAACCTAATTAACTCACTGTATTTTTGTGCTATAGACACAACCCATTGATTTTCCCCACCAGATACATTCCCATTCTAAAAGGACCGTAGAGGAAGTGCAATGCTTAGAGCAAAGGTATAAGAGAATCACTGAGGATGGTGTTCCAGACATCAACCTTCCAGACATATGGCTCTGCTTGCAAAAGATACCTCCTTTCTACCCCTCAAGGCGTGTGGTTGACTAGCCACACTTGAAGTCTGCCCTGTCAAAAACTGAAGAATATTTGGCAGTCATACAGAAGCTGCCGCTGGTGAGAACTTTGACTTTGGTTGTACAGATGGCATTAATAGCATAATTACCCCTCCTGCTCCTTGTTTCAGGTAAACAACTATGACTCCAGTATCCATTGGTATAGGTAATTTGGGCTTGATTTATACTTGCTGACACAATTAATAAAGTATAAAAATTCACAGACAAGAGTGATCCACATGCCACCCAGTTTCTTGGAAAAAGAGCGTTTATTCAGGTTCTTTGTAGATCTGCCCTAACCATACATAAATAGTAACATTTTCCCAGATACTTATGACCATGTGTGAGAAGAATACACATTATCTCAGGAACATGTAAATGAAACCCACCCCGGTGTCTTAGCCAAATCTTATCATCTCTTGCCTGGACGCCTAAAGTAAACTCCTAACTGCTGTCTCATTCTTCTGCAATCCAGTCCCTTAGTGTCTCCAATCACCTCACTAGAATACATCTGATCACGTCACTTTCTGCCTACAAACCTCCAATGTCACCCTATGGCCAGAAGAATCAAGTCCAGACCCCCTAGCCTGCTACACATAAAGGTATCATAGAAATCCTATTTTTCTGACAAGTCCCAATTGTGAAATATCCTCCCTATTGTTATTATGATTTCCCAGAAATGTCAACAACTGCCAGTTGGACTCTTATTCCTGCAGCAGCACTGAAAAAAAACTTTTGTTAAGCCGTGGGTTCCTATTATTTTTAGGAAGTTTGATCACAGTAATTAAAACAGAATAAAAGCCCTTTCTCATTTCCTGCCAAATACCACTTCTTTCACCTACATATATACCAAATGGTGGAGGCATTCTTCACTCCTCTGCTAAAAATAAATAAATTAATGTTGATGATGATAATAATAATAATAATGATAAATGTCTCTTTGCATTTAGGGTAAAATCCAGAAATGCCAACATCCCACAGGGTCTTGCATGATCTACTTCCTTTTCACTCTCCGCCTAGCCTGAGTTCCAACCACACTCATCTTTCAGTTCCTCAAACCCTCCACATTTTTCTCTGCTCATGACCTCTCCCCGAACACCCTCTCCCTAATATAGGTCAGGCTATTTCTAACTCATCCTTTGAAACTCAGGCTAAATACCACTTCCTCAGAGCTGTCTTCTCTACTACTCATTTAGATTTCCTGCAGATTTCCTTGAAAGCACTTACTACCATTTAAAGTTCTAATGGAATTTGTCAGATCATTTGTGCTTATCTCCTCCTGTATGAGGACAATTCATAATCCCTAAGAGGAACCTATATATATATATATTTTTTTTAACATCTTTATTGGAGTATAATTGCTTTACAATGATGTGTTAGTTTCTGCTTTATAACAAAGTGAATCAGCTATACATATACATATATCCCCATATCTCCTCCCTCTATATTTTTGAATGAAAAATGATTAGATGCTGAAGAATGAACTGTAATTCAAAGCCAGAACTGTGAACACCCCACCTTTTTTTTTTTCATTGCTTGATTTAGATATGCTTCAGTCTTTTTTAAAATTGGATATATACCACAAAATCTCTCTTAAAACTGAGGAGTTTTAAGAAATTTCCTGGGGGAATCGTTGAGGCTTCCACACCTAAACAAGCCTAATTACTTAATATAACTTAACTAAGATTTCCATAAAAGGTCATCCATTAAATTACTCTATAAATAGGTTCAATAATAATAATATTTTTGAAATCAATCTGTGTAGCTATGTATAAACAGAGTACAAATTGTTTATATTTTAGATATGTTAGGGTTGAGCATTTAAATACATCATATGGCAAACCCCAGATATATCCTTAGAGTTGTATAGAAATTTTATTACAAGATAGCTGTGTTCCTTGTTTTAGTTCTCTAATGAATAGAATCGGGATGGAGGAAAGATGAATAACTGGCACTCAAACGTCAAGCTATGGTGCAGAGATTATAATACCTACCTTACAGTGTTATGAGGATTAATTAAAATAATATTGGAAATGCCTACAAAATGCTGTTGCTTAGCAGGCATGTACTAAATAGCAGCTACTATTATTATTTATCATGTTGTTATTATTATCACCATGCCTCTTAAAACCATATGTGAACAGTGTTATTATGGAGCTAATAATCGAAGAGCAATGAATTACATTTCTGCGATGGTCATTTTGGTGCAACTGCAAAAACTTGAAAAGCTCCCCATTGCCAGTGACTCCCCATTGCCAATTGGATAAACTCCCAGTTTTCTAGCAGGACTTTCCAAATCCTTTACAAACAATGGTCAAAGAACATGAAAACAGAAGAGAAAACACAGAAGGTCAATAAACATTGAATTTATATTTGGCATCACTGGTACCCAAAGAAATATAAATTAAAACAATGGTATGCTATGCTTCACTACCAAATTAACAAAGCTAATTTTTGATAATTTTGTGATAATATTTACAGTGGGTAAAGATACAATAAAAGAGGGACTTTTACATTATCTCTTGCAGAAGAATAATTCATTAAAATAATTTTGAAAAAATTAATAATGTGTATCAGGAATCTTAAAACTATTCTTATTTTTTACCCAATGGTTCCATTTTTGACAATAATAATTATTAATATTTGAGCCAACTACTGTGCTAAGTACCTCATTTACATTTTCTGATGAATAAAACCTAGGAAAATAATCCAAAAATTAGAAAAAATATTTACGCAGAAAATGGTCTTTACAGAACTGTTTATAATGTCAAAAACTTTTAAAAAAAATCCATGAGCTAAGGAACAGTTTCGTTCATTGTAGTAGATTACAATGCAACCATTGAAATTACGATTATGAAGAAGGGGTAATATAGAATTATGTATTAGTTATAATGTTATTTGGGAAAAAAACAATATATAGAATTGTGTGCAAGATTTGATTTCAACAAAAAAAATTGTTTAAAGAATGGGAGAAAGACTGGAAATAAACACAACACATCAAAATATTAGCAATGATTTCTACCACATGACGAGATTATGAATGATTTAAATTTTTTTCCCTTTATACTTTTCTAAATTTTCAATTTTTACAGTAAGTTTGTATCAATATTTTTGCAATTAGAAAAAAAAATCATAAAATTCCCTAACCAAATCCAATACACCTTTCAACAATAGCTTTCACCATTCATTCCAGACCACTTTTTTAGATTCATCTTATGCCAAGCCTCCACACTCACCCATTCTGAACCTGATTTAGATGCTGTGCTTTTATATCCCACCGTGCCTCTCCAAGTATAAAATTGCCTTTATGGTGTTCCCTTTTTCCCACTTCCTCCATGACTCATCCTTTGAACCCCCACCCCCAAACGTCTCCTTCTCAAATAAACCTTCCTATCAGGTAGTAAAGCTAGGCTCTTCCTGTGAGAGTTTAGTGCTCCTTAAACACACCTCCAGCATAGCACTTGTCACTCCATTGTATGCTACAATTTGTTAACTTGTCCACCTCAAAACAGTCAGCAATCTTTTCCTGGCTCCCTACCACCCAGCACAGTGCCAGGCGTGTTTGCTGGACAGATAGATAGATGGGCAGGTGGATGAATGGTTAGAAGGACATATGGAGAATAATGTTATATTAAGCTCAAAGCCACTCCGCAGCACAGAGACTGACTGGAGAGAGTCACAAAGGTCTTTGAAAGAAGAATAAGGGATGTACAAAGCATCTAATACTACTTGGTTAAATATATCGATACCAATTTTGGCAAAGTAAAAGGAAATTAAGACAAATTCCTTCCATTAAAAAAATAGGATACTTTTCTAAAAAGTCATGGAAAAAGAACATAACCACCAAGTTTTTGTATTTATGAGTTTGAGTTGCAGGTTTCACTTCATATGTTGGCTTTTGGGGTAGGATTCACAGCTTTGCTCTAAGTTTTTAATGTGAGTTTTGAAGCTGTTTAAGGGGCTTCAAGCAGAGGCCGGTCTTGAAATAACTTCGGACCAGAAGACTGGGAGATAAAGCATTTCCTTGAGTGTGATGCAGACAGCGATACTTTTCATAATGTCCAAATAGTATTTTTCATCAAACCTGTAGAAAATTTTCAACCTGCCCTAATTTTTACCAATGAATCTAATAGACCTGGATTAAACTGCAGGGAAGATGAGAACATAAATTTCATTCCTTGTAGTATTAGGGTTTGTATTCTTTCCAGCTGTAATAACCTCTAGACTTCAACAAAACTGAAAACCTTTAAATAGCCTTTCACAACCTTTCAGTGGAGTAATGAAGTTTTAAGTGCTCACCGGGGATTTTTCAGTTCAGAAAAATCTAAGCAGCAGTAGATATTAAAATCTAACGTTTACTTCAACTCTTTTACAGCCTAATGGGTTTTTCTGACCATGTAATTTTTAAAAGGTTGGGTTTCATTTATTAATATAGTGTACCCATGCTGGAAACCTTTATTCTTTAAGGTCTCTGATGAGAGTCTTACGGTTAAACCTTGGTTGAAAGCCAGAGGGATCAGTGGGGACAAGGAAAAGAGAAACCTACAAGAGGGCTTGCGAGGGCTGCCCCAAGCAGGTTGTTTTGGGTTTAGAAAATGGGGGAAAGTCTTCTCTTTATGACTTAAACACCACAGGAAGTGAAAAACAAATGCAGGATGGAGAGCCCCTGTGTGCACATAATTATGAGTGTGTGAGTCACCGGAGTTCGCACAGTTACTCACAACCAAAAGGTCTGCCTAGGAAATCCAGCTATTCGCTAAACTGATGGGAAGATGCTGTTCTCTGGAGCTGCTCTACCAGGGACCAGTGGGGGAGGGTGTTTGGAAACCAAGGAGAAACTGCAGGGTGAGCAACAGGCAGGCCCACACCTAAGCAGAGAGGATGGGATTTGGAAAGATTCCATTTTACACACTGTATGCTGAAACCAGCATGCAGAGAAAGCCTGCATGGGCTCCAACCAAGTGGTAATAAAAAACAAATGCCACTTCTCATATGCATAATGCCTCCATGTAGCTAACGGAGATTTGCAAGATAAGTACACTAGAGTGGAAAGGGGCAGGATTTATTTCCATTGACTAGGATGTAGTAAAGCTACTCTCAGGTTTATATATTATCCAGTGTGCTCTTTTAAATTATAAAATAAAAGTGCCACTTGAGGATGTAATTGAAAATAATATTGTAAAGTAAAGGAGCTTGGGGGTCATAAAGAATAGATAGTTTGGCGTGTTTTTCATCTTCACATTTCACAAATAGATGGTTTTGTTCTCATATGTATATGTGGCTCCCAAATTGGAACCCTGCCTTAATAGATAAGGCAATTTCAGAAAACATAGGAAGTGTACTGAATTATCCCTGTAACAACTTTATAATGGTATCAGCATTCATTATAACTACCACATGAGAGGTATTTATAGTTTTTCAGAGAATTGAAAAAATTCAGATAGGCAAAAGCAAAGCCAAAATCTCTTATAATTGCAACGGCCATAGGCAAAAAATCAGTATTTGGGATATAACTTTTCAGTAGATTCTATTTAACATTATGTCCTGAAGATTTTTTATATATATCCCCTTCTATATTAATTACATAACACTGCTTTGATTGTTCTGCTGTAAAATTTTGATAAGGGCCCAAATAAGAATCATTAGAAACCGTGCCTCATTCTGTTCAAAAGCTTTTATTTGAATGATTAACCCCGACATCTCAATCAAGATCTTGTCCTGTTTCTCTAGCTGCCTCGGTGGATCTCCAGTTTGGGCTACCATAAACCATACGGTACAATCAGTTCTTCGAAACATCTCTCACATCGGTGCCTGTGGAACCACTCCAATCATTTACGCTATCATGCCTAGTTTATTGTCATTAACCTACTAATCTCCTGTATCTTTTCCCTCCTACTTTCAAATATTACCCCTTGATGCCTAAGTGATTGATTAACTAATTCATTTCATCATTGAGTCACTCAGTAAGTATGTATCGTATGCTGACTATGTACCAGGCAATGTGCTAGACATTGCGGATGTGAAACAAAGTTGCATCCTTCCTTACTCAAGGAAGTTACCAGTCCAGTGGGGAATAAGAATACTAACCCAACAATTACAAAATCATCATTAGGATCAGTAGGAACATAGAACAATACCTTGGCCTTTCTGAAAGACTCAGGAAAGATTTCATCTTTCAAAAATATTAATATTTTTATGTCACATCTATATGAAGAGAATTCTTAACTGCCTTCTCTAGCATAAAGCGCAAAGCCCTCAGTTTGGCTTCATGACTCTATAAAATCAAACCCCCTCCAATCTGTCTAATCCTGCCTCTCACTTCTGTGTAAAAACTCTTCACTCCAGCTAACTCACTTCCCATCTATAACTGTTGTTGATCACGCTCTTTCCTCACCCAGAATACCTTCCCCAATCCCTTCTGATTCTCCAATCCTAACTACTAATCCAGGCCCATTTCTTTCATTCAGACTCCCTGACATGCCAACTAATATTGATCTTCCTATGCTTTGGCCTTCCAAAGCAATTATTATAATGTTTCCCATTTTGGTAAATATTTTGTGTGTGTGTCCTACATCCCTAAATAATAGATTGTTGGATCCTGGAGAAATGATTTCTTTATATCCTCAGTACATGGCACAGCATTACGTATGTCATATAATCTAAAAAAATGCTGTGTTACCAGAAGAGTGAATAAGTAATTGCACAAACTGTTTAACTGTATACCATATAACTATGGTATATAGCTCTTCATTATTCATTTATTTCATTTAGTATTATATCAAATGATATGATACTTCCCATCTACTTAGAGAGACTCAGGGAGACTCACAGTCAAGGAGCATAGCTTGAATTCACTGAGCATTTGAAAAATATAAAATGAGTGCCTACTGTGAAGTGTCAGTCACCACACTAAGTATTAGGTAGTCACCGGTAGGCAAGACTGCCATAATGCCTGCCCTCCCTGGGCATACAACAGTCTGTGATGTGATAAATGCTCCATCCAGAGAGACATGCAGTGTTAAGGGAATGCATGGTGCTAAGCAGAATCTAACATAATCTAGGAGGTCAGCAAAAGCTTCCCAGAGGCAATGAAAAAAAAATAAATTAAATATGTCCTGAAGGATAATAAGAGTCAACAAAGTAAAGAGACAATGGTAGAGGAAACAGCAAGCACAGAGGCTGGTGGGCAAAATGAGTGTGTCCTATCTGAGGACCTAGAAAATATTTAATACAGCTAGAACACAAAATGAGAGGAATGAAAGACGGAGCTAAGGAGGTAGGTGAAGATGAAATCATGTTAAAAACTTTGGAATTGACCCTAAGGGTGTTGGGAGCCTTTTAAGGGTTTTAAAGAAAGTGGATGGTATGAGGTCTGTCTCTAGAATGTTCATTAAGCAAGGTGGAGGATGGAATGGAGGAGACCAAGGAAGGAGTCAAGGAGATTAGTTGAGAGGCTGTTGCTTTAGTCCAGGAGGAAGCTGATGATAGGCTAAAGTAGACTACTGTAGATGACATTGAATTGGAAGTTAAAGAACTATGTAGGAGAAAGAATGGAGAGGATGTGGTATCAGGACATAAAAATCACATAGTTATTGGACTTGGAAAACACAATGGTTCTGGAATCAGGTAGATATGGTTCAAGTGTTGGTTTTTGTTCTCCGGCTGACTTGGACTGAGTTATTTTGCCCTTTCTAGACCAGTTTCCTTGTTTATAAGATGGTGATTATAGCTGGCTCATGGAAACTGAAGCAAGGGTGACTTCAGTAAGAGAATATAGACAAACCTACTTCACACAGGGTTTAGTGCATAGGAAATGCTCAGAACTGTTAGTCCTTTTTCTTTCTTTTCTCCTCCACATGTGAGAAAACTATGTCATCAAGAAAGGTACCAGTTCTCTAGCAAAATCTTACCTTGATACAGCCTTTTATTGGAAATCTTTCTAGGGCGACTATTTCGCTCTGTTCTATGTTGCATGATGGCAGGGGCTTATGAACAATTAAACAAGTCAAGTGTTATTGACAAATACATTGGTATACGGCAGGAGAGAAGAATGGAAGAGATGGAGGAAAGCTCAGAGAAAGGGAAATGGAAAAACAGGGAAATTAAAAGAAAAAGCATGAGTTTAGAGGGTGCATAGAATTTATCACCTAGATGCTTTCTTCACTTCTATCATAAATTTATACAAGAGGATTTGCTCTGGGGAAGACTGAAAATTTGCAAGGGTGCAAGTTTCTAGCAACATGCAAAGAAAAATATTCTTTTTGTGCAACTGTTTTATGGCCTAACCCAGATGGAGCATATGTTTACATTTGAAGGATTATTTCCAGCATTTATTTATCACTCCAGTAAAATGTTAATTCCACATAAATTTTCCAGTTTTACGTTTCAGATCAGTAATTTAAACCTTGTGGCAAAATGGTGAAATTACCAGAGTGACTACATTAATCTTTTATTCCAGTGATTAACTGCAGCTTCCTTTTGGTGATTTTCACTGGACTCTTTGTCACTCTCTGCTTACTCTCTGTCCTATGTAGCTTTGAACTTTCCTGACTATATTGGTTGTTCCAGCATCCCTTTCTTTGGGGAATGTTTAGATCTCTAGCTTTCCATAAAAATCCACTTCAGCCCATAAAGTTCAAGCTTGCACATGATCTAGAATCAGAGTGCTCCTCTCCCCTATACCTGGTGGACACATGACCCAAGCTGGTTCAAATAGAGTCTTCCTCAGGAGCTTGACCGGAGCCATAAGAAAAGAGGTGCTCATTTCTACGGGATTGGAAGTTGAAAGGACAAGTCAACCACAGGAAGAGTTTCCTGCCTGAAACTGAAGCCAATAGGGGAGAAAGGAAAGCTTAGAACTAGAGAGAACAAGACAAGCCTTGCCGATTTTCTCTGAGTACCTGGATCCAGACACACCTGAATCCATCAACCGCTCCTATGGTTGAGTTATATGAACCAATAAGGTCCCTTGCTTTTTGCTTAAGCTTCTTTGTGTCAGCTTTCCATCACAACTAAAACAACCTGACCCCACTTTCATATTCAGTAATACCTAAATGCTTATATATTGATAAAAATACTTGCTAAGAGACATCTAGAACTGTTTTATTAGAATTCTATCTAGATCAACCCTTTAGCCCAGTTTTATATTAAATCTTTCTCAGAAATGTCAATTTGACAGAATTTCTAATAAAGATGCTTTCACTCAACATAAGCAATTACAAAAGAATATTTGTTACTTTATAGATTCAGGATGTTTAAGAAGCTGTGAAGCTTATTGGAAAGAAAACACACTTTGAAGACAGACCTGGAGTAATATCCTACATCGGCCACCTAATAGTTGTATGATTTTTCACATGTATTAATAGCTATGCTGAGCCTCAAACTTCTCATAAATAAAAGGGGAGTGATAACGCATCATCACTTTGGGGAAGATTAAATGAAATTACATTTATAAAGTACTAACTTCACAACAGGGATATACTTGGAGTGTATTATGCTAAGTGAAATAAGTCAGACAGAGAAAGACAAATACAGGATGATATCACTTATATGTGGAATCTAAAACACACAACAAACCAGTGAATATAACAAAAAAGAAACAGACTCCCAGATATAGAGGACAAACTAGTGGTTACCAGTGGGGAGAGGGAGAGGAGGAGAGGCAAGATAAGGGTAGGGGGTTAAGAGGTACAAACTACTATGTATAAAATAAATAAGCTACAAGGATATATTGAATAACACAGGGAATATAGCCAATATTTTATAAGTATATATGGAATATAACCTTTAAAATTTTTGAATCTCTATGCTGAAACCTACAAAATATTGTACATCAACTATACCTCAATAAAAAAAAAAAGTACTAACTCCTAGAGGGAAAAGAAAAGGGTTTTGTTCACTGTTACATTCCTAGGCCCTAGAACAGTGTCTGGCACACATTACTATTTGCATCAAACAGAAATATCTGGTACCACGCAAGTGTTCATTCTATGATAACTAGGATGACGGTGTAATAATGATGATGATGTACCCATGGGCTCACAAACTGAGTCACTCATGGGAAAGAAAGTGAGCTGGTAACCTCGTAGGAAAGCTGTTGAAGCTATTCCCCTATCCAAAGCAGACTCCTGACATTATGGAAGCTGACAAATAAGTGGCTTGCTAGAATATTTCTTTATAACCCAGAACATAACTTTTTTTCATTAATACTAATGAGTACTAGTGAGCATGCCCTGAGTACTATGCTAGGTGCTAGCAATGTGATGAGGAGCAGCAACAGTAGCATTAATAGTAACAACTAAGCTTTCTGAGTATTCTTGGTGCCGGGTACTCCTCCGAGCACTTTACATGTTTGAGCTCACTCATTCTCACAAAAGTTCTATGTCATTGGCGCTACTATTATCATCACAAGTCTACAAATAAGGAAACTGGGACATAGAGCATTTAGACAACTTGTCCAAGGGTAGACAACTGAATCTGAACCCTGTTGCTCTGGTTCCAGGACCCACAGTCTGCTACATTTTCGGATCTTCTTTTTTAAAAACTTTTTAATTGAAGTGTAGTGGATTTACAATATTATATCAGTTTTGGGTGTATAACAGTGATTCAAAATTTTTATAGATTGTATTCCATTTAAAGTTATTACAAAATATTGGCTGTATTCCCTGTGCTATACAATACGTCCTTGTAGCTTATTTATTTTACGCATAGTAATTTGCACCTCTTAATCCCCTACCCAGATCTTGCCCCTCTCCCCTCGCTCTCCCCACTGGTAGCCCCTAGTTTGTTCTCTATAATATTCAGATCTTCTTAAAGAGCAACCAGAATGTGAGGACCAGAGTGTGTGGTCTAACAGTAGACATGAGGTGGCTAGATGCAATGGAACGGTGTTCTCTTTGTCCTAAAGAATGAATAAAACACGGGAAAGTACATCAGAACTCAAGTTGGGTTTTCTCAGCTCAAAGACAAGGCCAGATATAGAAACAATGTGAAGGTGTTTTCAAGATCGTCTTCTCCTCCCTGCAAGGCCTTTCCAACCAGCTCTGGCCTCCTTGGACATAAAGGTCCAGGAATTCTTCTTCCTTCCTCCCTTTTTCTTTATCCCCATCACATGTCTTTCTGTTACTGAATACTTATTCCTTGAATAGTTTTTACTTAATTCTTGTGAGAGAGATTGGAGACACAAATTCACACAGGTGTTGAGGATTAATCATCATTCCATGGTCTTTCCCTAAAGTAATGAATCTTATTTCTTCCCACTTAAACTACTAAATAGTTCTCGAACTGTCCTTCCAGACTTCAGTCCCTGCTCCTTTATTTTGGACACAGCCGAAAGGCTAAGCTTTTCCAATGCTGCTTTGAGTGACTTTCCTATTCCAAAATCTATGGCTGCCCCCTTACAATAGAAAAAAATTCAAATTCCTTAAACCAGCATTTGATACTCTCAACATCTGCGTCAGTCTACCTTTTGGATGTGTTTTCTGCTGTGACTTCACACCTGTTGTACTGTTTATTATGCACATCCACGTGTTCCAGCCTCCTCACTGTTTCGTATACTTTCCCCTAAACCTGGAGTCTTCTTCTCCTCATCTTTTTTGCTGTTTCACTCATTTACATTTTTGGAGCCTTTGCTTCAGGCCATTCATATTCTAGGCCCTGGGAATACAGCATTAATCAAGTGGGACAAGATATCTACTTCCATGGAGGTTTTATTCTAATGAGTGAAAAGAGTAAATAAATAAACACAACAATTTCACAGAGTGATAAGTGCTCTGAAGACAATAAAACAGAGTGATGTGATAGAAAGCGAGTGCGATGTGTCATTTCACTGAGTGTTCAGGGAAAGATATTTCTGAGTGGCTGATGTTTGATCTCAAACTAAATATCAAGAAGGAGCCAGCCATGTGAAGATCAGAGAGCTCCAGGGAGAGAGCTCAGCAAGTACCCCCAATATTCAAATATTATCCACTTTTGAAGGCCTAGTTCAGATGCAGCCTCAGCCCCAAACTTTTTATCTTCATCCCATAATACTTTATCTTCTTTGCAGTGCTTACTACTTTATATCTTGGATGTTAGCTATTTATGCACAAGTCTTTCTACCCTATTAGAATTTCCAATTCTTAAAAATCTGCTCTTCTTTTTATCACCTCCTGTACTTAATGCAATATTAATCCAGACACTCAAACATTTCTTGAATAAGAGAATAAAGGAAGGAAGGAATGAACAAAGGAAAAACGGTGGAATTTTATTTCACTTGTGGAAGGAATGCAGAAGACAGACAGTAGGGATACAGAGTCTTGGAGTGCCTCAAAAAGTGCCACAAAATCTGCAAACGAGACTGGTTCTTCTTATAGGAGAATAGAATCCTCCAATTTCCATTTGGCCCATTTTGGAGGAAGTTCGAAATAAATTTTGTGTTTGCGATGAGTGTTTTAAGCTTCTGTCTTTCACAGGGTATGTTGAGTTGTTCTGATGGGGGCAGACTCCAAAGCCATAGGGAAATTCTCCAAAGATCCAAAACAGTCTGGATCCTGGGCATGCTTTGATGAATTTAATCGTATACAGCTGGAGGTAATTGTAGCACCAGTTTCTTAGTAAAGTTGGTATTCAATGAAAGTGACAAGCCTGACAACTTCATTAACAGCATTGACATTAAGCTACACTGACTGTGTCTTACAGTTAAATAGGAAAGGAAAAATTACAATTTTGGTACATTTTAATCAAACTCTACTGGTAGTCCGTGTCAGATCTGTCCTTGTCATTTTGTGTTCTGTTTTTTCAGCGTGCTCTTCCTTCAAGTGTTGCTGGGGAGATGTTCCTCTCCCAGCCCCCTCTCTGCATAGTAACCAAGGGAGGTTCAGGAGGAGATACTGCATAGTGTTCACAATAGATTAGCTGTGAGCTCTCTCTCTCTCTGTCATGCTACCTACCACTCACAGTGTCCAACAGACAGTTGCTAACTTTCATCTGTCTGTAGAATGCTCACAGCCAGGGAAAGATGCCTTAACACAGTGTTTATTACCTTTCTAGAATGACTTCTGCCTTCAGATATTTTCCTGTAGGCTGAAATGCCTTTGTTCTTGACTGAGAAGGAATCCTGAATAGAGAATTAGTTTCACTTCCCCAATTAACCTAAGAGAATAAATGTGGAGAAATATAGCAGGAAATATTCTATAAGATGGAGGAATGACACACTTAGTGTGTCATGTTTTAGCAACAAATGCAGTTCAAAGTTTAAAAAAATAGTTGAATTTGATTCAAATGTCTGGTTGAAATCACATCTTTTTGAAGTGGTGTAAATATGTCTTTTAAAATACTATAAGGGATTTTTTAGTGTTTCCATTTCCTATATTTACTTTATGTTTATGACAATAACACATTTAGTAAGAAATCACCATTTTGACATCTTTCTTTTGAAATGTCTTTATTTTATACATTTATTTCTTGCCAATGTTTTGAATAAGTTATCTCTTTGAATGGGTTCTCTAGGCTTGTGCTTGCGTGTGGTATTTAACAAGTAGCTCTTAAAGGGATGTTGTAAAATAATTTGACAACCAGACTTAATTTTTAAAGTTGCCCAATAAGATTTGTATAGAGTTTTAAGTTTTATTCTTCCTTGATTATCTCTGTAGCAATCCAACTTTTTTTTCCCTCAACACAGCAGTAACCTCTGACATTGAGCCCTGTCTGCCAGATCATATGCCCAAAATTGGTAGTAATGAATGCAGTTCTCAGGTGGAGTTGAGCTGTCACCTAATTTCCCTGAGACAGTGTCAGAGGGATAATGCCAATGTGTCCACAGTGACATAGTTGGGTCTGCACTCTTGGGATATGACACAATTTTAAGAATGTCCATGTCAAAAGGACAGTGTTTGGCCTCCATCAGGGAAAGACATGCTCCTATATAAAATACAAATTGTATGTTCAAATAAAACACATGGGAAAAAAATGTCTGTGTGAAATCTTTTTATGCCTTTGTGCATATTTCCTCTTACCCTCTGAAGAGTTCCCACAGGGCCAGCACTAAGTTTCTCTTCATTAGAACCCAGATTTCAATTTAAATTTTAATTAGAATAGATGACTAGAATACTTACATTCTCTGTAGTTTCTGCATAAAGCTAATCGGCATCTAGAAGCATGTCCTATATTTTCATAAAAAGATTAGGATCTTACTCCACAAAGATTTACTGCTATCCATAAAATTATTTTATACCCACCATACCACTATTTTTGTTGGATGAATCATTTTTGGAAGAAAAATACTGTTTTTCTATTTGTATAGTCACAAAACCCAGCAGAAAACTTGATTTTACATATGCCCAAAACTTTCATTTTTATAAGATCATAGCTTTACTAACACACATCCCATAAATCCCTGGACTTTCCCCCAGTATTTCAAGTGTAATTTTGAATATTGTAATAATTTCTGCAAACTAAAAGGAAATGTTAGCAAGCACCCAATACATGTTATTCTATAACCCAAACTGGTTCCATGATAATAAATACAGATCTGAGCGATCATGTTTAATGACTATATAATCAACACCTACATTTTTGCACTTTAGAGTTTACAAAACAATAGCACTTATTCATTCATTCATGTAACAAGTATCTACTGACCTACTCTGGGTCAGGGACTGTTCTAGATTGGGAGGGTGGGAGGCAGATTCAGCAGTAAATAGGACTGGCAAGGCCTGACCACACACTGCTTACATTTTCTCAACTCATTAGGAATACTACTATCTGTATTTTACAGGCTGAAAGAGTTCAGGTTCAGAGGAGCTACGTGACTAGCCTAACATCATCACATAGCTGATGAGTGGCCAAGCTGTGACTTAACACCTATCGCATCTTCCCTCCAAGGTCAATGTATTAGATAACAGTAAAAATAGGTAAGAAATTCAAGGTTCTCTTTAAGACAGTTCTTTTTTCCTCTATGAGGTCTATAGAACAAATCTATCTTAAAATCACAACAAATACCAACAACAACTCAAGTGGAAAAGAAAATTAAAATAAAACATGGTTATTCTCTGGCACAACTAATGCTTCACTCCCTCTTAGCTAGTTTTATTCCTTCCAAAATGAAAATACCTTGGTCATTTCTTTTTATTAGAAAGATTATGCAGGCTGTTTGTTATGGACTGAATGTGTCCCTCAAAATTCGTATGTTGAAGCCCTAACCCACAATGTGATAATATTTGGAGGTGTGGCCTTTGGGAGGAAGTTTGGTTTGGATGAGGTCATGAGAATGGACCCCCATGATGAGCTTAGTACCTTTATAAGAAGAGGAAGAGAGACCAGAGTTCACCCTCTCTCTTTTTCTCTCCCTCCCTCTCTCCTCCATGTGATGACATAATAAGAAGGCAGCTATCGCCAAGCCAGGAAGAGGGCCCTCACCAAGAACCAAATCTGCTGGCACCTTGATCTTGGACTTCTTAACCTCCAGAACTGTGAGAAATAAATGTCTGCGGTTTAAGCCACTCAGTCTATAGTATTTTGTTTTAGCAGCCCAAGTAGGCTAATACAGTTCTAAAAGAGAAATCAAAATACTGAAAAGAATGATGAAAAAGTAAAAATCATACAGTTTCACCATCCAGAGATAACCATTATTGCTCTATCTCAGTACATATGTATCCGTATATTTATTGTAATTGTTAAAATATGATCAAACTGTATATGTTGTTCTATAATCCAAATGCATTCCATGTTAATAAATATAGAGCCAGGTGCTCATTTTTAATGACTTTATAGCATTCCATTCTGAGTTTATATCATAATGTATTGAACCAATCTCCTTTTAATGGACATTCAACAGTTTCAGTTTTAACTAAAAAACAGCTAAAATTAACACCCTTTCTTAAAGATCTTTACATACTTGCCCATCTGTCGCTATTGTATAAATTCTTAGGGGTGAAATTGATTGGGTATAATGGTGGACACATTTTAATAATCATACCTGTCTCAGTTTATAGCTTCTACCAACAGGGTATGGGGCACCCATCCCTCATGCTCTTAACCTTTTTAATCTTTGACAATCTGATAAGCAGGGGAAAATATTATCTCAATGTAGTTCTTTTTACATTTCCTTTATTTCCTGATAATAAATTAATATTTATACATTATAGAGAATTGAGAAAAGTATATAAAATCATCAAAAATAAAACTCATTCAATAATGGTACATCCAAGAGGTAAACATTATCAACATTCTGCTATAGATCTTTACATTACATTATTTTTATTTTTATTTTTTTTTACATTATTTTTTAATGTTATAACTTTTTAAAATAAAATTGGGACTATACTGTAAACCTGCTTTTGTTTTCTTCCTTTTTCAAAGTAAACCTTTTAATTGAAAAAATTATGTATACAGAGAAAGATTAACAAATCATAATTGATTAATTTTTGCAAAGTGAACACATCTATGTAACCCTCATCCAGGTCAAAACCAGAAACATGACCAGACCCTTCCCCCGCCCGCTGGAAGTCTCCCTTGAACCCCCTATCAGTTAAACAATCCCCTCAAAAGTACCCACTGTTCTTGCCTCTATTACCATAGATTAATTCTGTCTGGTTGTGTGAAATCATATACTGTGTTCTTTCATTTCTGTTTTTTCACCCGACAAATATATCCACATTGTTGCATGTAGCTAGCGGTAGTCTATTCATTTTAATTGTTACATTGCTATATTATTACATCATTATACCACTATTTATCTTTTCTACTGGTGATGGACATTGGGGTTGCTTCCAATTTAGGTAATTATAAATAATATCAATACTACTATGACATTGCTTCCTAAAGTCCCCTCCATCTTCCTTTTCTGGACCACCTGATTTCCAAGGCCTACTGTACAAGTACTATCCTGGGAATTCCAAGTGTCCCTTGTCCCCTGGGCTGAATTCTTACCTGGATTCCATAGCTTCCTCATTCTTGATTTAATCTCTTATTTTTATGGATACATCTCCAGTAGCTTCCTGAAAAAGATGGATATGAAATATATTTTTTATGTTGAGAACTTACAGGTTGGAAATCATCTCCTCTTTGAATTATAATAGTGTTGCTCCACTTTTTCTAGCCTACTGTGTTGCTAGTGTGAAGTCCAACTTCATTCTCATTCCTGATCCTCTTAATGTCCAGTGTTGGGAAACTCTATGATAATGTGCCATCCTGTATATTTTATCCCATTCTCTGAAATGGGCATTCAGTTGGCTCTTTCAATGATTATACACATGCTTTTCAATTCCTGGAAATTTTCATCATTATTTCTTTTATAATTTCTTTCCCTCCATTTCCCTCAGTTTCCCTCATTCTAGCACTATTGACAAAAAAAATTGAAACTATCAATTTGCATTTTGTGTTAATTCTTGGGAGACCTCTTGAACCTTGATTCATCGTTGTTTTTCTTCTTGGAAGATTTTCTTAACTTTATCTCCAACTTTTCTGTTGATTTTTTAAAATGTTGTGCTAATTTATTTTTAATGTCCAAGAGATTTAAAGTCCAAGATTTTCTATTTTTTTAAGTAGCCTCCTGTTTTTCTTTTATTTATTTAAGGAAATCATTTGCTGTTTTTTATTTGTTTTTTTATTTTGCTATATGTTTTATTTCCTTTACTTCCCCTTTTAATCTGCTTCTTTGTTTTGATCTCTTTATGTAATTAGAGAATTTCCTCAAAAATCTGCAGATTTTTGGCTATCTGGTCATATTTTAAAATGAAGCACTAAAAAGCTATATATTCATAGGCCAGTTTGATAGTTAGTAGATTTCACTGTAAAGTTACTAGGAATGGTACTGGGTGACCCTCTAATGTCAAGGTCCATAGGTTTTTATTCTTGGGAGATTCTGTTTCCCCAAAGAGGACTCCTTCATTATCTTTCCTGAAGTGTATAATCCTTATAACCAACATTCTGAAGCAGAGTTCTGAAAGATGCTGCTCTTCTCACCATTGTGTGCATGTGTGTATATAACTTCAGGACTCACAGGAGTTATTCCACTTCCCTAGTGATACTGGGCAAGTCATTAACCTTTCTGAACTTCAGTTTTCTTATCAATAAAATGAAATGACAATTCCTATTTCATAGGGTGTTATGAGAATTAAAGCAGATAATGTACATATGATATTGAATATATTGGCTGTATATATTCCAGTGAACGTTCTAGCAGTTATCATTTTAATTGTTAGTATTATTATTGTTATTATCATTATAATCAACTGCACAATAGCAAGAATCTTCTTGCATTTAATCTTACATCTCTTTGGAAAACAACTTGCTGTAATGGTAGAAATGGGAAAGAGTAAGAATTAAAATCATATTGTTCAGATTATATCACTATTTATCTTAAAAAGCCTCATCCAAGTCAGCATAGACACATTTGATAAAATCAGTGGAACCACTATTTCAGTTATTCATAAAACCAGTAGTTTGCAAACATTTTCTATAAATGGCCAGATAGTAAATATCTTAGGATTTATGGGACAAACTCTCCCTGTCACATTTTATGCCACAGTACCATAAAGGCAGCCATGGACAACGCATAAACAAATGGACATGGCTGTGTTCCTAATAAAACTTTATTTAAAAAACAGGTGGTGGCCCAATTTGGTTTAAAGGCTATAGCTTACAGACCCTGCTTAAGAAAAATATCTTTTGTTGAAAATACTATAGCTGGGTTAATTAACACTATTTCTATAACTAACAAGCTCAAATTCTCAATGATGTAACACAATCAATGTATATTTCTTATACAGAATCTGGTGGGCAGCCTTCCAATGGTGCTTTGGGGATTCTGTCTCCTTCTATCTTGTGGCAATCCCACCTTTCAGGGTTCCTTGGAGACCCTTGCTGGATCCTTTTCATCCAGCCAGTCCTTGAGTAAAAAGAAAGAATGAAGAGGATCATGTGGAACTTCTCATGGCCAGGCCACACTTGAACCCACATATTAGGGGCCAGAACTAACTACAAAAGAGGCTAAGAAATATAACTTCCTGTCAAAGAGCCCAGTAAAGAAATGAGGATTGATGAGCATCTAGCCAATAGCTACCAAAAAAAACAAAAAAGAGAGAGAGAGAGAGTTACAAGTTAAAAAAAAAAAAAAAGCCATTCAGCTTTTGCAGAATATTTTCCTGCCAAAAAATCTGGATCCTTCAGGGTTAGCTACATAAAATGTTGGACACAGTATACAATGAAAATGTGAGGCCCCTTGAACAAAAACCAGGTAAAAAGCTTTTGCCTTCCTTCTGTCATCTCTGTAGCGCTGTCACAGTATTTTCTTAATTTGTATTTAACCTCTCATTCTCTTGGTCAAGGGGATACTCACAAGGCAAGGGTGCACATAGGCACCCAGGGCCCACCCATAATTAGCACATGGGACCTCTCTGGACCCTGACTCTCCCTGTTTATGCACTGAAGCCCCCCCAGTGCCACCCCCAAGGCAGAGGGTCAGCAGCCAAGACCCAGTTTGGGGCAGATGAGCCTCTTGTAAGCCAAGACTCCAAGACGCAGCTCCTGCTCTGCTGTCATCACGCTTCACTCACAAAACACAAATTCAAAGGTAAAATTATTAAGAATTTCAAGATGGCAACCACAGAGCATCAGATGCCAAGAGTGGGGGCCCCATCTAAGGGTGGGGTCGTATACAACTGCCACATCCCACGAGGCCAGCCCTACTGTCCTTTCAGCTTGATCACTTGCCGTAGGGGAAAGGCCTAGAAGTCCCCACTTCAAGAAGTTTACTAAGAAGTCAAACTCAGAGCCTCTACCTGCTCCTGCCCAGCTTTTTCCAACCTTCTTCTCCAGAAAAAACATTACATCAAACTGCTGTAGAAACTTGACCAAGATTGAATTGGCCTTTAACAAGACAACCCTTAGCTCTGGATTGTCTAAATTATTGTATGGAGGGACTTCCCTCCGGCGGTCCAGTGGTTAAGACTTCGCCTTCCAATGCAGGGGCTGCGGGTTCAATCCTTGGTCGGGGAGCTAAGATCTCATCACATGCCTCGTGGCCAAAAAACCAAAAGAACATAAAAACAAAAGTAATATTGTAACAAATTCAATAAAGATTTTAAAAATGGTCCACATCAAACAAATTTTTGGGAAAAAAAATAAATTATTGCATGGTAAGGAAATGCTAATGGACTCAGCACTCCAACATTAAATCATTCTACTATTTTTCATATATAACATTTACTCCTATTTTAAAAGTCATGCAGGTGGACTTCAGGAAGTTAACGACCTATTCGTTATTTATTCTGTGCTAATAACACTGTGAAAGACACCATAGAGTCAGGGTGGACAGTTCTGACTGACTGATATCCAATCCTATTTCCTGGATTAGCTTTATGGCCTTATGCAAGATGCTGCATTTCTATGAGCCCCCGTTTCATCATCTGTAACACTGGTTTGATAATATCCACCTCACAGTATTGTAGTGAGGATGACAAGGAGATAACATGTGTACAGATCCTGGCACATAGTAAGCATTCAAAACGTGGAAACCATTATTGCTATGAATTGGTGATAATGCCAGTCATTATTGGGAGGTGGGGGGAAAAAGTCTTCGGACACAACCCCTGAACTGCAAGATTATGAGTTTAGAGGGAGAATGAGTTCTAAACAAAAACTGCAAAGCCAGGCAGTAAATACATAAAGCCACAATAACAGGACATAACATGTGCGTTATAAGAGTAGTAATGGTGCTGTAGGGGTTTCTCATTTAGATTGGAGACACTTGTCAGAGAGTCTTTCCAGGCTATTCTTGAGTCTGCTGGCTCTAAAGGTAAACACTTTTACATAATTTTCTGGGGGGGCGGGGACACAATTTAAATGCAATGCCATTTGGTGGCTTAGGAATTTACAATGGGGCAATTATCTATGTGCGTGCAAGTAAACAATGTGATGCATGTACCCACAGTAAATAATAAAATCAGGAAATGTAAATAACAAAAATCAGGAAATGTAAGTGGTTTCTGGATATTGCCTTTAGTGCTGCAATTCAGCCAGGATTCGTTATACGCTATAAGCTCAATGGGGAAGAGGAAGCATCCTCATAAAATAAACATTTGTCTGAAAATTTTCCAGTTGAAGGAGAGGCTGGCTCTTAGCTCAGCTACCTCCCTTGCACATGATGACTGGACATTAGTGAATCACACAGCCTGGGTCAGCCTAAAATTGTCTTATGATGAAACTGAGATATAATGGGAAGTTGTGCTATTTTTGTATTTCCAAGGAAGGAGGCCTCTCATACAGCTGTGCTCCTGTGTTGAAAAGTGACCCTCAAAACAAACAAGAAAATGATACAGGACAACCTAAGCTCTAAGATTAAAGGAGGCAACAAGACAATCTTGTTTCTGCTTCATAAAAGGATGTTCTCACAACAGAAATACCTCTATGGTTACTGGTAATAAGAAAAGATCAAATTAATCAGCTTTCCCTGAACTCTGGTGATCCTACACATAATTTTAAATATGGGAGCCCTACTTACCTCATTAGGTTGATTTTATTTTTGACTTCAAAAATATCTAACTATTCTTAGAGAGTCTGTGTATAGCAATACAGAAGTCTGCTCAGTTCTATAATGTCCTAGCAGAGTACTGGAATTGCATTTAAATGTGGACGATTAGAATGAACAAAACTTGCAAATCTCTTAGTGAATCACAAGGCCTGTTATATGTTTGAGGATACTGTTACATAAGATATTTGTATCTGACCATGCAGTATATATGTTTGCCCTCTATTGTCCCTAGAAACATGTCTAAACCTGCTAGTTTCTCAGCAAGAATAGAGGCCATTATATTTTAAATGTGTATGCCAACATTTTATTTGTAAATGTCAGAAATTCACTTCTATGACTGTATTAGTTCCTTATGGCTGTTATAACAAATTATCACAAACTTACTGGCTTCAAACAACACAAATTTATTAACTTACAATTCTGGAGGACAGAAGTATAAAAGTAGGTCCACAGGCCTACATTCCTTCTGGAGGCCCTCAGGGAGAATGTCTTTCCTTGCTTTTTCCAGCTTCTGGAGGCCACCAGCATTCTTTGGCTCATGGTCCCTTTCCTGCATCTTCAAAGCCAGCAGTGTAGCATCTTCCCTCTTCTCTGACCTCTAGCCTCCCTCTTATAAGGACCCTTGTGATTACATTAGGCTTACCAGCATAATCCAGGATAATCTCTCCTCCACAATATCTTTCATTTAATTACATCTGCAAAATTTCTTTCACTTTGTAAGGTGACAGATTCACTGGTTCAGGGGATTAGAATGGAGACATCTTTGGGGGTCCATTATTCATCTTACCACCATGTCTGTCATCACTGCAACTCTTTTTTCCACTTCACGTGCAAATGCTCATATGATTTTATATATCAGCATATAAACAAGTTCAAGTTTCTTCCATGGCTTAAATAAATAAATAGACCCTCTCTTGATGCCAAATCTCCCTCTACCTACCCTTCCTTATCTTTCTTCCCATTCATAGTCAAGTAACTGGGCACACTAACTACGCTATCTCCAAGACATGTTTCTTTTTTCCAGTCTTAAAATCTTAACCTGCTGCTGCCTAACACCTCCCCCCACCACTCCATCATCATTTGGCAAAAGTCAAAAATGACATTTCCATTGTCAAAATCCTATCCTTATTTAACTTCTCAGTAGCATTCCATACTATTGATGCATCTTTTATTCTTCAAACTCCCTCTTCCCTTGGATCTTGTAATGGACATTTGTTGCTTTGTCACCCAGAACTTTATTTTGGTATGGGCCCTTGGTTTTCCTCTAGGGAACACTTCTCTCTCCCTCACTTTCAGTGGTGTTACATTTATCCCCAGTAACTGGACTGGGCATGTGACTTAGGCCTAACCAGTCAGCGCGTCATCTGTCCTTGGCCACAGTGATTGGTTCAGGAACAGACAAATAGCCCAATCCAAGTCAGTGAGGTGCTATCCCAGGACTTTTATTGGGACGACTGAGAGAGACTTTTTCCAACAGGACTATAGAAGTTGGCAGCCAGTTTGACACTGACCAGAGTCTGTGAATGAAGCCAATATGGAGGAGAAACGTAGAAAAGAGAGAAGAAAAACCATGTTGTGTTTATTTCATCTCTTGATTTAATCTAGGCTGAATTCTACCTCTGGGCACTTTGATTATGTGATCTAGTATATTCCTTTCATCTGCTTAAACCAACTTGAACATCTTTTTGGTCACTTTCAACAGAAAGAGCTTCACTTGACATGGTCGCCACCATGGCATCCTTGCCTCTCTGTTCTCTCCTTCTCAAGACTTTTTGATCCTCCCTTTTTTCTGCTCTCCCTTAAACATTGAGGTCTCTGGTTCTGACCATGTCCCTCACATTTTCGCCCCTACATTCTCTTCCAAATCAATGTTCACATTGTCAGTTACCACCTGGATGCTCATGATGCCTGCATGTATATCTACAACCAAGACCCCTCCTGAATTCCACTTCCATTTAACCAGTGATATCCGAATGATGCCTCCTAGATATTCCACAGGCAACTTACATTTAATGTATCCAAAGCAAACACATCCTCTTCCTCCCTACCACCACCCTTATGCAATCAATTCCCTCTTCTGTATTCTCTACCTTAGTAACCACCTCGTAAGGGTTGAAATGTGTCCTCCCAAAAGATATTGAAGTCCTGACCCCCAGTACCCCAGAACACACAATTCTGTTCTCCTCTGCTAGGAATCCTACAATGATTGCTTATTGTCTTCAGGATAAAATATAAGCTTCTCAAAATAAACACAAGATCCCTCATTATCTCACCTCCATCAGTCTAGCCTTCCCTCCTGCCACTTTTCACCTTGAACTCCACAACTCCTGATCATCACATCTCGTAGCTCCATAATATTCCTTTCTTCTTCATGGCTCTGTGTTTTGTGCTCACTGCTCTCTCTGTAGGAATGTCCCTCCAGCTGATATACCAAACTGTTACTCCATCCTCAGATCTCAACTTAGTGACTATCTCCTTGGAGATGCTTCCTCATATTCCCTCAGAAGCCTTAAATCTTCTTTCTTCAGTCCTATCATTTTTGGTGCTTCCTCCATCATAGCACTTATAGTACTGCCCTGGAGATGTTGGTTTGCATGTCTGAGTTTTCTCAGGAATGTGAGCTCTCTGAGTGGAGCAACTCTGCCTTCAATTTTGTACACTTTACATCTATCACAAAGATAAGGCCAAGTAGGGGTTCAGTAAATATCTGTTGATGGCACACATGAATTAATTAAAAATTAATTAAGTAAATTAACTAAACTAGAATTGTAAGACATTGTTGCAAACAATTCAATATATCAGGATTTGGCTTTCATTATATTGAAGAGAAGGGATGAGAATGCTCATTTATTGTGTTAATGCTTATCATTCACATTCATTCCTTCATTTACCAAACATTATTGCATACATAGGATGTCAGATCCTGTGTCCACCACTGAAGACATGAAGACAAATATGACAGACCACTGCCCACAAGGAGCTCACAATCACAACTACAAACAAATAAGTGTTATACAATGCTATAAATACATAGACAACAGCCAGTAGAGGAACCTTTTGAGGCAATAGTTATGGAGCAGGACCTTGGTGGAGTGGAGTAGTGGAAAAAGGGTAGGGAAGAGAAATTTAATCCTCACATCACCTTACTGCAGATATTATCTACAATTTACAGGTGGAAAAAACCCACCCAAAGTAATTAAATAGGAATTCTGATCTTTCCTCTCTTCAAAGAAAATGACAAGGATTTAATTTGTAACCTAGAGACTGAACTGCCCCGGAGCCCGAGGGGAGGGTGGCCTCTCTGAGGCTGCCGGCTCTGGAGGGGCCCCAGCAGCTGAAGCTGCCACAGACCTAGGGACCGCAGGCCAGAAGCAAGAAGAACTACAATCCTGTAGCCTGTGAAACAAAAGCCACATTCACAGAAAGATACACAAGATGAAAAGGCAGCAGGCTATGTAACAGATGAAGGAACAAGATAAAACCCCAGAAAAACAACTAAATGAAGTGGAGATAGGCAAACTTCCAGAAAAAGAATTCAGAATAATGAGAGTGAAGATGATCCAGGACCTCGGAAAAAGAATGGAGGCAAAGATCGAGAAGATGCAAGAAATGTTTAACAAAGACCTAGAAGAATTAAAGAACAAAAAAACAGAGATGAACAATACAATAACTGAAATGAAAACTACACTACAAGGAATCAATAGCAGAGTAACTGAGGCAGAAGAACGGATAAGTAACCTGGAAGACAGAATGGTGGAATTCACAGCTGTGGAACAGAATAAAGAAAAAAGAATGAAAAAAATGAAGACAGTATAAGAGACCTCTGGGACAACATTAAACGCAAAACAGCCGCATTATAGGGGTCCCAGAAGGAGAAGAGAGAAATGACCCGAGAAAATATTTGAAGAGATTATACTTGAAAACTTCCCTAACAAGGGAAAGGAAAAAACCACGCAAGTCCAGGAAGCACAGCGAGTCCCATATAGGATAAACCCAAGGAGAAACACGCCGAGACACACAGTAATCAAATTGACAAAAATTAAAGACAAAGAAAAATTATTGAGAGCAGCAAGGGAAAAATGACAAATAACATACAAGGGAACTCCCGTAAGGTTCACAGCTGATTTCTCAGAAGAAACTCTACAAGCCAGAAGGGAGTGGCATGATATACTTAAAGTGATGAAAGGGAAGAACCTACAGCCAAGATTACTTTACCCCACAAGGATCTCATTCAGATTCGATGGAGAAATCAAAAGCTTTACAGACAAGCAAAAGCTAAGAGAATTCAGCACCACCAAATCAGCTCTACAACAAATGCTAAAGGAACTCCCCTAAGTGGGAAACACAAGAGAAGAAAAGGACCTACAAAAACACACCCAAAACAATTAAGAAAATGGTCATAGGAACATATCGATAATTACCTTAAACGTGAATGGATTAAATGCTCCAACCAAAAGACACAGGCTCGCTGAATGGATACAAAAACAAGACCCATATATATGCTGTCTACAAGAGACCCACTTCAGACCTAGGGACACATACAGACTGAAAGTGAGGGGATGGAAAAAGATATTCCATGCAAATGGAAATCAAAAGAAAGCTGGAGTAGCAATACTCATATCAGACAAAATAGACTTTAAAATAAAGAATGTTACAAGAGACAAAGAAGGACACTACATAATGGTCAAGGGATCAATCCAAGAAGAAGATATAACAATTATAAATATATATGCACCCAACATAGGAGCACCTCAATACATAAGGCAACTGCTAACAGCTATAAAAGAGGAAATCGACAGCAACACAATAATAGTGGGGGACTTTAACACCTCACTTACACCAATGGAAAGATCATACAAACAGAAAATTAATAAGGAAACACAGTTTTAATTGACGCAATAGACCAGATATATTTAATTGATATTCATAGGACATCCCATCCAAAAACAGCAGATTACACTTTCTTCTCAAGTGCACAGGGAACATTCTCCAGGATACATCACACCTTGGGTCACAAATCAAGCCTCAGTAAATTTAAGAAAATTGAAATCATATCAAGCATCTTTTCTGACCACAACGCTATGAGATTAGAAATCAATTACAGGGAAAAAAACATAAAAAACACAAACACATGGAGGTTAAACAATACGTTACTAAATAACCAAGAGATCACTGAAGAAATCAAAGAGGAAATCAAAAAATACCTAGAAACAAATGACAATGAAAACACGACAATCCAAAACCTATGGGATGCAGCAAAAGCAGTTCTAAGAGGGAATTTTATAGCTATACAAGCCTACCTCAAGAAACAAGAAAAATCTGAAATAAACAATCTAACCCTACACCTAAAGGAACTAGAGAAAGAACAAACAAAACCCAAAGTTAGCAGAAGGAAAGAAATCATAAAGATCAGAGCAGAAATAAATGAAATAGAAACAAAGAAAACAATAGCAAAGATCAATAAAACTAAAAGCTGGTTCTTTGAGAAAATAAACAAAATTGATAAACCATTAGCCAGACTCATCAAGAAAAAGAGGGAGAGGACTCAAAATAAATAAAATTAGAAATGAAAAAGGAGAAGTTACAACAGACACCGCAGAAATACAAAGCATCCTAAGGGACTACTACAAGCACCTCTATGCCAATAAAATGGACAACCTGGAAGAAATGGACAAATTCTTAGAAAGGTATAACTTTCCAAGACTGAACCAGGAAGAACTAGAAAATATGAACAGACCAATCACAAGTAATGAAATTTAAACTGTGATTAAAATCTTCAAACAAACAACAGTCCAGGACCAGATGGCTTCACAGGTGAATTACATCAAACATTTAGAGAAGAGCTAACACCCATCCTTCTGAAACTCTTCCAAAAAATTGCAGAGGAAGGAACAATCCCAAACACATTCTATGAGGCCACCATCACCCTGATACCAAAACCAGACAAAGATACTACAAAAAAAGAAAACTACAGACCAATACCACTGATGAATACAGATGCAAAAATCCTCAACAAAATACTAGCAAACAGAATCCAACAACACATTAAAAGGATCATACACCATGATCAAGTGGGATTTATCCCAGGGATGCAAGGATTCTTCAATATACGCAAATCAATCAATGTGATACACCATATTAACAAATTGAAGAATAAAGACCATATGATCATCTCCATAGATGGAGAAAAAGCTTTTGACAAAATTCAACACCCAGTTATGATAAAAACTCTCCAGAAAGTGGGCAGAGAAAGAACCTACCTCAACATAATAAAGGCCATATACGACAAACCCACAGCAAACATCATTCTCAATGGTGAAAAACTGAAACCACTTCCTCTAAGATCAGGAACAAGACAAGGATGTCCACTCTCACCACTATTATTCAACATAGTTTTGGAAGTCCTAGCCACGGCAATCAGAGAAGAAAAAGAAATAAAGGGAATCCAAATTGGAAAAGAAGTAAAACTGTCACTGTTTCCAAAAGATGTGATACTATACATAGAGAATCTGAAAGATGCCACCAGAAAACTACTAGAGCTAATCAATGAATTTGGCAAAGTTGCAGGATACAAAATTAATGCACAGAAATCTGTTGCATTCCTATACACTAATGATGTAAAATATGAAAGAGAAATTAAGGAAACACTCCATTTACCATTGCAACAAAAAGAATAAAATACCTAGGAATAAACCTACCTAGGGAGGGAAAAGACCTGTATGCAGAAAACTATAAGACACTGATGAAAGAAATTAAAGGTGATACCAACAGATGGAGAGATATACCATGTTCTTGGATTGGAAGAATCAATATTGTGAAAATGACTATACTACCCAAAGCAATCTACACATTCAATGCAATCCCTATCAAATTACCAATGGCATTTTTTTATGGAACTAGAACAGAAAATCTTAAAATTTGTATGGGGACACAAAAGACCCTGAATAGCCAAAGCAGTCTTGAGGGAAAAAAATGGAGCTGGAGGAATCAGACTCCCAGACGTCAGACTATACTACAAAGCTACAGTAATCAAGACAATATGGTACTGGCATAAAAACAGAAACACAGATCAATGGAACAAGATATAAAGCCCAGAGATAAACCCACGCACCTCTGGTCAACTAACCTATGACAAAGGAGGCAAGGATATACAATGGAGAAAAGACAGTCTCTTCAATAAGTGGTGCTGGGAAAACTGGATAGCTACATGTAAAAGAATGAAATTAGGACACTCCCTAACACCATACACAAAAATAAATTCAAAATGGATTAGAGACCTAAATGTAAGACCGGACACTATAAAACTCTTAGAGGAAAACATAGGAAGAACACTCTTTGACATAAATCACAGCAAGATCCTTTTTGACCCACCTCCTAGAGAAATGGAAATAAAAACAAAAATAAACAAATGGGACCTAATGAAACTTCAAAGCTTTTGCACAGTAAAGGAAACCATAAACAAGATGAAAAGACAATCCTCAGAATGGGAGAAAATATTTGCAAACGAATCAACAGACAAAGGATTAATCTCCAAAATATATAAAAACCGCACACAGCTCAATATTAAAAAAACAAACAACCCAATCCAAAAATGGGCAGAAGACCTAAACAGACATTTCTCCAAAGAAGACATACAGATGGCCAAGAAGCACATGAAAAGCTGGTCAACATCACTAATTATTAGAGAAATGCAAATCAAAACTACATTCTAACTCACACCAGTTAGAATGGGCATCATCAGAAAATCTACAAACAAATGCTGGAGCGGGTGTGGAGAAAAGGGAACCCTCTTGCACTGTTGGTGGGAATGTAAATTGATACAGCCACTATGGAGAACAGTATGGAGGTTCCTTAAAAAACTAAAAATAGAATTACCATATGACACAGCAATCCCACTACTGGGCATACACCCAGAGAAAACCATATTTCAAAAAGACACATGCACCCCAATGTTCACTGCAGCACTATTTACAATAGCCAGGTCATGGAAGCAACCTAAATGCCCATCGACAGATGAATGGATAAAGGAGATGTGGTACATATATACAATGGAATGTTACTCAGCCATAAACAGGAACGAAATTGGGTCATTTGTTGAGACGTGGGTGGATCTAGAGACTGTCATACAGAGTGAAGTAAGTCAGAAAGAGAAGAACAAATATCGTATATTAACGCATGTATGTGGAACCTAGCAAAATGGTACAGATGAACTGGTTTGCAGGGCAGAAGTTGAGACACAGATGTAGAGAACAAATGTATGGACACCAAGGGGGGAAAGCGGCGGCGGGCTGGGGATGGTGGTGTGCTGAATTGGGCGATTGGGACTGACATGTATACACTGATGTGTATAAAACTGATGACTAATAAGAACCTGCTGTATAAAAACATAAATAAAATAAAATTCAAAAAAATTTTTTTTTTAATTTCATAAAGTCCATAATATTCCTTTATTCTTTTGTGGATTGACTTTTTGTGTTGTGTGTTAAAACTTAAAGCTCATGATCTCCAGACCAAACCCGAGGTCATGTAGATTTTCTATGTTTATCTCTAATTTTTATAGTTTCACATTTTAAATGTCTGTTAATAAATTTGAGTGAGTTTGGCATAAAAAAAAAAATTTGTAACCTAGAGCTCTAAGTCTGAAAATATCTCCTTTTAAATTGTCCTTCCTCTCTTAAATCTCTCACACTATAGCAGCTTGGAGCCTCTCCCGCTCCAGACAACTGACTCCCAACTTCTCTCCTGCAACTGCTTCCTGTCTCCTAACCCACAACCTCTTGTGATTACAGTTGGCTCTCAGTATCCACAGATTGAGCATTTGTGTATTCAACCAACCGCAGTTCAAATATTTTTGATGTGCTCAAGAGACTTGAGCATCTGTGGGTTCTGGTATCTGCGGGGGATCCTGGAAGCAATCTCCCTTGAATACAGAGGGAGATTGTATTTCTTCCCCACTTCTTCCTCAAGCTCCATCATCTCCCAGGCCAATGAGTCAGACTCCCTAGGAAAGACAGAAAAGAGGTTGTCTGGGGCCACCAACATCCCCCTAATCCCCCAGTTTCTCCACACAGTGCCAGGGAACTCCTAAAGGGTGAGGCTGTTCTCCAACTTTAATACTTAGCTAAGAAGAAACCTCATTCTTTCATTAAACACAACAAACATTTTTTGAGTGTATTTGGAATAACTTGTGTGTGTTGAATCTATTTTTTCAGCTGCTCAGTTTATGAAATCTGAATACGGATCAAGTGTTTTCCATGAACAGTGCTTAGCAGAAGCACTCAGAAAATAACTGTTCTCATAGAGTCTGAATTTTAGTTGAGGCATACAGATAAGAAACAAACATAATAAATAAGCAAATTATATAATACACTAGAAAGTGATAAGTACTACAGAAAAAATTTAAAAGGGGCGTTTGGAAAGGATAAGTTTACTCACCTTGAAATGGGAGAAAGAGCTTCACAGAGATTGCCCAATTACCAACTGGAAGAGTTCAATCTCTTTTCCCTACACCATGCTGCCCTAATTAAAACAGATTATAAAGTCATTATGTATTAATGGTAATATACGAATATATTGTGGAATATATGTGATTTAAATTACAATCACATTTCTAGAATACATGGTCAGAATAACTTGGGAGCATGCATTCACAGGGAATTTTCTTTTCATTTTTAAAAATTCTTTAATGTTTTATTTTTGTAGTGTACAACACTATATTTCTATTCTATATATACTCTGTAAACACCAGACACATTTTAAATCTATTCTGGTAGTAATTTTGGATTTTGCCCTATTTTTAAAAGAATACACATTTGATTGTAGAAAGCACAAGTGCTCTTTATTGGAGAAACATTCGATAAATGAGAGACTCAGAAGACCTGAGTTCTAGTCTCAGATTTGCCATTAAGTACATGTTTGGTCTTGGATAAATTATTGAGCTTTGTCTGTTCTCAGCCAGGCATTGAGCAAAGGTGACTTCCACACTTAATAAAAGGTCCTCCAAAAATGACAACAGTCTGTGGAAGTTCATATAAACTTGAATACTCAATTTAGAAATGAATTATTTACACACAGGTTAACTACCTGTTTTCTAAAGTTGTCATAAAAACATCTAAGGGGAGAATTCTAATTTTTTAAAACATTTTTATTGGAGTATAATTGCTTTACAATGGTGTGTTAGTTTCTGCTTTATAACGAAGTGAATCAGTTATACATATACATACATCCCCATATCTCCTGCCTCTTGCACCTCCCTCCCACCCTTCCTATCCCACCCCTCTAGGTGGTCACAAAGCACCGAGCTGATCTCCTTGTGCTATGCGACTGCTTCCCACTAGCTATCTATTTTACATTTGGTAGTATATATATGTCCATATATACACTACCACTCTCTCACTTTGTCCCAGCTTACCCTTCCCCCTCCCCGTGTCCTCAAGCCCATTTTCTAGTAGGGCTGCGTCTTTATTCCTGTCTTGCCCCTAGGTTCTTCATGACCTTTTTTTTTTAGATTCCATATATATGTGTTAGCATACGGTATTTGTTTTTCTCTTTCTGACTTACTTCACTCTGAATGACAGACTCTAGGTCCATCCACCTCACTACGAATAACTCAATTTCGTTCCTTTTTATGGCTGAGTAATATTCCATTGTATACATGTGCCACATCTTCTTTATCCATTCACCTGTCGATGGACACTTAGGTTGCTACCATGTCCTGACTATTGTAAACAGAGCTGCAATGAACATTGTGGTACATGACTCTTTGAATTATGGTTTTCTCAGGGTATATGCCCAGTAGTGGGATTGCTGGGTCATATGGTAGTTCTATTTTTAGTTGAGAATTCTAATTTGATCGCCCTGGTGGTGCCTATGTGCAGTGGACTGTATTCTCTATGCTGTTACATGGAAAGTGAGTTATTGCCCTTTCTCTTTTAATTTTAAAGGAATCAAAGGGCGAAACTACCACTGCTTCCCTTTATTCATTAAGTCTCATTAGTTACTGTCAAGTTTTATTAACATTAGGCCTTTTGGGGGTCAAACAAAAGCACTGAATATTATAACTCTATATCGTGGTATCTCTTTGATGTCAAATATTTACATTGATGCTATATGATTACATCTGTGACATGTTTGCCCAGGATAACTATGACTTCTTTAGGCTCCTTTATTCCAAGCTCCATGTCTTTTCATTTATCCCAGCTGGAAATTCTTTCTCTTAACTATCTCTCTCTTTGAATTCCATCCACCAGTAAGTGTAAGAAGAACTAAAGACAGGTTAGTATTTCAAGTAACATCTCACCACTGTCCCAGAGAACAAATCCCGCTGCCTTCTCCAAATTCGCTGCTTCCCCATCTGTCTCCAAAGCTCTCTAGGCTTTATTTTTTCTATCTGAGAATAAGACTTTAAAAAACCTCATAGTTTCTTTTCCCTTTTTGTTGTCTGTTTCAGGACTATGGCCATTCCCTTATTTCTTACCAACTGAATATTTGGGAAATAGCCTGGCAAATGGACTTCAGGCTTCTCTACACAGAAGTCCAATTGGCTGAATTACTGAGTCCATCTTGTTCCAACCGAGTCTCTTGAATTCTGGTCAGGCTTCATCTAGCCTGGGGCTTTCTTCTTACCAGCACTGACCCAGTGGGATCCAGGACTGTTTCCAACATCAGCTCTAACCTCAAGAACCTCACAAAAATGGGCATTATTTTCACGTTCCATCTTAAACAAGAGTTCCAGTGACATCTACAGCTCTTGCACCAAACTAAGAGAACTAATCCAGAGGCACCTTGGGGTTAGAGAGAACAGAGAGAAAGTTCCTATTGCACTCCCACTGTTGGCTGATTATGTACGGAGATGTACATCCACCCTGTCTAGCGACACGTGGTTATCAAGCACTTGAAGTATGGCTAGTGCGACTGAGGAATTGAAATTTTAATTTTTATTTGAAAAGTTAAATCAGTTAAATTTAAAAACTGATGCTAAATTTGGTTATTGAAAAACTTTTAAGGAACAACTTGGGCATGTGATTCTACATTGTCAACTCTTAATTTTATGAAGCCTAAATACAGATCAAGTATTTCCAACGAAAATTTAGTGTCCAACTGAGATGTGCTGTTTAGAATATACACCAGATTTCAAGAACTTAGTAATGAAAAATATAAAATATCTCATTAATAATTTTATGTTGATTTCAGATTGAAATAATACTGTTTCTTTCTTGGCTGTGCCCTCAACACCTAGTCCAATGTCCTGACATGTAGTGGGTGCTCAATAAAGAGCTGACTGAGTGAGTGTTGTAGATGAGCTAGAAAACTGAGAGGCAGTAGAAGCAGGGAGAGCTAAAGAAGAATGCCGGGCCCTTCTCACCACTATCTGCCCATGAGCTGCTTTCCCACTGGTGAATAATGAATATTTTTTTTACATATGAGATGTGTTCAGTTGTCCCCTAATCTTTGAGTCTGGCTTTTCAAATGGATGAAAATGAGGTTCCAGAGAACATCAAACCAAAGCAAATACCACAGTGGATGAGTAAGTCTGAGCCAATTATAGTCTACAGACAAGGAACCTCATTATAAAACCCTGCAGCTGGAGCTCAGGTTGTGGTCAAGATCCCTTTCATCGGGTTGTGAAAATGTCACACAATTGGAAAAACATATTAGAGTCAATATACATCCATCTCCACACTGAATTATTGCCAAAGCTGAACATTTGCATTCAGCTTGAAAGGAAGGAAGGAAGGAAGGAAGGAAGGAAGGAAGGAAGGAAGGAAGAAGGAAGGAAGGGTGGGAGGGAGGGAGGGAGGGAGGGAGAGAGAGAAGTACAGAGTAGCTGTCTAGACCTTGGTCCCACATGGTGTTGAATACAACAATTTTAGCATGCACACAGGCACTACCTTGCTGTGAGAGCCAGGAAGGACTTACACAAAAGGAAGGTTAAACCCCAGGAAACAAGGAAAGGCATGAACATCTAATATCCTTCAATTTGGTATGATGTTAAATAAAACCCAGCAAGAACTAAAGTGCACAGGACCACCCTGGCAGCAGGGGAGGAAAATCCAACACTTATAAACAAGCATCTTTCAGAAACCCAAACAAATTTTGTTTTTTAACACTTTGTAGTCAAGGCATAGAAATGTTTAGTTCTGATTTATTTATCTATTCTTCCATTCATTTAATAAATTCAAACCACGTGTCCTGTGCTAGGCTAGGTACAGGATGTAATAGGTAACTAACAAATGTTTTGTCTTTCTGAGGACCTTCAGTCTATTACACGGGAGAGACAGTCACAAACGAATAATCAGATTGTAAGACATTTTTTAAATAGGTAATTCTAGAAGCCTAGTTTCCTAGGGCTGCTGAAACAAATTACGACAAACTTGCTGTCTTAAAACGGCAGAAATTTATTTTCTCACAGTCCTGGAGGTTAGAAGTCTGAAATCAAGGTGTCAGCAGGGACATGATTTTTCTGAAGGCTCTAGGGGAGAGTGCTTTCTTCCCTCTTCCAGGGTCTGGGGGCTCCAGGTGTTCCCTGGCTTGTGGCTACATAACTCCAGTCTCTGCCTCCTCTTCAAATGGCCTTTTCCTCTTCTCCATCTGTCTCTCCTCTGTGTGTTTCTTATAGAGACACTAGGCATTAGTTTTAGCGCCCACCCAGATAGACCAGGATGTCTCACCTCAAGATTTTTAACTTAATTACATCTGCAAAGACTGTTTACAAATGAGATCACATTGACAGGTTCCAGGATGTGGACAGGTTGCTCCTGTGTGCTCCTAGCTAAACCCCACTCTGCCCTTTTCTCAGCACGCATAGTTTCACCACGACTATCCGCCCTGTCATTACCACAGTGTGCCTTTTACCCTGTTTACACCAGTTACCAGAATCCCTGAATCCCAGGCTAGCCTCATTCCCAGGACTGTTGAGGCAACACCCACCGCGTCTATCACTCTCTATCCTCCTACCTTGCTTAATTTTTCTTCATAGCACTTGTCATCACCTGAAATAATATATTTTAACTTGTCTATTTCCTCCCAGTAGATTGTAAACTCCATGGGGGCAGGGATTATTGGAATTTTTGTTTATTTTATTCCCTGCTGTATCTCTAGACTCCAGATGACAGTAGGTGCTCAATCACTATTTATTGAATGAATGAATCTCATTGGTCACGACTTATACACATGACAAGACCTGCAAGGGAAACTAGGAAATGTTGTCTTTCTGCCAGTGATCATAAGCCTTGCTAAAAATTGGAAGGAGGAAAGAAGAATTATTGTAGGACAATCAGCAGCCCCTATTGGAGAGGGCACCCATTAAGTGATCTTATGTAAACCTTATAAATATGTTTACCTTCACTAAAATAAAACTATAAAGCAGCATGCAAAAATTATGTGACTTAGGAGTTTTGGTGACAGAAAGCCCTGTCAGCAAAAAAAGAAAAGAAAAATAGATACATACATAGATCATCAAACTCTACTGTTCATGTGAGCAAATTGGTCCTCAAGGAAGTAACAAAACTTACTCTGGGACACGAAATCCACTAAGTGTCAAAATGAGGGCCAAAACTTTTGGTTTTGTGTTCTCCCAGGTATGCCATGAAATTTCTTGTCAAACTGTTAGGTTGTTGTTGATTTTCCATAAACAGAGACATGCGGGGAGAGAGAGATGACTATACATGTGGTCAGAAAACCCATATCCTTCAGACAGGGTTAAAGAGTAAGAGGTGAAGGAAACTCAGGAGAAATGAGAGGCCAAGACATTCTGAATTTGTGAACTCTTGTGTTTTAGGTGAAAAGACTTTAAAAATGTTGCATTAACGACTGTTGGAGTCCAGCTAGTTCTAGATGTCTTTCTGTTAATCCAATACCTTATCTGCTGTATTATTTACTTACTGAATATTGGACCTGTGCTTTTAAATGTAACCTTTTCAACTGGAATCATAGGTAAATTTCCAGGTTCATTTGTGTTAGCTGATTGGCTATACATTGTTGAAAATGAATTAAAGTAAAAAAAAAAAAAGTCACCTTTCTATCTTTTCCAGATCCCCTCATAAGATCTAAGTGTTGTAGAGTGTTGACGATTTTGCTGGTGATGTATGAGGCTGAGCCAAACTCAGTTTCTCCTGTTCAGATGTTGAGTCTAAGGAAGTGCTGACAAGCAGGAGTAAAAAAAAAGAAAAAAAAATTTGGCATTTCTTTTGGCAAGCTATTTGACATGTGGAGCCATTATTATTTTAGGAGCCATTATTATTTTAGAAAGAAAGATGGCTTCCTGTGACAGACTCAATCCTCTCTACCTGCCCACTCCCACCACTACCACATACACACAGAAGATCATCACTTTGCCTGAAGTCCTGAAACCAATTACTAAGAAATAATCTCTAGAACCACTTGTGTCTTCATGCTGTGAAGTTTAAAGTACAAAGAGAGGAGACAAGGTCTTTCTAACACAGGCAATTGATCCCGCCTCAAGGAAGCAGGATGTGAGTGGTACTGCCATAGCATTGTGTTTTGCCTACCAGAGTCCTGACTCCATTACACAGTAAGTCCTCCACTATTAGTATTCACCTACCTACTCTGTGCTCTGTGAGGGAAGGATCTGTCTCTGTCTTTTCACCTAGACATCTCCAAATCTTCTATAGAGCCTGGGCATAATAGATAATAAATATTATTGAATTGAATCAATTCAGCTATCACAGCTAAAAGGGAAGATGTGAGGGTTAAAGTAAGTCAGGGCATGGAGAGCATCAGGGTTAAGGAAGGGATATGTTAACATAAAAAAAAATGGTTGAATACAAACTCAATAAAATTAAATATCTGCTCACTGAAATTTAGGTCTTCATAATCTGATGACCTCACTTTATAACCTAACTAAAAAAATTTTAAAGCAAGATATATTTCTTTAGCGTGCAAACAATATAAAGGGAGTCTAAACAACTTAAGCTATTGTTGCTATATTAATAGATGGCATTGATTTCGGTCAGTGTCATTTTAAGCTTCACAGGAGATAGAAAGAAGCATAAATTGGTTGTCATAGAAATTAGGACATGATTCAGATTCTTAAAGAAGCTTGATTGGAATTTGGAATAGACTTGCAATTCAATACATTTTTAGCTGATGTTGAAGCCAAACTCAAAACGAAATCTATCAGTTAATTAAGTGTATAGAAGAGTTTTTAATTAGATTTCACCAAAAGAATTGCTGTGATGAAATGATGGTATCCTATTTAGCATATTTGCTCCAAATTTCTCCCCTTAGCCCCCAATTCTACTCCAGCTTTTCCTAACCCCTCAAACAAAAAGAAACAAAAAGAAACAAACAAACAAAACAACCTTTATGAGTATATGGGAGAGCTGTAATTTCCTGCCTTACTTGTCATAGGTCACTAGAGGTCCTTTTCAGAAAGTATTGTTTTGAGACAGAGAATGCTGTAAAGTCCTTCAAATGTGTGAGTTTCACCCCAGCTATCAGTGTTAGAAGCCTCAAATTCTAAGAAGTAGGTGACATGAAAGTTGATTAACTTAGCATTTGTATTTCTAAACATATATAAATTATGAAGATATATATTTCTATAAATATAGTGCTAAGGGGAAAAGGAAAGATCTTATATAAACCTTATATTACCTTCAGTAAAATGAAACTATAAAGGCAACACCTTTTATAAAGAGACTATCTTAACATTTTAAACATATTAATTGTGTAATTGTAGTCACTCTGCTTTTTGTTTATATTTACAATTTCTTGTTCACTAAATACTTTTCAGTATGACAATGGCTAATGTCTATTCAGCTCTTACTATGCTTTGGGTGCCATATTAAGTGTTTATGCACACTGTGACATTTAATTGTCCCAAAAACCCTTGGGATAGATACTATTATTATCTTCATTTTACCCATAAAGAAATTCAGCATAAAGAGATTAAGTGACTGGCCAAATAAAGGGGCAAACTCTTTTATTTTTAAGGACATAAGATCTATTTTTTTTTTACATCTTTATTGGAGTATAATTGCTTTACGATGTTGTGTTAGTTTCTGCAGTATAACAAAGTGAATCAGCTGTATGTATACATATATCCCCACATCCCCTCCCTCTTGAGCCTCCCTCCCACCCTCCCTATCCCACCCCTCTAGGTGGTCACAAAGCACCAAGCTGATCTCACTGTGTATGCAGCTGCTTCCAACTAGCTATCTGTTTTACATTTGGTAGAGTATATATGTCAATGCTACTCTCTCACTTTGTCCCAGCTTCCCCTCCCCACCCTGGTGTCCTCAAGTCCATTCTCTACGTCTGTGTCTTTATTCTTGTCCTGCCACTAGGCCCATTAGAAACATTAATTTTTTAGATTCCATATGTATGTGTTAGCAAATGGTATTTGGGTTATTTTTCTGACTTACTTCACTCTGTATGACAGACTCTAGGTCCATCCACCTCAGTACAAATAACTCAATTTCATTTCTTTTAATGGCTTTTCCACTGTATATATGTGCCACATCTTCTTTATCCATTCATCTGTCCATGGACATTCAGGTTGCTTCCATGTCCTGGCTATTGTAAATAGTGCTGCAATGAACACTGTGGCACTGGACTCTTTTTGAACTATGGTTTTCTCAGGGTATATGCCCAGTAGTGGGATTGCTGGGTCGTATGGTAGTTCTATTTTTAGTTTTTTAAGGAACCTCCATACTGTTCTCCATAGTGGCTGTATCAATTTACATTCCCATCAACAGTGCAAGAGGGTTCCCTATTCTCCACATCCTCTCCAGCATTTACTGTTTGTAGATTTTTTGATGATGGCCATTCTGACTGGTGTGAGGTGATGTCTCATTGTGGTTTTGATTTGCATTTCTCTAATGATTAGTGATGTTGACCATCCTTTCATGTGTTTGCTGGTAATCTGTATATCTTCTTTGGAGAAATGTCTATTTAGGTCTTATGCCCATTTTTGGATTGGGTTGTTTGATTTTTGATATTGAGCTGAATGAGCTGTTGTATATTTTGGAGATTAATCCTTTGTCAGTTGCTTCGTTTGCAAATATTTTGTCCCATTCTGAGGATTGTCTTTTCATTTTGTTTATGGTTTCCTTTGCTGTGCAAAAGCTTTTAAGTTTCATTAGGTCCCATTTGTTCATTTTTGTTTTTATTTCCATTTCTCTAGGAGGTGGGTCAAAAAGGATCTTGCTGTGATTTATGTCATAGAGTGTTTCGCGTATGTTTTCCTCTAAGAGTTTTATAGTGTCTGCCCTTACATTTAGGTCTTTAATCCATTTGGAGTTTATTTTTGTGTATGGTGTTAGGAAGTGTTCTAATTTCATTCTTTTACATGTAGCTGTCCAGTTTTCCTAGCACCACTTATTGAAGAGGCTGTCTTTTCTCCACTGTATATTCTTGCCTCCCTTCTCAAAGAGAAGGTGACCATATGTGCATGGGTTTATCTCTGGGCTTTCTATACTGTTCCATTGATCTATATTTCTGTTTTTGTGCCAGTACCATACTGTCTTGATTACTGTATCTTTGTAGTATAGTCTGAAGTCAAGGATCCTGATTCCTCCAGCTCCGTTTTTCTTTCTCAAGATTGCTTTGGCTATTCGGGGTCTTTTGTGTTTCCATACATATTGTAAAATTTTTTGTTCTAGTTACGGGAAAAATGTAAATGACAAACTCTTATCTCAAACTCCAAAGCATTCACCACCTCCCTTACTTTTAGGAAATACTTATACATTTGCATCATCTGGTTACAGATAATATGCATAATAAAGACCCTTATATCTCTTTAAAATGACCACTCATTTTGTGATTTTATGACTTTTAGTGTGGTTCTGGATAGATCCTGAGTCCCACTTCTGTCACCTTCCCCCCTTTTCATCCTCGTCCTGAATTAACAGTTCTAAAGGTCAGCTTTATCTACTAACTTTCTGATGAAAAAAACCTCCTTCTCTAACATCCATTTTGCCTCCTTTTCCCATTTCCACTGGGAAAAATATTCCCAAAGGAAATATTCATAACATCTGTACACAAGAACAGGAAGAAAGAATTCTTCTCCCAGCTGTCAACAAGTGTACTGTCACTCCTAAAGAAGCTGGGATCTGATAAGATAAAATTTGGGGAGCTGAGTTGTACCTTGAGTGATTGCACATGGCCTTCACAAAAGGAAGCCTACATACAAACTTATGCTAGTTCCTACTTTGAATTAAGCAACATTTTGAAAAATTACATAAAATTGTTTTATATTGACAACCAAATGAAGTGAGAATGGTGTGTGGATCCAGATCACCCTTTTATTTTGATAGAGTTATTGTGTCTGCTACACAATGTCACCAATATGCATGATGTTCCTTAGTCCCTGGTATGATGGTTTTTCCTCTGGGTTTATCTGTGAAGTGGGAGAAAAAAAAATTAAAGTGACAGCAATGAAATAATTCTAATTATGAGATGCATCAAAAAGAGTTTAAAAAAAAGTATAATGAGAAGCATCAAAAAATGCAACCACTTCCCTATGTTTCCTTTGATTGTGACGGATTTCAACTAGAGTTGAAAGACATGAACAGTCTCTAGGTCCATACAGAGTGAAGTAAGTCAGAGAGAGAAAAACAAATATCATATATTAACACATGTATGTGGAATCTAGAAAAATGGTACAGATGAACCAGTTTGCAATGCAGAAATATAGACACAGACATAGAGAACAAACGTATGGACACCAAGAGAACAAACGTATGGACACCAAGGCAGGAAAGGGGAGAGGGATGAATTGGTAGATTGGGATTGACATATATACACTACAATGTATAAAATAGATAACTAATGAGAATATGCTGTGTAGCAGAGGGAACTCTACTTCACTTTGCTGTACAGTAGAAACTAACACAACATTGTAAAACAACTACACTCCAATTTAAAAAAAAAAAAGACATGATGAGGACTTTCAAGATGGTGAAAGAGTAAGATGTGGAGATCACCTTCCTCCCCACAAATACATCAAAAATACATTTACATGTGGAACAGCTACTACAGAACACCTACTGAACACTGGCAGAAGACCTCAGACTCCCCAAAAGGCAAGAAACTCCCCACATCCCTGGGTAGGGCAAATCAAGCCTTGGTAAATTTAAGAAAATTGAAATCATATCAAGTATCTTTTCTGAGTACAATGCTATGAGACTAGATATCAATTACAGAAAAAATCTGTAAAAAATACACACACATGGAGGTCAAACAATACACTACTAAATAACCAAGAGATCACTGAAGAAATCAAAGAGGAAATCAAAAAACACCTAGAAACAAATGACACTGAAAACACGATGACCCAAAACCCATGGGATGCAGCAAAAGCAGTTCAAAGAGGGAAGTTTATAGCAATACAATTCTACCTCAAGAAACAAGAAACATCTCAAATAAACAACTTAGCCTTACACCTAAAGCAATTAGACAATTGACAACAAAAAAAACCCCAAAGTTAGCAGAAGGAAAGAAATCAAAAAGATCAGACCAGAAATAAATGAAAAAGAAATGAAGAAAACGATAGCAAAGATCAATAAAACATAAAGCTGGTTCTTTGAGAAGATAAACAAAATTGATAAACCATTAGCCAAACTCATTAAGAAAAAAAAGGGAGAAGACTCAAACCAAAAGAATTAGAAATGAAAAAGGAGAAGTAACAACTGACACGGCAGAAATACAAAGGATCATGAGAGATTACTACAAGCAACTATATGCCAATAAAATGGACAACCTGGAGGAAATGGACAAATTCTTAGAAAAGCACAACCTTCCGAGACTGAACCAGGAAGAAATAGAAAATATAGACAGACCAATCACAAGCACTGAAATTGAAACTGTGATGAAAAATCTTCCAACAAACAAAAGTCTAGGATCAGATGGCTTCACAGGCGAATTTTATCAAACATTTACAGAAGAGCTAAGACCTATCCTTCTCAAGCTCTTCCAAAATATAGCAGAAGGAGGAACACTCCCAAACTCATTCTACGAGACCACCATCACCCTGATATCAAAACCAGACAAAGATGTCAGAAAAAAAGAAAACTACAGGCCAATATCACTGATGAACATAGATGCAAATATCCTCAACAAAATACTAGCAAACAGAATCCAACAGCACTTTAAAAGGATCATACACCATGATCAAGTGGAGTTTATCCCAGGAATGCAAGGATTCTTCAATATATGTAAATCAATCAATGTAATAAACCATATTAACAAACTGAAGGATAAAAACCATATGAACATCTCAATAGATGCAGAAAAAGCTTTCAACAAAATTCAACACCCATTTATCATAAAAACTCTCCAGAAAGTAGGCATAGACAGAACTTTCCTCAACATAATAAAGGCCATATATGACAAACCCACAGCCAACATCGTTCTCAGTGGTGAAAAACTGAAACCATTTCACTAAGATCAGGAACAAGAAAAGGTTGCACTCTTACCACTATTATTCAACATAGTTTTGGAAGTTTTAGCCACAGCAATCAGAGAAGAAAAAGAAATAAATGGAATCCAAATCAGAAAAGAAGAAGTAAAACTCTCACTGTTTGCAGATGACATGATACCATACATAGAGAATCCTAAAGATTCTACCAGAAACTAGTAGAGCTAATCAATGAATTTGGTAAAGTAGCAGGATACAAAATTAATGCACAGAAATCTCTTGCATTCCTATACAATAAGGATGAAAAATCTGAAAGAGAAATTAAGGAAACACTCCCATTTACCACTGTAACAAGAAGAATAAAATACCTAGGAATAAACCTACCTAAGGAGACAATAGACCTGTATGCAGAAAACTATGACACTGATGAAAGAAATTAAAGATGATACAAACAGATGGAGAGATATACCATGTTCTTGTATTGGAAGAATCAATATTGTGAAAATGACTACAGTACCCAAAGCAATCTACAGATTCAATGCAATCCCTATCAAACTACTAATGGCATTTTTCAGAGAATGAGAATAAAAAACTTCACAATTTGTATGGAAATACAAAAGACCACGAATAGCCAAAGCAATCTTGAGAAAGCAAATTGGAGCTGGAGGTATCAGGCTCCCTGGCTTCAGGCTATACTACAAAGCTACAGTAATCAAGACAGTATGGTATGGGAACAAAAACAGAATTATAAATCAATGGAACAGGATAGAAAGCCCAGAGATAAACCCACACACATATGGTCACCTTATCTTTGAGAAAGGAGGCAAGAATATACAATGGAGAAAAGACAGCCTCTTCAATAAGTGGTGCTGGGAAAACTGGACAGCTACATGTAAAAGAATGAAATTAGAACACTCCCTAACACCATACACAAAAATAAACTCAAAATGGATTAAAGACCTAAATGTAAGGCCAGACACTATAAAACTCTTAGAGGAAAAACATTTCCCAAATGTAAAATAGATAGCTAGTGGGAAGCAGCCGCATAGCACAGTGAGATCAGCTTGGTTCTTTGTGACCACCTAGAGGGGTGGGATAGGGAGGGTGGAAGGGAGACGTAGGAGGGAGGGGTTATGGGGATATATGTATACATATAGCTGATTCACTTTCTTATACAGTAGAAACTAACACAACAATGTAAAGTAATTATACTTCAATACAGATGTAAAAAAAAAAAAAGACGTGAACAAAACAGTCAACTTTTGCTTTCTGACTATGGTGGGCATAAAAATTAAGTGGAATTATTGTCTAACTAATCTTTCCCTAAGCACTGTTAAGAGATAAACTGAAAAGTATAAAAAAAAAATTGGAGTTTAGTAAAAACCGATTAGACTCAACACCAACAGGAAGTGGTTAGGGGTACTCTGAAGACAATGGCCAAGGATAAGACTTATGTAGAGAAGGTACAGAAGCAAAACAAGGAAATTATTTGATTGGCTATAGTTTAAAGCCTAGTTGGGCTCTGATTGGTTGTTCCTAGGTTTTGATTTCATGACTTTGAGGCATTTCTAGGCGTTAGTTTCAGTTTGCTTACATAGGCAGCCTGGCAACAGAGCCACACCAGTCTAATGGCCTCCTGGTTTAATTAATTGAACAGCACATGGCTGAAATTACTTTTTTAGAGAAATATAATACATCTTGCCAAACAGCAAATTGAGCTGGAAGAAGAGGATTGGAATGAATTTGGAGTCAACACACCTGAGCAATTCTAAACAACCTGGAAAAAAAGTCCTGTCTAATTTTGAAAGATCTTATAAAAAGCTTTCAAATTCCTGCAGACTCTCTACTCCATGTTAAAAAAAAAAAACAAGACAAAAAAACTCTCACCAACAGTAAATGGTGGCTTCTCCAATTGAAGACCTCCATATGTTAATTTTCACAGACTCTTTATTTTCTTAAAAATTTTATGCATTTCTTAAAGTAAATGAAGACAGAGAACAATATATCTCCATTCTCTTAGTCAAAACTTTCTAAAATTAAAGATTTTTAATTTGAACTTTCCTTGATTTTCTCTCCTTCAAACTGAAACCCCAAACCCATTTAGTTCTTTGCTCTTGGATCTTTCACTATATGTATTAGAACAAGTACATCTGAAAGCAAAATTTAGATTAAAATGCCTTAGGTTGAAGTGTTTTCACTAAAATATTCTCCATTTCAGAAAACTTTTTTGGCTTTTATTTACATTTGAACACCTTTGTAAATTAGGTTGGCTTTTTTCCCCCCCTAAAGTGGCTTAAAACTTTTGCATCCTTAAATGAAGATCCCTTGATTAGATACTCAATCCAATATGTTAAAAATGAGCTTCCAATAAAAGCAGCTTCAAAGAAGCTTTCCTAGACTATAACTATAAAAAAGTCTATTGCCTATTTAGCCTGCCATTGCTGAATAAGGAACAGTTATAAATGTCATTGAAAACCAGACTATTTATTATATTTTCCCATCTGCTTACTACATTGGTTATTTGAGTCTCTTCTAGGTGTAAAATGCTTTATATTAATAAATTCAAATGATGTCTGTTGTCTTGTACAAACACAGATGTCATTTTTGCAGCTTGAACTTGTTTAAGTTCACAAAATAAAATATTAAAAAATAAAAACATGAATTTTGAATTGAAAGAGGGAAAAATTGTAGTGAGCATGAAAAGCCCATGTTCAACTTTTATACATTCATCTCTTACTCAACTATACAATGTTTCAACTAATCACTAACCTCCACTAAATAAGGCACTTTAAAAAGTTTTTTTGCTGTGATGGCATCAAATGTAACCATTTCTTATCAACACTTATAATGACTCATCCATAGATATCCAAATTCATAACCAGAGCAAAATCTGTTTTTCACTTTGTTTATGAAAATTGAAACAAGTTAGGGCATTGGTTACACAGGCCAATTGGTCATCTGTCTATTCTTAGCCACAATGATTTCACCAAAAAATGAGAAGATTTATTGGACCAATTAACATAGCCTAAAAGGTACTCTGAGGACACAGGTCTCAGCTTTTGTTTTCAAAGCAATACAGAGTAATAATACTTCAATATGATTGCAGGGAAACTTTAATATCAAACACTGGCCTGGCTTGGGAATCTAGCTCCAAGCAATCCTCTCCCTATTTCTGAGAGATTCATATTTGACACATTCCAGCTCATTTTCAAGAGCCATGTCCAGCAGTCAGGAATGGGAAGCATATTGTTAAGACTGCATCTGTTTTCTCTGAGTGTGAATTTTGCACACTTTAGAACAACACTTCATCCTCCTGGAAGATGAAATTGATTATGATGACCACTTATTGAGCACTTAACCATATGCCAGGCTTTGGACTAAGAAATTTTTATTATTTAATCTATATGACAACCCTATGATACAGATATTATTCTTATTATTTCCATTTAACAGATGAGGAGAAATAGAAGCTGAAAAGCCTCAGCCTTCCCTGAGATCACATTCCTATAAAATGAGAGCGTTTCAGAACTACAACCCAGATTTGGCTAAGTCCAGAATGTATGCTCACAACCACTATGCTCTATTGATTTCAACTATTTAAAATATCCAAACTCATTGGGTCTAAGATTCAAGGACGTTTCCTTGTTCATTTCCTTTGAGACTCCTCTGCTACTTTTTAATACCGTTGACAAAAGCACTGGATAAAGTCAAAACTTCTATGGTTGCTGAGCTCTTTGGACTTATGTGTTTTGAAATTAAAGGAAAGATAAATCCTACTTGTCTCTTGGGTTTACTACAGAACTTGATAAAGAGTCATCAGCCTTTCTGCTGGGATATTTATCATCTTGGCAACTGTAGAGGAGGAGATGATTTTGCCTTCAACAAATAAGATTTTCCTCAGAGGTGTATATAAGGTAAACACTAACTGTCCCCAGTATCATTGAGGTCTATTTTAGCACAGCTGGGCTCATGTAAGGAAGCACGGAAGAGTTCAGACATTGTCTTCTACATTGGCTGAGGCCCTTGCAAGATGGGAGCCCACTCTCACCCATCTTCCCGGTTTCCTAGCATCCAAGGCTATACTCTATGCCCAGATATTCACAGCTGTCCTCTGCTGCAGCCCACACACACAGAGCACCCTCTGTGGTGGCCTTAATTAACCCCCGTCACTTTGGAAATACAATTTGTATTATATCCTCTTAAAGTCCTGCTTAATATTAAGTTATGGAATACCAAACTTCAGACATGAGTAAGATTGTAAATATCACCTCTACAGTATCTCCTTGATGCAGATAAGAAATCCAAAGCTTAGACACATGCCCCAGATCACCCAGTTGGTGAGTGGCAAGGGTGGGGAAAATGCTCTACCTGCCTGGGGACTCTCAGTCCAGTGTTCTTTGCATTGCACTATGTCACCACCTCCTATACCATGCTGTCAGCCAGTTAACCCAAAAAACTAATCTGCAATGTAGATCCCTGTGAACAACACTTCCCCTTCCTTTCCAATTACCTTATGCATTTCAGCAGGGGATGCTTTTGAAGACAGGAGTAACAAATAACCTTAGTGATTTAAGAAGATCCAGGCCTAAACTGTCCAGTTAGAGAGACAGCCTTCTGGGCAACCAACACTTATATTCATTGTTAAGACACATTCATCATGGTTGTCTTTGGTTTGGCCCAACCAAAACTCTAGAAAGACCTTGGAAAGGCACAGCTAATCATAGAATGAATTATTAGATCAAAAGCAGGGCCTGTGAGAAAGCTTATAGAATTTAGGATTACTCAGCCTGAAGCAGAAGAAAAAGCAATGAAAGCTACTTTCGGAATTGCCTTTGGTCAAGGGGATTTGTACTACAGAAGAGAGTGACTTGTCTTCCATGGTTAGGAAACACAAAGAGAAATTGAGCTTAAAGTGCAGCAAGATAAATGGATGGCCCCACTGAGTGCCAGTGTGGTCAATTAGGTGGCCTCTGGAGGCTTTCTGTAAGCCTGACTGCGAGGGGGGAGCTTGACCTGCACTATACAGAAAGCCATCTTATCAGAGGCTTTGGAGGAGAGGTGTATGTCTGTAGTGGTCAGCCAGGCTCTTTGCTGACAGCAGAGGCATGCACTGTGCAAAGTCTTCCTCACAATCACATTACCTAGAGTTGATTTTGTTTGCTATATAACTGCTGAGGAATCACCTACCAGACACAAGCTTCTATCATGTGGGCAATGAAGCTTCTATTTGTCATTGACAAAGGGATCAAATTTCATCCCATCTCAAAAAGAGTCCAATTTTGGACCATAATCTGGTCAAAACTGCTCTCTGCAAAGAGGTTTCTAAATCAGTTTCTTTCCTAGCACAGTGGGATAAGGTCTGCAATTCTCCTCTTTGAATTACTCTGACTGTGCTCTGAGAAGCACAAAGTCAGTCTTCATTGCTACCAAATCTGAAGGTTAAGTTTCTGGGCAAGAAAGGAGGTGATGCTGAAGTCATGATCAATCAGTGATGTCAACCTGCCAGAAGTAACTTATCATGGTACAGGTATTGGACATTTAATTTGAAGCCTTCTTTTTTTTCATCACTCCTGAGAATCTGACATTCAGTCACTTTATTTTTTCTAATTTGTTGGAAGAAAGATGCAGAGAAGAGAATTTATGATCTCCAGACAATGAAACACCTTTTCATTACCATCATTATTGATTTCTTGTACACCAGTCCTACAAGCATTTTTGTCATGTCCTTTTGAAAACTTGCAATTGTTTGAAGGTTAATTGTGACGTTTGTTGGAACACATGTAAATCACCAATTCCTTTTTTTAAATTGAGACAGAAACTCTGGTAGGAGTTCAAGGTAGGAGAAGCTTTTTTCATTATTAATTCCAAATGTGAAACGGCCTTTAGTTAGTTCATCTGGGTGATCTTAAAATGAAAGTCATCTTTTCAACACCTAACCCCTCATAGATAGGCTAGTGAGTTTCAGGTTGGTAGGAAAGTAAGTTATCCTCTTCAGCAAAGCTTTTTGTGTGTGGGGTGTGGGGGGTGGTTTTAGGTATTTAGACAGCGGTCTTAGTGTTTAAAAATACTCTTTCTTACTAAGAATCCAAAATTAGCAAATCTAAACAATATGAAGTGAATTATATTTGCAGTGGAGAAGAAGACAGACAAAGAGATTGAACTGTGGGGGAGATTCCATTCAAGAGATAATTCTAGAGGAGGAGCTTCAAGATGGGGGAAGAGTAAGACATGGAGATCACCTTCCTCCCCACAAATACATCAGAAATACATCTACATGTGGAACAGCTCCTACAGAACACCTACTGAATGCTGGCAGAAGACCTCAGACCTCCCAAAAAGCAAGAAACTCCCCATGTACCTGGGTAGGGCAAAAAAAAAAAAAAAAAAGAAATAACAGAGACAAAAGAATAGGGACGGACCTGCACCAGTGGGAGGGAGCTGTGAAGGAGGAAAGGTTTCCACACACTAGGAAGCCCCTTCGCGGGCGGAGACTGCGGGTGGCAGAGGGGGGAGCTTCAGAGCCACGGAGGAGAGCGCAGCCACAGGGGTGCGGAGGGCAAAGTGGAGAGATTCCCACACAGAGAAGCGGTGCCGACCAGCACTCACCAGCCCGAGAGGCTTGTCTGCTCACCTGCGGGGGCAGGCGGGGGCTGGTAGCTGAGGCTCGGGCTTCCGTCGGATCCCAGGGAGAGGACTGTGGTTGGCGGCGTGAACACAGCCTGAAGGGGCTAGTGCGCCACAGCTGGCCGGGAGGGAGTCCGGGAAAAAGTCTGGAGCTGCCAAAGAGACAAGAGACTTTTTCTTGACTCTTTGTTTCCCGGTGCACGAGGAGAGGGGATTAAGAGCGCCGCCTAAACGAGCTCCAGAGACGGGCGCGAGCCACGGCTATCAGCGCGGACCCCAGAGACGGGCCTGGGATGCTAAGGCCGCTGCTACAGCCACCAAGAAGCCTGTGTGCAAGCACAGGTCACTATCCACACCTCCCCTCCCAGGAGCCTGTGCAGCCCGCCACTGCCAGGGTCCCGTGATCCAGGGACAACTTCCCCGGGAGAACGCACGGCGCGCCTCAGGCTGGTGCAATGTCACACCGGCTGCTGCCGCCGCAGGCTCGCCCCGCATCCGTACCCCTCCCTCCCCCCGGCCTGAGTGAACCAGAGCCCCCTAATCAGCTGCTCCTTTAACCCCGTCCTGTGTGAGCGAAGAATAGATGCCCTCAGGCGACCTACACGCAGAGGTGGGTCCAAATCCAAAGCTGAACCCGAGAGCTGTGCAAACAAAGAAGAGAAAGGGAAATCTCTCCCAGCAGCCTCAGGAGCAGCGGATTAAATCTCCACAATCAGGGCTTCCCTGGTGGCACAGTGGTTGAGAATCCGCCTCCCAATGCAGGGGACACGGGTTCAATCCCTGGTCCGGGAAGATCCCACATGCCGCGGAGCAACTAAGCTCGTGTGCCACAACTACTGAGCCTGTGCTCTAGAGCCCATGAGCCACAACTTCTGAGCCCTTGTGCCGCAACTACTGAAGCCTGCGCGCCTAGAGCCCGTGCTCCACAATGAGAGAAGCCACTGCAATGAGAAGCCCGCGCACCGCAACGAAGAGTAGCCCCCGCTCGCCTCAACTAGAGAAAGTCCGCGCGCAGCAACGAAGACCCAACACAGCCAAAAATAAATAAATAAATAAATAAAATTAAAAAAAAAAAAAAATCTCCACAATCAACTTGATGTACCTGCATCTGTGGAATACGTGAATAGACAATGAATAATCCCAAATTGAGGAGGTAGACTTTGGGAGCAACGATATATATGTTTTTCCCCTTTTTCTCTTTTTGTGAGTGTGTATGTGTATGCTTCTGTCTGTGAGTTTGTCTGTATAGCTTTGCTTTTACCATTTGTCCTAGGGTTCTGTCTGTCCGTTTTTTGTTTGTTTGTTTGTTTTTTGTATAGTTTTCAGTGCTTGTTATCATTGGTGGATTTGTTTTTTGGTTTGGTTGTTCTCTTCTTTCTTTCTTTCCTTTTTTTAAAAATTACTCTAAAAAATATTTTTAATAATTATTTTTTGTTTTTTATTTTAATAACTTTTTAATTTTATCTTGTTTTATTTCGTTTTATTTTATCTTTTTCTTTCTTTCTTTCTTTCTTTCTCCCTTTTATTCTGAGCCGTGTGGAGGACAGGCTCTTGGTGCTCCAGCCAGGCGTCAGGGCTGTGCCTCTGAGGTGGGAGAGCCGAGTTCAGGACATTGGTCCACCAGAGACCTCCCAGCTCCATGTAATATCAAATGGCGAAAATCACCCAGAGATCTCCATCTCAATGCCAAGACCCAGCTGCACTCAACGACCAGCAAGCTACACTGCTGGACACCCTATGCCAAATGACTAGGAAGACAGGAACACAACCCCACCCATTAGCAGAGAGGATGCCTAAAATCATAATAAGGTCACAGACACCCCAAAACACACCACCAGAGGTGGACCTGCCCACCAGAAAGACAAGATCCAGCCTCATCCAACAGAACACAGGCACTAGTCCCCTCAACCAGGAAGCCTACACAACCCACTGAACAAACCTTACCCATTGGGGGCAGACACCAGAAACAACGGGAACTAGAACGCTGCAGCCTGTGAAAAGGAGACCCCAAACACAGTAAGTTAAGCAAAATGAGAAGACAGAGAAACACACAGCAGATGAAGGAGCAAGGTAAAAACACACCAGACCTAACAAATGGAAAAGAAATAGGCAGTCTACCTGAAAAAGAATTCAGAATAATGAGAGTAAAGATGATCCAAAATCTTGGAAATAGAATGGAGAAAATACAAGAAACGTTTAACAAGGACCTAGAAAAACTAAGAGCAAACAAACAATCATGAACAACACAATAAATGAAATTAAAAATTCTCTAGAAGGAATCAATAGCAGAATAACTGAGGCAGAAGAACGGATAAGTGACCTGGAAGATGAAATAGTGGAAATAACTACTGCAGAGCAGAATAAAGAAAAAAGAATGAAAAGAATTGAGGACAGTCTCAGAGACCTCTGGGACAACATTAAATGCACCAACATTCGAATTATAGGGGTCCCAGAAGAAGAAGAGAAAAAGAAAGGGACTGAGAAAATATTTGAAGAGATTATAGTTGAAAACTTCCCTAACATGGGGAAGGAAATAGTCAGTCAAGTCCAGGAAGCGCAGAGAGTCCCATACAGGAGAAATCCAAGGAGAAGCATGCCAAGACACATATTAATCAAACTATCACAAATTAAATACAAAGAAAAAATATTGAAAGCAGCAAGGGAAAAGCAACAAATAACACAAAAGGGAATCAACATAAGGTTAACAGCTGATCTTTCAGTAGAAATTCTGCAAGCCAGAAGGGAGTGGCAGGACATATTTAAAGTGATGAAAGGGAAAAACCTACAACCAAGATTACTCTATCCAGCAAGGATCTCATTCAGATTCGATGCAGAAATTAAAACCTTTACGGACAAGCAAAAGCTAAGAGAATTCGGAATAACCAAACCAGCTTTACAACAAATGCTAAAGGAACTTCTCTAGGCAGGAAACACAAGAGAAGGAAAAGACCTACAATAACAAACCCAAAACAATTAAGAAAATGGTAATAGGAACATACATATTGATAATTACCTTAAATGTAGATGGATTAAATGCTCCAACCAAAAGACATAGACTGGCTGAAAGGATACAAAAACAAGACCCATATATATGCTGTCTACAAGAGACTCACTTCAGACCTAGGGACACATACAGACTGAAAGTGAGGGGATGGAAAAAGATATTCCATGCAAATGGAAATCAAAAGAAAGCTGGAGTAGCAATTCTCATATCAGACAAAATAGACTTCAAAACAAAGACTATTACAAGAGACAAAGAAGGACACTACATAATGATCAAGAGATCAATCCAAGAAGAAGATTTAACAATTATAAATATTTATGTACCGAACATAGGAGCACCTCAATACATAAGGCAAATACTAACAGCCATAAAAGGGGAAATTGACAGTAACACAATCATAGTAGGGGACTTTAACACCCCACTTTCACCAATGGACAGATCATCCAAAATGAAAATAAATAAGGAAACACAAGCTTTAAATGATACATTAAACAAGATGGACTTAATTGATATTTATAGAACGTTCCATCCAAAAACAACAGAATACACTTTCTTCTCAAGTGCTCATGGAACATTCTCCAGGATAGATCACATCTTGGGTCACAAGTCAAGCCTTGGTAAATTTAAGAAAATTGAAATCATATCAAGTATCTTTTCTGACCACAACACTATGAGACTAGGTATCAATTACAGGAAAAAATCTGTAAAAAATTCAGATACATGGAGGCTAAAAAATACACTACTTAATAACCAAGAGATCACTGAAGAAATCAAAGAGGAAATCAAAAAATACCTACAAACAAATGACAATGAAAACACGACAACCCAAAACCTATGGGATGCAGCAAAAACAGTTCTAAGAGGGAAGTTTATAGCAATACAATCCTACCTTAAGAAACAAGAAACATCTCAAATAAACAACCTAACCTTATACCTAAAGCAAATAGAGAAAGAAGAACAAAAAAACCCCAAAATTAGCAGAAGGAAATAAATCATAAAGATCAGACCAGAAATAAATGAAAAATAAATGAAGGAAATGATAGCAAAGATCAATAAAACTAAAAGCTGGTTCTTTGAGCAGATAAACAAAATGGATAAACCATTAGCCAGGCTCATCAAGAAAAAAAGGGAGAAGACTCAAATCAATAGAATTAGAAATGAAAAGGGGGAAATAACAACTGACACTGCAGAAATACAAAGGATCATGAGAGATTACTACAGGCAACTATATGCCAATAAAATGGACAACCAGGAAGAAATGGACAAATTCTTAGAAATGCACAACCTTCCGAGACTGAACCAGGAAGAAACAGAAAATATGAACAGACCAATCACAAGCACTGAAATTGAAACTGTGATTAAAAATCTTCCAACAAACAAAAGCCCAGGATCAGATGGCTTCACAGCTGAATTCTATCAAACATTTACAGAAGAGCTAAGACCTAACCTTCTCAAACTCTTCCAAAATATAGCAGAGGGAGGAACACTCCCAAACTCATTCTATGAGTCCACCATCACCCTGATACCAAAACCAGACAAAGATGTCACAAAAAAAAAAAAAAACTACGTACCAATATCACTGATGAACATAAATGAAAAAATCCTCAACAAAATACTAGCAAACAGAATCCAACAGCACATTAAAAGGATCATATACCATGATCAAGTGGGGTTTATCCCAGGAATGCAAGGATTCTTCAGTATATGCAAATCAATCAATGTGATACACCATATTAACAAACTGAAGGAGAAAAACCGCATGATCATCTCAATAGATGCAGAGAAAGCTTTCGACAAAATTCAACACCCATTTATGATAACAACCCTCCAGAAAGTAGGCATAGACAGAACTTACCTCAACATAATAAAGGCCATATGTGACAAACCCACAGCCAACATCATCCTCAATGGTGAAAAACTGAAACCATTTCCACTAAGATCATGAATAATACATGCTTGCGCACTCTCACCACTATTATTCAACATAGTTTTGGAAGTTTTAGCCACAGCAATCACAGAAGAAAAAGAAATAAAAGGAATCCAAATCGGAAAAGAAGAAGTAAAGCTGTCACTGTTTGCAGATGACATGATACAATACATAGAGAATCCTAAAGATGCTACCAGAAAACTCCTAGAGCTAATCAATGAATTTGGTGAAGTAGCAGGATACAACATTAATGCACAGATGTCTCTTGCTTTCCTATACACTAATGATGAGAAATCTGAAAGTGAAATTAAGAAAACACTCCCATTTACCACTGCAACAAAAAGAATAAAATACCTAGGAATAAACCTACCTAAGGAGACATAAGACCTGTATGCAGAAAATTATAAGACACTGATGAAAGAAATTAAAGATGATACAAATAGATAGAGAGATATACCATGTTCTTGGATTGGAAGAATCAACATTGTGAAAATGACTATACTACCCAAAGCAATCTACAGATTCAATGCAATCCCTATCAAACTACCAATGGCATTTTTCACAGAACTGGAACAAAAAATTTCACAATTTGTGTGGAAACACAAATACCCCGAATAGCCAAAGAAATCTTGAGAAAGAAAAACGGACCTGGAGGAATCAGGCTCCCGGACTTCAGACCATAGTACAATGATTCAGTAATCAAGACAGTATGGTACTGGCACAAAAAGAGAAATATAGGTCAATGGAACAGGATATAAAGCCCAGAGATAAACCCACACACATATGATCATCTTTTCTTTGAGAAAGGAGGCAAGAATATACAATGGAGAAAAGACAGCCTTTTCAATAAGTGGTGCTGGGAAAACTGGACAGCTACATGTAAAAGAATGAAATTAGAACACTCCCTAACACCATACACAAAAATAAACTCAAAATGGAATAAAGACCTAAATGTAAGGCCAGACACTATCAAACTCTTAGGGGAAAACATAGGCAGAACGCTCTATGACGTAAATCACAGCAAGATCCTTTTTGACCCACCTCCTAGAGAAATGGAAATAAAAACAAAAATGAACAAATGGGACCTAATGAAACTTAAAAGCTTTTGCACAGCAAGGGAAACCAAAAACAAAACGAAAAGACCACCCTCAGAATGGGAGAAAATATTTGCAAATGAAGAAACTGACAAAGGATTAATCTCCAAAATTTACAAGCAGCTCATGCAGCTCAATATCAAAAAAACAAACAACCTAATCCAAAAATGGGCAGAAGACCTAGATAGACACTTTTCCAAAGAAGATATACAGATTGCCAACAAACATATGAAAGAATGCTCAACATCATTAATCATTTGAGAAATGCAAATCAAAACTACAATGAGGTCACACCTCACACCGGCAGAATGGCCGTCATCAAAAAATCTACAAACAATAAATGCTGGAGAGGGTGTGGAGAATAGGGAACCCTCATACACTGTTGGTGGGAATATAAATTGATACAGCCACTATGGAGAACAGTATGGAGGTTCCTTAAAAAACTAAGAATAGAACTACCATACGACCCAGCAATCCCACTACTGGGCATATACCCTGAAAAGACCATAATTCAAAAAGAGTCAGGTACCACAATGTTCATTGCAGCTCTATTTACAATAGCCAGGACATGGAAGCAACCTAACTGTCCATCAACAGATGAATGGATAAAGAAGATGTGGCACATATATATAATGGAATATTACTCAGCCATAAAAAGGAATGAAATTGAGTTATTTGTAGTGAGGTGGATGGACCTAGAGTCTGTCATACAGAGTGAAGTAAGTCAGAAAGAGAAAAACAAATACCATATGCTAACACATATATATGGAATCTAAAAAAAAAAAGAAAAAATGGTCATGAAGAACCTAGGGGCAAGATGGGAATAAAGACGCAGCCCTACTAGAAAATGGACTTGACGACAGGAGGAGGGGGAAGGGTATGCTGGGACAAAGTGAGAGAGTGGTAGTGTGTATATGGACATATATACACCACCAAATGTAAAATAGATAGGTAGTGGGAAGCAGTCACATAGCACAGGGAGATCAGCTCGTTGCTTTGTGAGCAGCTAGAAGGGTGGGAGAGGGAGGGTGGGAGGGAGGGAGACGCAAGAGGGAAGAGATATGGGGATGTATGTACATGTATAACTGATTCAATTTGTTATAAAGCAGAAACTAACACACCATTGTAAAGCAATTATACTCCAATAAAAACGTTAAAAAAAAAAAAGAGATAATTCTAAGTACAAAAGAGGTAAATTCATGTTCGTCATTTTGATACAAGTCTTCCACTGTATCATTGTATCATTTGATACAAGTCTCCCAAATTTTACCTGAGTTTTGTGACAGTGACTTAATCTACTGGGATCACCATAACAAAATACCATAAACTGGGGGAGCTTAAACAATAGAAATTAATTTTCTCACAGTTTTAGAGGCTGGAAGTCTGAGATTCAAGTGCCAATATGGTCAGGTTCTGTTAAGGCCCCTCTTCCTGGCTTTCAGACAGTCACCTTCTGGCTATGTTCTCACATGGTTTTTCCCTAGTGATGCAGGCAGGGGAGAGAGGGCAAGCTCTCTGGTGTCTTTTCTTTATAAAGGCACTAATCCTATGATAAGCGTACCACCCTCGTGACCTCATCCAACCCTAATTGCCTCCCAAAGTCTCCATTTCCATATACCATTATACTGGGGATTAGGAGCTCAACATGTAAATTTTAGGGAGATATAAATATGCAGCCCATAACAGACAGTAAAACTAGAGTTGAACTAAACTGTGCATCATACTCAACAAAAGCTTTACCTAGGTAAATCTTCCTTCTGTCTTTTCAGACTCTTAGGAATCCTTCAGAAATCCACCTCCTCCATCCCCAGAGCTGCACCTTCATTGGCTCCATTCAGCCACATCTGCATTCATCCAGGCGGCTCCAGCTCTCTTCCCTTCCTGTCTTCCCCATCAAACTGCCAGTTGTCACCCAGGAGGTCAGAAAAGGGGCAGAGTGCATGATCAAAGGGGTGATCATGTTGCATTTTGTGTCATTCCAGGGAAATATTCCTCCTCCTTTTTCTTCTTGTACATCTCTGCCATCTGTCTTGTATATCTCTGATCTACTCTCTCTGGTTCATCAAACACAAGAATCTGCACTGTTCCCAATGCCTTAGCAGCCTGGGAGAAGAACTTGATCATGGTTTACTTGGATAAAGTGCCTTATAACTTACAATGCTTTCATATTTTTCCAATTTGTGTGATCCTCACTTTTATAAGGTATTTACCTCCATTACACAGATGAGGAAATTAAAATCAAAGAGTTGAATCGCTTGCCTGAGGACCATGGATGTTAAGTAGTGTATTCAGGATCCAAACTAAGTCCTCCGAACCGCAGCTCCAGGGCCCTTCCAAGACATCATAGATATCCCCATAGAAGAGCATCACGTGGTCAGTAAACCAGCCAAATGTGGTTTGAAAAGATTTCTCCACAATCTTTGCAATTATGATACAATAAACTTTCTGTTGTCCAATTATTCTGAAATGCTTTTTTAAACATAAAAACTAGTAAATGTTAATAACTGAAATTCTATAAAGGAATGCATACATACGTGTACATATACTTTTTAAAGGATGGAGAACACAAACTTTTCTACTGAGCTCCCACTTCAGGCTTCTCTCAATCTCACTCTTTTCATCCAGCTTCCTCCAAGGAGGGAACATTTATTTTTTGAGCTCCTAGTAGGTTACCAGCATTAAGCTGTATCCCACATGAGAATCACAGGGTATTGATCAAGGGAATGCTTTGTAAAGCCAGACAAACCTCAGTCCCAATCCTGACTGTGGCACTTAGCCATGTGACCTTGAGCTTATTAATTTTCCTTTCCAAGCCTCAGTTTCCCCATTTGCTAAAGTGGAATAAAAGCAATAGCCAGAATGATTGTATTAAACAAGCTAACTCGTGTAAAACAGCACGCTAGCTGCCACGTGGTACATATTGCCTGTCGTCATTATTTTCGTTACCAGTTATTGTTCAAAGATAAGTAAGACAGTTCTACCTCAGAAGACTCAAGATATAGTGGGAAAATGAAACAGGCATAACTAATGCCAGTACAGGCAGATTTTGGAAAGGGAATGGAACAGAGACATAGATTGTCCTCCCACAGCTGTCTCCCTGCTAAGTCCCAAATGCCATAACTCTCGTGCCCTAAGACTTAGCAAAATCCTCACTGATTTAAACCCCGGTACATTTTCTCTTGGAAAATAGAAATCTTAATGCATGAAATTATGTCTGCAGAAATGGTAAGCATATGGGGTAAAAACTCAAAGCAAAAAAAAAAAACCAGTGTAACAGTTTAGGGCTCCAGCTTGATGTACTGTTGCAATTCGCAGCCTTGTCAGTCTGTTTTATAACACCATTGCTCAAATTTGTGACAAAGTCCCAGCCCCAGAATCCTAGAATGAAGAAATTTGGCATGGGTAGACTTGTTTACACTCTCTTCTTGTGAATATTTTCATTTAGAAGTTTCTTTCACTGGTGTTTCTGGTGTAGGCACCCCTGATTATAAGCAGGGAGGTAAAAATATCAAACCTCAAGGCAAAGTGGGGCAGAAATTAAGTTGGGTCTGAGATGATCTCCCCAAGCCCCTCCCACTTACCCACTTTTCTGAGATGTCCCTAACGGAGATGTAAAACCAGCACAGCTGGTTCACCAGGCATAATTGTATTTTCTTTTATTTACCAAATACTTCTCATGGGCCAGGGTTGCTTCAGGAAATTCATAATTAATTAATATAATTCATTAGCCCTCATAACAACGCTATGAGATGGAAGCTTTTATTATTCTTAATTTACATATGTGGAAACTGAGACACAAAGAAATTAAGCAATTTACCCTAGGGCACAGAGACAGTAAATGATGGGGCATGAATTACGAACCTAGGCCAGCTCTGGAATCCATATTTTAACCTCTATGCCAGTGTTTGCTGGTTTTTCACTTATGGCTACATGGCATTTATGAAACTGGCATTAGAAGTACAATGACTGTGAATGTGATTCAGGACTCTTTGGGCACACCGGCCTGCAGAATTTGAAAGCATTAATGTTCCATCTCAAGAGTTAATTCTTGCACACTGGTTCATAAGGATTAAACCTCTCCTACCGAGATACTGATAGTTTTATATACTTCAATTTTATAATAACATGAATTCTAATGCAATTAGGTGGCCTAATTTTTACTAGGTTTGTGACTTATGATCTTAAATTGTAGTTGTATGGATATGGGAGGAAACAGGGAACACCAGATATCAAACATACGGCTTTTTTAAAAACAATTTAAATTGGACTTTTATATAATGTTTCATTTCTCAAATTCCTCTTTCACACTCAAATTGCAGAGCCAAATTCTACTTTAAACCAGATGATAAGTGGACAGATATTACAGTTCAGTTTTTTTTGTGTTTTAACATTTGTTAGAAGAGAAAGCAGTATATTCATTTAATGCCTTCCTTTTCCTGCCACCGTGAAATAACATACCTAAATTCAGTTCAGCAATTAAGAAGCATTGCAGCTCTATTACATGTTGGAAAGTATGACTACTGCATGGCCACGGACTAGCACTTAGTCGGTATTCAATAAATAATTGATAAATGAACAGTCCCAGAGATTCAAGGATGAATACGATTCTTCCCTGCCCTCCAGAGGCTTATGATCCATTAAGTCAGTCTTGAAAACCAACAACTAAAATGCAATGTGATAGATTTTGAGAACAATGTACATACATGAGCACTATAAGTGAGAATTGGTGGTATATATATATAATATTTATATTATATATTATATATATAATATATATATTATATATTATATTATATATATATTATATATATATTATATAATATATAATATTATATATACACAGATTTATTAATAAACAACATGATAATCTCCCTTGTTCCCTATCTTTAATCTCAGCATCCTGAAATATTTTTAATAATAAAAGTTAAGTATGCTTCAATATATAGAGTTTAATTTTCCTAATAATAAAAGAGGGGTACGCTATACATACTTTGGAATTCTACAAATATCATGCATATACCTCCAGGCCAACAATATGCATGTAATCCTTTAAAAAAATACATTATGTTGTATATGTTGAATATATCATAATGTATTGAATGATAAATTATAGACAATCAGGTTATAGCCTTGATTTTACTTTTTTGTTTGTTTTGTTTTTGTCTTTAAAAATCCCCATACAGCTATCTTTCATTGTAAGTGCTGTTTATTTGTTTTAATCAGTTTTACTGAGGTATAGTTTATAACCAATGAAATTCACCCCTTTAAAGTGCACAGACTGATATGTTTTAACAATATGTATACAAAATATGTACTGTCATGTAAAAACCACAAAAAGCAAAATGTAGAACACATCCACCACCCTCAAGAAGTTTCCTATGCCCCTTTGCAGCCCTAGCCCTCCACAACTGCTGATCTGCTTTTATGACTATAGTTTGTGCCATTTCTTCTTTCACTTAGGTTTTAGAAATAATAAACTAAATGTTTTCCAAAAATGTTCTCCTAATCTGTGTCTTGCCTATTCATGGCCTTAGTGTCTTTTGAAGAGCAAAATTTATAATTTTGAAGAAATACAATTTATTAATTTTTCTTTTCTGGTTTGTGATATTTGTGTCCTATCTAACAAATCTTTACCTAAAACAAGATCACAAACGTCTTTTCTTTTAAGACGTATAATTTTAGCTCTTAGGTTTAGATCTCTAATATACTTTGAGTTAGCTTTTATGTATGGAGTGAGGTAAGGGTTGAGTTTTATTTTTTAACAGTATGGATATCTATTTATTACAGAACAATTTATTAAGGAGAATATATTTTCCACATTAAGTTGTCTAGGTACTTTTGTCAAAAATCAGTTGAATATGTATGAATATGTCTATTTTTGGACTTCACTTATACTAATGCTATATTCAATTACTGTGGCTTTGTCTTTAATTCAGGTGATAAAAGCGGTCCAACTTTGTTTTTCTACAAGGTTATCTTTGTTATTCTAAGTCCTTTGTACTTCCATACAATTTTGAAATCAATTTCTCCAATTTTGTTTTTTTCTAAAGCCTACTGGGATTTGACTGGAATTACATTGAATCTATAGATCAATTTGAAGAGAATTGACATCCTAAGAGTACTAAGTCTTCCAATCCACCATATGCTTCTCCATTTATTTAGATCTTCTTTAAATTATTTTAGCAAGGATTTATAGTTTTCAGTGTAAAAGCCTTGCACATGTTTTGTTAAATTTATTTGAGAATTTTATGTTGTTTACTTTATTGCAATATGTTTAAATTTCAATTTCTAATTACTCGCTGCTTGTATGTAAAAATACATTTGGTTTTTGAATATTGACCTTGTATCCTGAAACCATGCGAAGTTCAATTAGGTTTTTTGTAGATTCCTTGGGATTTTTCATATATAAACTCGTGATTATATGAAAGAGATAGTGTTACTTTTTCCTTCCCAATATGTATGCATTTTTTTCTTGCCTTATTGTACTGATAAGGACTTCTAGTACTTTGCTCAATACAAGTAGTGAGTGTGGACATCCATGCTTTGTACCTCATCTTAAGGGGAAAGCATTAAGTACTTCACCATTAGTATGATGTCTGTGGTTTTTTTCATAGATATCTTTTATTATGTTGAAAATTTTTCTCACAATTCCTTGTTTGCTACAGTTTTTAAAAAAATCATGAATGGGTGTTGAATTTTTTCAAATGCTTTTTCCTACTCTATTGAAATTAAACATTTAAAAAAATTTTAATCTGTTGGTATAGTGAATTATACTGATTGGTTTCCAAATGTTAAATGAACCTTGCATTTTTTGGGAATAAATCTCAGTTGATCATGATATATAATTTTATATATTTTACATGTGATGGATTTGATAATATTGGTCTGTAGTTTTCTTATCTTGTGATACCTTCTTTGTCTAGTTTTGATATATTGGCCTCATGAAGTGAATTGAGAACTGTTCCCACCTCTTCCATTCTCTGTAAGAGTATGCAAAATTGGTATTATTTCTTCCCTAAATGCTTGACAGAATTCACCAGTGAAACCACCTAGGCCTGGAGTTTACTTTTGGGGAAGTTCTTAAATATAAATGTCATTTCTTTAATAGATATACGGTTATTCAGGTTATCTGTTTTTCTCCTTAGGTGTGCTTGGTAGTTTGTATTTTCCAAGAAATTTATCCATTTTGTGTAAGTTGTCAAATTTATTGTCATATTTTTCATTTGTTGTTCTTTAATGTCTATAGAATCTGCAGCGATGTCCTCACTTTAATTCTTGAGGTTGGTAATTTCTGTTTTCTCTTTTTTTTTTTTTTTCTGGATTAGTCTAGCTAAAGTTTTATCAATTATATTGATTTTTTCAAAGAACCAGCTTTTGGTTTCACTTATTTTCTCTATTTATCTAATTCTATTTGTTATTTTGCATTCATCTTCATTATTTCCTTTCTTCTGCCTACTTTGGGTTATTTTGTGTGTGTGTGTGTTTTTCTAATTTCTTACAGTTAAAGCTTGGATCATTTTTTGAAATCTTTTAAATCTCTTCTAATATAAATGTTCCATGTTACAAATTTCACACAAATTGGATAACTCTGTTCTATGAATTTTGATATTTTATGTTTTCATTTCAACTCAATTTAAAATGTTTTTTGCTTTCTCTTGTAATTTCATTTTCAATCAGTTATTTAGAAGTGTGTTATTTAATTTCCAGTTAGTGATATTCCTGATATTTTTCTTTTGTTGATTTCTAATTTAATTCATTTTTGTCACAGAATATAATCTATGTTTTCAATCCTTTCAAATTTATAAAAGAGTTCTTTTATGATCCAGCATATGTTTTTTCTTTATAGAACTGATCTCTAAAGTGAGACTGCTATGTCAAAGAATATGTTCATTTTTATTTCAAATAGATATTGCCTAATTACTTTCCCTAAAAACACAATTTATAATGCCATTTCCCATATTGTCTTTATTGTAATATGTTATCAAATTATATTTTCCCATATATTTAGTAAAATATAGTATTTTTTTTTAACTTTTGCATCTCTCAGGCAACAGGTAAGGTTGAGGAATCTTTTAGAAGTATATTATGCATTTACATTTTCTTATGACTTGCTTGTCAATGTTCTTTGTCCAACATTTTATTTTAAACATAAAATTTTAAGAATTTTCTTGAGTCTTTTGAATTCAGCACTATTATTTATGGAAACGACACATTTCTATTCTTAATGTTTCTTTTATATAGTAGGTAAAAACAAACAAATATATGTGTATAAATATATGTATATATATTTGCTTTTTATAGAGTATCTATACATATATTTTTCTCTAATCCTTAAAACAGCCATCAAAGGACAGATACATTTATTTATATGCCATCAGTGTGTGTCTGGTACTAGTATTACAGCTTTCAAATTGTAGTTGAAGAAACAATTAATTGGAGTTACTCGCTGAAGTTTACACAGGAAGTGAATTACAGAGCTGAACTTGAACCCAGGTCTGTCTATCTCCAAAACCCATGTCCTTATCACTACAACATGCAGCCTTCTCTTAAGTAAAGAAAAAGTTCAAAGTGCCAATGGTTTTTTGTTGCCACTATAATTGTATGCTAAAAGAGAATAACAAGTCATTTATATATAAATGTTGCAGTTATCTCACCATAGGAATCATGGAATGCTACAGTCAAGAAATAGTCATGCAATCTCAAGCATTCAGAGCCAAATTCCATCCTCCTGTCAATGTCCAAAGATCATACCTAGTCTCTCCCACCCATATTGTGCACTTTCTCTTTCTGTGGACTCAAAATCTTACTATGCCAGTTCTTTTCCCTCTCATACTAACTATAGTTTTAATGAAAAAATTCCAGAGAGTTATCTATAAAAGGTCAAGGTCCAAGAGCCTGGACTGATTCACGAAACATTCAATCACAGTTTCCACTGTAGGCCATGATCTGTATCCATTTAGATGAGCCACAGGAGTCAGAGAGTTGAGGAATCCCATTTGGCAGAATGGCAGTAAGTAGCCCCTCAAAATGCTTTGCATGCAATCATTATTATCTTAAATTCTGGAAACAGAGAGTGAGTAAAAGAGATGCTCTTCCCATTATCCTTATTATCTCCATAGAAGCAATTTGTGCTGGGTTGTCATTTTATAAAACTATGCATTGCAAATGAATCTGGCCACTGCTATGTTTCCTCCATTATGTAATGGCAGCTGACCTCCACTCATACTGACATCCCTCTAACACATTCTGTCCACCTCATTAACACAGGCTTACGATGATATACTTACAGCCTCTCTGGTTGTTTGGGTCTATCCAGATAATTATTCCTAGTTAAGAGTTTTATCTCTTCCCTCAAGTTGTTGCTACCAGTAGGAGTACTTAATAGTTTTGACCAAAAAAAAAAGTCAACTACATCATTCTTGGCTCTACAGAGCAAACAAAAATAACATGGCTTAGCTCTGTTAGGATCTGTTGAATAACAGTATGCAGGCGCTAAGGGCTTTTTAACTGTGAATAAATGCCAGGTAATATTCTAGACTCTAGGACACAGCAATGAACAAAACAGCAATTAAAAAATTCCTACTCTCATGGAGCTTATATTCTAGAGGGAAATATATGTCTACCTCATTTTATCATGCTTCACTTTATTGTGCTTTGCAGACATTGCATTTTTTACAAATTGAAGTTTTGTGGCAGCCCTGCGTCAAGCAAGTCTATCATTTTTCCAACAGTATTTGCTCACTTCATGCCTCTGTGTCCCATTTCGGTAATTCTCACAATATTTTAAACATTTTTATTATATTTGCTATGGTGACCTGTGATCAGTGATCTTTGACATTACTGTTGTAATTGTTTTGGGGCACCACAAACCACGCCCATATAAGGCAGCAAATTTAATCAATAAATGTGTGTGTTCTGATTTCTCCACCAACTAGCTATTTCCCCATCTCTTCCCCTCTCCTCGGGCTTCCCTACTCCCTGAGACACAACAATATTAAAACTAGGACGATTAATAACCCTACAATGGCCTCTAGTGTTAAAGTAAAAGGAAGGGTCACACATCTCTCCCTTTAAATCAAAAGTTGGAAATGATTAAGCTTAGTGAGAAAGGCATGTTGAAAACCAAGACGGGCTGAAAGCTAGGCCTCTTGCAGCAGTTAGGATAATAAGAAAGTGAAACAGCCTTATTGCTGATATGGAGAAAGTTTTAGTGGTCTGGATAGAAGATCAAACCAGCTACAACATGCCCTTAAGCCAAAGCATAATCCAGAGCAAGGTCCTAACGTTTCAATTCTATGAAGGCTGAGAGAGAGTGAGGAAACTGCAGAAGAAAAGTTTGAAGCTAGCAGAGGTTGGCTCATGGAGGTTAAGAAGAGAAGGTGTCTCTATAACATAAAAGTGCAAGGTGAAGCAGCAAGTGCTGATGTAGAGCCTGCTGCACGTTATCCAGAAGATCTAGCTAAGATCATTAGTAAAGGTGGTTACACTAAAAAACAGATTTTCAGTGTTGAAAAGGCAGCCTTCTATTAGAAGAAGATGCCATCTAGGACTTTCATAGCTAGAGAGGAGAAATCAGTGCCTGGCTTCAAAGCTTCAAAGGACAGAATGACCCTCTTGCTAGGGGCTAAGGCAGCTGGTGACTTTAAGTTGAAGCCAATGCTCATTTACCAGGGCCCTTAAGAATTATGCTGAATTGACTCTGTCTGTGCTCTACAAATGGAACAAGAAAGACTGGATGACAGCACATTTGCTAACTACATGCTTTACTGAATATTTTAAGCCTACTGTTGAGAAATACTACTTAGAAAAAAAGATTCCTTTCAAAATATTACTGCTCATTGAAAATGCACCTGGTCACCCAAGAACTCTGATGGAGATACACAACGAGATTAATGTTGTTTTCATGCCTGCTAATACAATATCCATTCTGTAGCCCATGGATCAAGGAGTAATTTTGACTTCCAAGTCTTATTATTTAAGAAATACATTCTGTAAAGCTATAGGTGCCATAAATAATGATTCCTCTGAGGGATCTGAGCAGAGTCATTTGAAAACCATATGGAAAGAATTCATCCTTCTAGATGCCATTAAGAACAGTCATGATTCATGGGAAGAGGTCAAAATATCAACATTAACAGCAGTTGAAAGAAGTTGATTCCAACCCTCATGGATGACTTTGAGGGGTTCAACACTTCAGTGGAGGAAGTCACTGCAGATGTGGTGGGAATAGCAAGAGAACTAGATATGGAGCCTGAATTTGTGACTTGAATTGCTGCAATCTCATGATAAAATTTTAATGCATGAAGAGTTGCTTCTTATGAATGAGTAAAGGAAGTTGTTTCTTGAAATGGAATCTACTCCTGGTGAAGATTCTATGAAGACTGTTGAAATAGCAATAAAGGATTTAGAATATTACATAAACGTAGTTGATAGAGCAGCAGCAGGGTTTGAGAGGATTGACTCCAATTTTGAAAAAAGTTCTACTGTGGGTAAAATGCTATCAAACAGCATTGCCTGCTACAGGGAAATCACTCATGCAAAGAAGAGTCAATTGATGTGGCCAACATAACTGTTGTCTTATTTGAAGAAACTGCCACGGCCACTCCAGCCTTTAGCAACCAGCACCCTGATTAGTCAGCAGCCATCAACATGGAGGCAAGACCCTCCATCAGCAAAAGATTATGACTCCCTGAAGGCTCAGATTATGGTTAGCATTTTTTTTAGCAATAAATTATTTTTAAATTATGTACATTGTTTTTTAGACATAATGCTACTGCACACTTAATAGACTACAGAATAGTGTAAACATAACTTTTATGTACATTGGGAAACCAAAAAAGTCGTGTGACTTGCTTTATTGTCGTGGCCTAGAACCAAACCCGCAGTATCTCTATGGTATGCCTGTAAATGTGTCCATTAAAAAAAATATGGCTCCCAGCTCTGTCATTTACAAGCTCTAAGTGCTTATAAGTTACATAAGCTGAAAGTTACATAAACTCTCATTTTTCTCATAACGGTAGTGATTATAGCTAGGGTGGTTATAAAGGTGAAAAGAGATAATATAGGTAAAGTGTTTTAGCACAAGGCCTAGTATATAATAAGCCCTAAATATAAATGAGATTTGTTATTATTATTATTACTACATTTCTGTTCACTCCTATTTTCAGAGATATTATACACACTATTTTTTAAATGTATTTTATATACTCTCAACCTAATCAGTCAGATGTCCACAGTCTAATTCTCTGTTGTATTATATCTGACAAAATTCTAACCATGTCCCCCCATATTATCTCTGCTCAACCACACTGTATTTTCTTTATTTTGTTTAAGTCCTTGTTACCTTAAAATGGATCAGATATATCCTCCCAAATCCAATTTGTTCAGCTCAAAGTTAACTTCCCTATGCATATAATGTAGATCCCACAAGAGAAGGATGTTGATATCATGGGTGATTCATGGAGATGGAAGCAGTCATGAGAATCAACAGCACCGCGGAAGCTCTTGCAGACAAATAGACAGTCAAATGCATCATAAGGCAGGATGCTAAGGGACCAATCAGCTCAGAAACATTGACTCTCTGTCACACACTGCTTAGAAGAAATGAATGGCAAAAATAAAAAGGGACAGTAACAAAAAGCTCTTATTTAAATCACTATGCAAGTGAGGATAGGGGGAGATATGGGGTGGTCTTAGAGCATTCAAATAGAATGAATAGATCTGGAGTTCTAGTCTTCCCTCTGTCCCCAACCCGATGCGTGACACTGAAAAAGTCAAACACTCTCTCCATGCTCATCTGTAAAATCAGGCCAGGCCATCTTAAGCTTCCTTGTTGCTTCTATATTGCTGTTAATCTCTGCTGCATAGTTATTTTTGAATGAGAAGCCTATAAGAATAGAATTTTTCAAAGATAATTTTCTTTCTTATTCATCAATAGTATGGAGAAAATAAGACCTGCCTGACAGGATTGCTGTGAAGGTCAAATTGGAAAGTACATGCAGAGCACTTAGCACGATGTCTGGGATGTTGTAGGTTACCAAGATGTGATGTTCCATCACGTCATGATAATCCTGACAATGTAAAATAATCAAATTAAAAAATGACCTGTCTTTAAAATGAACTACCAAAAGAGAGAAGAAAGTAACAAATATAGAAACAAAATTAAAATATCTGGGTGGTGAGATTATGAATATTGTGGGTTCATTTTTCTATTTGAGAGACAACATAAGGTAATGGTTTGACTCATGGCTTCTCTCGGCACTGAAACCAGCTCTTTCACCAACTGTGGGACTTTTAAACAAGTTTTATAACCTCCCTGTAAATGAAGATGTAATAATACTTACTTATCAAGAAATGATTTTATATTTGTGAAGCACATGTTAAGCACTGTTTAAGTGTTTGTTAAATAAAATACTTTCCAAATCTGCAGTCATGGACATGTGCACTCCTATAATGAAAGGAAGGGATATTCTTTTATAAAGCAATGATTATTGCCCCTAATTGAGTAATTTTTTTCCATGCCAGGCCCTGTTCAAAGAACTTTATGTGGATCAACTAATCCTCATAATAATCCTGTGAGATGGGTACGATTATCATCAGAGGTGAGAAACATCCAGAGGGAGACAGCCCTGGTCTCTTCAGTCTCACCAAGTCACTAGGGCGAATCTGCTCACCCCTGTATGCTCCTCTAGTTTGCTGGCTTCTGCAGATAGTATACCTTGGATCTCACTTGCCCAGAAGCTGAGCTGCTCCGGGTGAACTGGGACAAAACTGGACTAGTCTCGCCTCGTCCTTTTCTCTTCCTGGCACCTGCTTAGGGATCCAGGTCACATGCTCCTCTTGCTTCTCCTCTTATCAAAACTAACTCTCTTTTCAGGTTCTCGTGGAAGACAAAGTGATAGGCTGATGGTCCAAAGACTTGGTTTGAGTCTTTGTTCTATCTTAAATGCTGTATAGCTTTGAGTAAGTTACTGGATGGCTTAGAGTCTGAAATTCATATGTAAATTTCAGTTTACTGTGTTTCTGAGAATTTTTGTCAGAGAGAAAGATGGAGATTGTTACCCATCAAGACACTGAATGCATGTTGTCTCAGAAAACTGAAAGGAGGACAATGGTTAAAATGCCAACATCCACTCTAGACTTTGTGCTAGACTTGGAATGGCAAAGACTGCCCAAAATTATGAACCTCCACTTCCCATGGTGTTATTTTACACCAATATAGGGAAATGTACTTCTGAGGGTCACAAAAGGTTCTAAAATTCAAGGTTAAAGTTTTTGACCCATTGATTTCCTGTAGTTGGATGCAGTGATTTCCATTAGGCAGAGTTCCGAGTGATTTTCACTGTGATGAAAGCCTGCCACTGAAATTTTCAGTGTCTTCTGAACATTTGCTGCTCCCAAGGAATAAGAGGAAAGAGAAGCCATCTATAGAGTGATGTTTGTTTGCTTTCACTTACTTTTATTACCCAGAATAATCCCAATTTGAAAGTCTCCAGCCAGAGGACTATCAAATGTGATAATAAAATGCTTGCAACATTTCTTTTCTGCTTTTCAGAAATTGCACATTTTGACACTACTTAGAGCAATATTAGTGTTTTCAGAAAAATGCTACTAGGTGGCATGCATGTAATTTGGCCTACCACTTTAAAAATTACTCTAACTTATAGTTTAGGACCTGTTAAATTTATGGCATGACTTTTTAAAAAAGGAATGAATAAAAAGTTTCAGTGGAAAACTACAAATTTATTTTTACCCTAAGCATTTTAAACTTGAGAAAGTAAAAGAATGTATTTGTTATTTTGACCTTTTACAGACCTATTTGTCTTGCAGGTAGCATTAGTAATTCTTCAACATCTACTAAAATTGCTAGCAGTTATGTGTATGAAGAAACTATTTCACAGCCATTTCTTTGTCCAGAGCCTTTATGAAGGAGTCATTCTAATGTTCTGGTTCAAAACATTAGCATCAATTGGAGTAACTGTTTTCAGTATCACCAACTAAATATCCACTCAGTATAAAAGAGGAATGGCTGCCTTTTGTTGAACAACTCACCAGATCTTCAGCTGGAAGAGCTGCATGTGTTATCTATAAATTCACAACAACTGGGCTTCCCTGGTGGCACAGTGGTTAAGAATCTGCCTGCCAATGCAGGGGACACAAGTTCGAGCCCTGGTCCGGGAAGATCCCACATGCCGTGGAGCAACTGGGCCCATGCGCCACAACTACTGAGCCTGCGCTCCAGAGCCCGCAAGCCACAACTACTGAGCCTGCACTCTAGAGCCTGTGAGCCACAACTGCTGAGCCCGCACGCCACAACTCCTGAAGCCCGGGCACCTGGAGCCCGTGCTCTGCAACAAGAGAAGCCATGGCAATGAGAAGCCGGTGCACCACAAGGAAGAGTAGCCCCCTCTCACCACAACCAGAGAAAGCCCGTGCACAGCAACAAAGACCCAATGCAGCCAAAAATAAATAAACTAAAAAGAAAAAAAATTCACAACAACTCTGCAATGCAGATATTATTACCCTCACTTCACAGATAAGAAAGTTGAGGATTCAAGGATCTAAGATGCTTGATTGAGATCACACAGCTAGCAAGTTACAGAGCCTGGAGTAAAAAACCAGGTTTGTCTTCTTTCTTATTCACCATAACTTACCAAGCCTTTTTAGAATCAAAAAGACAGCCAGCCAAAAAAACGATTGATATGAAATTTTCCAATGCAAAGCTGATTCTACTTATAAGTTTCTCTAGTTAGAGGGAGCTGGCAAAGTGGAGTTAAAATAATTTGGGCTTTGAAATCTACTAGACCTGGATTCAAAATCAGCTCTACCACTTGACAAGTACATGGCTTTGGAGAAGTTACTTAATATCTATCATATCACCTCATAAAGTTGGGAAGATTAAATAAGATAAAACTTATAAGTGCTGAACACATTACTTGTACCTGGTATGGACTTAATAAGTAGTATGTCTGTTTAGCCTATTATTATTTTTTAAAAGAACGTGATTCTAAACTGCCTAAAAATATAAGTATTCAAAAGTAGTTGTCTCATAACTTCTTAAGGCCACAATTATTGTATTTCTTTTGTTTTGTCACTTATCAGCAGGAACATAAACCACCTTCTTACAGGGGATTTGGAGGATTTGTAAGAGGACCCGCTTCCCCTGACACGTGTGAGAAGGAGCAGTTCGTTTCTTTTACCATCAGAAAAATAGAGACCACTTTCCTTCCTCAGATGCACAAGGTTTCTATTATGTGAAAGCAGATTGAATGCCGGTCTGACAAGATTTGGCATGGGGTCTAATAGGAACCAAAATGGAACTGGGACTCAACATGATTTATCACAGTTATTTTTATAAATACCAAAATGGAAAACTTTTTGGTGTTGGAATGAAAAAGTGAATTGACTGACCGATTAAGGATCGGTCAGTACTTTTCATAGGTCATTTGAACGGAACCAAAGGGATGTTAAAAGGACTTGAAATACTGATGTCTGTAGCTACTAAATGAAATCTGACCAACACCCATACATATAATGGGGTTAGGCAGCAGTTGCTTTGAATGGTGGAGAACTGTATTTACTGGGTCTAGGAAGAAGTGACAATTGATTTAATCTAAGGAGTTCATGAGAGGGAAAGGTTGGCAGAGCTGAAGGCATATGCAGGCCAAGACCAAAGTGCTATCTGTAGGGAGGGCTCTCCGGGGAGAAGTCACTGCTGTCTCCCAAATGGAAAAGCCTGTGGAAAATCTGTGCTATGCAGAATTTTTTTTTTCACTCTTTTCCCACTATACTTTCTGACCAATTTGCAATGTTCTGCTGCATGGAATTTTTAATCTTCTCAGTTCCATACTTTTGTCATAATTAAGTTTTGAAATAACATTGTTCTCCTGTGTATCCTACTGGAATAGTCTTTCACTCATGGCTGCTGACTTTAAGAAACTCGATGACACTAGGAAGTGAAATCTATCTGCATTCTACATAGGCATTTATGTATTTATACAGTGTCTATGAAGCAGCATAAATGCAGTGTTCTTCTAGCCAGCTGCTCTGTCAGAATGATGATGGTACATAGCTCTTCCAAATGCCTTACAGTTTATAGGGACTTTTCATACAAGGAAAGAAGAGGGAGAATATTTTACTGGGTACATATGATGTGTGGGATTCTATGCTAAATGTTTTATTCAACCCTCTTCATTACCTGTAAGATAATCATCATCTACATTATTCAGTTGAGAAAACCAAGGTTCAGAGAGGTTCAGCAACCTGTTCAAACCACACAGCTAATAAATAGCAAATTCTGGGCTAAAACCCAGATATTTCAATCTAAGCCTGGACTACTAGAGGAAGATAAAGTTTGAAAAGTACACAGGAGTGAAAATACTGAAGTCCAGCTAAGGAATTTAGACTGCAGTATTTATTTTGTAAGTGACAGAAAATTACTCAAGATTATGAGGAAGGAAATGTCATGAGTCTTCTGGGTTCTCTCAACTCAAGTCCCGGTGCCTTTCCTTTTTCTTTATTATGCTCATCCTTATCTATATTCTTTCCATAAACCTACCCTCTCATTCATTTATACTCTTCCATCTTATGAGAAAACTTCTCTTATTAACTCCACTTAATAAATCAGGAAAAGGAGGTACAGAGAAGTAAAGGAGTTTTCCCAAGGTCAAAGCCAGGGAGAGACAGGATTAGAACTCAGGTCTCTCTGGACTCACTCAATCACAGAGCATAACTCCGTGCATCTATGCATATAAATATGTATGGTAATAAGTATTTGAATATATAAACCCATATAAATTTCAGCTTACTGTAAACCCCACTGTCAAAACAAATTTCAAAACACTATGTATTTCAGGTAGGGAATATCCAACATGCCACAATGACCTATAACAGGAAAACAGCAAAACAAAGGAATACAAACAACTGTTGCAATCACCAAGCTGAAGTCTTGGGATGCAAAAGATTATTGAACTCTTTCACAAGTATCTAAAAAGGAGTGCCTCTGTATTGATGCTGATTCGTCATCATTTTTCTCAGCTAATATCATTGCTGCACAGAATATCATAAAGTTTAGGAACAAAGAAAATAATTTGAGAATCCTCTACAGGAAAAAAAGTACATTTCAAGGAGAAGTGGATTTTTTTCTACTTGTTTTTGCTTTATCATGGCACATTAACTTGATGAAAATTTCCCTTGTGGATGTGAGGAATGGTTTTGACCCTATGTACTTGTATATTTATTTTGATGGTCCTAAATTTAGCAAAGCATTATTGTCACCATTGATCCTAGAGAATTATTCACCTGTTAGTGAGTCAATAGCTGCATGGGTTTATGGTATCATGAGGGATATTGACTGTCAAGTTTATTTACAGTAATTGATAATTTTTTAATTGTTCTCTGTTCCTATTCCTAAAATAACTAAGCAAAGATGATCATTTCACTGGATGAAGAAAATGTTCACATAAGTGAGAGGGGAAAGAGGTTCCAGTGTGTGTACTTGAGAAGAAATAGGACATGCCTAAAGGCCCCTAGAACTGTTCTAATGCTGGCAAAACCTTAAGCAATCCTCAGAAGCCAAGTGGACTGTTGTCTCCCAAGAGAAGTATGCCCTGCGTGAAGTGGTTCCCTCCCTTCTCTGTCTCTCCATCCTGACATACCCCTACCAGCTTTCACAGTGCATGACCTTCTTCCCCTACAACAGTGTGTGCACTCAGATGCAGAGTATGCACTCAATAAGTATGTCAAATTACTGAAGTCATTCACAAGGCTGTTTCCACTTTTTTTACCATGAGATCGTTAAGTACAAAGATGATGTGTTTATGGACTTTGCATGCCCAGAGCATTACTTCCTGCTTGGACCTTCACACATGCTCAGTAGATGTTTTTTGAGAGGCAGTATGGGCAATAGTAAGATTTTGGAGCCAGTCAGCCTGTGTTCAAATTCTGACTCTGCTGTTGACTAGCCTTGCAACCTTGGGCAAGTTACTGCTCCATGCCTCAGTTTCCTCATCTGCAAAATGGGATAACAGAGAATTTATAAGATGGCTGTGAGGATTCAGTGTGTTTTTATACATAAAGTGCTCAACAAAATAAAAGTTATTTCTCCAGCACAGATGGTCCTTGCCAAATGGCTGCTCTCCAGGTAATGACTCCAGGATCAAACTCTTCCTATCTTGTAATGCTATCATCTTTAACACCTGGTATCCAAGATTCCATGGAAGGGGAAGAAAGAGCATAATTATATCTGGAAGCTTTTCTTAGGAGCTAGGCCTAGTCATGACATGTGAGCCAGTCTCAGGACTCTTCCTAGATGCCAGGGAACTGGTCAACAGATCCGTCATTATGTGCACTGGTATAAAGTGAACCTGTTTAGTGGAGCATAGCATTCTCCCTGTCACTGGAAAGACTTCAATAGATGCTAGCAATTATTTATAAAAATCAAAGCTCTAAAATCATATAAGTAGATGTTCATAGCTGGGTAGTTTCGTTTCAATTGCTTAAGTACCACTATTTTAATTTTAAATTCAACTGCTTTCTTCACGGCCCTCTGGGTAATTCTGGTGCCACTCTACTACCATTGATGCTTCCAGTCCCCCTGAGACCTTTAAACCTGAGGTCACAAAGACCTACTGAAGAAACACGGGTGACGTAAATGAACAATGCAGCAGAGGTGGGTGGGGACTGCAGGGCTCTGGGGGGTAGCACCTGCTCCATCAGGCACCATGACAGTGGTCCGTAGGAACACCATTCCACCAGCCCAGAGTATGGGTCTCATTCTGCCACCCCATCCTCTGATTGTTTTCCCCCGACATTAGGATATGGCCCCTAGTGTAGGATGGTGGTTAAGTGCATAGATTCTGGAACCAGTCTACGAAGGTTTAAAGACCAACACTAAAACTTAACTGGCTGTTACCCCAGTTCCCCCATTTGTAAACTGAGGATACTAGTGGTATCCAACTCAAAGGACTGCTGAGTGGTGTCAATGAGCTAATATGCATAAAATATTTAGAACATGCCTCGTGTAGTAAGTGTTCAATATACGTTAGCCATTACTTTTCTTCTCATTACCTCTGGCTTGGTGGGCTGAATTTGAAAGTTGGGCCTTCAATTTGCAATTTTTGCTTTAAACTGTAGCAACTGGGATTCAAATCAGAAAGCACTTAGCAGCCTATAAAACCAAGCTTTAGAGAATAGCCCCGGCTTCCTGGGAAATGCCTGGCACCTCTTGCTTTGCTTTGCCCCTCCTTCACTCTTCGCTGCCTACTCCATTCCTACTTCTATCTGGCTCTTGACCTCTGTGGTTGTAGCTCAGATTTTTAACTCCATTCTTGCTTTTTGCACTGACAATATCATTTTTCTGCTTTGAACTCATTTTCCCCTAGATAAATTGAGTTCAAAGGCCACAATGCACCCTGACCTCTCACCCCTTTTGACCATTACTACTGATTACTGGTCTGACCAAGCTGAAACTCCCAGAAGAAACAAGGCTTAGAGACATTAAGCAATTCATCCAAAGTCACACAGCCAGTAAGGCAAGGAACCAGGATCTGAACCAGATCCCATGACTACAGTCAGCGATCCCAAACTTTCAGCCATACTGTAGTCACTCTATTTTGCTGAAGCAGAAATTTGAGTCTCAAACAATTTGGGGCATAATTTACGAGAACAAACCACTTAGCTAGGAAGTCAGCCTCAACCCAGGAGTCATATCTCAATGGGCCTTTGCTGTTCTCTGCTCATTATGGAGATGTGCAGAATTCCCAAGAGGTGACAAAAGCTTTGTTTCTCTAGGACAAACGGCCATACAGTGAAAGATCAAGTTTTAGCGAAAGTTAAAAATGCGTGCAGTCAGCATCAGTGACAGAGCTGCATAGGAAGTTTGTGACTCTCAACAGAATTAAGAGGAGATTCATAAAGATCTGGATGTTTCTCTCAGCAAAACCAAGGGTCTACACACAGAGTCACAAAATGATGGCCCACAAGCTAAGTCTTACGATTTGGGGGAGGAAAGAACATATTGTTAAAAAGCATTTGAAATCTGTTAAGTAGAACATGGACTCTCCAGTATGCCTCAGCTACTGGCATTCTTTTTTGGAATTTTGGCTCATTGGCCTATTATATAATAGAATAAATGAGTATGAAGAATTAAGTTTCTATACATAACATTTTGTATTCCCCCTAAAGACACCCATTAATTATGTTACCCTATTGCTTAAACAACACAGAATAGCCATTTGAAATATTTTAACAAAATGCTTTTTTTTTTCCATGAATCTTTAAACTCATCTGTAAAAGTCATGAGCCTGAAAGAGTGTTGTCTAAGGATCAGTGAAACGTCTTGTTGGTTCAGATTCAGGCTTACTTCATAGAGTTTACACAGCATATGCCAGACACAGTGTTAAGAACTTTCACAGACTTTTCATTTCTTCTTCACAAAAATCCAATGTGCTTTAATAATATTATCCCCATTTTACAGTTTTGGAAACTTTGATTCAAAGAGGGTTAGTCATTCTCCCAATATCGTACCACTGGGAAATGGTGGACTGGGGGTTCCTACTTAAATTCAGGGCTTTTCACCATTTCATGCTGCCTCCCATTAGCGTGATTCAGCCTTTGGAAATAATTTTCCAAAAAAATAGCCTAGAAGAGTATCCATCCATTAAAAATTATTCCATTGTCCCTCTAAGTACCTTGTCGTGACTGAGATGGAGGAGAGCATCAGTTGTTTGAAATATTTAATAACAATTCCTTGGATGGTAGTTCTAATTTTAGCTTCCTGAGGACCCCGTTTCTTCAGGCAATGAATAATTTGCATGGCAAGTTTACTTCTGAGCAAGACACTAGAGTTGAATCCAAGGACACTTAGAATAGTTTCATAGGACAGTTTGGTTTCAGAACTGCATAAAAACTTGCTAAAAATTCTACATTTATGGTTCACTCTTGATTATATACTTAATTATTTTATAGTTTTCAAGTGTCTATTGAATTCTACTTCAACACAATAACCATTTATATTTCATAATGATGATGGCGAGACAGTGACTTTTTAAGGCTCATTTGAAACTCTATTTTTATTCCTGGTAATAACCTTTGACATTCCTTGGCCATTCTCCCTCCAGGTTTTCTAAAAATATTAAAAAGTGTGGGACCCAGGACCCAGTTTTAATCTCATGTCATTAGACTCTTCCATCTACTACCCTCCTTGGTGCAGTCAATTAGTCCATTTTCCCTAATTTTTTGAAGAGTTTTACTCCTATCTCACTGTCACACCCTCCAGCACTATTTTTATCTCAATTCTTGGTGAAATCTGTAGATCAGAGCCTAGCCAGTAGTAAATATTGTAGGCTTTGTGGTTCAAGAGACAAAACAACTTACTTACATAACAAAGCAGAAAACTCCTGCCTGTCTCACCCACCCCATTTACCTGAGATGCCATCAGAGTCAATTTCACCCTCTGCCCCAGTGACCCAGATCCTAGAATACTCTTCTTCCTGGAGAGCCCAGCCATTTCAACTTGGGCAGCTAGTCAGAGGTGAGGGAACTCACTGAATCTCTGCCTCCTGGGCTGAGATTACACACCCTGATGCCTGGCAGTTGCCAACAGTGAAGTGTCCAGTAGGTAGGTGATAAATAGCATGAGTCTTAAGCAGTGATGAGGTGTGGTCACCAGTTGGGTGGCAGGCACTGGAGTGGAGGTGTGCAGAGTGAAGGAATGTACCAGCTGTGGCTCACAATGCTAGCCAGTTCCAGCAGTGCCGGGGGCCATACAAAACCAGGCACTGGGCCAGAATGGGCCAGACTGGGCTGTGGTTTGCCAACTCTTAATGTAGATTATCATTCCAATACCTAGTCTCTCAATCTCTGTAAGTTTTTTCTTCCAATGATCTTGTCCTCACCCTACCTTTGACATACGTTTTCATGGTTATGACTTCTCATTGCAAAATCCTGCAACCACTCCACATAAATTCCATTCTAAGCACCATCTCTTTTTTTTTAAAACATCTTTATTGGAGTATAATTGCTTTAAAATCTGTGTTAGTTTTTGCTGTATAAAAAAGTGAATCAGCTCTGTGTACACATATATCCCCATATCCCCTCCCTCTTGCATCTCCCTCCCACCCCCCCTACCTCACCCCTCTAGGTGGTCACAAAGCACCGAGCTGATCTCCCTGAGCTATGCGGCTGCTTCCAACTAGCTATCTACTTTACATTTGGCAGTGTATATAAGTCCATGCCACTCTCTCACTTCGTGCCAGCTTACCCTTCCCCCTCCCCGTGTCCTCAAGTCCATTCTCTGCATCTGTGTCTTTATTCCTGTCCTGCCCCAAGGTTCTCCAGAACCTTTTTTTCTTTTAGATTCCATATATATGTGTTAGCATACGGTATTTGTTTTTCTCTTTCTCACTAACTTCACTCTATATGACAGTCTCTAGGTCCATCCACCTCACAACAAAAAACTCAATTTTGTTTCTTTTTATGGCTGAGTAATATTCCATTGTATACATGTGCCACATCTTCTATATCCATTCATCTGTCAATGGACACTTAGGTTGCTTCCATGACCTGGCTATTGCAAGTAGTGCTGCAATGAACATTGTGGTACATGTCTCTTTTTGAACTATGGTTTTCTCAGTATGCCCAGTAGTGGAATTGCTGGGTCGTATGGTAGTTCTATTTTTACTTCTTTAAGGAACCTCCATACTGTTCTCCATAGTGGCTGTAGCAATTTACATTCCCACCAACAGTGCAAGAGGGTTCCCTTTTCTCCACACTCTCTCCAGCATTTATTGTTTGTAGATTTTTGGATGATGGCCATTCTGACCAGTGTGAGGTGATATCTCATTGTGGGTTTTTTTTTTTTTTGACATATAACATTATATTCATTTCATTATAGAACATAATGATTGGATATTTGTATACTGTGGTTTTGATTTGCATTTCTCTAATGATTAGTGATGTTGAGCATGCTTTCATGTGTTTGCTGGCAATCTGTATGTCTTCTTTGGAGAAATTTCTATTTAGGTCTTCTGCCCATTTTTGGATTGGGTTGTTTGTTTTTCTGCTATTGAGCTGCATGAGCTGCTTGTATATTTTGGGGATTAATCCTCTGTCAGTTGCTTCGTTTGCAAATATTTTCTCCCATTCTGAGGATTGTCTTTTCATCTTGTTTATGGTTTCCTTTGCTGTGCACAAGCTTTTAAGTTTCATTAGGTCCCATTTATTTATTTTTGTTTTTATTTCCATTTCTCTAGGAGGTGGGTCAAAAAGAATCTTGCTGTGATTTATGTCATAGAGTGTTCTGCCTATGTTTTCCTCTAAGAGTTTGATGGTGTCTGACCTTACGTTTAGGTCTTTAATCCATTTTGAGTTTATTTTTGTGTATGGTGTTAGAGAGTGTTCTAATTTCATTCTTTTACATGTAGCTGTCCAGTTTTCCCAGCACCACTTATTGAAGAGGCTTCCTTTTCTCCATTGTATATTCTTGTCTCCTTTATCAAACATAAGGTGACCATATGTGTGTGGGTTTATCTCTGGGCTTTATATCCTGTTCCATTGACCTATATTTCTGTTTCTGTGCAATTACCATCTTCTCTTGATTACTGTAGCTTTGTAGTATAGTCTGAAGTCCAGGAGCCTGACTCCTCCAGCTCCGTTTTTCTTTCTCAAGATTGCTTTGGCTATTTGGGGTCTTTTGTGTTTCCATACAAATTGTGAAATTTTTTGTTCTAGTTCTGTGAAAAATGCCATTGGTAGTTTGAAACGGATTGCATTGAATCTGTAGATTGCTTTGGGTAGTAGGTCATTTTCACAGTGTTGATTCTTCCAACTCAAGAACATGGTATATCTCTCCATCTATTTGTATTGTTTTTAATTTCTTTCATCAGTGTCTTATAGTTTTCTGCATACAGGTCTTTTGTCTCCTGAAATAGGTTTATTCCTAGGTATTTTATTCTTTTCGTTGCAATGGTAAATGGGAGTGTTTCCTTAATTTCTCTTTCTGATTTTTCGTTGTTAGTGTATAGGAATGCAAGAGATTTCTGTGCATTAATTTTGTATCCTGCTACTTTACCACATTCATTGATCAGCTCTAGTAGTTTTCTGGTAGCATCTTTAGGATTCTCTCTATATAGTATCATGCCATCTGCAAACAGTGACAGTTTTAATTCTTCTTTTCTGCTTTGTATTCCTTTATTTCTTTTTCTTCTCTGATTACTGAGGCTAAAACTTCCAAAACTAGTTGAATAATAGTGGTGAGAGTGGGCAACCTTGTCTTGTTCCTTATCTTAGAGGAAATTTCACCTTTGAGAATGATTTCACCTTTGAGAATGATGTTCGCTGTGGGTTTGTCATATATGGCCTTTATTATGTTGAGGTAGGTACCCTCTAAGCCTACTTTCTGGAGAGTTTTTATCATAAATGGGTGTTGAAGGCTTTTTCTGCATCTACTGAGATTACCTTACGGTTTTTATCCTTCAATTTGTTAATATGGTTTATCACATTGATTGATTTGTGTATATTGAAGAATCCTTGCATTCCTGGAATAAGCCCCACTTGATCATGGTGTATGATCCTTTTAATGTGCTGTTGGATTCTGTTTGCTAGTATTTTGGTGAGGATTTTTGCATCTATGTTCATCAGTGGTATTGGCCTGTAGTTTTCTTTCTTTGTGACATCTTTGGCTTTGGTATCAGGGTGATGGTGGCCTCGTAGAATGAGTTTGGGAGTGTTCTTCCCGCAATATTTTGGAAAAGTTTGAGAAGGATAGGTGTTAGCTCTTCTGTAAATGTTTCATAGAATTCGCCTGTGAAGCCATCTGGTCCTGGGCCTTTCTCTCTTGGAAGATTTTTAATCACAGTTTCAATTTCATTACTTGTGATTGGTCTGTTCATATTTTCTATTTCTTCCAGGTTCAGTCTTGGAAAGTTGTGCTTTTCCAAGAATTTGCCCATTTCTTCCAGTTGTCCAGTTTATTGGCATATAGTTGCTTGTAGTAATCTCTCATGATCCTTTGTATTTCTGCAGTATAAGTTGTTACTTCTTTTTCATTTCTAATTCTGTTGATTTTGAGTCTTCTCCCTTTTTTTCTTGATGACTCTGGCTAATGGCTTATCAACTATATTTATCTTCTCAAAGAACCAGCTTTTAGTTTTATTGATCTTTGCTATTGTTACCTTCATTTCTTTTTCATTTAGTTCTGATCTGATCTTTATGATTTCTTTCCTTCTGCTAACATGGGTTTTTTTTCTTCTTCATTGTCTAATTACTTTAGGTGTAAGGCTAGGTTGTTTATTTCAGATTTTTCTTGTTTCTTGAATAGGATTGTATTGCTATAAACTTCCCTCTTAGAACTGTTTTTGCAGCATCCCATAGGTTTTGGGTCATCGTGTTTTCATTGTCATTTCTTTCTAGGTATTTTCTGATTTATTCAGTGATCTCTTGGTTGTTTAGTAGCATATTGTTTACCGTCCATGTGTTTGTATTTTTTACAGTTTTTCTTGTAACTGATATCTAGTCTCATAGCGTTGTGGTTGGAAAAGATACTTGATACGATTTCAATTTTCTTAAATTTACCGAGACTTGATTTGTGACCCAAGACGAGGTCTATTCTGGAGAATGTTCCATGAGCACTTGAGAAGAAAGTGTAATCTGCTGTTTTTGGATGGAATGTCCTATAAATATCAATTAAGTCCATCTTGTCTAATGTGTCATTTAAAGCTTGTGTTTCCTTATTTATTTTAATTTTGGATGATCTGTCCATTGGTGAAAGTGGGGTGTTAAAGTCCCCTACTATGATTGTGTTACTGTCAATTTCCCCTTTTATGGCTGTTAGTATTTGCCTTATGTACTGAGGTGCTCCTATGTTGGGTGCATAAATATTTACAATTGTTATATCTTCTTCTTGGATTGATCCCTTGATCATTATATAGTGTCCTTCTTTGTCTCTTGTAATAGTCTTTGTTTTACAGTCTATTTTGTCTGATATGAGAATTGCTACACCAGCTTTCTTTTGATTTCCATTTGCATGGAATATCTTTTTCCATCCTCTCACTTTCTTTTTTTTTTTTTTAGAAATTCACGTTCTTTTTACTTATTTATTTATTTATTTATGACTGTGTTGAGTGTTCGTTTCTGTGTGAGGGCTTTCTCTAGTTGCGGCAAGTGGGGACCACTCTTCATCGCGGTGCGCAGGCCTCTCACCATCACGGCCTCTCTTGTTGCGGAGCACAGGCTCCAGACGCGCAGGCTCAGTAATTGTGGCTCACGGGCCCAGTTGCTCCGTGGCATGTGGGATCTTCCCAGACCAGGGCTCGAACCCGTGTCCCCTGCATTGGCAGGCAGATTCTCAACCACTGCGCCACCAGGGAAGCCCCATCCTCTCACTTTCAGTCTGTATGTGTCCCTAGGTCTGAAGTGGGTCTCTTGTGGACAGCATATTAGGGGTCTTGTTTTTGTATCCTTTCAACCAGTCTATGTCTTTTGGTTGGAGCATTTAATCCATTCACATGCAAGGTAATTATCCATATGTATGTTCCTACTACCATTTTCTCAATTGTTTTGGGTTTGTTATTGTAGGTCTTTTCCTTCTCTTGTGTTTCCTGCCTAGAGAAGTTCCTTTAGCATTTGTTGTAAAGCTGGTTTGGTTATTCTGAATTCTCTTAGCTTTTGCTTGTCTGTAAAGGTTTTAATTTCTCTGTCAAATCTGAATCAGATCCTTGCTGGATAGAGTAATCTTTGTTGTATTCTTTCCCCTTTCATCGCTTTAAATATGTCCTGCCACTCTCTCTGGCTTGCAGAATTTCTGCTGAAAGGTCAGCTGTTAATCTTATGGGAATTCCCTTGTATGTTATTTGTTGATTTTCCCTTGTTGCTTTTAATATTTTTTCTTTGTATTTAATTTTTGATAGTTTGATTAATATGTGTCTTGGCATGTTTCTCCTTGGATTTATCCTCTATGGGACTCTCTCCACTTCCTGAACTTGATTGACTATTTCCTTTCCCATGTTAGGGAAGTTTTCAACTCTAATCTCTTCAAATATATTCTCAGACACTTTCTTTTTCTCTTCTCTTTCTGGGAATGCTATAATTCAAATGTTGGTGTGTTTAATGTTGTCCTAGGGGTCTCTGAGACTTTCCTCAATTCTTTTCATTCTTTTTTCTTTATTCTGCTCTGGGACAGTTATTTCAACTATTTTATCTTCCAGGTCACCTATCCATTCTTCTGCCTCAGTTATTCTGCTATTGATTCCTTCTAGAGAATTTTTAATTTCATTTATTGTGTTGTTCATCATTGTTTGTTTGCTCTTTAGTTCTTCTAGGTCCTTGTTAAATATTTCTTGTATTTTCTCCATTCTATTTCCAAGATTTTGGATCATCTTAACTATCATTACTCTGAATTCTTTTTTAGGTAGACTGCCTATTTCCTCTTCATTTGTTTGGTCTGGTGGGTTTTTACCTTGCTCCTTCATCTGCTGCGTATTTCTCTGTCTTCTCATTTGGCTTAATTTACTGTGTTTGGGGTCTCCTTTTTGCAGGCTGCAGGTTCGTAGTTCCTGTCATTTTTGGTGTCTGCCCCCAGTGGGTCAGGTTGGTTCAGTGGTTTGTGTAGGCTTCCTGGTGGAGCGGACTGCTGCCTGTGTTCTGGTGGATGAGGCTGGATCTTGTGTTTCTGGTGGGCAGGACCACGTCCGGTGGTGTGTTTTGGGGTGTCTGTGAACTTATTATGATTTTAGCAGCCTCTCTGCTAATGGGTGTGGTTGTGTTCCTGTCTTACTAGTTGTTTGGCATGGGGCATTCCACACTGGATCTTGCTGGCTGTTGGGTGGAGCTGGGTCTTAGTGTTGAAGTGGAGATCTCTGGGAGAGCCCTTGTTGATTGATATTACATGGGGCCGGGAGGTCTCTGGTGGTCCAATGTCCTGGACTCAGCTCTCCCAGCTCGGAGGCTCAGGCCTGACACCTGGCCAGAGCACCAAGACCCTGTCAGCCACATGGCTCAGGAGAAAAGGAAGAAAATAAAAGAAGAAAATAAATAAATAAATAAATAAAAATTTAAAATTAATGAAAAAAATTTAAAAGAAAAAAGAAGAGAGCAAACAAACCAATAAACAAATACACAAGCACTAAAAGTAAACTAAGATAAACATAAAAATCAGAAACAAATCTGTCGCAGACAGCAAACCCTAAGTCTACAGTTGCTCCCAAAGTCCACCGCCTCAAATTTGGGAATTTTGTTGTCTAATCAGCTATTCCACAGATGCAGGGTTCATCAAGTTGATTGTGGGTATTTAATACGCTGCTCCTGAGGCTGCACGGAGAGATTTCCCTTTCTCTTATTTGTTCACCCAGCTCCTGGGGTTCAGGTTTGGTTTCGGCCCCACCTCTGTGTGTAGGTCACCCTCAGGCATCTGTTCCCCACCCAGACAGGAGGGGGTTAAAGCAGTGGCTGATTAGGGCTCTCTGCTCTCTCAGGTCAGGGGGAGGGAGGGGTATGGTAGTCATAACGCAGTAGTCATAACGCGGTAGTCATAACGCAGGTGAACCTGCAGCAGCAGAGGCCAGCATGACATTGCAACAGCCTGAGGTGCACCATGTGTTCTCTTGGGGAAGTTGTCCCTGGATCTCGGGACCCTGGCAGTGGTGGGCTGCACAGGCTCCCAGCGAGGTGTGGGTAGTGCTTGCACACAGGGATCTTGGTGGCAGCAGCAGCAGCATATTATTGTTTAATGCCCGTCTCTGGGGTCCAAACTGATAGCCACAGCTCACGCCTGTCTCTGGAGCTTGCTTAGGTGGTGCTCTGCCTTCTGTGGGCACACTGGGAAGGAATCCCCTCTCCTCGTGCACCCCAAAACAATGGTCTCTTGCCTCTTCAGCAGGTCCAGACTTTTTCCCTGACTCCATCCAGGCTAGTTGTGGCACACTAGCCCCCTTCAGGCTGTGTTCACACAGCCAACCCCAGTCCTTTTCCTGGGGTCTGATCTCTGAAGCCTGATCCTCAGCTCCCATCCCACACCTGCCCCAGCGGGTGAGCAGACAAGCGTCTCAAACTGGTGAGTGCTGGTTGGCACCAATCCTCTGTTTGGGAATCTCTCCACTTTGCCCTCTGCACCCCTGTTGCTGCGCTCTCCTTCACGGCTCTGAAGTTTCCCCCCCGCCCACCCACCCCCCATCTCCGCCAGTGAAGGGTCTTCCTACTGTGTGGAAACATTTCCTCCTTCACAGCTCCCTCCCAGAGGTGTAGGTCCCACCCCTGTTCTTTTGTCTCTGTTTTTTCTTTTCTCTTTTGCCTTACCCAGGTACGTGGGGATTTTCTTGCCTTTTGGGAAGTCTGAGGTCTTCTGCCAGCGTTCAGGAGGTGTTCTGTAGGAGTTGTTCCGCATGTAGATGTATTTTTGATGTATTTGTGGGGAGGAAGGTGATCTCCACATCTTATTCCTCTGCCATCTTTAAGGTCCACCCAGCACCCTCTCTTTTATACCAACACCTATGTCTCCAGTACATTCACTCTAGTGCTTCAATTCTAACAATTCTTCAACCCACCAACTCTGACAATCCATTGATCCTTACCTTTTTTCACTGTATTTCAGTGTCTTCAGGTTTTCCTTACCTGGCTTAAAATCCATAGGAATCACAGCCATCACTCCTTTCCATACAGTTCTAATTCTCTTGCTTCTTTTAATTCTCTGACTCCATCATCACACCTGGCACAACCCCAGCCCTGCTTAGATACAATTTTCTACCTGCTCCTTACTGCACCCACACAGCTGAACAGAGCTGAAGGAAAACACTACCATAGTAGTTGGTTTCACTTAAATTCATAGCCTCTCCTGTCAAGTGGCCTTAGTGCTGCCTGGGTTACCCCACATTCATTCATTCTTCTAGACTACTATTACATGGCTCTTCCTTTTTCCTCCAAGCTCTACCTTCTCATACTCAGTTGATGAACATGCTCCCTACTTCAATTTTTTTAAAAGTTCAGAAGATGTATTTCCCACAAGCTCACAATACTACATCTATTCACCCACTCACATCTGCACCCAGAGGGCTTCCCTTCTCTCCTGAGCATGCTCTGCCCATGTTCTTCCCTAAGGCAACTTGTGCATTAAATCCCATCCACCTTGCCTACCCAAGGACATCACTCCACAAATTCTTCTCTCTTTGCTGCATCAACTTTTTCTCTTTACTGGGTCATCCTTGCAAATGTACAAAAATGCTGTAATTTACCTCAGCTTCAAAAAGACATCTTAACTCCACATGCCCCAAAGCTACGTCCCCACTTCTCTGTCCCTTATTGATTCATATCAATACCTATTGATACTTTCTGGCACCAATTTCCTCTCCTCCTATTCTACTTCAACCCATTCAAATCAGGCTTTGCCCCTTGCACCCTACCAGAACTACTCTAGTCAAAATCATTGGCTTCCAGATTTTTGAAGCCAATGAACCCAATGAATATTACTCATCTTAGTTTCTCATCTTAACTGACCTTTCAGCAGCATTTGGCACAGTTAATCATTCTGTCCTTCCTGAAATTCGTTCTTTACTTAAACCACTTCATTTAGAGACCACACCCTCCCACCTCACTTGTGTGTCTTTCTTAGTCTTTATTTCTTCCTCATCTCCCCAACTTCTAAACCCTTAAATGTCCCGAAGTTCTTAGACCTTTCCTACATCCATACTCACTGTTCTGGGAATTACATCCAGACTCATGACTTAAAATGCTATCTTTACACCAACAACATCCAAATTTGTACCTCTAGTCTATACCCCTCCCTTGACTCCAGACTCATAAAATCAATTATCTATTCAGTGTCTTTTCTTGGGTTTCTGAAAGATGTCTCAACCTGTCATGGCCAGGGGACTTTTATTTCTGATAGTAAAATTACAGGGGTACCTGAATCAATTCTCTTGTTTAAAAATAACTAAAACTCCTGGTTTGAAAATTTTTCATACAAGCAATATCAATAATCAGATAATAAAGTCCAAGGACTGTCAGGAAGCAGATCTGAAAAATTAGCAGAGCACTGAAGTTTACTTTCACACTCACGTACTCTGTCCAGTAGAATAACTATAAGGTTCAATATTCATGGTTTATATGGTGCATGAAAATTTGAAAAAACCCTAGGCCTGTCCAAGATGGAAAATTTAATAGGCAATCTTCTCCCCATAAAATTGGAACCCTAAAATGCTATATCATCAGTTTATGGGTGATATATAAGTTTTATGGGCAATATATTGTTTTATGGTGTTATATTACCATATACATCAGTATATGGATGACATCTGATAGTATAAGTGTTCTAGCTTTGTTCTTGGCTGTCCTATGTTCTTTGCATTTTCACTTAAATTTTAGATTCCACTTGCCAATTCCTACCACACACACAAAAAGAAACTGCTGGATTTTAATTGGGATTTTATTGAATCTAAAGATCAACTTGAGGACTGTTGACACCTTAACAATATTGTTGTCTATAAACATGGTATTTCTCTCCATTCATTTGAGACATCTTTATTTTTACTCAGCTATGTGGAAATTTTCAAGTTTTCACTATAGAAGTTTCATACCTCTTTTCGTAAATGTATTCTTATGTATTTGATACATTTTAAAGCTAATGTAGATGGTAATTTTTACCTTTATTTTAATGTGTTTATTGTTCTAATATAAAAAGGTAATTGATGTTTGTATACTAATCTTTTATCCAAAAATTTTGCTAAACTCACTAGTTCTTATAATTGTTTGAACATTTCTTTGGATTTTCTGATCACATTTGCTTTTAACTTTAGTAGTCCTACTGATTTGACATTACTTCTATGAAAAGTTCATCTCTACTTCACTTTTTACTTTTGTTTTCCTGGGGAGAAATTAATGTGAGAACATAATCTAGATGAAGAGCCAAATAGGACCCAAAGACATAAAATATACAAAAGATTTCCAGTTAAGCTCTCTTTTTCTAGTCTTATCTTTCTCATTTCTCACTGAGAATTCACTTCAAGGACTGAAAACTTCTGGCATATTCCAGAGGAAAGTAACACTTTCCCAATGGCATCTCTGGAAATTATTCCAAAATTCTCCTCCATCCATCTTTTCTCTCAATTCTCTTTTAGGCCTCATCTCTGAAGAGTAGCAGATTAAACCATAGCTTCAAACTTTTATATCTTTAACAAAATCAGGAGTTACCTAGGAGTTACCTAGTTACCTAGTTACAATGTGCATATAATAAAAGACCAAAATTATGAGATGACTTTCTGATCTTATTGAAGAATAATATAGAGAAGCGAAAAGAGTTCAGGTTTTGGCATTTCAAGACTTAAGGTTCAAATTCTCTCTCTTCTACTTGCTGGATGAGTGACCTTGAATAAATTACCGTTGTAAATCTTATTTTCTGCGTCTCTATAAAGGAGATATTAGTCACTTCCTCTCAGAGATGCTGTAAGTGTTCAATGAGATGACACATATAGAGATTGGTTCAAGATGGCAGAGTAGAAGGACGTGTGCTCACTCCCTCTTGTGAGAGCACCGGAATCACAACTAACTGCTGAACAATCATCAACAGGAAGACACTGGAACTCACCAAAAAAGATACTCCACATCCAAAGACAAGGGAGAAGCCGCAATGAGATGGTAGGAGGGGCACAATCACAATAAAATCAAATCCCATAACCGCTGGGTGGGTGACTCACAAACTGGAGAACAATTATACCACAGAAGTCCACCCACTGGAGTGAAGGTTCTGAGATGCATCTCAGGCTTCCCAACCTGGGGGTCTGGCAATGGGAGGAGGAATTCCTAGAGAATCAGACTTTGAAGGCTAGTGGAATTTGATTGCAGGAGTTTGACAGGACTGGGGGAAACAGAGACTCCACTCTTGGAGGGCACACACAAAGTAGTGTGCACATCAGGACCCAGGGGGAAGGAGCAGTGACCCCATAGGAGACTGAATCAGACCTACCTGCTAGTGTTGGAGGGTCTCCTGCAGAGGTTGGGGGTGGCTGTGGCTCACAGCCACAGTGTGTGAGGACAAGGACACTGGCAGCAGCAGTTCTCCTTAGCATGACCCCTCCTGGAATCTGCCATTAGCCCCATCAAAGAGCCTGTAGCCCCCAGTGCTGTGTCGCTTCAGGCCAAACAACTAACAGGGAGGGAACTCAGTCCCACCATCAGCAGATAAGCAGATTAAAGTTTTACTGTGCTCTGCCCACCAGAGAAACACCCAGCTCTACCCACCACCAGTCCCTCCCATCAGGAAGTTTGCACAGGCCTCTTAGATAGCCTCATCCACCAGAAGGCAGACAGCAGAAGCAAGAAGAACTACAATCCTGCAACCTGTGGAACTAAAACCACAGGGTTTACTTCCCGATTATGGCTGTCCCAGCAGAAGGAAATGAATATTTGCAAATGAAGCAACTGACAATGGATTAATCTCCAAAATATACAAGCAGCTCATGCAGCTCAGTATCAAAAAAACAAACAACACAATCCAAAAATGGGCGGAAGACCTAAACAGACATTTCTCCAAAGAAGACATACAGATGGCCAAGAAGCACATGAAAAGCTGCTCAACATCACTAATCATTAGAGAATTGCAAATCAAAACTACAATGAGATATCACCTCACACTAGCCAGAATGGCCATTATCAAAAAATCTACAAACAATAAATGCTGGAGAGGGTGTGGAGAAAAGGGAACCCTCTTTCACTGTTGGTGGGAATGTAAATTGATAGAGCCACTATGGAGAACAATATGGAGGTTCCTTAAAAAACTAAAAATAGAATTATTATATGACACAGCAATCCCACTACTGGGCATACACCCAGAGAAAACCACAATTCAAAAAGACACATGCATCCCAATGTTCATTGCAGCACTATTTACAATAGCCAGGTCATGGAAGCAACCTAAATGCCCATCGACAGACGAATGGATAAAGAAGATGTGGTACATATATATAATGGAATATTACTCAGCCATAAAAAGGAATGAAATTGGGCCATTTGTAGAGATGTGGATGGACCTAGAGACTGTCATACAGAGTGAAGTAAGTCAGAACGAGAAAAACAAATATCGTATGTTAATGCATATATGTGGAATATAGAAAATTGGTACAGATGACCGGTTTGCAAGGCAGAAATAGAGACACAGATGTAGAGAACAAATATATGGACACCAAGGGGGGAAAGCAGGGGTGGGGGATGAATTGGGAGATTGGGATTGACATATATACACTAATATGTATGTAATAGATAACTAATAAGAACCTGCTATATAAATAAATTAATTAATTAAATTAAATTAAATTAAAAAAAAAATAGGTAACATATATAAAGCACATAGCCCAGGGTCTGGTATGCTATAGCCATTTAAGCACTAGTTCTCCTTCTAGCTGTATTGTTTTTGAGATATACCACACTTAAACTTTTCCCAAGATAACTTGGAATGTAAGTCACCGGAAATTAATTTGGGATTTTATTAAGTATATCTCATTTTTTTTTTCTATTTTTTAACTATAACAACACGTGAAAAATATTATTTTATTTCAGAAGAATTTAAAACTTGAATAATTTGCTATCACCGCAAATAAAAGCAGAGACAGCAGCCACTACAAGTTCACATCATTACGCTTCTGTTAGAGCCTGATACTTTCCTGCATCCCTAAATATCTCTTTCTCATTCCTTATAGCAGCTCTTTCAAGTCTTCTCAGTTCTTTTCAATGCCTCAAGGACATCTCAGTCCCATAACTCTCAGCAGTAGGAAAAAAAAAAAGCCATCAGCCATGAAATTCCCTTAGGACTTCTCCCCACCTACTTTGTTATGTCTCTGGCTCTTCACTTCTTCTGGCTTATTTTCCTTCTCATTTCAAGGATATTTCCCCCCTTCTCTCTAAGAAATCTTTTCAGTTGTATCCTTTATCTCATACTCTTTTCTCTTCCTACAAATTTCCTCAACTGTTTATTTCCTCCATATTTCACACTCTTAATTTCTTCATCTGAACAGACTCTTGCCCCTGGCTTGCAAGAAGACTGAAAGTTTGGTCTTTGCTTCTTTCCCCATTCTGCATTAGCTCTTTGGGACTCTCTCATACTCTATCCACTCTCTTTTTCTAGTGAATCTCAAATTCTCAGCTCTGGCTCTGACTTAATGAATGAACTCAAGGTCAATATTCCCTATTACTGCCTTCTTGCTATTTTCACTGGGCTATTCCACTCATAATTCAAATTCAGTGAGGCTAAAATGGAATGTTATACTCTCCCACTTCCCACCCTCATTTGGGCTTGACCCTAAGGAACGCTAAGCCCTCTGTGCTGGGCTAGTGGAAAAAGGGAAGAATTGGAACTGGCAGGCCTGAAGCTAAAAAAGCAAACTCAACTGTCAGGCCTATCCAGATGTGAAAAGCAAAAATCAGCACTGGAATGACATATACAAGAGGAACTAATATAGTGAAGCAGGAGTCAGTAAGCTAGAGCAATGTGGAAGGTAGGCGGGTGGGAATGTATTGCTCCCGAGTTATACTCCTGGTTGGGAATATGGTTCCATTTAATGGTTGAGGATATAAGAGCAACAAAAGCTTGTACATTTCCAGGGCTCGTTTCAGTAAAAAGGTTTGAACCCAAGGTAGTTTTCCTTGCCTCAGTGATAGAATTGGGTACAGGTTGAAAAGGAAAGCTGATCCAGCAATCCCACTTCTGGGAGTATACCCGAAGGAAATGAAGTCATAGTCTTAAAGACATATCTGCACCCCCATGTTTACTGCAGCATTATTCACAAAAGCCAAGACAACATGGAAACAACTTAAGTGTCTGATGTTGGACAAAGGCCCATGGGATAATAGCCATAAAAAAAAGAAGGAAATCTGCCATTTGCAACAACATGGATAAATCTTGAGGGCATTAAGTTAAAGTGAAATAAATCAGGCAGAGAAATAAAACTACTGCATGGTCTCATGTATATGTGGAATCTAAAAAAGTCTAACTCATAGAAACAGAGATTACCAGGGGTTGGGGGGTGGGAGAAAAGAGGAAATGCTGGTCAAAGACTACAAACTTCCAGTTATAAAAGGAATAAGTTCTGAGGATCCAGTGAGGATCCAGCATGGTGACTGTGGTTAGCAATACTATATTGCATATTTGAAATTTTCTGAGTAGATCTTAAATGTTCTCACCACTAAAAAAACTAAGGTAACTATGTGAGGTGATGGATGTGTTAACTAATCTTCCGTGGTAATCACTTCACTATATATACATGAAATCATCCCATTTTACACCTTAAACTTACACAATGTTATTTGTCAATTATATGTCATAAAGCTGGAAAGAAAGAAAAGAAAAGGAACGATGGGAGTGAGTCATAATAGGAAAAATATAGCAGGTATGAGATGTAGGTTCCTTGGGTGCCAGCTTTATGAAACCCAGACTAATCGAGCCAAATGTATTCTCTCAACAGATCTTTATTGAGCACTTACTGTGTACAGAGCAATAGTAAGCTGGGGTCTGGGAATGCAATTGTGAATAAAAAGAAATTCACACCACACAGCCCTTTTTCTCATAGGCAGTCTGGGGAAAGTTATAAAACAGTAAAGAGCTGATTACAGCATGGAGGTGGGAGGGAGATGCCAAGATGGGGAAGTGTAGTGTGCTGAGGGGCACCTAACACAGAGTCACAAAAATCAGGAAATGGATGGTGAACATTTGTCATGTTAGCTGCTAGCCCAGCATCTTTGATCTTTCTTTGAATCCTCAGGAAATGTCCAGCCTTATGCATCCCTCTTCCCTAAAATAGGATCCAGAAAACTTGCCACCCAGCCTCTTTTGTAACTGAGGCACAGGTGTGTTCCCTAGACCACACTAACCTGACTCATCTTTGAAAGACTTTGACTTAGAACTGTGAAAGAGGAACACAAAGGCCCCCATGGAACAATCTGGTTTTCAAGGCATCCAAGCCTTAGCAGCTATACTGGTTGGAAAGTCAGATTTCTGAATCAGGTTAGTATCAATTTTGGCAACAGTAGCATTTCCAGTCAAGTCGAGGCTCCAAAATTTTTGATCCATGTAATAACATTCTCTGCTTAATAAGCCAGCTTTGGTTTCTACCACTTGCAACTAAAAAGAAAAACCCAACAAATATAAAAGGCTTCCCAGGGTAAGTGTTGTCTAAACTGAGATGTCAACAAGGAGTGGGGGTTAGTTAGGGAAAGAGGAAAAGTGTTTGGACCAGAAGGAACAATATGGTCCAGTGAAGAGAGAAAGTATTTGTGTATTTAGGGGACTAAAAATGTTAGGTGGCATGGCAGATGGTGAGTGGTGAGAAATGAGACTGAACAAGCAGGGGCCTGGCCATGTAGGATCACACAATCCAGGTTAAGAAGCCTTTTACCAAGACTCACTCAGCAAATGGGCAGGATTGAGGTTATTGAGTTCATTGCCAAGAACTCAGAGGCTGAGCCAACTAAGTTGGCTCTGGCCAACTTCATTCCTATATGCTGTCTCCAGGAATGATGTTTTCCTCAAAACTCTCTAGCCAAGGCTGAGTCTCATTACCTTTATCTCCAAATTAGACACTGCAAAAGAGCAAGGGGTCTATCATGAAATATTTTCAAACATGGACTAGAGAACTACCTACGAAACTTTTATCTAACAGAGGTATCCAGTGGATGGGCTTTCAATCCAGCACAAAAATGTAAGAAGATCTTTTAATCATGTCATTTATTCAATATCTCCATGCCAGTGCTTTTGCCCAAGGAACCCAGCTCATATTCTATTTACCACACCCAGAGACCCACTGTCCATCCAGACATAGTGCATCAAAACAGCACCAATCACAAGTGCCAATTTGTGAAAGATCGTCACAAAGTTGGCCACACTACCTTGATGCACCAAAGACCATTTGCTACTTGAAGACCTGAGATCAGCACGTTCTCAGGATAAAAATAGATATTGTTATAAAAATAGTGTTAAGGTCAAATAATATTGAGAAACACTTGTTGAAAGGCTTATGTGCAGAGAGAATGCTTAATGTGCACCGAAACCTCCAAGACAGAGACAATGTGCAGCATGTTCCAAATTTATCTGATTACTCTCTTGCCCAGAAAACCCATCCTAGGTCATGATGTCTCTTTAATATGACCTGCAAGTCATGTAAAGCTGAGTCTCAGGTCAGTATTTACCTGAAAGAGAAAAAGATGAACCGAAAGAAACATAACCCAGGCCATGTCACTCGTCCAGTGGCTTCCCATCTCACTTCAATATAGTTTTCCCTTTTGTGAACAAGACCTAATTCCACATATCTAATATTTTCCTTTTTCACTGGGTTTTTTTTTTCACTTCCTTGGTTTGTTTGTTTGTTTGTTTGTTTGTTTTTATTCCCTTGGTTTTTATTACTAACTTTTTCCCTGTGGTGTTGGTCTCTCTCTGTCTTGGGGAGAAAGTTCCTTCATTAAGTTCACATGGAAAAATCTATACTTCCCAGGATCCAATCAGATTTTTCACATCCTAACCTGGCTCTGACACATTTTCCAATTAAGATACACACACTCCAATATAAACAAAGCCAGGACCTTGAGGAGAGCAGAGGAAGTTTCTTAATGAAGTCATCTGTTTTAAACAGCAGTTGATATGAATCAAAAATAAAAAAGCTCAGGGACCAAAGATCAGTTTTAAATCAGTATGGGGTAGGCAATGAAGACAGAAATCCCAGACTATGAAAATGCTTTGAGTCTGCAGCTTGAATGGAAAAGCTACTTCCCGATTATGGCTGTCCCAGCAGAAGGAAATGAATCAGAATTACCTTGTTGTCTGACACTGTCAGACCCCAAATGAACAGAAGGGCTCTGCAGAGCCTTCCATATTTGCCTAGAGCAGTGGTTCTCAGATTTTAATTGGCAACCAATCCTAGGCTTGTCAAAACTCAGATTTCTGGGTCCCACCCCTTGAGTTTCAGGTTCAGCAGCTTACCCATTTCTATCAAGTTTCTAGGTGATGCTGACAATGTTGTTCTGGGGACCACACTTTGAGAACCAGACTTAGATGATAGCAAACTATGGCCTGGGACCAATCTATTGTTAATAAGGTACTTTCTCTTTTTCTTTTTTCCTTTTTTCTTTTCTTTTTTTTAAACACACGAACAGCCTAATAGCAAAATGCTAGAGAGCAGACATTTGGATCAGAGAGACACTGGATTCAAGCCCAGATATGCCACACACTCTCTGAGGCCCTAGAACAATTTACTTACCCTATGGAAACCCCAATTGTCCCATGTGCAGAACGGGGCAACAACGGCTCCCAACACATGGACTGTTGTGAAGACTGAGTAGGACAAAGCTCTCAACAGAGACTCTGGCTCAAAGTAAAGGGCTCAATAAATGGGAACCACAATGAGTATTGTTTTGTTGATTTTTCACTGGTGGTATCCTGCCCCTAAACTCCAAGTAATGAGCAAAGACAATCTGGGTGTTTTAAATTGCACTTTTCAAAAATCCAATGGGCAAGGCATATTAAATCTCCAGCCCTCCAGGACACAAACCAAGAATTAGTATAGAACTCATCCCAAAATTACCGAGGTGGTTTTTTTTTTAAGATTCTTTTTTACCAGGAAAATATTTTCTCCAATTGCTTTTCCCTTTAGATTGTTCCCATCTTCAGCAGACACTGTACTTTGGGGCCCCCAGGCAAAAAATTCCAGAAGGGCTTCCTTACCCATTACTAACTGTAAAATAAGTAGGGAGTCCTCTATTTCTTGGGGATCCTCAGATCACAGTGTAAATATCAGTCTTTTCCTATCAGGCTTGGTTAGAACACCCTGCTGTGAGCACACATGGTATCCTCCGCCCTTACCTCTTAATATTTTATACATCCGTAATCATTTCATGAATTGTTTGCAATAATTTGTTTAATGTTTTTTTTCTCTCATCTAGCACACTTTTCATGAGATAATCATGTTTACTAAGTTCCCCACTGTACCCCCTAGAATAGAATCTGGAACACAGAAAAGTCCATAGTAAATATTTGATGAGGATCAGACCAAATGAATGAATTCCCAAGAATTTGGAACAGCAGAATGAGAAAAGCAATTTATTTCTCTTGTGCATCTACCGATCGGCATGTCTCAGGAATGTATGTACTTGACAAGAAAAAATAAAATTTGATTCCGCCAACATGTTTTGGTGATTGGATATTGGAATTTCCCACTGAATTAAGGACTTCATTAATCCATTGTTTAAGAGCCCAAATCAAGAACCCATAATATGAGAATGTCTATTTAAGAAATAATGAGGTTTGGGGATTTTACACATGTTGGAAATTCAAATAATGGTATTGTATCTACATAGTATTTGGCAAAATTCATTCAACTCAGTTGCATTTTTTTCTGTTGAAAACTCTGATCTTTTTCGTTGCTACTCTCCTTGGTATATTCCCTTTAATATGGATACAAATGTAAATGCATTTCTGAGCCTTTGCTTTTCTTATTTTAAATTACCTCTCCACTTCACCACAAATTGTATATTTGGAGTTCCATTTGTGGCCAAAATGCATTGTTTAATTGTGCAATACGTAATTTGTAATATAATTATGTTGGCCAAATTATTTCCTGGGCTGCTCAATTACCGTGATTACATTTGTTAAGTTTACAAGCCACATGCTGTTATTCTCCTTTCCCTCTGGCTAGTAAACAGTTTTATTTCGCTTTTAGTTCTTGGGTTCAGGGCTTCAAGTGGGTGTCATAAAGGGGAGTGAAATTTGATATCTTGTTTTCTACCATTACAGTCCCACTTGTGTTAATGAAGATGGGAGCTGAAGCTGAAAGACCACAAACAACTTTTACTGTTATGTGTCCACTCAACACTTAGAGAGAGAGATTGATGATAGCACATTTCAAATTCATCTTCCAGAACATTCCACCTCAAATGGGGAAATGGCTAACGTTTATTGGGTGCTTTCTATGTGCCAGCTACTAGACTAAGCACTTTACGTACATTTAAATGTTCATCTTCAGAACAACACCGTGAGGTCAATACCATGATGATCACTGTATCTTAGCCTAGGTTCCTCAAAGAGCAGAGCCTGTGACAGGGGCTTGTGTGCACATAGCTTAATTTGGGAAGTGAACAAGGAAAGGGAGTAAGGACTAGGAGGAATGAAACAGGGAAGTGTAGGAAGCCAACCCAAGGGTGTGTTGTCTGGCTGATCTATTCTGTGGGCAACAGGGGTTCTAATTCATGAAGGCAGCTCTGAGAAGCTGTGCAGAAAGCACCCCAGAATTATCTAAGACTCTGAAGAGAGGAATATTTTCCCCCTGGACTTTGTCCCCTTGGTCAAGAGTTGTCCTATAGGGTGTTGACACCATAACACTTCCAGGACTGCAATGCCTAAGGGTAGTGAGTCTGGCAGATGCCCCATGTGGCTGCAGCAGAGATGCCCTGGGGCAAAATGTAGCACATGCCTGGGGAAGCCAAGGGGAGCTTCTGTAAATTACACCTAGAGTAAGACGGTAGGCAACATGAAACTGGGCACTAGAGGCGTCCTATACACACTGTTTCTCCTTTTTTTTTTTTCTTTTTTGCGACATACTTCAAAGACCTTTTATTAATATTCTTATAATTCACCAACATTTTTGCAGCTTTATTGGGGTATAATTAATAAATAAATATACCCCCAAACTGCTCATGTTTAATGTATACAATTTGATGAGTTTGGACATATGCATCTACCCATGATCCATCACCACAATCAAGATAATAAACATATCCATCATCTCCAAATGTTCCCTCATGTCCCTTTGCTTTTTCTGCTTTTGTTTTTGTGGTATGAACACTTAACATGAAATCTACCCTCCTAACAAATTTTTAAGTGCACAACATCGTATTGTTAACTATAGGTACAATGTTTGCATAGCAGATCTCCAGAACTTATTCATCTTGTATAATTGTAACTTTATACCCATTGAACAACAATTTCCCAACCCCCCCCTCAATCCCCTGGCAACCACCATTCTATTTTCTGCTTCTATCATTTTGACTATTTTAGATACTTCATATAAGTAGACTCATGCAGTGTTTGTCCTTCTGTGACTGACTTATTTCACTTGGCATAATGTCAAGTTCCATCCATGTTGTCGCAAATGAACCATTCTTGCATCCTAGGGATAAATCCCACTTGACCGTGGTGTATGATCCTTTTAATGTGCTGTTGAATTCAATTTGCATGTATTTTGTTGGGGGTTTTGCATCTCTGTTCATCATGGAAACTGGTCTGTAGTTTTATTTTCTTGTACAGTCTTTGGCTGGCTTTGGGGTAACTCTCTTTTTCAAAGAAGAAAACTGAGGCTTGGAGAGGTTGCCTAAGGATATAGAACTAGTATCTGGCAGAGCTCATGATCTTGTGTCAGGATTCCAGCCTGTATTAATTTCCTAGGGCTGGTTAACAAATCACCACAAACTAGGTGGCTTAAACAATAGAAATTTATTTTCTGACAGTTCTGAAGGGTAGAAGTCTGAAATCAAGGTGCCAGCAGGGCCATGTTCCCTCCAAAGGCCCTAGAGAAGAATTCTCATGTAGCTTCTGGTGGCTATTGGCAATCCTTGGCATTCCTTGGCTTGTGGAAGCATCACTCCAACCTCTTCCTCCATCTTCACCTGATCATCTTCCCATTATGTCTATGTGTCTGTGTCCAAATTTCTCTCTTCTTATAAAGACACAAGTTACATTGGATTTAGAAACCACCTAATCCAGTGTGACCTCATATACTTGATTATATCTGCAAAGATCCTATTTCCAAATAAGGTCTATGACGATTCCAGGTAGACATAACTTTTGAGGGGATACTATCCAACCCAGTACCTGGCCCCAGTTCTTCTCCTTTGGAGTATTTGAAAACATTATTTTAAAAATTTTTAATTTTTTTAATTTCATACATATCTCTTTCAATAATTGAACATTAGGAATGTCTGAACACCCATTCCCTAGAGTCAGATATTTATTGTTCTCTTTAAAGAAGGCTTTGTGTTCTATATGCCTCCAGATTTTTCAGATGTCTTCTAGAAGACAAATTTACCAGTTGATCAGGAGCCTTTAAAAGACACCATGTTTTAGTGTGTGCCTCCAGTCCCAGGCAGAGTTCACCTTGGTCCCATTGTTGTTGCAAGGGTAGTTGAAGCCACTACCTAGAACAAATGGGCGGGCATTGGAGAAATGCCCAGCCCTTTACACTAAATTCATCCACCTGAGAAAATTCTTTTTTCTCAAGTTCTGGCAAGTTGGGATGCTTGAAAAAATTTACAGGAGTTCTACTAGCATTGTTAGTCATGTCAGGTTTGATCATGTTCAGTTTGACCAAGTTTCTATCCTGGTTGAGTGAAATAGATCTAGTATTAAAGGTATTTTATGCAGCTATGATTATATATTGTCCCTTGGCCTTTGTGTACATTATATTTAATCCTCATAACACCCCTGTTGAAATAGTATCATTCCAATCATACCAGAAAACTGAGACTTCAATAGGATAAGAAATCTATACAACGTCACAGCCATTAAGTGGTAAATCTGGGGGTTGACACCAGATTTTTATGACTCTAGAACCTGGGATATTCTCCAATATCAAGCTGCTTTTGACCTGGTCCACAGAAATCAAATGCCTTCAATCATGTCATTTAGGATTCACTATTTCTTGCTTTCAAAACATTTACATAAAAATACATAGAAAATTATGAATCAATTTAATAGTAGCTATCAACCCTCATAGAGTCTCCTTCCATGGGCCAACCATCTTATACAAATGAGGTTGGAAATATTCTCCCTGGTGTAATGAAATCAAAAGTCAGAGAGTTTTAAGTCACTTGTCCAAGTAGATCACAAAGGTGACAAATGCTAGGCGAGGATTCAACTCAAGTCCTACTTACTCCAAAGCCTGTTCTCTCAACTACTTCATATATTGATTCTCAACATCAAAGCCTTAAACAAACAACATAGAAGCTCAAAGTAAGGGTTCATTTTAAGTAAAGGGAATGGAGAAGACTTTATGCAAAGCTGACATTAGAGATAAGTCTTAAAGCATGAGAAAGATTATGATAGCTAATAAACAGTGAGAGGAGTCTGAATACTCACTCATATTCATTCCATATGTGTTCTACGGAGCATATACTCTGTTCTGAGGACTGTGCTGGTAACTGGATGAACACGATAGCCACGATCTCTACCCTTGTGTTGCTTGCAGCTTCTGGGAGAGTAGACAATAGTTGAACAAACACACTAATAACTGAACTCATGACCAATTCTTTGAGTGCTATGTAGGACACAAAATACTTTGTAGAAAAGAACAAGACAGGGTTTTACTTAGCAAGAATCAGGGAAGGCTTCTCTGAGGAAGTGACATAAAAACTGAACCCTACATTTGAGAGGGCACCAAACCTTCAAGAATGGAGAGAAGATTTCTCCAATCAGAGGAGTCTGCAAAGCTCTGAGGTGAACAAAGAAACTCAATATGAGGGACCCTGATGTACAAGTAGGAGAAAAGCCCAACAGTTGCCAGGAAGCAGTCGGGGGTCAAACCACTCAGGGCCTCTGGGCCATTCTTGGGAACTTCAATTTCATTCAAAGGACAGTGGGGGGCTTCCTTGGTGGTGCAGTGGTTGAGAATCTGCCTGCTAATGCAGGGGACACGGGTTCGAGCCCTGGTCTGGGAAGATCCCACATGCCGCGGAGCAACTAGGCCCGTGAGCCACAATTACTGAGCCTGCGCGTCTGGAGCCTATGCTCCGCAACAAGAGAGGCCGCGATAGTGAGAGGCCCGCGCACCGCGATGAAGAGTGGCCCCCGCTTGCCGCAACTGGAGAAAGCCCTAGCACAGAAACGAAGACCCAACATAGCAATCAATCAACTAATCAATAAATAAATCTTTAAAAAAAAAAAAAAAAAAAAAAAAAAAAAGGACAGTGGGAAGCCATTAAAATGTTTCACCAGAGGAGTGAAATTCTCCAATTTATGTTTCTATATCAAACTGGCCACCACTCTGTGGAGAACAGATATGGGAAGACCAATTAAAAGGCTACGGCTGTAACCCAAGCAAAAGATACTGGTGGGTAGTCAGGGTGGTGGCTGTGGAGATGGCCAGAAGGAGAGAGATCATTTTAAGATAGAATTGACAATTTGTGCTAATGAGTGGGAGGAAGAAAGATAAAGAGAAGGGGACAAAATCAAAGATGGCTCCCAGCTTTCTGGCTTGAACAATTGAGTGCAGGGAGGTGCCATTTACTAAGATGGGGAAGATGCAGTAGGGATGGGGCAGATGGGATGAGTGGGGCAAATGCATGTGGAAGGGTGAGGAGAATGAAATAATCTATTACTTATGATGAGTAATTCATTTGGGTGTAAAATGACATGCTATCTCTAAGCTATAGGCCAATGAATTGTACTGAATGAAAACAGGTCATAGCAGCATGTGTCAAGTCAGGAGAAAAACAGCTGAGAGATTCACATCTTGCATCAACTTTGCATTCTGCTTCCACGTCACCCTCACCTAGCTCAGATATCCATTCAGCACGCCTTCCTTGAGTATCCACTGATGGTGCTGGAATCATCTGCAGATAAAAAATAAAGAAAATAATAACAATGCAACTGATTCAAGGTCTGCATGATAGATGAACGTGTTTGACAGTCGAGAGGGAAAATCATAAAAAGCAGGAATACCTTCTGAAGAGAGAGGAGAGTAGCAGAAGAAAGATTTCTACAGGCAGTGACATATGTACTGGGTTTGAAAAGGAGTCAGGAGTTTACCACAGGGAGAGGACAAGAAACAGCACTCTCGGCAAAGTGAAGAAGGACAAAAGATGGAGGCACAGGTGTGTATAGCATATTTCTGTGACAGCACGTGTGGTTCTAAGAGCAGAGGGAGGGAGGGATTTGGGGTGGAAGGAGTAATGTGTTTGGTGTCAGGCTGTAAGAAACTTTTGAGTGCCATACTATTCATTCTACCTGTAACCAACAAAATGCACCACCATATACATATATGGTGTATATATATATATATATATATATATATATATATATATATATATGTATCTCCCATGATTCTCTCTTTCTCCTCTTTCTCTTTCTCTCTCTCTCATTCTCTCTCTCTCTCTCTCACGCACACACATACACGTACACACACACGTACACACACACATACACACACATACAATCCTGTGATGCTGTTTCCCATCTTAATGTTGCAAATTCCTCCTTGTCTGTATCTGGAGGCAAGAAAAATAAGGGAAAGAAAGGTTATGTGGATAAAATGTTCCCGAATGAAGCTAAAGATAGCCCTAAACAGGTGGATCTCGGTGACGGCAGCTTTTGCAATTCAGAGAATAATTTCTTTCCCATTTTCATCAAGACCACCCAGCCAAGTCTTTACCCCTTCAAATCATTCTAACATCATTGCCAGATTCATCTCCTGGGGAAAAATCAAGTGTATATCACTTTATTCCCCTGTTAAGAATCTTTCCCTAGTTTTCTAAGCCCATCAGGGAGCTCCTGCTATTCCCAAAAGCCACGGAGCCCACCAGAGGGTAAAAGGCTGTAAGGGGGGAAATTGCTCTTAAAATTTTAAGATGAAATAGAAATATACAAGGAAAGGAATCAAACAAATATGTTCACCTGGATATGACTCACATAGTATTTTGTAGATAAGAACATGTTTGATGGTTTCTGAACTAGTGGTGTAGGATTTTGGCCTGGAAGAGAATTGTCTGTCAGTACAATCAGTTAATATGTTTGCTGTTTTGGAAGACGGTATGTGGGAGGAAACCTGAGATAGGTGGTTGTACTATATTTACACCTTGCTGCTGCTTTTCCTTCATAATCAAAAGTGACACTACCAGCGATAATGGCTATCTTCCGGTGCAGCTGTGGGTAAAAAAGCAGATATGAAGCCCCCATGCACACCGCTTGCCTCTAAAGATGGAACCTTGATTCGTGGCTCTTACAGAAGTGCTGTCCAGTAGGTCTTCCTGCAATGATGGAAATGTTCTTTCTCTGTGCTGTCCCATTGCGTAACTATGAGCCACATGTGGCAATTTAGCCCTCAAATTGTGGCTAGTGCAACTGAGGAACTGAATTTTTAATTTCATTTAATTTTAATTAACTTACATTTGAATAGCCATATGTGGCTAAGGCTATCATATTGAACAGCACAGTCCGATACCTACCAGGGTCCTTTTTTCTAGTCCTGGGTCTCTTCTTTGTGTGTGTATGTGTGTTTTTATGGGTGGTTGTATTTGTTTCCTGAGGCTGCTGTAACAAATTACTTCAAACTGAGTAGCATATAACAACAGAAATTTATTCTTTTACTGTTATGGAGCCAGAAGTCCAAAATCAAGTTGCCAGAGTTGGTTCCTGCTGGAGGCTTTAAGGGAGAATCTGTTCCATGCCTGTCCCCTAGCTTCTGGTGGCTGGCAGGAATCCTTAATGTTCCTGGGCTTGTAGATGCATCATTCCAATCTCCGCTTCTGTCTTCACATCACCTCCTTCTCTGTGTCTCTGTTTCTGCGTCTCAAATGTCCCTTTCTCTCTTCTAAAGAGACGCTGGTGTGGGACTTAGAGTCTATCCTAAATCCACAATGATCTCATCTCCAGATCCTTAACTTAATTACATCTGCAAAGACCCTGTTTCCAAAAAAGGTCACGTTTACAGTTACCAAGGGTTAGGACTTGGACGTGTCTTCTGGGGGGACACAATGCAACCCACTAGAGCAGTATTCTGGCACTTTCTTCCACAAGCAGGCTTTTGCATGGGACACAAATTACCTTCCCACACAACAATTCTCATGCTTGTCCTCACGATATCCAAAACCACACGCATGCCTCTTTCCCCCAAGCCAACCCATTTTCCTACAGCCTTCATACCTTGAGCTATTTTGACTCTTTTATATTCAGTCAATTACATTTTTAGGTGTTTTCCAATATTAAACGTAATTCCCTGCTAGGGAAACAGACCTAACTTTGTTCTGTAAAAGCAATTCAACAGAGGTCTCAGGACACTATGAGAGCATTCAAAGAGTTTCTCTCGTGCCTTTTGTGGATTCTTTACTTGGAAGAATATTAAGTGATATCCAGACAGCACCCAGCTTTGTTTCAGCCATCTGCATGTGAGATTTCTTTCTTCTCAGGTGTAGGAGGACATATGGAAACTTCCTGCCACTTTGTGTGGGGAGGGGCAGCTACAGACACTGGAAGACTGTGGCTCCGGGGAAGAAAGGTGCCCTGACCCCGTTCCTAAGTCCCCTGGAGTGGAAGCCATCGGCGGGGCAATATCCAGCATAACCCCGTCATCTCCTCTGAGGTGGGATGAACAGGCTAGTTGTCTCTGTTCTTGGTAATGACTCTATATTTAGCAAGCTGGCACAATTTTTAGACAGAGATTTCTCACAAGAACTTGGCAAACATTCCATGTTTCCTTTGCTGCAATATGTAGAATTGATATTTCTGACAAAATTGCTCACACATCTTAGTGTAACCTGTTTAGTAGTTGCACGATGTTAATTTTATTTTTTTTCCCAAGCAAAAGGAAAAAAATGATTAATTGTAAGGTGTTGGAGGCTGGGTAGGGGAATTTGACCACAGGTCTCCTGGAAGGTCAGGCCAGTCAAGTCTTCCTTGCTAGGGTTTCGCATACCAAAACTTCCCATCCAGCCTCCCGCCCATCCTTGAATCACAACAACACACCTACCAGTAATGCTGGAATTGAAAGACCCCGACTAGCCTCCCTGTTCAGACACTCCACCTTTCCATTCATTCTGCACCACCCTAACAGCTTCATCTCCTAAAACACAAAGGCACTGAAATATCAGCATCTGGGCGGGAGGCTGATCCTCAGTGAATAATACACTGGTTTTTCTGCACTTTGCTTCACACTGGAAATAGTTCCTAAATATTTTTTAAATAAATGATAAATATTATAGTGTGTCCAAACATAATTTTTAGAACACCAAAGCCACTCTCTCACACATAATTAAAAGACTAAATTGATTTTTTTAAAAACTGTTCATTTAAAATGAAAAATTAGGGCTTCCCTGGTGGCGCAGTGGTTAAGAATCCACCTGCCAATGCACGCAACACGGGTTTGAGCCCTGGTCCGGGAAGATCCCACATGCTGCGGAGCAACTAAGCCCATGTGCCACAACTACTGAGGCTGCACTCTAGAGCCCGCGAGCCTAGAGTCCATGCTCCACAACAAGAGACGCCACCGCAATGAGAAGCCCACCCACCGCAACGAAGAGTAGCACCCACTCGACACAACTAGAGAAAGCCCGTGCACAGCAATGAAGACCCAATGCAGCCAAAAATAAATAAATAAAATAAATTAATTAATTAAAAATAATAAATAAAAAATAATTAATTTAAAAACCTGTAGTTCCCTCAAATTCCAAACTCCTTTTCCCAACACTCAAGATCCTAAAGCCTCACCCTCTCCTCTTCCACTGACTTCATCTCTCACCTCTGCCCTTTACAAATCATATTATTCTTGTGTTGTTATCAAATAGCTACCATTATTGCGTGTCAATGGCTTTATACACTTTTTCTTATTTAATCTTAAAAACTATCCTATGAGATGGTTGTTATTTTTCCCATTTTACAGATGAGGAAAAGGAGTCTTAGAAACGTTAAAAGGTTTTTTGCTCAAAATCACACAACTGGTAAGCAGCAAGGCAGGAGTTTGAACCCATACTTGTTTGATAACAAAATTCACATGCTTAACCTAAGCACAGTCTCAGGCACAATGGTAGTGTTCAAAATCCAGTAGTTATTATTGGGTGTAACAAGGTACAATCACAGCCTGCTCTGTCCTGCCTCCCTGCTTTGGAAGGTCCTGTCTTAAGGACTTCTGTGAGCATTGGACAAACTGTACTCCCCTGAAAGCCAATGGCAGGGGTTCTGGTTGCTATTGTTACAAAACAAATTATCCCCAAACTTAGCAGCTTAAAATAACTATTTTATTATGCTCACATTTCTGTGTCTGAAATTCAGACAGGGCACAGTGGGCATGGCTTATCTCTGCTCCATGATATTTAGGACTTTACCTAGAAAAACTCAAAAGCCATTGGGGGTGATTCGATGGCTGGAGATGGAATCATCTGAAAGTGCAACTAGCTGTCCAAGATGGTTTACTCATAAGGCTGTCCACTGATGCTCTCTGCCAGCTGGGGGTTTAGCTGGGAGTATTGTCTGGAGCACCTATTCATGGCCTCTTCAGCATGACTCAGAGTAATTGGACTTCTTACGTGCTGACTAGCCTCCTTAGAATGAACATTCCAAGGGAACCAGGAAGAAGCTGCATGGTCTTTTCTAAACTAGCTTCAGATGTCATATAATGTCACTTCCACTGCATTTTTTTGGTTAGTAGGGAGTCATTCATGCCAGTTCAATTCAAAGAGGGGGAACATAGACCCCACCTCTTGACTGAAGGTGTGTCAAAGAATTTGCTTACATATTTTTAAATCACTACATCGATATCACCCATAATGAAAAAACAATTTCAGTGAGAGGCTGAACATCTGTTCCTGAAACTCAAGTATTGGAAGGGACATCTACATGGATGCTGAAGTCGCCATGATGATAACAGTATTTGGAGCAAAAAGGAAACCTATGAACCAGTTGCCAAAGTCTTCAGAAAAGAAATATGAAGGGGTTTCTTGGATGTCGGTGTCATGGGGTAGTACATGGCGACAACATGCAGGGGTAGAGGATGCCTTAACCAGATGGTCGTTATTATTAAACATAATCAGGTATAATCACAATCTGTTTCCTCCTGCCTCCTCAAAGGAGGAGGGGTTTTTCCTCATAAGAGCAGAAAATTAATGGTCTACCAAGGCAATGGGCAGCCAAGATAATGTCATTCTTACCTTTGACCCCTGTGACATTTGAAGAATGAAGAAGGACATGAATTTCTGAAAGGGCTGCAACAGACTCAGTGCCCTCTGAGAAGAGCCAGGTTTCAGGTTAGGCAGAGACAAGAGTATTGTGTGATGGCCTCAGAATTATTTACAATGGAACTCATTTTCCAGAGGTTCCAGTAAAGTGAGTTAGGAGGGAAGACAGCAGAAGAAGAGATATAGAAGATAAAATTTAGCAATGTTTGTGGTTGCAAGTAAAAGGAAGAAACACATACAATTAAATCAAAGGGACATTTATTATATCTAACAAGAAATCTTGACAGAGATTGAGCCTGGATTCCTTTGAGTCTACCAATCTGTCATCTGCTATGTGTAGCAATGCCTCCCTTCATAATACAAATAAGTCTGTCCCAGCTACATGTCACATCCTCAGAAATTAGCATCTACCCTTGAAGCAAAGTGAGAAGAAGCAAAAAAGACTTTTCTCCTCACTTGCCTATTTTTTTTAATGAGGAAGGAAAGCTTACCCATAAGCCTTCAGCTGACTTCCCTTAAATTCCACTGTCACAACCTTCATCCCTATATCAATCATTGGCATAGAGGAAGGATAATCATGCCTTAAACCAATCATGATTCACCTCTTAGGCTGGGCACATTGCAACCCAAACAACAAAATCATGTCAGCAAGGAAAAGGCAATGGCTGCTAGAAAGGCAAGCAACAATATCAGTCATGCTGAGGGATAGAGCTTCAAGTAATGTGGAGATGGGAATGTCAAGACAGCAGGAGACTTGGGAAGGCCTCAGTTTACCCAACTGTAAAAAGACTATGTACTCACTAATCTCCAAGGTCCCTCCAAAGCTGAGAGCCTATCTTCTATCCACAACATTTATCACATCCATATCTTTTCTTTTATTATGGCTATTTTCCCATATTTCCTCTCTCTAACTAGATTATTGGCACACTGATAGCAGGGACCTTGTTTGTTTTGTCTTTGTATTCCACATCATCGGTAAGTATTTGAGGATGAAAGCAACGCCCAGCACTCTTCAAAGCTGTGTGACTTTCTTTGTGAGATCAATCTGGTTTTCTCTCAGTGAGAGACAAAAAGAAGACATGATCATTGTTTCCCTATATATTGAGCATCCACCATGTAATCCCCGCTCTTGTGGAATCTGAGAAAAATGTAAGAGCCATTGGCATAAACAACTCTAAAAAAAAAACAAAAAACAAACAAAAAAAACCAAGCAAGCACATGGAACCCCATTCTGCATATTTAGACAGGAGCAGCTGTGCTTCCTCCACTGTATTCCAGAGAGATGTATTCGGACAATGGCCTGGACACAGGAACAGGATTTACTTTTGTCTCTAAGGATTGAGTTGTAAAGAGCCAGTGGATAACTGAGAGAAGGTGATTGACAGAGAGGGCAGCAATGGAAGAGGAGGGGAAACAGGGGAAGCTGGACATTTCTTTCTTTCTTTTTTTTTTAAGTTTCTTCTACCTAAACACTTTTTTTTGTTTGTTTGTTTATTTTTTGGCTGTGTTGGGTCTTCATTGCTGTGCACGGGCTTTCTCTAGTTGCGGCGAGCAGGAGCTACTCTTCATTGCAGTGCATGGGTTTCTCATGGCGGTGGCTTCTCTTGTTATGGAGCACAGGCTCTAGGCGCACGAGCTTCAGTAGTTGCAGCACACAGGCTCGGTAGTTGTGGATTGCGGGCTTAGTTGCTCCGCAGCATGCGGGATCTTCCCAGACCCTTGTCCCCTCCATTGGCAGGCGGATTCTTAACCACCAAGCTACCAGGGAAGTCCCTGGACATTTCTTTTTTGTGGAATAAAACAAATCACAAATTTGATTATCATTTGGACTTAGCTAAACTGTCATTAGTCAAAGGATTTTTTAGTTATGGATTCATAATTTTTAAAACTTGCTGCCGTTTCTTTCCAGTTGGCTGGTTTCCTAAGAGATTCAAATAGACAGAAATAATCAGATAGAGTGGATGCTTGTTACATGAGAGAATATGTGTACTTTTAAATTTAACTCAGTGTTTGAGACTTGATAGTACAGTTTCCGAAGAGTATAAGCAGTTGGACAGAGACTTACAGAATCCCATAATGTCAAAGTTGGAAAGGGCCTTAAAGATCACTAACTTCAACCACTCTCCCAGTATTTGGATTCCCTCTACGAGCAACCTTGCCACATTGTCATCCAATGAAGCTTGAGCATCTCCAATGATGCAAAGCTCACCATCTCTCAAGGCAGCCTGTTTTATCTGTGGGGACCCAGATTACTAAAGAAGTCTTCTTTCTGTTAAATATATGACTTATGAAACTTCCACCTAGTTGATCTGTTAAACTACTGAACAAGTTTAATCTTCTTCCTCGTGATAGTACTTCAATTTGGGAAAATAGTAACATGATCCTTCTGAATCTTTTTGCTATTATGTTGCTTCGATGTAAATTGTTCCTTTCTGTATTCCTCTTAATGTACAGTGCCTACAAATGCTCAAAATTCTAATGTGAGAAAATAAGAGCAGATTTTATCCTCTTGCATCTGAAATACTCCATACTTGTAGTTGCTATATTGACAAGCTACAATTTGTGGCATTGTCAAAATACAACATCTTTTTGTCTCCTACCTTTCCATCAAAATGTAATCAGAGATGGTTTTAAAAAAATGATATTTTTCTTACTCTTAAGTAACAGACATTCCTAAGGTCACTTTCAGTTACAAACATAGACTCAATTTGGTAATGAAAATGTCCACTTCGAGATAGGAATCAAAATCATCAACTTGGTCAAACGCTATATCCTTTCCACTTCCTCAGCTGGAGTCAGCTTCAGGCTGGAAGCCTGCAACATGAAAAGGGTGGTGGTTTCATGTGCTTGTGAACGGTGGTGGGTGGTGGTTGGCTTCTTCTCTGTTCTTCCACTTGCTAGCTAATTTCTGACCTTTCCACACTTAGTGTGGATAAGATGAAAGGAAAGGTCTTAAATCATAACCTGCTCTCTCTCTGGGCTTGGCAGACGTCTAGGGTTTTTTGTGTGTGGGCGGGTGGGTGTTTTTGTGCACTTTGGTTGAGAATTCCATCTCTGAAGACCAGTTTTCCTGAAAATCTCTTGACCCTGTGACACGTATTTCTACTTTGACTTGTTGTCCTGATGATTATTACTTGAGACCTTTCCTTAACACCTAGAATTCAGCATTCTCCTTCATGTTCTTGCTACTGGGGCCGTTCTTCTCATACAGGTAGACAGATTAAACAGGACTCAAGAAAGCCTTACATCAGCTCTCTCTCGTCTGTGTGGCCCACCTATGGTCCACTCCTCACCCCAACAAACGTTGGATGTAGCAGCTGGTTTTATTCAGCCACCTGTATCCTCAGGTATGAGTCAGGCACCACCAACCCCACCCCTCCCGCCCCCCCCACTTAACAATGTAATGGATGGAGCAGACACTGAAGCTCTCCAAATGGCTTCATGGAAGCTCCCCTAAGGGGAGCAGGCTGGAGGTAAAGTTACAGCTTTTGCCAAAGTAACTTCCTGCCCACATTTACCTCCTCTCCACATTCTGATCCAGTTTGTAGCTATTTCCTTAGCAATTTTGAATGCGGTAATTTGTCTAACCCTCACTTTGGTCTCTAATATCTATCATGCTGGAGTCCAAGATAAACCCAAAGTAAGAAGAGTCTCATTCTAACCTGCTGTTTCATACTCATAAACATGTAGCATGAGGTCTTATTAGCCATCTTAGTCTTTCAAGCCACATTGAGTGTATTCTTTGCCACCATCCCTGTGGCAGACTGCCAGTGTTCTCCAAAATCTGCTCTTCCTTTCTTCTTAGTAAACGAGTTTTAGCTTGTCCCCTTACCTTAAGCTGGAGGATGCATTTCCTACCTCCTTTGCAGCTAGGTGTGGCCCTGGTATTAAGTTCTCACCAATAGGATGTAAGTGGAAGTGAAGAGTGTCCCTGTCATTCCATGTGTTTAAGAGGAAATCATGAGGTTCAATTCTGGTTATGATGGAGTAAACACACCCCACACTATCTCTCCCACTAAATTCAATTAAAAAGTTTGGGCAAAGTATATAAAGCAACTACCAGAGGACTCTGAAAAAGTGCATAAGAACATGAGCACTGAATAGGAAGTTCAAGACTCCAAAGCAACCCAGCAGTGTTGTTGTTATTGTTTGTTTGTTTTTGCCTCTGATATATGTTGACTTGGGCTCTGGATCAGCCCAAAAATGGAATCACAAAGAGGAAGCTCCAAGAGAAGCCCATGTTCTCTCGTCAGAGAACCAAGAATGGTAGTTACAAAAATTTATGCATGCGTGAAAACTCATAGAACTATACACCCCCAAAAATGAAATTTACTACATGTAAATTAAAAATAACTTTTAAAAAAGAAATCACTTTCCCTAGACATTCTTCTTCCAACACTTTAGAAAATTGGCGTAAAACTGAGCCATCTTGCCCACTCAGGCAAGGATAACACCCTAGTGGATAGCAGAGGAATGGCACAGGGAGTACACCCAGCAGTCTGGACTACTCTCTGGGAGGTCTGCTTTCTGTAACATCTTCACCTCTACTTTACCTAATCAAACCTCTAATGCTTTTCACGTGGATGACAACTAAACTGTGTCTGCCCCATCTATCATGGGTGCAGGCAGCTGTTTAAACTCAGGCAACGTGTCATCCAAGCTAATCTGGATTGTATTGGATTTACATTCTGTCATAAAATATATTTGCCATTCCTCCCAAGTAAGCCATACCTGAAAATTTAATACTGATAAAGGCATGGATAAACATGTTGATTAAGACCACAGAGAGAGCCACAGGGCACCAATGACCTTTACTTCAAGGAGAAAAGGAGAGAATGGAGAATGCTTACCAAAACATGAAGAACTGATAAAACTTTTCAACTGGAATTTCTATTTAGGCTGATAGCAATGAATTTGATTGTCAAACAAAGCATTAATCCATCTAATTATGTCAGGTCTAGCTTATTTTTCCCCATTTTATCCACAAGAAAATAATGGGAGGTTTTTCATTAGTGACTTGCTAAAATGCAAATATACTCTGTCTTTCACATTTCTCTGGCAGTCTAGTTTTTGACAAGGCAAATAAAAAATAAATTTAGCTAACAAACCTTGTTTTTAGTATGCTAAAATTTGTCTTGGTGGTAAACTTCCTTTAGAAGGCAGACAAACAATATAATGATCAATTCTAAAATCTTGTTCAGGAGTGAGTATACCAATCTGAGGTTTGCTGAATCTATACTTTACCCTCTTTTTGAAAATCAGAATATCTTTTTTTTATGTCCATAGTTTTCTGGCTCATCTTTTCTTTGTCTTAATTCGTCAACAATAATCAAAGCAGATCAATGACCTGACTTACAAGTTCTCCACAACCATGAGAAATAATCTGGTTCACATGCCTCCCCCCCCAAAAAAAGTCACCTGTAGTATCTGGGTTGCCTGTCTTTCAAACTCTTTATCCAACTGAGGTTTCAGTCCTTCATATCAGAGTTCATTTACTCATTACCTCATTCACCCATTCAACATACATCTGCTGAGAGTCTGCTATGAGAACCAGACTTTGTTGGAAGTGTTGAAGATTCAGCAGAGAACCAAACAGACAGAAATCCCTCAAGGAGTTTATAATTAATGAAATAAAAGTATAAAATTATAGAGTGTCAGCTGGTGACCAGTTGGATGAAGATGGATATTTTAGGGAAGAGGAGGCTGGTATGAGTGTGGGATTAAAATTCTTAAAAGGATGGTCAGGAAAGGAGTTACTGAAAAAAAGATTCACTTGAGCAAAGGATTGAAGGTGGGGAAGGAGAAAACCATGCAGATTTCTGGGGTAGAGGGTTCCAGGCAAAGGAAGTAGCAAGTACCAATGCCCCCAAGACAGAAACATGCTTGACATGTTTGATAAACAGTAGGAAGGACAGTGTTGTGGGAGGGGAATAAGTGAGTGGTAGAGAACTAGGACATGAAGACAGAGAGGCGATGGGTAAAAGACTACATAGGAGAGGGTTAGTCTCCAAGTTCTACATTACTTGACCCTCACTGGGAGTTTCTGGAGGAATTTAAGACATTAATGACATATAGTGTTTCTCTGCCTCCTTTCTGGAGGGGTCTCTTTTTAAATTTATTTAGCAAATATTTATTAAGTACCTATAATGTGCCAGGTGCCTTGTAGGGACTGTATAAACCTCCCAGGAACCTTACAGTCTATTGGGAAATAAAGCCTTTATAACTCACTATGGGGACTTTAGCTTTTACTCTGAGCAAGAAGGCAAGCACTGGTTTGAGCAGAGTAGTGACTTTGACTTAGGTTTTAAATGGATCATTCTGGCTGCTGTGCTAAAAATAAATTCTAATAGTTCAGGAAGGAAAGAAGGAAAACAATTAGGAGAATATTGAAATAATCTATGCAAAAAAGGATGCTTCAACCAGCATAGTAGTGAAGACAGACAATGTCAGAATCTGGGTACATTTTAAAAGTAGAGTCTACAGAATGGATGTGGGGATGGAAAGAAAACGAGATGTCCAGGATGGATCCAAGGCTCCAAGTTTTTGTTTCCCCCTCCAAGGAATCAAAAAGAGTCACCATTTCTTTAGCTGGAGACAACAGTGGAAGAGGAGAATTGAGTGAAAAAAAAATCAGGGGTTTTGTTTTGGACATTTTAATTTTGAGAGGTTTATTATATATCCAAGTGGAGATGATGAATAGGCAAGACTTGGAAAATGTCCAGGTGTGAGACAGAAATCAGGGAGTCATAAGCATATAGATGGAAGTTAAAACTGTGAAGCTCTAAGAAGTTACCAAGGAAGTGAGTGAAGACTAAGTCCTAGGGCACTTGAATACTTAGAATTGAGGGAGATAAGGAGAAACAGCAAAAAAAGGATTGAAAAGAAGCAATCAGGAAGGTAGAAAAAGAAGTAGCCAAGAGAGTGAGGTGTGTTGGGAGCCAAGTAGAAAATCATATCAAGGAGGACAGAGTGATCAAGAGTTACTGTTAGGAAAATTCAGACGAAGGCTAAAGACTAACTATGTGGAGGTCATCTGTGATGCTTACAACAGTAATTTTGGTGATGTGCTGGTCTGAAAAGAATTGGAAGAGTGGGACTGGAGCAGCAAGACTAGACATCTTTTTCTGTAAACTTAGGAAGACAAGGAAACAAGTTGAATTTTGGTTTGTTTCTTTGTTTTTGATTTTTTTAAGAAGGGAAAAATTACAATATCTTTGCATGATGGAAATGATCCAGTAGAGCACAAAAAAGGTATAATTTTAGAAAAAAAAAAAAAAGAGAGAGAAATTTCTGGAATGTCGTCCTTGAGTAGGTAAGGAGATGAGATCTAGTGGGCAGATGAAGAGCTCGACTTCAGACAGGCACACAGAGAGATTGTGGGTATTATTCCCACCCTCCATTTTTTCTAAGTAAATCACCAGGCCCCTCATCTTATAGTTTTACTATTCTTATACATAATGCATGCTACTGTTTTCTATAAATAAGATTTAAACTTTTATCCCCCGCTCATTGATCAGGTGAAGTGGCTCCTGAATAATTTTGTATTCATTCGTATTCACTGAGACACTTCATTGTTCCAGGACTGTCCTGAGCACCATGAGATGCAGCAGTGAACAAGACAGAAAAGGCCCTGCACTCCTAGAGCTTGCACTAACAGTAGAAGGAGAAGGCCAATGTGCCAGTAGATAAGCAAATGAAGAAGATGAGTTCAGATGGTGATGAATGCAGAAACAGAACCTCCCTGGAGTAAAGAGGGTAGGAGCTTGTTTAGAGTGAGCCAAGGGGTAAGGGAAAGTCTTCAGTACTTGAGCTGCAACCTGAACTTTGAGAAGGAACCTATTGTGGGTGAGGGATGCTGGAGATGGAGGCAGAGACGATGCAGGGGAACAAAAGAAAAGAACAAAGGGAAGTCCAGTTTGATTGGAGTGTAGTGAGCACAAGATAGGCAGGTGCTAGAGAAGGTCAGGTGGTAAAGACTTGGGAAGGTACTATAGACTGAATGTTTGTGTTTCCCAAAATTCCCATGTTGAGATCTTAACCCCCAATGTAATGGTATTAGGAAGTAGGACTTTTGCGAGGTGATTAGGTCATGAGGGTGGAGGCCTCATGAATGGGATTAGTGCTCTTTTAACAGAGACCTAGAGAGCTCCTTCACTCCTTCTGCCATGTGAGGACGCATCAAGAAGACAGCTTTGAACAAGGAAGCAGGCTCTCACCAGACAGCGAATCTTTCAGCACCTTGATATAGGACTTCCAGCTTCTAAAACTATGAGAAACAAGTATTTATTCATTAAGACACCCAGCCTATAGCATTTTTGTTATAGCAGCCCAAAAGGAGACTCAACTTTATGCCAAAGGCACTGGTAAGTCATTAGTGAGTCATAAGCCTGACCCCTATTCCCATTTTAAAGATATCCTTCTGGTTACTTGCGTGGAGAATGGATCGTAAGGGTATCTGGGAGCAAAGGAAACAGGGAAGAGGCCTCTGCAGTCCTCCAGGCAAGAGGTGGGGAGGCTTGTTCAAGAACAGTGGCAGCGAAGATGAAGAGAAGTGGATGGATTTGTTTTCTGTCTCAGAGGTTTGACAAGAATGACTTACTGATGAATTGGATGTGAAGAGTAAGAGAAAAAAGAGGAATCAGCAGTGATTCCTAAGCTTTTGGCCTGAGTCACTGGGTCAAGCTGTTATAACAGAGATGGAAAAACAACACAGGGGAGATTGGTTTGGGGGAACAGTGAAACCTTCAATTCCATTTTGGATTTAATTCGGAAATACCTATCAAACATTCAAGTAGAAACAGTTACTAGGCAATTAGCTATAATAAGTAACGAGAGCTGACACTTCTATGGTGTTTACTATGAACTAGGCACAGTTCTCAGCACTTTACAAACATTAAATCAGCATAGATTGCATTTACATACTGGTGAGTTCACCTGGGGAGAAAAGGCAGCTAAAGGAGGCTCAGGAATAAGCCCTGAACACACTAGCATTTAGAGGTCAGTTAGATTCCCTTCTTCCCCAGATCCCCAGGTAAAAGTCACTGGTTATAGGCTTTTACGTAATAGATCAGAATTTCAAATCTTATTTGTTGACAACATCTGCACAGACAGCTGCTTACCTCCTATCTCTTGGTGTGTCTTCCAAAGTCCCAGGCATTAGTGGGAGGAATTCATGTAAATACCAGCTGTATACATAAGCCTTTCTGTTTTCTGTCTAAAAAATGATTGTCTCTAAGGATGCTTACCCAGTCTTAGATTGCTGTTTATCTCTATTTGAAATCCCCCCACCTCCCAAATGCACTTCAGTGGGAAAACTTATTAAGTTTCAGCTGGCTCTCCATCACATTTGCTATATGCTTCAGGTTGTATATCTCAATTGGCTTTGCTGGAGAAAAATTCAGCTGCCTTCTTCACCAAATTTACAGCTAATTTCTTCCTCCCAGGATAAGTTTTCACCTCCATCAAAACTCTACTATCTGGTAAGTGACCTTCTCAATTGAGTACTAGTATTGATATACATAATTCATGTTTCCTCCACTTGGAAAGTAAAAGGAGGAGGTTGTGAATTCCCCTTTACAGGAAAAACCCATAGCCAACAGCATCAGTCCCAAGGGAGAATGGGTTAGGGAGGCTTAGTGACCAGCATGGCAGCCGTGCAGGCCAGCACCACTCTTGGGAAAGCAACCGTGAAGAGTGTACCTATTACTGATGGATCAGTAGTTGCCTCTACACGGAAAAACAGCCCCTACTATGCACAAATTTCAGTGCATTGCATTCTTAGGGCCGATTTAATAGCACTTACTTGAACCATTTTTAATGATGTGGGCCAACTGCTTAAATGGTAGAGGGTGCATTATCTTTTTCTCCACTGTTTTATTATTTGGGGAGATCAGACTTGGCTTCTATTCATGATCAGCTCCAAGAGACTTAAAAGGGGCTTTGATTCCAAAGTATATACATAAATCGTGTGGGTTTTTTTTTCCTTTTGGAGATGATGAAAGGCCAATATTTTTCTTTTATGCTTCAACAGTAAACAGAAGTCCTTCTGAAATTTTTTAAATAGCAATTCTTATTAATTACAAGTGAAGGCTTAAAGAGGGTTTAAATAAGATGAACCAAAATGATCATGTTGGTGGCAGTATTCCATGTATTATTTCTTTCTTATATTGTGCTCCCTTGCATACAAATTCTCTTTCTCTCAATCTCGCCCTCTCTTTATTTTTCTCTACCCTTCTCCCTCCCTCCCCTCTCTCCCTCTCTCATTGTTTCCAATTTTCAGTCCTTGTCCCATGACATTTCTGTCTCTGATAGCATCGTTTCTGACCTCTTCCCTGGGGTTTTCCTGCTGGCTTCTCACCACGGCATCCAGGACGTATCCAACAGGGAAATCATACGGAAAATGAATCTGAAAGCAAGAATTTGGTTCTTCAAGGAGATAATACGAGTCAGAAAATGTCTCATCTAATTCTCTGGATTCTGCCTTATAATCTGCCATAAAATATTGAACCCCTGATTTTAAATCAGAACTTGAAATGGGTCCAAGATGTAGATATTTAAATGAAAATCTTTAGGGGTTTTCCTCCCTATATAAAATTAATATTTTGATTTTCTGCCAGTTTAGTATATGGATTTCAGATATGCTGATGAACGGATTTTTTTCAAAAGGACTACAGAAATAAACCACTGTGGTATGACTTTATTTGGGGAAACAGCTTCTAATTAGAAAACTGCTTCATTATTATTTATAACATGTTATAAATTAGGTTTGTGCTATGGTTTCTTAACCTAAATATTTTACAAATTCTCCTCTATATTTTTAGGTGGAAATATAATATGCAGAGCTACATTATATGGGAAAGAAACTGAAGCCCCTGGGTTAAGTATTTTAACATCTTAAGTAAAATGTAAATTTTTAAAACAGATCTAAGAGGAAAAACTGGCATAGTTGTATGTTGGTAGAAAGCCCTCAAGGGTGTAAAACCTCTGTGTTGAAGGAACAATCTAGAATTCGGGAACAGCTAGAGGCAAAAGTCCTAGTGGATGAACATAGAGTGTTTATCCCAAACCCCAAACCTATCAGGACAGGGCAGCCATAGAGTAGACTGGATGAAAGTTCACATGAACAGATGGAGGATAGGGTTCCTGAAGCAGAAGGAAACTCCTGTAGAGAAAACTACTACGAGACTTTATCATATTTTCATATTTAACCTACTTCATTAATTCAGTTTTCCTAATGGTCTACCGTATGATTTCTAAAACCCATGAGTTGTTTTGTTCTATTTTTAATAAGAAATTTAACAGAAAAATAGCTCTAAGAGTCTGTTCTGAATCTCCTAAGAAAAATACCTGTATACCTTCCCTGCAAGCTTACAGGAAAGAGGAGGAGAATTCTTGATTTAAAAGGCCTTCCTGTCCGCTCCACCCCCTCCAAGATTAGAGCCCCAGTGATCAGCTTTCCTAGCTCTCTTGATTTCTGCTTTATCATACTTGCAATTAATTCATCATCTGACACTTTTTGTTCCATGGACATCTTCCCCACTGAACTCTTCCAGGGATTCAGGAACCATGTCTGTCTGGTTCACTTTTCTTAGGTGAGGCACTATATGGCATAGAGTCAGTGTTCAAGAAATACCTGTAGAATGAGAACAAAGGAGCATATGCTCTGGTATAGGTACAGACCCCAAGGAAGCTGCGAAGTTGAGAATGGAGCCGCATGAGAAGGGCAATACGGTAACATCATCATCATCAAAGACAGTATCAGTGCCCTTCTATTAAGTGCACACTCTGTGCATTATTGCCTTATGATTAAGAGCACAGGCCACACTTTTTGTCTGCGTGAATTTGAAAGCAGTCCCTACTCTCTCCTGAACTATGTGAACCTGAGCATGTTATTTAAGTGTGTTCTCTCTCTTTCCCCATAAAAAGAGGATTCTAATGTTATTTTTACCTCTTAGGGCTATTGTGAGGATTAACTGAAGTAGACACTGAGAAGGGTTTAGTATAGTCAGGCTCTCAGTGGGTAGTGTGCAGTAAGGACTGGGCTGGAGCTCAGAGAATTCCTTTAGGAATACTGCGCACATGTGTCACTAACCCCACTTTGCGAAGCTGGAACCCCGTCTCTTGCTCTAGATCATCCGGTGGTCAATCATGGAGCTGGGATTATGCCAGGGCATGCCCTCTCCCAATGTGGAGTCTTCACACTAGTTTCACTGACTCAGAGAAAGTTATTCACCAACTAACTACTAACTACTACCATAGTTAAGACCCACTGAAGAGCCAGAAGAGATGGCCCAGGTGGTAAGAGTGAGCCATGGCTGCCACACAATAGGAACAGAGCCCAAAGTTGAAAGGCAAATTCTGGCATGGAACTCCACCTCACTGGCATACAGCGGGCAAGATGTTGAAAGCCTTGTTTGCTGCTGAAGTCATCAATAGAGCATCCCCGTGGGGCCACAGAGGGCACTTCCAAAAGATTTCACCCACCTCACTCAGCCTCTAGAACTGGCTAGGGATTGTCCTACCAACAAGGTGCCAATTAACTAATAAGTCACTCAGGCATCAACAAACCTGGGTTGAATTAAATAAAACAAGAGCAGATAGTCTGAAAGGCAGTTGTCTCCCATTCGATTAAGGAGGGAAAAGCCTAGAGAGAATTAGTAAAGAAATATGGAATATACATTTACCTGCAGTTGAATCATTAAGCAAAATGGCTCATGGTGCAAACTAAACGAGAGTGCGATTGTTTCTGTCTTGTGGTCCGTGTGACATTTTCCCTCCACTTGGGTCATTGACTCTTCAAATGCTCTATTGTGCCAGGCTGAAGGTATAAGTATTGGGTAGCTCTTGGTGATTCCTAATGCATAGGCCTAGCTCTCTGTCAATCAGGAAGAAGGTGATGTTTCTTATGGAAAATACAGAGTTACGGAGATAGCCAGCCAAAAGTGGGTTTGCATTCTGACTCTGCATTGTCTAGCTTGGTTAAAGGACTGCAACCTTTCTGAGCCTCAGTTCCCAATAAAACAAGGAAGTGACTTCACAGTGATATAACAGAGATTAAATTTATTGGCCTATACAGTGCTTAGCACAAAGAAACAAGCATCCCCTGACAATGTTCCTAGCATTTTCCGTCACCTTATCTATCAGTACTTTATGTAATCATTACCGAAACCCTATATGGTCACTAATAGCTTAGCAGCATTCCTGGCCTTGTAGACTAGATTAAAGATCTTGGTCTTTTCCTAAGCACAGTGGAAAGCCGTTGAAACATTTCATGCTGAGAGATGTTGGGAATGGGGTAAGTGTCATGTTCAAATTTGCATTTCGGAAAGATTGCTCTGGCTACAAGGTGGAGAACAGTCTGCAGGGATGGCAGAATAGATTCGGAGATATGTTATGTGGTAATTATAGTAGTAAAGGTGAGGGGTAGGATTAGGATGGACTAGGGTGGCGGAGGTGATGGAGAAGGAGAGAAGTAAAGAGATTCAAGTGATATTAATGAGTAAACTCAGCAGAACTTGGAGGTATATTTAGTATGAAGGATCAAAGAGTGGGAAGTGTCAAGAATGATTCTAGATTAGGAATGTGTGATGCTCACAGAGATGGGCAACACTCAAAGAAGACACAGGCTGGAAGTAGAATGGGAGCAGAGCATGAGTTTGATCTTGGAGAGACTTTATTGGTATTGCTTTGACTCACACAGACTATCAGAGATACTGAGTAGCCATTGACTGTACTGATTAGCAGCATGGAAGAGAGACCTAGGCTGGAGGCAGCATATAGTGAGTCACCTGCATATGACTCTATTCTTTTAACCTTTCCATTGGGAATATTTGTTTGTTTGCTTGCTTGTTGAAGGGTTGGTTGATTGATTGATTTGATTTCATTGGTTTTGGCTGTCTGAAATAGAAGCCCCTTCCTAACTGCACTTTTCTGATACTGTTGAGCCTGCCTTGATGGAGCCCAAAGAGCTTGACTGAAGTTCCCCTCAGATCAACACTGCCAGAGGATGGGCTGTGACTTAGGCTTGGCCAGTGGGATATTCTTAGCCAGAGCTCACCTATGACCCAAGGTTGTGGGGTCAGGTGGAGGTTCTCATTAGCCTCAGCAGCAGCCCAAGTGGCCTTGAGTCCAATCTGTTTCTACTTCACAGTCTTTGCTGTGGTTCCTGTTGCCCAGCTCTCGATTCCTGCCCATTATCCAAACTTCTGGTAGAGTCTATGAGCCTCCCATATCTTCACATAATTGCTCTTTTTATTTATTTTATATTTTTTGCTTAAATTGAGCAGTTTCATGAAATTAAGAACTCTGATTACTGATACCTTTCCTTTCAATGTATTTTCCTTTCTTCCTCTTTCTCCAATTTCCCTAAAACTTCTTCTATCCCGAGTCCTTCTTTCTGACTGGCTACCTCCCTACCACCACCATCCTTTCTAAACTCCATCTTGCTCTTTACCTGTCCTTCCATAGACCCTCCTTATCTGGTCATAATATCAAACTAGGGATTCATAATATTAAATTAGTGAATACAAGGACTTTATAAAATCAAGAATTTAAAACTTCTGACAAGTTGGAAAGAGAAGCTGAAATTTATGGGATGAAATTTAATTGAGATAAATGTACATTTCTGAGCTTAGCTTCTAAAATGAAGTATAGAAGATAAGCAATGGTTTAACAGCAAATTATATTAAAAAACAAAACCAAAAAAACACTTAAGGAAGATTGCCAGATCAAATATCTGTGACATACTTATTCTAAATAATTATTCACCATTTATCTGAAATTTAAATTTCACTGGTGTTCTAGGTTTTTGCACCCCAATGTTCATAGCAGTATTATTTACAATTGCCAAGGTATGGAAGAAATCTAAGTGTCCACCAACAAGTGAGTAGATTAAGAAGATGTGTTATATATGTACAATGGAATACTACTCAGTCATAAAAAAAAGAATGAAATTTTGCCGCTTGCAACAACATGTATGGACTTGGAGAGAATTATGCTAAGTGAAATAAGTCAGAGAAAGACAAATACTGTATGATATCACTTATATGTGGAATCTAAAAAATACAACAAACTAGTGAATAAAACAAAAAAGAAGCAGACTCACAGATATAGAGAACAAACCAGTGGTTACCAGTGGGGAGAGGGAAGGGGCGAGAAGCAATACAGGGAAGGGGGGGAAAAGGGCTGTTATGGGATTATATGAAATCATCTGTGTGAAACTTTTGAAAATTGTAAAGTACTATAGAATTTAAAGACTCACTCAATTTTTTTTTAAAGGAGAAAAAATTTTAACTGGGTGTTCTATGTTTTATTAGTAAATCTGGAAGACTTACTTTTAAGGTTCTAACGGATTGAAAGCTCAGTATAGGTCTTCAGACCTGGGTGCCCTGGAGAACAAATCAATTTTGCAGTATATGAATGAAATAATGATTACTAGAAGAAAGAAATAAATCCCAGGATTTACTGAGCTCAGCAGAGCATGTACTGATTGTTGTGTGCCTTTCCAGGACCCGCTCTTGGAGAGATGCTAGTGAACTAGAGCACTGTTCACAGTGAGCAGTGATAATGGAAACCACATTTTAGGAAGAAGAGCTAAAAGAATCTGAAAAAGGAAGACCAAAATGGATCATGTTGCCAAGACACCCAGAAGGACCCTGATTCCCGTCTTTTCTACTAAGCCTGGTTCTCCAGCCTTCTCTTTAACTATGAGCAGCCTAATGTCTCACCAATAAATTTCTTTTCATCTTAGGTTTGCCGGTCAATTTCTGTTGCTTGCAACCAAAGATCTCAAATGATACAATGGGTTTTTGTCAATATATGAAGGGATCTTTTACAGAAGAGAATTTGGTCATATTTAGAGAGCAAAGCTAGAACCTGAGAATGAAATCACACAAGTCAATATGGAAAAGAACTTTCTAATTATCTGAATGACTCCAAATTAAAAAGGCCTGCGGATTGGTGAGAACCCATTATTAAAAATGTTTAAGAAGAGGTAGGATGACCAACAAATAGGGACAAGATTTCTTTCCTAACTGGGAAAATAGAGTGGATCAGATGTCTTATATGGCATGTTTTGTTTTGTTTTAACTTAGAGGACTTTGTTCAAATAAAATCTTAAATCGAATTAAAACAAAATATCATTCAAAAGTTGAGATACAGTGGTAGTTGTAGATAGGGATCAAGTTACCCCTGTTTATCCTTCCCCTAAACTTATAGACATTCCAGAATGGAACTTTTGGAACCTAGGGCTCATTAAAGCATAGTTTAAAATCACTGAACTAAAATAGCTAATATTTCTTTGAGCACTTTCAATGTCTCAGGTACTCCACTAAGTACTTTTTATGTATTATCTCATTTAACCCTCTCCCAAACTACAAGAAGTACTATTATTAGCCCCATTTTACAGATGAGGGAATGGAAGCACAGAGAGGGTAATTAACTTATTTAAGGTCACACAGCTAAAAGATAGAGGACCTAAAATTCAAATAAAGTTGCTCTGACTACCAAGACTGCACTATGAACAGCTATGTTATTTTGCTTTTAAGATTTACGATGGAGTGAAGTTTGATGTTCAGTGCTATCATTTCTACTGAGTTCTGTGCTCCTTTCATTCATTGACCATCAGATTAATTTCAGCTTTTCTAGGCTTTTCTAAAATAGCACCAACTCAAAGGAATTTAATTTGTTTTTCATGACAGTACAGTTTTCCTTCTAACTGGTTTTCCTTAATTAGTATTTTTTTAGAGTGGTTCACATACCTCTCTAAACTAGTTGCTTTAAGGTATCACCTCTTAGGGTTGACTGTAAAAGACTGTTACCTGCCGGGGTCAGCATTCGTTCCATCACTTTAAGCGTTCATTGTGCCTCCTTCATCTTTTCACAGCAAAACAAAGTGGGGGAAAGAGACTGGGTTCGTTTGCCTGGCTTCATTTGACCAAATGAGGATGGAGATTTCTCTGATGATCACAGCCTGGAAGGGGAGGCAGGCAGTGGAAGAAAGCAACGGCTCACACTAATTGTCCTGGCGTTGCTACGACCTCTCTTGCCGCTGTCATGAAGCGTCAGACAGGTAGTGTGGAGGCAGCAGGAGCAGCCTGACCTAATCAAACGCTGTCCTGACCATTCCTAGGAAAGCCGCCAGCTGCGGCCCGCAGGAAGCAGTAGCCAACGTGAGCAGTGTTGCTGTCACCCATTCCCCTCGGCTCAGTGTGATCCTTGACTCATGCTGTTAACCACGTCCTACCGTTCTCTGTCCCCATGTGAGAAAGCAGATTCCTAAAGGCACAGGCCACCAGGACCAGGCTTTATGTTAGGGGCCTGGGTTCCGGAGAAGGGGTACAAAGGAACAGCCTCCCCTGCCTCGGCCTTCTGCGTTCTCCTTCCCACAGGTGGGCTCTCTGTCACCTGTGAATCTACCCCATCCATCCCGTCACTCACTGCCGCTAACAGGCTGTCAGGGTCTCAGTTTTCTCTTTGTGAGGTGCTCTCAAATACTGTTTGTCTAATGTCCCCCATGAGCCCCAAAGGCATGGACCGTTACTTCATATTTTGTAAAGGATGGTGTAAGTTCAGCACTCCATACATATAAAATAGTGAATAGCAGATTTCCCCCATACCGAAGCCATTCCATTTTCTTCCGCAAAACAGCTCCTTTTATCTCTATGCAGAAAGCCCAATGAGGCAAATATCTTCATTGCTCAGACAGCTACAAAATGTGATCACATTTCCCCCCACAGCTAATGTGCTCTTATGTATAAAATTTAAATTTGAAAGTCTGAGCAGATGGCCTATAAAGTCTTGTTTTCCCTCTGAATTTAATTTCTTCCTGCTTATAGTGGGATTTTTTTTAAATCATTTGAAAAGGAACAATAAAACGTTTCTGTAGAGTGTAATAATCATTATCTTAATGATTGTTCACTGCCAGAGGTATCCCAGAGGAAAGATTGGACCTTGACTTTGGGTCTGGAATCTTACCTGCCCTGTCACGTTCACAAACATTAATCAGTTCCACAAAACCTTGCCAACTGGGCCCTGCACATTTTGGAATTGGTCATCATTCTTACTTGAACTAGGCAGAAGTTTACCTTATTTTAGAAAACAAAATGACCTAAGTAAATTAGTTGTATAAAGAAAAGAGGCAAAATATTAAGGCTCATTTAGAAAATATTGTTTTTGAGTCCTTTTAGAACTATTTTATTTCATTTTGTTCAGAGACATTAATGAGCTAATTACCTTTTTACTAAAGGAGGCCCATAAGACTCCAATTTAGCAATACTTAATTGATCATCAGTTTTGGTGATTTTATGTAACAAAATTGTGTTGTTTTTCAAACTACTCCATAATTCAGATTCTTTTTTATCATTTACTACATTCAAAGGTATCTATCCATAGGAAGGTTAATAAGTTGATAAAATGTAGGTATTGACATCACCTTTTACTCCCAACGTTATTTTGCAAGTTGAATTCATTGGCATCACCCTGCCCTTAAAATTTGCAGAGCTGAGTGGTGAGAGTACAAATGGATACCCATCTACTATATGTCCACATATTTAAAAGTTATAAATGAAGCTAACACATGTGAAATGAAGTACATTCTATCTGTCTATTTTCAAACATACACCTTGTCCTATAGTCCTACCTTAGTCTGGAAAATTGAAGGCCAGGTTTAAATTTAGAACTCTTGGGTCATCATGTACTATGCCTGAACATGGCGGCATAGGGCGCATCAGTGCCCAGCCTACTATTCACTCACCTTCTCTTCCCAGTCCGACTCCATCCTGCACTGTGCAGGCTATCACACACTCACAGTGCATGCACCTCCTGGCTCAAATTTCCAAGCTCCCGCTCTACCTTTCTCCCCAGCTCCCTGCAAACAGCTGCCCCTTGGGCATCCTTCAGGCCTAAGGATATCAAACACTGGCGTCATAGTCTTCCCTTGGGAGAACAGGGAAAGGAGTCTTCCCTTGGAAGAGACCCATGCAGATTTCTGCAAGTGGGCTTAGGGCCATTGGGATAGGAAATTCCAGGGACATGGATATGAAGAATATAGTCTAGTAGGTGCAGAGAAGGGAGGGGTCCAGGTAGAATCTTATTTATCTGTCATGTCATGTTCACAACCATCTACTGAGATAATAAAACCTTGGACTCTTGGCCCCAGTAGTAGGGTTATAGCCACAGGAGATCCAGGGCAGGGGCCCTGCCAGCAACAGGACTGTCTGTTGTCACAGTACTATGAATGAGGCCCGCAGTACTTGTTTCACAAAGTAGTCACTAGGCACTGAGAAGTAGCACTGGCAAGAGTCCTACTATGTGCCATAAGAAAGACAAACATCTATGAGATTTAGTCTCTGTCCTCAAAGAACTTACAGTCTAGCTTGGAAGATCAAAAGCACAGAAAATAATTGTGCTACAGAGATGAAAGCCCAAAGAAGAGGTAGAAGTCGAGTCAATGGTTTATTCTTCCCCAGAAGCAGTTAGGGACTAAGAATTATTAAATACACAAGTCTTCTTTAACCACTTAGATAAAATGTTCTACCTTCCTAAATCAACCTTCATGACTCTCCTTGAAAGAAGCTTAATATTATCCCATAGAACACTCTGGAAATGAACAGGTTAAGATTTTGGCTTCCATCCCTGAGCAAATCTGATGCAGGCAGGATTAGAAGGAGAAAGATTCAGCTCCCAGTTCAGCACATTGTGTGCCAACCCATCTGCCCACATCAGTGTCTATTTAAAAGTGAAGCCAATCAGACTAGCCCCATCTTCACCTGTCCTACTGATCGCCCATAGCAAGGGAGGAACAGAAAGCCCACACGTTGGTCTGGAAAATTGAGCCTCTGTGTAATTTCCAGTCGTGTGTCTGCTTGGAGGCACACAGCCAACAAAGCCATCAATCTGGCAGTTTTCTAACACTGACCCAGTATATATTTGCTAGGCCATTTGCACCATCTGCCATGCAAATGTCAGTTAAGGAAATAGAGAGTTGTGGGAATATCAGGGTTAAAATGCTATTTAGCAGGAATGCCCACAGGAGAACAAAGAGCTGGGAGAGCCAAGGGCAATAAAAAGAGAACAGAGGTTTAACAGACCAAGGCTCCCAACCTCGTTCTCTCTTCAGGCTTATTTTATTATGGCACCTTCAGAAACATGGGCCTTCCTTACTGACAAAGACACTCTGTATGATTCCATTGAATTAAAGCTCTCATGTAGCAACTATATACATTACATTTATGTATAAACTTACATTTCATATATATAAATATATAATTTATATGTAATTATATATATAAATTTTTATAAATTTTGTAAGTTTGTATATATAATTTTATAAATTTTTAAAATTTATATATAATGTATATATAATCTTTATATATTCATATACATAAAAATTTTAAGGGGAAATACAGCATCCATAGTTCCATCTCCCTAAGATAGCTCCCCCTCCCCTCATGAATATTGCCTCCTGGTTTGGGTCCATATGTTAGCAATACTTGTAACCATCTATTGAGCCCTTACTATAATATGCTGGGCACTGCATTAGCTTCTAATTATATATTTTTCTAAAGTTTACATCAACACTAAAAAGTCAATATTTTCTTCTAATTTTATAGATGCAACAAACAAGGCTCAGAGAAGTAATTTTTTAAGCCCCTGGACACCCAGCTTGTAAATGAAAGACCCAGACTTCAATCAGTTCATCCATGTCCTTCATACTGAACCCACTCCTGTGGGTATGCACACTTGTTTATACAGGGTTAAAATCACAGAGCATATACTATTTTGTGTTTAGTTTTGTTCAGTTAACAGGACATCATATGTATTTTTTATGTTTTATATAGCCTCATGTTTGTCTCTTTTAACAGCTAGATAATAACCCATCTAATGATTTATATTGATTTATAGTTAATACTACAATGAACTTGTTGATATATATAGGTTTTTGTATCTGTTGTATTATTTCTTTAGGATCAATTTCCAGTAGTAGATTACTGGGTCAAACAGTATGACCATTTTTATGGCACTTGGTATATACTGCCATATTGACTTTCAAAGATATTCTATTAGAAGCATGTTTGTTAAGTGTTTCAACTTATAATAACCACACCAGCACTGGATGTTTTATTAAACATTTTCCAATTTATTACATTTAAAATAGTACCTCAAGCTTGCTTTGGTTTGCCTTTTTTATTCCAAAGTGGTGATGGCTATTTCACCCATCTACTTGTTTATTGCTCTTAGGCTGTCTTATATAGCTGTTCTCTCTCCCTAGCCCAAATCTCAAGGTGCTTTGTATAAATATGTATGCACTCTTCATGTGGAGGTACTATGACCTCTTTGCCTTATTGTCTTTATCCTTGCAGAAATATCTGAAAAGGAAATGCTAACATATAAAATGCCAGTGACAAATCCTTCTCCAGAATGATGTCTAAAACTGAAATAAGAGATAGCAGTATGAGCAAGTTATTTGGAAATATATAGGTAAATATCAAGAGAAAGAGCTGAAAAGGCTTTAGAGAAGTAGCCTCTTGTGGGGTAGTGGTGGGCAGAGAAGGGGACAGGGCTGGGAGCTACTGTTTTTCATAAGTCTTGCATAACTATTTGACTTTTTATGTGGCAATTACAACTGAAGAAAAAAATTAAATTAAATTTATAAATTCTTCTCAACAAATGAATTGGAGGCTCACATAATGCTCTGTGCCCCTGCCTGAGAAAATCTTCCAATTAAGCTTCCTTCTTTCAAAAATTAACATGTTTTGCATCTCCTTCTTATTGCTCACAGCCACAAGATATTAAAAGGAAGGGACAAAATCTGGCCTAACTGTGTTCAAGGATGCTATCAGAGTCATGTCTTTCTGAATTCCAGATTCTCATTATTTCCCTTTTTTATGTACTTTGCATAGCATTAATTGGAGTTCCTGCATTGCAGTGGGGATCCATAACAGGAGGGGTCCTCTCTCCAGAGAAAAACTGATGCTCATTAACAAAAGAGAAATGAATCTTCAAATTAATTTTTTCTTGGGAACCTAGGATTCAAATACATGTGAGTAGTGGTCTGTCATTCTACTCTCTTATAGGAGAAAATCAAAATTACCTGAGATGAATCATGTCCCCTAAGACCAGGCTGATTTCTAGACCCAGACCCCCTGAGTTGAATCCTTGTTCTCCTACTTCCCAGGCATATGACCTTCGGCAGGTTATTTAACCTTCCTTTGTCTCAGTTTTCTTCTCTGTAAAATGGAGATAATAATAATAATAATACCTGCCTCATGGCTTTTGTAAGAAAGTCTTGAGTAAATACATTTAAAGGGTTCAGAACAGTGCCTGCCACAGAACAAGAACTCAATAATGTTTTCAAATAACGTTATTTTTGTTATTATTCTCATTTTGACAGTTTATCCTAGAGAGTAGGAAACTTTGTCCACGATCATAATGCATGGCATAACTGTGAATAGAGATTCGTATTGAATTAAAAATCAGATATATTCAAATACTAACTTTGACTCTGCTACTTTTCAGCTGTGCAACTCTGTGCAAGACATTAATTTCCTCATTATACACTGGATCCTGATATCTAGTTCATAGGATTGACTGGGAAGATCAAAGAAGAGACTGTGTCTAAATCTGCTCGTCTAGTTTTTGCCAGGATATGTTGCTCAAAGGGACAAAGAGAGCAGGGGCACATGAAGAATTATAGCAGTGACCTGAGATGGCTGAAACTGAACCATCTTCTCTTGCCCTAATGGTACCAATTGCAGGTGATTGGTGGGAGAGCAGTGGGAGCAGAGAAAGTTATTGAATACATGTTCATTACTTAACACATAATTACTGTTGAGCCAGGTGCTGTGTTGGGAGATAAATCAGGTCACTGTCCTCAGTGAGCTCAGTGCAGAGCAGGAAACAAAGGTAAACATAATTAGAATACTGTGTTCTAAGTACAAGAATAGAGCTATACAGATGGCTGCACAAAGGAGAGGTGCCTAGGGTGTGGGGAAGCTGCTTGGAAGGGAGGTGTATTAGTAATCTATTGCTGTGTAACAAATTACACCAAAACCTAGTGGCTTAAAACAGCACATGTATGTTATCACATCACTTCAATGGGTCAGGAATCTGTGCATGGCTTAGCTGGGTCCTCTGTTTCACAGTTTCTTGTGAGGCTGCAATCAAGGTGTTATTCCAAGTATGCAGTCTCATCTGAAAGCTCTACTGCGGAAAAGACCCACCTCCAAGGTCTGTGGTTGTTGGCAGAATCCATTTCTGTGTGCAGTGTTAGAGAGAGCATCAAGTCCTCTCTGTTGGCTGGAGGCTGCCCTCGGGTCCTTGCCATGTTGACCTCTCCACATGGCAGCTTGCTACATCCAGTCGTTCAAGCCAAGAAGGCAAGGGAGAGAGCTTACTTGTAAGATGAACATCACAATTATTTGTAACCCTACCATGGAAGTGACACCGCATCACACTTGCCACACTAATTATTCCACTACTTTTGCCAATGCTTGGCAAATCACTAGGGTTCAGCCCAGGCTCAGGCAGGAGTTTGGGGGTGGGGTGTTGCACAAGGGCATGAATACATGGAGGCAGGAAACACTGGGGTCCTTCTTAGAAATAAGTCTACCCCAAAAGGACTCCTGAGCTGATTCTTCAAGCAGGAAAATTGATCTCAGTCTACATGTGAGAAAAGTAGAAGGTCATGGAGGAGACAGGACAAGAAAACAAACCAAAAAAAAGGGAATAAAAGGATAAATGTTATCTTATTTCTTAAGGTGTTGTCTTGGAGGAAAAGAACAGAAAAAAGATGCACTTTAAATAATGGAAGGAAATTAGACAATTGATATAGATAGGGGAAGAATAGGGGTGAATTTTGAAGGGAAAAACAAAGACTTAGTCTTGCTTGCGGAATGTTGAAAGCCACACTGCTGATGAGGGCGATTTTCCTAGATTTTGAACTGGTGAGTGGATAAGAGGTCAGAGTGACAGAGGTGGGCATGTGCTGAAGCAAGGACGGCAGCCACAGTCGTTCCCTTGGCTTTTTGTTTTTACTTCCTCAATAAATAGACCTCTTCATTAGACTGTGGTGGCCATTTAATTAACTAATTAATCACTTAATGCCAGTTGCAACACTTTCCTGAGTCTTTCTAGCTTTTAGTGTAGCCCATGTTCTCATGTGCTTGTTTCCCTCATGTGCTTATAGAAAAGAAAAAAAATGATGGCAAAGAATCACAGCCATTATATTGAGTATTTCAGCCTAGAATTTGACTTTCTCACTGGTCTCCATTATTCTGGCCAAGATTTAAGTTATTACAATGAGGAAGGATGATGAGTGCTCTCAATTGAACTTTGGAGTTCAGTTTGGTCACTCTCTTCTGCCTCGATGTCCACGGCTATAAAATGGGAATAACAGGACCTATCGCCCCTATCTTTTCTAGTCGATGTCACTATTGAATGAGATAATGTAGTCAATACAGTTTAGAAATTATAAATAATACATATAATACATAAGAAAGTAATTCCTCCCACAAACAATTATTGAGTGCACTGCACAAGACACAGTGCAAATGTCTACAATAGAACCCAGCCCTTATGTCTGAGTGGCTCAACAGTACTGGGAGAGAAAGACAACATTTCAACACATCTTTAGAATACAATTTCCTAAATGTGATGACAGAGATTTATACAAAAGCCATTAAGGCTATTGACAAATTTATTGCATCATATATTTTCTCCACATCTTTACTGGAGTATAATTGCTTTACAATGTTGTGTTAGTTTCTGCTGTATAACAAAGTGAATCAGCTGTATGAATACATATATCCCCATATCCCCTCCCTCTTGCGTCTCCCTCCCACCCTCCCTATCCTACCCCGCCAGGTGGTCACAAAGCACCGAGCTGATCTCCCTGTGCTATGTGGCTACTTCCCACTAGCTATCGATTTTACATTTGGTAGTGTATATATGCAGATGCCACTCTCTCACTTTGTCCCAGCTTACCCTTCCCCCTCCCTGTGTCCTCAAGTCCATTCTCTAGTAGGTCTGCGTCTTTATTCCTGTCCTGCCCCTAGGTTCTTCACTAACACATGTCTCTTTTTGAATTATGGTTTTCTCAGGGTATATGCCCAGTAGTGGGATTACTGGGTCACATGGTACTTCTATTTTTAGTTTTTAAAGGAACCTCCATACTGTTCTCCATAGTGGCTATATCAATTTACATTCCCACCAACAGTGAAAGAGGGTTCACTTTTCTCCAACCCTCTCCAGCATTTATTGTTTGTAGATTTTTTGATAATGGCCATTCTGACTGGTGTGAGGTGATATCTCATTGTGGTTTTGATTTGCATTTTTCTAATGATTAGTGATGTTGAGCATCCTTTCATGTGTTCGCTGGCAATCTGTATATCTTCTTTGGAGAAATGTCTATTTAGGTCTTCTGACCATTTTTGGATTGGGTGGTTTGTTTTTTTGATATTGAGCTGCATGAGCTGCCTGTATATTTTAGAGATTAATCCATTGTCAGTTGCTTCGTTTGCAAATATTTTCTCCCATTCTGAGGGTTGTCTTTTCGTTTCGTTTATGGTTTCCTTTGCTGTGCAAAAGCTTTTAAGTTTCACTAGGTCCCATTTGCTTATTTTTGTTTTTATTTCCATTTCTCTAGGAGGTGGGTCAAAAAGGATCTTGCTGTGATTTATGTCATAGAGTGTTCTGCCTATGTTTTCCTCTAAGAGTTTTGTAGTGTCTGTCCTTACATTTAGATCTTTAATCCATTTGGAGTTTATTTTTGTGTACGGTGTTAGGGAGTGATCTAATTTATTCTTTTACATGTAGCTGTCCAGTTTTCCCAGCACCACTTATTGAAGAGGCTGTCTTTTCTCCATTGTATACTCTTGCCTCCTTTGTCAAAGACGAGGTGACCATATGTGCGTGGGTTTATCTCTGGGCTTTCTATCCTGTTCCATTGATCTATATTTCTGTTTTTGTGCCAGTACCATACTGTCCTGATTACTGTAGCTTTGTAGTATAGTCTGAAGTCTGGGAGCCTGATTCCTCCAGGTCCGTTTTTCTTTCTCAAGATTGCTTTGGCTATTCGGGGTTTTTTGTGTTTCCATACAAATTGTGAAATTTTTTGTTCTAGTTCTGTGAAAAATGCCAGTGGTAGTTTGATAGGGATTGCATTGAATCTGTAGATTGCTTTGGGTAGTATAGTCATTTTCACAGTGTTGATTCTTCCAATCCAGAAACATGGTATATCTCTCCATCTGTTTGTATCATCTTTAATTTCTTTCATCAGTGTCTTATAGCTTTCTGCATACAGGTCTTTTGCCTCCTTAGGTAGGTATTCCTAGGTATTTTATTCTTCTTCTTGCAATGGTAAATGGGAGTGTTTCCTTAATTTCTCTTTCTGATTTTTCATTGTTAGTGTATAGGACAGCAAGAGATTTCTGTGCATTAATTTTGTATCCTGCTACTTTACCAAATTCATTGATTAGCTCTAGTAGTTTTCTGGTAGCATCTTTAGGATTTTCTATGTATAGTATCATGTCATCTGCAAACAGTGACAGCTTTACTTCTTTTCCAGTTTGGATTCCTTTTATTTCTTTTTCTTCTCTGATTGCTGTGGCTAATACTTCCAAAACTATGTTGAATAATAGTCGTGTAAGTGGGCACCCTTGTCTTTTTCCTGATCTTAGAGGAAATGCTTTCAGTTTTTCACCACTGACAATGATGTTGGCTGTGGGTTTGTCATATATGGCTTTTATTATGTTGAGGTAGGTTCCCTCTCTGCCCACTTTCTGGAGAATTTTTATTATATAGGAGTGTTGAATTTTGTCAAAAGCTTTTTCTGCATCTATTGAGATGATCATATGGTTTTTATCCTTCAATTTGTTAATATGGTGTATCACACCGATTGATTTGTGTATATTGAAGAATCCTTGCATTCCTGGGATAAATCCCACTTGATCATGGTGTATGATCCCTTTAATGTGCTGTTGGATTCTGTTTGCTAGTATCTTGTTGAGGATTTTTGCATCTATGTTCATCAGTTGTTTGGGCCTGTAATTTTCTTTTTTTGTGACATCTTTGTCTGGTTTTGGTATCAGGGTGATGGTGGTCTCATAGAATGAGTTTGGGAGTGTTCCTCCCTCTGCTATATTTTGGAAGAGTTTGAGAAGAATAGTATTAGCTCTTCTGTAAATGTTTGATAGAATTTGCCTGTGAAGCCATCTGGTCCTGGGCTTTTGTTTGTTGGAAGATTTTTAATCACAGTTTCAATTTCATTACTTGTGATTGGTCTGTTCATATTTTGTATTTCTTCCTGGTTCAGTCTTGGAAGGTTGTACTTTTCTAAGAATTTGTCCATTTCTTCCAGGTTGTCCATTTTACTGGCATATAGTTGCTTGTAGTTGTCTCTCAGGATCCTTTGTATTTCTCTGGTGTCAGTTGTTACTTCTCCTGCATCATATTTTAAATATTCATCTTATCAATACTTTTGTGAAGTCACATAACATTTAACAAGTATTATTGTGCATCTTTGTGTGTGTGTGTGTGTGTGTGTGTGTGTGTGTTTTTACTGTGACCGTGGTGTGGTGGTTAAGCACATGACTCAGGAGAAAGCCTGCCTGAGTTCAAGTCTTGGCTGTGATACTTACAAACTGTGTGAACTCGGGCAAGTTACTTAAACACACTGTATCTCATTTTCCTCTTTTTTAGAATGTGGATGATAATAGTATCTATCACATAGAGGTATTATGAGGGTTAAACAAGTTAGCATAAGGGAAGCTCTTAGAACAGTGCTCAACATGTAATAGGCACAGTACAAGTGTGTGTTTTCATAACCATGGGCAAAGTCCTATGCCAGGCCCACGGATACAACGCTGAACAAGAAATAGTCCCTGCTTCCTAGTAAGTTGGAGCTTAATGGATGAGTCTTATGCTCCATTACACACCAAATCATCTAAGCCAGGAACCTGGAAGTTACCTGAGACACATCCCTCTTCCTCAATTCCACCACTGCTCACCCAGTCCTCACAACTGGTCACTGAGTCAGATCATGTACATTTTCCAAAGATCCCATATCTGTCCCCTTCTTCCAAACTCCATTCATTCATCTTCCCTCACCTGTATCAGTGTCTTTGGCCCCAGTGCCTCCTTCATGCTGTTGGTTGTGTGTCAGTCTTAACACCTTTACCCATGACTCAAACCCCTGTAGTGTTCTTCACCACTTCCTGGAACAAAATCAAATTCCTTAACAAGACCCTTCATAATATGCTCCTGGAACACCTCAATACTTTCCCAGAGGCAGTGTTGCATAGTGGTTTAAGGACACGGACTCAGGAGCCAGGTAATCAGAATCGAGCTCCACCATTTACAAGCTCTATAATCTTGTTCAGATTAATGATTTAACATATATAAAGTACTCTGGCACAGAGTAAGCATTATATAAATGTTAGCAGTAATTATTACCTATGCAGTCTTATCTTGAATCTCTCTTTCTTAACTCCTCCATCCTATTACAACCATATAGAACCATTGTTCATTCCCTATATGCCGTCTTACCTGTTTATCTCATTCCTCTCGTCTTCCTATGTGGTAGACAGACCTTAGGGTGAACCCCAATGAGTCCCTCCTTCTGGTGTTCACAACTCTGTGTAATTCTCTGTCCTTAGGTGCAGGTCAGACCTGCAATTTGCTTCTAACCAATAGAATATGTCAAAGGCAATGGGATTTTGTTACACTGTATAAGACTCTGTCCTAGACTAGACTAGAGATTCTCCTTGCTGGCCTAGTGAAGTAAGAGGCCATGTTGGAGAAGACCACATGGCAAGGAACCGTGGGCAGACTCTAGGACCTGAGGATGGCCTCCATCTAATAGCCAGCAAATTATGGGGCCCTCAGTCATATAACCACAAGGAAATGAAAACTGCCAACATGAGTGAGCTTAGAAATATATTCTTCCCCAATCAAGCCTCCAGATGAAAATTCAGCCCATCTTACATCTTGAGTATGGCCTTGTGTGACCTTGAATAGAGAACCCAGCTAACCCATGCCCAGACTCCTGACCCACAGAAACTGTGAGATAATAAATGTTTACATCATTAAGTTTGTGGTAATTTGTTACATAGAGATAGAAAACAAATATACCCTCATTCCCGTTCTCTTGGTGAACTCCTACTCAAACCTCTGTTGAAGTGTTACCTCTTCTGTGAAGCCTTCCCTGATGCTCCCATGCACAGATGGCCTCTCCCTCCTGATCCCCCCATGGCACCTCTTGCTCCCTTTCATAACAGAAGAGTTGCACTGCATTGCATTTTTACTGTTTACTAAGCTCTAAGTCCTTAAGGATGGGAGCTATGTTTTATTCATCTTTGAATTTACAGTTTCTGTAATACGATGTCAATTTTGTAGGAGAGAGGAAGGAAAGAGAATGAAAAAGAAGAAAAAAAAGGAGGATACCAGGGCAACTAAATGCTCAATAAATGTTTGTTGATAAGGGAATGAATAAACAGTACTTTGATTATTTTCTCCTCTGGTCTATTGAATTCTACAGAGACGCTTTCATTTCACTCTGATCGGCATCTCAAATATTGAGGCTATCATCATAATAGATGACTAAATTATCACTAACTGGATTGCAAACGAAAAATGAAAACAGCATTGAGAAAAGGATGCTACACCAAGAGAAATATTTTTCGTTACTTTTATTGTTAAAAGAAAACCTGGGCAGAATAAGGTCCAAATATAGATGAAGAAGTAATGGGGGTAATTTTTTCAGTACGGCAAATACTGGAAATGCATGTTGAAATAGACCAATAGATAGGAAACATGGATAAAACTCAACCAACTTGGAAAAGATCTCTTTTAACTTTATCAACAGAAATAAACAATAGAACTAGCAAGATTCTCAATTTCTCACACTTTTTATGAAAAAAAAATTGAGTTATTTAATTTCTTTGAAGGAAAAGTAAAACAATTAAATTACCACTTCTTCCTTCTGTAAGATCCTTGTCACTCCAGAGTGCACAGTTACTTATCCTTATTGTGCAGACTTATTGCTTATCTTGTGTGTTATGTTATATCCAAAAGGAAACAAAAGCAGAAGAGGCCCACTGTACGTTATATATATATAAAACCTGGCTGAAGCATACTTTAACCACAGGTAAATTCTGAATTTTTCCTGGAGTCTGCTTTCTGCAGATCAGGGCCACTGAGGGCAAGCAAATGATGAGCAATCCAGCTGCTGGGATGGAATGATGGATGGGTACATAGACAGGCACCTGCTGTTAACATTCAGTGACAGCAGCTGCCCTACAGTGTTATGATACTTGCTGAGAGGAATAAGCATTAACTTCTGACAATAACAGCTATTTCGTGTTGCATGTGTGTCCAGGAACTTTGCAGTCTACCCCTTGTGTTGCTTAAGGAGATATTATACACATCAAACATGTCATTCCCAGTGCCTGGCACTTAGTAGGGATATAGTAATATTAGTTGAACATAAATCTGAATTGCTGCTCCTAAATTGATCCCTGCCTTTGGGAAATGAATGCTTGTGATTGGAATTGGTGTTACCGATACTTAGGTCAATTTGGATGGTATTCTGGCCTGGTAGGCCAAACGTTGAAAGTTTAAGGGTGTGACCTGACACCTGATAGAGAACTGTTTCTTTTAAACTTAGACTTGCACAATGCCAAAAAGAAAACACAAAAACAAGAACATTGGATTTGACTATGATCTTTTGTGTTCAAGAGGAAAAAAAAAAAAAAAAGCCAGTGAGCCAGTGAGTTGTTGGGGAAAACAACAAACTCAGTTAGTTGGTTCTATCAGAGCAGCCAATGGACTGTGTTTCTCTAAGCTTTGTACAGCCTGGGAGCCTCCCTTCTTGGGACACCCTGAGTCTGCTACATAAGGATAAGGATTGTCTCAGTTTCCTATTCCTGCTTCACAAATTACCACAAACTTAGTGGCTTACAGCAAAATATATTTATTCTAAGAACTCCAAAATCAGTCTCACTGGGCTAAAGTCAAGTGGTCTATAGGACTGGTTCCTTCTGGAAGCTCTGAGGAGAGAACTGGTTTTTTTGTTTTCTTTATGCTTCTGATGGCTACTTGTATTTCTTCGCTTCTGGACACTTTTTCCATCTTCAACACAGCACCCAATCTCTTCTGCCTTCATCACACAGCCTCCTGCTCTGATAGGACCCTTATGATTACATCAGGCCCACCCAGATAATCCAGGATAATCTCCCACACCTCAAGATGCTTAACTTAATCACACCTGCAAGATTCCTTCTGCCCTATCAGGTAGCATATTCCCAGGTTCTGGGGATTAGCACATGGACATCTCAGAGGACCATTGTCCAGCCTACCACAATGATTTAGCCACAAATCTAATTGATAGAATATTGAGAATTCAACAAAACAATGCAAACTTAGGAACAAAACCAAATCTTGGACTAACAAATGTGCTTTTAAGTGTAAACAGGGCATGTTGTTTTGAGTCTTTAAGCCAGCTGTTTCTCAGCCTATTTTCCTTCCACAGGACAAGGTTGCACACTTGAACTTCTTGTCAACAAAGATTGCTCACTCCCTATTATCTCAGTATTCCATGGCTGAGAACCACTGTGTTTAGCCCTTGAGAAGTCCACAGGGATGAATAATTTCCTAACTTTTGCTGTGAGGATCCTCTCCTGGACCTCTCTGTGATCCCCTGGTGACCAAGTATATAAATTTATTTCTGATTGTGTTTAACAAACTCAGAGGGAATTTACTCACCCTTTATCAGCATAAAAATGTCCTCACATCATGCTTTCTCCTGACTGACTTCATTTTCTTCCTCAAGCTCAGCCAATGCAAAACAAAATCAGCTCCTGGGTTTTTACATCCTGTGCCTTGTACTCATCAGGCCTGTTGCTTCCAGTGGGTGGGTGAAAATTGAGAGATAGGGGATAGTGGGCTGGGTTGAGCCTGATTCATTCCTCCTGGTTTATTTGGCTCCTGATGTCATCAAAGACCAGTGTTCTATTATGTTTCCTGTATTAGATAGGGGCAGAGTTGCCAGCTGGGAACAGCTTGCCCTCTGCCCCTGCAATAAAGCCAAGCAAAGTCTGACTTGCCAATCTTGTGCCCCATCAGAATATCCATGGGCAGAGATTTTTCTTTACTTAATTAGAATCTGTCTTAGTGGGCCCACCAGGCCCTGGGAGCCCAAAGATGCTCCTACACAGCAGCTTTCCTTCTTTCTCTCTTCTTTTGGTTTGGCACTGCCTTGGCAACAGGTGTGATCGAGAGTAAGGAAACATGCAGTGCCAGTGCTCCCGTTCTGGTCCAGGATGAGAACCCACAACTGAAAATATGGCACTCACAGCATTAGGCAGGCTGCCACGAAATCATCCTTCCTTGGCACTGGTGCCCATGGTGAGCATCTAGGCAACTTTTGATTGGGCACCATGCCCTCCAAACAGATGGGCATGAATGTAGGCAGGCAAGAGACCATTTATTTATATCAACTGTATTTGCTGAGGGCAGGGTTCCCAGCTGGGAACATCAAAACAGCTCTTTGTCCTGGCCGTCTGCAGCTCTGATGGAGGTGAGGCAGCCTTGCAAATTCAGCTGGATTAATTTTGAAAAATAAGAACAATGTTTCTATGGACACCAGGGGACATTTTTGGCTCCCTTCAATGGTTCAGAGCACAGAGCAGGCTGGTCCCAAGTCATTTTAATAAAATCTCCCGTCCCTGTTTGGATTTGGTGGGAGAGAGCCAAGAAAGCTTTCCAAATAAGGCCAAATTTAGGTGAACAGAGCTAGCCTCACATGGAAGCCGGCTTTGTAAGTCTTTTTACACACAATGGTGTGGCTTCCAGAGAAAATTAAGCTGAAGTCACCAAGGCTCAGGTGCTAGGAAAGACATTCTGGTTGATCTCACCACTGCACAGTTTTTCTAAGCATCCATTGACCTTCCTGTTGTCCCTCTTGTAATTGATGAATGGGATCAAGTGTAAGCTTAAAGTGCAAGAGTAGACCTTAGGGCCAACTTCCATAAGAGCTTCAGTTGGCTTTAAGGGTAAATAGATAAATTTAAAAAGAATTATTATCTATATTTAGACAATAAAGAGCAATTGTGCAATTGTAGAGGTCTCTGAAGAATACAGCCTTATTATTAATATTAGTATTAACTACTAAAACATACCGCTTGCTTAACAATGCATCTGGCATGGTCTTAAGCACTTTGCAGGCGATATTTTCGATTCATTTTCACAATAACCCTATGGAGGTGGGTACTATCATTAGTATCATTACAGATGAGCAAACTGAAGTTAAGAGAGACTGACCCAAAGTCACACAGCTGGTAACTGGGATACCCAGGGTACACACCCAGGACTGCCGGACAACAGAGCCCATGGCTACCCCCCCCCTTCCTCTAGAAACATTGAAAGCTGCCATTCTGTTTAGTAACTGGCTTGCTAACTTGGGGATGTTTCTTATAACAGGTTTAGGCCAATGTTTCTCAAACTTTAATGTGTCTACAGATCACTGGGGAGATTTTGCTAACATGCAGATTCTGATTCAGCAGACTGGGTTCAGTAGAATTGACCTGATTCGGTAAATTTCTGCAATTCTAATAAGCCCATGAAGGTGGCACCCAGCTGCATCGAGAGTGGCGAAGTTTCAGGGTAGAGCACTGAGTCACATAAAAATGACCAAGGAAGCTTTTAAAAATACCAATGCCCACATCGTACCCCCAGAGATTCTGATTTAATTGCTTAACAACCACTGGGTTAGCGATTCTCTCACTCACCAGCTTTTGTCATTTATTTGAGACAGGAATGCTGAATTCTAAAAGATGCCCTTGGTTGCATTCCTTGCAGATGGAAAATAAGACAATGGATGAAGATGTGTTGTTGGAGGGCGCTCCCAGTTCCTAGTCAGTTTCTTTTCGTGATGCTGATTATATATAACAATCCCAGAGGCAACTGATGGGATGGACCTGTTACTCACAATGGTCTTGAATGTGAACAGCTGGGAGGGAGAGCAGGCTGAGATCAGCAGCACCGCTGCGATCTTTTAAGAGCAAAGTGTGACAAAATGTGTGTTGATGGAGGGGACAAAAAATTATAATCAGAAACATCATCCTTCTATGGCATAGGTTTTGTTGATTGTTATTTTTTGGTTGAGAGGATCTGAATAGGGAAACCCGGAGCCATTCAAAACTCTACTGTGTCAAACCTTTCATTAATTACACATAACAAGCAATAGTATGGATCAGGTGCTCAATGATTCCATTTATTAGAGAGGAGCAATTGATTCCATGTTGGCGGATATGTGGCCATGGCTCTTTCTGGGGTTTCCTGCTAAGTGTGATCAAACCAAAAGGACTATAGATTATTAAATCCAAATCAATATTTTTGCTGCAAAAGCAAAGCATTCGATGAGAGGGGAAAATAAAGTATCCTCTTTTCAGAAGATCTCAGCCTCATGTATTATCGATGCAAAGATGATCAGATAAAAACTAGATTTTGGCAAGCTGTCAAATAAAAAATGCAGAGCGAATCAAAAATTTGTAAAGTAGTATTGAGTTATTACAATTCTATTATAGATACCAGTAATCATTTTTACCGAAACAAACCTCTTATATGATTGTATAGCTGGGATGTTAGGGTACAAGGATTTAGGACTCGACCTCATTTGGGGGAGGGGGAAAATACCACAAAATTAAAAATAAAATGTGAAGAGTAAATGATTTAGTCACAGTTCAGTAGCAGATTGAATAAAAACAATAGGGTTTTAAAAAAGAATGGCAGTGTTTTCCTTCCTGGGCTACATTTTGCTGACTTCCTTGAAAACTTACTGGCATTAGATTCAGAGCAGGATGAATTGCTTTATAGAATCTGTAAACTTAATGTGTGCACGTGCCACACAGGCACAACGCAAGACATTGGAGAGGAAAAATGACTTGGTGAGATATTTTGTCACTTATGGATTTTCTTTTATAGAAAAAAACCCCAGTTCTATACTTTTATTAGCTGTCTCGTTTTATGTAGGAGCCTTCTCCCTCCCTTTTTGGGACTAAAGCTCTGACAAAGCCAGAAATATATTCAAGAATGGAGAGATGGCTGTCACCATTCCTAAATATTCAGAAGATAATCGCCAACCAAAGTTAGAGCATCTTGACATAAAACATCCCTTCAGCTCCCAAGCCGATTTGCCTATCCAGGATCAAATAAATAGTTGTAATTATAAAATCACACATACTGATCCGTAGTCAGCATCAGGAAAGTGACACCAAGAACGTGTGACAGGGATGGCTACTTTCTCTCCTTGGCTTTTCCTCCGTACCTGGGCAGAGAACAAAGACAGTTTCTTGGAACTAAAAATGACTCTGAAGGAAGGTTAAGTGTAGAATGCAACCAGAAGCATCAGCCCTGGGTTTTCCCACTTTAGGGCTAAAACTGAAATGTGACATTATTATAAGGATTTAAATATGAAACAACTTTGTCTTTAAGAAACAGAATTGACTCCATGTAAATGGACTTTGATCAAGAGGCTGAAAGGGGGAAATGTTTTACTTAATCAGACCCAGAGCCAAACTACCCCATGCCATGAGCCATTTCAGTTCTACTGGGGATGGGAGAGTGTGGTCAAATTTAATTCAACTTTGATAGGCGAAACTTTCACGTGAATTACATATTTGCCAATTAGCCTTAATATTAGACACTGAACACCTCACCTAAAGTGCTGATGCCAGGAAAGCCTGCGGGATTCATCATTCCCTATGCCTGAAGGAGCACAAAAAACTCAGATTCTCTGTCATGACCTATGAATTATGTTGAATCATTATTTTCGACTTGATGTTTCATTCATGTCACTGTGGCTGTTTTCAAGAATGTAGGAAAAATGCAGATACCAGGGGAATTTTCATTTCTTACCTAGAACCAACTTTAAAAAGTTCCCATGACACTTGAATTTGTCTAGGGTAACTGGTTATATGCTCTGTGGTGTTCATCTTCCCAAGACCAGGGCTTGATTATGCAGTGGTGGTCCTCCCAGTCACTAGACTAGGGAACTCAGCATAAACTAGATTAGGGCTGGAGACACCTCGAGAGAGAACAAATGTGCTGTTTGCAATAGGCCTGTTACATGCTGCGTGTTACGTGCCCTGCCTCACCACAGTCCAGCCAGGAGAACAGAAACCACACTCACGATTTCACACAGAAGGGATCTAGTACACGGAGTTGGTTACACAGGTGCAGATGAGGGCACAGGCCCTTTTGGACAAAGTACAAATAAAAATCTCTAGAGTGAAATGCTTTCAAACTGCACACAGGGGTTTGGTCGGGTTAACCAAATGCCCTGGTTCAAATTGCATTTCAGCCATTTGGATCGCCTGACTTGCTTCTTTTGGGAGGTATAAAATCCCTCCTCATTTCCTATCGTCAATTGCAACATGGAGTGGCTGAAAATTGTTCAGGCAATTACTGTGCTTCACCAACTGGGTGCCTTTGGCCATAACGGGCATTTTGGGTTTGCAATAGCTCTGCTGTCATTTCCCTTCTTTTGGCTGATCCTGATACAAATTGCTGACGGCTCTAAGAGCATGTCCTCTTGCTCACTGGAAGGGAAGTCACATTCCTGCAAAAATGCTGTCTGCTTTTAGATATGCCATGATGATGGGAGTGGAAGGGCGGTGGACAGGAGAATAAGGACAGAGGAGATGGCTCACCCCCAGTGTTAATCAAGCCACCACTGATGAGTCCTGTTGACTCTGCCTCCTAATTATCTCTCAAATTCATTCCTTTTCTCTATTCCCGTGAATGTTCCCACTACGTTACTTCAGGCCATTTCATTCCTCAGCTTAAATATCACAATGACCTTCTAACTGGTTCCTCTGCCTTTGATCCAGACTTCTTCCTATTAATTCTCCTGGCAGTGGTTCTCAGCCAGGGGTGTGCCGCCCTCAGCAGCAGCAGGCATTTGGAAATGTGTGAGTGTTTGGGGGTTGTCGTGATAATGGGGGTGGGGGGGGACACGCTAGCATTAAGGGGGCAGGAACCAAGGACACTGAAATACCTAGTGTATTCATCTCCTATTGCTCTAGTAACGAAATACCACAAATTTAGCAGCTTTAAAAAATACCCATTTATTACCTCACAGCTCTGTAGGTCAGAAGTCTGACAAAGGTCTAAAGGGCTAAAGTCAAGGTTTCAGTAGGGCCCTGGAGGCCTGGTGGGAGAATCCCTGTCCAAGCATAGTCATGTTGTTGGCAGAATTCAGTTTCATGGGATTGTAGGACTGAGGCTCCAGTTCCCTGGCTGGCTCTCAGCAAGGATTATTCTCAGCTTCTAGGGGTCTCCCACATTACCTGGCTCATGACACCTTCGTCTTCAAAGCAGGTAATGATAGATTGAATTCTTCTTATGGCTTGTGTTTCCTGCCTCCTCTTCTGCCACGTCTTTCTCTGACTTCTGCTTTGCTCTTCCATTTTTAAGGGCCCGTGTGATTAAATCAAGTCTACCCAACCTAAGTAATCCAGGATAACCTCCCCATTTTAAGGTCCTGTCTTGCAAAGTCCCTTTTGCCATGTAACATAACAGAGTCACAGTTTCCAAGAATTTGAACACGGACATCTTTAGGGAGTCATTAATCTGCCAACCACACCTGGAATGATCTGCACAACAGAGAACTGTTCCACCCAAAATGCCAATAGCAGCCTCATTGAGAAATATGGAGAGAGTGATCTATCTAGAATGCAAATCTGACTGTGTCTCTTTCCTGCCTTAAAATCCTTCAGGGAACCTTCACTGACTTCAAGATGAAATCCAAGGCAGAGTCTAGGAAGGGCTTTATGATCCACTGCCTCTTTAGGCCTCTAGCTCGCATGTTACTATCCTGCCTCTGCCTCTCGGCTTCAGCCACACTGAATGATTTTCTGACCATCCTGTGTGTTCTCTTACCTCTCATTCCTTATGAAGGCTCTTTCCTCCACCTGGAACACTCTTTCCCCAAATTCTCACCTACCTTCCTTAACCTAACTAACTCCAACTCAGTTTTCAGGTCTTTCCTGATCTTACTTCCTCACGAAAGCCTGCCGTGACCCTTCAAGTCTGAGTTAGGACTCGTCCTACATGCTCCCAGAGCACCTGCATGCCCACCCATACCATTCATCACACTGTTTTGTAATTTCTTGCCTGTTTGTTGGGTCTCCCCTAAGCTCTAAGCTCTAAGAAGACAAGGACAGCATCTGTCTTGTTGCTGTTGTATCCATAGCACTCAGCTCACACCTGTCATGCACTTACAGTTTTATTAAATAAATTACGTAGTCATGTTGACTTTGATATAAAGGGCAGAGTAAATTTGGTTCCAACTCTTCCACAAGAGACATAATAATAACAATAGTCATGTACCAACCTTTGACAGTCAGATAGCATTTTATCAGAACTTTATATCTGCATGAAGTTGGAAGTATTATTACTAAATCAGTATTACAGAGGAGGAAACTTTAAGTCAAACAGGATAAATAACTAATCATAGAAGCAGGTGGCCCAGAGGGGGCAAAGCTAGGAACCAAGTCTAGTTTCTGATTCTCAAGCCAACCATGGTACTTTGCTGAACCAACAACTAGTGTCTTACGGTTTATAAAGCATTATGTCACAGAGTCCTTGTAACCTCACTATAAGATAAAAATGTGGATCCCTTTCTCAAACATGAGGAAAGAGACTCATCAATGTTAAGTGACCAAGGTCACACAGTATATGTGGAAAATTCAGAACTAGAAGCCAGATATTCCATTCCTATTGCTTTAACCATATCACCTATTAACTAGGAAGATGGCAGAGCTTGGAGAGTAGAGAAGACTATCTTGGTACTTTATTCTCTATTTCTTCAAGTCATCATCTCACACCTCCCTGCCCACATGCAAGGAACTTAAACCAGTGAAAAATCTATTTAGACAAATAGGGAACTCCTCTATTCGTGAATCATATATATATATATATATATATAATGTATGTGATGAAAAGAAAGAGAATTATGTGAATTTAACCTCCAAAAAGATGATAAGTGATTAATAACGGCAATTACCTTAAGAATAAATAGATTATCTTAGTGATCACAACACCTATGTGATAGAAAATCTAACCTTGAGGTGGAAACATCTGCCACCATAATGTATCAGTCAGGACTCTTTTGGTTCCTTTGTACCCAACCTGCAAGGTAGCCTCCGATAGTCTTCATCTCTTGGTATCCACATCCTTGTGTATTCCCCTCCCACACTGAATCATGGCTGACCCATATCAACAATAGAATACTAAAGAAGTGACGGTGTGTAACTTTCAAGGCTACGTCATAACAGACATTTGCATCTTCCACCTTGGTCTCCTGGATTCCTTGTTCTAGGAGAAGCCATTCACCATGTCATAAGAGCACAGGCAGCTCGGTGGAGAGGTCTGTAGGAAGAGGACGTGAAATCTCCTACCAACAGCCAGTACCAATGTACCACCATGTGACTGAGCCACTTTGCAAAAGATCTTCCAGTCCCAGTCAAGCCTTCAGGTGACTGCAGCTCCAACCAACACTGAATGAACCAACCAACCCCAAGTCAAGACCACCCAGACAAGCAGCTCCTGAATCCCTGACCCACAGAAACTGTGAGAGATAATAAATGCATATTGTTGTCTTAAGCTACTATGTTTTATAGTAATTTATTAGATAGCAATAGACAGAAATACAGGTTGCAAGTGACAGAACTCCAATTTGAACGAGCTTTAAACAGAATGGGACCTTTTAACCTATGTAACTATAGGAAGGTCTGGGGGTACATGGCTTCTGGGAAAATGGAATGAGGAACCCAAAAGGAGCCAGACCCTTTTCTTTTATCTCTCATCTCTGTTTCTCTCTACACATGTTTTATTCTTAAGACAGAAAACACAGCCAGCAACATGATCAGATGTTACGTCTCACTTTCTCCCATCCCAAGGTCTGAAAGCCTGGAAAGTGCTCCAATTGTCCTAACACAGATCGCGCGCCGATCCTAGACCAATCAGTGTTGGCCAAGCTGGTGGGATCCATGAGAATATGTCCAAACCACATGAGTAGGGTGAGGAAAACATTTCTTAGAAGTGGAATGGGGCAGGCAGAGTTTCCTTGGAAGTAGAACAGGAGGCCCACTGCCCACTGTGTGTTTGTATAGGAGCACGAGGGTGCACACATGCATGCTCAGGGTTGCTCTGTGCTAATCCCCTGGTGACACTTGACATTACTACTTTCACGTATCATTTCATCACCTGGCCCTAAGGACAAGCTTCTGACCAGCAAGAAGATCATATCAGCCAAATTTCCAATAAGAAGTAAATCTTGGGGCTTCCCTGGTGGCGCAGTGGTTAAGAATCCACCTGCCAATGCAGGGGACATGGGTTCAAGCCCTGGTCTGGGAAGATCCCACATGCCACGGAGCAACTAAGCCCGTGCACCACAACTACTGAGCCTGCGCTCTAGAGCCCACAAGCCACAACTGCTGAGCCTGCACACCACAACTACTGAAGTCTGCGTGCCTAGAGCCCGTGCTCTGCAACAAGAGAAGCCACGGCAATGAGAAGCCCACGTGCTGCAACGAAGAGTAGCCCCCGCTCGCCGCCACTAGAGAAAGCCCGTGTGCAGCAACGAAGACCCAACACAGCCAAAAATAAATAAATAAAATAAATAAACTTATTAAAAAAAAAAGAAGTAAATCTTGTTTTTCAAAGAAGGAGAGGAAAAAGAAAAGAAAAATTGACCCAAAGCAGCTCAATATTAGAAAACACTTTTTAAAATGCTTTCCCTAGAATGTAGGACCTAGAAAATGAGGTAGAGAAATGATAATAATTAATGATAACAGACACCATCTATCAAGCACATGTCAGACACGTGAGGTTTCTGGATATCACATAATTTGCGCCATCTCACAGAGCAGGTAAGTGCCAGAGCCAAGGCCACACCTGGGTCTGTTTGTCACATGAGTCCAAGCTCTTAATCACTATGCAAAATACCAGAGATGGGCTCACACAAGCCCAAGCATTATCCAAGTTCCCGTTTAGCACCTAAGCTAAGGAGAGGCGGAGCAAGCTGAACACAGCTCAGGATTCATTCTCCTGTATCTAGCTAGACCTCACCTCAGCACTCCTCTGAGCTCCATCTGAGAGAACTGAAATCCAGCTCACACCTGCTGCTCTTGTCTATGAAACAAACCAGACCCAAGGCAAAGGTTTTCAGAGTTTTTTTATAGCAAAACCTCTGCTTTTCATTGTCCTCAGAAATAAGCTTTGCTAAACCAGTTTCATTTTTGGGTGGCTCTCAGAGGGAGTTACATAAAAAGAAAGCCCATGTGACTCATTCTGGCTGAGAGCAAACCACATGGAACAAAAGATTTTGAGTGTTCATCAAGGCAGGCATGCCATCATCAGTGACAAGTGAGGCAAACATGCAGCTGAGGACTGTTCCTGTGGCACATCAACCATCAACTGTGTCTTGGAGAAGGTATATCTCCATCTCATGGTTTCTTTATCTGAAAAGTGGAAGTAAATCACATATCTCACAGTTATTGTGGAGACCAATTGAGGTATCATTTGTAGAAACACCCAGCACGGTACTTGATAAATATTGCTGGAATTTGTCTTTCATCAACAGGAATTTGTTTTGTTCTGTGTTTTAGTGCATGAGACTTTTCTCCTCAAGGAAATTATAAGTTCCTTATGTCAGAGACACCCTCTTATTCCTGTTCTGTACTCTACACATCACCTATGAGCAGGTAGTGCTTGATGTACTAACACAGTGGGCTGTGCTGGGCTCCACGGAGAGCACATTAAACAAACCAGCAGGCAGCACGCTTTCTGGCATGCAGCAATATGCCCTCATTTCAACCAGGTAACAGTAATATGGATGAATACTTCAAAGGCTGGATAAACAGATATCCAAGCTAACAGGCTCAGTGACTGTAAGAGGCAAGCCTATAGATAGATATAAATATTTTAATCCTACATGTCAAAAATAGTGTCAGTAGGTATAGGAGGTCAGTTGATAGGACCCACTCCTCCACTACCTGATCTAGGAAACCACGCCCTCTCTGTGACCCCTTTGACAAGGAAACCCAAGGCGGTCACATTGCAAACCACATGATCCTATCACCTTACTCAGCTGCACAGCTGATTGGACCAGAGCTAGCATTTTAAGATACAACTAGGCACAGAATGAAGAATTGGGCCAATCAGATTCTTTCCCTTGGGAACCTGTCTTAGTCTGTTTGGGTTGTTGTAACAAAATACTGCAGACCGACTGACTTAGAAATATTTATTTCTCACAATTCAGAAGCCTGGGAAGTCTAAGATCAAGGTTCTGGCAGATTCAGTGTCTGGCGAGAGCTGCTTCCTCATTCACAGCCATCTTCTCTCTGTTACCCCACATGGAGGAAGGAAGGTTTCTTTAAGAAGGGCAATAATCCTGTCATGAGAACTCCACCTTCCTGATTTTAATCACCTCCCAAAGGCCCCCACCTCCTAATACCATCACCTTGGGGGTTAAGATTTCAGCAAATGAATTTGAGAGGGACACAAACATCCAGTCTCTAGCAGAATGTGAACCTAGAAATACCGAGAGAATAAGGCAGTGGAAGATGGAAGTTGAAACTGAAAGAATGCTATTAGGAGGCAGATTACAGTAGAAAATAAAGACTGGAGTCAGATGGCCTGGATCCATGCACCAGCTCTGTTAGTTCCTACCTGTGTGATCTTAAGCAAGATACTTCACCCCTCTGCATCTCAGTGCCCTCATCTGTAAAATGGAGATGATCATAGAACCTGCCTTGTAGGCTTAGTGTAAGGATTCAAAGAGTATATGAATATGGAAAGTTCTTGAAATGATAGCTGACATATGGTTAGTGCCATACAAGTGATGGCTAGTATTACCAGGTAGACTCCAGGATCAAGGCAAGTCCATGCCATGTGCAGGCCATTATGAGAAAGCAGAAACTATGAAAGACCATAGGAAGCTGGTCAATACTGAGGGATAATGAAGCATGTGCAGGGAGAAGCCATGAGTCACAAAGACCCTCTAGCTCATGAGAGAGATACACAGAGCATAACCTGTCTTGAAGATGAATTTGCTCCAATTTCCTTAGAATGAACTCCCTGGAGGATGGGTCAACCTGCCTGTTCTCTGAGCTGGGCAACCTAAAAAACCTAAAAACTTGGTTCAAGAAGGACCCTGAATAAGCAGAAGCATTATGTCTTTACTGCTAGGAAGTCTGCAAAGGCTAGATGGAAATAACATATCCCAATTTTTTCAGTAAAGAGAAAAATAATGAGGCTCTGAAAAAAACCCATCAGTATGCCCCTTACCTCATCATGAATTTCTGGTGCAAGCCCCAAGTTGGCATATAGGAGCTTTCCGTATCTAGCAAAGTGATAACCCTTATCAAAGAGGCAGAGTCTGAAGCAAAGAATGTCTTGCAGCCCTGATAAGCTCTAAGGGGCTGGGCCAGGGTAATGGACCATAGGAGATGGAGCAGGGGTCTGCCAGCCTCAATAATACAGCATTGTTGCTGCATTGGAAAATGTTTTAATTTACATTTTCAAGTGCAAAATATTTTCCCCTCATGCTTTAGCTAAATTAGGTAGTTAAAGTCTGTGAAGTGGCAGTAATTGGAAACAATGGATTTTATATTTGACATTTATTATTTTAGTGGAATCTGTTTTACATTTACATCAAACACCCAAGGACCCCTGAAGAAGTTGCTTTTGCTATTGCATTGCCATTTAATTCTGACAATGCACTTCGAATCCCCAAGTCTTAATTATAATTATATCATTTCAGATGGAGTAAGAGATAGGATAGAGGTAAACCTTCAATGGCAATTGTACCCCCATGCTTTCCTCTCCTTTTGTTGAACTTTCATAAGCTGATAATTTGCTCAATGTATTTTACCCTAATTTTTTACACTTTCATGTTGTTCTCTAATTACTTTATATACTTTAGTCTTACTTCACCAAAAAGCTACTTAAGGGCAAAGATCATGGCTTATAACCTCAGAGTACTTGCTTTGAATCCAAGCACGTAATAAGAATGAAGAAATGTTTGATTGACTATTCAAAACACACTAGTGTTATCTTATAGGCAACTGGGAGCAGTTGGAAAGACAAAATTCCAGTTTGGTACAAGGAAAGACTCTTATAGAGCTACTTAAGTTGGATTAGGCTGATCCAAAAGTGGTGAGTCCTTTGTCCCCAGTAGTGTTCAAACAGAAATTCAATGACCACTTGATAGTGAGGAAATCAGCCAGTAATTAAAAGGTTTGGAGTCAAAAAGAATTGGGCCAGACCCCTAGCTCCATACCTTAAAACTGTGCAACCATAGCCAAGTTACTGACCCCCCTCTAAGCCTCAGCTTCCTCATCTTTCAATGGGATAAACTGTCTACCTCTTATGAAAAGTGAGGAAACATATCCATGTAATGAACCGGATGTCCTGAGGGGCCCCCAGATATTCAGTGGTTCTTTCTCCCTTAAGACAGCCCACATCTTTCATGGTGGAGGCAGGTCAAAAATTACCATTTCATTCTTGACTTTGATAATTAAAGAAATATAGACTAAGCAAAGCTTTAAAGTAAAATTCAAAGATAACACTAGAAATAAAACCAGAATGCATACCATCCAAATTATAGGAGAAACTGAAAGTAACTGAGAAAAAAGGGAAAAAGAAGAAAATCTAAGATGACAGAAGCTATAAAGTAAAATGATATAACAAAAATAACATATTTATTAATGCAAATGAAAGTATTGGTGCCAGGACCCATAGTAAAGACCTTACGTACTTTATCTCATTTAGTTCTCATGTGTCCTAGAGGTTGGCATCATCGTTATGCCCATTTTACAGGTGAGAAAACTATGGCTTAGGGAAATAGGAAATTCCTAAATTTACCCAAATTTGAACTGTAGTAGCCCAACCACAGAGGGCATCGTCCTAAACATTATGACACCATGTAGGAACAAAAGAAGGATGCATATGTCTAGATGTCTAAATATGCTCACAGATTTACATTGGTAGGAATGAATGGGTCATAAATAAATGAAAATGTTAAATAGTGTTTATTTCTATCTAGGTAGTAGGATTATGAGCAATCTTAATTTTCTTTTATAATGTTGTCCATATTTTCTGAAATTTTCTGCAGTGAGCGTATATTTTTATAGTCAGGGGTAAGGCTGTAAAACTTACAATAGATTGTTCCTTTTCTTGTTATACTAGGAAGCCTTAAGTCATGGTATAAAATTCTTAAGATTTTCATGGGATTTATGCTTCCTGAGGGAAAATGTTTCCAAAGGGTTCTCATTATTTCTTCCAGTGGAACAAGAATTAAAACTAGTAGATGAAACTGTTTCTTTTGTTGTGTCTAGTATAAGGACTTTTTTTAAAAAAAAAAGTAGAGGAAGGTTTTGTCAGAGGAAAACTAAATAACCTCTCATCCTATGTTACAATTTGAGTCAAAGTAAAAATTATAAAATACGGTTGTCAGAAGTTCTGCAATGAAGTCTGAAGCACTGGTATAAAGTATGTCTCATCTGAGGAGTTCAGAGAGAACCCCACATCCAGGAAAAGCCCCACCCAAAAAGCAGCATGTGAGAGTGCATGCTACACACCAGTCATGTGGTCACACAGCAATACGCTCTTCCCCAAAGTATTTCCATTCCCCCAAACCACAGAAATTGCCGGAAAGCTTCCTAATGTTGACTCCAGCCTTTCTTTTGCAAAGAGGAAACTGAGAACCTGAAGGGCTATATCACTTTGTTTCTAGCATTTTCTCCCTAGGTAGGGAGGAAATGTGTTTATAACACAGTCACCAAGCTGTGGCTGTCACTCACCTGGATTCCTCCCTTGATCTGACTCGTCGTGCCCACTCCAGCCTCTCTCAAATCCACTTACCACCCGCTGATCACCCCACTCTCCGACTCGTGGCTTCCTACTGCTCTTACAATAAAGAACAGTGTTCTTACCATGTTTGACAAGGTGCCCCGTAATCTGACCCCATCCCTCTCACGTTATCTAAATCACCCTCTTTAACCCTCTAAGTTCCAACTGCACTCTTCTTTCTGTTTTCCAAACTTGCCATTCTACCTTCCACCAAAGCACCTTCTCGGGTGCTCTCTTCCTCCATCTGCTGGTCTCCTAGATAATTTCCACTCAGAAGCCCTCCCAGACTCTAGTCCGAGTCAGATTCCTTTCACCCATCATCTATATGTCCTTCCTAGCACTCATCACAGCTGTAGCTTTACATTTCTGTGTCTGTTTTCTCCCACTAGGTTGTAAATCCCAAGGCATAGGGACGTGTCAGTTTCATCCACCATTCCGTCGCCAGAACTAGCCCTGTGCCTGCCACATTGTAGGGCTTCATCAACGTTTGTTGGGTGAATGAATGGGTGGCACATAGCAAATCAAGGATAGAGCAGGGTAAGTGCTTCATCCCACACTATTTCTTTTACACTTTGGGGGACAGAAAAGGAACTTCTGGAATCCCAGGAATTTGTCCACCCTGCATTGTCTAAAATTGCTTATTCCTCTCCTTAGAAACACAGTTTTAGAACCAGTGGGGCATTAGATGTCATCTAAGCTTCTCATTTTATAATCAAAGAAACAGGGGTCCAGAGAGGTTACATGGTTTCTCCAGGGCACATACCAGTAGTGATGTAGTGAAAACCCAAAACCCAAAACTAGGACTCCAGCATTGTTTCTAAAGAACCCATCATCTCTTCCAAATAGGGCTGCCTTTATCCATCAGTTGTAGCTCTAGCCAAATACTTTTTTTTTCCTTCTGACTTCTCTCAAAGTCTACCTTTCCACCCTCAATCCCAAGTCCCCACTGAATACCTGCATTTTACTTAGAGTGGCAAAACTACTTGCTTGTGTTTGGTTCAACATGTTTCCCTGACATTCTGAACTTTCAATAAATCAACCAATGCCAAAAATGTATTCAGTCCCTCCTGTGTCTTCAGAACTAATCTGGGCACCACAGGGAATAAGGGAAAGACACAAACGTCCTTATGACAGTCAAGAAACAGAAAAGCTACCTCAGGAAGTAGGGTTTGCACACCTAACACTACTAGAAGGGGAAAAAAACAGTAATGTTAGTAATCAAGCTTTTGAATATAGACTCTAAGTGCTACAGAGATTCAGCCAAAGAAAGACAAGGAAGGCTGCATGTGGAAGGTAGAAGTTGATTCGGAGCTTGAAGGAAGGGAAGAACTTGGACCTGTAGAGAGGAGAGAGAAAAAGCAAATCACCATCTTCCAACAAAGGATAATGTCTCAATAAGCCTCATCAGCAAATTTTGTAAAATATCAACCAAATGAAGAGCAGGGCCAGGTTTGGCAATGTGAAGAAAAATAAGGGCGTAACGTCTTTTCCAAATTCCATAGGGACAACTGACAGACAAGTTAGTGAGGCTTGGAGTATGACTCTTAGACTCTGCTATGACCTCTCTGTCATCATCTTGTCCAGATGTCAATATTAATAGTTAATAATAAAGTTAACCATTATTGAAATCTAACTACATGGCATGCATTGTGTTAAGTGCTTTGCATGTATTGTCTCACTTATTCTCACTTAACCCTCCCAATACTCCTATGAGAACAGATAATGTTATTATCCTCACTTTATATGAGGAAACTGAGGCTTTGGCAAAGTAAATAACTTGCCAAAGAAGATTACATGGCTGGATTACATAAATCCAGTCTCAACTCAAATTCTCTGACCTCAGCCTGAGCAACAATAAAAATAACTCAGAAGTTTCCAATGCCATTTTTAAAAACCTAAATAATAGCGCAGAGCATGAACTGAGAAAACCATGCATTCTACCTATTATAGATAATTGTAAGCAAATTTTTTTGCGTTGTGCAGGAATCCAGAGATGCAAAAGGGTCAGTTCTCACAACTTTACAGTATTAAAATTTCATTAGTTTAAAACCATTAAGTCATTAAGGGGTGGGGAAGCCACAGTGTATCTGAATTGGCAACCCCAAAACTACACGAATCCGTCTCCATTCTTCCCTCAACACTGAATTGTTCTTCCTGATGTTAATAACAGCATTTTAACACACCCATTAGGGGTAACAGATGTAAACTGCAGCACCAAAGGAAAGAAGAAAGGGAGGGAGAGAGGGATTCCAAAAAATTGTCTTCTGTTATTGTCAAATGATGCTAGCCACCACTTCGATCTTCCCTCCACCTCCGGTAATGTGTGTTGACAACAGTGACACCCCCTGGTGAAAACAAACTCCATCTCCTGCTGCATTTCATTTTGCTCACTCACTGCAAATTACTCTTGACTCTTCTTGTTGCCTCCAGGTGTAATTTTCTTTTCCTCATCTGTAAAAGCGTACACTGACCGGCCCATCTTCAACCTCAGAAACTCAATAACTCAGTGCTAACCTGACCGCAGAACTCCACTACGCAAAGCCCCCCGAGTTTCATCCTGAACACGTCAGGATGAGTAGCCCAGAGACCCAATTCATAGTCCTCCTACTTACAGCTACATTAAATATACGTAAAACAAACTAAATACCAGCTACTGAAAAATAGTTCAATTAAATCCCACAATGAGACTGCCTCTTGATTTTCATGTGTTTGATCCCCTGGGAAACACGGTTGGTGTATGCCTTTCTTTTCTTGTAGAATGCTTTTTTGGTCTCGGACTTGTGTAAATCATACAGCCACCAAAAAGACTAAAAGATGTTGGTATTATTGTTAACCAAAAGCAGTAAAAGATTTGTTTAATGAGTGTGGAAGGTATTGTTTCATCTCATTTGCAGAACATTCTAGGGCATGATCCCTATGGTTACTCACCTTGAGAATAGTATATTGGAAAATATAGTAAGGTGTTTTGTCCCTTCTTTGAAAGCAGTGCAGCATTTTATTTGTTAAACTAGACCACTGAATAAGCATAGTTGAAGGAGAGAGGAATTGGCCAATCACAGGAGAGAGTGGAGAGCTCAGACTCCACGGTATTCTCAAATTTTATAAAATAGCTGAGGGCTTCTGTTGTTCTCTCTAAAAGGAAGGCATTGAGTGTTTCAAAGCATGAAGAATTTACCTTGAAACTGGGTTTGCTTCTATTCCATGCACAGTCTGCACAATGTGAGTGTTTTGCTAACTAAACCTTGTTAAGTTCACAGGTTGGAAAATGTCTATGAACTTTCCCTTAGTTATGCTTTTATTTTGAAAAGGTTCCTCTGAGAGATCTGCACAGTAATTCTCAGGTGAACTTGCATTCTAAATTAATAAAAATTCAAACCCTAGCTCCTTCCCACATCTAGTGATTCTTTTGGCAAATAAACCTTGGAGATTAGATTATGTCTTTGCTATGCATGAACAGAAAACACTTGTATTAGAGAGAACAAAAGCCCTTCAAACTGATCAAAAAGGAAAAGGCAGTTGGGTTGTGGAAGCTATGTTTTTGCTTCTGTTTTGTTTTTCAATGAAAATTGCGGTTGAAATTTCAACTTCATTCTGACACAGTGACGATTCCAAACATGGGCATTTCAAATCATGCATGCAAAAGCAAATTGTGGTGGAAGGGCCAGTTCCTAAGCTCTCTGCTTGCTTTAAAACACACATGAAATATAGACAACGGGACTAGAGAACGTGTTTCATGATTAACCAAGCATTAAAATGACAGATCTGGATCATGTCAGCACATAATATACAGATACTAAATTTATGTTTGGACTTCATTAAGTAGTTTATTTATTTCGTCAACAGTGACTAAAGTGTGTGCAGTGGGTTAAGCAAAATGCCAGGTGTTGGGAACAGTGATGACCCCTGCCCTCAAGGGAGATCAGTCTAGTAGGAGAAGAAAGGGTTGTTTGGGACATACATATACTAAAAATTATTCATTGTTTATCTGAAATTCAGATTTAATTAGGTGTCCTGTATTTTTATCTATTAAATCCTGTACTCCCAGGAGAAGGTAAATGGGCGATTTCATCACAGCGTGAAGTGGTAAGTATGATCTGAGTGCTAAACAAGTGCATACGGAGGTACAGGTAACCCAGATTTGGGGACCAAGATATAAACGATGAATAGGAGCTAACCAGGAAAAGAGAAAGAGGTAAGGGATTTCAAGAGGAAATGCAAGTTCAAAGTTCACATGGAGTCAAAGAGACTGGCACATGTCTATCACTGTTGTTAAAAATGACAGGGCACAGGGTGATAAGGCAGGCCAGATAAGCAGATGCCAAGCCATGGGGGGCCCTATAAAGGCAAGTGGGCACTTTTAGGACGGTGGAGAGTTGTAAAGGTTTCTAGGCAGAGGCGTTATACAATCAGATACATGATTTAGGAAGACTATTCTGGGTGAATGGTGGAAAATGGATTGACAGCTGGCAAGATGGAAGGCAAGGAAACCCGATGAAATAATTTGCCTAAGGGACACTGGTGACTTGAACTAAAATCCTAGCAATGGGGATGTAAGAAGTGGGTAAATTAGACAGACACCTGTCGTAGAAATGGACTATGAGATAGGCACAAGAAGATTTGATGATCAACTGGATGTGGGGTTGCTGGAAAGGAAGGAATGAAGTATAATACAAATACAACATTAATTGAGCACTTACAGATCAGTCACTATGCTAACTGCTACATGCATATATGTACAGTCCTTACAAGTCTATGCAATAGGCACTATTATTCCCGTTTTATAAATGACAAAAAATGAGATTTAGAGAGACAAATAAGTAATTAGCCTGTAAAGCTAATTGTAAGTGGTGCAGTAAGAATGATGACCACGTTTGGAGGCTGGGCAAAGGGCTGAACAATGGTACCGCTGACCAAGATTAGAAATATAGGAGGGTATACATTTGTGGGAAAGATGCTGAGCTCCTTTTTAGACTTATTGAGTCTCAGATGCCTGGGAATGATGTCTGAGGGAAACTGGAGAGATGGGTTTAGAGTTCAGCCAAGGGATTGGACCAGGGATCGGGACTGGGAAGTCATCAGAGTAGCACTCAAAATTAAAAATATAGATAAGGTGAAGGAATTCCCTGGCAGTCCGGTGGTTAGGACTCCACACTTCCACTACAAGGGGCATAGGTTGGGGAACTAACATCCCGCAGACTGTGCCGCGAAGCCAAAAAAAAATAAAGTATACATAAGATGAGAGTACAGCTCACTATAAGAGTATAGATAAGATGACCCAAAGAAGGTATACAGACTGAGACCAGAAAGGGGCCTAGGGAAGAATCCTGAGAAACACCAACGTTTAAGGGTCAGGAGTGGCCAGAGTAGTAGGGGAAAGACCAGGAGAAAACTGTCTCAAGGAAGAAAAGAGGACACTCTAAGATGTAGGAAGTGTCAGCACTGTGATTTGAGCTATGTGAGATGTGCTCTTGTATAGGAGCAGAAAAGAAAAGTTCCAAAGCTAGTTGGTTGAAGCAAAAGGATTTAAATTAGTAAATTTAGGGTATATACTGCTGTACAAGGAGAGACAGATAAAACAGGGGGAAGAGGAAGGTGGAAGTGTAAACTGCTGTGTATTCTTGCCAGCCCCGTGACCAGATAGGAGTAAAGTCGATTTCAATAAAGACTAAATTGTACATTTTAATAAGTTCAGTAAAGACCAATGCCACTCCTGGTTGATCTAGTCATGGGGAGGGGGTGCCACCACCCCATGCTGATGGCATGACTGGGAAAAAGAAACGTAGGGGTGGAGCCATATTCAACCAAGCAGGTTCGACCCAAAGGAAGAGTCTGGGGAGGTGCTGGGGAAAGGAAGGAGTTTAAAGTGGTTTTGGTTGATGATGAACCCAAGTGATGAGCAGAATGAAATTAAAAAAAAAAATTTTTTTTAACATCTTTATTAGAGTATAATTGCTTTACAATGTTGTGTTAGTTGCTGCTGTATAGCAAACTGAATCAGCTTTATGTATACATATATCCCCATATCTCCTCCTTTTTGCGTCTCCCTCCCACACTCCCTATCCCACTCCTCTAGGTGGACACAACGCACCGAGCTGATCTCCCTGTGCTATGCGGCTGCTTCCCACTAGCTAGCTATTTTACATTTGGTAGTGTATATATGTCAATGCCACTCTCTCACTTCATCCCAGGTTACCCTTCCCCTTTCCTGTGTCCTCAAGTGTGTTCTCTACGTCTGCATCTTTATTCCTGTCCTGCCCCTAGGGTCTTCAGAACCTTTTTTTTTTTTTTTTAGATTCCATATATATGTATTAGCTTATGGTATTGGTTTTTCTTTCTGACTTACTTCACTCTGTATGACAGACTCTAGGTTCATCCACCTCACTACAAACAATTTTGTTTCTTTTTATGGCTGAGTAATATTCCATTGTATATATGTGCCACATCTTCTTTATCCATTCATCTGTCAATGGACACTTAGGTTGCTTCCATGTCCTAGCTATTGTAAATAGCACTGCAATGAACATTGTGGTACATGACTCTTTTTGAATTATGGTCTTCTCAGGGTATATGCCCAGTAGTGGGATTGCTGGGTCATATGGTAGTTGTATTTTCAGTTTTTTAAGGAACCTCCATACTGTTCTCCATAGTGGCTGTATCAATTTCCATTCCCACCAACAGTGCAAGAGGGTTCCCTTTTCTCCACACCCTCTCCAGCATTTATTGTTTGTAGGTTTTTTGATGATGGCCATTCTGACTGATGTGAGATGATACCTCATTGTACTTTTGATTTGCATTTCTCAAATGGTTAGTGATGTTGAGCATCCTTTCATGTGTTTGTTGCCAATCTGTATATCTTCTTTGGAGAAATGTTTATTTTTGGATTGAGTTGTTTGTTTTTTTGATATTGAGCTGCATGAGCTGCTTGTATATTTTGGAGATGAATCCTTTCTCAGTTGCTTCATTTGCAAATATTTTCTCCCGTTCTGAGGGTTGTCTTTTAACCTTGTTTATGGTTTCCTTTGCTGTGCAATCACTTTTAAGCTTCATTAGGTCCCAATTGTTTATTTTTGTTTTTATTTCCATTTCTCTAGGAGGTGGTTCAAAAAGGATCCTGCTGTGATTTACGTCATACAGTGTTCTGCCTATGTTTTCCTCTAAGAGTTTTGTAGTGTCTGCCCTTACATTTAGGTCTTCAATCCATTTTGAGTTTATTTTTGTGTATGGTGTTAGGGAGTGTTCTAATTTCATTCTTTTACATGAAGCTGTCCAGTTTTCCCAGCACCATATATTGAGGAGGCTGTCTTTTCTCCATGGTATAGCCTCCTTTATCAAACATAAGGTGACCATAGGTGCGTGGGTTTATCTCTGGGCTTTCTATCCTTTTCCATTGATCTATTTTTCTGTTTTTGTGCCAGTACCATACTGTCTTGATTACTGCAGCTTTGTAGTATAGTCTGAAGTCAGGGAGCCTGATTCCTCCAGCTCCATTTTTCTTTCTCAGGATTGCTTTGGCTATTCGGGGTCTTTTGTGTTTCCAGACAAATTGTGAGATTTTTTTTGTTCTAGTTCTGTGAAAAATGCCATTGGTAGTTTGATAGGGATTGCATTGAATCTGTAGATTGCTTTGGGTAGTATAGTCATTTGCACAATGTTGATTCTTCCAATCCAAGAACATGGTATATCTCTCCATCTGTTTGTATCATCTTTAATTTCTTTCATCACTGTCCTATAGTTTTCTGCATACAGGTCTTTTGTCTCCTTAGGTAGGTTTATTCCTAGGTATTTTATTCTTTTTGTTGCAGTGGTAAATGGGAGTGTTTCCATAATTTCTCTTTCAGATTTTTCATCATTAGTGTATAGGAATGCAAGAGATTTCTGTGCATTAATTTTGTATCCTGCTACTTTACCAAATTCATTGATTAGCTCCTGTAGTTTTCTGGTAGCCTCTTTAGGATTCTCTATGTATAGTATCATGTCATCTGCAAACAGTGACAGTTTTACTTCTTCTTTTCCAATTTGGATTCCTTTTATTTCTTTTTCTTCTCTGATTGCTATAGCTAAAACTTCCAAAACTATGTTGAATAATAAGGTGAGAGTGGACAACCTTGTCTTGTTCCTGATCTTAGTGGAAATGGTTTCAGTTTTTCACCACTGAGAGTGATGTTGGCTGTGGGTTTGTCATATATGGCCTTTATTATGTTGAGGTAAGTTCCCTCTATGCCTACTTTATGGAGGGTTTATAACATAAATGGGTGTTGAATTTTGTCGAAAGCTTTTTCTGCATCTATTGAGATGATCATATGGTTTTTCTCCTTCAGTTTGTTCATATGGTGTATCACATTGATTGATTTGCGTATATTGAAGAATCCTTGCATTCCTGGGATAAATCCCACTTGATCATGGTGTATGATCCTTTTAATGTGCTGCTGGAGTCTGTTTGCTAGTGTTTTGTTGAGGATTTTTGCATGTATGTTCATCAGTGATATTGGCCTGTAGTTTTCTTTTTTTGTGACATCTTTGTCTGGTTTTGGTATCAGGGCGATGGTGGCCTCGTAGAATGAGTTTGGGAGTGTTCCTCCCTTTGCTATATTTTGGAAGAGTTTGAGAAGGATAGTTGTTAGCTCTTCTCTAAATGTTTGATAGAATTCGCAAGTGAAGCCATCTGGTGCTGGGCTTTTGTTTGTTAGAAGATTTTTAATCACAGTTTCAATTTCAGTGCTTGTGATGGGTCTGTTTATATTTTCTATTTCTTCATGGTTCAGTCTCGGAAGGTTGTGGTTTTCTAAGAATTGGTCCATTTCTTCCAGGTTGTCCATTTTATTGGCATATAGTTGCTTGTAATAATCTCTCATGATCCTTTGTATTTCTGCAGTGTCAGTTGTTACTTCTCCTTATTCATATCTAAGTCTGATGAATTGAGTCTTCTCCCTTTTTTTCTTGATGAGTCTGGCTAATGGTTTATCAATTTTGTTTATCTTCTCAAAGAACCAACTTTTAGTTTTATTGATCTTTGCTATCATTTCCTTGATTTCATTTTCATTTATTTCTGATCTGATTTTTATGAGTTCTTTCCTTCTGCTAACTCAGGGTTTTTTTGTTCTTCTTTCTCTAATTGCTTTAGGTGTAAGGTTAGGTTGTTTGAGATGATTCTTGTTTCTTGAGGTAGTATTATATTGCTATAATCTTCCCTCTTAGAACTGCTTTTGCTGCATCCCATAGGTTTTGGGTCATCGTGTTTTCATTGTCATTTGCTTCTACGTATTTTTTTATTTCCTCTTTGATATCTTCAGTGATCTCTTGGTTATTTAGTAGTGTATTGTTTAGCCTCCATGTTTGTATATTTTTACAGATTTTTTTCCTGTAATTGATATCTAGTCTCATAGCGTTGTGGTCGGAAAAGATACTTGATACAATTTCAATTTTCTTAAATTTACCAGGGCTTGATTTGTGACCCAAGATATGATCTATCCTGGAGAATGTTCCATGAGCACTTGAGAAGAAAGTGTAATCTGCTGTTTTTGGATGGAATGTCCTATAAATGTCAATTAAGTCCATGTTGTATAATGTATCATTTAAAGCTCTGCTTTCTTATTTATTTTCACTTTGGATGATCTGTCCGTTGGTGAAAGTGGGGTGTTAAAATCCCCTACTATTATTGTGTTCCTGTTGATTTCCTCTTTTATGGATGTTAGCGTTTGCCTTATGTATTGAGGTGCTCCAATGTTGGGTGCATAAATATTTGCAATTATTATATATTCTTCTTGGTTTGATCCCTTGATGATTATGTAGTTCCTTCTTTATCTCTTGTAATAGTCTTTATTTTAAAGTCTATTTTGTCTAATATGATAATTGCTACTCCAGCTTTCTTTGATTTCCATTTGCATGGAATATCTTTTTCCATCCCCTCACTTTCAGTCTGTATGTGTCCCTAGGTCTGAAGTGGGTCTCTATTGTAGACAGCATATGTACAGGTCTTGTTTTTGTATCCATTCAGCCAGTCTATGTCTTTTGGTTGGAGCATTTAATCCATTCACATTTAAGGTAGTTATTGATATGTATGTTCCTATTATCATTTTCTTAATTGTTTGGGGTTTGTTATTGTAGGTCATTTCCTTCTCTTATGTTTCCTGCCTAGAGAAGTGCCTTTAGCATTTGTTGTAAGGCTGGTTTAGTGGTGCTGAATTCTCTTAGCTTTTGCTTGTCTGTAAAGGTATTAATTTCTCCGTTGAATCTGAATGAGATACTTGCTGGATAGAATAATCTTGGTTGTAGCTTTTTCCCTTTCATCACTTTAAATATGTCCTGCCACTCCCTTCTGGCTTGCAGAGTTTCTGCTGAAAGATCAGCAGTTAACCTTATGGGGATTCCCTTGTATGTTATTTGTTGCTTTTCCTTTGCTGCTTTTAATATTTTTTCTTTGTATTTAATTTTTGATAGTTTGATTAATATGTGTCTTGGCATCTTTCTCCTTGGATTTATCCTGTATGGGACTCTCTGCACATCCTGGATTTGACTCACTCTTTCCTTTCCCATATTAGGGAAGTTTTCAACTTTAATCTCTTCAAATATTTTCTCAGTCCCTTTCTTTTGCTCTTCTTCTTCTGGGACTCCTATAACTCGAATGTTGGTGCGTTTAATGTTGTCTCAGAGGTCTCTGAGACTGTCCTCAATTCTTTTCATTCTTTTCTCTTTATTCTGCTCTACGGTAGTTATTTCCACTATTTTATCTTCTAGGTCACTTATCCATTCTTCTGCCTCAGTTATTCTGCTATTGATTCCTTCTAGAGAATTTAAAATTTCATTTATTGTGTTGTTAATCATTGTTTGTTTGCTCTTTAGTTCTTCTAGGTGCTTGTTAAATGTTTCTTGTATTTTCTCCATTCTATTTCCAAGATTTTGGATCATCTTAACTATCATTACTCTGAATTCTTTTTCAGGTAGACTGCCTGTTTCCTCTTCATTTGTTTGGTCTGGTGGGTTTTTACTTTGCTCCTTCATCTGCTGCATATTTCTCTGTCTTCTCATTTTGCTTAACTTTGTGTTTAGGGTCTCCTTTTTGCAGGCTGCAGTTTCATAGTTCCCATTGTTTTTGGTGTCTGCTCCCAGTGGGTAAGTTTGGTTCAGTGGGTTGTGTAGGCTTCCTGGTGGAGGGGAATGGTGCCTGTGTTCTGGTGGATGAGGCTGGATCTTATGTTTCTGGTGGGCATGACCACGTCTGGTGGTGTGTTTTGGGGTGTCTGTGACCTTATTATGATTTTAGCAGCCTCTCTGCTAATGGGTGTGGTTGTGTTCCTGTCTTGCTAGTTGTTTGGCATGGGGTGTCCAGCACTGGATCTTTCTGGTCGTTGAGTGGAACTGGGTCTTAGCATTGAGACGGAGATCTCTGGGAGATCTCTCGCCAACTGATATTACATGGGGCCAGGAGTTCTCTGGTGGTCCAATGTCCTGAACTCAGCTCTCTCACCTCAGAGGCTTAGGCCTGACACCCGGCCAGAGCACCAAGACCCTGTCAGCCACACGGCTCAGAAGAAAAGGGAGAAAAAAAAAAAAAAAGGAAAAAACATAAAATAAAATTAAAAAGTTACTAAAATAAAAATTTTTAATAATATTAAAATAAAAAATATTTAAAAAGTAATTTAAAAAAAAGAAAACCAAGAAGAGAGCAACAAATCCAATAAACAAATCCACCAATGATAACAAGCACTAAAAACTAAACCAAGATTAACATAAAAATCAGAAACTGGTCAGTCGCATACAGCAAACCCCATGTCTACAGTTGCTCCCAAAATTCACCGCCTCAGTTTGGGGATGATTTGTTGCCTATTCAGGTATTCCACAGATGCAGGGTACATAAAGTTGATGGTGGAGATTTAATCCTCTGCTCCTGAGGCTGCTGGGAGGGATTTCCCTTTCTCTTCTTTGTTCGTACAGCTCCTGGGGTTCAGCTTTGGATTTGGCCCTGCCCCTGTGTGTAGGTCACCTGAGGGTGTCTGTTCTTCGCTCAGAGAGGATGGGGTTAAAGGAGCAGCTGATTAGGGGGCTCTGGCTCACTCAGGCTGGGGGGAGGGAGGGTTACGGAATGCTGGGTGAGCCTGTGGCGGCAGAGGCCAGTATGACATTGCAACAGCCTGACGCACGCTGTGTGTTTTCCCGGGGAAGTTGTCCCTGGATCAGGAGACCCTGAGAGTGGCAGGCTGAACAGGTTCCCAGGAGGGGAGGTGTGGAGAGTGACCTGTGCTTGCACACAGGCTTCTTGGTGGCTTCAGCAGCAGCCTTAGCGTTTCATGCCCATCCCTGGTGTCCACGCTGATAGCCGCAGCTCGCGCCCATCTCTGGAGCTCGTTTAGGCAGTGCTCTGAATCCCCTCTCCTCGCGCACCCCGAAACAATGGTCTCTTGCCTCTTAGGCAGGTCTGGACTTTTTCCCGGAGTCCCTCCCGGCTAGCCATGGTGCACTAGCCCCCTTCAGGCTGTGTTCAAGCAGCCAACCCCAGTCCTCTCCCTGCAATCTGACCTCCGAAGCCAGAGCCTCAGCTCCCAGCCCCTGCCCGCCCCGGCGGGTGAGCATTCAAGCCTCTCGGGCTGGTGAGTGCTGGTCGGCAGTGATCCTCTGTGCGGGAATCTCTCCGCTTTGTCCTCTGCACCCCTGTTGCTGCGCTCTCCTCCATGGCTCCAAAGCTTCCCCCCTCCACCACCCACAGTCTCCACCCACGAAGGGGCTTCCTAGTGTGTGGAAACTTTTCCTCCTTCACAGCTCCTTCCCGTCCCTATTCTTTTGCAGGTCCCGTCCCTATTCTTTTCTCTGTGTTTTTTCTTTTTTCCTTTGCCCTACCCAGGTACGTGGGGAGTTTCTTGCCTTTTGCAAGGTCTGAGGTCTTCTGCCAGCGTTCAGTAGGTGTTCTGTAGGAGTTTTTCCACATGTAGATGTATTTCTGATGTATGTGTGCGGAGGAAGGTGATCTCCATGTCTTACTCCTCCTCCATCTTGAAGGTCCCCCCCAGAAATTCAAATTTTTCGAGGAAGAAGTCAGTGTCAATCCAGGCTAATAGTGATTTGAAATGTTATGGACTGTAAAAGATGTTAAAATGTGAGAAAAAAAAAAAAGAAATAAAAAGTGCCCTAGGCTCTATGAAATAATATAGTTATTTCATGTTTCTACCAATTGGCGCAAAGGAACCATGGACTTCCCCTGGTGCCCCAGGAAATTGACTTGGATCAGAACTTAGATGGGTTACCCTGGGATCAGAGCTTACGTTGCTCTGTCTTACTCTCATCCAAAGCACTGGCCCTGCCCAGAGAGGTCCTGAAAGAAGAACAGGGAGTTTTATCAGGCTTGGCTCAATGATCAGGGTGATGGAGGCTTCAGGCCATAACTGTTCCAGTCCAGCAGAATTCTTCTTAGGGCAGATGGCAAGCTGTGTTACTGGGCTCACTGCAGAGACCAGATCACACTCTTCTTCCAAGTCAATAAAATAAGGACTAAAATAGTCCAGTGGGCAACTACATCACTGCTCTTCTTTCCAAGAACAATTCTGATGGAATCAAGGAGAAGAAAAATTGTATTGAGTCGAAGTTGGAAAGGAGGTGAATAAACAGGCAGCATGTGAAAATGATGCTTATGATAAGCTCAGTTCTAAATGAAAGGACAGATATTTTGATCTTCAAACATGGTGTCTGCCCATTTTATCTATTATGGAAGCTCAAAATAATACATTCCTGGAAAACCTTTTGGGGGTTTCACTGGTGAGGGAACCTAGTTTAAAATCAGTAGTTATATAGAACCAAAAGCTCTTGAAATGAAGGATTTCTTCATGCACTTGCTTCCAGATGTGTTAGATTAGACCACTGAAGAGACATAATATATTTTTGCGTATTAAATTAAACTTTTATCTTTTTGACCCAGTGTGAAAGAATTTTTAAATTAATTCAACTTGCTTTACTCCACTGACTAGCGTACATTTATATCTTTCTGTCTAGTATGTATTCTAGTTGACACCAAAGTGCTCTTCTTTAAAAATTTCCCACAACCGTATTATCAGCTGTTGATGGCCTCCTCCACCTTCACATCATTATTCTAAACTAGTGAGGCCTTGCTGCCTAGGTAGTAGTTATGTTTAGAGATACATGGAATAGTTCTTAAAGTTCTGTTCATGATTTCCAAACTTGAAGAATAAAATGTAAAATAGGCATTGCCTCTGCTATCGAGGTTGTCCAGCGAAAGATCCAACTTTCTTACTCTCCAGAGAGAAGTAAAGTCACACAGATATGTTAACAGTCCAATGGTTCAGACTGTTTTGCTTAGAAGATACATATTATTCTAGTTTCACCAGTCTAGCCAAAGAGATGTTTTGATGTATTCTCTTTATGCAGCTTATCTCCCTAAGTGAAATGGAGCTAGTGGGCCAATAGTAAGATGTCTTAGGAGAAAACTGACCAATGAGAAAGATCATCTCTGCCCTTCTGATTTAACAGTCTTGATGAAAAGGACGTTTAAAAACTAGGGCTGCTTTTATTCCCTGAGGATCAGTGAGAGATCAGAGCCTCATTTAGGGGTGGGAATGCTGTGGTGTGGATCTTGCTAGACCACCTGATACTCTGAGACCAAAGTTAACAACTCGTGACTTCTACAAGAACATGGCAAGCAACTAAAGATGGGAACATAGCAGCAGCCGCATCTTCATCCAAGTAGAGTTATTTGTATCATGTCTAATGCCACCTACGTCCTTTCTGATAAAGAGCATCCAGGTTGTAAGAATTTGTACCTTTAGGCCAAAAATAAGAGGAAGGGATGAGCTAATGGGTACCAAGTCTATATTTTCCTTTCGTTCTATCGCCTTTAAATCAGTAGGCTTATTTTCCTTCTGCTAAACATTTTGTGCTTATGAATGCTGAATTTGAAACAGGCAGCTGGACCATTCCAACTAGTCTAGAAGATAATCTGCAAAAATGGAACTTTTAGACACTGCGGAGGTTCATTTGCCTGGCTGGTAGGCCCCAGTGTTTGGATGTTATGTGAGTTCCTTACTCTATTCGTTTCCTATCGCTGCTATAACAAATTACCACATTCCTATTGGTTTAAAATAACAGAAATTTGTTATCTCAAAGTTCTGAAGGCCAAAAGTCCTAAATCAGTATCACTGGGCCAAAATCAAGGTGCCATCAGGATCACACTCCCTCCAGAGACTCTAGGGAAAAATTCATTCCTTGCCTCTTCCAGCTTCTGGTGGCTGCTGGCATGCTTTGGCTTGTGGCCATATCACTCCAATCTTCAAGGCCAGTATCTTGAAAGCCTTCTGCTCCACCTCCACACCAGCTTCTCCTCTGTGGGTGTCAAGTTTTCCACTGCCTTCCTCGTGTAAGGATACATGTGATTGTATTTAGGGCCTAACTGGAAAATCCAGGATACCTCCCCATCTCAAGATTCTTTACTTAATCACATGCATAAAGACCCTTTTTTGAGCCCGGTAAGGTAATAGTCACAGGCTCTAGGGGTTAGGATGTAGAGGGCCCATTTTTCAGCCTACCACACTCACTGCTTACCTATCATTGAACACATACAAAGTCACATAGATAGAGGCAGAGATCCAATCTGAAAGCAAGTGACAAATTATCAGTTTACTCTTCTTCAAACTTTGCTATATTCAGTTATCAGGAAAATTCACTTGCGAAGAACTGTTTATTCAAACAACGCTAGATGAATAAGATGCCTAGAAAAACAAAACAAAACAAAAAACCTCTTTGGATCACCATTTTGCATCATGCCTTACGAAGAGCTTAATAAGGAAGTGAGAGATAAAACAGAGAACTAAAATCTCTCTACATCCTCTGATTGTGCTACATCTACCCTCAGTTTTTGTCAACTGACGCAGGTGTCTGAGGGCAGGAGAAAGAATGGAGTTGTCCACCCTTGGAATTCAATATATCCTTAAAATCCTTATAGAAACTCTGTGACAAAGTGAAAGCCATTTGCTTTTGTATTGGAAGAGGACATGCTTCCCTGGGGTAATAAAACTCAATTCAATTCCCGACCCAAGGGAAGATATAGACTTGGATTTAGAGTTAAACCATTCAGAATTTAAATACATCAAATTCCTAATATCTTCAAATGTCATGTTGGTGAGTCATCCAGGCAAGATGGTGTGGTGGATGAGATTAGGGGTGGGGATAGAGCAAGAGCAAAAACAAGATCTGAGAGCCTGCAACTCTGGAAGAGCCCAAAGTGACCCTGAATTTCAAAAACAGGAGGAGAAAAGCTGCCAGTGAAGCCTTCCAAAGGAAACCTTTGCTTTTTGTTTCCACCTTTTATTTCCACTATTTTCTCTCTTCCATTAAATATTTTCTAGCCCTATAGTAAATGTGATGTTCTGAGTGGGTGTGAGTAAGAGGCATTCTGGGATTTAGACCAGAAATCACCCAACAGATGAAGGCACACGTGCACGTGCACACACACACACACAGAGCTATCCTCACACAGAAGGCTGTGTGAAGACACCCGTGTACGGTGTGGAGGGTAAAGGGACTCTGGAAGCTAAATTGTACCGACGGTTTCTAATCCCAGTTCACCAGGGATTTAAATTATATAATAAGGAAATGACTTGTTGGATAACTTCCAGAGTTTGTCTTAAAATTTAATTGCAGCCTACCTAACACTTTTATAAAACATATACATTTTACTTAGGTTTCTTAGGCAAAATATTCCTCTAACTTTTTTTTTAGTAAGTGACGAAAGTGTTCTAGTTGTAATTAATGGAGTACAAAAATATTGCAGAAACATGCCTTAAGGCTTAAACTATAATTCTATTACTAATATATTCCCTTGGCTTGCCTTTTGAACTCTGCTGCCTCTTGCCTTGCAGCTGTGTTTAATGAGTGGAGAGATTATTCAAATGAGCCCACAGCAGAGCATTATTTCTGAGGTGCTCGCCATCTTGAACAGGCATCCTCTCTCACAACCAGGCGGTCAGAGCAAACCATCCATTCCTCTTTAGTTACCTGGCCATGTATGTGGTAATATAATTCCATAGACATCCAATCACATCCCTAGATTTGGAAAGAAGCTAATGATACTGTGACCAAACAAAAGGACAGCAGAAACAGCCTTCAAGGTGAAAAATGAGAAGATACCTACACCAGCCTCTACCTGGCTTCAGCTTTCAATTTGTCATTGCCTGTCAGTGATGGAGACTGTCAGTGTCTAATAATGAAAACATGCAGCCATACAAAATAGTCTCTTTAAAAAGCACTGTTTGCTGGCATATGGCCTTTGTCCCAACTAATATTGAAACGCAACCCATTGTAAATGGGCAGGCCAATGTTTAATGATTTTTAGGATGTTAAAATGAGTTTCTATTCATGTAAGATTTAAAAGTAAGTATAACTCTCTAGGGGAGAAACCCCTGAGACGGTCACAAAGTTGCCAAGAAAATTTAATAAGAACTAACTTTAAACTGATAAACATTCAATCCAATATGGTGGGATTAAGCAATAAGAATTCTTCCTGGGAATTTACAGAGAGATAAGCATCTCATGAATAAGTAAATTCTGAAACAGGAGGCTACAGGGTGTTTATTGATTTTGAAATCATTTGTTTGAGAAATTGCCCTTGAGGAAAAGACTATTATGTCTGATAATATAATAGTTATATTCAGAGACAACCCACTTCTTTGGCTGATGGCAGAATATAGAGATTACCCACCCAATACAAAATTTATAAGCAAAAATTTGAATTGCAAAACCCGGGTTACTCATTATTATAATCTTCCATTTCTTAATATCTAGAAATTAATTTTCGGATGTAATACAAAAGTCAAAAATAAGTAAAAGCTAAATAACTGAAATCCTCAATTCACAAATAGTTTTGCTACAACTGGAATTGGGGAGTTTTTTTTTGGAAAAAAAGGCTCTCTCCATGGACATCCTAAATTCCATACCCATTAATCCCAATTCCTTACACCATCTGTATCTACCTGTGCAACTCAGGATAATTCGAATTAAAATTTGGAGAAGCTTCTGAATCACTTCAAAATTTTAAAAACAAAATGTTCTTTCAATTTATCATTCTCGTGAAAGAAAAAAATGCAATCATTTTTAACAATGGTTGGAAACATAAATGGTGTTTTGTAAATTCTGAGTTAGTCAGAAAATTCCAATACAATGCTCTGTGTTTTCTAACAATTAAAAAAATTATTTTTTTCTAAACACTTCCCCTGAAGAAAGTTGCCACATCTCTTAACTGTCATCCAACATAAAGTGAGGTAACAGAATTCAATTTAGTTGCCAATGACTCAGTTTCTATAACAATACCATCTTCCATGCTGAATCACTACTGGGTTCCACAAAAGTGGTAAAATGCCCATCCTCCCCTCCCTACCTCTAGTTTCTGAAAAAGAATGAGCAAACTCTCCCTCTCTCTGTCCTCTCAATTTCATCCCTTATCCCTTCTAGAACTTCACTACATCAATTGTGCCCTCTTCTATGTCTATTCTGTTGCCTCTTCTGTTGGCTATTTCCTCTCAGCCTACTAACACGCTCAAGTGATCTTAATTCACTAAAAATTAAGATCGTCCTCTCTCAAGTTACCAGCTCATCTTCAGCCATATGCTTGAGTAACTACACACTGGTCTCCACACTGTCACTCCACACACTGCTTCATCCTTTGATCCATTTTCCACCAGCATGCTGAAACGTCTCTTAAACCTCCCCCGTGTTCAACTGCTGCAGGTTCTCTTAAGGTCACCCCCTTAATCCCTCTCTCTGCCTTCCATGACCCTGCATTCTCCTGGCTCTCCTGTCTCTAGCAGGTCTTCCTGCTGGCCTCTGAGCCTGAAATACCATCCTACTTTTCCTCCTAAAGAAACACTATAAATCCTTCAAGGTCAACATAAAATACCACATTGTCTGTGGAATCTTCCCTGACTCTGTCCAAAAGAAGAAATCATCCACACCTTGTACATACCTCTTTAAAGCTCTTATCACATAAAATGGAACTTCCATTCATTAATTCCCCAAATATTACTGAGCATCTTCTTGGTGCCAGGTACTCTTCCAGGCACTTGGGACATCTCAATGAGCAAAACCAAGGTCCCTGCCTTTAAGAAGCTGCATTCCAGTGGGAATAATTGTGACACATAAGAATATTATGTAGGAAAAAAAAAGAATATTATGTAGTATATTAGAAGGTTATATGCCCTACAAAAAAAAAACAAGAGTACATCATGGAAGGATAATAAGGATTGCAACAGTGGAGAAAGACAGCAGTTGTATGACAAAATATGGTGTTTGCATGTTTGTCTCCCCTGCTGGATTGTGATCTTCTTGAAGGCAGAAATCATGCCTTATTCATTTTTGTACATCCAGAGATTAGCCCAGTGCCTGGTACATGGTAGATTGTCATTTATTCATCTGTTTCTTCAGTAAACATCTATTGAGGAGTAACTGCCCCCAAGGACCGTGCTAGGCACTATTAATAATAATAACAGCAACACTTATTGACTGTTTATTCTGTACCAGCTACTTCCATTTCATGTATGAAGAAGCAAAATCTCAGGGAGGTTAAAAATCTTATTAGTCCAAGGTCACAATGTTAACAAATGGCTGAGCCATAGTTTGAATCCAGCCAGTCTGACTCCAAAGCCTGTAATCTAAGCTATGTTACACTGCCTCTCTAGAACCTATCCTCAAGCTGTGTAAAACTAGTAGATAGGACAAATATCAACAAACTGTTCCAGAGTGACCAACCATCCTGGTTTGCCCAGGACTGTCCTAGTTTCAGTACTGGAAATCCGGCATCCCAGGAAATGACTCCGTCTCATGCAAACTGGAATAGTTGTTCAATCTAAATCTCTGCTCAGATTTTGCTTTCTCAATTAGACCTACTGACCTCTTAATCTGCCCTCCTGCACCACACCCATATCCTGAACGACTTTTTCCTTCCATACTTACTTTCTTATAACAAACTATATAATTTGCTTATTTGTTATGTTCAGTGTTTCTTGCCCATCTATCAATTAGAGTGTAACGCAAGCACCCAGAACAGTACCTAACACTCTATAAAGAGCTGCTTTCTAGCACTCAAGAATGAGTGACCCAGCATGGCAAGTGCCCTTAAGGAAATATGCCTCTCATTTTATGGAGTCAACAAGGAAGGTCGGGGACACCTTCCTGAAGGAACTGTGTTTAACTCAACGACTGAGCAGCAGATTGACCAGTTGACAAGGAGGAGCCCAAGGGTATGGGAAAGATATTCTGAACAGAGGGCATGACAATCACAAAAACCCAACTGGCATGGTGCTGTAAGTATGTATGTATGGGATGTGGGGTGCTTAGGAGAAGTTTGGAGTTGCTGGGATACAAGGAGCGAGGCAGGAATTAGCCAGATATAAGGATGAAGAAATAAGCATAAAATATATTTGGGTTTCCATCTGTCTTTAGCATAAAGTCCAAGCTCTCAACATACAAAGTCCTTTATTATCCCAACTTCTAAGCTCCCATTACTGCTTCATGTATCCATTCCAGTCAAGCTGGACAGTCTGCTATTCTCTGTTCATACTCTAGACTGTCGTACCTTCTATGTCTTTACAGAGAAATACCTCTATTTAAAATGCTCTTCCCCTCCAGCTTCTCAGGCACTCTCCTTCAAGGTACAATTCAAAACCACCTTTTCTATGAACACCCAATGGCCCTACGAAAGCAATAGTCCTTTCTCTCTTAATGCTCAGAACCATTAATCTGCACCTCCAACTCTTGCCTGCTTTCTTCTCTCTGTAAGGTTACCTTTGTGCAGAATGTTACCCCCCTATCTACCTCTAACCTCATCTCTGACCTCCCACCTCCTCTGAGGACTTTGGCTTCTTTCTGCTCCATGAAGTTGCTAGCTCCTACCTCAAGACTTTGGCACTGGTGTTCCTTCTGCCCAGGACTCAATCCCTCAAGATCTTCATTTGACTGGTTTTTTCACATCATTCAGGCCTGCTGCTCAGAGAAGCATCCCAGAACTCTTGCCCTGTCCCAGCCACTTTCTATCATATTACCTCTGTATTCACTTCTTTATAGAGCTCACCAGTACTTTTTTTTTTTTTTGGCCATGCAGTGAAGCTTATGGGATATTTGTTCTCTGACCAGGGATTGAACCCCAGCCCTGGCAGTGAAAGCGCCAAATTCTAACCACTGGACCACCAGGGGATTCCCTCATCAGTACCTATTTTTAAAATGTGTTTACTGGAATGCAAGCTCAATGAGAGCAGAGACCTTGTCTGTCTTGGATTCGGCTGACTCCCCAGTGCTTGTAACACATAATAGGATGAATATGTGTGGAAAGAATGAAAACCTCATGGCCTCTATTAACTTACCAGCTAATTTGAGAACATAGAAATTCCTTTATGTCTTTGAACCCCCAATGGTGCATAGTCTTTTTCCTAATGGATAGTAGTCATTCAAATACTTATTGAATGACTGAACAAGAGTTCTCTAGATATATTCTAATGATAAAAACCCTACAAACCAATGGCTTTTAAACTTTGCTGTCCATTAGAATCATCTGGAGAGCCTTTTAGAAACGCCAGTGCCCTGGTTCCACCCTCTGATATTCTAATTCAACTGGTTTGGGAAGGGGTTTGGGCATCCACATTTTTTTAAAGCTCCTCATATGATTCTAACAGACAGCCAAGGTTGAGAACTGCTCTAAACCCTATAAAAGAATGCTAAGTCCAAATAAAATGTTGAATTCCAAACAAACTTTAGGACATGGCCATTGATTTAATTCTTGAATTGCTCATCATGAGGAATTGTGAGCAAGTGCCTGCTGAAAGAGAATACTTGGAAGAAAAAAAAAAAAAATAAAGACTTTGGTGCCATACACTGAAGGAGGTGGCCTTTCAAAGCAAACACTTCTTAGACCCATCTACTGTTCACAATTTCTTTGGAAAATTCATTGGCTATAGCACATGCAGGACCCCACAATGCAGACTAGGAAAATACATACTGTGTCATAAAGGCATTTAGAATCATTCTTGAAGTTATTTGGCGGCTTTATGCAAAAGGGTGGATTATACCTCCTTATCAAGGTATTAATATGAATGTGTAAGCCCATTGTGCTCAGGATTCAATAGACCTGCAATGATTTAGGCAGAGAGTGTGTTTGTGAAGCAGAAGAAAGCCTGCCTAATTAGGAAACAAGGAACGGGAAAATAAATAAAGGGGTTGAACAAAGTCAGCTCCGGCTCTAATTTGCCTGGAGACATCCTAACACTTGCTGCAAAGTAAATCGAATTTTTGCTGTATACATTATTTGTTAATAAGCTGCCAGCTAGCAGGGGTTTTTTTCCCTGTTTTCCTGTACATGCAGGGAATGGTGTGCATATTGTCAGGTTGGGACATGCAATGAGCCACATGGAGGTAACTCCCAGACTATGGAGGGACAGCTTGGGCCAGGAGGAGACTGTCCCCAACTTGCAAGAATGGGGGGTGGGGAACACAGGTGAGATCCATGGGTTTCACATACTATCTTGGGAGGAAAATATGATTTTTAGAGGCAATTTGACAAGGAATTTCTATCCTGCTAGTCTGGGTTAGCGTTTCTGAATGTGATAAATAACAGGGCTCTTGGACAGCCCATTTTTTCTTTATTTTGATACCCTCACAGCAGTAATCATGCCTCTTGTCAAGTGTTACAAAGATAAAGACAAATGTTCCCTATTGCTATTCTGTCAATGCAGCTCAACCCAAGCCAAAGAAAGGTACCCCTGCCGGATGTGTGGAATGTACCATTTGTCTTGTCTCTGTCACAGATTGAGGCACATCCTATCCCAACAGGATCCTCAGGTCAGAAAAACCGAAATCCACTGCAGACAGTGTTGAGGCTTGCTTTACCTGATCTAGAATCCAGCACCCCATGCATGTTCCCTCCATGCTGACACCGAGATCTATCTTCCTTTTCTGGGTCTATCGATTAGACCGTGCAACATATCTGTAAGGTCAAATAAGCAAAACAATCATTTTGTCAAATAAGATGGGCTTTGGCATCAGTGATTTTTTTTTTTTAATCAGAAAGATTCTGCACAGTTGTCATTTATTGATGGTAGCAATATTTGAAAAACATGAAATGATTTCCAGAGATGTGGTTCAGGAACCCGTCTGAAAAATTGTGTATGCCAAAACAGATGGAGTTTGGCTTAATTGTTGAAATAAATTGTCATATGGAACAAAACACAGCTGATTATTGCATTAACACTAATGTTAATATGCTTCATTATTCTATTGTCATTGTAGCTACAGTTGTCACCAGACTTTAATCAATGTTTATAAGGGAATTCAAAGTGTGGAATTTGGGACCCAAAGGAGATTTCAGAGATTATCTAGTTATTTTACAGATGAGGAAACTGAGGCTTACAGAGGATGAATGATTTGTATTAAGGCATATACCCTACAACCTGAAAATGAAAGGTATTTTTTAAATGTAGGCCACATTTGGGCAAGTTATTCATAAAAAGCAAGGCCACTATAACTCAAAATAAAAAACAACACTACTGCAAATGAGCATGACAGGAGATTTTGTGCAATTAGACAAAATAGACAGGACTACCTAATTTGACACAATTTCTTTTTCATGCTTAGCATCTCTTAGTTAACACCCAAGATATTATATATGTTCTCTTCTGGAACTTTTGCAATGATTTCTCGCTTAGTATCTTCTTCCCAGGATATTCTCAATATAAAATAAAAACCATTGTGGGTGATAGGAGGAAAACACTTATTTGTGTTTTCCATCACCACAAGAGATGGTGGGGGAAAGAAAATGGGATATGAGAATAACGAGATATCTTCCATTTCCAGTTGTGGTGAGTGAAGTTTTTTCCTTAGTTTTTCTCATAACTGTTGATCCTTCCCTGGTCCTCTTTTCTCTGTAAAGTTGGAAATGAATGGGAATTGATCTGAAAAGCTATTTCAAAAGTTATTACGGGATTGTCAGTAATCCTCTAAACCTAACTTTCGTCCCTACTGCCACCCCTACACCCGACACACAAAACCCTTTGAAAAGCTAGTGCTGGAAGTCTGAAGTGAGAAAACAGTAAGCCAGTAGCCATCCCCTACCCCCGCCCCAGCTCAAGGTCAGTGACCCAGAAACAAGTGAGAGGAGGCTCCAAACTCTGTGAAAGAAATTGTACAGTTGCGTTGAATGGATGCTTCGTTTCATGATTTGTGTTTCATCCTACTGCGGCAAACTTTTAAGAGATGTCCAAATCCTTTCATTTTCTCTGGATACCACCCCTGACAGAGTCCTCTGTTACAGTTCTCTTCACCTTTAATTTCCCTTTTATGTTAATTTTTTTCTATCTTTCCCTTCTCATTTTTTAGCTCCTGACCAAAAAATAATAATAATAATAATTATCTGTGCAACTTTCTGCCTAATACGCAATAGGAGCTCAGTCACTGTTACTGAATAAGTGCATGAATCTAGCATTTACTGAGCTCCTGAGTTCTAAGTACTGTATTAGGCAGTGTGTGTTTATGTGTTTGGGTCTGCAATGTTAAGCATGAGTTAGGGTAAAAGTCAAGCTGCTATAATAAAGAGACCTGAAAATATAGGGGCATACTTAACATAGAAGTTTATTTTTCTCTCACATAACACATCAGTGGTAGGCAAGTGGTTCAGGATGGGTAACTAGATCTGATTTGCAAAGTCATTCTGGGACCTGAGCTGGTGGGTTATCTCTGCTACCCTGAACATGTGGCTTCCATCTCTGGGTCTAAGGTGACTCAATTTCCCAGCCTGAGAAAATGAGGAGGGGAAAATGAGAGGAAGGAAGAGAGAGTGAAGAACAAGCAGCTTTCTAACCACACATTTCTCCCACTCACAGCCCACTGGACAAAACTTTGTCACGTGACCACACCTTAGCCACAAGAGAAGCTGGGAAATTTAGTCTCAAGCTAGACAGCTGTGTGCCCAGATAAAACTCAAATATGAGGAGGTAGAGGAAGTGGGGAGGTCTATTAATAAAGAAAAAGAAAAAAGTGGATGTTGGGGGACTAGTTGTCTGCAACATTGTGATGTAAGAAATATATATCTGTATTACTCAGATGACCAAAATACATTTCTCTGATGTATTTGATCTTTGTCCATGGTTCCTGGCTCACAGCTCCCAAAAGCCTTGGAATTTCCTGAGCTATAAGAGCAATGGGAGTATCTTTGGTTATATTTGGTCTCTTGTCCTCTTCCTAAAATCACTTCGGAGCCATAAAGGTGAAATGGGTGTCTTGTTGTTCATAACACGCCCCTTTTCACCACAATTGGGTTTATGTTAATAAGGTGACTTTTGCAAAGCACCTAAAGATGGGGGCTGGTTGCCAGGTGAACCAACCTTAGATAAAGGGGTGGAACTTTCTGTCCCACCCCCTCTGATTTCTGGGGATGGGAAAGGAGCTGGAGGTTGAATCAACTACCAATGGGCAATGATTTAATCAATTATGTCTATGTAATGAAGCCTCCATGAAAACTCAAAAGCAAGCAGTTCAGAAAGCTTCCAGGTTGGTGAATCAGAACATTCCACATGCCACTATGCTGAGCCCAAACTCCGCGGGACAAAAACTCCTTTGTTTGGTACCTCGTCCTAAGTATCTCTTCATTTGGCTATTGATTTGTATCCTTTAATATCCTTTGTAATAATCTGGTAATCTAGTGAGTGAATGGGTTTCCTGAGTTCTGCAAACCACTCGAACAAATTTATTGAACCCGTGGATGAAGTCATGAGAACTTCTGGTTTATAGCCAGTTGGTCAGAAGTACAAGTAACAACCTGGATTTGCAAGTGGCATCTGAGGTGGAGGACAGTCTTGTGGGACTGAGCCCTTAATCTGTGGAATTTGATGCTGTCTCCAAGTAGTGGTGTCAGAATTCAGCTGAATTGTAGGACACTCAGCTGGTGGCAGAGAAGTGTTTGGTGGTGTGGGGGGAAACTACCCCCCTGCCATACGTTGGCACTCATGATCAGAAGCCTTATGTCTCTACTACAGTGTGTGTTTTGGGGAAAAGAGAAGCAAAAAGAAAATACACTTTGGGGTTCACAGAATATAAACAAATAGGGATATGAGCTATATCAGTTAGATTTTTCTGTCCCAAACTTAGCACTTTAAACATTTATTTGCTCACAGTTCTGTGGATTAGCAATTTGGGTTAGGCTCAGCTGACACCATTCATCTCTGGTCCACATGTTGTTGGTCAGACTCAATCATGTGTCAGTTAGCTGACAATAGCCTCATTGGCGTGTCTTGTGGTTGGCTGTCTATTGCCAGCAGCAAAAAAAGTAACTGCTCATATGTTACTCATCATCCGGCAAGTAAGCCTGAGCTTATCCACATAGCAGTAGTAACAGGGTTACCAAGAGCAGCTAGGGAGGGTCCCGTGTGCTATATTTTTGAATGTTCTACTTGCATCACATGTGCTAATGTCCCACTGGCAAAGCAAATCAAATGGCCAAGCCCAGATTCAAGGGGTAGAGAAATTGACACCACCTCTTGATGGCAGTTGCTGCAAAGTCACATCACAAAAGGGCATGCATATAGAAAGAGGAAGAATTCCGGACCATTTTTGCACAATTTACCAAAAAAGCTAGACTCAAAGGACACAAAAGAAGTATCATGGAACTTTCTGCAAAGCTTTGTAAGAGAAGGCATGTGCTAAGATTCTTGGCAAAATTTTGTGAAAGGAATAATTATATATATATTATCTGTAGCATCATCAAAAGTCCAATCTAAGCAGAATGAACCATTTCATTCTCTAACTTAAAGAATTAAATAAACTCTTTAAAAAGAGTATCATAAAAGCATTAGGAAAACAAAAATAACTCACTTTCTGGCTATCAAGAGTCATGCTCCCCAGAAAGAGTATATTTTGAGCTGAGCAAATAAAATTATATTAGCCCTAAAGAAACTTGGAGAGCATTTTACATATTCTCCCATTTTACCTTTCTAATTCAATTCCATAAGTTTTTATTGCGTACCTACTACATGCTAAGCCCTGTGGCAATTATGTAAAGACAAAGAATATTATAAGATCATGAGTTTGGGTTATTATTTTATTTCTTTTTTTCTTGTTAAATCATTAATAAAGTGAGTTTGGTGAGAGTATTCCTATTTTTTTGGTAGGAGAACTAAGTTCTGAGTGTCTTACAACCCAGTCCAAAAATGGGCAGAAGACTTAAATAGACGTTTCTCCAAAGAAGACATACAGATTGCCAACAAACGCCTGAAAAGATGCTCAGCATCACTAATCATTAGAGAAATGCAAATCAAAACCACAATGAGATATCACCTCACACCGGTCAGAATGGCCATCATCAAAAAATCTACAAACAATAAATGCTGGAGAGGGTGTGGAGAAAAGGGAACCCTCCTGCACTGTTGGTGGGAATGTAAATTGATAGAGCCACTATGGAGAACAGTATGGAGGTTCCTTAAAAAACTAAAAATAGAACTACCATATGACCCAGCAATCCCACTAGTGGGCATATACCCTGAGAAAACCATAATTCAAAAAGAGTCATGTACCACAATGTTCATTGCAGCACTATTTACAATAGCCAGGACATGGAAGCAACCTAAATGTCCATCAACAGATGAATGGATAAAGAAGATGTGGCACATATATACAATGGAATATTACTCAGCCATAAAAAGGAATGAAATTGAGTTATTTGTAGTGAGGTGGGTGCACCTAGAGTCTGTCATACAGAGTGAAGTAAGTGAGATAGAGAAAAACAAATACCGTATGCTTATGCATATATAGGAATCTAGAAAAAAGGTACTGGGACTTCCCTTGTGGCACAGTGGTTGGGACTCTGCCTGCCAATGCAGGGGACTTGGGTTCGAGCCCTGGTCTGGGAAGATCCCACATGCCATGGAGCAACTAAGCCTGTATGCCACAACTATTGAGCCTGCCAGCTCTAGAGCCCGCGAGCCACAACTACTGAGCCCACGTGCCACAACTATTGAAGACCGCACGCCTAGAGCCTACGTTCCACAGCAAGAGAAGCCACCACAATCAGAAGCCCGCACACCGCAATGAAGAGTAGCCCCCACTCACCGCAACTAGAGAAAGCCCGTGCACAGCAACGAAGACCCAACACAGCCAAAAATAATTAATTAATTAATTAATTAAAAATAAATAAATAAAAAAAATTTTAAATGGTACTGATGAACCTAGTGGCAGGGCAGGAATAAAGACACAGACATAGAGAACGGACTTGAGGACACAGCAGGGGAAGGGGAAGCTGGGATGAAGTGAGAGAGTAGCATTGACATATATGCACTATCAAATGTAAAATAGATAGCTAGTGGGAAGCTGCTGCATAGCATAGGGAGATCAGCTTGATGCTTTGTGATGACCTAGTGGAGTGGGATAGGGAGGGTGGGAGGGAGGCTCAAGAGGGAGGGGCTATGGAGATATATGTATACATACAACTGATTCACTTTGTTGTACAGCAGAGACTAACACAACATTGTAAAGCAATTACACTCCAATAAAGATTTAAAAAAAAAGTGTTTTACTAAAGCTACCCAAGGATACAGTGGCAGAACCCAGGACAGCATCCAGAGCCGCCTCTGCAGTGTGCTGGGGCACTGTTGACAGGAAGAAGGCAAACAAGACAAAAGAGGACTAGATGGGGACATCTCTTATTTTAGGAATGTTTAGATGTAAAAATAGGATCATGAAGAATTAGATGCAAGTTAAAAAATTAACTCTATGTGGTTAGCATACATACTAATAATATGCTTCTAGAAGCTTCCACCTGACTCAGAATAAAATCCAAGTCCTTACTATGTCCTACAAGGGCCTGAAAGACTTAGCTGTTCCTCTGACCTTGTCTCCTAGCATCTCCTCTACCTCTCTCTGCTCCCACTACCTTGCCTTATTGCTGTTCCTCAGAAATACCAAGACATATCATCTCAGGGCTTTGCACTTCATGTCCTCTCTGGCTGGACCACTTTTCCTTCCCAGATCTCTGCAAGCCTTCTTCAATTCTTGGCTCAGATATCACCACACTAAGGAGGCCCTTCCTTACTATAAACATACTATATGAAACACAACCCTCCCTCTGCCTTTCATTCTCTGCCCCCCTAACATGTTCTCTATTTCTATTCTTAGAGCTTATCATCTCCTGATTCGATATATATGTATTGTCTGTTTCTCCTACTAGAATATAAGCTCTTCAGGACCTGGTCTGTTTTTGTTGACTGTTTTATCCTCAGTACCTAGGAGAGTGTCTAGCACACAGTGTTAAGTAAACATTTGTTGAATGAATTTTTCATCACTGACATACGTGCATAGATGTATATCATGTATATACATCTATGCATATATCTATATGTATAGATGTATATATACCTACATAATCATACATGTCAATGCAGAATAATTGTTAATGAAGCCCAGAACCATACTATAGCAATCTCTTCTCATCAGGGCCTTGTTGTCACTCTAAAGTTGTTAACTTTATGTTTCTACCTAGTTCTGATCTTCTTTTGTTATTCTGTTTCATCGGTGCTCACTGATTGGTTTCTGATTCGCATTTCACACAGATTCATGAACTTCACCTTCTTTTGTCAGACCAGGTATGACTAATTAAAGAGAATCCCAGTGACCTTCAATTGCTTAAAGTGTACTCTTTCAAGTAGAGAGAACATCTGCCTTGCAATGCATAGATGCCACCTATAATAGTTAATTCTATTGCTCTAGATGTTCCCTTTCATATTTGCTATTACACAAACCCAGGCAATGATGAAAGACAATGTCTCCATACAACAGATTCTGCATTACAAAATGCGCCCCACAAAATTCCTGTTACACAGTATCCACAGCAGATAAATAATGAAGAGGTTCAAATGCACCTCTCAGTAGTCCGGTATCCTATAAGAAAAGGAAGACTTTCAGATTAATTATTGCTTGGAAGCCTCTCAATTACACAAAAGCTCTTTGTTGTGTGATTGTCTTCTGCTTCTAAAATATCCCCTACCTTAAACAAGTGAGAATAAAAGCCGTCGGCTTCCTAGTTCACTGAGGTCTTGCCATTCAACCCTGTGGTTAGGTACACGTGAGTTACTGAGTACAGCGGGATCATCATAGAAGCAATTCCACAGGAATTCCTGTGGACAGCAGGAACCACAGCTTGGAGACAAAGGAAAAATGTTCGGGGAGAATTTACAAGACAGCATCTACCTTCCCAGCTTTCAGTTCTAGCCCTTCTTTTCGCCCCCAACCACTTCTCCAATTTAGACCCTCACAATCTCTCACTAGACTATTCTAATGGCCTCTAACTGTCCTCTCTGACTCCAGTTTCTCTCTCCTCTAATTTCTCCTTCACAGAATCACATGAGTCTTTCTCCTAACTCACAAATGGCATCATATCGCTTCAACAGCCTTCAGTGCTTCCTATTGCCCGTAGAGTCAACTCCGTACCCCTTAGCAAAGCACTAAACCTCTTGCTGATCTAATCCCAGGCCACTCTCCCAACTTCATCTCCCAGTTCACACCCTCATTCAGCATCAACACTGCAGCTAAAGAGAGCTGCATATCAGGTACTTTCTGTGTTTTCTCACCTGATTCCCCTTGTTTCTTCCACCAAGAAATCATTCCCTTGAATCCAGCTCACTCCTCCATACCCAGACCACAGTGGACCTAATTCATGAGACCTTCCCTGGGCCTTTCAGTTGAAATTAATTGCTCCTTCCTCCATGCTCCATCAAGCTCTACAATTTCTCCTCTATTGAATATGTATCCTACTCCTCCTTGTTATTGGTATATGCTTTAATCTCCTCACTAAATTGCCAGCTCTTTAAAAATGATTTCATCTCCATATCTCTTCTCCGGCTTTTACTATATGCTACGCATGATTTCAAATGCTGCAGGTGTATTAGTAATTTTTTTAAATACTTACAGCAAACCTACAAAGTAATACTTTTATCTCCATTTTACAAATAAGTAGAAAGAGGTACAGACAAGTTAAGTAATTCATCTACCCTCACAAAGGGTATTGGAGCTAGTCAAACTGACTCCAGAGTCCATATACTTAAACACTATAGTATGAATATATTTAAATTTATCCAAAGAAAGCATTTAAATAGTTCCAAAGACTGATAGAAAATGCTATAAAAGCAGGTGTTAAGAATATTAGGGAGTAACTCAGACTAAAAAAGCCCAGAGAAGTTAAGCTGCTTATCCGAGTTCACACAGTGAGTTACTGGCAGGGACAACATGAAATCTGGGTCTCTGGAGGCTGGCCTAGTGCTCTTTAAACTAGATCATGGCTGCCATGTGGTTCCTAGGGAGTGACTGGTGAGAAAAAAAGAGATGAGAAATGTAATTGAGTCTCATGTAACTGTAAGAAGTACTAAGGAACTCAGGCAAGGATGGATCTCAAGATACTGTAAGCAAACTCCCTAATAAACACACCTCTGAGGATGCATTTTTTTTAACTCTGAAACTCGAAAAACCTAAATCCATGGACCCAAGTAAAAACATGGGCAAAGTGTGAATGGACAGAACATAAAATTTAATAGCAAACTCTTTTTTCAGTACTTACCACATGTTGGAGTTGTGTTAACACTTGGTCTGATATAATCCTCACAACAGACCTGTCATCATTACTATTAGCCTCATTTTAAAGAGACAGCAACAGTCTACGAGAAATTGAGCAAATTTCCTAAGGTCACAGAGAGGGTAAGAGGTAGCACTGCGACGCATATTCCAAACAAATGAATTTTTCAGGTAATAGAAGCTCATTCCTTGAAGCCCTAAAATCATTTTGGATTTCAGCACCCTTATATGCAGTATATACTTTCCTGCCTTCCAAGAAAAAGAACTGCAACATATTTTAATTTTTCACTTGGTTCCCAAAGTCATCATTATGTGTGTCCCTATGCACCAGCTCCCTTCAAAATGGTTGTAAAGAGGCAATTATCATACAACAATGCCATACTGAGGCAGGTATACCTAGTGTCTGACAATAAATGGTCTCTTAAATACTGTTTTCTTAGTCCCTTTACCTGCTATTATAGTTTTCCCACTTTTTCTCATCAAAACACAGCAGCTATGATTTCTTGCAGTTACATGCCTTCATCATCCTCACCACTGGCTGCCATGGACTGGGAGACCACATAAAGGGCATGTTAGAATTTGGTAAAAATTCAGAGCTGTTCAAATTTGAGTGAGGAGCAGAAATACTGTACCACAAGCAAAGTTCCTGAGCAGAAGTGAAGCCATGTGTTTTCCTTTTACTGGTCAAGCCCCTTTCTTTAGCTGTATTCCTGATTATGTAAATACTAAACAAATACTGCGGGCAGGGCTGGGGCTGGAGATGGCAATATAACATTACCTTGTAAGGGTAGATTTATCAGGGTGAATTTTTAAAAGCACCATTTTTAAAGAAAAAATAATAAAATATTCTAATAGAATCATATTCTAAAAATTCAAATGCTGCTTTTAATCTTTATTAAATATTAGAGAGGCAATATGGTGAGATATAAGAACCTGGACTTTAGATCAGGAAATACTTAAGTTATACTCTTTCTCCACTCCTTTCTGACAATTGACTTTGGACAAGTTACTTAATTTTCTCTGAGCCTCCATTTTTTATTTTCATATCTTAAATTGTGGATAATGATAAAACTTAAAAACTATGTAGAGTACCTGACACATAACAGTTAGCTTTAAAATCCCATATAATAGAGTGAAGATCATATTTTTATTACTTGAACTTAAAATACACTTAGTCTCAAAGTTACTTTCATGGTCTAGAATTTATAACTCATAATTATATTGCAGAAAGTTTAAAGAATTCATCTTGTCATCTCAGAAACTCTGAAGCTAGCAGAGTTTTATCTTCAGAGTTTTTGTATGGCTTAAATTTACCAGTCATCATTTGAGCCAGATGGCTTAAATTCAGTAGTTTCTTGCTAAATATCAGTTGGAAGGATGGATGGATGGAGGGATGGATGGAAAGAAGTACCAACGCTTGGACACAAAGTTAGTATTTAAAGAGGATGGATTTTCAGTTGAATACATATGTGTACTTGCTATTTTATCTAGATTGGAAGCATCATTTAATACAAGATTAATTTGGCAATACCTACCTGGACTTGAGCTTTAAGTTTGAAGAGACCTCAGAAACATGGGACTGGAAGAAAGAGGAGAGAAACCAGGTAGGGTAAGAATGGTGATGGGGATAGCACAGCATCTGGACCAGCTACAGAGGCTGGCCCAGGGAAAGGCAGCTGGATAGTCTAGACTTAGAATCCAAGGAGTCCAGAAAACTCAGCTCAATTCATGGTACTGTTACTCCTGGGTGAGCTGGTCTGACAGAGTGCACGTGAATAGCAAATTTAAAAAGGAGGAGAGTAAGAACTCTCGGGAAATGGAAGAGGTCAATGATGGCAGTGCTGGGAGCTCTATCCATTCCCTTTAGAGTTGGGGCCTGCAGTCTGATATACCAGGATGATGCCCTAACCCTCAGGGAAAGAGACTGAGTGGAACCAAGCAGGTTGATGTTTGTGGCCAGAGGGCCAAAGGAAATGGACAGAGAGATTTGGCTGACAGAAGAGTGGGAGGTAAGGTGGAAGCACAGGAAAAGGAAGGTGCCAGACCAGATAAAAGAGAAAGAATAGCAAATACTACAACTCCAGCAGTATGATGACAAAACACTGTCCATTCCAAATCTAGCTGTTAAGACTCAAGAAAGCAACATGGCCCAGGGCCCTTGCCTGGGTCCTGGGTCCTGGATCCCAGGTCCAAGAGTGGGACTCATTTTCAAGTCCTTCTGAATAGTGAAAATGAGGCTATATTTCTGCCTCACTCAGGATGACCTTTAGAATCAAGACATAGCTGATGCTGGGTAGTGAGAAACTGGGAAGGCAGAAGCAAGAGAAGCAATGTTGATATTATGTTTCTGAGGTAAATATACTTTGAAAACCTCCTTGTGGGCATGAACCAAGTTTTCTTTATCTACTCATACCTTGTAACACAGCCTTGCATAGGGAGGTGGGCACTATAGTTAATCCTTAGCAATAGTTAAATCTATACTCATGGGTACAAAATAAGTACATCAGTACTATCTAACTGTTACAAGCACCACTTACCTTTTTTTCCCTGTGTATCTGTAGACAAGGATATCCTGCCACATCTCCTTTGTTACTCAAAAATATTTTCATAGCTTCTGACTTTATCTGGGCCCACACTGCTTTTCAAAGGAAAGTGTTAATTACTTCATAGGATTTATCTGTTAATCTGAAACCCTCTTATCAAAGGTATTTTGACCCATATAGATTAGAGCTCTGAGCTTCTGAATAATTTTCTCTTCATAGTAGTGCTAAATTTAATTAAACAAACATTTGTTTAGCAACTGCCATGGAGATTAAATGAAAGGATGCAAAGGAATGGCAGGCATATGGAGCAAATATGATTAAGACAAGGTCCCTGTCCTCAAGAAGCTTTAAAACTAGTCAAGAAGCAAATACAAATAATGAAGTATGCTAAAGCTGAATTAAACAAATACTGTAAAGAAAGTGTAAAGAACATGGAAGCAATTAATTCCTTCTCAAACTGTGTATATTTATAATCTCAATATCACCTCCCTTGTGCATATCCTGGGCCCTCCAACAAATTGCGCTTATTGTCTTCTCTGAAACTCCCTAGTATTTATTCCAACCTATGAAGGGACTTTCTTAGACTTTCTACCATCTTAGTTACATGTTCCCCACCCTCCAAGTAGACTGAAAGCTGATGGATGACTTTTGTGACTCTGGCACAGATTCTTGGACATAGAGTGCATTTAATCTCCATTTCTTGAATTGAACATAAACACACACACACATACACACACACACACATACACGCACACATGGACAGACAAACACAATTAATGCCCATTGTTTCAGGAGCGAATAATTTTTCTTAATACTTGGATTCCAAAATATACCCCCCGCAAGTATCCATGATTAAAATGTTGAATTAGAGATGGTTCATCTTCCACTAGTTTCAAAACAACTGTGTTAGCTATTTTTACTAAAGAAAGTTACAAAATCATGATTCAATTTCCTGATGTAGGAACATAAATACTTTACAGGGAAAAATCCAAATACATCACTACTTTAATACCCACAATGTATAATATCTATAAAATGAAATGTTAGCTATATCTAGGCATACAAAATATTCAAAAACATAATCAAATAACAAAAATTCACTCTTTGCAGAAGGCAATAACTATAGTCACTTGGTTACTGCTTTAATGCATTTACTGCTTAAATGCATTAAAAGAAAAGACAATAATGTACAGCATCTATATTAATTTAAAAGAATTCAAATCTTGAAATTGGGGCCAAATCCAGAATGTGGAACACTGAAATCAATAAATGCATAATTTTCACCTATGTATACCCCTCTAAATCACAGAATACAGATGATTTTTGAAGGAAACATTCCATTATAAAAAGACCTTGTCTGATGCTTACCAATGTAAACCTCTTTTCCAGGCCACACCTTTCACTGGGAATCCAAGGGCTGGCATTCAGTGTCCACATCCAGAGTTCCTGGGTCTCCAATCTTTGAAAGTTTTTCCTCAAAGAGTTTGATAAACAAGGATGGGTGGATAAGTTACTTTCCTCTAATGAGACTATGGCAGGGCTAGAGACCCTAATAAACATGTGTTGGAGGAAGGAAGGAAGGGAGGAAGGAAAGAAGAAAGGGAGGATGGATTTCATTTTATCTGATGAATTTAAAATTTTAAAGTCTCCAGAAATTCTCCTAACAGCATACAGCAAATGGAGAAACATAACTGAAGAAAAATCTAATAAATCTTGATAAGAACAAGAAGAATCAGTGGCATTTGAGTCACAGCATGCTCATACACTCTACAACCCAACTCAGTGCAATGGAAGCTCTATTCTGGGCAGTTATAGCCAGGAAGATGGGGCAAGAAGGGAAGAAAGGAGAGACTGAGGGAGTTTAACAGTTATTATGTGTCAACTTGACTGGACTACAAGGTACCCCAGATATTTGATTAGCATTATTCTGGGGGTTTCTGTAAGGGTGTTTTTGGATGAGATGAACATTTAAATCAGTAGACTGAGAAAAGAAGTTTGCCCTCCCTAATGTGGTGGACTTCATCCAATCAGTTGAAGGCTTGAATAGAAAAAAAAAGGCTGACCCTCCTCCAAGTAAGGAAAGATAGAGTATTTTATATAGTATAGTGAATTTGAGAGTTACTCTTGCTTAGTTAAGCAACATTTCAATAATGGGAATACAATTTTCACCTGTTAAACTTGGTCTTAAAGTTATAATTTATTTTATGTTAACATACCTATCCTTTGTCATTGATTTTAAGAATTAGACTTGATTTAATTCTGCACCATTAAAAATCTTCTATACTCTGGTTCTAAATTAAAACTAAGTTCTGTTTAAAACTGTTGGTCCCCTATTAAGCACTCAATAGTGAGGCCCCACCAAAAGGAAGAATTCAGGTAAGGTGGATCCTTGGAAATGGGGCATTCATCTTCTACTCAGTCCTGGAAAGATCCCCATCTCTGCTGCTGCATAGAGCACATTGTCTCCTGAGATCAACTTGGAGACCTTTTGGAATATACCCATGAGATATACGTCTCCCACCTCAGACAAACACGCAGTAGGGAGGTCCCATGGTCCCCTCCACAAAACTCACATTTACACACCAACGAGAAAGCAAGGATTGGATGCTGCCACATAGAGAGCACCAAATGGCCATTTGCTTTAGTTTGTTAAGCTGAAAGAATTTATTAAAAGATAATGTAACCACACAGTTACACTAAAAAGATAAATATTCATTTATTTATTCCCTTAATCCCTTCTTCCAGACCTAGAAAAGGAAATGGAAGGAGGTATGCAAAAGCAGATTCCATACAACCTCCCCACTTCAGGTCTTTTAAGTTACAATTGAATCTGAAAGGAAAGGCACATGGTGGGGGTGATGAGAAGATGGAGATGAGATTAAAATCAAATTTGAGGAGGAGCACTTCTACAATGACGGTGTGAGAGTCTCCAAGAATCTTCCCCCCGCAAAACAACCATAACTGGTGAAATTTATTTTTTAAATAATTTGAAGTCTCTGGAAATTATCTTAATGGCATACAACAAATGGAGAAACATTTATTTAAGAAAATCTGTTAAATCTTGATAGGAAAAGCAAGAGTCTGTGGCATTTGAACTGTGACCCACTCCTTCACCCCACACTCCAGCTCATTTCAATGGAAATTAAATCATGGAAAGAGCAACCATAAGAGAGCTAGAATAGCTATTCTAATATTAGACAAAACAGACTTTAAAACAAAAATATGTTACTAGAAATAATAAGGATCATTTAATAATAATAGATGGATCAACCCATCAGTAAGATATAACACTTACATGCATATATGCACCTAACAACAGAGTCTCCAAAATACAAAAGCAAAAATTGACAGATTGAAGGGAGAAACAGACAATTCAACAGTACTGGTTGGAACCTTCAGTGTCCCACTTTCAAAAATGGATAGAACACAACGAAGCAGGAGATCAACAAGTACATGAAGACTTGAATGACACTAAATCAACTAAACCTAACAACCATGCTATAGAACAGTCCACCCCATAAAAGCACAATACACATTCTTCTCAAGCACACATGGATCATTCACAAAGATAGACCATGTGGTAGATCATTAAAAAACCTCAATAGAAATGGAAAGATTGAAAGTATACAAAGAATGCTCTCCAACCACAATGAGATGAAGTGAGAACTCAATAACAGAAGGAAATTTAATAAATTCACAAGTATGTGGAAATTAAATAATATACTTCAAAATTACCAATAGGTCAATAAATAAATCACAAGGAAAATTAGAAAATACTTTGTGATGATGAAAACAAAAACCATAATATAGCAAATTTTATGGGATTCAATTAAAGCAGTACTTGGGAAAATGTATCAACTAAAGAAGCATTTGGAAGGAAATTATAATAAATGCTTATAGTTTTAAAAAAGAAAGATCTCAAGTCAATAATCTAACCATCTACCTTAGGACACTGAAAAAAGAAGAGTGAACTAAATCTAAATCGAGCAGAAGGAAGGAAATAATAAAGACTAGAGCAGAAATAAAAGAAATAGAGAATAGAAAAACAATAGTGAAAATCAACAGAATGAAAAATTAATTCTTTGAAAGATCAACAAAATTGACAAACATTTAGCCAGACTGATCAAGAAAAAGAAAAAAGGCTTAAATTACTAGACTCAGAAATGAAAGAAGAGACATCACTACCAAGCTTACAAAATAAAAAAGGTTTCAAGGGAATACTATGGAAAAACTGTATGCAATGAATTAGATAACTTAGATAAAATAAACAAATTCCTAGAGAGACGCAAACTACCAAAATGGACTCAAGAAGAAATGGAAAATATGAATAGACCTATAACAAATAGGGAGATTGAATTAGCAATTTTAAACTTCCCACAAAGAAAAACCCAGGATCAGATGTATTCACAAATAAATTGTATCTAATATTTTAAAAAGAAATAATAGCAATTTTTTACAAACTCTTGAAAAAACAGAAGAGAACACTTCCTAATTCATTCTATGGGGTATCACCCTAATACCAAAACCAGACACAGATATCATAAAAGAACACTATAGAAAAATATCTCTTATAAATATAGATCCAACAAAATACTATCAAACCAATCTAGACATATAAAAAGTATTATACAACATGATCAAGTAAGGTTTATTTTGGTAATGCAAGGTTGCTTTAACGTCAGAAAATTAATTAATGTAATCACCATATTTATAAGATAAAGGAAAAACCCACATGGTCATCTCAGTAGACACAGAAAAACAGTTGACATAATCCAACATATTTTCATGATTTAAAAAACAAAAAAACACTTAAATACCATAATGTGAAAGACCAATGCCCTCCTCCTAAGATCAAAAACAAGACAAGGATGTTCATTCTCGTAACTTCTATTTAATTTTGTACTAGAAGTTCTAGCTAGGGCAGTTAGGCAGGAAAGAGAAAATAACAGCATCAAGATTAGAAAGAAAAAGTAAAAATATCTCTATTTGTAGATGACATAGTCTTTTACGTAGAAAATCCTAATAAATCCAGTAAAAAACTATTAGAACTAATAAACAAGTTTAGTAAAGTTGCAGGACACAGATCAATATAAAAATTAAATTGTTCCTATAAATAAGCTATGAATAATCTGAAAATAAAGTTGAGAAAACATTTCCATTTAAAATAGCATTTTAGGGCTTCCCTGGTGGCGCAGTGGTTGAGAATCTGCCTGCCAGTGCAGGGGACACGGGTTCGAGCCCTGGTCTGGGAAGATCCCACATGCCGCGGAGCAACTGGGCCCGTGAGCCACAATTACTGAGCCTGCGCGTCTGGAGCCTGTGCTCCGCAACAAGAGAGGCCGCGACAGTGAGAGGCCCGCGCACCGCGATGAAGAGTGGCCCCCGCTCACCGCAACTGGAGAAAGCCCTTGCACAGAAACGAAGACCCAACACAGCCAAAAATAAATAAATAAATAAATATATTTATTAAAAATAAAATAAAATAAAATAGCATTTTAAAGAACAAAAGCACTTAGAAAAAAAAATTTTTTTTTTTTTTAATCCTTAATTTTATTTATTTATTTATTTATGCTGTGTTGGGTCTTCGTTTCTGTGCGAGGGCTTTCTCTAGTTGCGGCGAGCGGGGGCCACTCTTCATCGCGGTGCGCGGGCCTCTCACTATCACGGCCTCTCTTGTTGCGGAGCACAGGCTCCAGACGCGCAGGCTCAGCAATTGTGGCTCATGGGCCTAGTTGCTCCGTGGCATGTGGGATCTTCCCAGACCAGGGCTCGAACCCGTGTCCCCTGCATTGGCAGGCAGATTCTCAACCACTGCGCCACCAGGGAAGCCCAGAAAAAAATTTAACAAAAGAAATACAAAACTTGTACCCTCAAAAACACAAAACATGTTAAAGAAAGGGAAGATCTAAATAAATGGAAAGATATCCCATGTTCATAGATTGGAAGACAATATTAAGATGGCCACTCCCCAAACTGATCTACAAATTCACTGCAATCCCTAGAAATATCTGATCTGGCTTTCTTGCAGAAATTGACAAGTTTATGCTAAAATTCACATGAAAATACACAGGACCTAGAACAGTCAAAGCAATTTTGAAAAAGAATAAAGTTGGCAGACTCACATTTCCCAATTTCAAAACCTGCTATGAAGTACTGGTATAAAGACAGACATATAGATTAATGAAATAGAATTGAGAGTGTGAAATAAACTTTTACATTTATTATGGTCAACTGATTTCTGACAAGGAAGCCAAGACAACTCAATGGGAAAAGAATAGACTTTTCAACAAGTGGTGCTGGAACAACTGGATATCCACATGCAAAAGAATGAAGTTGAACTACTTTCTTATACTGTACACAAAAATTAACTAAAAATGGATGATAACCCTACATATAACAGCTGAAACTATGAAACACTTAGAAGAAAACATAGGAGTAAAACTTTGTGACCTTGGGTTAAACAAAATCTTCTTAGATACAATGAAAAGTATATGTGAAAGCACAAGTGAAGTGTACTTTTGTTTGTGATAAAGAACACTTGATATGAAACCTACCCTCTTAAACAAATTTTCAAGTGTACAATACAGTATTGTTTACTATGGGTACTATGTTGTACAGCAGACTTCCAGAACTTATTCATCGTATATAACTGTGTAATTGAACAACAACTCCCCATTCCCCCGGCCCTTCAACCCCTGGCAACCACCTTTCTATTCTCTGCTTCTATGAATTTGAATATTTTAAGTACCTTATATAAATGGAATTATGCAGTATTTATCTTTCTATGACTGACATATTTCACCTAGCATAATGTCATCCAGGTTCTTCTGTGTTGTCACAAATGGGAAGATTTCCTTCTTTTTTAAGGCTGAATAATATTCCATTGTATGTATACTACATTTTCTTTATCAAGATCATAGACTTTGAAAACATATTCCTCAGTATAATCACTCTTCCATGATACACTAGCTGTTTGACCTTGGGCAAGTGACTAACCTCTCTGAGCCTATCTCTCTGCCTGTAAGATGAGAATAATGTACCTTGGACACAGTTCTTGCCCTAGTCCCTGACATGATGATCCCACACCTTCCCAGCCTGTAACAAGTATTCAATAGTTGTTACTTCTGATCCTCCTTTTTCCCTTTTTCATTCCCTCCTTACCTCTTCTGGTTCAACTTGGATGCAGATATAAAGAGATTCACAAACATTTTCATTCTTTGGTTGTTGTTGTTGTATTCAAGAGTTGAATGAGGGAAGTTAGTCAAGTTTTTGGTTGGTTTTTTTTTTTTTTTAATACCAAGTTTGAAGGACAGTGAGGTAACAGACATGACCAGTAGCTCTCCATTGTAATAGCAATTCTGAGTGGTGAGAACACTGAGAAGCCCTCCAAGAAAAAAAATACTTTACGGCTTGGTTCCCCTATCTACAAAATGGGAATAGTTATAATTAACCTGCCTGTCAAGTAATATTTTTATAAGAATCAGATGAGTTAGAAAATGTGAAATGTTTATTAAAAAAAAAACAAAGATATTATACTCACACTCTTCTTTCACCTATCTATATGCTTCACTCAGTGAGAAACTGAGTTCAAAACAATTAAGAAATTCACACACTCCTCCTGCTCTTCGCTCACACCCCCTCAACCCAAGCACCCCCCCAAAAAATGATCATTCATTCTTGAATTGAATGTGGATTTTGTTTACTCTTTAGGAAAGTATCACTGCAGTAGAGCAAAAGTAATAATTCATACACATTCCACTATTAGCATTTCTAAAATCTTCAAAGTTAGAACTAGGAGATTTACTGCAGCTTTAGGCGATGCTGAAGGTGCCCCACAGCAATAACTGATGCTCTGAAAGCACACACAGAGAAGAAATCATCTGAATTCTTTCCAGCTGTTTCTCTTCAAATTTATGAAATATTGATAGAAAAATATAAATAGGTATTAATGCTGTTTTAGTAATGATTCGGTCTGGTGGAGACAGAGCATAATTTATTTCCAGCCTGCAGGATTAACACTGGAGTTGCCACTGATTCTGCATTAATAGCCAGAAATGTGTTTCATCGGTCTGTGTGCTCCAGGTTTCTCAGGCAGGAAATGAGACCTGATCTTCCAAGGCATGTCTGTGGATGACACTGCTTAAAGCCTCAACTCCAGTAGAGATGCCCTACTAACAAAATCATGGGCCAGAGACTCTATCCTGTCCTGTTTCCCCTGTTTTTCCAATGCCTAACTATATCAGTCAAGGATTGCATTTGGTTCTGAGTCTTAGAAAACCCAACTGTCAGGGCTTCTACAAGAAATCTGAGAGGTAATTGATAGTGTTGATTTATCAAGTGTAGGATATTAGGGCCATGGTCTCTCATTTTCTTTGTCTTACTATGGCTGCTAGAGCTCCAGCGATCACATTTATTCCAGGCAGAAAAGGAAGATAGAGTGTAAAATAAAGGTGGATGGTGCTGTCCATTGTATCAAGAAAGCAAAGGCCTTATCAGAAATCACAAGTAAGACTTCCTACTTACGTTTCATTGGCCAGAACAGTGCTACATGGCCACCCATGGTTTCAAGGCAATCTAAAAATGTGAGTGTATATATGAAATCTAAAAAAAAAAAAAAATGGTTCTGACGAACCTAGGGGCAGGACATGAATAAAGATGCAGGCTTAGAGAATGGACTTGAGGACACGGGGAGGGGGAAGGGTAAGCTGGGACGAAGTGAGAGAGTAGCATTGACATATATACACTACCAAATGTAAAATAGATAGCTAGTGGGAAGCAGCTGCATCACATAGGGAGATGAGCTCGGTGCTCTGTGACCGCCTAGAGGGGTGGGATAGGGAGGGTGGGAGGGAGACGCAAGAGGGCGGGGATATGGGGATATATGTATACATACAACTGATTCACTTTGTTGTACAGCAGAAACTAACACAACATCGTAAAGCAATTATACTCCAATAAAGATGCTAAAAAAACATTAAAAAATTTAAAATGTGAGTTTTAGTTTTACAACTTCTATGGTAATGGCAAGGGAAAGAGTTTGGAATGGATACTGAGAAAGCTAACACAGTATCTGGCTTGCAAGCTCTAAATTATATTTGACAGATGAATGAGGTCATCAGAACTGATTCTTGCCTCACTAGTAACTGGTAGAGAGAATTCTGTGACCCTAGAAGTACCTTTGTCAGATCCAAATTAGGGTTCCCCAAATGAAACTATAATGAGGGGTCAGTAATACAGATAATATCCTGACAGAAAATTTAGATGGATGGATGGATGGATGGATGGATAGATATAGAGATACATACATACATACATAGACACATAGATTCATAGATACACAGATACATAGATACATACATAGAACATGGGTAGAGACATAGAGACACAGATACATAGATAGGTGACGTGTGTATATATGTATATATACATATAATAAAAAACAGATATCTTCTTTATTAACTAGAATAAAACCTTTTCGGCTATGCAGCTCAGGCTCCCTAAACCACTCATCCTCACCCAACCTACCCCACACCCCCAAACACACACATACACACCAAATATACATCACACTGAAAGTATAAAGGAAACAAAAATGAAGGAATGTTAAAGAGAGCCAACATATACGTGGGCACATGTGTATATTTGGGGAAGGGGTACAAAATAGTTGGGGGGAAGATGATTATGAATTGCATCTATTTATAATCTCTGCTCCAGAATGTGGGAGATACTTTGCATCCACAGAAAGAAGAGAAACACCCTTCCCAGCAGCAAGCCTGTGAGGCCTTCTTTCCTTCCCCATGGCTTCTAACGCCTACTCCCCCTCCCTGCCTTCCCTGCTCCCACTCACCCACCCCACCAACAGGGAAGGAAATGAGGATGTGGGGCAGAAAGCCTGTGTTTATGAACACTGAGCCCTGTTGCTTCCGCCTCTTTAGTATCTCTCAGATCAACCAATTCCATTCCCCCTGCACGGGCTGGGTTCAATCTGAGTCTACTCTGGCCACAGCCACTACAGTGGTTGCCTGTTAGTGGCTCTCCCTGCCCTAGTGCTTGATCCACAATGTCCCCAGGGTTATTTTTCCCTTATCCTTCAAAGAGTATTTATGCATGTGTGTGCATTCATACATACATGCACGCATATACACACATACATAATATGCACACATGCATACACATACATGTATACATACATATGTACATGCATACATTTATGCATACACACATATGTTTATAGTATTGTTTTTATATTATGCCTGATTTTTAAAAATTAAATATAAATCAAAGGTTTAAAATGACAAACAAGTATCTCCCTTCCCTCCACACACCTCCCATTCCCAGGACCACATCCTAGAAGCAACCATGTCAGACCTTTCGCTGCTTCTGTAGGTAGTTGCCTCTATATTGCTAAGCAACATACTTCTGATGCTCTTGCTGGATGTATCATTTCAGTATCACCTATTTCTGTTGTGATCTTCCTAAGGCACAAATCTGATCATGGCTCTCTGTCACCATATATGGCTGTGCAAGCTGTGCACTGCCGGTCACCCAGAAGCACCCTTCCCTTTGTACTTCCCGGAGATAGGCAACGTGGCAGCCCTGTCTTCCCCCTAGATTGCAAGGTCTCTGAGAGCTACGAGGGTCCTGGGCCAGACCTACCCCACCAGTCTCTCCTGGGCCACAACCAGGTAGCCAGTTTCAGGGTGACTGAATGTGATGGCTAATTTTATGTGTCAACTTGACTGGGCCAGATATCTGATTAAGTGTTATTTCTGGAGGTGTCTTTGAGAGTGTTTCCAGAACAGATCAGCATTTGAACTGGTGATGGACTGAGTAAAGCAAGTGTCCCTCCCCATTGTGGGTAGGTATCATCCCACATTGAGGGCTTGAATAGAACAGGAAGGCAGAAAGTTGGAGTCCCTCTCTCTCTGCCTGACTATGTGAGCTGGCCCATCAATCTTCTGCCCTCACTGCCCTGGTTCTCAGCGTTTCAGGTCTGGACTTGAATCTACGCCACCAGCTCTCCAGTTCTCAGGTCTTCAAACTACACCACAAGCTTTCCTGGGTTTCCAGCTTGCAGATGGCAAACTGTGGGCTTCCATAATTGCATGACCCAATCCTTATAATAAATCCTATGTATTATAGTAAGAATAGGTAGATAATAGATAGATAGATAGATAGATACATACATACATACATAATCTCCTATTGGTTCTATTTCTCTGGAGAACCCTGACTAATACGTTGCACAAGTCTGATGCCTGAGATGAATAGCAAACATGGCTGGCCCTGGTACAATAGTAAGAAATTAGGCCAGAATTTTGATATTAGATCTGGGTAACATGCAGTTTGTACAAGAGGCTTGAGAAGGCACCTTTCAGGGCTTTCCAATACCTGGTCCTCTCCATTTTCAACAGGAGACAATCACACCATGAAATCCCTAATGAGGGAGCTAGAAGCTCTGCTCATCCTACAACCTCCAAGCTGGAAGCCACCTCATGTACTGTGTTGAAAACTCTGTCATTTGTTCTCAGTTCAGGAAGGTGTAACTTGCAGCAGGCTTGTGTCAGCATGTGAGCCAATTTCAGGACAGGGGTCATGCCTCTTTTTGACTGAAGATCTAGCTCTGAGCCAAGCCTGGTAGATCTGAAGGGAATGAGCACTACTTCTGTGAGAAGTCATCAAAGTTTGTGTTCTGCTTCTGCCTCTTTAGCATGGACCTTGCCCATTCCCTGAGAAGCTGTGTCCCACTTCTCTGAGTCCAGACAAGAATCTGGGGATACACAAGGTTCTCTCTCTCTCCCTCTCTCTCTCTTCACCTCCCTTCCCTTCTCCTTTCTTCCTTCCTTTCTTCCATCCTTCCCTCCGTGCTTTTTTCTCCATTCAAATTTATGTTTGTTTTGAGTACCCATAAAAATTTTCTCTGAGCTGGACCTGATCTGAGGCCTAAAATATGGGAAACTCTGATCCAAGCAAATAAGAAAATCTTCTAGAAATCAAAATATACAAAGCAGTATCTAGTCTTTATAAAATAATTAAAATATATACTACTTTTGCCAATAAACTAAGTCTTGTTAGGTTAGAATTTTGAAGTAGGCATTCAACAACCTTCTCAGTTAAATAAGGCACTTCTTCTTTGCAATATGTAACTTGTTGCTGTAAGAACTTTGGTCAAAAACAGAGTCAGCAAGGTCTTAGGATAGAAGGATAAATAATGTTACTTATGTCATAAAGGCAGCAGTGATAGAGGATACATTTTCAAGCATAGATCCATATGGCTGGATTTGAAAGAATGTGTGTGTATATGATCTGTTTAAACTGATCTCTCCTTTTGTTCTCTGAAATTTCACCATTAGAGATTCAGTCCTTTGCTATAAATATTGCCCAGTCCCTGCATTTAACATGTAGCTATTTCTGAAAGAATTAACATATTAAGTGTCTAAGAAAGCATGAGTATACTAAAAGTGAAATAGGAACAGGAGGCGAAATGCAACAAAGACTCATTCCCAAGGGTTTACCCTAGGGTGTTTTTAATTAGGTTTCATTTTTTTGCAAATGAAAAGTAATTAAAATAGAAATCTAGTAAAGGCTTCCATCAAATATTTTAAAAATGAAAAAAATGAGCATTCACAATGATATTTGATTAGAATTTTCATTACCAATTTTCCTTTATCCTTGTCTACAAATATCAGCATATAGACTGGGCTTCTTTGGTTTTGCTTTCTTTCATAGCTTCATGTTTTAAGCCCAGAAAATCTGGCCATTAGAAATTTATTTTTAAATGGATTAAGTGCTCTCCCAGGAGCGATCTTTAAACTTTTCCATCTATATTTTGATAAAACTCCACATGAAGTCAATAACAAATTAGAACATAAATATTTAAGCAGCTCAAAGATAAAATGAGAGCTTCCTTCTTTCTCTCTTTTTTATGTTGCTGGTAATATGCCAAACAGAGAGGAATTAAGGGTCTTGGGGAATATGTCAAAAGCCTCTGCTTGTGCAAACAAGAAAAACCAAGCAAAAGGTCACTAAATCCAAGAGAGGCTGGTGTCACCTTGGAGTTGATCTCATTCACTTCAGGAATTCCTAATACTCTCTCCATCTTCTTCCTAGAAGTTTTTAATGCAGGAGGAAAGGCACTAATGATTTTTCTCGTGGGGCTTTTGCCCTTAATGAAGGCTTGCTATTAGAACTCCGCTATTTTTTTTTCTAATGTACAGGAAATTCTATTTATTTTCAAAGGACACCTAAAGAAGAAAAGGGTTCTTCATTTCAAAAGCAAATCAGATGAAATAAGGAGCAGACAGAGTATCCCCATCGAAAGAAACAAAGAATCAGTAAAATGAATATATGCTAATATATGCAAAGACGATTTCAGGAAGTGATGAACTTAAACAGATAAAACCCTGAATAAGCCACCCATTTGCTAAAATTCACTCCGAAAAGACTGTTTACTGGGATCACCTAGGCATGGAGATTGTCTATCAAGGAATGAATCTTATCTGTTCTGTGTGCCGAGATAAGATCTCCTGCCAGGGAGGATTTTTCTCAGGCTTTCATGATAATTGTAGATATCTGATTGCAAATCAGAATGTTTGTTCTACCTAATGAACAAAAGCACTGGATTAGTCATAGCTGATATTAAAAGTTGTTTTTGTTTACAGCATGGTTTAGACTTTAATGTTCTTGGAGTACTCAAAGAACATTCTCAAATGTCATGTTTGTAGCACACACTAGTTCCCACTTTGAGCAAGCTGGAAACTGACAAATAAGTCTCTGCTTGCCCTTGACTAACAGAAGCATCTCCAGGCTGTGCTCTGACTAATAGGCAAGTGTGGGGAACAGTCCGGAGGACAGTGGTTTGTTCTGATTCACTTCCATTTCATTAAGGATAGGAGAAGGCATTCAGTGTCATGTCATGTCATGTCCTGTCATGTCATGTCATTAAAGGTGTACTTTCAGAGTAACTTCATGATGTTTTCATCTAGCCGAAGGATAATAACACAAGGGATATTGAGGGGGGATGCCCAGCCAATCTCTCTAATCTCCATGGGAAGGTAGAATGACTAGAATGCATGCATTCATTCATCCAACAAATATTGATTAAGCAAGTTCCAGGTACTGAGCTTGATGTTGCAGATATGACAATCAGCAAGAGAAAAACTTCCCCTTACCACCTTTCCAGACACACACACCTGAGCTTACATTGTCCAGTTGTATGAAATTTGAGCAAAAATGAACATAAAGTCAACAGTATTTGTATTCAACTGTCAATTATTAGCAAAGAAGGGAGTCAGTGTCTGCCTTATAGAAACCAGAATGTTAGCACCGAGAGAAAAAATGAGGACCATCTCTTTGTTAGGAGAGGTGATGAAACAGGATCAGAAAGCTTAAAGGTTTCACATGGGTATTTGAGTGGTAAAGTCAAAACTTGAACTCAGACTCTACTCTTCATCTGCAGCTTCTGCACCACCCCACAAGGCCTCCTTCTCCCAACCCCCACCATCCATGTTTGCTTCAGAGAAAGAGAAAGTCTAATTTCTGAATGATGGCTACATAGATTACATCACGATGTAGTTAATGACAAAAGCAAGACTTCAATACATGCATACTTTAAATAACGCATTAGGCTTATCACTGCTGATATCTTTAATTATGCCAAGGCAAAACTGGAGACAATCTAATGGGAAATACAGATTACTTGTTAAAATTATTAACAGAGTTAATGTGCTTACATTTGTTTACGTGTACTGGAATCAGCTCAGATATTTGACTGCAATGACAATATGTGTAAAGATCAATTAAAAGTCATAGAGATGAGATATTGGATTTCCAGACCCTAATAGGATTTCATCTTCACTTGCTATATTATGTTATACAATTATAATTGAGCTTCCATCAAACCACAGAATCTGTCACCTCACCAATTTATTTTCCAAGCACTAATGAAACTTATTTCCTGCTGAGAATGCTTTTAAAAGCATAACCCTGAGGAAGAGAGGTGACACAAGAGATGATAGGCTTCTATTTACTTAGCAAACCTAGGTAAAAACTTGGACATAGGTAAAGTGAGTTTGACAGTTTTAGGAGGGTCCTCAGCAGCCATTTGTTCATATTATAAAGAACACCTAAGTTCTTTCAAAAAGAATTGTAAACAACACGTACAACTCATGCTCACTTTAAGCCCTGATATCAGATTGATTCTCTGCCTCTTTATTGTAAGGTAGTCAAGCTAAAGACAGAATTGATAAAATATTTTCCTCTGGATCTTTCTTAATTATTTTTCCCAAATTAATATCATGCATTGAATTATAAAACAAACATCTCTGTAAAAGAACTTAGTGAGGCTACTTTCACTTGATAAAATGAAAATTCTTTCCAATTTTGTTCAGAGAAGCGAAGACAATATCTAGAGGCCATAGTGTAGTACAGCTGTAAGATGACAAACATCTGGAATGACAGAACAATGATACTCTTTGGAGAGACTTAAAGCTCCTATAATAATAATCTTGTGCTCTTCATACTGACTTGTGATTGTACAGAGACGAGTGAGATGGACAGATTCCCCTGGCTGGCAGGGAGTGTAATTCATTAGAATCATTTATTTACAGACAGCCATGAGGGACAACAGAGATCATGTGATGTGGACCTCAACAGGCAAACCCCTGCCTGACAGATGTATGGCCAGATCCACCTGAACATATCCAGGAATGAGGCATTCACCTCACTGAAACAATCGCCAGACAATTGCCAGAAAGTTCTTCCTCGTGCCTTGCTGATATCTGCCTCTTTGTAACTTTAACCCTACCCTCTGAAGCCCCACAGTGCAGTTCAGGTCAAGAAGTACTTCCTCTGTACCCACGTGTACCCAACAGACACAGCAGACAGCAGGAGCTCAGCTGCCCTTTTCTTCAGCAGCCCCAGCTCCTCTTCCTCACCCCTGGGTCTGTGATGGAGAACACTTGGACTGGGACACACTCCCCAATTCTACGATGCAGTGCATGAGTCCAGAGAACACCTACACTCATTTTCTTTGGACATACAATATTTTAATAGATGCACTCTTGACTAGTCACTTGGAGACAATAAATTTAATCAAAACATTTTGTAAGCGATGTTATACTAAATATTTGAAAATCTCTCTCACGTATCCTCTTCACTCTACCTCTCCTGACTAAATATGCTCAATTCTCTTAATGAATTTATTCTCCGTCCTCTAAGAGAGAGTTTCCTGAGGGTATCCCGGTCCCCCCTCACACCCAATCAGTCACCAAGTCCTGCTAATAGTACCTCTTTTAAAGCTCTTCATCCCAAACTCCCACCCTGCTGCAGGCCACTGCCATCCCTCAGCAGGTGACGGCAGCAGCTTCCCATGCATCTCTGTGCCTCCATCCTTGCTCCCTTCCAATTACTGCTTTAGACCATCATCAGTGATCTTTCCAAAATATTAATCTCACCATGCCACACCCCTGCTGAAAACCCTCAGTAGCTCCCAACTGCTCTGAAGTCCAAACCCTTTATCTTCTCTAACATAAACACTTTATAATCTGATCTCTTCTTAACTTCTCTCTTATCTCTCTCCAGTCTCCCCCTTGGAAATCTTAGCCGCAGGCAAAGAAAACTCCTTTCAGTTTCTACAACATGCTACATTCTATCATCTCGCCTCCAGGCCTTTGCCCATGTTGTTTCCTGTACATGAAACATTCTCTCCTAAATCTTCACCAACAACCCCTTCTCCCAGCTAATGCAGGCTTCCAGTCTTACATTGCCCTTCCTCAAGGACATCTTCTCGGACACTTAGGACACCCAGCCATGCGTTCCCACGGGACCTTGCAATTCCCCGGGCCTCATGCTCATCACACGTTTGTTCATTACTTATTCTATTGCCTCTCTTCCTCTCTAAAACATCAGCTCTCTGACGGCAAAGCCCATGCCGTCTTGTTTACCATTGCATGGTGCCTGGTACACAGCACATGGCTATAAATATTTTTGAAGGAAGAGGAAGAAAGGAGGGACAGGGGACAAGGACAGCTCTGAAGACAGACTCTTGCCTTCCTCACCATTTTGCCCAAGTCTGACTCTGGCGACTTCCTATACCTTTATTGAACTACCATTCTTTAAAATCGGATTGTCAGCAAGAATTCGAGTGTTATCTATTGAATTGCAGCAGAGCTCAATTCCCCAGACGTGCACTGTTCAGGTTTGGTTTATCCTTCTCTCTCTTTTAACCTGTTATCCAAAGCATCATCAGAAAAGATGATGCTGATAAGTGACGGTTCTATTTGCCTTAAAATTTTCCCTTCAAGGCATGGATGTAGGTATGCTTTCAGAGGCTGCTGAAAATATCATACTTCATGGAGGGAGGGGGAACATACTGGTTTTACTATATTTCTATGGTGAACTTGCAATGCTGAAGTGGTGTGGGATACATTGTCCTGGAAATTGCTCTCAGGCCTCCAGTGACTTGGATGGATTCGGGATGAGGACTGGGAGATTTATGGTTATGACTGCAGTTTAAACCCATAAACCACAAATGCATATCTGACTGGAAATAAAAAGGAACTGAGTGTTACATCCTCCTAAGCGGATTCTTCCATAGAGTAATGTTGGAGAGGAATCTAGCCCCGAGTGCTTAACTTTGCAATTCAGAAGAGTTGTGACTTAGCTTCCCTTATATAACATGGGCAGCTTTTCATTATGTTTATTTGATGCAGTGTTATTGAGGCAATATTTCATATGAATAATTCATTTCTACTCCAACTTTATCTAGCAAAGTCAAAAGCAGAATCCGAAATTTCAAAACAGATCAAAGAGTTCCTTAAATAAATTGGAAATGCCTTGAGTTGCCTGCTTTCTAAATCTCCCTGTCTTGTCTATGCATTAAGCAAGTACTTACTATGGGCGGTTAGATACCAAAATTATTAAATGTTCACAGCTCTCCCTGCATTTTCTTCGGCAAAGATGAATTTTAGTGCTCCAGTTTTGCACTGTTTCTTCTTGTTCTTATCCAGAAATTGAGTTCCATGAGAGCAAATCACATCCAAGTAATTTTTTTTTACATATTTTTAACTCTGGTTGTACGTGCCTGACTTTCTGAGGCCATCTCAGCCCTGATTACCTTCTGTTCACTGGCCAGCCTGATGAACACAGCGGGCAGGCTGGGGTGAATAAAACAGAGCAATTACATTTGGACGCTCAAGACTGCCAGCTGCCTGCGGACGCCTCACCACAGCCTCCCCACTGGGGTTAGCCTCCTTGCGGGTCTTACCAAGCCATGCAAGAAAGCCGCCCTTCAAAATGACTGACATCCGAAGACTTGCCCAGGCTTTATCCAGCCACGAGAGGTGCAAACAAGAATGGAGCAATCAGAGAGGAAAATTTACAACGGAGGGAAAAAAAGTACTCAGAATCACTGAATCATACCTAAGTGTACTTTTTTTTTTTTTTTAATGCCTTTAGGTCAATAGGAAAAAAATTAAAATAACTAAAAGATCTCTTCAACCCATCAAAGAATGCTCACTTCTTAGATGACTGTGTTAGAAAGGGCCTCAGGGGCAGTCATCTGGCCATCTTGTTGTGTCCCAGAGGAAGACCATGTTTCCTGGCTGGGGCAGGTAAGCATTTGGGGAAGAGCGTGATGGAGACAAAGAAGTACAACAAACACAGGCATCAGAAAACTCTAACTTCCAATCGTAACTCAGCCACTTACCAGCTAGGAGGCCTTAGGCAACTTGATATACATTTCTAGATCTGTGTAATACAGGAATAATACTACTTACTTTATGAGATGTTATTGGAAAACATAAATAAGTTGATATTTGTAGAGTGTCTAGTACATAGTAGGAAATGGCAACTCATTCAGTAATCTGGATTAAGTGTCTACTCTTCAGATTTATGTAGAGATATTCTGGAGGTGTTTACTGTTGCCTCAGTAGCACCGTGTGTTGAAGCTGAGTAAAAATATCTGCTACAAACATAGCCCCTTAGTCACTTGATCTCTGGAGTAGATATTGTTTAGTTGCTTACCCAATAGCCAGATCTACCCGCTGCTTCCTCTGGGTGGAGCCTGTTTCCATGATGGAGGCTCAAAATGCCACATACTCATTTCCCATCACGCCTTGTGGCTACGCATAAATGAGAGTTGCTGGGAACTTCTGGGAAGGAGTGTCTTCCCTGATAAAAGAAAGAAGAATGTGAGGAGAAAACCCTTTCCCATTCTCCAATCATTCTGTCACATAAGGATATCCTTCAAGCTGCTGCAGCCACCTTAAATCTTGAGGAAACAGCCGAAACAGACTCTGACCTTACTCATTAACATCACAGAGCCATTGAACTAACCCACAAATGACCTAGCACCACTCTCCTTGTCATGTGAGATAATGAAGTACTTTCCTCATTTAAAATATAGCCCCTCTCATTATTTATAACTGAACAATACTGCCCTTATTTCCTTTTCCTCCTCCAGGGCATCAAGAGACTCTTTCCATTTTACGTTTGAGCATTTGAGCAGGAGTATGCAGAAGTTATTAAACAGGAGTTTATCTTTATGAATAATGCTAATTAATTTTCCAGAGAAGTTGGGTAACTCATCCAATGTCACACAGCCAAGAGCAGAGAAGAATTGGAACTCAAGTCTATGTGACTCAAAGGCCAGTCTTTTCAGAACACTGCTACTACATACACGTAGCTGTTAGCCATTCCAAGAAGAAATTTTTTTTTTTTTTTTTTTTTTAAATCTCAGTATAAGGGCAAGGACGTTCAGTTCTGCAGACTCTTTTTTTTTTTAAACTTTTGGGTTTATTTATTTTATTTATTTATTTATTTATTTATGGCTGTGTTGGGTCTTCGTTTCTGTGCAAGGGCTTTCTCTAGTTGTGGCAAGCGGAGGCCACTCTTCATCGCGGTGCGCGGGCCTCTCACTATCGTGGCCTCTCTTGTTGCGGAGCACAGGCTCCAGACGCGCAGGCTCAGTAACTGTGGCTCACGGGCCTAGGTGCTCCGCGGCATGTGGGATCTTCCCAGACCAGGGCTCGAACCCGTGTCCCCTGAATTGGCAGGCAGATTCTCAACCACTGCGCCACCAGGGAAGCCCAAGAAGAAATATTTTAAGTAGGTAAAGTTCCCTTTCCTTTTCTACCTCTCCTTTCAGTTTCTATTCTGCATAATTCCAAATCTCCCAAAGTTTCACCTCCTTAAGCAAACTCATGTTGTGAAATTTCCCCTTCTTTGTCCTCCTTCTTATCAAAATGTCCCTGTTCTGGGTTCCATTTCCTCACGAAGCCAATATGCCTAAAAAGTTAAAGCTAGATAATAAGTAAATTTCTTTAACGGGATCCTAGTTTGGAGAGCGCCTTCAACGGAAGTTTTCAATGCCCTAGTGGACACAAAGGGCTGGTTCAACCAACAGGAGTTAGCTGGGGGTATGGAGCATGATTAGAATCCGTTTATTCCTTAAGCAGGTACTTATTAAGCACCTCACTTACTATGCCAACAGTATGCTAGATGCTAGGAATATAGCACTAAACAAAACAAACAAATTCCCTCCCTTCATGAAATTTAAACTCTAGTTGAGGAGAGAGAATTTAAAAATAAATATGTAATATTTCAAGTGGTGAAAACTGCTCTAAAGAAAAATAAAGCAGGCTAACAAGAAGAGATTGGTGGGGGTAGACTGTCTCATTAAGAGTGAGCAGGACACACCATACAAAGAAAAGGACGTAAATGTTAATAATATGACAATATAAAATTCATGGAAAAGTACAATGGGAGAGGAAAGTGAAGAAAACTACAAGAAAGCTACTACCCTCTTCTTATAAAGTAGGACATCAAGAAATAACTGCTAAAACTGGAATGAACACAAAAGGGAAAATTAACCATATTACTTAAAGTTACAAAGATGATCAGTAGAAAAACTAAAAAATCCTGGAGAAGAAAGGATAGGAGAAGGGATATTTTAAGAGAGCTAAATCCTCATTTTTCATTTCTAGAAGTCAATAGAAACTGCTTAATTGGGAAAATAGGTGTTATCTCACTTGCTAACTTTCACTGATCAGTGGTAGCTGCCTGGGGCTCTCCTGAGTAGAACTCCATACACAAGACCAGCTCTTTCAGAAAGTAGACTGTAATCAATTAATTAGTGCCGTCGGTCAAGGGGGCAGAAAGGATCAATGACAGCCCACAGTCCAAGAACTGTCATCTCCATCTGGAGCAACACCAAGGCATTTGGATCTGGGGCGGCCCAGGGCAAGGCGAGAGCAAGAGCAGCAGTAAGAACAGGTTACACCGGACCACAGAGAGAGAAGGAGGGTGGTAAGGGGGTTCGCGGTATGATGGGTTCTTAGGTCATACTTTTCGTTTTGATGGACAACATTCTGAAATGTACAAGGGAGATAAACTGTAGAGAAGACTGACAGAAAAGAGTTAGCTTTACATCACTAATATAAGAATTAGGTGTGTTGGGCTTCAAACCCTGCCTTTCCGAAGTCTTAGAGAAGAAGTTAAGTAACGGAGTTTCTAAGACAGGTGCCTTCCTTGGCTGGATTGTATCCAGTGACTCTTTTAAAGTCAGTGAAATGTATTTTGGGTATTGTAACCCTTCAGTGGAGAAAACTTACTGTTGATCCAATGAAGCCCTCCCTGCCGTACCAATTACCTAAACAGAGGATGCCAAAATACCAGGGTCCCAGCTGTACCATCACGCCAAATCCTGGGAACACAAACAAAGCTTGAAATCTTGTCTCTAATTAAATCATGTGGTGCCTGGTGACTCTGCTGGCCTCCTACTCAGCAGAAAATCATGTGAAACTCTGAGCAGGCTCCCTTGGTGGCTAATGTCTCTAATAAAGACACAACCCCCAGCCTGTCTGTGCTCCCCAGGACTGGCACCAAATGAAGAGGACAGCAACACTTGCGGTTATCAAAAGGGCACGATCAGAAAGCTGCCTACTCACTAAACACAGCAACAGTGAAGCTTCACAACACTTCAGTACTCTAAGTCCATCTCCACCTCGGTGAGAAACACCCAGAGAGGTGACTATTGCAAAGAGCCCTACACTAGAGTTCTCATTCACACCCCAGCTCTGATACGTTTACTAACTTGTTCAACCTATATTCTGCCCAATCCTATGCTAGATGATAGATGACCCAGTGTCTCCCACTCCAGTACCCCAGGCTCCATCAGTATCTGGGGCACCTCACTTTACAGTATTAATTCCTAGGCATAAATTGTTTCCAGTGTGGACAGACAGGCTGCCTCTGTGCTGAGGGTCCCATTGCCCATGAGGAATGATTAGAGAAGCCCTGCCTCCAAACACCTCTCCCACTTGGTCCAGGAACTTAAAGTTAGACGCTTATCCCTTTAGATTCCTTATTAAATGCCCCTATAGCAATGGTGCTGCACAGTTATCAGCCATTAACACCTTAGCATGATATGTTCCCAGAGGAGAGCCTACTGTGTGCCTTAAATAGACTCTGTAAACCTCAAAGTACTCCAGCAGGGTCTAACCATTCAATACACACACACACACACACACACACACACACACACACACACACACACAGATTTTTTTTTGAGGACCTACTATGTGCAGGGCATTTGTGCTCAGGTGGAAGATGGTTTGGCATGTCATAACTAAAGGTAAATCACGTATGGCCCTGAGCACCATCTAGTAGGAGTGATAAGATACATACATACATAAATATAATACAGTGTACAGTGAATTTATTGCCATGACAAATGTACATAGTATTATGTTTGGGATGTAGTTGCGCTAGAGACCAAGCTAGGACCTAGTCATTCATTCAACACTTATTTATAGAGCACAAATGGGCTCACTCATATGAGAGACTGCAGGACCACAGACTTTAATGTCAGAAAAAAAACAGGGTATGTGTGGGATGCGTACGCAAGTGAGGGGTAAAGAAGGAAAATATGGAGAGACTCATAAGACTATCAGTTTGGGGTAGGATGATGGGAAAGGGGGGAAATGGGATATAAAATTAGAAAAATCAAGAGGTGACAGATCATGGAAGATTTTGTATGTCACACTAGAGAGTTCTAACCTTATTCTATGGCCAATAGAAACTGGGGGGCTATAGAAATTTTAGGGCTGGAAATTGACATAATCAAGACTCTGCTTTCTACAGATTAACCTGGCAACAACATGTGGAAGCAACTGAACTAAAGATAAATAAGGTAGGAGACCAGTGAGGAAATTACTGAGTGCTCAGAGAAAGAGGGAATAAGGGCATGAGCTGAACATTTGACAGTGGAAACAGAGAGGAGGATAAATGCCGGCATTATTGGGTTCTGAAATAGCCATCATAAGCTCCTTAAGCCCAAGTCTTGGGTCATATTTCTACCGAGCATACCACGTAGTACCTGGCACAGAGTAGGCACAGGATAAATGTCAGAGGTAGGTAAATGGATGGATGAGGGAGAGGGAGGAATTAAAGATGGCGATGCTTGGGGCTAGATGTCTGGCACCACCTTTGGAACAGGTTTGGGAAAATGACCATGATGGATCCATGTTGTTGACTGAGGGAAATAATAGATCAGAAAATACCTGGATCATGGGGTTTGGGGACAGCACAAGGGACCTGGGATTTTGACAGGAGAAAGGCAGAAGGCAGGAAAGGAGAACAGCAAGGGGCTGATTCTAGGCTGCCTCTCAGAACAGGGGGTGCAGACTTGATGCCCCATGGGTTCAGGGGGTGGCTGACCCCTCCGAGGACTGTCAGGCAAAAAGGAGGTTGATAAGCATTGCAGCAGGATAAGTGCTGGCATTAGGCACTGGTTACAAATACAGGATTTGCACTCAGAGAGAATTCTGACAGGCCTGTGCAGGAATCCTGATTATACCACTTACTTAACCAGGTCATGTTATTAGAAATATCCAGGTCTTGATTTGTTCATTGATAAATAGAGATAATCTTACCAAATAGGGTTATTCAGGGGATGGAAGAGATAGCAGCTGTCCACCAAAAATGCTCACTCTCTGAAACTTGCACAGTCTGAGTTACTACTGGGAGGAAACCACCCAGCCAGACAGCTGCATAACCCAGTCCCCCTTGTGGCCAAGTATTCCATGTGTTGGACAAGAGAATGTGAGCAGAAAAAACACATGCCTCTTCGGGCCAGGACTTTTTAAGGAGCAGGTAAACCTTCTCTACTCACTTTTCCCCAGCTAAGTGCTAGAGGCGGAGGATCCCAGGTCCTGGAGGACGTGCAGCAGCCCCACGGACAAGGCCTTCATAGCAAACCATCGTGTGGAGGAAAGCTGCCCTGGGACCAGAGCTCCAGCAACAGAGGGCCCTGTGGACAAGAAATAGCCTCTTTGGTGTCGAAACACTGCAATTTTGTGGTTTATTTGTGATGGCAGGACACCTCATGCTAACAGATGCAGCAAGGATTACAGGATAAGTAAGAGATAAAGCATGTAGCACTCTATCTACTCATGGTAAGTACTCAATAAATGGTAGCCAGAAAAACAAAAGTTAGAAGAAGACGAAAAAAGAAAGAAATAGAACTTGTGACAATGAGCGAAGAGGATGGTTCTAGGGAGCTCTGAGATCTGTGGGGTCTGGCAGCTCTTTCTTTTGTCTGGGGCCTGAAGCAAGGTCTTAACCAAGTAGAAGTGAAGATACTTTTGAGAATCCAAAGAGAGGGACACTTTCACAGGAATGAATGAATGAATGATAGTTCATGGGCCTCCTGAACCCTATCTTTGTACAAAACACACACACACACACACACACACACACACACACCACACACATACACACACACACTTCCCCCCAGCCCCAACTGATGCGCACACACGCTTATCCATCTCCCCACCCCCAAGCCAGGTTAAATTCTTTGGCTTGGAATTTGGAGCTGCTGACAACCTCCTACCTCCTCACCCTAGAGCCCATCTGCCAGGCCTGTGACAGGCAGAATAATGGCCCCTTGAAAGATGTCCATATCCCAATTGCCAGAACCTGTGAATATGTCACCTCACCTGGCAAAAGGGATCTTGCGAATTGATTAAGCTAAGAATCTTGAAATGAGATTATCCTGGATTATCCAGGTGGGCCCAATGTCATCACAAAGGTCCTTATAAGTGAAAGAGAAGGTCAGAGTGAGAGAGAAAATGTGACAATGGTAACAAGGTCAGAGAATCAGAGATTTGAAGACACTATGCTGCAGGCTTTGAAGAGGCAGGAAGGAGCCACCAGCCAAGGAATACAGGTGGCCTCCAAAAGCTGGAAAAGGTGAGGAAACAGATTCTCCTCTGGAGCCTCCAGAAGGAACCAGCCTACCAACAAACAGCCTGACTTTAGCCCCGTGAAATGGATTTGAGACTTCTGACTTCCAGAAATGGAAGATAAGAAATATGTGGAGATTTGTTACAGCAGCAGTAGGAAACTAATACACCTCCCCAGAACCAGTCCCCATGACCCTGCTGCTGGGCTCCTCCCTGCCTTGGCTTGCTACACTCTCCACACAGAGATAAGAGGCCACTGGGTTCTCAAAGCTTAGTCCCTAGAGCACAGAAGCAAGGCCCTCTGCTGATGGGCAGAGCCTCTTCACAGCACCGCTGTCCAACTCTGTGATCCAGCCATTATCCATCACGAGCCAAACCAACCATGATGGCACACTAGATAACTACCAGCTCTATTAACTGGGAAATGACTTCGCGGCAACCTAAAGGATTTCACAGTCAGCAGATTACTAATCCATTACTGGGAAGGCTTTACACTTTTTCTCAAGTTCTTCACGAGGTAGTCAATTAGGCAGCGGGTGTCATAAGATAATATTATTTTTATTGAAACTTCTATATCCGCTAGATTTGTTTCGTGCGTTAAACAATATAATGGGTGAGTTTCCAAATTCACTTCATATTTTAAAAGATGATAATGAGCACATAATGGCACCTAGACCCACATAAAACCTCCTCAGGTGGAATCAGGCCCTCTCTATCCCCCTACCATGGCTAAAACAGGGTTGGCAAGGTAGGAGAAGGTTACAGGATGAATTTCATGCCCTGAAATTCATATGTTGAAGTCCTAAACTCAGTAGCTCAGAACCTCAGAATGTGACTGTATTTGGAGATAGGGTCTTCAAAGAGATAACTAAGTTAAAATGAGGTCATTAGGGTGGGCTTTAATCCAACATGACAGGTATCCTTGAAATAAGAGGAAATTAGGACACAGACACGCCCAGAAGGAAAACCACGTGAAGACATAGGCAGAAGATGGTCACCTACAAGCCAAGGAGAGAGGCCTTAGAAGAAACCAAACCTGCTGACACCTCAATGTTGGACTTTCAGTCTCCAAAACTGTGAGTAAATTAATTTCTGTTGTTTAAGCCACCCAGTCTATGGTACTTTGTCATGGCAGCCCTAGAAAACTAATACAGGGGTTTTTCTTTATCAACACCCTAGAAATTGCACTGAAGATTTCTTTACTAGGCAAATAGCTGGAATTAATGTACTAAGATCTTGTTTCCAATGTATTCAACTCTTTTATAAAAGTAGCAAATTGGTATCTTATATTCTGTCGGTGCAGTAAATAATTAGGCAAAAGGAACGAACATTTTTCAAATTCCTGCTATAAACTAGTCACTGTAATAAGCTCTTTACATCTGTTAACTCATTTAATCCTTAAAGAGGCATTGTTGTTTCTTAAAAACAAACAAACAAAAATACACATGAGGAAATGAAGGCTCAAAGAAGTTAAATAACCTGCCCAAGGCCACGTGGATGCTTCGTGAAATTAACATCTCAATCTGTGTGTCTCTCAATTTCCTGTTTACCCCAGATTTTGCACAAACTTTGCCACACAGCTGCATGATATCTTTGCACTGAAAGTGGCGAGAGTTCCTAAAGAGGTATGAAGATTAATAGAGGCCCTATTCCGTCTCCTTTGAGCTTTCGAGCTGTTTCTGGGGAGAGGGGTACAGAGTAGTAAGAGTATGAGAAAAAGAAAAGCATCCTTTTTTTGTATACATAGGAAACAAAAATCTGGCTGCCTATCGAGAGAGTACGTGCATCATTCCCCCTCCCTTGGTAACACTGCAGATGCCGCAGCTGCTTGGGAGTGCAATAAACAAGTTGTAATATATTAGCACGAACAGTTGCAGTGAGCTCCTATAGCTGGCAGAATTCCTGAGAAATGGTTTTTATGGTACAGATCTCCTTGGAGACCTTAAATAACAGCCTAAAATGTATGGTACAGGGATCACAGGGTTTATTACTTTAGTTTTAGCCTGGTGTTCTGCAATTTATAGTTTTACTGATAAATTGGGATCCATTCAGCTGGTACATATTATGTGGGATTGTAGAACTGTCTCTCTGCATTGAAGGATTAGAAAAGGGCAGATGCCTTGACTGGGTAATAACGGCGCTAGCCCAAGCTGTGCGAGTCTGACAGGGCCCGGCTGTGCATCTGGGCTCATTTTAAAGAGGAATGGGCTCACACAGTAGGACTGCACCCCTTCCTCTATACCTTCTAATCCCAGAGGAACCCGACACGGAGTTAGTAGTCTCATGCTTTCACTACAACCTGGCTAAAGGCAAACAAATTCAGCTCCCTTTTGGGGAGGGTGGAGAAGATCTCCACTAAAATAAAAATTACACTTCTGAATCCAGCAAGAGAGGGGTGGCTTTTTATGCCGGACCCAGGAGTACACTGTTCCCTATTTTCCATGGATTAAGTTGAAATAAAATCTGCTTTTAGTGGCTGTGGCTGCTTTATATACACTTAATTAATTTGACGTTGTTAGGAATCAGATTTTACAGGCCGTGAACACAGTACATTTGAGAGAAAGCTGTTCATGTTCCTGATTTTCAACCAGTTGATCAGTCTCTTGGCTTAAAAAAAAAAAAAAGAAAATTTTTTTTTTTTTTTTTTTTTTTTTTAGGAAAGGGACATCAATTGAATTTTGTTGTGTTGGTGGTGTTCTAGTTTTTAAAAAATCAAGCTAGTATGCAGGAATAGTAACTTTCTTTCAGCTGAAAGTCTGGTATAGATTTTAGCATTTGGACATTGGAGCCCTTTCAAATCCCATCTGACTGTTAATCTGTAAAGGATGAAGGATTTACACAAAGAGCCTCAACTCCAAGGTGTCATTAAGTTCTATGGGGTCAATAATTCCTGAAAATGCATTTAAACAACAAAGCTCAATAATTCTATAGACATTGTTAGCCTGTTTCTTTGGGGAACAAAGAGGACAGGGGGAGGAAGGAAATGGGCTTAGGTATGAGAGATTGGAAAAATGGTTAGAAGAGAAGAAACAGTCCCACCCCCACCCATGAATTCTGGATCTTCCTTTGAGCTCAGAAGGTGCCCAGTCTTCTGTAGTAAGAAATGCTTTCCAATGTGTGGATGTGCTTTGGACTCAGTCCTGGGTAGCCAACCTTCTTCCTAGTGGGTCTAGTCCTGAGACAGCTAACAGCCCTTTATGATGTCATTCGGCTCCTTGAAAAGGAGATGGGGCAGAGGATGAAATGGACATTCAGTGTTGTGAGAGAGTTGCCATATTCCATGCCTCAGTTACATTAACTGCTGCTGCAGAACCATTCAGAGCCAGCTCTGTTGAAGGCTCCTACCGGGTCAGGTACAAGGTAGCATCCTCACAGGGATTTTATCAAGGATCAAGCTAACTATTTTTGATAAAAGGGAAAGATAACTCAGGGTGCTTACTATTGTTTAACCTATGGTAAGATTCTCAGTGGCCTTGTCTCCTGGGAAAGATGCATTCTGAAAACGACTCCTGTGAAAGCAAAGATCCAGTATGCAGTGGCCATTCAAACAGAGAAGGAGGGAGGGAAATGTGACAAGATAGAGGGAGAAGGATTCAACGATAATTATTGCTAACTTAAAAATAACACAGCAGGGCTTCCCTGGTGGTGCAGTGGTTGAGAATCTGCCTGCCAATTCAGGGGACACGGGTTCGAGCCCTGGTCTGGGAAGATCCCACATGCCGCGGAGCAACCGGGCCCGTGAGCCACAACTACTGAGCCTGCGCGTCTAGAGCCTGTGCTCCGCAACAAGAGAGGCCGCGATAGTGAGAGGCCTGCGCACTGCGATGAAGAGTGGCCCCCACTTGCCACAACTAGAGAAAGCCCTCACACAGAAACGAAGACCCAACACAGCCAAAAATAAATAAATTAATTAAAAAAAAAAGAATATACGAAAGTCCTCTTTAATTAAATAATAAATAGGAGAACAAGCTAAATAAAATGTTCAAAAAAAGATTTGAAAAAAAAAAAAAACACAGCAAAGGAAACCATTGACAAAAAAACAACACAACTTACTGAATGCGAGAAAATATTTGCAAATGATATGACTGATAAGGGATTAATATCCAACATATATAAACAGCTCATACAACTCAATGTCAAAAAAACAAACAATACAATTTTTTAAATGGGCAGAAAACCTGAACAGACATTTTTCCAAAGAAGACATACAGATGGCCAACAAACACATGTAAGGATGTTCAACACTGCTAATCATCAGAGAAATGCAAATCAAAACCTCAATGAGATATCACCTCACACCCGTCAGAATGGCTATCATCAAAAAGAACACAAATAACAAATGTTGGTGAGAATATGGAGAAAAGGGAACCCTTCTACACTGTTAATGGGAATGTAAATTGGTGCAGCCACAATGGAAAACAGTATGAACGTTCCTCAAAAAACTAAAAATAGAGCTACCGTATGACCCAGCAATCCCACTCCTGGATTTATATCTGAAAAAAAACCCCCACTAATTTGAAAAGATATATGCATCCCAATGTTCATAGCATCATTGTTTATAATTGCCAAGATATAGAAGCAACCTAAGTGTCCATCAGCAGATGAATGGATAAAGAAGATGTGGTACATATATACAATGGAATATTACTCAGCCATAAAAAGGAATGAAATTTTGTCATTTGCAACAACATGGATGGACTTGGAGGTCATTATGCTAAGTGAAATAAGTCAGAGAAAGACAAATACTGTATGATATCACTTATATGTGGAATCTAAAAAATACAACAAACGAGTGAATATAACAAAAAAGAAGCAGACTCACAGATATAGAGAACAAACCAGTGGTTAACAGTGGGGAGAGGGAATGGGGGAGGGGCAAAATAGGGGTAGGGCCTTAAGAGGTACAAACTATTAGGTATAAAATAAGCTAAAAGGATATATTGTACAAAATGGGGAATATAGCCAATATTTTACAATAATATAAATGGACTGTAAACTTTAAAAGTTGTAAATCACTATATTGTACATCTGGAACTTATATAATATTATAGAGCAACTATACTTCAATAAAAAAAGTAAAAAACAAAAATAACATAGTTATGTTATGGGCTAAGTTGTATCTCCCCAAAATTCATGTGTAAACCCAGTACCTCAGAATGTGACTACACTTGGAGATAAGGCCTTTAAAAAGTAATTAAGGTAAAATGAGATCATATAGATGGGCCTAATTCAATATGACTAATGTCCTTATAAGAAGAGATTAGAACACAGAGACACACAGAGAAAAAACCATGTGAGGACACCAGGAGATGTCTATCTACAGGCCTAGGAGAGAGGCCTCAGAAGAAATCAACCCTGCTGACATCTTGATCTTGGACTTCTAGTCTTCAGGACTGTGAGGAAACAAATTTCTGATGCTTAAGCCACCCAGTCTGTGTACTTTGTCATGGCAGCCCTAGCAAACTAATACACTCTCTAAGAAAGAAACTAATAAAAGATAGTACATAACGAAGGTGTTTCTTATAAGAGCAGCAATCTTGCCCCCCTTGCTCACCTTTCTATTCTAGCAACTCAAGAATGGTGTATCACAGATGCCCCATAAATATCCGTTCCCTGCATGTGCCAAGCACACCTGGCCTCAGGACATTTGCACTTGTTACTCCCTCTACCTTGATGTCCCCATTCTCCCATCTGCATTGCTCACTCTTGCTCTTCCTTTTAATCACTCTCAGTGCCTTCTCCTTACTTGCGCTTTTCTTATTGCACCAGCCACCTGACATAGCACATGGCTGTTTACTGTCTGTCCCCCAACACTGCCCACCCCCACTGGAACAAAAGTTCCATGAGAGTATAAGCTTTATCTTTTCTGTGCAGTTGATATCTTCAGCATTTAAATGGTACCTTGCACAGAGTGAGCACCAAAAAACCCTTGTTGAACAAAGGCATGCATTGGTCCTACAGTTATACTCTCCCTCAAAGTCATCCTCATACTTTCACTCCAATTCTGTGTTCATCAAACCACCTAATTAGTATCACTGATCTTAATTCAGTGATCTTAACACCAGGAGACTTCTCTGAAGAGTGCTTTTTATCTTCTTTTTTTCACTTTAACAATAAGGTCAAGACAATAGACAACAGTTTTATAGATGAGTTCTAGTAAACATGGAAGGGCTTCCCACTGTCCGCAAGACCAAGGCCAATTCCTTAGTATGTCATACTATGCTTTTTGTGATCAGGCTCCTACCCACCCCTCCACCCTCACTCTCACTACTCTCTGCCTCCTATTTTAAACTTTGATACATTGAGCCACTCATGACTAATCCATTCACTCACCCAGTTAAGTGGGACCTCCTCTGTGCCCGGCACAGTCGTTCCCTGCATAGGGACCTTTGCATGTGCTGTTTCTTCCCCTCACCAACATCCTCCCTCTAGCTTTGCCAAGTGTTCTTTCACAGGCAGATTATAAGAGCTGAAATTCAGACATAGAAGACCACACCAGAGGAAGATCAGAAAATGGCCACCAGGGAGCTTCAGGATCATGAAACTTATCCACAAAGAAGGTGGAGGGAAACCAAAGATAGCTACTTTATTTTATGTGGTCACTTGATGGCCTTTTCCTATGTTGTCCTTCATATCTGTCCCCATCAATGTAAATTTGTAAAAAGCAAGGGCTTGTAGTGATTTAACTCAACCTGTACATTTCATCCATTTCATCCCAGTGTGTAAATGGGAATCTTATGAAAACTTGATTGACATTAAATAACAGCAAGATTCCATTTTGCATTCATGAGATGAGTAAAATGCATAAAATTCAGATGATATCAAGCATTGGCGAGGATTTGCAAAGTGAGTCCTCTTGTACACACTGTTGGAAGTGCTAGAACCTCTTTGGACGGCACTTAGCTCAGCAGTTCCATGTCTTGGCATTTACCCCAGAGAGACATGCACATGTGCCCAAGGAGGCATTGATGAGGGTGCTCATGGTAGTATTGTCATAGCCAACATTGGAAACTATCTAAATGTCCATCAATACAGGAATGGCTAGATGAACGCCAGCATGTCTATGCTATGGAATACTACAGAGTTATTGAAAAGCATGAGATGTATCTATTTGTACTACGTAAATAGATCGTCCATGTGAACTCTATGAACTCAGGGGGTTTGATTTTCTCAGTTGGTTGTCCAGTGTATTCTTAGCAATTCAGAACAGTTCCTGGCACTGAGCATTTACCTGAAAAATATTCATTGAATAAATGGAAGTTGAGTTAAAAAAAAAAAATCACAGAATATGTACAGTATACTACATTTATATGTGACCATTTGTATTAGAAAAAAAGGAAAACAATAGTATTTTCTATGAATGCATATATGTGTATTAAAACTTAGGAAAAGATCTGGAAAGATACAGACAAACTGGGAATTCACTGGGGGCAAAGTAGGGAGGGTCAATGGGGACTTTAGCTTTAATGGTAATGTTTTAATTATTAGAAGGAGAATATTCACTTATTACTTGGTTAATAAAAATTAATTTTAAAATGTTCCAATGCATGATTAAAACTATGATGCTTGCTCCTGAGGGGGAGGAAAACAATTAGTCCAGTATTCTTTAATTTTCTTTTGTCTAGAAATGGGATGAGTCCCAGAATTTGAAGATAGAACCCAATCTGCAACTGCAAGAAAATCAAGATCTACCAGGCCTTTAGGGAGCAGAGTGATGTCCGTGGAATTCAGGATGAAGAAATGGGTCCCAGAAACTTTACTTAGGAAGAAAAGTAAGGGATAAATAAAAGAGGTGGTTCATAAAGGATCCCAAAGTAAGGATGACTAGCATTGTTGAGTTACCAGCAGATGAACTGTTTGGGAGGAAAACCTTGCTCCAAGGGGAGACAATTTGTGATTTTGGAAATTCTGAGCTTGAAGTGACTGTGAGATGTCCTGCTGGAAATATCTGGTAGACAGGGGGATATTTGTGGAAATGGAACAGGGGTGATGCCAATTTGGAAGTTATCTGCACAGAAAGGATAATGAAACAATGGAATTTGAACCAGCTCTCCACTGGGGAGAGTATGAGGAGAGAAGAGTAGGGGGCAGGTATCTAGTCAACAGCCATCCCAGCTAGGGAGATACCCAGGGATGGTGCTTGTCTTGCAGTACCTCTGTCACATCACTCAAAAGGTCAAGCATTCGGGATTCAGACAGTAATGACAATGACTGAACTTTGACCAATGTAAGTCAATAGGAAGCAACTATTAGCAAATTCATTAACAAGAGTCTTGTTGCCTGGACAGAGATGTCCTTGATTGCTACGTCATCCCTGCCTGTAAGAGTTATGGCTTGTATGAAATGCATCAGTCTTGTGTTTCCTGGGAAGGTGTTTTCCCTTCATGAAGTATAAGATTAGTTTTACTGGACCACCAGGGCAGATTATCCACAGAAGAACACCAAACCACTACTTCTGTGCCATAATTTCAGGACAAGGATTCCTCGAAAGAAATGTCAGATTGATGCCCAAAACTCTATTGAAAGAATCAGTTCCTTCTTGTTAAAACTCTCAGTTAAAATGCATGTAACCCCCCATGGCAATGGCACCTTGGAAAGCATGCTGACTTTGGAATCAGCCCAGCTAGAAATCAAATCCCACTTTTACTGCTTTGGCTGTCTGAGCTTACTTCTCAAAGTCTCTATTTCCACATCTGTAAGATGGGGTGATAATGTCTATCTGGCAGAGTTCTATAAGAAATAAAAAAACAATGTATGTAGACCACATGGCACATGAGAGCCCTAGAATCAATAGCAGTCCCTTATTCCCCTGTCCCCTCTCTGAGGGAACAAAAGGAAACAATTCCTGAAAGCTAGGAGTGAAGAGACATGCCTGACCTACAATGGATTTGTTTCACCACAGAATTCCAGACAACTCTAAATGATCACTATGCTGATAACTAATTCTTGATGAGGTAGGTCTATGCTCACCTGGATCTTGCACATCACCAAAGGAAAAAAAAAAATCAACCTGACATTAAGAAAGGAATACCTAAATAAGCAGAGTCATAGATCTTTTTCTTGGAATCCTAGGTATGAGAAGAGGAAAGAAAAGTAGAAGAGTTCTTTCCTGGAAGAAGACAGTCCCAAAGCATCCCCATCTCACTTTTTTTTTTTTAAATTAATTAATTAATTAATTAATTTTTGGCTGTGTTGGGTCTTCGTTTCTGTGCGCGGGCTTTCTCTAGTTGTGGCAAGCGGGGGCCACTCTTCATCGCGGTGCGTGGGCCTCTCACTATCGCGGCCTCTCTCGTTGCGGAGCACAGGCTCCAGACGCGCAGGCTCAGTAGTTGTGGCTCACGGGCCTAGTCGCTCCGCGGCATGTGGGATCTTCCCAGACCAGGGCTCGAACCCGTGTTCCCTGCACTGGCAGGCAGATTCTCAACCACTGCGCCACCAGGGAAGCCCCCCGTCTCACTTTTGGTCCCTAACTCACTAGGCTTCTCCTCCTGCTCTTTGTGATGAGGCCAGTCCAGTACGCACTGGAAGAAGGAGAAGGAATTAGGAAGACAAGAGGAGGGGCAAGAGCAGCGATTAGAGTGGAGCCAAGAGCCCAGGTCCCGCTTGCTGTCTCACTCTGCCTGCATGGTGCCAGAGCACCTGGCCTCCCAGTGGAGCAGCTCAGCCATCAGTATGCTCCATCCACATGGTGCCAGATGCTTGAGTACCTGCCCAAACTTTTCATATTGTGTTTGCATGTGTGGCTGTCAAATGACCTAGTCATTCTATAGAGTTGGAAATAAATAAAAAATGGCGGGAAGAAAAGGATCTCCTCCTCCTGTACCTTTCCCAATAACTCCTAGTCAGAAAGTGAATACACACATCCTAGTCACCCACACGCACTATTTCAGGGACATTTTAACCAAACTTCTCAGCCTATTTTACATTTCTTTACAGTATGTACAGCCAAACATATGATGACATAAAGATTAAGAGAACAGGTTCTAGAGCCTAAGCACCACAGTCCATCCCTGCTTTGCCATTTATTAAGTTGAGTGACTTCAGCCTTGCTACTTAGTTTCTCTGTGCCTCAGTTTCCTCATCTGTAAAATTGTAAAATGTGGATATATTAGTACCTACTTTATTATTACAACCTGTGTCATGGGTTTATTCTGAGGACTAAGTAAGTAGACATAAAGCTATTAGGACAGTAGATTCTACTAATGCAATAGCAGATCAGGCATATAGTTAGAGTTTAGTAAATATTAGTTATCATTATTGTTAATATTAACAGCAATTTAATATCACAAGATTATGAGGGATCATAAAAGACCATCCAATCCCTGCATTTTGAGTATTATTTTCAACACTACTTCTCATCAATCATTCTATGATCTCACTTAATTCTATGATTAACCCTCAATTTTAGGATACTCTTGAGTATGTGTGTCTATGCTATTTATCTACAGCTTTTAATAGTGCTGACAAAGCATAACACAGTGACCACATGTCCTAGATTTTCTTGGATAACCTAATTTTATTCTTTCCTCATAAAAGGCTTTGATTTGCTGAATACATAGATAAATGGGATTTAATGTTTATATCATGGCAAGATTTCTAAATACATAATTTTAAAAATCAAGCAGAAACCTTTTGGCCCTGACTTATCCTTCTGAAAATGGTTATAATGACTGTATGTAATTTTAAAAGAATAGGTTCTAATGATTCCCATGTTGGTAACAACACATCTAAGAATTACAAAAAAATGTGGTGAGGGCTTTTGACCTAGAGATTCATTTTGTCGCTAAGGAAGCTTGTTTGTACCTCAGTCAACAGAGTGCTTTATGCAGGATGTAAGCAATTAGAGTACAACCTTTGTGATTCACACTAATGACCACAAGACCCAATGAACACATGATCTACTGACTTTTGCTTATTAGTGAGAATGTAAAAAGATGAGATGAAAAACAAACAGGCTGTTTTATACACTAAAAATATGAGAAATACATCTTAGTGTTATTTGTGCTTAGTTATTTTCCAATTTAGCCTATTCATGTCAAAGGCATTTGAGAATCCAAAGCACTTTTAAAGAGCTAAGTGATTTTTGTCATCCTTGCTATTAATTATAGTGTGGAGGGTTCACAGAAGGAGATTAAATTGGCTATAGTTCAACAGGAAAATACTAGAAGAAACTATTCTTTAGGTTTTGAGTGAGAAGACCTGGACTCTCCATTCCTGACTCTGTCATGGAGCAGCTATGTGGCTTTAGGCAAATCATACACTCATTTTTATGATTGGACTGCAAGACCACTGAGGTCCTTTAGTGCTTAGCAACCTATGAATTATAAGACTGATCAATTTTGTAAAATAAAAAAAGTTACACATAAAAAAATAAGGAAATGCAAATCAAAACTACAATGAGGTATCACCTCACAGTGGTCAGAATGGTCATCATCAAAAAGCCTACAAACAATAAATGCTGGAGAGGGTGTGGAGAAAAGGGAGTCCTCTTGCACTGTTGGTGGGAATGTAAATTGATACAGCCACTAGGGAGAACAGTATGGAGGTTCCTTAAAAAACTAAAAATAGAATTACCATACGACCCAGCAATCCCACTACTGGGCATATATCCTGAGAAAACCATAATTCAAAAAGAGTCGTGTACCACAATGTTCATTGCAGCTCTATTTACAATAGCCAGGACATGGAAGCAACCTAAGTGTCCATCGACAGATGAATGGATAAAGATGTGGCACATATATACAATGGAATATTACTCAGCCATAAAAAGAAATGAAATTGAGTTACTTATAGTGAGGTGGATGGACCTAGAGTCTGTCACACAGAGTGAAGTAAGTCAGAAAGAGAAAAACAAATACAGTATGCTAACACATATGTATGGAATCTTAAAAAAAAAAAAAAAGGTTCTGAAGAACCTAGGGACAGGACAGGAATAAAGACGCAGACGTAGAGAATGGACTTGAGGACACAGGGAGGGAAAAGGGTAAGCTGGGACGAAGTGAGAGAGTGGCATGGACATATACACACTACCAAATGTAAAATAGCTAGCTAGTGGGAAGCAGCCGCATAGCACAGGGAGATCAGCTCGGTGCTTTGTGACCACCTAGAGAGGTGGGATATGGAGGGTGGGAGGGAGACACAAGAGGCAGGGGATATGGGGATATGTGTACATGTATAGCTGATTCACTTTGTTACACAGCAGAAGCTAACGCACCATTGTAGAGCAATTATACTCCAATAAAGATGTTGAAAAAAATAAAATTAAAAATCAGAAATTTTAAAAAATAAGGTGTTTCAAAAGGATTTTTTCTGGATTCTTCCTTTGAAATTTTGCCTTTTCTTCAAGATTAATGGGGATTACTTAACTGCCTTACCTTGTTTAAACTGCACCCCTCTCCCAAAAGCTTCTATCTGGAGAGGGCAGAAGAAACCACAGCCCCAGTCAGCCCATAGAGATCCCCTCTGTCCACCCATGGACGTGAAGTACCCTACACTAGAGCCATGCCTGTGCAGTCCATTCAAATCAGCTAATGCATAAATGGCTCCAACTTGGAAATTTCTGGTGGGGGTTATGAAGCCCCACAAAACTAAAAGTCTTTTGAAGAAGAAAGAGAGATAAGTTCATAAAACTTCTGCCTTAAGGCATATTATGGTAAGTTCTGAGGTAAGAGGTACAAGGTACTCTGAGAGTTTTTAAAAGACCGTTAATGCTAGGGGACTCTGGGGAATTCTCATGGAGAAGTTGGAATTTGGGTTACGTTTCAAAACTGAGTTGGAGTTAGACAAGCCAAAATGGCAGGGAGGGCATTTCAGAAGCAAAGGTTGTTATAAAGGACAACTCAGAGGACAGAAGTGTAATGAGTTGAATACTGTTCCCCCAAAAGATATGTCCAAGTTCTAACCTCCAACACCTGTGAGTGTGACCTTCAAAAAGAGATTCTTTATAGATGTGGATCTATGTAAAGGATCTGAAGATGAGATCATCCTGGGTTTAGAGTGGGCCCTAAATCTGATGACAGGTATCCTTATAAGAGACAGAAAAGGAGAAGACACACAGAGACAAAGGGGAAAAACTATGTCATGATGGAGGCAGTGATTAGAGTTATGCTGTCACAAGCCAAGGAACACCAGAAGCCATCAGAAGCTGGAAGAGGCAAGGAAGAATTCTTCCCTGTGGCCTTCACAGGGAATGAAGCCCTGCCAACAGCTTGATTTTGGACTTGTGGCTCAGAGAACTTTGAGAGAGTAAAATTCTGGGTTGCTTTGTTGGTTTTTTTTTTTTGCTACCTAGTTTGCGGTAATTTGTTATGGGAGCCCTGGGAAACTAATACAGGGGATGTTCTCAGGAATGGAATATGCGTGGTGCACCTGGCTCTTTCTTGAATGGTGTTTGTTGTCAAGGTAGAGACTGAGGGGAGAAGGGAAAGAGAATAATGAAAGGATAAGACTTCAAAGAAAGCCACAAATGATGTGGCAAGCTCTTTGAATAGGAATGGAGAAACCCATAAACATTTGAGACATAGTAGAAGTAGGCAAAGTAGGAAAAGTAGGCAATTATCAAGACTGGATAATTGGTGTTGTGTGTGAGACAGACTTGCACAGGAATAAGCTAGAGAGGGGAAACTATTACAAAAGCTAAAGGAAACGTAACATGGGATTAAATGGAAGCAATGATAACAGAGTTGAGATCTAGCAGATGTTGGGCTGAGGATTCTGTGATTAGCTGGATGGGTTAGGGAGCATGAGAGAGAAGGCCAAGTGAAGCTTGTGGAAGCTCCAGTTTTAAGGGTTTAAATACGGGAAGAGAAGCCAGTAAATGAGATCTGGATTCCACCAGAGGAGGAGAAAAAGAACTGGTTGAGTTCCAAAGGAGGCTGGAATTTGGAGGAGCAGGCACTGTCTAACGTTATGGACAGGTCAACAGGCTTAACAAAGAGAGTTTGGTGATTAGGTGGTTGGTGGAAATTTTTGAGAGCCCAGTAGCTATGGAATAGCAGGAAGGGCATACAAATTATAAGAGAGTAAGAAAGGAAATGGACCTATCAAGTATAATGTACTCCCTTAAGATTATTTTGGTAAAAGAGAATAATATAGGATGTAGCTTGAAGTAAACAGTGTGAAGAAAAGGTTTTTTAGACTTTGATTAAGCTTTAGTATGTTAACATGCTATCTCCAGAGAGCCCCTGGCTCACCTGCAAATTATATGGGAAACACTAATTCATAGCATGAATACCTTTGCCAGATGAGCTGTCACTCAGAAAGAGCTCTCCTTCAAGGATGCCTGAGGGACTGGAATATAGCATGAATCTGCATTTACTAGGAAAGAGATCAGAGCAGAACAGCTTATGTTTTAATGGCATGTACAGCTGATGGTCCTGGAGAGCAGGGAGGTAGCATGAAGCCGTGGGAAAACTAGAGGTGGGAAGTGGGGATGGGGTAGGGAAAACCAGATGCTCCAAATGACAACTGTGCCTACTTTGCCATTCTGTCTAGGGACAGCCTTTGCCTCGCGGGTCCTCTAGTCACTCAGTGATTTGTTCTGGTAATTATCTAGCAAGTATCCTCCAAAGAGAATTCAAGAAATGGGTAATAATCTGAAAGTACACGCTGCCTCTGATTTCTGGGCCTTTTCATATACTCAAGAGTATTTTTCAAGAGTGTTCAAGAAAGCGCAAGGCAATTGTTTCCAGTCCAAGAAGATTTTGTCCAAAGATCCTCTCAGAGTATCAGAAACAGAGAATTTCTAACTGGAAAAGACAAGAGGTCAGCCAGCCCTGCTCTCTGTAGCAACACAGGTCATTATCCAATACGTATATCATGGAACAAGCCCTCAGCAACTCATTTCTTCCTGTTTGTTTACCACCTTAAATATTGGGGCCCATCATGCACAAGTTTCTTGCTAGCAGAGAATATCCAGAAATTTAACGACATTCATAAAGAAACATGAATAAGGTCAGAAAATCAAGATATTCAATGGTCATTTGAAAGCTCCCTTAGCCTCTCGTTTTCCTATCCCAGCAACTCTGCCTGTGCCCTCAAAACTGGTAAGAATTTACTGTGGTTTTTAAATGTTTTATTCAAAATTCCACAGCCATGTTTAGCAGCTGAGGATTACGCAGAGGGAGGAAATATGGAAAAATAGAAGATTTCCATTTTGTGGAAGATTAGACAATTCATAATAATAGCTGCCTTGGTTATTGTAAGGTTTGAATGGAGAGCACAGTCTGAACGAGCACCTACAAACTCAGCGTTTCAGGGAACATAGGAAGCGCCTCAATCTCCTGGGAACCTCGGTGAAGACGTTAAGGTTGGCAGTAAAGATCCAGTGACAATGAGGTTAAGATCTGAACAAAGAATAGCAATACATATTTACCCCAAGCTCAGAAGTCACAGACTTCCAGTCACCCAACAAATATTTACTGACATCCTGCCATGAGCCAGACAGGGCTAGAAAGGCAAGGAACTCGTTATGAATCAGGAAGAAGCCAAAAGATTCAGCCTTTATTATAGTATGAATCATTTATAATGTGACATTGTATGGTGGTCCTCAAACGTGGAAAGAGACTTCCTCAAGTTTCAGAAGTGGTAACGCATGTGGGTAAGACAGAGGCTACAGGACAGATGGTGGCAATAGCCCACAGAGTGACTGGAGATGAGGAGGATTCCAGCATCCCTTGGAAGTATGTGCCTCCAATGGGAGAGCAACAAATAGACTCTGAGTCATCATCAAGTGAAGACTCCAGTGGTTCGGTTGTCCCAAGCCAGGGTCCTGCACAAATCCAATGGATGGTTCTTCTTGCCCCTGCACAATATCTCTTCTCCCTGTTTCTACTAAAAGAACCCCAATTGCCTCTAGAAAAGCCATTCTACATGACTCAGGTGAGACTAAACCTACTTGAAGTCTGACCCTTCACAATACCCATCTCCCTTGTTCCTATGACGAGACAGCCAGAGTCCTAGACTTTTATTGTCAGACCTCTCTTTCTGCTGCACTTGAGAAAGAGCTTGTCCAAGAGGTGGAGAGAAATGCAGAGCCATAAAGACATGGCTGGGGCACTTGAAGCCAGAATCTACCCCTGGACTTTTCATTACATGAGACTTAGCTGCTTTGAATCATATTTCTGTTAAAAAAAAAAACCAAAAACTGCAAAACTCCTAACTAATACAAAAGAAAGCATGCTCCAAACCACCCCTAAACCAGGCTTGGTGAAGAACAATTAAAAAGTGGGAGGACAATGCTATGAGACTACATATCAATTACAGGAAAAAACCTGTAAGAAATACAAACACATGGAGGCTAAACAACACACTACTTAATAACGAAGAGATCACTGAAGATATCAAAGGGGAAATCAAAAAATACATAGAAACAAATGACAATGAAAACATGAAGACCCAAAACCTATGGGATTCAGCAAAAGCAGTTCTAAGAGGTAAGTATATAGCTATGCAAGCCTACCTTAAGAAACAAAAAACATCTCAAATACACAACCAAACCTTGCACCTAAAGCAAATAGATAAAGAACAAAAAAACCCCAAAGCTAGCAGAAGGAAAGAAATCATAAAGATCAGATCAGAAATAGATGAAAAAGAAATGAAGGAAACGATAGCAAAGATCAATACAACTAAAAGCTGGTTCTTTGAGAAGATAAACAAAATTGATAAACCATTAGCGAGACTTATCAAGAAAAAGAGGAGAAGACTCAAATCAATAGAATTAGAAATGAAAAAGGAGAACTAACAACTGACACTGCAGAAATACAAAGGATCATGAGAGATAACTACAAGCAACTATATGCCAATAAAATGGCCAACCTGGAAAAAATGGACCAATTCTTAGAAATGCACAACCTGCCGAGACTGAACCAGGAAGAAATAGAAAATATGAACACACCAATCACAAGCAATGAAATTGAAACTGTGATTAAAAATCTTCCAACAAACAAAAGCCCAGGAACAGATGGCTTCTCAGGCGAATTCTATCAAACATTTAGAGAAGAGGTAACACCTATCCTTATCAAACTCTTCCAAAATATAGCAGAGGGAGGAACACTCCCAAACTCATTCTACGAGACCACCATCACTCTGATACCAAAACCAGACAAAGATGTCACAAACAAGGAAAACTACAGGCCAATAACACTGATGAACATAGATGCAAAAATCCTCAACAAAACACTAGCAAACAGAATCCAACAGCACACTAAAAGGATCATACACCATGATCAAGTGGGGTTTATCCCAGGAATGCAAGGATTCTTCAATATATGCAAATCAATCAACGTGATACACCATATTAACAAATTGAAGGAGAAAAAACATATGATCATCTCAATAGATGCAGAGAAAGCTTTTGACAAAATTCAACACCCATTTATGACAAAAACTCTCCAGAAAGTAGGCATAGACAGAACTTACCTCAACATAATAAAGGCCATATGTGACAAACCCACAGCCAACATCATCCTCAATGGTGAAAAACTGAAACCATTTCCACTAAGATCAGGAACAAGATAAGGTTGCCCACTCTCACCACTATTATTCAACCTAGTTTTGGAAGTTTTAGCCACAGCAATCAGAGAAGAAAAAGAAATAAAAGGAATCCAAATCGGAAAAGAAGAAGTAAAGCTGTCACTGTTTGCAGATGACATGATACTAAACATAGAGAATCCTAAAGATGCTACCAGAAAACTACTAGAGCTAATCAATGAATTTGGTAAAGTAGCAGGATACAAAATTAATGCACAGAAATCTCTTGCAGTCCTATACACTAGTGATGAAAAATCTGCAAGTGAAATTAAGAAAACACTCCAATTTACCATTGCAACAAAAACAATAAAATATCTAGGAATAAACCTACCTAAGGAGACAAAAGAACTGTACGCAGAAAATTATAACACAGATGAAAGAAATTAAAGATGATACAAATAAATGGAGAGACATACCATGTTCGTGGATTGGAAGAATCAACATTGTGAAAATGACTCTACTACCCAAAGCGATCTACAGATTCAATGCAATCCCTATCAAACTACCACTGGCATTTTTCACAGAACTAGAAAAAAAATTTCACAATTTGTATGGAAACACAAAAGACCCCGAGTAGCCAAAGCAATCTTGAGAAAGAAAAACGGAGCTGGAGGAATCAGGCTCCCTGACTTCAGACTATATTACAAAGCTACAGTAATCAAGACAGTTTGGTACTGGCACAAAAACAGAAATATAGATCAATGGAACAGGATAGAAAGCCCAGAGATAAACCCACACACATATGGTCACCTTGTCTTTGATGAAGGAGGCAAGAATAAACAGTGGAGAAAACACAGTCTCTTCAATAAGTGGTGCTGGGAAAACTGGACAGCTACATGTAAAAGAATGAAATTAGAACACTCCCTAACACCATACACAAAAATAAACTCAAAATGGATTAAAGACCTAAATGTAAGGCCAGACACCATCAAACTCTTAGAGGAAAACATAGGCAGAACACTCTATGACATAAATCACAGCAAGATCCTTTTTGACCCACCTCCTAGAGAAATGGAAATAAAAACAAAAATAAACAATTGGGACCTAATGAAACTTAAAAGTTTTTGCACAGCAAAGGAAACCATAGACAAAACGAAAAGACAACCCTCAGAATGGGAGAAAATATTTGCAAATGAAGCAACTGACAAAGGACTAATCTCCAAAACATACAAGCAACTCATGCAGCTCAGTATCAAAAAAAAACAAACAACCCAGTGCAAAACTGGGCAGAAGACCTAAATAGACATTTCTCCAAAGAAGATATACAGATTGCCAACAAACACATGAAAGAATGCTCAACATCAAAATCATTAGAGAAATGCAAATCAAAACTACAATGAGATATCATCTCACACCGGTCAGAATGGCCATCATCAGAAAATCTACAAACAATAAATGCTGGAGAGGGTGTGGAGAAAAGGGAACCATCTTGCACTGTTGGTGGGAATGTAAATTGATACAGCCACTATGGAGAACAGTATGGAGGTTCCTTAAAAAACTAAAAATAGGACTACCATACGACCCAGCAATCCCACTACTGGGCATATACCCTGAGAAAACCATAATTCAAAAAGAGTCATGTACCAAAATGTTCATTGCAGCTCTATTTACAATAGCCAGGACATGGAAGCAACCTAAGTGTCCATCGACAGATGAATGGATAAAGAAGGTGTGGCATATATATACAATGGAATATTACTCAGCCATACAAAGAAATGAAACTGAGTTATTTGTAGTGAGGTGGATGGACCTAGAGACTGTTATACAGAGTGAAGTAAGTTAGAAAGAGAGAAACAAATAACGTATGCTAACACATATATATGAAATCTAAAAAAAAAAAAAGAAAGAAAGAAAATGGTCAGAAGAACCTAGGGGCAAGATGTGAATAAATATGCAGACCTACTAGAGAATGGACTTGAGGATGTGGGGAGGGTGAAGGGTAAGCTGGGACAAAGTGAGAGAGTGGCATGGACATATATACACTACCAAATGTAAAATAGATAACTAGTGGGAAGCAGCCACATAGCACAGGGAGATCAGCTCGGTGCTTTGTGACTGCCTAGAGGGGTGGGATAGGGAGGGTGGGGTGGAGGGAGATGCAAGAGGGAAGAGATATGGGGACATATGTATATGTATAACTGATTCACTTTGTTATAAAGCAGAAACTGACAAACCATTTAAAGCAATTATACTGTAATAAAGATGTTAAAAAAAAGAATCAATTGTAATGTAATCAATAAGCTGTAGTGTATATTTAAAACAAAAAACAAACAAACAAAAAGAAGTGGGAGGAAACTGAAGTCACAGAGTTCCCTTTCCAAGCCAGCAAAATGGTGAGTCTCTTGAAAGAAGCTCTGTTTGATGCATAGCCTCAAACTGCCCCCTTACCAACCACTCTGCTCAAAATCAAGCTATTCTATTTATTTTTAAGATTGTAATGACATTTATTATGTGTTTTTTAGTTACAAAAGTTACCTATTTTTTATCATAGAAAGCACTTAAAAACAGAAAACGTACTCCCACCACCCAGAGGAAAATAGCATTAAACACTTTAACATGCTCCCAGATTTTTTAATGCATATACAACTTTTAAAATTATCCTTCTCCCTTTTAACTTTAACTTACTACTACATGAACATTTTCCACATGAATCATTATTTTTTTTAACATCTTTATTGGAGTATAATTGCTTTACAATGGTGTGTTAGTTTCTGCTGTAAAACAAAGTGAATCAGCTATACATTTCCATACAACCCCATATCTCCTCCCTCTTGCATCTCCCTCCCGCCCTCTCTATCCCACCAATCTAGGTGGACACAAAGCACTGAGCTGATTTCCCTTAGCTATGCAGCTGCTCCCAATAGCTATGTATTTTACATTTGGTAGCGTATGTATATCCATACCACTCTCTCACTTCATCCCAGCTTACCCTTCCCACTCCCCAAGTACTCAAGTCCATTCTCTATGTCTGCGTCTTTACTCCTGTCCTGCCCCTAGGTACTTCAGAACCACTTTTTTTTTTTTTAGATTGCATATATATGTGTTAGCATATGGTATTTGTTTTTCTCTTTCTGACGTACTTCACTCTGTATGACACTCTCCAGGTCCATCCACCTCACTACAAATAACTCAATTTCGTTTCTTTTTATGGCTGAGTAATATTCCATTGAATATGTGTGCCACATCTTCTTTATCCATTCATCTGTTGATGGATATTTAGGTTGCTTCCATGTCCTGGCTATTGTAAATAGAGCTGCAATGAACATTGTGGTACATGACTCTTTTTTTTTTTTTTTAAAGATTTTATTGATTGATTGATTGATTGCTATGTTGGGTCTTCGTTTCTGTGCTATGGCTTTCTCTAGTTGCGGCAAGCGGGGGCCACTCTTCATCGCGGTGCGCGGGCCTCTCACTATCGTGGCCTCTCTTGTTGCGGAGCACAGGCTCAGACGCGCAGGCTCAGTAGTTGTGGCTCACGGGCCCAGTTGCTCCGCGGCATGTGGGATCCTCCCAGACCAGGGCTCGAACCCGTGTCCCCTGCATTAGCAGGCAGACTCTCAACCACTGCACCACCAGGGAAGCCCCACATGATTCTTTTTGAATTATGGTTTTCTCAGGGTATATGCCCAGTAGTGGGATTGCTGGGTCGTATGGTAATTCTATTTTTAGTTTTTTAAGGAACCTCCATACTGTTCTCCATAGTGGCTGTATCAATTTACATTCCCACCAACAGTGCAAGAGGGTTCCCTTTTCTCCACACCCTCTCCAGCATTTACTGTTTGTAGATTTTTTAATGATGGCCATTCTGATTGGTGTGAGGTGATACCTCATTGTAGTTTTGATTTGCATTTCTCAAATGATTAGTGATGTTGAGCATCCTTTCATGTGTTTGTTGGCAATCTGTATATCTTCTTTGGAGAAATGTCTACTTAGGTCTTCTGCCCATTTTTGGATTGGATTGTTTGTTTTTTTCATATTGAGCTGCATGAGCTGCTTGTATATTTTGGAGATTAATCCTTTGTCAGTTGCTTCGTTTGCAAATATTTTCTCCCATTCTGAGGGTTGTCTTTTCGTCTTGTTCATGGTTTCCTTTGCTATGCAAAAGCTTTTAAGTTTCATTAGGTCCCAATTGTTTATTTTTGTTTTTATTTCCATTTCTCTAGGAGGTGGGTCAAAAAGGATCTTGCTGTGATTTATGTCATACAGTGTTCTGCCTATGTTTCCCTCTAAGAGTTTTATAGTGTCTGGCCTTATATTTAGGTCTTTAATCCATTTGGAGTTTACTTTTGTGTATGGTGTTAGGGAGTGTTCAAATTTCATTCTTTTACATGTAGCTGTTCAGTTTTCCCAGCACCACTTACTGAAGAGGCTGTCTTTTCTCCATTGTATATTCTTGCCTCCTTTGTCAAACATAAGATGACCATATGTGCGTGGGTTTATTTCTGGGCTTTCTATCCTGTTCCATTGATCTATTTTTCTGTTTTTGTGCCAGTACCAAACTGTCTTGATTACTGTAGCTTTGTAATATAGTCTGAAGTCAGGGAGCCTGATTCCTCCAGCTCCGTTTTCCTTTATCAAGATTGCTTTGGCTACTCGGGGTCTTTTGTGCTTCCATACAAAATGTGAAAATTTTTGTTCTAGCTCTGTGAAAAATGTCATTGGTAGTTTGACAGGGATTGCATTGAATCTGTAGATTGCTTTGGGTAGTAGAGTCATTTTCACAATATTGAATCCTCCAATCCAAGAACATGGTATATCTCTCCATCTGTTTGTATCACCTTTAATTTCTTTCATCAGTGTCTTATAGATTTCTGCATACAGATCTTTTGTCTCCTTAGGTAGGTTTATTCCTAGGTATTTTATTCTTTTTGTTGCAATGATAAATGGGTTTCCTTAATTTCTCTGTCAGATTTTTCACCATTAGTGTATAGGACTGCAAGAGATTTCTGTGCATTAATTTTGTATCCTGCTACTTTACCAAATTCATTGATTAGCTCTAGTAGTTTTCTGGTAGCATCTTTAGGATTCTCTAGGTATAGTATCATGTCATCGGCAAACAGTGACAGTTTTACTTCTTCTTTTCCGATTTGGATTCCTTTTATTTCTTTTTCTTCTCTGATCACTGTCACTAAAACTTCCAAAACTCTGTTGAACAATAGTGGTGAGAGTGGGCAACCTTATCTTGTTCCTGATCTTACTGTAAATGGTTTCAGTTTTTTGCCATTGAGAAGGAAATTGGCTGTGGGTTTGTCATATATGGCCTTTATTATGTTGAGGTAAGTTCCCTCAATGCCTACTTTCTGGAGAATTTTTATCATAAATATGTGCTGAATTTTGTTGAAACCTTTATCTGCATCTAGAGATGATTTTTATGGTTTTTATCCTTTGATTTGTTAATATGGTTTATCACACTGATTGATTTGCATATATTGAAGAATCTTTGCATTCCATGATCAACCCCACTTGATCATGGTGTATGATCCTTTTAATGTGCTGTTGGATTCTGTTTGCTAATATTTTGTTGAGGATTTTTGCATCTATGTTCATCAGTGATATTGGCCTGTAGTTTTCTTTTTTTGTGGCATCTTTGTCTGGTTTTGGTATCAGAGCGATGGTGGTCTCATAGAATGCGTTTGGGAGTGTACCTCCCTTTGCTATATTTTGGAAGAGTTTGAGAAGGATAGGTCTTAGCTCTTCTCTAAATGTTTGATAGAATTCGCCTGTGAAGCCATCTGTTCCTGGGCTTTTGTTTGTTGGAAGGTTCTTTATCACAGTTTCAATTTCAGTGCTTGTGATTGGTCTGTTTATATTTTCTTTTTCTTCGTTGTTCAGTCTCGGAAGGTTGTGGTTTTCTAAGAATTGGTCCATTTCTTCTAGGTTGTCCATTTTATTGGCATATAGTTGCTTGTAGTAATCTCTCATAATCCTTTGTATTTCTGCAGTGTTAGTTGTTACTTCTCCTTTTTCAATTCTAATTCTATTGTTTTGAGTCTTCTCCCTTTTTTTCCTGACCAGTCTGGCTAATGGTTTATCAATTTTGTTTATCTTCTCAAAGAACCAGCTTTTAGTTTTATTGATCTTTGCTATTGTTTTCTTTGTTTCTATTTCATTTATTTCTGATTTGATCTTTATGATTTCTGTCCTTCGGCTAACTTTGCCGGTTTTTTGTTCTTCTTTCTCTAATTGCTTTAGCTGTAAGGTTAGGTTGTTTGAGATGTTTCTTCTTTCTTAAGGTAGGATTGTATTGCTGTAAACGTCCCTCTTAGAACTGCTTTTGCTGCATCCCGTAGGTTTTGGTTCATCATGTTTTCATTGTCATTTGTTTCTAGGTGTTTTTTGATTTCCTCTTTGATTTCTTCAGTGATCTCTTGGTTATTTAGCAGTGTATTATTTAGCCTCCATGTGTTTGTATTTTTTACAGATTTTTTTCCTGTCATTGATATCTAGTCTCATAGCGTTGTAGTCGGAAAAGATACTTGATATGATTTCAATTCTCTTAAATTTACCAAGGCTTGAATTGTGACCCAAGCTATGATCTATCCTGGAGAATGTTCCATTAGCACTTGAGAAGAAAGTGTAATCTGCTGTTTTTGGATAGAATGTCCTACAAATAACAATTAAGTCCATCTGGTTTAATGTATCATTTAAAGCTTGTGTTTCCTTATTTATTTTCATTTTGGTTGATCTGTCCATTGGTGAAAGTGGTGTGTTAAAGTCCCCTACTATGATTGTGTTACTGTCAATTTCCCCTTTTATGGCTGTTAGCATTTGCCTTATGTATTTAGGTGCTCCTATGTTGGGTGCATAAATATTTACAATTGTTATATCTTCTTCTTGGTTGATCCCTTGATCATCAAGTAGTGTCTCTTCTTTGTCTCTTGTAATAGTCTTTACTTTAAAGTTTATTTTGTCTGATATGAGAATTGCTACTCCAGCTTTCTTTTGATTTCCATTTGCATGAAATATCTTTTTCCATCCCCTCACTTTCAGTCTGTATGTGTCCCTAGGTCTGAAGTGGGTCTCTTGTAGACAGCATATGTACAGGTCTTTTTTTTGTATCCATTCAGCCACCCTTGTCTTTTGGTTTGAGCACTTAATTCATTCACGTTTAAGGTAGTTATATGTATGTTCCTATTACCATTTTCTTAATTGTTTTGGGTTTGTGTTTGTAAGCCTTTTCCTTCTCTTGTGTTGCCTTCCTAGAGAAGTTCCTTTAGCATTTGTTGTAGAGCTGGGTTGGTGGTGCTGAATTCTCTTAGCCTTTGCTAGTCTGTAAAGGTTTTAATTTCTCCATTGAATCTGAATGAGATCCTTGCTGGGTAGAGTAATCTTGCCTGTAGTTTTTTCCCTTTCATCACTTTAAATATGTCCTGCCACTCCCTTCTGGCTTGCAGAGTTTTTGCTGAAAGATCAGCTGTTAACCTTATGGGGATTCCCCTGTATGTTAATTGTTGCTTTTCCCTTGCTGCTTTTAATATTTTTTCTTTGTTTTTAATTTTTGATAGTTTGATTAATATGTGTCTTGGCATCTTTCTCCTTGGATTTATCCTGTATGGGACTCTCTGCACATCCTGGACTTGATTGACTATTTCCTTTCCCATATTAGGGAAGTTTTCAACTATAATCTCTTCAAATATTTTCTCAGTCCCTTTCTTTTGCTCTTCTTCTTCTGGGACCCCTATAATTCGAATGTTGGTGCATTTAATGTTGTCTCAGAGGTCTCTGAGATTGTCCTCAATTCTTTTCATTCTTTCTTCTTTATTCTGCTCTGGGTAGTTATTTCCACTATTTTATCTTCCAGGTCACTTATCCGTTCTTCTGCCTCAGTTATTCTGCTATTGATTCCTTCTAGAGAATTTTTAATTTCATTTATTGTGTTGTTCATCATTGTCTGTTTGCCCTTTAGTTCTTCTAGGTCCTTGTTAAACGTTTCTTATATTTTCTCCATTCTATTTCCAAGATTTTGAATCATCTTTACTATCATTACCATGAATTCTTTTTCAGGTAGACTGCCTATTTCCTCTTCATTTGTTTGGTCTGGTGGGTTTTTACCTTGCTCCTTCATCCACTGTGTATTTCTCTGTGTTCTCATTTTGCTTAACTTTCTGTGTTTGGGGTCTCCGTTTCACAGGCTGCAGGTTCGTAGTTCCCATTGTTTTTGGTGTCTGCTCCCAGTGGGTAATGTTGGTTCAGTGGGTTGTGTAGGCTTCTTGGTGCAGGGGACTGGTGCCTGTGTTCTGGTGCAGGAGGCTGGATCTTGTCTCTCTGGTGGGCAGGGCCGCGTCTTGTGGTGTGTTTTGGGGTGTCTGTGAACTTATGATTTTAGGTAGCCTCTCTGCTAATGGGTGGGGTTGTGTTCCTGTCTTGCTAGTTGTTTGGCACGGGGTGTCCAGCACTGTAGCTTGCTGGTCATTGAGTGGAGCTGGGTCTTAGCATTGAGATGGAGATCTCTGGGAGAGCTCTCGTCGTTTGATATTACGTGGGGCCGGGAGGTCTCTGGTGGACCAATGTCCTGAACTCAGCTCTCCCACCTCAGAGGCTCAGGCCTGACACCCGGCCAGAGCCCCAAGACCCTGTCAGCCACACGGCTGCCCCAGGGCATAGCGTGGAAGTGGCTGGAGGGAGAAGCGCCCAATCAATATTTTTATGCAGCATAACTTTAATGAAGCATAATATTCTATCAAACACATGTTCCATAATTTATTTAACCAGAATTTTATGTTACTTCCAATATTGTGCTGGTTTGCATAACATTATTACACATTATAAACTTTTACATATATCTTCATCCTTGAGATATGCTCCTAGAAGTTAATCATTTGCTAACGGGTATTAAGTCTTCAAAATTTTTGATAAATGACAATGGGATTTTTAAAACACCGAAAGAACTTCTTTCTTGGCCCTTTTTGCACCAGTGGAAAAGAAGATTCACTAACAAGCTACATTCTTAACACAAACGTTTTGGGATATGTATTAACATATAGTAGTAACATATTGCTGCAGCATGTTACTACATGCTGTGGTAACATATTGCTACAAACTTCACAGTTATGGCATCCATTCATTGTCTCACCATTCTCTAGGTCAGAAGTCCAGGGGGCTTGGCTGGCTGCTCTGTTTAGGTGTCAGTCAGCCTGCGTTCTTATCTGGAGGCTCTGGGGGTACCTCTTGTTTCCACACTTGTTCCAGGCTCATTCAGTTGTTGGCAGAATTCATTTCCTTCTCACAGTTTCCACATGACTCCTTCCATCTTGAAACCAACTACTGGAGTCCTTCTCATGCCTGGTATGTCTCTGACTTCTTCTGCTACATCTCTCTGACTCCAGCCAAGAAAGTTCTCTGCTTTTAAGGGCTCATGTGATTAGAATGGGTTCACCCAATAATCCAGAATAATCTCCCTATTTTAAGGTCCATACCTTAATTACCTCTGCAAAGTCCCTTTAGGCATGTAATGGAACATATTACAGCTTTCAGGGATTAGAGTGTGTTAAGTTTTGGGGGTGGCTATCCTGCCTACCACAGGGTAGAATCACAAAGCTGCACTAAATAACTTTACCATCTACAGTCACCTGACTAGACATCTTTCCCCCCACGGCAATGTTTGGGGGACTAGTTCAGTCTTTTCAAGCATTTATAGAGAGATGTTCTCTTCGCACCTACTGCACACACCCCAGCAAGTTCCCAATTGGTCAAAAGAATTGTCTTGTGAAACTTTCCAACATCTTTTGTTGCTAGGAAACCATGGTCCCCATTCCCTGAGGAGCAGGCTTCCCTTTAGATTTACATGCAGTGCTGTACCATTGTAATAAACTATATTGTGTCACGTGCTCAGGCTGTTGCCAGTAAAAAAGAATGTAAAAATTCAAGTGATTTTACATACAAATATAGACCTATGGGTGGCAACTCTGTCCTGAACATATGTATAGGTGTCTACATACATATAAATGTTATTGTGAGCTACTAAGTTTGTTCTTTTTCCCCCCTTGAATCTAACTCATTTATTCCTTATTAGTTTTCTGCAAAGGTTTTCTTTTCTATGGCTAATTTCGAAGGAAATAATGTGAGAGTTTCCAGCAAAAGCAGTTTCCATGGTTACACTGAAGTCTTGCTAAAAATAGCATATGATGTAATCAGTAAAACTTAGCTGCTAAAGTAACTAGACAAAATGGATCTGCATTTCTGTAGGAAGTTTGTTCTGTCGTTCAAGCTGTGTCTATGACACATGAAGAGAATAGTCTGAATTATTTTTGATGCCCGAGATTCCAGCTCCGCAAACACTTCTGTGGGCAGCTCCCAAGCTGTTCACGCTCTGGAATTATTTCTAACACTGTGTGAAGCAGAGAGGCAGAGAGAGACAGGGAAGAAGGGGCAGGAGGGAGAGAAGGGAATGGAAAGAGGTAAGTACTCCTGCTTCCTTTCTCCCCATGAGATAACCTCTCCCTTTTCTCAAACAGTCCCTTTAAACTCACTACCATGTGGCATAACATAAGGAAGAGGTGTTACTCAAATTTGATTCATCTACACCCTCTAAATTCTACAGCGAGCTACCTACTCCGTCTTCCTCACTTTGTCTCGTGCGCTTTCTCTTGAGTGACTGATTCAAGGTTCGGTTCGGTACCAGAAGGAACTACAAGAGGGGAACCAATTCATGTTATTATTTCTCTTCCATTATTGCTGCTTGCTCCTTTTATACGACACTGGAAAAGTGCAGACACCTGAGATTAAAACATCTTTCCTCTTGCACTTGCTGTTCTTTGTCCTCATTACGTTTGAACTGTCACTCTGCCCAGCTGGGTCTCTGTTTCTAATATCCTTTTTCCCCACACTTTATATAATTGGAAAAGACAGTCAAGAATGGCAGCCCCACCTGCTTCCAAGGCCATTTTCCCCCCAAATCTTTGAAGCCATAAGTCAGAAGAGGTACCTGCATCTTCCCTGCTCGAGCACCACACTCAGCGTCACCCCTTCTCTGACCACAGAGCCGACTCTTGCCTCCAAAGCTGCCATTTTGTTATTTCTGCCACAGTGTCTTCCTCAGACACCATTCCCTCCCTCTTCTCCCTCAGCTGTTCAAAAGGACTCTCTCAAATAAAAATTCAATCTCCGAACCAAGTTTTTTTCACTTGGTCTCCATCTAGAAAAGCCCTAGAAATATTTTTGGTTTCCTTTTGGAGCCAGAACAGCAATGCTTGTTTCTTGTCAGTTTGGGGACTCAGGGGAACACCATCATTTTATTTAGAGTCGATAGCCCTGGAGAGAGAAGGCTGGAAATGATTTTTAAAAGGCCATGGCCATTGCATATGTTGGCAATTTCTGAAGTGCATTTTGATATCAGGGACATTGGTAACAACTGTATGGCCAAAGCAACTTAAAAGTCTATAAATTATGCTGGACCAAACTAGCATGACAGTGTTCCTTTAAAAAACAGTCTTCTTAAGTAACTGGCTTTAGAAGGGTACTTGGAGCCAACATTTTTAAGTGACTTTTTATGGCACACCTTTAAGATTCATTTGCTTCTCATTACTTTCTATGGAATACTAACTCCTGAATATAGTCTCAGGGATAGTACCGGACCTGGTCCAGGAATTCTCAAAGTAATATGCATAGACAGTGTAATTCAAATGTAGAATACATCAGGTTGGAAGCAGATGCTGTGAGTTGAATGCAATTAAATTCCTACAGTTTTATTTATTGAGCTACTTGAACGGAGACATTCAGTGAAGGGTTCTCATTTCAAGGCCTAATTAAAGAAATCCACTTCACAGAGAGATGGAGGTGAGAGGAGAAAAAGATATATGAGGGCTGAAGGCCAATGTTACACAGTGATGGTAGCCCAGGTGTTCCAAGTGGGGGGTTCGGGAGATGCAAAGGGCTTCTTCATGCAGGAGATATTTGTATTGAGGGCAGGTGTTCACTAGGCATTGTGCCAGAAATCTTTTCTGAGTTACTGATCCCTCCAGATGCACTCTAAATCCTCCTCCCTGCTCCCTACTCCCTGCCCAGAGAGTGCTAGCCCTGGGGGGCACACCCCATCAGTGGCTCCTATACTCTCTGGCTTCCAGCTGGGTCAGTCAATGCAGAGTCCTGACAAGACATGTGGGGAGTAGGGGTGGGAAGAGAGTGAGGTCAGGATATTTATTTCCTTGGTTCCTTGACTTTAGGGTCTTCATGAGGTGAATCCAATCATTGATCTTTCCCCTGATCTCTTCAAACCTGGAGATCTTAACAGAGTCTCTGCTAGTAGCCCTGGGTTACTGCACTGTTTTTTGTGGTTCACACACCCTATCCAACTTTTTGTTTAAAAAAAAAAAACCCTCCTCAAATTAATATAATTTGCTAATTCGTGTCGTCTATTTTTGGTACTCTAATTTCAGAATCTTTAGTAAATGAACGTTTGTCTTAGTCCATTCAGGCTGCTGTAACAGAATGCCATAGACTGAGTGGCATATACGTAACCATTGTTTATTTCTCACAGTTCTGGGGGTTGAGAAGTCCAAGATCAAGGCACTGGCAGTCTGGTGAGACTCTGTTTCCTATTTCATAGAGGGACATCATTTTGCTGTGTCCTCACATGGCAGAAGGAGTGAGGGGGTTTCTCTGGGACCTTTTTTGCCCCCAGCTTTATTGATAAACAAAATTATAAGCTATTTATGATAATTTGATATATATTATGAAAGGAGTCCTGCCATTGAGTTAATTAACACCTCCATCCCTCCTATACTTACACCCTTTGGTGGGGGGTAGGGGGTACCTTTAAGTTCTACTTTCCTAGCAAATTTAAATTATACAATACAGCGTTATCAACTATAGTCACCATGTTTTACATTAGATCCCCAGACCTTATTCATCTTATAACTAAAACTTTGTAACTTTTATCAACCTCTCCGTTTCCTTCATCATTCAGCCCCCAGCAACTACTTTTCTAGTCTCCATTTCTATGAGTTTGACTTGTTTTTTTAGATTTCACATGTAAGTGATACCATGCAGTATTTGTCCTTCTCTGTCTGGCTCATTTCACTCAGCATAATGTCCTCCAGGTTCATCCACCTTGTTGCAAATAACAGGATTTCCTTCTTTTTTAAGATTGAATAATATTCCACTGTATGTATATATCACATTTTCTTGATCCTTCATCCACTGACTGACACTTAGGTTGTTTCCTTACTTTGGCTTTCGTGAATAATGCTGCAATGAACATGGGAGTACAGATATCCCTTTGAGATAATGGTTTCATTTCCTTTGGAGATATACCCGTAAGTGAAATTGCTGGATCATATGACAGTCTTATTTTTAATTTACGGAGAAACTTCCATTCTGTTTTCCACAGTGACAATACCAGTTTACATTCCTACCAACAGTGCACAAGAGTTCCCTTTTATCCACATCCTCGCCAGCACTTCTCTATTTTTTTATAATGGCATGGGATCTCTTTTATAAGGACACTAATCCCATTCAGGAGGGTTCCACCCTTAAGACCTAATAACCTCCTAAAGGCCTTCACTTCCTAGTACCATCACATTGGGGATTAGGTTTTAACACATGAATTTGGGAGGAAACAAACATTTAGTCTATGGCAACTCTTGACCCTTGATTATCTCATTTCTTCAGAGTGTCTTCTATGAGAGCTGGATATACATATATATCCTATATAAACTGCTTCAGAATGAGGAGTCATATGGGAGATCTAAAAGTGATCTAGAGAAAGGGACACTGAGTGTAACTAAAAGCACCTAGAAATAAACAGAGAAGATGGGGAGAGGGTAGAAATCACTAGGATTCACTGGAACTAGCTACAAAATACAAAGAATTGGTTAAAGCACAGGGAAAGTAGAGTGAGGTCATCTCAATGTTTAAAAAATATTATTTCGTGAGTAATTTACTATCAATATGAAGCCAAATTACTCACTTCACATTACTGTTTGTCACTTTTAGAGACATATTCCCAACACGTTATTCTTTAAAAATAAGTTCAGGGACTTCCCTGGTGGCGCCAGTGGTTAAGAATCTGCCTGCCAATGCAGGGGACACGGGTTCGAGCCCTGGTCCAGGAAGATCTCACATGCTGCAGAGCAACTAAGCCCATGCGCCACAACTACTGAGCCTGTGCTCTAGAGACTGCGAGCCACAGCTATTGAGCCTGCGTGCCACAACTACTGAAGCCCGCATGCCTCGAGCCCGTGCTCCACAACAAAGAGAAGCCACTGCAATGAGAAGCCTGCACACTGCAATGAAGAGTAGCCCCCTCTCGCTGCAACTAGAGAAAGCCCGCACGCAGCAATGAAGACTCAACATAGCCAAAATAAATAAGTAAATAAATAAATAAAATTTATTTTAAAAATAAAATAAGTTTAAACAATAAGTTCAATTCTTTGGGACATTCTGACGCAGTGTTAATCATCCCGATGACGGTGATGATGATAAATACCATCATTGTGATCCCAGCTGCCAACCATTTAGCTCATTCTGCTCAAGACGCTGGGTTAAGCCCTTTGCATCCTTCATCCTCACAGCAGTCCCTAAAAATGGGTGTTGCTATTCTCCCCATTGTCAGAAAAAACAGAGCTGAGAAAAGCTGCAGGCTATAACATGGAAATGAAGAACTGGAATTCCAATCAGAGCTCCTAAGTCTTTGTTGCAGTCATCTTCCAACCTCCTCTTTCACTACCCAAGTGCATGTGGCTAGAGGAAAACACACAACTGTGCTAACATGTATTACCTTAAATGACCCCAAAGCTCAGAGGTACCTCAGCATCACTCAGCCAAGAAATTCACTCTCCCAATGTCCAGTACTCACACCCAGTCTCCACGCATAAACCATCCATAAGCTGATTACTTCCGAATTTATATCTCTAGGCCTAACCTCTTCCTAAAATTCCAGTCTCAGGTATCCAGCTGTCTTCAGAACATCTCCACTTAGATCTCTAATAGACAACTCCAACATGTCCAAAATTTCTTAGAATTTCATCACTCCCCAGAATCTGTTCCTGCCTAGCTTTTCCCATCTCTATGTCAGAATGCAGGCACATTTATCTCATTGCTCAAGCTGAAAACATAAGGCCACTCTTGATCCCTCTTTCCTCTGTCCCCCACTACAACCCATAGCAAGCCCTGTCCTGAGCCTGATATCGTACCAGCTCCATTACTCACCACCAGAGTCCAAGGCATCATAACCTTTTGTTAGATTATTGCAGGAGTGTTTTGACTGGTCTCCCTGCTTCCATTTTTACCTTCTCAAAGGCATTTAACCATACACTAGGCAGAATGATCTTTTCAAAATGCAAATCAGTTCACAGCCATTCCTTTGATCAAAACCTCTGTACCTCCCACAATCGGCTCCATGGCCTACAAGGCACTAGAGGGCCTGACTGCTGCCCCCTTGCTGTCCTCATCTCTACAAAGTTCTGTGCCATTCATTTCATCCTAGACACACTGACCATATTGCTCTTTCTCAGAAATGCCAGTCCTCCTCACATCATGACCTTTGCATTTGCCATTCTTTCTGCCTGGAATGCTCCTCTCTTAGATCTCTCGTTTCATGTAGGCTTTTGCTCAACAGTCAGCTTTCCCTACCACTCTCAAAAATCACCCCATATTCCCTGCCCCCCATTACTCTTTATTGTCTCTCCTTATTCTCCTTCTTTTTGGGATGCTTTCTACTACCCGACATTTTGTCGCAGGGGTATTCATGCCTTTATCTTTCATTTCCTTCAAATGTAAGCCCCATGAGAGCAAGGACTTGATTGGTCAAGCTCTCTGCTGTATACCCAGAACCTAGAATCATGATTCAACCATAGAGGAATGCATAAGTATTGGTTTAATTAATGAAAGAAGAGAGAAGGAAGGGAGGAAGGGAAGGAAGGGAGGGAGGGAGAGGGTGAGGGAGGGAGGGAGGAAGGAAGGAAGGAAGGAAGGAAGGAAGGAAGGAAGGAAGGAAGGAAGGAAAGGGTAATCTGGAGCCTATTGTGGTAAGCAGAATTACTGCCCCTCAAAGATATCCACATCCTATTCCTGTGACTATGTTACTGATGAAGTTACAGTTGCTAGTAAGATGATTTTAAAGTAGGCATCTCATCCTAGATAATGCAGGTGGGCCCAATGCAATCACAAAGTTCCTTCAACATAGAAGAAGGAGGCAGAAAGGGAGGTGAGAGTGATGCAATTGATGTAGAAGGACTGGATGCACCACTGCTGGCTTTGACAATGAAGAAAGGGGGACATGAGCCAAGGAAGGCAGGCAGCCTCTAGAAGCTGCAAAAAGTAAGGAAACAGATTCTCCCCTCAAGCCTCCAGAAGGAAACACAACGCTGCCAAAACTTTGATTTTAGCCAGTAAAACCCATGTCAGACTTCTAACCAACAGAACTGGAAAGATGATAATTTGTGTTGTTTCAAGCCTGTGATAGTCTGTTACAGCAACGATGGAAAACCAATACACCTATACACATGTTCTAGGCTATACCACCTCTCCTGATTTTCCCTATTACTCTCTTAGTGATTTGGGGCTATTCTTCTGTCAGTATAATTATATAGTTATATTTCCCTCTTTCCCAACACACAAAAGGCATATTCTCCATCTCCTGTCTATATGTTAGCTATTAAACATGCATGATAAGCATATTTTTGAATCAAAAATAGGACACTGAAATGAAAAATGTAGGTAAGTTTCCCAGCTATGTGACTTTGGGCAAGGTACTCTACCTTTCTATGCCTCAGGTTCTTCACTTGTAAAATGTATATTATAATAATAGTTCACTGTTCCCCAGACACTTAGAAGTAGATAACAAATGCTCAATAAATATTAGCTACTATTATTATTAATGCATCCAGTAGGAGAGATTATTGATGTCAAGCCTGTTTTAGAAAACTGAAGAAGCATAGACCCTACGTCATTAAGCCATGTTACCACCAAATTCTATACTTTTCAGTATTTTTGCAGTCGATGGCTTTCTCATGCTGTCAAGAATGATTTAATCCATCACCTGAGCAAAGACTTTAAGTCTGACACTGCTCAGTGTGGTCAAAGATACGGAGAAATGGGCCCTCTCACACTCATTTGTAAGTAATTTGTAATTTGGCCTGAGTGTTAGATGTAAGCCAGCTGACCTATCTTACTTTTGCTTTTCTGTGTTGCTCAAAATTTGTATAATAAGTATCAATTATATTTAACCTAAAAAATTTAAAAGCTGTTTTTATTTTGAACAAAAAAAAACCGATTTAGCCTCACTAAGTTTAGTAATTGTCTCTCAGTCTTCTCTGGAGTGTATTTGTGGCAGAGAATATATGACCATGGCATATTCAATGCTCTTGTCCTCAACCCAGATCAAGGACTAGTACTTAGAATTTCCAAGGAGCACAATAACAAAAAAAGAACAAAACCCTGACAGCTCGAGGCTGTAAATACGTATAGAGAAGTAATAATCTCTATTTTTTCCCACATGTTTTCCACACAGAATAAGATTGTTGTAAAACTTAGTAACATGGTTCTTTCTTGAGTGGTACAAAGAGTCCATGGGTTACACTGTAACAGTGAAGAAATAGAGCAATAAAAAGGAGTTAGACATTTGGTCCAGTTGTTGGAGTCAACTCGCCTTTTTTGAGCAAACCAAATTCATTAGCATGTATTATGAGGATATGTGCATTCTACAGCTGCTTCCCACATTTCAAATTTGACACTAGATAATGCTTCTGACAGGTTTCTGATGAGTTCTTCCAACTTTTGGAAATTAAAAAATCACTTTCCACGGCTAGTTTAATATTGCTAAGGGGAATGGACTGGGGTATTGAATTGGTCAGCAGGAAGATTTTAAATACTGCATTCTGAACTGAAAGGTAGAGTGATCCTTTTCTATTTATTGATTTATTATTTTATTCACTCACTCATTCATTCACTCAGCCATTTATTCATTCAACAGTTATTTGAGGTCCAAACATGGTGCTAGGTGCTGGCAATGCAGCAATGGACAAGACAGACATGGTAGTGTCTTACTCTTCATGTAAAAATGAAAAGGAAGAATCAAAACTAAAATTTCCCTAGAAATCCATTGACAAGGACTAGTAAAAATTCCCACTCCATATTCTTTGATTCTGCATATTCTTTCACCTTTATTAGAGAGAAAAGGAGACCTACACATGTCTCCCAAAAGGACATTATGGATATGTGACAAAGTGCAGTAAAAAGAGACCAAGGGCAGGCATTTTGTCCATTCATTAATTCATTCACTCTTTCAACAAAAATTTGGGGGGCATCTACTATGTTCCAGGTACTTTTCTAGGTGGTAGTGATACAACAGTAAACAAAACATATAACATGTCCATTCTACTGGAGCTTAACATTCTAAGGAAGAATATTAACTACTTACATTTAGGAAGATTTAACATTAACATTTACCAAGAGAAAAAAAAATTAGGAAAATAGGTCTCTGAGTACCCTTCCTTCCTCCATTCTAGCCTGTTGAAATATTTCCTTTACATGAATACTCAGCTCAAATACCAAGCTGGCTATTTTTCCTCCTCTATATCCCTTTTATATCTTGCTGACTCAGAGCTCTTTATGCCTTGTGTTGTGTTCATGTTTTATACCCATTATAGATGAGAAACCTCTTGTCCATCTCCTAACAGCACCTAGTATATGGCACAACCTTAATAAATTCTCCTCCAATTAAGCACATATAAATAAAAGGATAAATGAATATTAAAATGGTTAATCATATTCCTTTCCTAGAAGAACGCTGAATTAGATTAATACTCCTCCAGTCCATAAATAAAATTATTTTGATAGAAGATTCAATTAGCTTGCTATATAGTAATATTAATGTCAATTATATTTGACGAATTTTCCCAAATTCAACAGTCAAAATTAAACTTTTTACTTTGTCTCTAAAACCTACTTCTCCTGTTGTTTTCCTTATATCATTTAATGACACTGAAATCCTCTTGGTTGCTCAAGTTAAAAACTCTGGTCCCTCTTGATTCACCAAGCTCTTTTTTTGTTTATTCACTCTCCAATCTTCACCAATTTCTTTTTATTTTCCCTCATGAATATTAATCCATTGAATCCACTTGAATTTTTCTCTTCCCCTTGGTCTCAATTGCCATGGCAATAGCAAGTCTAATTATCCCTTGCTTGAACCACTGAAGTTGCTTCCAATAATCTCCCTGTCAACATTCTTTACCATCTTCAATTTCATCTTTCACACATTTTAGGTCACTCTCATAAAAATCTTTAATGACTCTCAAATTACATTGTTAGAAGATGTTTCATTGAGAAAGTGTCCTATGGTGAAATAATTTGGGGCAATATTGTCTTAAACGCATTTAAACAGGTTTCTTTGTTGCAGGACCTCTTAGAGTTTGTGATACCCTACCCTGTATGATGAGTCTCCAAGAGGAAGTAAGCATTTCCCAACATATTTGATTTGAGACTTTTTTCATGAGAAACTGAGTCTGATATTGTAGGTTGGCTCACTCGTTAACCATGCCAACACCTTAATTCTCTATATTCTTCTATTACAGAAGTTAGAATAATAAAAAAAAAACCTCATTTCCTAAACTTCCTGGCTGCCAGGGTGCCTGAGTGACAGTTCTGATCAGTGGGATATAGACAGAAGCCATGGAGAGCCCTTCCTATTACCTGTTTCCCGTCTTCTCTTCCTGAGGAATGGCACTATCTAGGGAAGAGCAGGAACATGGGAGAAGCGTGTTTCCCTAATGACGTCATTAACCCATGAACCAACCCTGGACTTCCCGTAAGAAAATTAAACTCCTTTATCATTTAAGCTACTCTGTTTTGGATGTTCTGTTACTTGTAGCTGAATGCAATCCTAATCAATACAAACAACTCACAGACACTGAGCGCTGTTTGGCAAATAACAAAATACAAAATAAAGTTTAGATTTCTAAGCACTGCATACAACCCATTATTTTCCATACCTCTCCCTCACTGCTAACCCTTCGACAGCGCTAAAATTCTTAATAGTCCCAAATATCTCTTGCTATGAGTTTATGTGATGTATATAATATGTATACAATACATATAATATGTATGTCGCTTACCAGTCCTGTCCATTATGGCACCAGAATCTTAACCACAACCGTTAGTTGTATTCTTCCGCTTCAGATGCCTCTCTTAGGTAACACCTGTAAGTACTGTTTATTGAACTAACCATAGCCAGGTCTACTGCTGTTAGTAACTCTACAGATCTTTGCACATTTGGGAACTTCTGGAAATACATCTTTCCTTTACTGCTTACTCTGAAAACTATGCCTGCTACAAATGCAGAGCAACATCTTCTAGTCTCTCCTGAGTTAGAAGTTTTGTTGCTGAGTCAGACTCCGTGGCAATAGACCCTTCTGTGCTGAGCGCTGCCTCAAAGTGTTTTTCTGCCATTACCCCCATAGACACAATCTCTTAGCTGCATCATCAACACACTCCACTGGTTATAGCTTTTGCTTTTCAGTTATTTTATACCCACTATCTTTCTCCTTTGGTATGACCTGCCCTTTTCTTCATTCACCTGGTAAATGACTCCTCATCTTGGAAGACGCTGAGCTGAAATTTCACCTCCCCTGTGAAGTCTTTTCCACAATATCCAGAGCTTCTAGAGCCTGTTTCCTTCCTTAGCATGTTGAACACACCTCTAATGAAGCACTGACTACAAGGGAATGTAATTTCTATTCATGTGGCTCTCCATCCTAATAATCTGTAAATTCTTTATGAAAAGACATCATGTCATCTCTACATTTGAAACTCCAGCATCCTATATTGTGCTTGATATATGCTAGATGCTGAATAAATATTTAATCAATGAACGAATAAATGACTCAACCAGTCAATGATATATAGTTGGTAAGAATATGGTGCTTGCAAAGGCTTCAATTTAGCCAAGGTTGAATTTCTTCTCTTAGCAAAACTGTGTTAATCACCAAGAAGACTGGTGAAAGGACAGAATCCAATTCTAAACTGACTACATAGTCATAGCTTTATCATTACATATTAGGTACTACATATTGTTTTATCAAATACAGTTGACCCTTGAACAACATGGGCTTGAACTATGAGGGTACACTTATATGAGGGTTTTTTTCAATAAATACGCACAGTACTATACGATTAGCATTCAGTCGAATCTGTGGATGTAGAACCGCAGGTATGGAGAGCTGACTATGGGACTTGAGCAGTCTCCAGTTTTGGTATCCCTGGGAGCTTTTGGAACCAATCTCCTGCATATACCAAGGGATGACTGTACTTAAAATATATATGAATTATAGTATAATTGTTATCAAGATATAAAACATTTTTACCTACTTGTGAGAACATGTAAGTTACTCGTTGAAATATAATTGCTAACTATTAAATGTACTGATAAGATATGCTCCAAAAAATACCAGTACAAGTAAAGTCACATCTCTTTCATTGTTGCCAATAATCAGTTAAGTTCCCACCTGCCATAGAAGCAGGAAATCCAATATTATCCTGTGTCCCTGCCAATTATCCAAAAACTCCTGGGAGCTTCCAAAGGTAAATCCCTTCTCTTCCTTTTCCAGGTGCACAGAGAATTCTGCAGATCACCACCATCACTGCTCCTCACCATCATATGGTGTCAAAATTAAAGCTCATCCCTACACAGTCCCACAGTCCCTGAGCTCATGTTCACTCTGGTTATGCCATGTCCAGGTTCTGTGGTCTCATTTCCTCAGTGCTCCAAGATTGTAATTCTAGTGGACATCTTTTCAGTCCACATAATTCCCAACTGTTAGGGCATAAGTTGGCATAAGGGCACATAAATCCATCCCCTCCCCTCAAGGATATGACATCTAAATTATCCCTACACCTAAAACCATTCTTACATCTCCCAAAGGATGAGTCCTCTTCCCTGCCACCCAAAATACAAAAAGTCTCTTGTTACCCTGTTTTCCTGATCATTCATGTCACTTTTCCTATATAACTCTACCAAGAGAAACTATTAGTGTTTCTATACTGCATTTTATGGACTGAATGTGTCTCCCTGCCTCCCCAAATTCATTTGTTGAAATCCCAACCCCCATTTGATGGTATTAAGAGGTGGGGCCTTTGAGAAGTGATTAAGTTATGAGGATGGATCCCTCATCAATGCGATTAGTGCCATTATAAAGAGACCCTCAGAGAGCTCCCTCACCCCTTATGCCACGTGAGGACACAGAGAAAAGACTGCCCTCTATGAGGAAGCTGGCTCTCACCAGACACCAGATCTGCCAGTGCCTTAATCTTGGACTTCCCAGCCTCCAGAACTGTGAGAAATAAATTTTTATTGTTTATAAGCCACCTCGTCTACAGTATCGTGGTATAGCAGCCTGAACAGATGAAGACAGTGCCAAAAGCTACTTTTTTGAGAAAAGCTAAAATTAGTGGTTACCATGCTGAGTTAACCCTTGCATGGTCTGAGCCCTAACAGGTAACTTCTGTAGGTAAAGAAGTGAGGATCAGGGGGCCTCAGGCATGACATTCCCCAGATAAGACACTCAGCTACATAAAAAGGAACATCAGGCCTTTGAGGCAACTGTCCTTTATTTCCATGGAGGACAAGAGAAACAGAAAGAAGCATATCAAGAGAAGGTAACCAGGCTAAGAAGAGTATCTCCAACAGTGCAGAATACAAAGGTATACACACATGAAGCAACGTAGTGACTTTGGGCAATGTTCCTGTCTAATTGTGCTTTAAGGGCTATGCATCTTTAGAGAGAGGAGGTCAAGCTCATTGTTTAAAAACACTGGCTAATATGCTTATCAGCATCTAGTTTTCCCTGCTCAATTCTGATTTAAATTGTCTAGAAGCAGAGATTGTACAGTGAGATCCTGATATATGTCATTATGTGATTTGCTTGTCAGACATTTTTGCTTGAAAAATAGAAGTTTTTTCAGATAGTAAGATACAGAATGGACCTGCCAATATTTCACCCCCTGATAAACACTGATAATTTTACTATCTACAAATAGAGTCATCAAGACAGATGCCTCTGGGTGACTGAAATCCCTCTGTATGAAATGTTATTTACTGGCTAAAGAGTCTTGAAACTAATTCTATTTTTCAAGTCTCTCACAGGTGAGCCATCATCCAGAAGCTACAGGCTATGAATTGGGGGGTGGGGGGAGGCATTTTTCATTCTTCTAAAAATGCTCTTCACAGTTGACAAGATGTATTGTGGTGTTGTGCCAGAGGGAGCCTTTTTCTACAAATCTTCACAAAATAATTTCAGAACCAAAAATAAAAATTAAGACACATAACAAAATTCTCTCCTCTCTCTCTCTCCTCGCCACCCTCCAACCCATCTCCCCTCTCTTGCTCTTTTTCTTCTTCTCTTTCCCTTCAAGTTCATTGAAATCTGAAATCCTATAGAAATTGCCTGTGGAAGTAAGAAGGTAAGATCAGGGTTTTAATACTAGTACTTGTAGAGCTAATTCTGGCAAACCAAAAGCTCCAGAACACACCATGGAAGCTCTAGATGATCTGTATTCCCCTTGAGGGCTGTGACTATACTTGTAGCGCACTTTTCCTTGCCACTCATAATCCATTTCCCATTTCCGGTACTAACTTCATCAGATAAGGTTCTTTGATTGCAAGAAACAGAAACCAACTCTGCTAATTTAAGCAAAAAGGATTTTATTTTAAATATATGGAGGAGCCCAGAGATAAAGGACTTAGCTTGGAAAGGCCAGAAACCAGGGAAGCTCTGATAGTGTAGGTCCAGCAACCTGAGAACTAGCTCTTCAAGCTACCATCACTGAGGATGAGTCAGTAATTCAGCTCTTTGCAATTTTGCTCAGGATTGAAATTCCAAAGAGAAAACATTCAATTGGCTGTGCTTGAGCCTGTGCCCACTCTTTATAAGGGAAATCAGGGAGCCTCAATTTACAATCTGTCCATATGGTACCCAATGGGTAAATTGTAGCTTTAAAAAAAAAGGGGGTGCTGTTACTAGAAAAAAGGGTAATGGACGCTGAGGAGCAAAAAGGGGAAAAAGGGAAATGACACAAGTTCCAGGTGATCTGAATGTCTCTTAAGAGGCTTTACTGTATCATATTTCTCTGGTATTCCCCAGAGTACCTAGCCAAAAAGTACACAAAAAGTGCAGAACACAGAGCAAGAACTCAATATATATTTTACTGATTGGTTCCCATCACCACTCACTAGACTATTACCTCCATGAGGGCAGGGACATTATCTTTTATGTATTACTTTTTTTTTTAACATCTTTATTGGAGTATAATTTCTTTACAAAGATGATATACAGATTGCCAACAAACACACGAAAGGATGCTCAACATCACTAATCATTAGAGAAATGCAAATCAAATGAGGTATCACCTCACACCGGTCAGAATGGCCATCATCAAAAACCTTACAAACAATAAATGCTGGAGAGGGTGTGAAGAAAAGGGAACCCTCTTGCACTGTTGGTGGGAATGTAAATTGATGCAGCCACTATGGAGAACAGTATGGAGGTTCCTCAAAAAACTAAAAATAGAACTACCATATGACCCAGCAATCCCACTACTGGGCACATACCCTGAGAAAACCATAATTCAAAAAGAGTCATGTACCACAATGTTATGTATTACTTTTATGTATCCTCAATGCCTAGCAGAGTATCTAGAGTAAAGGACCCTCAATAAATATTTGAAAAATAAATGAATTTTTAAAACTATCCCAAGTATTTAGATAAGTTCACTTTCCTCTTAGCAACTTTTTTCACCTTTCTCTATTCTTCATTTATTCATCTTTCGCTTTCCTTAACTTTAGCCTGAGCCAGATTTTTTTTTTTAATCAGAGACAAAACACTCTTAAGTTTCTAAACATTAGGAACAAAAATATCCACAAGAACAAAGAGCTTTACCTGACGTCATGTTGGTGGCAGTATGGTTTATTCCATCATTTTTCCTATCATCTGAGCAAGAGAATCTGGAATAATACATTTTTAAAAAATCAACTCCAGTAAGCAAACTGGAGACTCTTAACAAAAATTTGCCCTCAGCAATTCACCACAGGTAGACCACATTCTCCATATGCTTATAACAATCTAAGGATTCAGAAACGCTGCTTATTATAGGAGACAGGACCTTGGAAAACCGCTTTTATTGGAAAAATTCCAAGGCAGAAAAACCATATAGATCTGATATCTGAATTTCACCTTTAATGTAGCCCAACTTTTCTTTAAGAAGAAATGGAGAGGGGGGAAATAATTGTGTTCTTGACAGTACATTTAATAGTTCAAATTTTAATTATATTTTGTTAATTGGAAAGATACACACTCCCAAGGAACATTCTCTCTGCATAGCTGTTAGCCAGTCACAATGAACCTAACTAGCCTTTTGTACAATTAACAGAGTTCAGTGGATGCCACTGCTGCCACTTGGCATGGCCTCTGTGTTTTGACAATGCGACTTCTATTTATGACTAGACTTGCTGACACGTGGGGTAAAATCTTCGGGCGAAGGTCAAGGGAAAGTTTCATTAGATAGCTTCAGCCTCTGAACTTCCTTCTTTCGGAGAAAAATATTTGCCAGATAATGTGGGTCTTAGATCTCTGCAATTTTACTGTGTGGTCGATTTGGTAAATAAGTGGTGGGAGGAAAAGGTAAGAAACTTAATAACTCAAAGTACCGGTGTAAAGTACTGGACTGTATCAGTACTTCTCAGACTTTCACATGCATTCAGGTCACTGGAGGCTTTGTTAAAAATTCACACTCTGATTCAATGAGTAGGCCTGAGACTCTGTATATCTAACAAGTTCCCACACGGAGCTGCTGCTAGTGGCAAGAACCTGAATAATGAGTTCTGATCCACCCAAAGCATTATAAACCAGTCTGCTTAGAACATTCTCTTCTTGGCTAAGACTTTTGACACATCTTCCTTGCACACCCCGATTTTCTTTCGAGCTTCAGACTGTGAAAATTAGCAGATACAAAGAATTTCCCCTTCAGTCCATCATCCCCACATTTTCTTGTTTCTGAGCTTCACATGCCACCCTCATTTTGCATGAGCTCTGAACCTAACATTATATTAGGCTTGCCTCACACCTCAAACTTAATATGAATTTGCAGTTCTTCATGAAAGTGTAGTCATACTTTATTCTTTTCATGACTTCTTTTCTAATAAACTTCTCTTCGCTTCTTACAAGGATAAAGGGGGCACTCTCAGATATACACAAGGTATTATTTAAAGTATCGCCTCGTCTACTTACCAAAAAAAAAAGGAAGAATAATCAACCTGCCCCTTAAGAAAAGCCATGATGGTTAGCTTGATTATTTTTAAATTTCAACCCACATCCACTGAGGGCAATAGAATCTCTGCTTAACTTTCAGTTCTTCCACCCTTTACAACTCACGATTATGCAGCAGTACTTTTTCATCTCTGTTCAGAAATGGAGATGGCATTCCATCCACAGTGAACTTCTTTCCACAATGCAAAGAAGTCATTTCAAAAGGGGCTCATTAACTACTGCCAGGCTCTGTGTTAACAATGGACTGAGACAAAACACTCTGCCAGAGCCACTGCCATATCTGTTCACAGCATGTCCTTGGGAGATTTCCCTGAGTCCTCCTGGGACCAGAATAGTTAAGTTCACAAGTCCTCCTGCCCTCTCTACTAGACCGGATTGATGGCCCACTGCTTTTTTTCTCCTCCAAAGATGACGTTCGTCACCGAGCAGGGGGATCAGTATTGTAATCCTTCTTAGATTCTGTTGAATTGGAGTTTACTGCTTTGACCTTTGCAATGATACATATTTTTTTGAACGACTGCATGTTCCATTTCTTCAGGGGATTTGAAGTGATGAGGGCCAAGGAGCTAGCAGTGGTGGGGAGGGATGCTGGAGGAGGGATCTAGAGTGATGGTGATGTGGTTTTTGACCTTCTAGCCCAGAGATCTGTACTCTGTGACTGAAGATATCCTGTGGCTATATGGATTAACATTGCAGAGGCTAAATGGCAAACCTGAATTGCATGTAGCAGGAAACTAGGGAATTTTTCAAGTCTAACCAAGTGCTGTATTGAAGACAATGGGATCATCCATAATGGCCGTCTGGCGCACCATGTCAGTCCGGACTGTTTTTCTCCATTTTATACACTCTGCCCTAAAAAAAACCACACTGGGCTTATTCACGTGCCAGTATGGGACATTATTTCATCAGATAAGAAGTCATGGAATGCCAGCAGAGATTGAGCAGGGGTAGACATGCTGCCCACCGCTATTTTTAACACTATGACAGGTAGCCATACACCAAGCAGGAGAATAAAAATCCACAACTTACACTACTAATTACATGCTCTTCTTATATACCTCTTGATTTTTGAGATCTGACTTTGCAGCGAAAAGCATTGGCATCCAAATTCAGAGTCAAGGTACGTTTGCAGGTGCCACTCTGTGCCTAGCACTGTGCCAGACCTCAAAAAGTCTTACGAGTTCCAGAGATGGTCAGCCCCACTGGGGTTCGCAGATCTGCCCCTGTGCATGATCTTGGGAAGTTACTGAACTGGGTTTCCTTCTGTTAGAGAGAAAATGATTTCTATCTCACATGAGTTGTTATAAGGATTAAATGATTAGAGAGAAAGAGAGAAAGAGAGAGAGAGAGAGAGAGGTATAGAAAGACATCAATATAGATAGATGTAAATATATCTTAGAATAGTAAAGTGAGCTACTATTATTATGAATGTTGTACTTAATTCTTACAGGGAAGGTAGAATTTGCTGTGCTCATGTCTTAGTCTGTTCAGACGGCTATAAAGAAAAACCACAGCGGCTAGGTGGCTTATAAACAACAGAAATTTGTTTCTCACAGTTCTGGAGGTTGGAAGTTCAAGATCAAGGCACAGGCAGATTTAGTGTTTGGTGAAAGCCTGCCTCTTAGAGGGTTATCTTTTCACTGTGCCCTCACATGGTGCAAGTGGCTAGGGAACTCTGTGGGGCCTCTGTAATAAGGGCACTAATCCCATTCACGAGGGTTCTACCCTCATGGTCTAAGCACCTCCCAGAGGCTTCACCTCCTAATACCATCACACTGGCCATTAAGATTTCAACATTATGAATTTGGGGAGGACACAAACAGTCAGACAATAGCAACCCACTTTACAAATGAGAAAACTGAGCCTAGAGAGCGAGATTGATGGGGAATTGCATTAACTCTTTCAAGCCATTTGATATCCTGGAGTAAGACCCAAGGAAAAAAGAAGGACCCCTCCGCAAAAGGAAGAAAGGACTTTACAACAGTGCCAGAAGTTGCTGAATAATCCAGAATCCCAGCTTAGATAATGTCCTGTACAACTTTCCTTCCACTGGCCACGTGCATTTCCTTCCATTTGCTACTCACTAAGGATTGGGTAATTTGAGGAATATGGCAAGTTAAAGGAAATTCTTGTGTATTAATACCTGGGGTTTCACGTACCTACCCTTTTTTTTTTTTCTTGTATGAATTTATTTCATAGATAAACTCACATAAATTTGCAAAGTCATGTGTACAGGATGTTCCTTGCTGCTTTTTAATCATAATAAAACAAACACATAGATACTAACAAATAGCCTAAATGTTTTTCAAAAGGTGGAAGGATACATTCATTATGGTACATTTTTCCAGCTTTATTGAGGTATTGTCATATAACATATGTAAGGTTAAGGTATACACATGGTGATTGGATACACATATATACTGCAAAATGTTTAGCACAGTGAGGTTAACACCTCCATCCTCTCCTCTCCTCTCCTCTCCTCTCACGTAACTACCACTGTGTGTGTGTGTGTGTGTGTGTGTGTGTGTGTGTGTAGTGATAACATTTAAGATTTACTCTTTTTTTTTTACCTTCCCATCTTGATATCCTGCCCCATGTTCTCTGATGATTAATATCTCCAGAGAGAAGTTACTCAGGGAAACACCTAAAATGTATGGCAGTGATTAGTACTTGTAGCCTGAATTGGACCTGTCTAACTGGGCTTTGTTTTTGTGTATTTATTTTCTTTTCCCTGCTCAATACCAACTCAGAAAATAAGTGCCAGCTTTACTGCGGCTTTCTACATTTGCAAAAGAAGACCACAATTTTAAAATAAGTCTTGGATAAACAGTGATATAACTAAACTGTAGAAACTTGGGAATGTTAGGGGAAAAGTCCTTGTTGGCATGTTGGCAGAAAAGTGAGAGGTAAGGTTAGTAGTGAGGGGCCGACTAAGGTTTGGGGTGATGGAACAAGCACTGGGCTGCCAGCGTGTGGTCCAGTTCCTTTTCCTACTCAACAGATGACTACTGAGCTTCTCCTCTCTGGAACCTGTGTAAGGAGTGTACTGGCAGTACAGGGATGAGTGAGATGCTGCCTCGTTCTTCTCGAGAGGAGGGACCTCTTACCCTCAGAACTGTGATAACGCAGGGTCCTGCCCTTCCAGTTCATAGCCCAGCACTAGTCCACTAGCCCTCAAATCCTCTCTAAGCTTTAACCACACAAACGGTTCAGCATGTAACATTGACTTCAGCATGGCATGGGCAGTACTGGTTTTGCCATTTAGTAGTTGTGGAACTTTGGGCAACCTGCTTAAACTAACTGAATTTCCATTCCCTCATCTGAAAAGTAGGGTTTATAACCCTCACTTCATCAGAAAACTATTATGAATGTTAGAGATGGTTTACATCAAGAACTTAGAATCAGGTATATACTAAATGGTCAATACTTGGTACACTTATTAACATGTTCATTGTAGTCAGACTTTGAGTTATTAACAATAAACACCATTACTTGAACTATTATTCAGCCATGAGAAAGGAGGATATCCAGCCATTTGCAACAACGTGGATGGACCTTGAGCACATTATGCGAAGCAAGATATGTCAGACAGAGAGAGACTGTACGATTTCACTTATATATGAAATCTAAAAGAGCCAAACCTATAAAAACAGGCAGAAAGTGGTGGTTACCATAAGGGGACAAGATTGATGGTGTTTAAGGCTACAACTTTGTAATGAGTAGTAAATAAGCCATAGAGATCTAATGCACAGTGTAATGGATATAGTCAACAATGTTTACACTATATAAATGATGTAATGTGATAAACGTTGCTACATCAGCAATCATATTACAATATACAAATATATCAAAGTAACATACTATACACCTCAAACTTACACAATGTTACATGTCAAATTTATTCAATAAAAAATTAACAATAAATACCATTACTATTTATTGCAAAAAACACTCCGTCCACTTTAAGGAAATGGGGGTTTATTTGAAGGATACAGCTGTATCCATTTCTGTGCCCCTGTCAGCCCCAAGTTCAGTGCTTTCTTCACTAAACAGGTTGGGTACAAGCTCTGGACCCAGAGTCAGACTAACGAAATTTGAATCCCTGCTCTTCTATTCATATGCTGGGGTGGCGGCGGGGGGGGCCTGAAGCACGTTGCAGAACATCTCCCTGCCTCAGTTTCCTTGACTGTGAGATAAGCTTCATAACAGACCTTGTCTCACAGGAGTGCCATGAGAATAAAGTGACACCATCATGTCAAGTTCTTATCACCCAGCACCTAGCACAGAGTACATGCTTGATCAATGTCAACCACTTCAAAATTTTACAGACTTGTGTGGAATGGAATAATACAGGCTTGGACGTGAAAAGCTCCAGCATGGAACTATAAATCAAGTGCCCTTCAGAGGCAAAGGTGGCAATAAATATGTGTGGCTGGAGAGACCCAGAAGGGCTGTTATTCCTCTTTTTGCTTTAGCCTCACCATCTGTGAATTAACAGACCAGCTGGACAAGATGGTCTCCAAAGGCCAATAGCAGCTCAGGTTGGCTGTGATTTTAAGAAACTCCCCAGAGGAGAATCTACTCTTCAGGCTCAAGTGTGGGGAAAATTCTGGTTAGGATGGGTGGGGAGGAGGGTTATGGTAGCGGTCAGGACGAGGAGCCATGGGCATGACCTCCCCCCTTGACAGCCCGATCCACACCCCCGCCCCCAAACCTGGCTCACACCAGTCAGCACCCTCATTGCACTTCTGCTCATTACTTTGCAGAAATAAGCCAAAATGTGGTGTTCCGTGACCTCATAGAAAAGCAAGACAATATATATCACTCTGTAAATTGAATAGTGTGGCCAAATTCTGGTCTGGTTTGTAGTTAGGATGTAGAGAAAACACAGGCCAAATAGAAATCGGCAGACTAGAAGCCAACCCCTGGTCAAGCAACATAAAAACAAATGGCTAATAGTGGAGACTCTGGCCTACTCCTGAAGCAGGAACCAGGAACGTGGGCCCTCCCGGAGTTGTGGCTGCAGCTCACAGCTCATAATCTCTGCCACCCTTCAGGTATTTGGGGATGGTTTCACTTTTATTGTGATTTGAAATTATTCCATGACTCAATTCTATTGTTGTTCTGTGTACAATGAGTAATGAAACATTTTTAACAGCATCTTTTGGGCACCTGTTCCTTTGATTTTTCCAGCTTAATGACATTATTGTGAGGGCTTCAGGGACTGTTATGCAGATGTACTTCCTGGCAAAGTTGCTGCTTCAGGAGAAGTCATTACTTTTCGTGGGGCCCACAGGCACTGGAGAGGCTGCTCTGACAAACAGCTTCCTGCGACAGTTACCTCATGAAAAATATGTTATGTGTCAAATTAACTTCGCAGTGCAGACCTCAGCTAAGCAGACCCAGGACATCTCCCTAACGGATCTTGAAAGGTGCCCAGAGTTTTAATTAAAATCAAGAATGTAATTGTGCTTAGTTTACTCCTCAGAGATTATCCACAAAATAATATGAAGCGCTTGCCTTCGCTTTCTGACAGAATAAATGAAACTTGATTTGTTCCTCCCTGTAATGTTTATTACCAGGGAAACTACATTTTAATTGTTGTTGACAAATATTCTGATTTATGGGGTGCATAAAATGGAACGCCGTCTAGATAGCATGTGTCTACTTAACTTTTTCTTTGCAAAAATTTCGCTGCAGGAGGCTGTGCTAGCTGTCTGTCATGGGTATTCTTTAGGCCAAAGCATATTAAAGTAAATCACCAGATTGGATCTTGACTAGTAAAAAGAGCCATCTGTTAGGGAAAGATGTAAGCAGTGGGCGAGAGAGTTGGTACTTGCCAACACAGGGAGGGCAAAAAGATCAGCTGGAAGAATGGCAGTGTCCAGGGGATTCTATCCAGAAGCTGGTTAGCTTTCCAGCATCCAAATCATGCATTTTTAATTCATCACATGGCAAAAAGACAAGTCCGACACTAATTGGCACCGTAAAACAAAATTTGCACCACACCAGGAACGGTTCAGTCAGGGAGACTTTGTATCCCATTCCACATGGACCATTTTGTATTCTGTTTAAAGTTTCGAACTGAAACCTGAGGATGCAGACATGGCTAAAGCATCTACTTAAATCATAGATTCCATTCATAATGCTCGTTCATTATTAGGAAAACATTTGGAGGTAAATATGCCCATGGACTTTTTCAGAATATAGTAAGAGTAAAAGTAAATAGAGTAAAAGTAACTTTTTCAGAATATAGTCAGAATAGAGTAAGTAACTGGCATATATGGAATGTACCAATTTTACATATATATATATAGTCTTTCACATATATTATATTATAATCTTTCAGGTATATTATATATTCTTTCATATATATTATATATAATCTTTCATTTTCATATATATACATATATATATATTCTTTCACATGTTAATGACAGAAAGTGTTTGCTACCATATCATCCATATCATCAATGTGATGGTTCTGATGGTGGTCACCTTTTATATGTGTCTTTAAGAAAACTAGAATAAGGATTAATTCTAATGCTATATGTTAAAATATATATTAATATATTTGAGAACTATTAAGTTGAACAATCTTAAGACTCACAGTATTCCTTTCCACTAGGGATGGTTAGGCCTCAACAATACACAAAATTACTATTCTGTTCTCCCAGGTCTTTGTCCTGGAAAAAGCAAAATGGATGTTAATGGAGGATCCTCTTTGCCCTCAGCACAGCTGTGGGCGATTGCAGACTTGCATACTTTGGTCTCAAGATTTTTCTTATGGCTGCTTTCTCAAACTTGCATCCCGACACATTTCACTTTTACTGCATTTTTAGCTCAAAAAGCTCTTTCAGGCATAATTAAATCATTTAATGTTCCTGGAGTGTTATTTCCCTCCTTAAGAAATGCAATTTCATGTCATTTCTTTAATTTGAACTCCTATTAGTGTTTCTGCTTTAGAATATACCTGTCTTTATGAAGTTCCTTCAGGTACATTTCCAATGCCTGGGATTTTAAGAAATTAACCCACTACTGCCCCACTGCAGATGGGCAGGGCCAGACCACTACCCCCACTTGTGTACTTTCTGTGGTACATTTTGAGACTTGAACATCACTGAGAGGGCTCAGCATTACATCTCAGCCAAGTTCTCCATCCCTGTTTCCTGGGAAGAGAACAATGTGACGATCAAACCTTTTCTTATAGTTGACATTTACAGGGTTCAAATAGAAAAATGGAGCTTTTTCTTCTTTAGCCTTGAAATTTTTCAAATCTTATGGCAAGTCTGGAAAGATATTAAAGGATTTTGATCACAGAGGCACGAAAGAATGGCTGGGACTCAGAGGGGCCATTGTAGAACCTGGAGGAGAATTTCGGAATAACTGCTCGATTTGGCAACTTTACCAAAAATGAAACAGTATCAAAAACAGCTGCTGTCTTAGCTCAGGCTGCCATAGCAAAATATCACAGACTGGGTGGCTTAAACAACAAAAATTTATTTCCTTACAGTTCTGGAGGCTAGGAGGCCAAGAGCAAGGTGTTGGCAGGGTTGGTTTCTCCTGAGATCTCTCCTTGGCTTGCAGATGGTATCTTCTCACTGTGTCCTCACATGGTCTTTACTCTGAGTGAGTACATCCCTGGTATCTCTCCCTCTTCTTATAAGGACACAAGTCATACTGGATTAGGGCCCACTTATATGACCTTTTTAACCTTAATTAGCTCTTTAAACACCTTACCTCCAAATACAGTCATATTCTAAGGTGCTAGGGGTTAGGACTTCAACATATGAATTTTGAGGGAACAGAATTCAATCCATACCAGCTGCAAATGCTCTTAAGTGTGGAGAGAGCAGCCAGTGGGCATAAAATTAATTAAATATGCCCAAGATGCAGAGCACCCCACTGGGCAACATGAATAAAGAAAGGCCCATCCCTTGGACTTGAAGTATTTTCCTTCTGTGCCTGAAAGGGCTATATGAAAATCTATAGGATTCACAGCCCAAGACACTATCTTGGAGAAAGAAAAAGATTCAAGAAATAGATAATTAAAGCTAAGTAACTGTTCATAGGATGTTCGTGGTTAATCTGGCCTCAGATTCATTCTAAGCCCAGTATTAGGGCACCGGATAAAACTTCTCCCAGCAGCTCTAGACTGTGCGCTCCTCCGAGGCAGGGACTCTGTGTCATACATCTCCTGTATCCCTCACGCCCAGAGAAAAACCTGACACATTCTGGGGAGATGTGTTTCCTAAACGGAAGCAAAGCCTTTGTCAGCAGAGCAAATGAAGAGACTGTGGAGAGCCTCAAGTCCTGCTGATTTCATTACATTAGGTGGAACTATCTGGTGTTTCTCTCAAATTAGAGCTTTTTCCTGCCAGAGTGGTATTTGAAATAGAATGCACGACAACTGTGAATAAAATGAAGAATTCGCTTTAAAATTCACTTTACTTGTTCCCAGTGTTTACTCAGAAAGTACTTGCAGAGCATATTATAGCATTCAAAGTTTCAGAGGGATTAACAGCCCCCTTGGAATGTCAGGGGCCCCATGGAAATGATCTAAATATTTCCTGAAAACTCTCATCAAACTTCAGCACACTACATCATTTACCTTTGCATATTTTCTTACAGAAATATTATGACACGTGCTTTCTTCTCCCACTTCTATATCTCTTCGTCTAGAGTGCTAGATGGAAATTTCCACTAAGTTCCTAATTTTAGCCCTTATTGGTTTTATTAAATACCAGCCATTCAGCCAACTCACTCTCAGACAAATAATTGTTTTTTAGCAACGAACTCTGGTTTTCACTCATTAGCATGGCAATAAGGGGACTTGTAAATGTTTTAGGTCTAACATATTAACTTTTCAGTTGAAGACTTAGCTGGGAAGCATGATGCTGAGCCCATGAAAGAAACAAGCCCATCCTTCAGACTCCAAGTGTTTTCTTAAAAGAATAGCTGGTGTAAATCTTGGCTTGACTGTCCAAGATTTTCTTTATTCTTCTAAGTACTCAAAGCAATTTCACAAGTGTTCTCTTTTATCTTTACAATATCCCTCTCCAGAAAACCAGCCTTGGTACCTCTGTTTGGTGAATGGAAACTCTCACACAAGATGAAGTAAGTGTTTTCCTACAAGCCTCGGTGTGCACAGAGCTGGGCTCCAGGGCTTCGCTGATTTCAGTGGTAGACCTGACCTTAACAGCTTGGAATGACCCTTCTTGAAGGTGCCTGTTATCTGTAAAGCTCCTGGCATTTTGTGGGCACTCATTTCAACTCAACTTGATGTAGCAATAGATATCAAATCAACTGAGCTTCAGTTAAAAATCTCTACAGTGGTTCTGGACCACTTATAAAACAAAGCCCCCTTGTGAATATTGTTTTCTTGATGGAAAATTATCAGCAGAGCCACTTTTAGCAACCAGGAGATGACAACTGGGAGGTGTTAATAATCCTTGCTCTGTAAGGAACAGAACTGTGACTATTATTGAAAAGAGAGAAGGGACTTTTCTCTCCCACCACAGGACTCTGTCTTAATGCCATTGTTGACTCTAGCTCTAGATGAAGTTTAAGTCAGAACCACGTAAGCATAGAATCTTAGGGTTGTAAGGGGTCTTAAGGGGCATCTTATCCAGCATTCCATCCAATGCTTGAATTTCTTCCATAATATCCCCCAACTGATTGTCACTCTTTGCTGAAGCATTTCCAACACTGTAAGGGGCATTTCTCCTCTGAACATGTCTGAAAGATGAGGGCCTTCCTTGTTTCACTGCCATACAATGAACAGAAATGTCTTACTCTAACTTCAACGTAATAATTCCCGTTCCACCTGGTGGGCTCCCAGAGAGCTGATCTAATTCTTCTTCTACAAAATAGTACTTTTAATAGTTTGTGATACCCATCCTGTCTCCTTTTCTCCCAGCTAAACAATCCCAGCTCCTCTAACTGAGACAGGTTGGGAACTGGGACCTGGGCTGCTTTGCTGCAGTGCTTGCACCTGGACAAACATCTCCTTGAGCAACAGGGTACTGCACATGCCCCCTGCACACAGCACCACCAAGGCGGTGGGAAAACCACCTAAGCGAACCCTCCAGCCTGACCCCTGGACCCACCCCTACCCTCGCCCCATATAAGGAACCAGCTCATTTCCCCCCGCCGCCCACCCCGCCGCAGTGAGCAAGCAAAGGAGACTGTTACTTGTTTTCCTTCCCTCCTGCTGCAGCAGGAGCCCCAGTAAAACCTTGCCTTAATTTCTGGTCTGGCCTCATCAATTTGTATTGATTAAGGAGGCCAAGAACCTAGGTCGGTAACAGACCCTGTTTCGCTCCCAGTAACCTGTTTTTGTTCCCAGCTCCTCAGAGGTGGCAGTTGTGTTTGGTCTTTTTGTATCTTGTTGTTCATAATTTGCCCCAACAGTGCAAGCATGCAGTTATTTTTAGTCCCTTATAGTTTCTTTGTATTCTGTTGCTTGAGGAGATGTTTGTCCAGGGGCAAGCACTGCAGCAAAGGGTCCCAGGTCCCAGGTCCCAGCCTGTCTCATAACCACCCTTAATAGGACATGAAGTCAGGTCACCATCTTTCCTTGTGGTCATGTCACAGACTGTATACATTTCAGTATTTATTCATTTGACAGATATTTATTGAGTGCCTACAGTATGCCAAGAACTCTCCCAATATATTCACATCCTCTCATGTGAAGCCAAGAACTAAAAATCATGCTACAGATGTGATTTACAGCTCTACAGACAGACTACAAAAACTTGGTCATTTAGTACATTTCTGGATGAGTTTCTTCCAGAATATCATTTCCCATTAGACCAGAAGCCATACTTCTATTATTATAACTGAAGACTGAAGCAGTTTTATCTTATTTCTATTTTTGGTTGTTGTTGTTTTTAGACAGCAATAATGGCGGTCATTGTGGCAACAATTCCAAAATCTCCATGGCTTAACCCTTTAATGGTTTTCTTTTGCTCACTTTTCGGGTGATATGAGGTCACAGGTCAGAAGGCAAGGGCAGAGGAGGGGCTCTGCTCCACAGAGTCTTTCATGGACCCAGAATTTGGCATCTCCTAGTGTAACAGAAAAGAACAAACCTGACTCCATATTGGATCTATTCATCTTTTTTTTTTTTAACTTTTTTTCTTATATTGGCGTATAGCTGATTAACAATGTTGTAATAGTTTCAGGTGCACAGCAAATCAACTCAGCCATACATATACATGGATCTATTCCTTTAGCTCTAACCCTTGTGCTCTGTTGTCTGTGCTTAGTCATGCTGGCTCTGCACCTTTGTAAAAGAATGTTGCCTAGAGTCTGAGATATACAGCCTATTCTCAAGCCCATTCTCAAGGCTCTGACCTTTCAAGGTATATAGAGATAAAAAGTTGCAGAAACAGAGAATAACACTTGTTCTCTTGTTGGAAGTTTACAGGAACACTGTGACCAGACGTGTGGACAGCTGCGAGAACAAAGGATTCCTACACCAACAAGTTTGAAACAACCAGCAACACCCCCTCCCCTTTTAGTAGAAAATAAGCCTGAATTCTAACTCGGGTGAGATGGTTCTCTGGGACACTAGTCCACCATCTTCTTGGTCTGCTGGCTTTCCAAATAAAGTCGCTATTCCTTGCCCCAACACTTTGTCTCTCAATTTCTTGGCCTGTCTTGTGGTGAGCATTATGAGCTTGGACTCAGTAACACTAGGGCCTCAGAGGGCCCCACTGGATGAAAAGGGAAAAGAGAAATTGTGGAGAAGGCTTAGTGCTCTTAACTATCTTGGCCCACAGGGGAAGCACATCTTTTCCTCATGTCCTATTGGCAAAAACCCATCACTAGGGAGGTTGGGAAATGTAGTCTAGATGGGTGCCCAGGAAAAAGAAGTTGAATTACGTTGATTACAGTAGCATCCACACAGCTTTTTAGGCAGCTGTCACTCACCATGGCCTTATAGCAAATTCACTGCCCATTTAAACCCTAAATGTCTTACAAAAAGCCACATGAATTGTACTGTCCTAAATTTGTATAGTGGGTTTATTAAACTCAAGAGTAGATATGTTTGTTAAATTTTTGTCTGATTCAATTCAGACCATTTGTTCTGTATAGTTTATAATCTTTATTTTCACAAGTTTTATTTACTATCACTTCCATGTTCATATCATCTTATCATCTGTACATTTCATAAAATTGCTGTTATATCCTCATCAAAGACATTAATTGAACAGTTAAACTATTTGGGGCAGAGGGCGGAGCACTATGGCACAGTATTGGCACTCCCTTGGAAGGTAACAGAAATGAGCATCCTTTGTATTTATCAGCCTTCCAGTGATGAAGCCATATATATAGTCATCCTGCTAAAATGCACATCTCTACATTATTCCCTTGTTTGAAGTCCATCATTCATTTATTGAATGAACAGTTATCTATTAACCTTTACTGTAGGCCAAGTACCTTGCTAAGCTTTTGACACATTTATCTTTAATACTCACAACTACCTATGAAGTAGTTATGTTCACCTTACAGATAAAGGAACTTAAACTTAGTGAGGTAAAGAAATCCACTCAAGCCACATAGTTTGGAGTCAGAATTTAAATCCTGATGTCTTCCTCCAAAGTGTTCTTTGACATGTACTTCACTACCTCTTCTCTGCTATCCTCCCTCTCGGGGCCCTATGGGCATGGGGTCGGGAAGGGAGGATAACTTCAACAGCACATGTCACCATTATCCTCTAGGAACCACTGTTATGTTCATTATCACTTATTATTTTCCCAAGATCAAACGTCAAATAACCAAACCATGGAATTCTGCATATCCAGTAGATCTCACTGCTGGCCTTTTCTCTGGATATACTTTGACTCTTTTGGCCACTCCTGCTCTTTGAAATACCCTCTTTTCTCAGCTTTAGTGATACCTCACTCTCCCGATTTCCTTCTCTCTCTCTAGCCATTCCTTCTTTTTTACTTCTCCTCTACTTAGCATAAATGTTCTTGGTCCTTAAAGTTGGAATCCAGGCCCGCATCTTCTCTTCTATGCCTGTGGTTATGTCACCACATACATGCAGATAAATCCAAATGTGCATATGCCATTTTAGACTTTCCTCTGAGCTCCAGACCCAAATATCCAGCTACTTCTTTGATGCACCACACTCAACAGTCCAAAAAGAGACATAAGCTTCCCTGGTGAACCTGGTTTTCTTCCAGGGGTCTCTTAGCTCACTGAACAGTACCCCTATGTGCACCAGAATCTGAGAAACACCTCTCTGCCCATCACCATCCTGTCATTTTTGCCTCATAATTATCTTTTTTTATATATAAATTGATTTATTTTATTTATTTATTTTTGGCTGCATTGGGTCTTCGTTGCTGCTCGCGGACGTTTTCTAGTTGCGGCAAGCAGGGGCTACTCTTCGTTGTGGTGTGCTGGCTTCTCATTGCAGTGGCTTCTCTTGTTGCGGAGCACAGGCTCTAGGTGTGTGGGCTTCAGTCGTTGTGGCTCACGGGCTCTAGAGCACAGGCTCAGTAGTTATGGCGCATGGGCTTAGTTGCTCCGAGGCATGTGGGATCTTCCTGGACCAGGGCTCGAACCCATGTCCCCTGCATTGGCAGGCGGATTCCTAACCACCGTACCACCAGGGAAGCCCCGTCTCGTAATTATCTTTACATTCATTCACTCTCTCTGTCCCTGCCACTTCCACCCCAATCCAGCCCTTCTATGCTATGTCTCCTGAAACAGCTTGCTGGCTGGCCTGCCAGCATCCATCCTGACAACCCATGCTCTACGCTGCAACCAGAGTGATCTCACCCAAACTTAAATCTACTTACAGCCTCCTCTGCTTTAAACTCTTCAATGGTTCCCCATTCTTCCCTGACCCCTAGCCATCTTTTCTCAACCCCCCTTAAATGCCACACTCCCTCCTGCCACAAGACATTTGCACATGTCATTTCTTTTGCCTGAAGTACCCTTTCCCAAGACCATCCCACTCCCTTACCAGAAATAAGTCACATTCCTGCCTCACCTCAGGGCAACCACTTCCCAGGGAAGACTAGGTCAATCTCCCTGTCATATGCTCACACTTACATACTGTTCTCCTTTTTTTATTTTTTAATCAGGGTTGTCATTTTACATTTATTCTGGTGATTCTTTGATTAACGCCTGTCTTCCCCACCAGACTGTAAGCTCCACAGGGGCAAAGTTGGTACCTCCTTGTACCCCCATTGTATTCCCATTGCCTAATAGAGTGCCTAGCACATTTCTGTTGAATAAATGAATGACCCAACGCATGCTCTAACTCTAATCATTTGACTTCCAGGAAACTGTCCTGATTTAATGAAAATAAAATATTTACTTCATTATTAAATTTTGTCTTCACGAGAATTCATTACGGGTTAGGCAGGAGCCAACATTTCACCTAACCGGTAGCCGCATATTCATCCGTGTGCACAGAATTTGCCATATTAGTGCACAGCACATGGTGCAACATAAACTCCAATGCTGGAATGTTTTCCAGTCATGAGCTATTAATAATTTAACAAAATTAATTCAAAACACTTCACTCAACAGTGAAACAGAGATGAGGAGGAAAGGATGTGTGCGCTGGTCTTCCAGGGTTGAATTAAATATGGCAAAACAAGTAAAAGGAAAAAGCCACTGACTCTTGTTTAAAGTGAATGTCCCTGTTTAGAATTTAATACAATTTTTATGTTTTTCTAAAGATATTAAAGAACAAACATCAGAGATAAATAAAAAGCTTTGCTTACACAGGTGAATGATTTAATGTGGTAATAGTCATTTGTCAGGACTCAGAAAAGGAAAGAAAAATGGAAGGGATTTTGTTTCTCCAGCATGAAGCAGTAATCAAGTCAAAGAAAAGCTTTCAGTAATTATTATTATTAGGAGTCATCATTAGGAGTAAAAAGTGAGACAGACAATCCACAGAGCATAGAATTAGCTCCTACCCAGAGGATGCTACAATTTTCACTAGAACAGCGTGGGGAAGCAGGAGACATTTATTAGGTGAGCCAGTAATGGAGCAAAGTTTCCCACTTGAAATTTTACTTTGGATAGGGAAACCAGCTGAATTTTCTACCCTAAACACCAAGCGTGAAAAGGAGAAAGATGGTGGACAAGCTGCCATAATCATTATTCAGAAGACAGGGAGGGGAAGGCGAAAGCAGATATGCAGCCAACAAAATGTAACTCTGGTCAACAAGAAACGCTGGTACGCAGACCAGCGGTCCCCAAACATTAGAGCAACACAATCACATGAGGGCCTGTTAAAATGCAATGACTGGGACCCACCCCCAGAATTTCCTACTGGGTAGGTCTAGGGATGAAACTGAGTCCCCCTAAAACTGAGTTCTTCTGCCAAGTTTATGATCCAAAACTTTACTCCATTTCTTTTCCTGAACCTGTTCCTCTCAAGATTGAGGGGTATCAAAGAAAAGGGGGGATCAAAACCATATACATGCCCCTGTTTCCCTGTCTTTTGAAGTAAAAGGTTTTTGCTTTAGTCTTCCAGGCCTCCCTTGGGCCTCAAATGGCTGACTCAAGAGTTAATGATTAGTACAACTGTTTTTCTCATGCTGTAAACACTGCAAAATAAATGTTTTTGATATATATTTTTAAAAAGAGTTAATGATTAGGAAATGCGAAGATGGAGAAACAAAGAATAGGTGTTAGATCTGGAAACTGGAAACAATTTAGACTATAAATCCACCGCATGGCAGAATCACCAAGCTCCCAGTTCCCGGGAAGATACAAAGGCCTGACACACGTTCCTAAGTCGTTGTTACAGGAAACAGACCCCCACCAGATGGAAACTGCTGACTGCAAGCACATAGACCCTAGGCCGGTTGAAACCAGAAGGTTGACGATGCTTGAAACTTCACCTTGATGCCAGCGAATCCAAGGATTGTGCACGAGCTGATCACACACCCTGCAGCCCCCCTCCCTCACACTGCCTTTAAAACCCCGTGCCTGAAAGCCATCAGGAATTTCAGGTCTTTTGAGCATGACCTGTCTGTTCTCCTTGCTTGGCACCCTGCAATATACGCTGTACTTTCCTTCACCACAACCCGGTTTCAGTAGACACTGAGAAGGGGGAATAAATATCTCCATTTTACAATGACGAAACTGAGGCTGGGGCATTAGGTGACTGGCCAGCTCAATGAGTGGAAAATTCAGTCTAATTCTAAAGCCCAGTCATCTTAACTGCTACTCTGCACAGTCTTCTCAGCAGTGGACCCAAATTTAAGAACCTCTCTTCAAACTAGGGCACTATCACAAATAAGTCATCACTGACCTTCCCCTGCCCACCCCCCAAAATTTAAAAAAAAATCACTAAACTGACTTTCAAAGTCTATAGCAGCAGTAAGCCCCCAGACACACCAAAAGGTGTTTATGGTTAAACGTTATTGGTGCTGCAATAATGCACTGTGAAAGGATAATTAACAATATTGCAGACAGCATCTGAATGGATGTACCAGGCCCTAAGGGAGAGAGAAATGGAATAAGAGAATGGAAGGCTCCAACGGAATTGCATTAGGAACTGAGAAGTGTGGATCTTACCACGAATGAGTAATAGAGAAGACCACCAGGGAGCCATCAAGGGTCCTGGAGAGACAATGGGGACAGACAAAATAGAAAGGAGTTAGAAATCAGAGATCAGGACATGAAGAACACTGCCAAGGTGAAACAATGACCTACACAGGAGCCAGGGGACAAGCAGCAGGGTGGTTGTAGAGGGGCTTCTATGTCATATAAATGAATTCCCACCCACAGTTACCCCCATTGCCCTCCAAAGAAACCTATAACCTAGAGAAAAGGGAGCAGTCAGGAGAACGGCTTTGGAGTGTAACAGATGGTGCATGGGTGACATTGGTTACAATACCCCTCTATACCTCAATTACTCATCTGTTTAATGGAACTGATAATTCCTACCTCAAAGGGTTGCAAGAATTAAATGAGATGACATATGTAACATAGGCACTTAGTGCCTGGGGCATCATACTAGTTCAGAAGATTCTGGCTCTTTTATTATTATTGCTATTGTTGCTTGATTATTATCATCATTAATATCATCATCCTCGAGGGAAGAACAATTATTTTTAAAGGCAAAATATAATTGCCTAAATCATCTTCAATGAAAAGTTCATGGGTATTCCTCTTATTAGTCAAAAGCTTGGCAGTTTGGGTCGTGCAGTTTCTAATGACACAGGTGTTCCTGATAGAATTAGCAAAAAAGTAAAATAAAATAAAGCAGCATTTGGTGCCCTACTTTTCTCCAGTACCGTTTACATGTTCTCCTAATTAAATTTTTGAGTCAACTCCGTTCCACAGCCATGCTGGGTTTGCTCAGATGCACTGCAGAATGATTCACAGCCTCGATATAAACTTCTCCGCTCTGAATGCCAAATTCCTTGCTGTAGGTGCGATACCAGAATCCATTTATTATTTCACCCTCGCTTAATTAATTCTGCTGCCAGCTACCTGTTGATGATGGAGTTCTGTTGACAATGCTGAACAAAGTTTTAATCCAAAGAGTTTTAATAACGTGTTTACTGCTGGGTGGTCTGCCACTTTTGATTAAACTTCATGAGGATTTATAACCATCATTCCCCCTACATGTCTGTAACCTTTAAGGGATGTCTGATAAAAAGCAAAGGTCGTGGGTTCCAAAAGCCCTTGTTCTAATAAATATGTTAGACAGCTGATCCTGAACATGTAGCTGTTTCTCATCCTTCCTCCACCCTTCCCTCTCTTACTTTTTACAGTGATCCCCAACAAGAATAAAAATTAACACAAATAGAATTAATGGTTTAATTTTGCAAGAGAAAGAGAGTTTACGATGTCTCACTGGGGAAAGGGGCTTCTGTCTTTGCTGATGACCCAAACATGTCTGCCAAGGAGAAATACGGTGTCCAGTCTCCCATTGAACTGCCACAGGAATGGATTGGCCGTGGCTTCTGGCTTGACAGGTGCAATAAATATTAATTAGTGTGCTTGGCTATAGAGGGAGTAATGATATACACTGCTCCTCTGAAGCGTTAAATTGTAGTGTTAGTCTTGATAATGCCTCATCTTCTCCATCACGGCAGGAAAACAGTTTGAGTTACACGCGTCCCCGTATAGGCAAAGGAATAAAGGTTTATCTGTTGTCCGGAATTACAGGTGCGAAAAGTGGGGCTTAAGACTGATCCTGAGTTAGGCACTAGGCGTTCCCTGTGTGAATGTTGTATTCTTTTTTTAAATCAGCGTTTCAGGTGGCAAGAACCAATTTCTAAAATGTTTGCTGTTAAGTGATAAAACTGAAACATTTTGCTATTGTCGATATTTGATTACGTTGGAAATGGATTTGAAAACTCCTTGTCTAAAACAACTGCCACAAATATGCATTAGATATTAGAGAAACTGTGTTTATTAGATAATGGGGAAGTTGATAGGTTTATGATGTTGGACTGAATGATTAGGATGTTCCTGAGTGTGAAGAAGTATTTATAACAGCCTGGGAACTAGAGATTGCTGTATTTGGGAACTAACGATAAAACTGCTCTTAAAATTCAGCTCTGATCAGAAACAAAAAAACCAGGCGAGGAAGCCGTGATAAGCAAATTAACATTAGCACTGATTCTAGGCTTGCAACAAAACACATTTTTGAAATGGGTATGTTTAGTTGTTTACACCTGAAGTTACAGCAAAACAACAGCATTTCACCAAGAAAAGAGGCTCTAATTAAATACTGATATTTTCCAAATCCTTAATTATAACGGCTTACAGTTCTGTCTAAGGGCTTCTCTAGGAGCTAATTTGCTGGAATATTACCATTTACACTTTTTCATTTGTTGAAGATCTTGCTCCCTCATGAATTGCCTTTTTTTAGTTTGTTGTTACTTCCTTTGGCATTCTCTTTCTGGGAATGTTTCCTACCCCCTGTATAGGAAAGACTAGCAAGAAATTTGGCAAAAAAAGTTTCATTCTGGGTGGAATTCTTTCTCCTCCCACATGGCTCAAATGTGTAGATACCTGTTTCTGTACTGCAGCTGCAAAGAAATGGTTTTGGGCAATGCGAATGCATGCTTGTTTCTTATTCTCTCCTGGAGCCCTGGGTTCTAGCAGCATATCCCCAAGCAAGCATTTCTGGAGCTACAGTGAGCACAGGAAAGCAGCACCCAATGGGCACTGAAATATTAACTAATGATGAGTCACCCTGAATCAGCAGGTGCCTGAGGACTGGGTCCAGATCATCTCTGCAAAGTACGCCCACCGGGCAATCTCCCATGCGGAGATTGGACACAGGCGGCTCCAGTCAGTGGGACATGCTGTTCCCCTATTCCCTCTTCCTCTACAACATCTCCACCTGCTTTCCCAGAGAGAAGCAGAGTCCATCTTCTCCCCAGGCCCTTGGAAAAGGTTTGTCTGCCCTCTGCAGGTGGTCTCCACAGCTATAGTCCTCTATATTTCCTGCCAAGATCCTAAAGCACAGAGATCACTGTGTATAGGCAGCTGATAGGAAGTAGGGACAAATATGGGAATGGTCACCTCTTGTCCCCAGCATGGAGACAGATCCTAGAACTTTGTCCTGGGAAGGGTGGCCCAAGAGGAGAACAGGGAGGCCAATGGGATAAGAGCAGGGCATATTCTCTAGCATCAAGTAATAATGTGCCCCTTTACAGTCCCCTGGACTAGAAGATTCTGTCCAGCTGTTATGAAACAATTCATAGAAATGGCCAAGATTCTGTCAATAACATACAGATAATTAATGAGATCCTTGAAGAACATTAGGATGCAGATGCTACGGCGCTGTTATTAAACACTGCCTTACTCGTGTGTGCTTGCTATCTACTTTGAAAATTTCCGAAGCTCAGTCCCCTCAACCAAAATCAAGGTACGTATATCCAAAGGCAAACCAGGAGATCGTATTCAGGAACAAATTGGTCCCATGAAAATTAAAATTCCACCAACTAAATATTGAGAAAAGCACATAAAAAATTGAGCAAGCTTTGATCCTTTCCTTTGAGCTCCAGTGATTCTTTAAAACTCTCTTTCACACGTAAGGTGCCATATTTACTCTAGTCCTGCGCTATGACCTAATGATTGGAATTACCAAGCTCCTCCTAGGCATGGTTAAGAGACTCAAACAGAAAAACGACTAGTTAGATGCAATTATGCTTTTGCCCATAAAAACAGAAAATATCCTGTTGAAACCTCTAAAAATATATACCTTAAAAGCAAGTCTAAGTGGGGGGGTGGGGTTTAAATAAAAATGCTAATGAATTTGGAACAAGACAGATCTGCGTTTAAATATGGACTCATCAGGAGATTTTTGGTCTTGGGTAAGTCACTTGAGCCTCAGTTTCCTCATCTGTAAATTGAGTATAGTGGTACTTCTCTCAAAGGGCCACTAGGAGGATCAAATGAGATTATGTTTACAATGTTTGGCAGAGTGCTTAGCACTAATAAATAGATACTATATATAGTAGTTACATGATAATAGTTATCACTATAATTACTGCCATTAAATTAAATTCCAAAATCTTCACCATGACCATAAGTCCCTACATCATTAGATTCCTCTCTATAGTCATCATACCTTGTGGTAGGCAGAATTACGGCTATCAGGAAGACTCCATGCCCCAATCCCCAATCTGAGACTGTGAATCTGATGAGATATCACTCCCATGAATATGTTACAGTGAATATGTTTAAGCGACTAATCAATTGACTTTAAAATAGAGTATCATAGATTATCCAGGTGGGTCCAATAAAATCGCATGCACCCTTAAAAGCAAAGACGGGCAAGGTAGAGAAGTGAAATCTGAGAAGGACTTAACCTGCTGTTGTTGGCTTGAGAATGGAAGGAGCCACATGGATAGTGTGAAAAAGAAATGAATTCTGCCAACCACCAGTGAGGCCCCGCGAGCCCCAGATGAGAACTGCATCCTAACTGACAGCTTGATTTCAGCCTTGGGAGACCCCAAGCAGAGAACTCAGCTGTACCTAGACTTCTGACCCACAGAAGCTGTTAGATAATAAATGGATGTTGTTTTAGGCCCCTAAGTTTATGGTCATTTGTTATGGCAATGATAGAAAACTACTACAGCTGTCTACCCCATACCATAACAAACAGTTTTTGAACATACCATGATCTTTCTACCTCAGGGCCTTTGCACAGGCTGATTCCTCTATCATCTCTTTCCCCAACTCCTCACCCAGCTAACACCTTTTGTTCATATTTTGTGTCAGGTCAAATTTCACTTCTTCATAGAAGCAGTCTTTGAAATTCTTATCGAAAGTGGGTCCCCCCCCATTTCTACTCTCTTTGAAGACCCTATTGGTCTCTTTCCCAATCTTTGTCAGAGTTTGTAATTATTTTGTTTGTCTTTTTTCTTGTTTATTTTTCCCTACTTGACTGTAAATGCTGCACATACCATGATTCAATAAATAGTTGTTGAATGAACATGGGTTAATGCTTTACCTCACTTGATCTTTATGAATCACGTCTACTTCCATGATGAAGTATTATTATTCCCATTTCCATGAGTACTATTATTATCCCCATTTTATAGATGAGGAACCTGAAAAGTAAAGAGATTGAGTAATGGTCCCAAGATCACACAGCCCCTAAGTGATTGATACCAAGCATGACCCCAAAGTTAGTGTTCTCAATCTCTGAACTTTTATATCCCTCTGATGTTAAGTTCTATAGGTAGGAAAATATAACATCAGAGCGAGCCAACAGATTTTATGCTCCTAAATTCAGATATTTGGGGCTATCTAAGATGTAACACACCCTTACATTTAAAACTTCATGCCACAGCAGTTGAGATGTGGTCTCTGTATCTGTGTCAGGGCCGCCAAAACAAGTGAGAGGCTTAAAACAACAGAAATTATTATCTCACGGTTCTGGAGGCTAGAAGTCTGAAATCAAGGTATCGGCAGGGCCATGCTCCCTCTGAAACCTGTAGGAGAGCATCTTTCCTTGCCTCCTCTTAGATTCTGGTGGCTTGCTGCAATCCCTGGTGTTCCTCGGGCTGTAGATGCATCACTCCAATCTCAGCCTCTGTCTTCACACGGTGTGCTCCGCTTGTGTGTCTGTGTCCAAATTTCCCCTTTTTATAAGGACACCAGTCATACTGGATCTAAGGTCCACCCCACTACAGTATGACCTCATCATTACTTAGCTAATGACATCTGCAATCACCCTATTTCCAAATAAGGTTTCATTCTCAGTTACCGAAGGTTAGGATATCAACATATGAATTTGGGAGCCACAATTCCACCCCTAACAATCTTCAGACAACAATATGTGATTTTGATGTTTATGTCCATGCAGGTCCTGCTCCTCTCTCTGCTGACGTGTGGCTCCTCGTTACCCAGGTAGACCACAGCGGCTAAGGTCAGAGGCTGCTGCTGCTGCCACGGTGGCTGCAACAGGAGGGAGCAATCAGAGAAAAGGCTTGTTTGTGAAAGCCAAGCTCTGTCGCCTCATTACTTTCTCTCCCACTTCCTGCTTCCTCCTTGCTCTCTGCTCAGGCTCTTGGGTGGTCATTTATGGGAAAGCACGTGATAGGCATGCATCACTGCCAAAGTGTGATCACTGTCTTGGACATTTGATTTTGCAAATGAGAGTTTTACAAAAGCATCTGCAGAAATCTGGTTGGCTCCTTTCTTGACGGCTCTAACTGGAGACAAAAATAGAAACATGTACAGCAACCACCAAAATTAATGGTGCCAGATTATCAAAACACTAAATACCTGCTCCTAACTCTGCAGCCAGTCACGACTCATATATGTTTTATTGTACTAGCAAGAGACCACGGGACAGCTTGAAGTGTGACTTTGAGGTCACTGAATACAGGGAATTCTCCAACTGTTTCACAGCTACCACTAGGTATGTGTGCAGAGCCTGCATATTTGCAGGGGGGAAAAAAATCCGTGTTTTAAAATTAGCCAGTCAAAATTTTCCAATAATAGAAAAATGTGAGATGAAACCTTTGAAATATGCCTTAGGGCATCTACCATATATTGGATATATTGGGACTGGAACAAAGGACCTCTGGCTTTTAGGAAAATATATGTTGTGTTTCTTGAGCTGTTTGTTCACACTCGTCTCAGGCTTCCCTATAGCCCATGGCTACCAAAAGGAAAGCAGTAAGGGAAAAACACTGTCATATCTGAACCACACTGCTGTTCCTGGAGTCCTGGCATTTCTGGTTCACGTGTTCCAAAATAATAATTAGATATTTAAAAATTGGTATGGCTTGGACAAACTGGCAAAGAGAACAGACTCTGCCCTTTGCAATACAGGGACAGGCATTAACCTGTTAGTGCCTAGATGTTGGAGGAGGTCTGAGGGGTCCAGAAGAAGGATCAGGGTGGCCAGGGTAACAAGGGACACTCCAGGGACACAGGATCATATTTACCAACTGATCAATTGTATCTGTGTGAACCAGGTAAAGACCAACTCTGTGCAAATTTATACCACAAAACTCTCCTTGAATGTAACTATCTGTAGACACACTACCATGAAGGATATTGGTAGGTTTTTTCTTTGGGGTACATTGTGAGTTCTCCCAGCTGTCCCTTGCTACAGCTCCCCAAGGTCCTATTAAGCCACTGAGCTGTGGCCTTGTTTTACCTGGGCCTTAACCTTCCATGTGAGGAGGGTCTCGCTGAGTCAGAGGAGTCCCTATGTCACTAGCTGGTTAGCCCCCACTCGCAAAAGGTGATATATTCCCAGGCATTTCCAACACAAGTTGCAGCAATTTTACAGGAAGCACTACGTTTACAAGAAACAAATATATTCAAAGATATTCATACAAACAGATTTTCTCCTCAGAAATAGATGACACTTGCTTAAAACATAGCTTCAGATGCCCTCCAGGTAATTTCCCATTTTACCCTGTGACACAGCTGTCACAGGTCAAAACAGAATAATGGCTAATTCCTATAGTAAAAAAAAGAATTAGAAAATCCATAAACTGTTTCTCTTAAGCTTAAAGGAAGCAAACTGATAGCCATGAGGATAATTCATATTCTTGAACTAGTTGTCAACAATTGAAGCTCAAATTTCACATTTAAGTAAAATTTGAATTTCCAGTTTGGCTTTAAAAATTGGATGATCTGGCCACCCTGGACCCACCTTCCCACATCACAGCAGAGTCAGGAGGGGCCACTGGGCCAGCCCCAAGTCACCACAATGCCCACCTTCTTGTCTTATTTCTGTTACCTGTCTGACCTCTCTGGGCACTTGATTATGTCTGTCTATTGCCAAGGCAAATTTCTTTCTGCAAGGAAAGGCCTCTGTATTGATTAAAAGTTTTCAGGACATTAACCTGGATTTTCTTAGTCTTGGTACTGCCTGTGAAATTCAATACTCAAACTATCCCGAAACATCCTGAATTGCTATTCAAGTCAGATGCATTTACTTAAATAAGCAATTAGCCTTGGCAATAAAGCCTGAAAAGAAATGAAGTGCATGAATCTGCTACTTGTTCTTCCCTAGATGATGCCATTAGTCAGTGTGCAAGTGCGTAGCAAATATTGTGCCAATTCTGGTACCAAGAAGATTGAAGATAGGAATGTCTAATGTTTCAGAAACTTCAAAGGGGCAGAAGGTGGGGTTGGCTGAGAAATGGTAAGTGAATCTACTAAATGTCTGCGTGAATACAACACTCTACTAGGCAGGCTGTGGGCTTGGGAGGAGGGGTAGAGGCTGAGACAATGGACCCTAAAATTACATGGTGTATGTATTATATATATGAATAGTGAATATATAATGTGTATATTATATATGTGAATATGAATATACACATATAGCACCTATATATTCATATATATATACACACACACACACACACACACACACACGCGCACATACACACACACACACGACATACTTGCCACTGGTTGGGAAATCAAAATAACCATAAAATACATCTGTAAATCAATGACTGGTATTTAAGGTACAAGTATAACTTAAATATTTTAGAGCCTAAATATTTTATAAATCAGAAAAACAAAGTCACTGTGTTATCTAAAGTCTCTTCATAGAAGATTCATAGACTGTCAAATATATGCACAGACATGATGAAAAAGATTCAAAAATATATAGTCGTTTTTACCTCTCTGCATGGAAACTAGTGTTGCCTGTCGAGTTTTCTCTGTGAAAGTTGACTTGGGTTTGTCAAGAGGGAAAAGATGGTTCAATTAAAAGGCCATACATATTTTACCATTGTCTACAGTAAAGCGAAAAGGAAGGCTTTGTAGAAATCACTCACATGCTCTCATCTCCCTCCTTTTCTCTAAATCCCAGTACTTTCCCTGCCCTGGGAGGCATCTTTTCCATATCCAAGATCCAGCACATGTCCTCCCCTTGGGAAGTCTCAAACCATAACCTGGAGCTGAGGTGACTGACTGCTCCTTCTCTTGGAGAAAAGGTACTTAATCTCCAAATATAAGGCTTGAAAGGAAATAACTTTAAAGACTAAAAACACTTTTCTTTCACAATTAAGCAAGACTAGACTGAAACAGAAGCTCTTGCTAAATTTGAATGGCCATAAAAACACATTTGACTCAATTGTTTTGTAATAGATTAGGGACAGGTGAGTTGATGTACATTTACATTCCTTAGGTTAATAAATATTTCTTGAGAACCTACTGTGTGCTAGGTTATGTGCTAGATGCTAGGGATATAAAAAATACAGCCCTTGACTTAAAAGGACCCACTCCAGTAGAAGAATCAGACATAATGAATGCTATAATAATAGTATGTACAAAGTGCTATGGGAGTATTTCAGAAAGAGGCATAGTGGATTTATCAGGTAGCTATTGCTGCATGACAAAGCACCCCAAACTTGGACTCCAAACACCAACCATTAATAATTTCTCACATGTCTAAGGGTCCACTGAATGATTCTGCTGATCTCAGCTTGGCTCAATTATGCATCTGCATGGGTCATGACTTGGCTCTGTTTCACGTGCCTCATTTCCAATGAGAACTCCCTGTACATCAGAGAAAAAAATGAAGAGGATCAAAGGGGAGAAAAAAAGCTTTTCTAAGCCTCTGCTGGAGTCAAGTTTTTACTGTTTCATTAGCCAGAGCAAGTCACATGAACAAGCCTAGTGTCAGTTTGACAGGGAAAGGGTATTCCAGGTATAAGAGGAACAGATGTATAGTTTCTCCCCTGCAAAGGAGAGACTGGAAGAAAGAGAGGAACTGGAAGCTAGGGAACCAATTAGGAGCTGCTGCAGGTGCACAAACAAAAAATAAATATCAATAAAATAAGTACTTGAGCCAAGGTGGCAGCAGCAGAGAAGACAAGAAGGGGAGAGATTGAGAGGCATCGTGAGAGCAGAATCTACGAGAATGAATGGATATAGGAGCTGGGCAAGAGAGAAGACTCAAATGTGCACTGAAGTATGTACGATGGATATGAGCTGATGACAGTGCTAGTAACAGGTCATAAAAGAGAAGCAAGTTTGGGGACAAGGATGAGCTCTGTTTTTGTCATGTTGATTTAGAAGTACCTGCAATAGTATTGAGATCTAGTAGTCTACCATATAAAGAAGAAAATTTTCAAAGATTAATGAGCACTGCTGAGGGCAGTTGTGATAAATTGGAAAGAGCCACAAATGTGGAGCTAGAACTGCTGGAATCCCAGTTCTTCCCTTTATTAATTGTGTAAAAATATGAGGATAGAGCAGAGAAGAAAATGTGGAAACACGGGGGTTACCAATTGTTCATTTACTGATATGTTTTAAATCCTTGTCTTGCTTTCACTCTAGTGCTGCCTCTTCCCTCAGCCTACATCCCCTGTTCATTTTTAAAAACCAGCCATGCCTACAGAATTCTTCACAAGAAAAAAAAAATCCGTGCATCCAGAGGGACATGCATTTCACCTACAGTTTTTGTAAACCATTTGGGACTTTTTTTTAATATCAGTGAGTTCTGTTCATATAAGCTACTGCTGTAATTTTTTTCTTTAAAACTTTAAGTTACTGTAATTTAAAAAGTAACAGCTGTTTTGCATTTATATTGACTTATTTTTGCATTATTATTATTTCATCAGGAAAAACTTGACTCAAATAAATTTTAGATATGATTTCCAAAAGGTTACTGAGTTTATAAATGTGATTTGATTGGATTTGGTTGCTAAAAAGTTTTCCAGTGAAACATATGTGCAATTTTATGTTGAAAGTGTATGGAAAAGTAGAGGGTCATTATACCAAAACTGACTGCGCAGATCATCTTCAGGAGTGTATCTACTACAAAAATTCAAGTCAACTCTGGAGTGAAGAGAGCGCAGAATGACTAAGAAGTCTTTGAAATAACCAAGTCTATAGTCAGGCCAATCATGTTCCTGGATGGGGCTGAATTTAAGCTCAGTTTGAAGGAACAGAGAGTTGTAGGTTGAATGAGAGGGAGAAGACAATGCAGGACTGGCAAGGAAGATGGTCCATTATGCATTTGCAACTGGAATAAAGACTTGAGTTGAAGGCAGAATCCTGAGACCATTGAAAGCCCCCTGAACTACGTATGAAGATCAGACACATTTGCTTGGCCTTCATGGCCTTCCTAGGCCTGCCCCACTCCTCTCCAAGCTTCTCTACTCCAGTTAGATGGGTCCACCTCAACATCCTAGCAGTCCACCATACTTCAGAACTATCAGCCTAGATTGAGAATATGGTTCTCAGCGCTGGCTATGCATTAGTGTCACCTGTGAAATTTTGTCAGCCTTGCTCTTTGTTTTTATTGTATCTATCCTTCCTCTCCAAAAGAAGAAGGGCAGATATATTAAATTCCTTGGCATCAGAGTCTAGGTCTAATGCAAGTTTGTGGAGACAATGGTGAAGAAAGTTGACATTTGTTTTGAGGGTGATTTTAATGAGTCTGATATTGATTGACACCTCCCTACAGAAACATGATACCTAGGTCACAAAGAGATATACACATTTGTCCTCCTGGTGGCAGATTAATGACTTTTTGAAAGCTGCCATCTTCAAGAGGCTGCATGAAGTATCATAGCAAGAGACCACTGAAGAATAAAAGTCAGCAATTCTCTCCCAATCTTTCAGCATCTTGCAGATAGGCCGGCTTGGTCTGTAAGTCAGTTACATTCACAAAAGAGGCTTTAGGCTTCTGTTTTCCTCCTTTTAAAAGGTCTAGTATGAGAAGCTCTTGTAAGCAGGGCAAAACAGCCCAAGTTTGGTTGCCAAATAGTCTGCATGTAGGTGCGAGGTGTTTATAGGAGTTGTTTGGAACACAGGCTGCAAAGGTGAGTGCAAGGACAGATCCTCCCACTGGATGGAGGGTGTTCTTGAAGGTTCCCCACTCCACCCTCAGGTTCACTGATGCCTAGAAGGACTCACAAAACTCAGAAAAGCTGTTATATTCACGGTCATGGTTAACTACAGAGAAAGGATACAGATTTAAATCAGCAGAGGGACAGGACACAAACCTCCAGCTACCCTTTCCCAGTGGACTTATATGGAGAGCACTTAATTCTCCCAGAAACAATGTGTGACAACACATTAGAGTACTGCCAACCAGGGAAGCCTTACTGTTCAAGGTCTGATCGGGGGTCAGCCACGTAGGCATGGATCACCCTTGTGGCTGACCTTTGCTTCTCAGCCTCCAGGAGTTCCAGAGGTCAAACTGATACCACGTGGTCCCAGACCCCCACCATAAATCACAACATGAGTATAAACCATCTGGTATGGTTCAAGGCCACAGGTAAACAATGACACTCTTGTCAGGTATCCTATTCCAAGGTCTCAGAGGTTATCTCTCAGGACCCAGTCAAGGGCCTTGACCTTTCTTTGGAATGTGCAGGGTTTGAACATTCCAGGCCTGCTGAGTCAAACCTTTGCAGCACCGAAGGGGAACTACTCGGGTTGTACTCTCAGGGCTGTCCACTGGAAAACCCTGCTTGTCTTTCCAGGAAGGGAAGGAAGCGCTGCTCTGGGACCCCACATTCCTTGTTCTTACAGCAAAGGCCGAAACCGAAGTCTGATCATACATATCTTTGAAGTCTCGATTTTAGGTCTATAAAGCACAATACTTCGCAATCTCACATATAACAGAAGAGCACAATGTATATGCTAAAAAACAAGAATGAAAACTCAAGTCTTTCAACATTTTCTATGCTAGTTAACCTTCTGCTAAACATTTTGAAAAGTCAAGAAATAGTCTTTAGCCTTGAAATAGTCTTTGGCTTTCAGTATTTTCTTTCCCTCTTCCATATACTTGGTATCAGATATTTTTTAAATATGTATTTTATAGAAAAATCCAGTATTGAAGTTCTGAGAGACCTGCAAGTCAAAACATCTTCATACACTCCTCCTAAAGAGAGACTTATATAATGTATACAAGACAACCCTCTCCCTCAGATTATCCCACCTGTGAAATCTCTCACTTGTTCTTTTTTAACACAAAACTCTGAAGACCTTTATCTTTCTTTTTGCTGCCTACTTTAAAGTACTTGCAAATTAAATCTATGCTCTTTGATCCATGTTGATTTCTTAGTGTCTGTATTTAATACTTTTCACCAAAGGGCAAAGGCAGCTTCCAGATACGCTAAGAATCCTATCTTTTTATGGGTTGAGAGGAAAACAAGCTGCAACACTCAGAGAACTGAACAAAGATCAGAAGTTTGCATTGAACCTGAGACTCTCCCACACCATACCCAGGCCCATGCCAAATGTGTACAGGTGTACACCACAGGAACAGATGAACAAATGTGATCCTAAGAGCGCTCAGGGTGCGCCTGAGCCCATAACGCACCTCTCCCAAAGCGGACTTGTGCATCTGTTATGAACTTGAAATATCTGTTTACTTGCCAGCAAAAACCTACTTAAATTGCTAACCTTGTACTCTCTTGTGTCTTACGATTTTAAAAAGAAAGAAAGAAAAAAATGATAAGATGTCATGAGAGGGGTGTCACGGTGTGCTCAATGTGAAGGGAGTACAGAGCACAATAGAAGAGGCACAAGATTTGAGGTGTCCCAATGTTTGGAATATTATAGTGATTAGATTTCCATTCTTTTGTGCTGGGAATGCATTGTTACTTGGGAGGAATGCTGAACTGTAAAGGTTATTTAATGTGGCTTTTATAATAAGGTTTGTTGAGGGCAAAAAATGTTTATTTGGAAAATAAATATGGGAAGGTTGTTCCCCACTCCAGACCCTGGATATTTTCAAAGATAGTCTCTTTATGTGGTCCTTATCCTCCTTCTCAGTGATACCCTCGATTCTTGCTCCTCTCCCTACTTCACAGTCTCCTAAACCTGATTTTTTCCCTATAAACTTCTCCAATTTTTTATTCACTTGACAAACGGTGTTAGTGCCCAATTACTGCTTGGCCCCATGGAGCTTAAATTCAAGTGGGGCAAAACAGATAATTAACATAATGTGTATGCAAATTAAGTATGTTAGAAGGTGCTGAGTGCTACGGAGAAAAGTAAACAAGGTGAAGGGGATATGAAAGTGCCAGAGGGTCTAACCAAAACTCTCCTGTGTTCCTTCTGTTTTCCTTATACTTCTCAGCTGTCCTAATACACTGATTCTGCTTGATTTGCTACTGGGAGAAAGCAAATTCTTTTTCTTTCTGTCTTGTTTCCTGCTAGGATGTACAACGTGCCAATAATAACTAATATTTGAATGGAGCCTTCATAATTATTATTTCTTTTAATCCTCTAAACAATCTATTTGAAGAAAACAAGCCTCAGAAAAGTGAATAACTTGGTTAAGGTCAAAAAGCTACTAGATAACAAATAGGAATCTTGAACCCAGGTTCTCTGAAACCAAGTTGCATGGATTTTGTATACATGGTCACTCTCATTGTTTGACTCCCAAAAGAAAAACTAAAGGTATGAATAACAGGACAAGTGGAGGAGAGACTGCCTCAGGTAAAATGGCAAAAGAATCATTCATGAAGGCAATAGGTAAATGGTCTTGGTGGATACTATGGGTGCTCAAGCAATCATTCAACAAATGTTTATTGAGCACCTATTACGTGCTAGGTGCTAAGAGTCATCATCTGCATATAAGATATGTTAGATTTAAATCAATATGCAGTGTCAGGCTGAGGCATAAATGTTTTAAATGAGAACTTAAATATTAATAAATGTCTCATGGGTCTATTAACTTTAATAGGGGTCTAGAAAAAAAGTTACTAATATATGGAGAAGAAGAAGAAGAAATAAAGGACATAGGAAGTGCAAATAAACTAAATTTAGACCTGAGGGCAGAATTAAGTGTTAAATCAGAGAGTGCTCCCATTACCTTAATCTAAGTTCAGTAGGGCGAAGTCAGGCTATAGCATTAATCACTGTAAATTCCTTTTGAAAAACCTTAAAGAGAGACGTTGTGGGAAAGAGCTATGGTGTAACAGACCAAGCACAAGACTTAAGACTTTTCACTCCTGACTCTGTCGTTTAGCAGTTTTATGACCTTTATCTATAAAATGAAGTTAATAACCCTTACCCAGCAGGGTTGGGATTGCATAAGGTCACACATATAAACATGGCACCAAGTGAGAATATTTGTCTGAGCAACTGCAGGGACAGAAATGTAACTCCAAAGGTTATTTATTGGCTTGCTGGGGCTTTAGGTGTGTCTAGAGGCAAGAACTCAACTGCTGTCACCAGGAACCCAGCTCTCTCTATCTCTTGGCTATGCTCTCATTTGTGCTAACTTTATCCTCAGGTTGGTGCTTCCCTTGAGGGAACAAAATGGCGGCTGGCAGCTCTAGACTCAATTCTTCCCAGTTACAGAGCTTTTTCACCATGATTCTACCCAAACCCTTAATAGTGCCCTCGTTGGCCTGGATTGGGCCATGGGGCCACTTCTAAACCAATCATTAGGGACAAGACAATTCACTGCTCTGATTTGCCTGGCTTGGGTCATATGCCTTGCTTTGCAGCCAGAGATAAAGTCAGCCCCAACTGACCTACAAACACTGAAGGAGAGAAGGATGATGTCCCAGAGGAACCAAGAATGCTGTTGTGAGAACGGGGAATACAATATGACCAAAACAAATTAAATCCACCAGTATAGAGGTTCAATTAGTATTTGCTGCTTCTGGATCAGTTGCATTTGGGTATCATGTCTCTGGATAGAACAAAAATAGAATACAGAACCCAGCCCCTGTGCTAATCATGTTTTCTAAATAATGTTTCTTCTACAAGAAAATGTAATAATAAAAATAATGCTGTTTTCTCTGAGCACAGAGAGCCCACTCAAATAGTCTTGTGCTTCAGAAAAAAAATTCATTGCTATGAAAAATGCATTTCTTGCTTGGCTCATGAGCTGGGAAGAGAATATTGAAATATTAATATTTAGTGCATGCACCTAGGAATGACCCTGTATACATAAATATGCGTTAGCATCTCCATTTATACCTACATCAAGGAAAAAATTAAATTATGATATGCTGTGAAGAAATGAAATGAAACACCGGACATATATTAAACTTAAAGAATAGAAATGAACCCACAACACGAGAAAATTTGGAATCTCACATACTCTGCTTTCCTTAATATGGCTCTCTGTGTTTTCTTGTCTGTTTCTATTGACTAGTTGCAAACTTGGTGATATATAAAATTAACAGCTTTTTACCTTTCGATTTGCCTAAAGAACTTGATAAAGCAGGCCTCTCGCATCTTAAAATACAGTATGTTTTTCTTTCTACCACCCTATTTCTCCCTTTCTTCACAGCCACAATTTTAGATGAGGCAGTCTACACTACCTGTTTCTACTTTCTCAGCCCTGCCCCCACTCACACAAAGCTCATGAAAACCTGGTTTCTGTCTCTTACACATAGAAACTGCCCTCACTAATGAGCTTTTTCCAAGTCCAACAGATCCTTTCCCATCCTTACTTTATTTAATGTGTCTATAACATTCTCTCTTCTGGAAACTCTCCTTCCTCGATTTCCATTTCACCAACCTCTCCTAATTTTCTGTCTACTTCTTTGGGTGCTCCCTTTCAGTCACCCTCACAGCACCCTTTCCTCCATGTGTCTTTTAAATATGATTTTCCTGGGTTGGTTCTTACTCTTACATAATCTCCCCTAATCCTATGTCTTCACTTTCCCCTAATATGCTGACAGACCCCAAATCTTTTATCTCAAGCCCAGACCTCTATCTATATCAAACTGCCCCTGGACATCTCTCCACTGGACTGTCCCGTGCTTGCACAAACTATAAAAAAAAATAAGGAGGACCAGGAAAAGATCCCTGGGAAAGAGCAATACCTAACAGATGTATGGAGGAAGAACACTGAGGGATCAGAGGCAAAAAAACAGGAGTGAGTGATGTCCTAGCAGCCAAAACAAGAGAGGTATTTCCGAAAGAAAAAGAGGCACAAAAACATTGTATGCAAGATCAAGGGACATAAGGACTTAAGACTATCCCTCTAAACTCATAGCTAGAAGCGCCATCCATATTTTTTTCTTTATGTGCATGTAAATCAGAATCTTTATTCTGATTTAAAATAAAATTTAGAAACAAATATAACCACAAAAATAAACTAAGTAAATATCTCACTTAAAAAAAAAAAAGAAGTAAATAGGTAGGAAAGCACATATAGAGAACATGAGCCATTCTTTTAAGAATTTGACTAAGAATTTAAGAATTTGACTCCCATCTCTACATAGGAAACTGCTTCATGTGTCACATTATTCATCATTTTATTATAGTAATATAACCACACAATTATAAAGTTAAATTTCTGTAAACCATGTTTTGGAAATTCCTGGAGTAGACTGTGAGGGCTGTTCGTACTCAGTCTGCTAATGAAAGGACCCATCTCCCCAACAGAAAGCCAAGTGAAGAAAATATTTTGCTGTACTTCCTCTGGTTTATTTTGAAGATGTAAAGGATTCTGTTAAGAATGTTCCCCCCAAAGGCTTTAATTTGGAAGAGATGGGGAGGAGAGAGAGAAGTCTGTGTTCAACCATTGTTAAAGAGGCCACCTTGGGAGCTCCCTTTGGGGAGCTGTTCCCTTTGGTTTACTGTCTATTCAGCAAGGCTGGTAGTATTTTCGCTCCCAACTGATTAATCTATCAAACAAACCCCCAATGTTTTCAAGGAACCATAGACTATGCAGGCAACCCTTATCAGGATGATATTCCTGCATCATGAATCTAACATTCATTTCCGTAGATGGCAGCATGACTAATGATGAGGCTTTGCATTTCTATAACAATTTACAGTTTCCAGACCACTTTCACATTCATCATCTCATTTGATTCTCATGACAACCCTGTGAGGTCTTCAGGGCAGGAATTATTGCTCTTATATTTCAAATGAAGAAGAACTCAAGGCTCAGAGGGGATATCCCCTCCCCAACCAAGTAAATAATGAAGTCATGACTCTAACATAGGCCTTCTGATATTAATTTCAGTGTTTCTTCCATAGACAATTTCCCAAATTTTTTTCTGAAGGACCATAGTTTTGAGAGCTATGCCGTGAAAACAAAAGCATTTCTGAGCTAATAAGACACACACACACATACACACACACACACACACACACACACACACACACACACACATTATATCCCTTGTATCAGCTGAAGTTCAGTACAGGAGACAGAAACCACTAAGCGTTTCAAGCAGAAAAGGAATTTAATATGAGAAATTCAGTGATTACAAAATTTTTGGAAGGGCTGGAGAAGCAGAAGTCAGGAGCTGCCCCAGGCTATTCAGCCCAAGAGCCCATCACTGTCTCCACAATACCAAAGTCTGGAAGCTGCTACTGTCACATGACAAAGTCAAAACTGCCTATAAATAATAATGTCCCTATGACCTTGCTTGCCAGCTTCAACAACAGCAGGAGTATTGCCTGCATCTCACTTTTACTTCCCAAATTTCATAGGAATGCATGTGATTGGCAGAACTGAATTCTCAACCAGATTTTAGTTGCAAGGGAGTCTGGGGAATGTAGTTTTTATAATGGGGTTGATAACACCAATCACAATCTCAATCATACCCCTTTTAAAAATGCATGGTGCTTATTAACATTTTAAGGCTATAAAAAATATCCTGCAGTAAAGGAAACTATTAAACTTTAACCTTGCTAAACTCAGCTTTTCCCCAAAGTATTTGACCATGGAACTCTTCATGCAGCAGCCCTTCATTAAGCAGAACACGCTCGGGGAAATGCACTGCAGCAAGCTGGGGGCAGTCATAGCGCAGCACACACGCAGGCATCAATGTGTCAAACAAACAACCGATAAACATAAAATCAAAGCGCATCTGCTGCGGGCGCTATGGTGGGCTCTGGGGCAGCTCCATAGGCTAATCCCCGTCAGCGCAACAAACTTTAAGGCAAAATCCCTTCTCTTGGAGAGATTACAGTATAGTTGAGAAAACTACTGTTTAGGCCTAGGCCCCCAGAATTTAAGATGCCAGAATTTATACTAAGTGAGAAACGAGTTAAGACTAATAATTGCGGTAGAACAGAAATCATGATGCATCACTGAGGGGCAAATCCAGCCAGCAATCCGAGTTTTTGAAAATAATTGAATATTGTTACATGAGTCAAATACTTTCTGTAGACAGGCCACACCACTCTCTATTGTCTCTTAGCCGCCCAAATCACAAAATTATGTTTCTCTTTGGCACCTGTAGGCATTTGAATATGACTTAGGCAGGTGGACACGTGCCGGAGAGACGACTTTGTGGAAAAGGTGGGATTTGAACTGAGCTTGGAAAGCTAAGTGGGACATCCTCAGCAGTATTTCTCCCGGAGTCCTAAGAGAATATGTGAGTTACCTATGTTAGTGGGCATGATATGGTTCAAGGGGAATCCCTGATTCAGCCTCGCTGAGCACTCTGGAAACATGCTTCTGCCTCTCTGCAGGGAGAAATTTCTAATGAGAACAGAATATACGAGGCAGGTCTCAACTGTGATTTAGGGGAGAGAATGCATCTTTTCCTAAAGGAAAGAGGGTACAGAAGAGGAAGCCAACATATCCCTCCTCATTTATGGGAGAGAGAGAGAAAACACATGCTATATTATAGCTATTGCATCTCATTGTTCTAGTGGGGCTACCATGAATAAAGCAATCTTTTCTGCACCCAGACTCAACTTTTAAGTGGCTTAAGTGAAATACTTAAAACACAATTCCCCACGCACCCAAATTTAGAAAACTTATCCTATAACAATTGGGATTTCTTTTCTCCCCTCACTGCCCACCCCCCACTTACTTATATTGAAAAACCTAATACTCACAATCTATTTTTTTTAGTGCTTTCAAAGAGAAATCCATTTTCAGGAGGACTTTTAAAAGCCCTAAAGACCATTAATTAGGGAACATAAAAATGAAGGGGGTTTTTTTTTTTTTTTTTTTTAAAGATAGTAGCATTATTCAGGCTCATAAAACTGGCTTTGGGAAACTGAAGAGAAATTAGAATGAATGAAAAACATTCATTTTTTTTGTACCACAAAAAATACATCTTTTTGTACCACATTATTAGAATTATTTCCAAGGTGATCATTATGGAGTAAGAAACTACTCACCGTAAATGTTACCTAGCTGGTTTTATACCATAAACATCACTATTTATTTGAAACCAACCATGGCATCGTTGTCTTTGAAATGGATAGTTAGCATTCATTCTGAAAGAAACACACGTTTCATTCATCGTCAACTTCCTGGAAGCTGGATTAATGTTGCTTTCCCTCTTACAGCAAACGCACACATATGTCACCAGCAAAGGATAACCCCAAGGCACTCAGCAAGTGAAGGGAAGACCTGGGTCCAGGATGTGGAACTCTGGCTTCCTAGCCTATGTGAAATACACCAAAACCAATGCCCCTCAGATATCAGCCTGTTGTTCATTCAGTAAATAGTCACTGAGTACCTACTAGGCACCAGGTACTGGGGTAGGCACTGGGGATACAACAGTGTATAAAAGAGATGTATCTCTACCATCATGGAGTTTACAGTCAAGTAGGACAGAAAGTGCACAATCAAATAAATATATAATTTTAAGTGATGGAGGACAATGGGGGAGGCAGAATTCTACCAAGAGAGGGTTACAGGGACAGCCGCTCTGAGGAACTAACATTTGAGCTAAGATCTAAAGGACCAAACTTTCTGAGAAGAGGCCACAGTGAAGGCAGAGACACTGCACTGGCAAAGAGTGGGATGTCTGAAGAGTGTTCAGTTTGCAGTGAGCAAAGCAGATAAGAAAGGGAGTTGATGTGGCCAGAGACGGGGCCCATGGCGAAGAGCCCCGATTTCACTCTGAGGGCCATGGGAAGCCACTATAGGGCTTTGTATTAGTCAGCTTGGGCCACCATAACAAAATACCATAGCCTGAGTGGCTTAAACAACAGAAATTTATTCCTCACAGTTCTGGAGGCTGGAAGTCCAAGATCAAGTCAGTTTGGTTCCTGCCGAGGGCCCTCTCTCTGACTCGTAGACCACTGCCTTCTCGCTGCGTGCTCACATGGCCTTTCTGTGGTATGTGTGCAGAGAGAGAATAAGCTCTCTGATCCCTCTTCTTATAAGGACACTAAACCTTATAACCAGATCAGAAACCCACCCTCATGACCCCATTTAACCTTAATTATTTCCACAAAGACCCCACTCCAAATACAGTCACTTTGGGGGGTTAGGGCTTCAGCATATGAATTTGGAGGAGACAGAGACATTCAGTCGGTAATGGGTTTAAAACAGGGAAATAACATCATCTGATCATTTAATTTCATTTTTTAAAGGTCACTTTGACTACTGTGTGGAGTGTGGCTCATGAGGAAAAAGAGAAGAAGCAGAGGGACCTGAAAAAAGAAAACAATGACTTAGACCAAGGTGGCAGTGGTGTTGCAAAGAAAAAAAAGTAGGAGAGAATTGGGTAATCAGGTATTTTTAAAAAACTTTCCTAATATTTGGAGAAAATGAATACGATCTGGTATATTATGAAGGAAAATTAGAGCAGGAAGTAACAAATTACCCACTTTTAAATGACTTTTTAAAACAATATCATTTAAGTCATTTAAGGAAAGAGACAACCTGCGTGGGTCCCCACATGGTAATGCTGCAGAATTGTTTTGATCATTAGCCTGCCTTCTTGTATTATCATTGTGATTCATAGTTATGGAAAAATTCAAGAAGGTTGCAAGGTTCAGTTAAGATAAGCAATTAAACATACAAATGTTTATTAGAATACTTATTAGGTTCGTATTTCTACATAACAAGTTTCCACAAAATTGGCAGCTTAAAACAATACCCATTTGTTATCTCACCATTTCTGTGGCTCAGAAGCCCTGGCGTAGCTCAGCTGGGTACTCTGCTCAGAGTCTCATAAGGCTGAAATCAAGGTGTCACCTGGGCTGGGTTCCTGTCTGGACCTCAGAGTTCTCATTCAAACTCACATGGCTGTTGGGAGAATTCAGTTCCTTGTGGTTGTATGACCGAGGCTCCTGTTTATTTGCTGATTGCCAGCTGGGGCCACTTTCATCTCCTACAAGCTACCCGTGGCCCTTCTTTTAAAAGCTCCCCAAATTAGATCAGGCCCACCCAATAACCTCCCCCTTGATTAATTTAACTGATTAGTGACCTTGATTACATCTGCAAAGCTCTTTTTGTCACATAACACAACATAATCACAGGAGCAATATCTCATCATAGTCACAGCCTCCACCCATACTCAAAGGGAGGGAATTGTACAAGGGCAAATGTTATTAGGCGGCATCTTACCCTGCTGACCACAGAATTATCACCAAATCCTTGAACCTTGTGTAAAGACTTCCCATTATCACAATCTCTTGTCATGCAATTCCTCACAATATACTCTGTTGAAAATCACAGAGGTTGAAATTAAAAAAAGTCAATATATTGGCTTGGAAAATGAATCTGTTTAAAACGGTCACATTTGTCAAGGGCCAGCTTCTTGGCTGGTGCATAACGGCTCTTTCAGTCCATCTCAATGTCTTCCATATTGGTTTTTGTCAGAAGATATCTTTGGAGGCCATCTTCTTCTAATTTGGGTTCTTTTCTAGAGAGTACTGCTCTCTAACTTCTATTTGCCCTTCAATAAAACAGCAAGAACACATCTTCCTATAAAAAGGGACAGTCCTTCTCCCTAACTGCTCTAGGCTAGTTTGGCTAATCTGAGCAGCAAAAATGTAGACAACCATCAGCTCACCAAGGAGCACTTTAGAAAATCTAAGAAGGAACCCTGAGATAAGGAAAGGTGACAAAAGATGAACTAGAGGGTCCGGAAAAATACTTATGGAGGGTGACCTGGAATAGGATGTGTGAGATAAGGAGCCAGATGTGCTTAGCTGGGCTAACCAACTTTTTCGCAGCCTTGCCATCAAAAATATAGAAATTGAAACTGAGATTCTGCAGAATGAAAGGAGACTATGGGATGGACGTACTGTCTACCTCATCTATGTGACTTCATCACAGTGGGCAATGTTTGATGACAGCTCTCTTCCTACCTCTCAGTATCCTAACAACACCAACTCCACAGTCCCTGGGCATCCTGGCTGTTACCTTGTCCTGCCCCCTTTGTCAGAAAGAGCAGATGTCCTCTACTTCTCTAGTTCCAGCCATACCACAAGTCCCATCTCTCTGACGTGACTTCCAAAATCATGTATCTGGGAGTCACTCCTGAGAATAAATCCTGAAATTTCTACAGCCCGCTGTACATTTCCATATTCTACAATTATTTATTGAGCACCTACTATGTACTACCTAGAAATACAAAAGTGAACAATATATAAAATGTCCTACTCTTATGGAGCCTACACTGTAGCGGGGAGTACAGTGTACAGCCTCCACTGTAACAGAAAATAAACAGATAAATAAACAACAACAACAAAAGCAAGATCAATTTAGATCATAGTAAGTGCTAGAAGGAAAATAAAACAGGGTGAAAAGATAGACAGAAATGGGAAAGAGAAGGTCTTTTGGAGGAGATGACATTTGAAGTAAAACCTGAATGCTGAGGAGTATCCAGCTTGGGAAGAGCTGGTGGAGAGGAGAAAGACAGGGCATAGGAGAATGTTCCCAGCAGAGGTAAGAGAGGGTTGCAGTGAACTTGATGGTGGAGGAAAAGAAAGCAGTCACCATGGCTGCAGTACAGTGAATGAGGCAAAGAGTAGAGTGAGGAAGTCACAGAGCTGGGCAGAGGCCAGATCACAAAGGATCTTTTATAGGCTTTAGGAAGATTTTTGAATTTTAGATCCTAAATTATGTCAAAATTACCTCATGCGTCATCTTCCCTCAAACTATTCTTGTTAAATTTCCCATCTCTACCAAAACAGATTTTACCTCCATTCTGCTTCACTCGGCTCAAAATTTAGGATTTAACTTGTCTTCTTATGTCCCTTGTGTCCTATCAGCTATGTCAATTCCCCCCTCCTCCTTTTACTCCTCATCCTTTTACAGTCCCACATGACCACTCTGCTGCAGACTTTCCCCACCTCATGCCTAGACTATTGCAGTAGCATCCTAACTGGCCCCCTGACTTTCATTTCTCCTTGTACCAATACATCAGACATGATTAACATGATTATTGTCTTAAATCATCATATTCATAATGTTACTCCCCTGTTTACAACCTTCCAGTCGATATCTATGACTTAAAGGATCAAGACCAAATCCCTGATAGGGGAGGGGGATTCAAGTCCCTAAGCCCCGACATAACTTGAACTTGATGTGAATTCAGACCTTCCCTCTCCATACTCCTTTTTCTTCTCTCTCCCAAACACAGCTTGCTCACTTTCTCCTTCTTGACTTTTCTCACACTGTTTCTTTGCTTGGATGCCCCATCTTTACAAGTCTAAAATCTATTGCTTAGAATCCAGCTCAACATCCAGCTCTTTCCTCTCTCTCAGTCTTTAGAAGAGTAGTTTTCAAAGTGTGCTCCTGGGGGTCCTGACATGCCATTAGGGGGTCTGTGAGATCCTCCTTTCCCAACTATAGCCAGGTGAGGCCAAATTTTCTCCATGTACTTCAACCAAAGCAACATATCACAACAGACAGACTGAAGAAGCAGACAGTAAACCAGATATTAATGAAATGTGTAAAAATGTAAAACAATTTCACACTTCTCATTAAATTTTTTTTGTTTTGAAAATGCCAAATAAAAGCAAAACAACACTTAGATAAGAGAAAACTTTATTTAGAGAGACTATTGCAATGAGGGAAACACTTCGACCTCAGGACCAGCAAGTGTCTCAAACTCCAACAGACAAAGGCTCCTCTTACATAGGGAGGGGTTAGCAGGGCTAGCAGGGACTTTGTGGGGGAGGAGGACCAGCTAATGGGGTGAGAAGGACCCTTCAACAAGGAATGTTTCTTTTTGTAGTTAGCCAGTTCTCAGAATGACCTGTTAAGGAGGGGATGGTCTGCAACTTTGTGCTTTGGTGTGTGCTCAAACTTGGAGGCAAGCCAATATTTAGGGGCCTGTGGGGAAGAGCGAAGCCTGATTAAAATCTGGTCAAGCCAAAGTTCAGTGGATAAGTAATAGGTGATTGTGAGCGCTTGGTTAAAAAATATGGTTATTTTTCATGAAAATAATTTTATGTTTACACGTAATAGGTTATTTATTTTGAAATTAATTAGTAAATAAATATTTTAAGTGTCTCATTTTTGTATTAAATGCCAGTTATGTATGGTTAATGCTGATAGATACAACCCACATAAACAAAAGCTCTTTGAGGTCCTCAGTAATTTTTAAGAGCATAAAGGGATCCTGAAACCAAAATGTTCAAGAACCATTGCTCTGGATCACTCATAACTGTGCCCATTAATCATAGAACAGTGATGTGACTTAGAGATGTTTCTGTTCAATCTTTTCATGCTATACATGAATAGAGACTTTGAAAGGCTGTGTGACTTGCCCAAGACCACAGTCAATAAAAAGCACCACTAAGATTAAAATGCTGACCTCCTGATTCCTAATCCTATGTCTACCCTACTGTTGCTACTTTGTTTTTCAGATGTGTGTCTAGGATGTATCCAACCTTTGAGATCAAGCCTCTGTTTTGTACTTCTTTCATAAACTTTAGAGCAGCTGACACACCCCTAATAATCATACAATAGGTACTGAAAATTCCTGTTGGATTAATGGATACAGGAAGGAAGGAAGAAAGGAAGGAGGGGGGGGGGAAGGAGGAAAGGAAGGAAGGAGGATGCTTTTTGCAGACCCACAGACCTTGAAACCACTGCTGTCTTCCAACAACACCTACACCCATACCATTTCACACACATTAATCTCCTAGTAGTTATTTTTAGACTCTCGGGGCCACAGAAATCTGTTCTAAGAAAATTCCCAAATATTCCTGAATAGTTTATTCTGCAGCCTGAGATATCCAAAGGAAGGCCCACAGAAGCAGCATGGCTTGTCACCATCCTGATGTGCACAGCCCGCCATAAGCCACAGCAGGAATGTCGCTGATGCTTTGCTCTGTCCCACTTTGTTACCCACACCCCCTGTGACTTCACAGAGTCCTGAGTCCTGCTCAAAGGGTTCAAGTGGACCAGAGGGAAGAGGGAGATGGAGGAGTGCGTCGACACAGACAATGGCTTCTCCAGTCAGGGGGGTGCTAGAGCAGAGCTCCAAGGGGGAGACGGGGTCAGGGGAACAGACGGTAAATGTTAGAACAGGCCGCTTTCAAAAAGCAAAAGAAACAAGAAAGGCTATCGATCTTTTAAGAAAAGGGAACAAAAAGCTAGGAAATAATTGGGGGGAAATCATTTCTTAACAAAAGGAAACCATCCCCTCCTTATTTTAAGGGACAGTCTTGCATAGGCTTAAGTCAGACATTGTTCTGTAGTCCCAAGAAAATTATCCAGACCTCAGGTCTTAGAAATTAGAATGTAAAGGTGGGAGCTTGTGGGTGGAGTGATTAGCTTGGATCCAATTGTTGATCACTTCACGACCACAAGTGAGGGCTTCAGGGCATGTCCATACTGCATAGGAGATGATCCCATGGTCATTTGTTTTCCACAGTCCAGTCAATGCCAGCTAAATTTAGCCAGAGATTAATTAATCCTGCTCAGGGTGCTGGGAAACTTTACATAAAGCTCACAGATCTGTCTCATTTCTCCACTGTCTTCCCTCAATTCACATAGGATTCCAAAAACTTTCTCAAGTCCATATATTTGCTCATCCTTCACTGCTGTCACCTGGGTCCAAGTTACCATTGTTGCTCATTGCATCAACCAGGATCCAGCGAGGAAAATGAAGTCCAAGCTCTGATTAGGGGGCATTTAATATAGGGTGCTAGTTAGAAGAGCTGAAAAGCCAAACGGGGTATGATGATGACACCCGGAGATGAGCGACAGCAGGGAGCCACTATTCCCTCCAGGACTGGAGGAGCCGAGGGAAGAGATGGCACTGCTGAAGTTTAAGAACTAGAGAAGCCAGGTAGAAACAGGAAGCATGAAGAACAGTGTCCTGCAGGATCTGGGCCCACAAACAGTGGGACTGTCCAGAAGGTCTGTCCAGGGGGCAGAACAGCTGACACCAACATGACTAACATTGCTAGGGATGCACCACAAAGAAGAAAGAGACAAGAGGAAATATCCTGGGTTCTCCCTTCCTCTAGCTCTGCCATCTCCTTCCACTGTCTTCCATTGGTTCAGCCCACCCAAAAGGGAGTTGGCCAGAGAGTTTGGAAAATAGACTTTGTTTTGCAAGGGAAGGGTGGAGAATGGATTTGAGAATGAACAGGTAAATGATGAACAGGTGAATCACTAACCCCACAGTAATTTCTTCCCAACTGGTCTCCTGGCTTTTACTTTTGCCTCTCTCCCATCCTTTCTCTACACAGAGATCTTTATAAATTGATCTTCATCACCTCTAACCTTCAGTAGCTTCCTATTGCTTCCAGGATAACAACTAAATCCCTTAGCATGGTCTACAGGGCCCTGTGTGGTCCTGCCTCTACAATCTTCCCAGCTGCATTTCAAGCCATTCTCCTCCTCAGTCACCAAGGCCCAATCCTAAGTGCTGCCTTCCAAGTCCCTCTAATGTGTCAAACTGCAGGGCCTTCACAACAGTCCTTCCATCTGTCTGGAAATATCTATTCCCCCTGCTTTGGCTAAATCTTACTCACCCTCTATGTTTCAGCTTAAATGTCATTTCTTAGGAGAGACTTTGCTGAGCTTTCCTGATTCAATGAGATGCAACATTCGGGGTCTTAATCAATTCTTGTTCTTTTTCCTTCGTGGCACTTCACATAGTTTATAAGTATATATTTACTTGCATCTCTATTTTTTAAATATCTGCCCCCCACCTGTCTAGAAACTCAACAACAGTAGTTATTTCACCGAGCATCACCTCTGGGGTAGCTGCTGCATCTAGCACCGTGCCTGCCATTAAACTGCTCACTAAAGAATGGCAGAGGATGTGTACAGAGGGAGGCTGTGGTGGGAGCATATTATTTAATTCATATGTTTTTCCAAGATGCATCCAGTCTCCTTTCTGATCCTTCATTTAGAAACCCAGGAACGAACCATTTCTGAATAAAGTCTCCCCAACGGGTGCAAAGTCGTTGCTGCTAAATTGAGCTTCAAGGATACATTTTTTTGACTTCTGTGTTTAGAAGGACAAAAAGTTTATTGTGTCCTTTGGAGAATAACTCTTGCTGAGAAAACAGGAGAATTCTGAGGTGGCCAGTTACGCTTTCGCGACAACATGTGAAAAAGCTTCTCCCTTTTTACCTTCCCATCAACATTGTAACTTGTCCTTATATTTTTTGTGGTTGTGATTCTGTCATGCTTTGTAATGTTCATTTAATAACATAAGGATATCACAGCATGTTTATATTACTCACAAAAGACCATACCATTCTTTCTGGATGTGTAGCACATTTTTTAAAAAGCTCTTGTAAGTAGGTTTTGTTTTTCATGCAGGAAAGGCTACTAGTTTAATACAAGTCAAGGACACATCCGTGGTTGTAACCATGGCCCCTCCTTGTGGCAGAACACGTGCAATGACTCCAAATGCCATTTCTATTTTTTTCTCTCTATCTAACCTTTATCAGCAAACCAACAGAGGAGCACAATCCCCAGGCAATCTTGGCCTGGAATTTTAGCCATGGCTTTGCCGCATTCCTGCAAGTTTCCTTACCACCCAAAGCATTTTCTTAATGGGGCAGCCCTCAAGCCTTTTTAATTCTGGCTCGTTATTTTTCATTCTACTGAGCTAAGTGTGTTAGTAACGAAAACAACAAAAAAATTAAGTATGGTGTACACACTAATCTAAAATTTTGAGTTGGCAATTAGTTGGAGCGAAATGCAATTAGATGTTTTCCTTCAAGTCCTAATTTACATGCTGGAAAACATGGGCAGCTTTCACAAGTAATTGCAAAAATAAGCCCTGCTTTCTCTGTTTGTGTGCAAATACAAAGCTTCCCAGCACACCTGCCTTTGCCTAAATAGAATAGAGTCCCAGGGGTCTTCTTCCTTTATGATCATTGAGATATACAGCAGAAAAGAAACTGATCAGCCTTTAGGTAAAAACGTGTTTTCTCTCCATTGCAGAAGCTCATCATTAATTGGCATTAACTTTACCCATGGAGAGCTGGTGTGTATAAACTAAGTCTGACAGTATCTCCATGTAACCCCATGAGGTGAATTAAGGCTCTTCAGAGATCTAGCACCCCTTTTTATGTACTTAGAGTAATAGCTAATGCAATTCAATTCATTAAGCATTTCATGAGCACCTACCCTATGCAAGACTGTCTGGAGCCCTGGGGGGTACAAACTGAATGAGATACAATTTGACATCAAGAGGTTACAGTCTAGTAGAGCAGATAAGGCACAAGAGGTTACAGTCTTGCTGACGTCAAGAGGTTACAGTCTAGACATCAAGAGGTTACAGTCTAGTAGAGCAGATAAAGCACAGACACAAATACCATCAGGAGATAGGCTCCACAAGAGGTTGGCTGGGTACGGAGTGACTAAGGAGTAACACTCCTAGAGGCTGCACCTCCATGTCTCCTGAGGAATGATGAAAAGCGGGGGTGTCTCTACCATGTCAGTGCCCCAACAGAGAATCTAGTTTTAGCTCAGATCCCATTCAAGAAGTTACTCTTTTTTTAACTGAAGTATAGTTGATTTAAGAAGTTATTCTTGCAATACAAGGACATGGCAGGAAGACTTCCCACCTCTGCAGAAAAACAAAGTACAGAAAGGGAGAAGTAAGGTGATTTTGTAGGACATAAGAACAAATGAAAAATCAAGGACTATGGGTTTTCTGCAAATAACATTAAGGGCTCTGATAGAAGAAAGCAACATTTTACTGCAAATGTGGGATCGAAACAACAAGGGACACACAGAAAGAACCCAGGAGCTGGTAGAACTTGGAGGATACAAAGAGGGAAAAAAAAATATCCAGCACAGAACAGAAAACTTTCTGTTGGCCACACTGCTGAGTGGTTTATCAATTCCTTAGGGAGGAGAAAACTGACCAACATCAGAATCCCCCCATGTATAATGTATAATTCCTTCTTTATAAATAATTTTGTCTAGTAACTGCATGTAGTTCTCATTGCATAGTATGGGTTCAGTTATTTTTTACTTCTTTATACCCCACATTGCTTCAAGGCAGCTAACATTTTATTATCTTCATAAATTCTTAAGATAAAGAGCGCTTTTTAGATATTGTCATATACATGTAATTCTAAACTGGGTGGATCCCACCTGACTGCAGGGATCAAGATTTTAATGCTCAGAGCTTATAAAATTTCACAAGTAACACACTGCATTGTATTTGCAAAGGGTCAAGACTTTTTTGTGCCTGAGTGTGCTATAGATTACAAAAATGCAAAGTGTTGCAAAATGCTGTAGCCAAGATATAAACAGAGAAAATAAGTAAATCCAGTTGGAGGGACCACGGAGAACCTCATGAGGGGAAGCACCTCTTAAAGGATGGATGGGAGGGTAGGAAGAGAGGCATTTCTGACATGGGAATGGTGTGTGCAAAGCTATAGAGGTAGGAAATTACCTGGCTGTATGCACTGTAGAGAAGAAGAAAACAGAGAAATGCTTCTCCATTTATGTTCTCACTTTTTAAGTCTTTGCTCTTTTTACATAGAGGGAATACTTTCATAGGAGATGAAAGATAGCACAGTACCTATTTCCCTGTGACAGATAATGGGATGCTAATGCGACCCGCCTCAAACCAGATGGAGAATGTCCGCCAGCACAGTTATGAGTTAGGGAAGGATTTCAGAGAGAACAATTCTTCTTAAAAATGTCCTCACATCCTTATACTCCAGTTCACCTTAAATTCCTCTAATGGAAGCAAAATCTTTCATTTTACAATTGGTAATGGTGTGTTAAAGGGAAATACTCTTAGAAAAGACAACAGAGTAGCTGTCATTCCCATGGAAGTGTTGATGGCATCACTGTCTGTTGGGTGTGGCCAGGATTCTGGAGAAAGGAGAAGGGGACAACATAATGAAACTGTAAGCCTGAAACAGGGACCAGGTTAAGGTCCAGGTTTGAGTTAGGAAACAAGCAAGGTGAAAAAGGTCCAGAAGAAGAAGGTCGGTAGTAAGAATGACTAGTGTGGCCGATTTTATACTTATATGGGAAATAGCTCTAGGTGCAGAGATGTTTCCCAAATGCCTTCTTGAGCAGGGCAGGGCAAATTTAGTCACTGCATTTTGGTACAGCTCTCTAATAGTCACAAACTTTCCTATAGAACCCCGCACAAATATGTCCAAAGACGTCAAAATTGCTTCCATGTTCCTTGCTGCCATTCCAGGTTTCAGTAAGATCTTTTTTTTTTTTTCCAACATCTTTATTGGAGCATAATTGCTTTACAAGGCATGTTAGTTTCTGCTGTATAACAAAGTGAATCAGCTATACATATACATATATCCCCATATCCCCTCCATCTTGCATCTCCCTCTCACCCTCCCTCTCCCACCTTCCCTATCCCACCCCTCTAGGTGGTCACAAAGCACCAAGCTGATCTCCCTGTGTTATGTGGCTGCTTCCCACTAGCTATCTATTTTACATTTGGTAGTGTATATATGTCCATGCCAGTCTCTCACTTCGTCCCAGCTTACCCTTCCCCCTCCCCGTGTCCTCAAGTTCATTCTCTACGTCTGTGTCTTTATTCCTGTCCTGCCCCTAGGTTCTTCAGAAACTTTTTTTTTGTTTTTTAAGATTCCATATATATGTGTTAGCATACGGTATTTGTTTTTCTCTTTCTGACGTCCTTCACTCTGTATGACAGTCTCTAGGTCCATCCACCTCGCTACAAATAACTAAATTTCGTCTCTTTTTATGGCTGAGTAATATTCCATTGTATGTATGTGCCACATCTTCTTTATCCATTCATCTGTCGATGGACACTTAGGTTGCTTCCATGTCTTGGCTATTGTAAATACAGTCAGTAAGATCTTTTTATTCTACAAGGAAGACCAGAACTATGGACTGCTGAACAATTATTTAAAGGAGAACCCTATTTTTAAACATAGACTTATTTTTTTTCAATATTCAGAGGTAATGCCCCTGAGGTTTGGAAGAGGGAGAGGTGCCACAGAAATTAAGAACATGCAGGACCACTGCTTAATGCCAGCATAGGAAGGGTTTCTAAACAGGAGTGGCATGATTGAAGAGGGGCTCCCTTTTCATGGGAGAGAGACTATAGGCTGATAAATCAAGAGCTGCTTTTATAAAGAGAGCATCACTAAATGCACAGGGGAGCCTGGGAGCTGTCAACTACAGTCCCACGCTCTGTAGGAGACGTAAGGAGGGATCACAGGTGATTAGAAGTGTTTTGAGCTAACTGACTCTCCCAGGTAAGGTTAAGCTTAGCAAGAAGACCCCTGCCAGACTATTGCTCCAGCTTTGATCTGCGCTCAGTAAGCAGCTGGCATCATGACCCTTTATCAAAAGCATGTGTGAGTGGATGAAAAGATAAAGTAGAAGACGGTAGGTAGGAAGTATCCAGGTGTCCATGGTTAATTGCATTAAGCCTCACTTGTGCATCTGTGCCTCACATGGGGTCTTTTTTTCTTTGTGTACGAGCATCATCAGCACAGAGCAAAGGGCAGGGAGGTCCGCACTTCCTTCATCAGTGATGTGGAGATTTACTTATTTCCAGACATCAACTGTACTGCACTGTTTTATTGTCACCACATTCTCTTATGTTCCCTGCTGGGAATGCCTTTTAATAATGACCAACTATTCTAATAGGAGGATTCCTGGCTTGTTTTAAATTCATTCAAATTTAAAATCAACAGGCAGGTAAGAAATAGCAAGAGCCTCAATTAGGGTAATGTTTTTTAAAAAAAGATAATTCCAAGAAAAAATATGGGAGTTAAAATCCACAGTACTTGGTTATTAACTGGATTCAGTTGAGAACTAGGGGGCTATGAGTTGGGTGACTGAATAGAGGACGGTGCCATCAACTGAGGTGGAAAATTGACTACCTGCAGAACTCAAGGTGCCTAAGGGACACTGTATTAATAAAGATCAAGCTCTACTGTGGCAACAAATAGCCCAAAAATCTCAGTGACTTAACAAACTTTTATTCCTTGCTCATATTACAGCCTATTGCAATTTGGGCAGTTCTCCTAGGAAGCTCCCCTTCAAGGAGTGACTCAGGAATCCAGGCTCCTCCCATATTGTGACTCTGTCATCTTGGAGAACTTAGCTTCCAGCCATGAGGGTAGGAAAGTGAGGGACTGGTGCATATCATTTCCATTCACATCAATCCATAAGCTAGGGCTCATTCCCAAACTAAATGCAGGAGAGGCTAGCAATTATAGTCTTCCTGTGCACCCAGAAAGAAGAACAGGGTAGGATAAGCATCTAGCCATTTCGGCCACAGAGATCCAAGTAATAATAGAGTAGACAGCTGAATAATCCAGCCTAGGGCGAGAGGGGCAAGAGTCAGAGCTAGAGATGTAGATTTGGATGTAACCAACTACTTAAACCTAGAAAAATCTATCAGATCAATCAAGGGGAGCATAGATCATAAGAAAAGAAGGGAAATCTGAGAAACACCAAGTTTTAAAGAACCAGAGAAGGAAGAGACATGGAGAAAGATGGCCGAAGTAGAAATTCACCAGGGACAAGGTGGGGAACACAGAAAGCAGCATAAAGAATTTTCTTCTAGTAATTAAGAGATGTGTTCAGCATTCACTGAGGTGAAGCTGGTTAAGAGTGAAGGGACCATGTTTACAGAGTCAAAACATTAGCTCATTCTGATGAAGAATTTTTATTCCTTCTGGGTAATAGAGAACGGCTGGGATTTGTGGTTTGGATGCTGGAACAATGAAATTTCTAGGACCTCTCCATTGTACTAACATAAACAATATTAGGATTTTGAGAAAACATTTCCAGAACTGTTGGCATCTATATAATAGAAGGTAAACTGGGCTAGTAGCCATATGAAGTGAGTCCTAGTTCTGGCTCTGTGTGGCCATGATGAAGTCACTTAGCCTCTCTGAATGTCAGTCCCTGTCTCTGAATGTGGAAATGCACCTTTAATAATAGCAATAATGGGTGACATTCAGTATTCACAATAATGAGTGTTCATGATGTATCAGACCCTATGCTAACTCCTTCTCACAGATTATCTCATTTATTCAATCCTATTTATTCCAGTCCTATGAAGGAGATAATTTGAGAATATCCATTTTACAAATGGGGAAACTGATGCTGGGAAAAGTTAAGTAAGTTGCCCCTGATCACACACATGTGAAATTTAGGTACAGACAGGTAGAAATATAGGCTCAGAAAGATCAGGATCCCCACACCAGATGATGCTGCCAAGCTTTCTTCATTTATTCAGAAAATATATAATGAGTGCTTCAGAGACATTGGCCCTGCTCTCAAGGAGCAATTTTCCAAGAAATGGGAAGCCAAGCACAGCACAGAGGTCTTTAACTCCCAATACCCAGGCAAGGGAGCTAATCGGGAGCTATGCTCTCCTCAACACACACTTCCTCACCCAGGCTCTAAGTGGGATATATTTCAAGTCCAGAATTTGATGGGCCCTTAATACATTTGAAAAGGTGCTTTTCCATTTTTGAGAAGGTGATTCCCCCCATCTTTGTTAGCTGAGTAGGTTAGTAATTAGGTTCTTTATCACTTTGTCAAAAATGGAGCAAGGAAAGCTAAACAAAGCTAGACTTCAATGACCTGTATTCTTCAATGATCTTCAATGACCTGTATTCCATAATGTGAAGAAAACGAACAAGGTGAACAATTTTTAAATCCCTTTGAACAATGAACAATTTTTAAATCCCTTTCAAGGTAAAGAGCTCAATCTTTTCACTTACCAAAAAAAAGTGTTTTTCTTTTAAAGCTATCTATCAATTTACATAGTATAACATTCTTATTATAATAAACCATAGAATTTAATGTATTCTATGAGATTGTGAATATGACCATGTAATACAAATTATCAGGGAAAAACTACAGTATCACAATAAACTAAACTAGCTTACTATTTTACTTTTTAATTTCAATTTAGGTGCATTCTTTATTCCCCTATAATTGTCAGTAAAATTAAATTCTCTTCTCCAATTAGACTAAAATCAAAATGTTTAGCTGTTGAGCCTCTCTGAGCTCTCTATAAATCTTCTTTAACAGGTAAAATAAAAGCCATATCTGGCACCCTATCAGTCTCCAACAGTGTTACTACACATTGTACGCAATAAAAAGATGGTGACTTTTTTTTTAATTTTCAAAGCCCAACTTCAGAAAAGATGCCTCACTAATGATTTTTTTTTTTCCTATTACTACCAATAAACCTATGAAGCCAAGTCTTTTTACTGCTATACCCCCAGGGCCCAGCCCAGGACCTGGGTCATAGTGCATATTCAATATTTGGTTGTTGAATGATTTGAATAGATAAAAACATATTATTTATTAAGGATAGAGCAGTGAACAAGACATATAAGGTCCCTCCTATCAAGAAGCCTACATTTGCGTGATGAAGGATGGAATAAAAGCAAACAAGTAAATAAAATAATCTATTTTGGCAAGAGATCATAGCTGCTAGCATACTCTTGACACCACCCCCCCAAAATAGTCCTCATTTATACCATTGAAGGTCATCCTCTTTAACTGACTGCACAGCTTCTGGAAGAATAAATATGGTATGATATAAGTGGGCACCCCATCAGCCAGTTTTGTCTACTGAGGCCTGGTGATCCACCTTGACCAGCCTTACAATCTGTTCTTTAATAAACAGATGCCCCACACCACCCCAGTTCTAACAAAGCGACTGCTAAAATAGCCTGGAGTTGTCTGGATGCTGCTAGTCTCTCTCACAGGCTGGAGAATCCTCCAGGGCAAAACTTAATTTCAATTATTCTGCAGGGCAGAAACTAAAGACTAATGTTATCTGGGTCTGTAGATGTACACTTGCAATGGTTCACTTAAGAATGTTGTTCTGGGTGAGCTGTATGCATGCCTGTCTCAAATGTTCTGCACACATAGTTTTAAATTGTCCCCATTTGATAGAAGGTAAACACAGTGGCCCTAGGCAAAACTGAAAATCAAGACAAGTCTGTCTTAAATATCTAGCCTCCTCTTTCTATACCCTGCTATATTATGCTCATATACTCACTATTCCTCAGGGTTTGTGCAGGAAAATGGAAACCATTCTAGTTATTTCAAGTAGATTTTATTTTAGTTCAGATAATTAGGTGTTATCAAAATCATTGGAGGGGGGCTTGAGGAATAAGCCCAACTGGAGCACCAAAGAAAAAATTATTGGCGTGGGGGAGGAAGGCTCGGATTTTGAAATTTAATTTTCATATATAGCCTGAATAAAGTAGTCCTTAGTTTCTCAAAGAATAAGAATTGCCTATCAAAAACTCTATTCAAAAGCTTTTGGCTTTTCTAAAGAATTCTGGCTTCAAAAGCAGATTTCTAAAATTTAAGCCTTACTTGGTACATGAGAAAAGTCTATAAAATTCCATGAAAAATAACTATTCACTCCAAAAATATCATTTGGAATTCAAAAACAGAAGAAATAAAGCTAATATCCAGCATTGAGAGGACTGTTTTAAGTGGAAGAAACCTTCTAAAGATCAAAGATAATACAATAATTAATTCCAACCTTTGTCTTTTATTACCATTTTGTGTAGATTTAGGTACTTTGGGTCTCTGCTATCTCCTCTTTCCTTTACTAAGCCCTAGGAATCTGTAGCTTGCTTACGGACCACAGGTAGCAATATTACCCATTATAACAGCACTAGATCTACAGTCTACCTTCTCACATTCAAGAATTTGACAAAATCATTCCATAAAGCAATTGATGCAGAATTGCTCTATTACTATAAAAATAAAATTAAACTTTGAAGGGAAAAATTTTTAACTATAATAAAGTACAGTTTAGAGCTTACATGGTTCTAGTACCAAACTGTTTTATTACTCTATTTTTGTTTGCAATATGTACTGGTACTTTCCAATTCTCTTTGAAGATCTGCCCATGCTGGCATTCCCCGCCATTACAAACACCTATGGCAGTCCTTTCTTCCAGAGCTGCACAAAGGATGTGTCTTTTCACATGGTGCTTGGTCCTGACTGCCTAAGAATGAAGCCATCTCCACAGCTGTGGAAGCAAAGCCTCCGAAGGGGCTGTGATGCTCTCTGTGCCGTTTCCTAAGTCAAAATAAAGAAGGCGAAGCCTCCAGAAAAACCCAAAAAAGGAGGGAGTTCAGTGAATTTCCGGGTTGGCAAACATGCAGAGATCTGGGGAGAATGGCAGCCTGGAAAGGGCGTGGGAGCTCTGAGCCCTCTCCCCATACTTTGCCCTCTGCATCTCTCCCACCTGGCTGTTCCTGAGTTTTACCTTTCATAATGAGCTGGTGATCTAGAACTTATGGGGACAGAAGACAGGGGCCTTAGACCCTAAGGAAAAAGTGTGTGTCCTTCACCTGTGCACTGAGAATCATCCATCCCTCACTGGCTGAGTCCAAAACAGATTGGAAAATAGAAAAGCCATGTGGCTGACAGGGTCTTGGTGCTCCGGCCGGGTATCAGGCCTGTGCCTCTGAGGTGGGAGAGCCGAGTTCAGGACATTGGTCTACCAGAGACCTCCCGGCTCCACGTACTATCAAACGGTGAAAACTCTCCCAGAGATCTCCATCTCAACGCAAAGACCCAGCTCCACTCAACGAACAGCAAGCTCCAGTGCTGGACACCCCATGCCAAACAACTAACAAGACAGGAACACAACCCCACCCATTAGCAGAGAGGCTGCCTAAAATCATAATGAGGTCACTGACACCCTAAAACAAACCACTGGACACGGTCCTGCCCACCAGAAAGACAAGATCCAGCCTCATCCACCAGAACATAAGCACCATTCCCCTCAAGCAGGAAGCCTACAAAACCCACTGAAACAACCTTAGCCACTGTTGGCAGACACCAAAAACAATGGGAACTACGAACCTGCAGCCTGCAAAAAGGAGAGCCCAAACACAGTAAGTTAAGCAAAATGAGAAGACAGAGAAACACAGAGCAGATGAAGGAGCAAGGTAAAAACACACCAGACCTAACAAATGAAGAGGAAATAGGCAGTCTACCTGAAAAAGAATTCAGAGAAATAATAGTAAAGATGATCCAAAATCTTGGAAATAGAAGGGAGAAAATACAAGAAACGTTAAACAAGGACCTAGCAGAACTAAAGAGCAAACAAACAATGATGAACAACACAATAAATGAAATTAAAAATCTCTAGAAGGAATCAATAGCAGCATAACTGAGTCAGAAGAATGGATAAGTGACCTGGAAGATAAAAGAGTGGAAATAACTACCTCAGAGCAGAGTAAAGAAAAAAGAATGAAAAGAATTGAGGACAGTCTCAGAGACCTCTGGGACAACATTAAAGCACCAACATTTGAATTATATGGGTCCCAGAAGAAGAAGAGCAAAAGAAAGGGACTGAGAAAATATTTGAAGAGATTATAATTGAAAACTTCCCTAACAAGGGAAAGGAAATAGTCAAGTCCAGGAAGTGCAGAGAGTCCCATATGGGATAAATCCAAGGAGAAACATGCCAAGACACATATTAATCAAACTATCAAAAATTAAACACAAAGAAAAAATATTAAAAGCAGCAAGAGAAAAGCAAAAAATAATATACAAGGGAATCCCCATAAGGTTAACAGATGATCTTTCAGCAGAAACTCTGCAAGCCAGAAGGGAGTGGCAGGACATATTTAAAGTGATGAAACAGAAGAACCTACAACCAAGATCTCTCTACCTGGCAAGGATCTCATTCAGATTTGACGGAGAAATTAAAACCTTTACAGTCAAGCAAAAGCTAAGAGAATTCAGCACCACCAAACCAGCTTTACAACAAATGCTAAAGGAACTTCTCTAGGCAGGAAACACAAGAGAAGGAAAAAACCCACAATAACAAACCCAAAACAATTAAGAAAATGGTAATAGGAACATACATATCGATAACTTCCTTAAATGTTAATGGATTAAATGTTCATATCAAAAGACATAGACTGGCTGAATGGATACAAAAACAAGACCTGTACATATGCTGTCTACAAGAGACCCACTTCAGACCTAGGGACACATACAGACTGAAAGTGAGGGGATGGAAAAAGATATTCCATGAAAATGGAAATCAAAAGAAAGCTGGAGTAGCAATTCTCATATCAGGCAAAATAGACTTTAAAATAAAGACTATTACAAGAGACAAAGAAGGACACAACATAATGATCAAGGGATCAATCCAAGAAGACGATATAACAATTGTAAATCTCTATGCACCCAACATAGGAGCACCTCAATACATAAGGCAAATGCTAACAGCCATAAAAGGGGAAATTGACTGTAACACAATCATAGTAGGGGACTTTAACACCCCACTTTCACCAATGCACAGATCATCCAAAATGAAAATAAATAAGGAAACACAAGCTTTAAATGATACATTACACAAGATGGACTTAATTGATATTTATAGGACATTCCATCCAAAAACAACAGAATACACTTTCTTCTCAAGTGCTCATGGAATACTCTCCAGGATAGATCATATCTTGGGTCACAAATCAAGCCTTGGCAAACTTAATAAAATTGAAATCGTATCAAGTATCTTTTCCAACCACAACGCTATGAGACTAGATATCAATTACAGGAAAAAACTGTAAAAAATACAAACACATGGAGGCTAAACAATATACTACTAAATAACCAAGAGATCACTGCAGAAATCAAGGAGGAAATAAAAAGATACCTAGAAACAAATGACAATGAAAACACGATGACCCAAAACCTATGGGATGCAGCAAAAGCAGTTCTAAGAGGGAAGTTTAGAGCAATACAATCCTACCTCAAGAAACAAGAAACATCTCAAATAAACAACCTAACCTTACACCTAAAGAAATTAGAGAAAGAAGAACAAAACAACCCCTAAGTTAGCAGAAGGAAAGAAATCTTAAAGATCAGATCAGAAAGAAATGAAAAAGAAATGAAGAAAACAATAGCAAAGTTCAATAAAACTAAAAGCTTGTTCTTTGAGAAGATAAACAAAATTGATAAACCATTAGCCAGACTCATCAAGAAAAAACGGGAGAAGACTCAAATCAATAGAATTAGAAAGGAAAAAGGAGAAGTAACAGCTGACAATGAAGAAGTACAAAGGATAATGAGAGATTACTACAAGCAACTATATGCCAATAAAATGGACAACCTGGAAGTAATGGACAAATTCTTGGAAAAGCACAACCTTCCGAGACTGAACCAGGAAGAAATAGAAAATATAAACAGACCAATCACAAGCACTGAAATTGAAACTGTGATTAAAAATCTTCCAACAAACAAAAGCCCTGGACCAGATGGCTTCACAGGTGAATTCTATCAAACATTTAGAGAAGAGCTAACAACTATCCTTCTCAAACTCTTCCAAAATATAGCAGAGGGAGGAACACTCCCAAACTCATTCTACAAGGCCACCATCACCCTGATACCAAATCCAAACAAAGATGTCACAAAGAAAGAAAACTACAGGTCAATATCACTGATGAACATAGATACAAAAATCCTCAACAAAATACTCGCAAACAGAATCCAACAGCACATTAAAAGGATCATACACCATGACCAAGTGGGGTTTATCCCCGGAAAGCAAGGATTCTTCAATATAAGCAAATCAAGCAGTGTGATACACCATATTAAAAAATTGAAGGATAAAAACCATGTGATCATCTCAATAGATGCAGAAAAAGCTTTTGACAAAATTCAACACCCATTTATGATAAAAACCCTCCAGAAAGTAGGCATCGAAGGAACTTATCTCAACATAATAAAGGCCATATATGTCAAATCCACAACCAACGTTGTTCTCAATGGTGAAAAACTGAAAACATTTCCTCTAAGATCAGGAACAAGACAAGGTTGTCCACTGTAACCACTATTATTCAACATAGTTTTGGAAGTTTTAGCCACAGAAATCAGAGAGGAAAAAGAAATAAAAGGAATCCAAATCGGAAAAGAAGAAGTAAAGATGTCACTGTTTGCAGATGACATGATACTATACATAGAGAATCCTGAAGATGCTACCAGAAAACTACAAGAGCTAATCAATGAATTTGGTAAAGTAGCAGGATACAAAATTAATGCACAGAAGTCGCTTGCATTCCTATACACTAATGATGAGAAATCTGAAAGAGAAATTAAGGAAACACTCCCACTTACCATTGCAACAAAAAGAATAAAATAACTAGGGATAAACCTACCTAAGGAGACAAAAAGACCTGAATGCAGAAAACTATAAGACACTGATGCTAGAAATTAAAGATGATTCAAACAGCTGGAGAGATATAGCATGTTCTTGGATTAGAAAAATCAACATTGTGAAAATGACTCTACTACCCAAAGCAATCTACAGATTCAGTGCAATCCCTATCAAACTACCAATGGCATTTTTCACAGAACTAGAACAAAAAATTTCACAATTTGTATGGAAACACAAAAGACCCCGAATAGCCAAAGCAATCTTGAGAAAGAAAAATGGAGCTGGAGGAATCAGGCTCCTGGACTTCACACTACACTACAAAGCTACGGTAATCAAGACAGTATGGTACTGGCACAAAAACAGAAATATAGATCAATGGAACAGGATAGAAAGCCCAGAAATAAACTCACGCACATATGGTCACCTTATCTTTGATAAAGGAGGCAAGCATATACAATGGAGGAAAGACAGCCTCTTCAATAAGTGGTGCTCGGAAAACTGGACAGCTACATGTAAAAGAACGAAATTAGAACACTCCCTAACACCATACACAAAAATAAACTCAAAATGGTTTAAAGACCTAAATGTAAGACCAGACACTATAAAACTCTTAGAGGAAAACATAGGCAGAACACTCTATGACATAAATCACAGCAAGATCCTTTCTGACCCACCTCCTAGAGAAATGGAAATAAAAACTAAAATAAAAAATGGGACCTAATGAAACTTAAAAGCTTTTACACAGCAAAGGAAACCATAACCAAGACGAAAAGACAACCCTCAGAATGGATGAAAATATTTGCAAACGAAGCAACTGACAAAGGATTAATCTCCAAGATATACAAGCAGCTCTGGCAGCTCAATATCAAAAAAACAAACAAACCAATCCAAAAATGGGAAGAAGATCTAAAGAGACATTTCTCCAAAGAAGATATACAGATTGCCAACAAACACATGAAAGGATGCTCAACATCACTAATCATTTGAGAAATGCAAATCAAAACTACAACGAGGTATCACCTCACACCGGTCAGAATGGCCGTCGTCAAAATATCTACAAACAATAAATGCTGTAGAGGGTGTGGAGAAAAGGGAACCCTCTTGCACTCTTGGTGGGAATGTAAATCGATACAGCCACTATGGAGAACAGTATGGAGGTTCCTTAAAAAACTAAAAATAGAACTTCCATACGACCCAGCAATCCCACTACTGGGCATATACCCTGAGAAAAGCATAATTCAAAAAGAGTCACGTACCACAATGTTCATTGCAGCTCTATTTACAATAGGCAGGACTTGGAAACAACCTAAGTGTCCATCGACAGATGAATGGATAAAGAAGATGTGGCACATATATACAATGGAATATTACTCAGCCATAAAAAGAAACGAAATTTAGTTATTTGTAGCGAGGTGGATGGACCTAGAGACTGTCATACAGAGTGAAGTACGTCAGAAAGAGAAAAACAAATACCGTATGCTAACACATATATATGGAATCTTAAAAAACAAAAAAAAGTTTCTGAAGAACCTAGGGGCAGGACAGGAATAAAGACGCAGACGTAGAGAATGGACTTGAGGACACGGGGAGGGAGAAGGGTAAGCTGGGACGAAGTGAGAGAGTGGCATGGACATATATACACTACCAAATGTAAAATAGCTAGTGGGAAGCAGCCGCATAGCACAGGGAGATCAGCTCGGTGCTTTGTGACCACCTAGAGCGGTGGGATAGGGAGGGTGGGAGGGAGACGCAAGATGGAGGAGATATGGGGATATATGTATATGTATAGCTGATTCACTTTTTTATACAGCATAGACTAACACACCATTTTAAGGCAATTATACTCCAATAAAGATGTTTAAAAAAAAAAAAAAAAACTAACCATCACAGGCCTCTACTGTGACTCTTCTACACAGAGATGAAGTTATTCCAGATCAGGAAGTTATCCAGGAACTACAGAATGTAAACAATTTAGACAGCGCTTTTACCAACACTTCACCTTATATACTCAGCATTATTGTAATCATTTTAGAGATAAGGAAACTGAGGCTGAGAGAGATTTAAAGGGCTTCTGGTATAGTCGTAACTAGAACTCAAGTGTGTTTCCAGTTCAGTTCTCTCTTCATGACACCACAGTTTTGGGTTGAGAAGAACAACGAGATTAGTGACCTGGGCTGGTAGAAGGAGTCATCATCTTGGGGCAGATCATGAGAATGTAGCCATGAGCAGTTACTGGATTTGCCTATATGAACAGTGTTGGGGAAGAGAACGGACTTGGCATTTCACACAGATGATAGGACCCTGCCTCCAGGACGAACCGGTCTCTTTTCTTTCAAAATTCATTTAAACTTTTCTACTCACTAATAACTTGGCTTTTAAAGGAGTTACATATGTTAATTTTTTAACTTGCATAAATTAGAGGAGAGTCTTACAATATTCTTTCTCTTAAGTGCCAGAATTATCCTAAACCAGAGCAAAGTATGTAAAACTTCATCACATCTGGCTGAGTTTTAAAGATTTCAAGAGCATGTTCCCTGGGGTTTGCTGGCCTATGTATTATCATGCTTCTCTAATATGCTTGTGTAATTATTATACAAATTTATTGATTTTGCAGGATTCATAGTCCCAGCAATTTCTCATTGATTAGTTCAGGGTTGATTTTATCAAAGGCTAAACAAGGACCTCCAGGAATTGAGGAAGCGCAAAAATGAATGCAACTGGGAATGTCTTTGTACCTACTGAGTCTCATGTGGAAACTTTTTGCTAGCATCCGTTGAGTGGAACTTCCTAAGTACCAGCACAGAGCTAGGAAGCTTATGGCAATTTTAAGAAAAATGTTTAGGTTCACTAATAAAAGTTTACTGGAAGCACCTCTGATTTCCTTTTCCTGCCCTTTTTTATGGGCTTGGTTGTTTTGCTAAATTAAGTTTGAGGTTCACTCGCTTTGTTATAACACCACGTTAATGAGGCCAAAATGTCAGGCTCCATCTCTGCAGTGACAAACTGCGCCCCTAACCTCAGGGAGCTTCCCTGGTAGATGAAAACAGGGAGGATATTTGCAAATACAGGGAAAACAATTTCAGGCCCTGACATGGAGACTGGCATTGCCTTCACTTTACACAAAATAGCAAATTGTTCCCTTCCGTAAGAAAGAAAAATCCGAAGGAAATTATTAGTGTCATAGAAGAAATGAGATTGTCAAAAAATAAAAAATAAAAAATTAGGGGCTTCCCTGGTGGCGCAGTGGTTGAGAGTCTGCCTGCCAGTGCAGGGGACACGGGTTCGAGCCCTGGTCCGGGAAGATCCCACATGCCGCGGAGCAACTGGGCCCGTGAGCCACAACTACTGAGCCTGCGCGTCTGGAGCCTGTGCTCCGCAACAAGAGAGGCCGCGAGAGTGAGAGGCCCGCGCACCGCGATGAAGAGTGGCCCCCGCTTGCCACAACTGGAGAAAGCCCTCTCACAGAGGCTAGGACCCAACATAGCCAAAAATAAAATAAATAAATAAATAAATTTAAATGACTGCCAGATAAGTGAGATGTTTAAAAAAAAAAAAAAATTAGAAGGTCCGAAAATGATTAACACAAAACCAAACCCATGGTTTAGGAGACAGAAGTTTTACTTGGTTTGAGATGCCCCAGGGATTACTCGGCATAAATGTGCTAAACAGTCCAGGTTGCACATCATGTAATTAAAATCTGATTAATTCTTATCGGGTTAGCAAAGGGTGCTGCTTTTTACCCCCCAAACAAATTGTCAATGCACCTGAACATTAAATTTAATTTGTCATTTTGCACATTTCACTGGCTCTATTGTAATAGACTTAGAAGCACATTTGCCACTCTGTCCTTTTTTGACATCAGTTCTCCCTACACTATGTATATTAGGTAAATACTAAAATGTAGATAGGGCAGAGTACTTTTAGAATTCTCTCATTTAGGAACATCACAATGAACTAATTGTGATTCAAGATATCAACACTACTTCTTGGCAGTTGCTACCAGCAAAAAACAAAATGTAAATGAACAAATTACTGTTTAAACAGCAATACTTTTGATAATCAGCAGATACACTGAGGGATAAATATGGGGGAGAAAATCTGAAAAGGGAAAAAGGGGATTTAAATTTAAACAGAATTTCTTTTAATGTTTCCCCCACTGTACTAAACTCCATCTTTAATTCATATTACAGTGAGTAATTTGTAATGCTGTGTCAAAATAGATATGCAAAGAGGATATGCATTTAAATTTTAAATCTGATCCCTAAGTTTGAATTTAATATTGTGCCCTAACTGAGTCCTGTATGTGAATGGGAATTTTGAATCTGTTTTGAATGTCACAAGGATCAGCGATCATGCATATAGTGTTATCATTGTTCATTACCTAATATGACTTGTGAAGAGAACATGAAATGGCATTAATCATTATTTTCTACTACTAATAATATACTTTCAATGCAAATTTCACCATTCTCTAAATATCTGGCAGCAGGAAATTCTCCTTCATCACAGCCGCCAACCACCCCCTCTCCTTTATTCTGGATTTGCAGCTGGAAGCCTTGGTGACTGATAAAATGCATCCCCCACCAAAGGGAAGATTTAGACCTTACAACATTAAAGAAAAACTGAACTCCTGACCCCAAACCCAAACACCTAGAATCAAAAAATCATCAGGCCCCATGGGACCTCAGGAGTCATCAGATCTGGCCTCTCATTTGCCAGATAGGGAAATAAAGGCCAATTTGGTAAATTGACTTGCCAAAGGTCACCCAGCTGGTTAAAGGCAGAGAGGGAAATGGAAACCAGAGCTCCTGACTTCAGGTTGAGTGTCCGTCCGCATACACAAATGAGCAGAATAACATCAGCTGGAGAAGCACAGACCTAGGATCACACAGACCTGGGTTTGAATTCTGATTCTGCCAATTCTTTGCTTTAATTTCTTCATCTGAAAAAGGTATAAGCTAATGATACATACTAGGCATGTTATTGTGAGGATTAAATGATATGATACACAGAAAGTACTTAATCATAGGCCTGGCAAAGAGTAAATACTCAATAAATATTAACAATGGGTATTAACTCATGTTACCTAGACAACAATTTTTGTTCATATAAGTAACCTTTGTCTCCCACTCCCCTCCAAAAAAAACACAAACTATACATATAGTTTTATATATATATATATATATATATATATATAAAGTTATATATATACACAGTTGGTAAGGATGAAACTTGGACTCAAGACCAGTGTATTGCTTCATCAACAGGGAAAAACAAGAGATTCAAAGAAGACAACATAACTTACTACAGGGCAAATATTATCCAATGCGTCTTCAGAGGCCTGTAAAATGATCCTAGTGACCTTATTTGTCTGCCCATCCAACTCCCAACACACATTTGTGCCCTTTAGCACAACTGGAAAGTGAGCAAACATGGTGATGGAATAAGCGAAGGGAGCTGGTGGTGTTTATCTAGGCCAATGTTGCATGTGTACACGTGGGGGGTGGGCGATGCATGTGTGAGTACTCAAGGAGGAGGGGGGAAGGAGACAGAGGGTGAGAGAGAGATTGACTAGTGAGGCTAACTGCTTAACCAGAAAAGTTCACCTTGTTGCTACCAAGGCAAGGCTCCTAGGTACTGCTAAGTAGCCACAGCCTAAATGTCAGAGCTGGAATAAGGGAGTCATAGTGGCAGTTGCTAACCTAGAAGGAGCCCCAGGCCCTCATTAGAGATGGAGACAAGTGTGTTCACCAGAACTCTCTCCAGTCAGAACAGAGTATGTGCTGAATGATTTGAGAAGCTGTTGGGAATTGGGACTCCACAGGGGTATTTCTTCAGTGTGGCTGTATTGGTCTGGACTTTTGGGTTTTAAATTTATCCTCTCAGTTAGGACACTTCCAAGAGTGAAATAAGACACTATTAATAACTATGCTGGGAGAACAGGTATAAAGTAGGACTGTCCCAAAATGAGGACACATGGTCACCTTAGTTTTAAATGTTGGAAATCTAATCAAACTGGCTTCAGCAAAATGACATTTATTGGGCTCAGTGTTTTAAAAGTCCAGTGGTAAGTCTAGCATCAAGGATGCCAGTTTCCAAGACTCAGTCTCTCTCACTCCATCTCTCTGTTCTGTTTTCCCTCTCTCAGGTATGCCCAGTCCCCGTAGTGGCCCCTGGCACCTCCAGGCTTACATCCTGCATCCTAGCAACATCAGCTTCTGTTTCCCAACACTCTACCAAAGTCCAAGAAAAGTTTCATTGGTCCACTTGGGTCTCAAGCCCATCTTTGACCCAGTCACTGTGGCCATGAGGGAATGGAATAGGCTGATTTGTCAAATCTGTATCATAAGGCCACTTCTGGACTTGAGGATAAGAGAGAGGACGAGTCAACCACCCAAACCACATGGACCAAGCTTAATCAAGGTATGATTCCCCAGTGGAAAAGCAAGACATAAATTTGCAAGAAGGCGAATTATGCTGGGCAGGTAAGATCAATAATGTTCACTAACTCCAGGACTTGTGTTTAGCTAATAAACATTTTTTTGGTAAGATCCTTATGTGCCAGGATCCATGTTAATGACTCTATCTGGATTATCCCATTTAAACTTCAAAACAATTCTATAAGCTAGATACTTTATTATATGCATATTATAGATGAGGTAGCTCAGGTACATAGAAAATTAAGTCACTTCCCCATTCACAAGCCAGGGCATGAAAACTTCAAGACTGGAAGCCAGGCAGTCAGATTCCAGAACCCATGCTCTTAGCTCTTACCTAGGGAAACATCCCATGCAGGCTATGGCAAGCACATTTGGTTAGATCTCTTGGAACAACACGGGAGAGGTTTGGAGTGGATTAGAAGAAAGAGCCTAAGGCCAGTCAAGAAAAGCATCCTGTCTGTTGATTTAAAGCCCCAAGGTCCTGATACAAATTACTGCAGTACCTGACAGAGTCCGGAGGCCCTGCAGTCAGCCAGCTTCTTGGGATAAGAATGAGAAGCAGCTTGATCTGTCTGGCTTCATCTGTATCTCTAAAATACCAGCAGGGAAGTCTCTCAACACAACTGAGAGAGTATGCTCCAACAGTGCGTCCTATGAATTCAAAAAGCCCTCCATTAATAAACAACAACAAAAATGTAACCTCAAAGAATGGGAAAAGGGGGGGGGGGGTATTTACAAACTACTTTTCTTATAGCAAAGAATTTCTTATTACAGTTACACAAAAGGAACTTCAAAGATTCCAGAAATAATTTAGTTATGTCAATGCAGAGCATTACTTGGCAACTTTGAGTGCAAGTATATTTAAATATATTTGGCCATGTTTACTTGCACATTCCTAAATTAGACCTGAATAACTAGCTGATAGATACATAGTACAAACAGCTTGTTTTTAACAGGAAAACTGTTCAATCTATCTTCCTTTATAACTGAGCTTCCACGACCTTGATTTATTGGTATAGTTCAGGAAATTTATCCCACACAGAGTTATAGGGAATCACTTTCATTTGTATGCTAACTGCTTTTGATTATTTTTTTTAGCATCCTCAGTGGCCTTGATGATTGATTTTCAATCTAGCTAAACCAGTTCGTATTATACATATTTCCCAGTAGGAAAGAGATTAGCTTAGCAGACAGTACACTTCATGGCACAAAGAAAGTTCTAGCTCATTCCACTGACATTTGAAAGTTTTCAAGGGACATGCCACATGAGCAAGGCTTCTGGGCTTTTGAATGAAATATTATAGCAACAACCAAAAAAAGTAGTTAATTCTTTAATGAAATGACATAGATACAGTGAGGGTACACATAACAGCTAAACAGTTACTTAAGAATTTAGTCTCTGGGGTTTGACTCTTACCATCACCACTTACCAGTATGAGATTCTAGGCAAGTTACTGAACCTGTCTAGACCTTTGTTTCCACACCGCAAAATCAGAGCCACTAGCAATATCAACAATATTGAGTTATTTGAGGATTAAATAAAATGATGCATGTGTGACACATTTGGCATGGTTCTTGGCTCATGGAAAGCCCTCAATAAATACTAGCTCTTGTTGCTGTTGTCGTTGTTGTTGTTGTTGTTTTTAGAGTTGCAAAGGAAATAAACACAAAGATAACTCTCTGGCCACCAGATACCTAATAACTTAAGGGGAATGGAATACAAGATTGACGATTTCCACTTAGCCCACTGTGACTTCTCTGCACATAGGCTAGAATTTATTCTTTTGATTATCAACCCACATTTGTCACAATGTCCCAGTCAAAGAATGAAGTGGGATCATTATTCCGAGATGCTTTTAATTAATACAGCAGTAAATTTTCATTCATTTCAGAGTTTTCCTTCCTGACCCATATCTATCATATTTGATCATATATCATATCCTGACCATATAAACAAAGCCTTTGTCCTATACATTGCCTTTCTGTATCTTTCACACCACCACCCCCGCCATGCCACCAATTCTCCTCCAAAAGACTTGTAGCATTACTAGCTGTAACTTTGCAAAATCTGAGGATATGCTTCACATTATATTTGAGGCAGGTACCAGACAGCGCATTTCCCAACCTCGTCCCCCAGCCCTCCAGGGAAAATAGGACTGTAAGATATGTAATGGACATTCCTGTGGTTTCTGCACCCATCCATGTTCTTTTTTTTTGATGACACCACTGGATTTGCTTTGGGGAAGTCCCTTTAGCCCACTGCACACAGTCACAGTGAGGCTGTCAGTTAAGGTACCTACTTCTCCTGGACAAAGAATGGACATATGACCTGTATTTGTTTCCTAAGGGTACCAAAACAAATTACCACAAACTTCCTGGCTCAAAACAACAAAAACTTACTCTCTCACAGTTTAGGAGGACCCCAGTCCAAAATCAAGCTGCCATCAGGGTTGGTTATTTCTGGAGACTCTGAGGGATAAACTGTCCCCTGTCTCCCTTCCAACCCACAGTGGATGTTGTCAATCCTTGATGTTCCTCAGCTTGTAGACACATCACTCCTATCTCACCTCCTTCTCCGTGTCTCTGGGTCTCCTTCTTTTCTGACTCTCATTAGGACATTCACATCAGATGCAGGACCCACCCTTATCAAGTATGGCCTCATTTCTACCCTTACCTTAGTTACATCTGTAAAAAGCCTTATTCTAAATAAGGTCCCATGTTTTGAAGTTCTAGGTGGACATGAATTTTGAGGGGATGCTATTCGACCCATTCCATGACCCAAAACAGGCCAATCCAACTCTCTTTCCCTGGAAAACCAAAAGAACTAAAACTATTTGCAACATGTTTGTTTTACCAGCAGAATCCTGAAGAGACTGCCCACTAGTTCCTGTTACCTATGTCCCAGAAGCTTCTCTGGTCTCCTACGTGGCATGGCTGAGTTATTCAGGGTCTCCTTCATTCTATGCATTACCCAATATCCTGGCAATAAATTCCCACGTAGCTTAACCAGGTGGAATCAGGTTCTGCTACGAGAAACCAAAGAAGTCTAAAGCAGAGACTACAATGTCTGAACCACCTCAGTCCTGAAATGTAGAAATAAGAATAATTGATGTCAAGGCCTGTTTTTTACACTTTCCACTAACCAAACAGTCCTTTGATCACAACTCTTCCCCCCATCTAGATTAGAATATTTTATTTCTGGAGACTTTACCTGCTTGTCACAGTAATTTTTCTAGAAGTCTTAAAAGTTTATGCAAATATGTAGGTGATAGTTCCCAGCATCCTTCCAAATCCTGAAAATGCTGACAGACTGACTAAACTAAGAAGTTATCTTATAATCCTAGGGCAGACTAATTAAATCCTACACATTGACATTTTTGGCTAAAAAATGATAACTACACTAATTAGCCTGTTAGAAAATGTGCATATCTCATTGTGCCAAATGAGAGGGGATTCCTTATAATTGTTCCTATAGGATTGCAAGCAACTGCTGGGGACACGATCTAATTGCAGGAAACGTCATTACCTTCCAAGTCCCATCACCCACTTAACTACTGAAGAGGTTCCCACCCGAACAGTGAGGAGGAGTCAGAGCTGGATGGGTTTCCTAGAATCATGGCTCATTACCACCGCACTCCAAAGTTTTTAGAACATAATGAGTCTTTGCAAGTGGAATGAACGTGGCCTCTGACTTCCTATCAGATCCCACACTGTCTCAGGACACCAGGAAGCCAATAATGCTAACAAACTAGTACAGAGTGAAAAATTAAAACATTGTAAACTTTTGAAGACACTGCAGAAGCTATAGCCCATGTTTATGAGGAACATTTGGAGCTTTCAGGAAATCATTTATTTAAGTAAAATTCCTAAAGATTTACTAAATGTCAGGCAGAGAAATTAAAATGTCAGTATACTGCAGCAAGGTCAAAACTGAATTAATAGCATGGAGGCAAATTACTCAATTGGATACAATTTAACCAATCTTTGTGGACACCCACCATGTGCCTGACACTTTAGTAGGCCCAGCAGGGGATCAAAGATAAGAAAGAAGAGGCTGAGGCCCCCAGAGAGTTTGCAACCCAGTAAGAAGAATGAGAGCAGAAGGCAAACCCCAGCAATACAAAGGGGAAAATGCTGTAAGAAAGAAAGAAACAAAGTGCTGGAGGAAAAAGGATTACTTCAATTGCAAAGATCAAGAAAGGCTTTGGTAGAGGAAGTAAAAATAGGGGTGGTCCTTGACCGACAGATATGCAGAAAAGATTAACCAGATGGACAGTCAACCCAAGTAAAATCAGAAAGATAGGAAAATCCATGGTATATTCAGAGGACAGAAATTAGTTTTTCTGAGATACAGGGCTTACTAAAGAGGGAGACATGGCTGGAAAAATAGGTTGCAGCTACCCCAAGGAGAGGCTTACAGGATAGATACATGGTCTTTTTTATTCATGGAGGGCAATGAGAGTCATTGCAAGTTTTTGCAAGGGAGCAGTCTGTTCAGCGCTAGCTTAAGGAGGATTCATCTGGAGGCAATGTGAACGACAAACAGGAGCCAGAGATATCAATCTGTTGGGAATCTGACTCAGTTTTAAGCAGGAAAGTTTGGAAAGAAAGCAGGAAGGAGGGAAGGAGGACACATGTGCAAGAGACAGGACAATGTCCCAACCCAGAATAGAAGTTCTCAACCCTGGCTGCATGGTAGACTGTAATGGTAACATTATTGAAATACTGAATGCCAGGGCCCACCCCAAACCAATAACATCAGAACCTCTGTGGTTGGGCCCAGGCATTGGGATGTTTGAAAAGTTCACCAGGTGATTCCAATACACAGATAGTACTGATCCTCACTTATTCTTCAACGTATAGTCCAGGGGCCAGCAGGCCCAGCAGCACCTGAGAGCATGTTGGAAATACAGATTCTCAGACCACTCCTCTCGGAATATGCACATTAACAAGATGACCAGGAAATATGCCCATGAACATTTAAGTTAGAGAAGTACAAACAGATGCTTCTGGGACAGGCCCTGAGATGCTTCAGGTCTAATCAGCGCCCAGGTGAAGCCAACACAGGTCCACAAACCACACTTGAGAATGTGTTAGAAATGCCAACACTGCGCATGGCCAGACCACTCACTGGGGCTTCTGCTGTTTTCCTGAGGTCCAGTTCCCTCCCTTTCACTCTGTGTTCTAGTGTCAGACCTCATCCCCATCTCTGCAACCTGTCACCATGTTCACAGGTGTCAAGAACAACTCCAGGAAAACAGTTTGGCTGTTCCTCAAGAAGCTACACATGAATTACCATATGACCCAGCAATTCCACTCCTAGGTATATACCCAAAAGAATTGAAAGCAGAGGTCACAAATCAAGCCGCAGTAAATTTAAGAAAATTGAAATCATATCAAGCATCTTTTCCGACCATAACACCATGAGATTAGAAATCAATTACGGGAAAAAAAGACTGTAAAAAATACAAACACATGAAGGTTAAAAAATACGCTACTAAATAACCAATAGACTACTGAAGAAATCAAAGAGGAAATCAAAAAATACCTAGAAACAAATGACAATGAAAACACGATGACACAAAACCTATGGGATGTAGCAAAAGCAGTTCTAAGAGGGAAGTTTATAGCAATACAATCTTATCTCAAGAAACAAGAAAAATCTCAAATAAATGACCTAACCTTACACCTAAAGCAACTAGAGAAAGAAGAACAAAAACCAAAGTTAGTAGAAGGAAAGAAATCATAAAAATCAGAGCAGAAATAAATGAAATAGAAATGAAGAAAACAATAGCAAAGATCAATAAAACTAAAAGCTGGTTCTTTGAGAAGATAAACAAAACTGATAAACCTTTAGGCAGACTCATCAAGAAAAAAAGGGAGAAGTCTCAAATCAATAAAATTAGAAATGAAAAAGGAGAAGTTACAACTGACACCTCAGAAATACAAAGGATCATAAGAGACTACTACAAGCTACTATATGCCAATAAAATGGACAACCTGGAAGAAATGGACAAATTCTTAGAAAAGTACAACCTTCCAAGACTGAATCAGGAAGAAACAGAAAATATGAACAGACCAATCACAAGTAATGAAATTGAAACTGTGATTAAAAGTCTTCCAACAAACAGAAGTCCAGGACCAGATGGCTTCATAGGTGAATTCTATCAAATATTTAGAGAAGAGCTAACACCTATCCCTCTTAAACTCTTCCAAAAAACTGTAGAGGGTGGAACACCCAAATTCGTTCTACAAGGCCACCAACACACTGATACCAAAGACATCACCAAAAAAGAAAATTACAGGCCAATATCACTGATGAACATAGATGCAAAAATCTTCAACAAAATACAAGCAAACCAAATCGAACAACACATTAAAAGGATCATGCACCATGATCAAGTGGGATTTGTCCCAGGGATGCAAGGATTCTTCAATATACGCAAATCAATCAATGTGATACACCATATTAACAGATAGAAGAATAAAAACCATATGATCATCTCAATAGATGCAGAAAAAGCTTTTGACAAAATTCAACACCAGTTTATGATAAAAACCCTCCAGAAAGTGGGCATAGAGGGAACCTACCTCAACATAATAAAGGCCATATATGACAAACTCACAGCAAACATTATTCTCAGTGGTGAAAAACTGAAAGCATTTCCACTAAGATCAGGAACAAGACAAGGTTGTCCACTCTCACCACTATTATTCAACATAGTTTTGGAAGGTTTAGCCACAGCAATTAGAGAAGAAAAAGAAATAAAAAGAATCTAAATTGGAAAAGAAGTAAAACTGTCACTGTTTGCAGATGACATGATACCATACAGAGCAAATCCTAAACAGGCCACCAGAAAACTACTAGAGCTAATCAATGAATTTAGTAAAGTTGTAGAATAAAAAATTAATACACAGAAATCTCTTGCATTCCTGTATACTAACAACAAAAGATCAGAAAAAGAAATTAAGGGAAAAATCTCATTTACCACTGCAACAAAAAGAATAAAATACCTAGGAATAAACCTACCTAAGGAGACAAAAGACCTGTATGCAGAAAGCTATAAGACACTGATGAAAGAAATTAAAGATGATGCAAACAGATGGAGAGATATACCATGTTTTTGGATTGGAAGAATCAACACTGTGGAAATGACTATACTACCCAAAGCAATCTACAGATTCAATGCAATGCCTGTCAAACTACCAATGGCATTTTTCACAGAACTAGAACAAAAAACTTTACAATTTGTATGGAAACAAAACAGACCCCGAATAGCCAAAGCAATCTTGAGAAAGAAAAATGGAGCTGGAGGAATCAGGCTCCTTGACTTCAGACTACTACAAAGCTACAGCAATCAAGATAGTATGGTACTGGCACAAAAACAGAAATATAGATCAATGGAACAAGATAGAAAGCCCAGAGATAAACCCACACACCTATGGTCACCTAATCTATGACAAAGGAGGCAAAAATATACAATGGAGAAAGGACAGTCTCTTCAATAAGTGGTGCTGGGAAAACTGGACAGCTACATGTAAAAGAATGAAATTAGAACACTCCCTAACACCATACACAAAAATAAACTCAAAATGGTTTAAAGACCTAAATGTAAGGCCAGACACTATAAAACTCTTAGAGGAAAACATAGGCAGAACACTCTTTGATATAAATCACAACAAGATCTTTTTTGACCCACCTTCTAGAGTAATGAAAATAAAAACAAAAATAAACAAATGGGACCTAATTAAGCTTAAAAGATTTTGCACAGCAAACGAAACCATAAACAAGACAAAAAGATAACCCTCAGAATGGGAGAAAATATTTGCAAACGAAGCAACTGCAAAGGATTAATCTCCAAAATATATAAGCAGCTCATGCAGCTCAGTATCAATAAAACAAACAACCCAATCAAAAAATGGGTAGAAGACCTAAACAGACATTTCTCCAAAGATGACATACATATAGCCAACAAACACAGGAGGGAAAAACTCCATTTCAAACAGAAAACTCTTAATGCCCAGAACCCATGAGACCTAAAATGACCAAGATGAATAGAGCGAAAACATGAGTCCTCTCATGCACATTCTCTTCTTGAAACTGAGACGGTCCAGCTTGATGTTTGGTACAATGACAAATTGTTCTAGGCAGATTTTCCAAAGTAATCCAAAATCCCTGAGTCCCTCTACACAAATTGTCTACTGTGGTGACTTAATTTCATGTTTTTAGTTTTAAGGAGAAGAGATTTGGATAAATGTTCTAATGTAGTAATTAGCAATTACATTAATACCATTGATTTCCCATTATGTTGTCCCATTATTCTAATTATATTTCTCTTTAAACAATTTTTCAGACTGCAATCTCCTACTTAGATAAGCCTAATACCCTGAATAACCTCCCCTCGCCATTGTCCGCCCAAGCTGGTAATGAGTTCTGTGCTATTTAAACTCACATCACACAATTTTTTTTAAATCATTCCAAAGAGCCCTGAGTCAATGTACTCTCTGTGCAATTACCTCCAGGACCCAGAACCAACATTGCAGTAATCAAAGCAGGTGGTCACTTGGAAGGGCTCTCTACACAAACAGCTCCTTGACATCCCACTAATATGCCTGGAATCCTACTCTTGAAGAGCCCTTTTGGGAGATCTTTGGGGGTTTTCAGTCTTCAATCATTTCTGAAAAGAGCAAGCTGTATCAAGCAACAATCTGGAGAGGATACCACTTAACAAGAGCCTATAAGACACACCAAATACTCTCAAATGAGAGCTAACACTCTACGTTTCATGCACCATTCTCAGTGCCTTACATATATTAACTCACTTAATTTCCTCCAAAACTTCTGTAAGGCAGGTAATATTATGATCCCCATTTTACAGATGAGGAAACTGAAGCTGACACAGCCAGGATTCAAACCCAAGCAGGCTGGCTCCAGGATCTGTGCTCTTAACCTCTGCTGTTCTGCTCTCTGATATGTTTCTTTTTCAGTCATCTCATGAAGCTGGCATTTTATATCTTCTTGGACAGGTGAAGCTAATGATCAGAGAGGTTAAATAACTTAGCCAAAGGCACACAGCTAGAAAGTGCCCAGTTTAATGTAAACCCAGGTATTTCTGACTCCAGAGACTTGCTCCTTCCCCTCTCCTGCCTACCCAAGAAGAATATATCACAATATCCAATCATGATGGGCATTTATGAGCAAGACCTAAACAGCCAGGAAATAAAAAATAATAGATAGGTTATATGGTTTACTAACTAAGGGAAAGAGTGGCAGATAGGTATGGCAGAGCCTACTAGCTAATCAACAAACCTATTTCCTCTTCCTCTTGGGCACACACTGCATTTTCCAACATCCTTTGTAGCCAGGTGTAACCAAGTGCCTGAGTTTTAGCCAGTGAGTTTTGGCAAAAATATTGCAGCAAAATCCTCCAACTTTCTTTCCTCAGAGCCTGACTAAACAGAGAGGCTCCAAGAACCTAGAGCAGGGAGGAGCCACAGGAGTGGAGGAGCCTGGGTTCCTGATTGACCATGTGGAAGGCTGACCAACCAGGAACAGGCCCAAAGGATTATGGCAATAAGAAGTAAGCTTGGGGATTTCCCTGGTGGCATAGTGGTCAGGATTCTGGGCTTTCACTGCCGTGTCCTGGGTTCAAGCCCAGGTCAGGGAACTGAGATCCTGCAAGTCGTGCAGCATGGCCAAAAAAAAAAAAAAAAAAAAAAAAAAAGTAAGCTTGTACTGTGCTGAGTCACAGAGATTTCAAATTTATCTCTTATAGCAACTACTGTTACATTAACTATTGATAATATAGGATAAAAGTTGAATGTTGTCATCAAAAACTTAAAATATATGTCATTGATTAACAGTTGGATTTTGAATAGAAGAGAAATAAACAACTAACTCAGGTTGGAAAGCTGGAGATCATGTGATATGTATCCACAAAACATTTGGTAAAATTTTCCCTGCAGTAACTTGGAAAGGAGCTCACATGCTTACTGGCTTTCACTCCAGATGAAATGGGCTGCCATTTGGATGTTTTGAGTAGCAGGATGACATGGTCTGACGTTATTAAATGGATCACCGCTGGCTGCTTCGTTGAGACTAGGCTGGGGGTCAAGGGTAGAAGATGGACAACCAGTTAGGAGGCTACTTCCACTGACCACAAAGAGTGAATTCGTAGGACGAAGACTCTCCTCCTGTATCCCGATGATGCTTGGTTCTCCTAAAGGCTGTTTCTGAGCCACCAGGCCAGATGAAGTTACTACCATTGGTTCCGAGAACACTATTACTTCTGATCAATGACATTTCAAAAACAAATTGAACGTGGAGAAATGACTTGCATCTGAGCATTCAGTTTTTTCTTTGTTAACATTTTCTTTCAGATGGTCTTGATTTTCTTTCTTATGATCTTATTTATATTAAAAAGAAATGGATGTTCAATTAAATAATTGGACACAGATGTCCAGTTTATTTAAAGAATCCTTAAATACCTAATTTTGTTGCTTGTAGAATCATGACTTCTCTAAAATTTGGGTGTATGAAAATAGAAGTAATATCTAGGGGTCTGCCAACTGCAACAGGGCTGAGAGATTTATACTTGGCCTTCCTGAGATAGACATATACAGTTCACTGAAACTCCCCAGGGCATAAGCATAAAGCTCATAAAGCCAGGTAGTAGGAAACACCACCTTCAATGCTTCAGTTTAACATCTCTCTGTCCTACCCTCAAGAAAGTCTAGAAAACATGTTCCTCCATGGACACACTGCATCTGTTTTCCAGTTACAAAGGCCTGCATTATTTATTGTATCTCTGCCTACAGTGTGATCACATTCTAGTAAAATCCTAAGAGATTCACAGGGTCGGGAATAGTGTTCTTGGAAAACTATGAAGAAGTAGGAATTCTAGCACGCGATGTTTATCCTTCACTTATACCCAAATTCCAATTTAGCCAGCAATTAGAGAGCAATCACAGCACCCCACGCACTGGATTTGCTTAATGCCTAAGTGTGAGAGATAGGCTTGTGTGTCCACCACTTGTTTCTGATCCATGTCATTACTGAAATTTACATCTTAGAAGTTCAGGCTTTTGTAGTTTGCTTTGGGGTTGTTTGAACATTTTTAAAAACTAGAGTGGACGGCCAGGGAGTCACAGTTTTCCTCAAATGGAGGAAGGAAGGACTCTCTTCCAAGTCAGTATTCAGATACTGCATGTTCTCATCAATGATGAAATGATCCCTTGAAGGTGCTGAGAAGGAAAAGGCGAAATGGGATACCCACTTTTTTCCTGTTTGCTGACCATCATTCAAAGGTAGAGTTAGCCATTATTGAAATAAACTGTGGAGAAAATATCAAAATAAGCCTATTACGCTAGGACTCAACCATTACAGCCAAGGAAATAATACAATAAATCCTTTGAAATGAAGAAATATAGCAAGAGGCACTTGAAAACTGAGAGGTGTTTTGTCACTAAATTGCAGCATTAATAGTGCTTTGATGCTCCTTGCTAAATTGTATAGTTCTGACACTCAAAACGAATATTAGGAAAATCATACTTATTTTATACAACTCATTAGCAGAAAGAAAGAAAATAAGATGATGTTTTAAAATCATAAGTCTCCTTTATAACTAACTGTGAATCTGATGATATTGGAAAGGGAAAGCAAATTGAAAGGAAAAGGATGATTCTAAACTGCATTATAATCTTGGATGTAAATGAACTATTATCTCATCAGTAGAGGATTAAGTCCTATTTGGAATATGATGCTGAATGCTGGCAATATTCCTTCTCTGATAATGATAGGAAACTAGGAATCACGGAAGAAGTTATTTCTTTTTTCATTATCAGCGGGACACTGGTGTCATTTCTATATACCTGTGATCTTTTTTTTTAACCAGTTTTTCTTCCCTACATATATACCCATTTATCCCAACTAATGAAATATCACTTAAATTTACGCTATTTGATAAAAATGACAAATTCAAAGAATCAGAAGGAAACTGGATGTTCACAGCACACTGCTCCATAGGCAAGGTTTAACTGATCAGCGGCACCATTTTCAGACTCTCATTAATGCTTGCCTGGTATTCTAGATGTCTGTTTACCCAGTCTCATTTTAATTTGTTAAAGGAAGTTAAAGTCATGACTCAGCTATAATGTGGCAGCATTTGAGTATTAAACAAAAATGCAAATCTAGCAGTATACATCCCTAATGAGACGTAGCAAGCTCATTTTTCTTCATATTTCTAATTCAGTTTCTTTGGTTTGGGGGAGAATTTCTGTGGCACATGGTTATGTTTAAACTTTATTTTATTACTCCTAAGCTACTCCCACATTATTAGTCAACTTGAAGGCCTAATTCTGAAATCTGTTGGCTTAGAGACATGCGTAAACACTTGGGAAAAATATATTTTTTTCACGCAGCCACTGCACTGAAAGCGGGGAAACGTCTGAGCTGTTCTAAAACTCTGTCCTGTCTGTGCACAAAAGTGACAGCTATGTTTCAGAGTTCCCAGTGTCTTTAGACATATACAATGAGTCTTTCTCATCCGTCTTAATTTTTCATTCTAAATCATGCATGATTCTGTCATTAACCAGCAGACAGAAGACCCCCTGAGGGGTACCTAGTTGTCTTAATTTGGATCTTGGGTGAAGGGAATATTGGGGAGGCGATCTCAGGAAACACCATGAGCAAGAAGGGGAAGGAAGTTAGGAAGACCGTGAAAGGTGGGTTAATGAGGGATTACTCTGTGGGCAACCCAGACTCTATCCTACGGGGAACTCTCTGAGCAGTTGTGTAGAAAAGACCTGAAAATTGCTGAAGGGCAAGGAAACAGGGTATTAATCTGTCCATTTCTAAACCTCAGTGGTTGAGGGTTGCTCCTGAGGCATGAACCCCTTAGCACTTCCGGCCTGCCCAGTGTCCTAACCAAACACATTTCAGCAGCCAGAGAACACCCGAGGTCAGAGCACGGCAGGAAGCCACCAGCAGGTCAAGGAACTTGCGTGCTGGTGCCTCGAAGAGAGCCAAGGGAGCATGGGCAGGGACTGCCAGCAAACGCTGCAGCACCGTGAGGCAGAATGCTGACAGGCTCAGCTTGAATCTGCAGGGGAGCAGAACTTACCACCCTAAAACGTGTCTCTTTAGCATGTAAATTATTTCAGCTGAAAACAATGAAGGCCCAAATGACTCGGGAAGAAACTCTGACTTTCCCCAAAACTGCCTAAAAAAATTTAGATACAGGGCCTGAAACTTCACATAAAACACTGACCAGCTAAAACTGGTTTTGCCTCCTTAAATAGGTTGTTGATTAACCAAACCTTGAGTTATTTTACAAAGACAGCACTGCACATGTGCAAGATGGGAACCCATGTCTCCCAGATAAAGCCGGAATCAAGAATCTCCAGTATACAGAACTCAAAGAATAGAAATGTTGCCACCAGGGCCTTTTACAAAGAGAGAAGTCCTTCAATAAGGAAAATGTGGCTTCTAGCAGCCCGAGTAGATTATATGGACTGATTCTAGACTAGCCAATCAGCTTCCAAGTTTGAAAATCCCTTACCCCTTAAATATCTGCTCCAAACCCTGAACTGGGGAGACAGATTTGAGTCGTGCCTCCTAAGGCCCATCAACCTCTTAATAAAGCTCTTTCTTTTCTGAAAAGCCTGTGCCATAGTATTGGCTTCTATGTGCTTCATTGGGCAGGGAGCCTTGCTCCGTAACAGGCCTATTGCTGGAATAGAGCTATCACCAGAGATACCTGCAAAGACTATGGGCTAGGTGTGGTGGAGGAAACAGGGCCTAAAGATCAGAGTCCTCTCAATGGATAAAGAAGATGTGGTACATATATACAATGGAATATTACTCAGCCATAAAAAGAATGAAATAATGCCATTTGCAGCAACATGGACGGACCCAGAGATTATCATACTAAGTGAAGTAAGTGAGACAAAGACAAATATCATATGGCATCACTTATATGTGGAATCTTAAAAAAAATTATATAAATGAACTTATTTACAAAACAAAAACAGACTCACAGACTTCGAAAACAAACTTATGGTTACCAAAGGGGAAATGGCCGGGGGGGGGGGGGCCGGTTATAAATTAGGAGTTTGGGATTAACATATACACACTACTATATATAAAACAGATAATCAACAAGGACCTACTGTATAGCACAGGGAACTCCATTCAATATTCTGTAATAACCTATATGGGAAAAGAATCTGAAAAAGAATGGATATATGTATATGTATAACTGAATCACTTTGCTGTACACCTGAAACTAACACAACATTGTAAATCAACTATATTTACTCCAATATAAAATAAAAAGTTAAATTTAATTTAAAAAAAGAAACGCAAAAAAAGAGAGTGATTAAATAAACAGTAGAACATCTTTAAAAAAAGATGGTCAGAGTCCTCTCTGTATCCCACTGTCTCCACAGGGCCCAGCCAGAAGAAGCTAGAAGAGTAGAGGAAAATGTCTTCCTCCCTGACAAATCCCTGCTTCCCCTCTACTCAAGGTGCGATTTGGACGCAGTACTTAAGATCTCTGAACCTCACTTTTCTATACAGTGAGGTTTGTGATGCTGATCTTTTGGGGTGATCATAAGGATTCAATATAATGATGTGATGTTATATGTAAACTCCCAGCAAAGAACTAAGCACACTGTAGGTGTTCAATAAACGCTAATTATTTGGGTTGTGATGATTATAATCTTTATTAATTATAATGCACAATAAATACCCCCCAAACCTCGGCCTCTCCTTGCAGAGTAGGACAGTCCTGCCATGCTCACCTCGCCCCCACGGCAGGTGGTCTAGAACAGGAAGCAGAGGGAGTCTCTTTATCTCCACTGCATCACTTCTTAGCACATTTCTCAAACATAACACATTTCGTGACATTGTGTGCTGGACACAGGTAGGCAATTCTCTGAGAAACCCCAGCAGCCGAGCAGGGTGTGAGACAGAGAAATCAATCCTCATCTAAACTTCTCAAAATACTCATCAGAATCCCTTATTACACTCAAAAGAAAAAAGTCATGTGATAAAGTCTGTGGGCTGTGGATATTGATGTAATCTAAGGGAGATACTGATTCTGATATCTATTAACCTTAAAACTGTTGACTGAAAAAAATGAACAACATAGAAGTTGAGAATTACACTTTATTCGGCCAACATATTGAGGATTTAAGCTCGGGAGACAGCCTCTCAGCCGCTGAGGGACTCTTCTGAAGAGGTAAGGAAGGAGCCAGGATACATTGGAGTCTGCAACAAAAACCAGGTAGTCTGAACATCAAAATATTATTGTTAATTAAAGAAAAGCCAGACATCTCAAGTTAACGAATTTAGTACTTTTCTGTATATGGGAAGATACAAGAGTCTGGGCTCAGTGAAAGCATTCCTTTGATATGCACCTAAACAATCTAGGGGTAGTATCCTGTTTTTCTCCATCCTGGCTCTCCTCAGGGTGCACAGTCGGGGATGGCTGCAGTGGCTGATGGTCTGATGGCAGCAACATCATTTATTACCTGATGTGGCAGTCGACCTTCTTCACCACAACACTGAGACCCACTCTTGCCCCTGTCCTTCCAGCAAAGCTCCAATCCTCTTGGGCTAATGGTACCAGCAGGTCAAAGTCACCTTTGTCCCAACCCCTAAACAGTTGAACCTCCAAGGTGAAGGAGACATAACAATAGCTGTCTTCAGGTAGTCCTGTTAGAAGGAATACTGCTCCCAAGTTCTAGCTAATGTCTGTTGATTTTTATAATGCCAAGCTTTTCATATTCTAGTTCTATTACTTTGTTTTCCCTCTCTGTTTAAAAAAAAATAGTAGAAAAAAATCAACAACTCATGCTCCCAAGGTTATTCTGTAGGAAAACAATGTCTCCCTGGATCTGAGTTCTACTACCATTTGTAAAGTCAGTAAAGCCCTCAATTCCATCAGGAGGCCTGGCCCTTGATCCTTTTTGTTTACATGGCTAAGTATCCCTAAACTATTCCTCCCAACTCTGTCCTTACAAATAAATGTCCGAGGGAAGGATTAGAAATGAGAACTCTATGACCTCTTCTATCCCTGTGATCCCTTCTACTGACATTTCAGAAGAACCATAGGATTGGAGGAAGGAAAAAAAAAAGGGCAGGGAATGGAGAATCATATCATGCATGAGTATATTGTATAGTACATTCATTTGCACTGGAATCAATCAGCTTTCTATTACATTGGGTACCTAAATAGTACACTGACTTACACGTTATTTTTTACGAAGGAAGACTGAGGTGAGAGAATTATTTATATGGCCCTCACCTTTACAAAAAGAAATGAATGGTTAATGAAAATCTACCCACTTGGTGAACTTTCCTATCTCATTCTGACATGTCCGCATATCTGGCTGGCAAGCTGAATCATAAACAGTTGATGCTCTGGTCTGATGCAGCTGTGCTTATTCAATTGTTGCCCCCATAAACTTTTCATGGGTTCTGCTGTGGAAGTGAACCAATTAAAAAGTTTTGCCCATTTGAACCTTCCACTTAAAGTATCTTCAGCAAGGGGATAAACATCTTTGATGCCTTTGACTGCTTGGTGAGCTAAAATTTTATTCAAATTGGTTTGGTAGTATCTTAAAATATATATGCCTGTGAGTTTTGCTCTCACATTCATAGTAAATGAGTATTTGGACATCATTAAACAAGAACACTTGCTGAATGTTTGCTCCCCCTTTTGTAAAATGAAATTTCAGGACAGACTTTTTAATTTGTTCGGAGCCTCCTTTTTATTAAATTGGTTTGTATCTCTAACTATTTCATTCTGACCTCCCTGGCATCAATGTGAAGAAATGCTTTGAGAAAAAGCTGATAGTTATGTTTTATGGAAGCCAAAGTTCTCCTTGCAAATTAAAATTACATTCCACTTTGCTGAACACTAAGAAAATCGGCTTTGGAAAATTACCTCAGCCCTGAAGATTGGGCTGCCACGTACCAGTCAAACCCTGTTCTTTTAATGCGCATCTGTGAGCAAACACACTTGGCTCTGACTCACACTGGACTAAACAAAATCTCATTAATAGACTTGGCCTAAAGAAGCACTTGAAAAGACAGCTAATCATGTTCTACATGATAGGAAATGTAACACAAAATCAGAACGGAGGTGAATTTTGGACAAGTACTTCCATCAGAGGACTGCACCCTCTTCCAAAAAATAGTTCAGAATGTGTCAAATCTGGTCTTTCAACTGTTCCCACCCCTCGACTGAGAATATTAACAAGCCATTTTAAGATGAGGACCAGAAGAAAAAAGAAAGAGGGCAAGGTGGCAGCTTGCTTGTGACAGGGAGAAAACAGGCAGTAACAATGGGCACTGGAGTTATGGACGCGAATGGGAAACCAATCCCGCTCTCCAGGGGTTTACCGTTTAGAAGGGAGACAGATCAACAAAGTGAAATGAAACAAAAACGCAATTACAAAACAGTAAAAGCGTTGCTTTAATTGAGACTGAAGCAAGACAAGAAGCTCTAAAGTCAACTTAGGGGAGTCAACAACCTACAGAGGATGCTGAGTTGAGGCTTCAAGGATGAGTAATTCAGAAGACAAACATGGGAAGGACACTGCAAGCTGAAGGAACAGTGTTTGCACATTCAGTATTGCCAGAGCAGAGGTTCAAGACGCCAGAAGGAAGGGGTGAGGCTAAGGCAGGTAACATGAAGCCACTTCAAGAAGGACCTTGAATGCTTTGAAAAGAAACTTGGATTTGGTTCTGCAGTTAGTCTAGAACCAGCTAAGATTATTGTGTAGGGGAATAACAAGATTATACCCAATTATTAGAAAAATCTCTCTGTTCACAGTACAGAAGAGAGATCTGAGAGTTGCAAGAATACAGTCAGGCTGACCTCTGGGAAGGACTGGATTCCTACCACCAAAATAGTGGTGTATTTCAAGGGCCATGTCTGTTAACACTCTCCATTAGAGGTCTATAGCATGATGCTAAACTAAAACCAAACTTTATGAGGAGGCCAACTGGTCTAAGTTAAGGCTCTCTGATGGTCCAGCTTAAATCTGAGAATAAATTGTAGAATTTAGACTTTCCAATCACATAAACATTATTTAAGTCAAGTTTTTGGTAAGTTTTGGACAGCTGTAAATCAAAGATTATATCCTCCCTGGCACTTTCCTGGTACACACAGTTTCCTTGAAGCCCATTAAGGACATGCATATGCTTTAACTTCAGTACCATGCTATCTGTGAAAGATCTAACCTTCCCAGTCATCTGAGACTGATTCAGTATGCCTCAACACATTTAAAATGGTAAACTCTGGAGTTCCTTCCCTGTCAAATCCTGATTTGCCAGGTGTTGTCTTGCCTTTATCTGATTTCAACTTCTCAATAATCCAATCAGTCCAATTTGCTTTCCTTGAGTACTTTTGGCAAGAAAAACATGATGAGATAAAGCTCAGACTAGTACATGCCCCTATTTATCTGTGCTGAGCAAAAGTTAAGTGAGGAAGAATTCAGAACCTCCATGGCACTTAGACATGAATACTACATTGGCTAAGTCTTCATTACTCAGGTTATATTGTTGGTCTGTCTAGTAACATAATGCCTAGGACATTAGGTGGTTTACATGCAGTAGCTGCGTAGAAACAGAAGCTCAGAGAGGTTAATTAGCAGCTTGTAAGCAGCAGAGTTGGAATTATTGCCCAGATCTTCCTGAAGCTTTAGCCTGAGATGTTCTACAATGCCATTCCACCATCTTGGAAGTAATACTCCTTCCTAGTTTAGTTTTGGTTTCCATTCAGGAATATAACTGAATTTCACCAAAAATCTAACATGAGCAAAGAGTGGATTCAAACTTCTCAGGTACATCCTCACATCCAAGTTTCCAAAGCTTAGGAACTTGCCAAGCTTTCTGGTGTTCATATTTTTCATGTTTTTCTCCCAAAGTCTTTTTCTGTTTTTCTCAATAAGAATTCAATTCCTATACCACTTTCTTATTTAAGGAGTTGGGTTTTACGTGTGTTATGACAGTTAAATATTCCGTATTCTTATAATGAAATATAAAAACCAATAAATGGAGGTATGAATTTTCATAATTTCACATGAGAATGCATCTGTCTTTGGTTTCATCAATTTACATGTGGTTATTTCTTATCATAAATAGGTTTTGAGCTGTCAGGATGATCCTTTTCTTCACACACTTCCCAAACAAAAATTTTGCACAGAGCTATCTATACCCCCAGGAAGCATGAAAAATTCAGGTTTCCTGACAAGGAAGAAAACATGATAATTGATGACTAAGATAGGCTGCCCTTCTCTGGAGATTTTTAATTACCACCTTTCATTTACCTAACACTTGAAGCTCTTCCAAGAGCTTTCAGGTACCTTATCACATTTGTTCCTCAGCACAACCCTGAAAAGAGAGAGAGCAAATATTACAATCATCACTTTCAAGAATAAGCCACTAAGAATGAGAGAGGTGAAGTGATTTGACAAGGTCACACAGCTTGTTATGGATGGAGCTGGTGCTGGAACTCAGGGCACCTAACACCATTGGCTAGAAAGATCCGGCGTGGCTTCTCTTAAAGACCTAAGGAGTGTGCAGCTGATGGCAAAGTTAGTGTAATAGTTTCTTTTATGAGCATTCGTTATCTTTCCATTGGACACTTCAAAAAACTATGGTTTGAGACAAGGGGTGGGACTGTGGGCATCCATTCCAGCAAAGCCTGTTGGCTTTGGAGTCAACTCAATCACTTGCTAGCTAAGCATCTGTAAGTCTCATTTTCCTTAACTATCAAATAAGCATGATAATAGTACCTATCTCATGGAGTTATTGTGAGGATTGGAAGAAATGGTGCAGGTAAGGCACTTAGCATCATGCCTGGTGCATAGTAAGTGCTCAATAAATGATTGTTGCTATTTTAGGGTTGTTGTTGTTGTCACCATCATTGTCATTATTATTATTATAGATCATGAAGAGTGTAATTCTGAACTCTGTGGGTAAGACTCTCCAAATACTGCCAAGATGTCATGTGGGGATTATATTGGCCTGTACTTTTCTGGCCCTGACTCAAATAATGAGGTTTGCAATTTCATAGACTGGGTGTGCTAATTAGAAGCTTTTTAAAGATTTCTTTTGTCCATTGAGGCCACTAAATAATCTCCACACGGGTCAAGCTCTGTAACCACCCCCGTTGTCTCACTGATTGTACGAGTCGGCAGTTACAGCCATGATGGAAGATCTATGGTGAAGCAGAACAAAAAGTGTCTAAAGACCCAAAATCGAACTTGTCTGTGGTCTGGTTTATTCTTTCATCACACCCAATACCCAGCTTTTATCTACATAATAATTAGATAATAGGACATTTTCTTAACCAGCATCCTGCCCATTTTTAAATACATCTTTTATTAGATGGTAGAGCTTATAAAATATTCATCAACACAAGCTACTGCAGTTTTTTTTTTTTTCTACTGACCTAACCTCAAAGCTGCTCAAGTGGAAATTAGATTTTTTTTTGTTAACTTGCTGAAACTGTCTGCATTTGCTTGATTTCCTAAGGAGCAGGAAAAATGTAATTCCGTAGGATTAATAAGGGCAACGTACATTCTTATTCCAAAAAGACACACAAAAAGGGGGCAGAAATGCTCTTCAGTGAGGATAATTGATATTGTAGCACAGGGTTCTGCCTAAGCTCGTTGTATTTTGAATAGGTGCACAGCTTCTTTGAATCCCCATCAAGAACAGCTTGTGGGTCTCCTACGTCTTACCTTGAATTAGAGAAGAATTTTAGAGACCTTGTGAAATATATGAGATGCTTGTGATGTTAGTCAGCAAAAACAGACATCTGATTGCACTTCCAAAAAGAACAAGAAAGAGTTTTGTCATTTTTTAGATTTTGCTCCTAACTTAAAAGTAGGAAAACCTAAGAATTATTTTTATCTGTTCTTTGCTCAGCTCACATATATATTCCCTATTCTTTCCATGCTCTCTTCTTCCTTCAGTACCTTTTGCTCCTTTATTTCTCTCTCTTAATTAAAAAGTTGAAGGTTCCAGAAAGTTATTGGTTTGTTATTGAAAGTCTTGCTTGTTTTTCTGTGACGATTATAACGCCAGGACCTCAAAGCACCCTCTCCATAATCCTATGCCTTATCTCAGATTTTGGCTTTGAGGTAACTTTGCCGCAGACTCTCAGAGACCCATTTGATGAGAAAGTTCATCAAAACACTAAAAATAGACTAAAACACTCAACTTCATCAAGCAAATCTCGACTCCTCTACTGTAAAAAAGCAGCCCGCCCCCTCCACGGCACTCCTCACACATGCTCAGTGTCTCAACCATGACATCAAGTGAAGTTTCCCTATTTTAATTAGGCTTAAATTTCTCTCATTAGAAAAGAAGGAAATCTGCTTAGCATTTACATCACTGAAGGGAAGGTCACTTTTAGCCCCACAGAAGAGCTTGAGACCACCGACCCCCTTATATTAACAATTATTGCAACAACATTTTCTTGCAGAGATATGTTTCCTGCCCACTCAGTCACTAATTTTATGATAATTGAAATTTATGCTATTGAGATTAAGAAAATTGAACCATGTGAAATGAAAATATAATACGGTATTATCGTACTAGTTAAGTTTTCTGTTTGTAGTTTTAGGTCCTCAGGGCCACATACCAATAATCTGCTTGAAACTTTTCTATCTCTGAAGTAACCTTAGGAACGGGATAGTGTCAGAGTGGTGTTTCCACTGACATACTTTCTGTTTGATTAGAGTGTGTTTATCTTAGGTTTGAGATAAAATGGAAGTGGTGGTAACTGCCACACCCTCCTGGTAAAGTTTTACTTTCCCATTTCCATCTCCTGTTCTCATGTCACTCTCTCTCCTTCTCCCCTTTGGAATCTTCAGAAATGGAGAATTCGTGTCAGTGGTTTCCACTCAGTAAGCTCCAAGCTTTTTGGAAAGCTTCAAACTTATTACACCGGGTAGAAAACCCAGATGCCCTCCAAGCATTAGCTCAGTTTCGTCACCATAAGCAACCTAAAGCAATGAGCCTGCAGTGATTAAGCCCCCCAGTTTTCTGAGTGGAGCTGAGGATATAACCCCACTTCTGAATAAAGCCCAGAATCCTGTGGGCCTGTCCTGCTCTGTTAGACCTCCAAACTTGACAAATCCATCTTGTTCAGACGATGTCTTGACATCCAACCCAAGACACAGGGCCATTAACCACGATGCTCAAGAGAAGGCTCTAATCCCGTCCACCATCAAACACATCTGCCCTAAGAAGAATGCTCTGACTGGAACATAAATGGAACAATGAAAAAGGAAGAGTTGGCGCCATCTGCTTCTTTTTCCTACTGTATTCGATAATTAGGCTTCTCCTCAACCCACTTTTTTAAAAAATTCTGGTCTTAATCTTTCACCATGTAGCTGAGCTAGACTTCTATTTACTATATTTACTATAGTACTTACTAAACTTTTGTTTTTATATTTTAACATGTTTGAATTCTTGACATGCCTAAAAAAGCAACGTGTACAATGATTGTAGTATTTCTTTTTTTCTAAAATGCTATTATTAAACCAAGAAGTGTCTAATAATCTATGTCATCCTAAAATCACTGAAATCAGGTTCTTCTGCTGGGTAACTTCAGAGCAATCTAGATCAACACCCAAAGGTATACTTATCTCCCAGGGTTCCTAAGCCCCCCATGCTTCTATGATGAAGTCACTCAAACATTCTGTAAATTCAGCCTCACTTTTGGACCCTGTGGTCAATCCAGTTCCCCTTATCCCTCAAATCTTAACAAACACAGGCCATCTTTACATCCCAGTAATGGTAACTGAGCTCTTATCTTGTCTCGCTTCCTTTAGCGACGTTCTCCCACCACAACCTGCTTGTTCTGTGGCTCCTATAAGTCAACAAATGCATGTCATCTCTGCTGAGTATCCACCAGTGTTCTACTATGTGTTTTCAGGCACAGAAAAAAAAAAAGATCTTATTGAACTTTGCAATGTTTACATTTATTTTTGATGTTTCTCTTGTTTTCACTTTGAACTGATTTGGCAGAGAGTATTATAATCTCTATAGCACTTATGCCTTTTAAGAATATAGGTCTTACCCCTTTCTTTTGCTTATTACCAGAGCTTCATGGCATCTCAAGCTACTGGTTTCTTGGGGCACTCACCATTACCTACATCATGGCCGCAGCAGCCCTCACTGACCTTGGCTTGGGTTTTCTCCTGTTTCCTGCTGATGACTATGGTCTCATCCTTTGCTTTGTCCTTGGAGGTCTGTTGGATTTTCAGGACCCACACTGGCCATTTTACCTTAGGCGGCCTTGGTTATAAGGGTTATTCAGTGTTTCATGAGCAGGTTAAGGGAGGAAGATCAGTGTAGGAGTTCAAAACACAGATATAATATCACAGAGACCTTGAGTAGGTTATCTAATTTCTCTGAACTTTAGCTTCATCTGTAAAATGAGAATAATAATACCATTAGTGTTATATGAGGACTAAATAAGAAAATGTATGTAAGTATCTGATCACAGTTTCTATTATACTAAGTATTCCCTAATCTGTAGAAATTATTAACTATTATTATTAGGTGACATGCCCAAAGACAGAGAGCAAGTGGGTGACATCATTTTAAGCCACTCACTTGCCCTGCTTCACTTTCATAGCTGACCTAATGGTGTGGATCGGTGTCCCAAGTAGAAATCTCTCCATCCTGGAGCTCTCTGATCACCATGGCACAACAAGGACTTTGGAGGGGCCAACTCTGGGTCTCTCTTCCCTTTCCCAGGAGAAAAGTGATCATGGGGGAGAGTAATTAAACTTACGCTGTATTGGTTATACTGAGGAAAACTTGGATCTATTGGAAGAAACAAAAAGTGACTCAAGAAAAAATTGTTCTAATCATCTGTGGTATATGACAATGGAACAGACCATTGCATAAGATGATGAGTCCCCTACCACTGAAGATGTTCAAGCTAGGATAGATGTTGTAAAGGGTTAAGAACTGACAGCCTGACCCTGAGATTCTAAAGATTAGGAAATAAGGCAGCCTCCCCGAGTCTACTGATTCATTCAACATTAACTGTCAAAGAATACAGCATGGCTCAAAGTCGTGGTTTGATATGGAGGTGTCAAAAGCACTTTTTTTAAACCACTATAGAGGGGAAACCATGGTATAAAGCTGAATCACTTTGCTGTACACCTGAAACTAACACAACATTGTCAATTAACTATACTTCAATTTTTTTAAATGGTTTAAGAAACAAAAAGAAAAACAAAGAAGGGCCTTGTGGTGATAGCTCCCTTCATGGAACAGGTCATCTACCTAAATTCTTTTATGCAGTTAAGAGGAAGGTCAAAAGTTCTGCCTAAGTCTTTTGGGGCTTGATTATTTTTAGCTTGAAATAATCCACATGCCAAAGAGATAGATTTTGGGGTGGCAAATTTTGCTCCCCTACAAGAACAACAAGCCAAAGTCCGTACAATGACTACAAGGTCCTACGTGATCTGGCCACGCATAAGCTCTCTGACCTCAGCTCCCACTACTCTCCCATCCATCCCTCTACTGTAGCCACACTGGCCTCTTTGCTGTGCCTGGACAATCCAGACACTCTCTTGCCACAGGGCCTTTGTACTTACTGACACCCTTTCCCCAGATCTCCACGTGGCTCACTCCCTCACCCTCTCCAGGTCTTTACTCAAATACCACCTTTCCAGTGAGATGTTCTCTGACCACCTTCTCTAGAATTTCAATAGCACTCACTCCCCCCAACTTTTCCTACCCCCATCCTTGCTTGATTCTTCCCCCATAGCACGTATCACTATACAGCATGTTAAACATGTTACTTTTCATCATGTTCAACTGCCTGGTCACACCCAATAGAATATTAGATTCATGAGGAGAGGGATTGCCTCTGTTTTGTTCACTGCTATGTCTTCAAGGCCTGGAATGATGCCTGGAACATAGTAGGTGCCTAATGGATCTTTGTTGAATGAAGGAAAGGGACAGAAGGACCTCGGATCCCTGACCTTATGGAGCAGACATATCACCTCAAGCTCAGAGAGAACCACTGTTTTAAGTTCCTTTTTACGTTCTCCCTTTGTTACAGCAGCCAAACCAATACTCAACTAATGCAGGGATAGTGATTCTCTCTTCAGCAGAGGTGAAATGATGCCCCACTACAGCATCATCCTCAACTTCCAGCGGGTGCTCTTCTGAAAGGGGATACACTGGTGGCTAAGACAGACAGGGCCCTCCCCTCACAGAGTTTACATCTGAATAAAGAGGAAGGCACTAATCACATAATCGCACCAACAAATAACAAGTTGCAAGCAAGTGAGACAAAAGAGAGGTGGCAATGGGAGCCAACGTAGGGAAGACCTGACCTGCTGGGAGGGCTGATGTGTGAAAGGTGAGGAAGCCTTTCTTTGGGAAGGAGGAGAGGGAAAAATCTCCCAGGCAGAGCGGACGGTATATGCCGAGTCCCTGGGTTGGGGGAAGTGTGGCAAATGTGAGACTGAAGGAAGCCTGCTGGCTGGAGCAGACTGTGGGGGACGGGTGAGTGCTGTCTGAAGGAGCCCAAGAGGAAAGAGCTGAGGAGTTTTGACTTCTTATCACAAACAGTGCAAGCCCAAGATGTGCTTTAGGCAGGAGGGCAGGTGGCATGACTGATATCCGCCTCCTGGCTTTCAGAAACGCCTCTGGAACCCTCCTTTGTGCCTCTCTCTCCAGCCGAGTGGCTCCTCAGTCTCCCCTGAGAAGAGGAAAGCCTGGAAACCTTCAGAATGTGAGCCTTGCTCCTGTTACAGCTCTTTTATTGGGCTCCTCACAAATCAGTTGCAAGAACTTGCCCTGGAGACAACAGGATGTAAATGCAGGCGACGTGGAATTGTAATAACATAAACATTATGAAACAATGCAAACCAGTTGGGCCCCCTGTGGAGAAATAATCCCCATGCTCCTTTCTGAATTGTCTTTATGGAAATTTCATAAAATTTGCCATTATTAGAACTGAGTGCCAATTATTTCTTTCTTTGGTTCATCAGTTGTGGGAAGAACATTAATTGCTTTCTCCTTCTTTTCTGGAGTTCATCAGGTAGGAAAGAGGCAACAAGGATTGACAGGGCTGGGGCCTCTGCTGATGGAAAGAAGGCAAGAGAGCCTGTGGGACGTTATCACAGATGTGGCGTTAGAGGTGGGAGCGGCTAGGAGAGTGGTCGTGGCAGATGGGGCCACGCTAACAAGTGTGCTCAGGAAGCCGAAGTCATTACGGTGTGTTGACATAACGTTTGCCAGCTTCACAGGGGCCATCATTGTAAATTAGATTTAATATTGATCAGGCCATTCACAATCAGGGCCAGGAGAAAATTGGACACAGAGTTCTTACTCAGAATTGGCTCTTAAGATTCTGCTTTCTAATTACCACAGAAGCACAGAAATCCAGGGCCTGTCTGGCTGACCCAGCGTGGCAATAACTGCTCTCCTGTTCCCTGAGGGCAGGGCAGGAGTGACAGCAATTTCCGCTGTCTTTCCCTTTTCTCTCCCAGGCTGGCTGTGCGGCAGCAGAAGAGAGAGGAAGGGGTGAGAGGCAGGTTGTGGCAAAGGGGGCAGAGGGATTTCAGGGTACAGATGGCTGCACTTCTCTTCTCAGTTGTCACTTCAGAAAGCTGAGAAACTTTTTAAAGCAATTTGGTTGTCCCATAGTCTAAATAAATAAAAATAGCCATTTTTTTAAGTTCATTCGGGGTTAGGAGTCTGGAGAAAATGCCAATAGTATCTCCCACCACCACCAGCCTACCTCACCCTTCGAGGCGGCATGGTGGACAAGCCTGGGTTTGAATCCTGACCTTGACACTCTGCACTATCTGACCTTGGGCAGATGACTTGACATCTCTGCACTTCAGTTTCTTCTTCTATAAAATGGAAATCATGAGACTACATACCTCAAAGGGTTGCTGTGAGGACAAAATGGATGATGCATTAATTAGGCATTCAGCTAATATCATATATATTTTTCAGTACTATTATTGTTATATGCTTATTGTTGCCCTTATTATAATATGGTTTGTCCTATTAGACAAGAATACTAATACTACTAATACTAATAGGAGCATGACATCTAACTTTTTACTTTAAAAACAGTAACTGGCCAGGACAACTCCAAGACAAGTATCAGAAAGCAGCCCCAGCACACCTGTGCTTCTCTCTACCAACCCCAGCTCCAATCCAGAGGCTTTCAGAACCCTTGAACTTCAAGTTTCTCATTTTTACATCTTTTCCCTGTGAGCTTCAGGTGGACCTGATAATTCTCAAGACTTATCCTCACCTTCTGTGGACTTCCCAGGCAGGCGACGTGCTGGAATCAGAGATCACGTCCAATTTATCTTTGGATCTCTTGACATCTTACACAGACCTTGGCCCTTAAAAGCAGGGCCAGAACTAGGGTGAAGCAAGGAAGGTTCCTTGGGCATAAAACCTAAGGCTGTAATTACTCTCAGGCACCAGCTCTACACTTTCACTCTCACTACACTGAGAATGAGCACTTCCTTAAATGTTGTGCCCTAGAAGCCTCACTTGAGTCACCAGGGTCCTGGCTCTGCCTAGAAGAGATGCTTTATCAAGATGACATGAACAGATGAATGATAAGAAAAGGATCTCCCAACTGTTCTATAATGCAAACTCCCAGCCCTGGGGCCCCAGATGCTAGTAGTGCTCATTTGCTGGCCTGGATATACGTGGGAAGAGAAGATTTTGAGACAAAAAGCTTTTAGAAATCTGCTCTACCAATAAGAAATGCAAAAGTACTCATTTTTAAAAATCTAAACAGCAGTCCCAGGTTTATCTTACCTGCAAAGAGTTCTTCCTCTTAACGTCATGGAGTTATTTATTGGTCTTCAGAATTAATTACAAAATTCAAGTCCAACCAGAAACACCTGCTGCCCTTTAGGAAGGCTAACCAAGGAACTGAAAGAAAACAGGTCCCAGGAGCCTTAGCTCCCCATTTATTAATTTACAAAGTCTGCTTCCCCCTGCTCCCTCAAACAATTTCCAGGAAGAGTCAGGCAGGTCTAAAATCTCTGTAGGATTTTACTCTCTGTCCCCCAGGACTATTTCTTGCACAACCGACACCTTTCCATAGGAAAAAAAAAAATTATTTCCCTTTGACTGTAACCTCTCATTCAATTCCAGCCTCTGCCTTCAACTACACAATCTTTCTGCCCTTGAAGCCATAAACTGTCTAATCCATCCTTCCCGCTTCTCATTTTAGTGAGCTCATCTACTCTTGGACACTAAACTGCAGTTGTGGAATTTGTTTATGGAGTAAGACCACGCACTAAAAATGTTCAGAATTTTATCATAAGCACAAAGCACATGATAAAATATGTGCATATAAAAAAGCATCCAGATGATGACATACCACTAAAATCTCAACCATTTGTTGTGCATTTACTATGTGCCCAAACTTCTTTCACTTTATCATGCTACTAATTAACTCAGTTTTCTCTCCTATAAAATGTGCCATGTGAACTGATTTAAGTTACCTTATTTAAATTTGAAGGCATCCATTGCAGTGCTACTCGGGTTGCTGAAGCTCTGAGGAGCCCAGGGCCTGACTTAGTTACACACACTGCAGTGGACATCTACCATTTTTCCCTACCCAGCATCCATTCCCCTGTTTCTGGAAACACTGGCCCAATTTTCTTTTAGAAACCACCTTTCCTCCTCTCTCAGATCGTATGCACGGGGTGGAACTCACCCCTTTGGTTTCAAAGATGGGTATGGGTCATAGATCTAGCCAATCCGAATGATGCACATCTTAGCCCCTGTGACTGCCCATGTGTGCACATGCAGTGAAAGCCAGAGTGATGGAATACAGACCCAGAACATTAGCTGGAGAAATTATCCTTCTCTGCAAAGGATGGCCATCAGCTGGGAGTTACTGAATGGTCACTTTGCTTTCATGCAGGAAGACCCTGCCTGTAGAAAGTAGACCTGGAGCTGGGGCAGAAAGATTCCGGAACACCTTAGGTGCACTTCTGGAGCCATCTATGCCAGAAGTTGGACTCTGCAGTTACATAAACCAATTTGTTTTCACTTAAGCCAATATGTGATATATGAGACAGTCATTCATAATAATCTAAAGCAATGATTTAAATCAATTGGAGGGTAGTGACTTCCATAATAATGCAACTACTTGGCCCAGACCAGTCCTGCCATTGTCTTCACAGTCAGATCTGCCAGGCATGCACCCAAGTGATCAGTCCAAATTGACCCCAAAACAGGCTACTGTAAGTATCTTCATTCATTATCCCTAAATATGTGGGGGGGGGGGTGGCATGGAATAGATCCCATCCCCTTTCAGAGAGAGAAATGTAGTGCAGAGGACATCAGGTTTTTGACAATTCCCTCCTGATGGAACTGACCTGCATTTAAGAAAGCAAGTTTCTGCCCTCCAGTTAAATACTTGAGTGGCAAGAACAAGGGCCCAAAGACAGGGGTGTTTTATTTTGCACTCCAGAACGGTGGAGATGAGGTGAGCTGCACCTTCACACCCAGAAGCTGCAGAAGCTAATGAAAGCTGAAATGAGCCAGGAGCCGGCATGCTGGGCCAGTGGAAATGGATGAACTCGGGAGAGTGGCTGCCGCAGGGAGCTGCTCACAGGCAGCCATCTCTAATTGTATGAGCAATGACGCTGACACTGCGGGGGCTGGAGGCTTGGCAGAAGTCGAATGTTGCTTAAATGAGACTGCACCGAGTTTTTAAACTTCTCTCTTGGTCAATAAGACCTGACTGGTCCATTTACATAAATCCTCAGCCCACAGAGCAGATTCCATGAGAAAGCTCTGGAAGCACCATGATAGCTAAGGGCACAATAGCACTATTAAAGGACCTGCAGGCGTTTGTAGCTCAGCCTTCTCTGATGTGCCTACCAGATTTCTGGGTTCTATTTGGGTTCCTCTAAATGCAAATGCTTCTTCAAACTGAGGCATCTCCTGCTGAACAGTGCTAGGGAGAGGCAATGTTGGACCACGTAGCACATTTTTAATGATGTGGAACAAAGCTTTAATCACCATATTATTTACAAGATAATGTCTTCCTTGCATTTGGTTTAACAGCACTTTGTCCACAGCTTTCATCAAAACAACTACCCATCTGACTTATTGGAAGATTATATTAAATGTCAGAAGAGCTCCCTAGACTCATAAAGTGCTTCCTCGCCAATCAGGATTTTAATTTTGGATAGGGAAATAATAAATACAATAATTATTGAACACTGTGACATTAGCTGATAAAGATACCCGCGCTTCCCTTGAATTATCAATTTCACATTGGCATAAAAATAGATCAGTGACAATTTAATCCCACATCTGGTGACCTTTAAGTAATGTTGTAACACTTCACAGGTTTGTCATTAGAATGTCATCCGCCTTCTCTCTGAAAGAATGATACCTAAATGCTTCATTTTAGAACTGTCTTCAAAGTTTGCTAATGTTTAATATCTGGTAACAAATCTAGAGACGTATAAAAGACCCATACCAGGCAACTCTGTCAAAAGCAATTTTTAAAATAATCCTATTATAATTTACCATATAAGAGAGATTGGGTAGTCAAAAAGCCATAGAACCATGATATACATTGTGTTCACGGGGAGACTCGCTCATAGCCATCCCCTCCTGGTGGGTAAGTATGTTGGTGCCAGCACTGGGGGTGTCCATTGGCTGAATCCAGCAAGAATTCAAATGTACGTCTCTTCCTACTCAACAGTTCTACTTCTAGAATCCTAGTCTAAAGAAATATTTATACATGGGCACAAAAGACTGTTCATTACAGCACTGTTGGTAATATCAACCATATCCAAAATTGTAAACAACCTAAATTTACTTCAAAAGAGGAATGCCTTTAGTAACAGTATTCATTTTCACCTCTGAATACACTGTCATGGCACCTATCCCATTGTAGTATCTGTTTCATGGTAGGCAATTAATACGTATTAACTAGAAATTTGCTCTTGCCAGTTTAGTAATTATAACCAATAAATACTTTTTGATTTTGTTTGTTGAGATAATTTTTCAGATTATTTATCCAACAATTCATTCATTTATTCTTGTAGTCAGTTAACAAATACTTACGAAGGTCTGTACCATGTGCAAGACAATGTTCTAATTGCTAGCTTAAGTGGGGTTAAACTGGTGAATAAAAATAAACCGTCCAATCCTCAAAAATAAATAAAAGAGGAATGCTTAAATAAATTGGTATACCTGCATAATCGTGTACGATGCAGTCACTAAAAAAGAATGAGCTACCAGACATACTGACCTAGTAAGTTCTTCGTGCTGTGCCGTTAACTCCACATCCAACTTATCAAGACATCTTCTTGGACTCGTTTCAAACTATGACCAGAATCCAACCACTTCTCACTACCTCCCATGCTCCCACCCTGATTCAAGGCATCACCATCTCTCATTTAAATGACTGCAGTAACCTCCTAACAGGTCTCCCGCTTCTACCTTGTCTCCAAAAAGTCTATTATGAACACAGCAGCCAAAGTGATCTTTTCAAATGTAATTCAGATCTAGTCTCTATATCAAAACCTTATAGTGACTTCCCATTTTACTCAGCATAAAAGACAAAGTCCCCACAATGGCGTGAGGTCCTACCTGATCAACTCATTCCCTCCACCCCAACAATTACTTCTATGACTTCATATTCTCCTACCTGCCCCCCTCCAACCCTTACTCACCCTGCTTTAACCTGACTGACTTTCTCTCTGTTCCTCAATCAAGCAGAGTCCTCAGGGCCTTTGCACTGGCTGTTCTCTCTGGAAAACTCTTCCCCAGACACCCACATGTTCACTCCCTCACCTCCTTCAAATCTTTGTTCAAATACTACCTTCTCAATAAGGCCCACCTTGACCACAATGTGTAAAAACAGCAAAGGGTCATCCCCCTGGCATTTCTAACCCCATTTTCCTTGCTGTCCTTTTTCTTTCCACCATAGCACTTATCTTCTAATCTACCACATAATTTATCTGCTGCTTATCAGTTGCTTACTGGCTACCTACCCCTCTCCCCACTAGAATGTAAACACCAAAAGGGCAAGGATCTTTACCTGTTTTGCTCACCAGTGTATCCCAAGAACCTTGAACAGTACCTGGCACATAGTAGATGCTCAATAAATATTTGCTGACCAAATGAATGAATGGACATAATAAAATTATGTTCATAATAAAAATGATTTACCAAGCACTGATCTCCTTATAAGCACTAAACTAAGCACTTCATATATATTATGTCATCTAATCCTTACATCAATTCGACAGAAAGGGCAGGAGAGAGGGTAAGGCATTATAATTCCCATTCTGTAGCTGAAGAAAATGGAAAACCAGAAGGTTAGCCCACGAAGGTTACACTCTAATAAGCAGCAGAATGAATCAGGGGAGGGGAAGAAGATTTGCTTGCAAGTCTGTCCACCTGCTAAATGGGAGATCTTGACCACTTTGCCTTATTGCTTCTCTGATCGCAGCCCAACCAATTAAAAAGCTACATGTCCACTCAACTTCTTGTTCCATCCTTTTTTAGGTTTCCATAATACCTACTATTTAGATGAACGTCACTAAATTGAACATGCTTTAACTTTGTATATATAAAAATTAAGTGTGGTCCTGGGTAAGATAATGGATGAGGTCATGAGTCTTTAAGTTTCCTTCAAGCTTTGTGACTTTATCAATATTAAGTTGCAAATCACGTTTTACTTCTGGGAGTGGTCTTTTGGTTTGTTTATTTTTGCTGTGAGGGACTGTATCTCTCCCTCTTGCCCAACTGTTAGCTTTAGTCATAAACAGCAATCAGTGGAATATGAGGGTTTTTTATGAGATAGTTCATTCCAATGGGGTATTCTTTGGTATTCTGGAAAATTTTTAATGTTAGCAAATTTGCTTTTGGATTTGCAAATATGATTTTGTTCTAGATGCTCCTGTTTCATGAGTGAGATTAATTTAGTTAGGACATTGCTAAAAAAAAAAAAAAGGAAAAGAAAAAAAGACTCTTTAAAATTTAGTATAATATGTCAATAAATAATTTCTCTCCCATAAACTAAATGAGTTCTGGTTTAAAACAAAAAAGAACTTGTAAAATATCTAGAATCTAGGTGGTAAAATTAAATTGGAATTGGAATGTTTTAAGGAGGAAACACCCTCACTGATTTTTTTAGAACTCTTCTAGGATCAGTGATGTTAATCCCACACTCTCAACACTGATTTGGAGACCTCACTGCGTGGGTAACAAAGCAGACTCTGTGGGTGCCCCACCCATATCCTTCTGAGCCATATCACTTCCTACATACAGCCTGATTTCTAATGGCCAGCATCCATATCTTTTGCTTGAGAAGTTTCTTAGGCCTCCTAAGCCTCTTCTGTCCAAGCACACAGGCCAGAGTGTCAAGAAGTGTATACCCCTGGGAACAGCTCTCAATTACTGGGGATTAGTATATAAAGACCCCAGCTCCCTCAATCCATAGGATGACTCTGGGGTGCCTCTCCTACACTGGCTCCTAGTGTAGCCCAGTGAAGCTCCAGTGGCCACCTGTCTTACCATATGTTCTTTATTTGTGCCTTCCTTTTCCTATCTCATTTCTCTACTCCCTAACCACTGTTTCCTGGGACCATCTCCCAAGTAATTTACTTGCATTTGAATCTGCTTCTGGGGGAACCCAGACTGAGACAGCTTCCTTCATTTGGGGCTTAGCTGTAGGTCTAGGGAATAATAATAATATATCCCTTCCTTCTTCAGCAAATATTTATTGAGTACTTACCTTGTTCCAGGCATTGTTTTTGTCACTGGGGATCCAGCAGTGATCAGATAAACAAAAATCTCTGTCCTCGTGGAGTTTACATTCTTGTGGGGGAAAATAATAAACAAAATAAAAATATATTGTAAGGCAGATTATGATAAGTGCTACGGAGGAAAACAAAGCCAAGGAGTGGAATAGGGAGTACCAGACGTTGAGGTGTGCAATTGTGAAAATGTGGGCAGTGAAGCCCTGACAGGAGGGTGAAGTGTGAATAAGGACCTGAAGCAGGTGGGGAGCAAGCCAGGAAGGAAGAGTGCTAGCCTAGGCAGGAGGAAACAGGTACAGAGGGGGCCAGGCCTGGAATGTTCTGGAACAAGCAGGGTCTCTGGGGCTGGAGCAGAGTTAGGAAGGAGAAGGTGACAGGAGATGAGTCATTTTTGTTATTGTTGCTATTTGTTGTCAGTACCACTGCTTAATAGGCTTCTTTTGCTTCCACATTTTCTTATGAAAATTATAGTGAGGTTGGAAGGTTTCTCAGTGAACACCCATGTATTCACCACCTGAATTCTACCATTTTGATATGCTTGCTCTTCCACACATCTATCCTTTGACCCATCTATCAAGCCATCTTTCTAATGCATCTCAAAGTAAATTACAGACATTTAACAAACAGTCATTATACAGATATTGTTTCTAAAGCCGACAACAGCCTTGCAAGGTGGATGCTATATCCCCATGTTACAGATGAGGAGCCAGAGACCCCGAGAGGTTGAATAGCTCAGCTAAGGCAATAACACAGGCACTGGCTCGGTGATTCTAGTCCAGCTTTGCTCAATGCCAGCGCTCACATCTTTTCCACTAATAACACACTTGCTGCTCTTGGCCAACAGATTAATGCTGAAGAACAGACAAGGAGTTGATAAGTAGCTCTGCTCTTCTCTGCAGGGAACTGTTTCCCCTTCCCTATTTCCTCTGCATCTGAAAGGTGGAGATCCAGTGATTTGCTGGTGAATGTTTACCAATCAGCTCTTTGGATGGGGGGGTTGGAGAGAAGGGGGAAACCCCAGCTTGCAACATTTGCCAGTTCCTGAGATATAAATACTCCTACCATGGCGATCTTAAGCCACCAACCCGACATCAGGTTGCAAGCTCTTGTGAGCTGGTGCAAGCCGGCTCCAGCAGAGCATTGCAGTTTTTCAGTCTTACACTGTGGATGACAAGTACCACTGGCCCTTATGACCAGCATCAGATTCAGGATCAGAGCCCAGGGCCTGCACCCAGTGCTCAGTAAATACAAGGGCTGGTGGTGAGGATAGAGATCTGCACCTTTCCACCCAGGCCCACGCCCAGCATCACACATCTGCTCACACATATGCACACACACATTTTCTTCCCAGGGTGGATGATAGTGCATTTGAATAATGAATACAGGACACTATATATAACACACTTGTATAAAGCAAACTTCTCCACAGAAAGTTACTAAACCCCTTTCTCCATGTAATTTCTAGCCCTTGGTCTACTGTTCTTGCTTTCTCTTTTTCACCATCCCTGCTCCTCCCTGCACTGCTGACCACGCTTTTCTTGGGCAAGAACACTCATGGTGTGCCTGATATCAGAGAACACCATATTTTACGTGGGTTGAGGTTATAAATCACATAAAAGACAGACACTCTGCCTTCAGAAGCTTGCCTTTCCCTCCTCCTCCTTGAGCTTCCTTTCTTGGCTGAAACATTCGCTCACCTTCAAAGCATCACCCAGAGCTGCCCCGGTCGAGGTTCTGCCTGTTTCTTTTCATCATGCCATCATGCCACCTGAAAGCCTAGTTCTTTTTATCTCCCTGCTTCTCCTCACCCTGACTGCTCTCTACCTTCTTCTCTCCCTCTGCAGCCTTTCCCCAGGGGCCTCACACACTTAACATAACATACCTGATCCCGTCACCTAAAGCCCCCTGTCTTCCAGACCTGGCTGAGGCTGCTTGCACCGACTTTGGTAGGTCAGTTCAGCATTACAGACAGGCTTTTCCAAATTGAATCCCTTAATCATTTCCTCCTTCCCCACCTCATCCCACCTCTCACCCAAAATCCCACCCCCTGACATACTCTTGCCCCATGCAGGCCACATCCCTATAATTCTGTAGTGCAAATAACAATTATTGCTGGCAGAATCAGCATGAACAAAATCTGACACTTAACGACTTCAAGGCATTTTTATAGTACAGCAAATCCCATTACCATGCAACAAAGAACAGCTAATTGTTAAGAATTAATAATGAGAAATAAGTATAGATAATGGTTTAGCTGACACTGTCATATACACTATGTTCTGAAATATTTGCTCCTTTGGGTTGTGAATGTGCTATTTTTGTCACTAATAAGCCTATAGAAGCCTTGTGGAAATGAGAAGCTTCCTCAAAGAAAGTTATGCATTCTGAGATTTCTGTGATAAGGGGAAGGGGTCAATGTGCCTGTAGTTTCTGTGCTTCATTAAAATTCTGCTTTCGTACTGCATAATGTGAGTAATATTAATTTTCTAAACATTCGTGTACAGCAGCTGCTAACTAATTTCCATAACAGTGTTCCTATTCTACAGGCATTTTAAAAAGGGGAAAGGAGATGACTGCTGTATGCCAAAAAGAAAGGCTCATCCTAACCCACTCTGAATCATTCAGACCAAAAGAAGGACCACATTAGGAATGCTGGCACTCCACCCACGAAGATGTCTGGGATTTGACAAGCTGCCTGGGACCCAGGGCTGACATACATGGAACGAACTGTGGGCTTATTCACAGGGTTGCATCCTTCTCCTAACACCTCCGTGATGGCCCAGTTCATGTAACCTAGACTGGCTAATAATCTGGGAATGTCTACAGCCCCGAACAGACTCAACGCTAGCTGCTCCCTTCCTGTCCTGGTTGGGGCCACTGAAGTCTCAGTGAGACAGGTTGCAGTCACAGCTGCCCAAGCTGCTTTGGGGAGGGCTACCCCTGGCTTTCAGGGGCTTGCCTCAGCTTCCTTCAGAAAACACTGAGAGGCCCAGGCTCACAGTCAGAATATAATTCTAAGTGTTCTCGTTATACACATTCTCAGTCTGGACTTCTGTTTTCTGACAAGATGAAGAACAAGTAGTGTCATGAACTTGAACAATTAAATCTCCCTTTACTCTCTCCATCAGTCCTGTTCTTTTGGAGATATCATCCAGTATTGCATCCATTCACCTTTGCAACCCATCTTTACCTTCATACTCTAGCCCCAACTTGTCTCTTTAGCCTTACCGTCCACTTCTCCTTTCCAAGTGCGCAGCAATCCCACCACATCGGTCTACTTGACCACTCCCCCTAAAAAAACCACATCAAGTCACTCCTCCAAGTCTCTTCTCAAGCTGTCATCTCTGGCTAGATAACCCAACCTCTTCAATCCCAGTAAAACTTTACTTTTTATCCTTTTCTAATCACACAAAGTTATTCACCTCCATTTTCAAACTGTCCTCACCTTTTGTCTAACTTAGCACTTGTCATGACGTTGGTTGGTTGGCGGATTGGTTGGTTGGTCAGTTATATGCAGATCTGTTTCCTTTGTATCTTTGTGACCCTGAGAATCCATGAGCCTGGGTTTTACCCATCTTTATACACACTGTGCTCATAACATCATAGGGACTAAATAAATCCTTATTGAATGGAATTTACCCTCAAAATGAGCCTGCACGGGATATGTAAAAATAGGTGACCATAAATTTTGCCAAGTCATATACACGCATAATTAGAGCCAGCCCGTGTAAAACTAAGTAAACTTGCTCCTATTCTGTAGGTCTCCCATTCAAAAAATGGCTACTGTTTACCAATCAATTACCATCCATATAGATTAGCTAGTGAGGGTGCTCCAGAAAAACAGAACCAACAGAGTACGTGTATGTATATATCTGAAAAAGAGATTTATCGTAAGGAACTGACTCACGCAATTATGGAGGCTGAGAAGCCCCACAATCTGCCGTCTGTAAGCTAGAGACCAGGAAAGCCAGCGGGGTAGTTCCAGGCTGAAGCCAGAGGCCTGACACCTGAGAGCTGATGGCTCCAGTCCAAGGCTGGAGGTCTGAGAACTAGGAGCACCCACGCTGCAAGTCAAAGTCCAAAGGCTGGAGAAGACCAATGTCCAGCTCAAGCCGTCAGAAAGAGGGAGAGTGAATTCTCCCTTCCTCTACTTTCTTGTTCTATTCAGGCCCCAACAGATTGGATGAGACCCACCCACGTTGGGGAGGGTCACCTGCCTTACTCACTCTACCGATTCAAACGCCAACCTCATCCAAAAACAACCTCACAGTCACACCCAGAAATACCTGTGCCAAATACTTGTGCACCCCGTGATTTAGTCAAGTTGACACATAGAATTAATCATCACAGTGTTTTTTATGTAGGTCAATGCTAATCCTCACCAACAACCCTACAAGATATGTACTATTATTGTCGCATTTAAACAGATTATGAACTGAAGAATCAGAGAGGTGAAGTCACTTGACCTAAGCCACACAGCTAGTGAGTGGCACAGCTAGTGAGGGACTCACACCTGAGTCTGGGTAGCTCCAAAGTCTGTGCCCCTGCCATCCCATCTACTAAGTCTTAGCACAAAAAGGCTACCCCTGCTACCTCACTTCACAAAGCAGTCCAAAGGAAAAATCAGGAAAACAGCTAAGAGAGGAGCTGCTCCTTCCCACAGGCTCTACTTCTCAGGGCGGTGTGGACAGAGCTACTGGAGCCCAACCACAGTAAGTAAATGCTGAACGAACACTGTTGCTGCAGAAAGGGCATCATGGAGATTCATACAAGGCTTGCCAGCCCCCAGGAGAAGTGGCATCTATTTTCATGCTGGACATTTTCCCCTGTGTTCTCTCTTCCACTTTCCTGACCCATCCTCCACCCTCCTGAGTTGGCTCCACTACTCTCATTCTGCTCTCTGTTAACGTGAAATTGTTCCTTCCCCCTTTCATATTTCAGCACTTACACAGTCAGTCCCCAGAGTCTCTGCCTTCTCAAAAACTGTCAAAATCATCCGAGATACAAAATTGAAACAATAAACCAAAATGAGAATGCAAGCCAATAGTGAAAACTCCCCATATGACAACAGTCAGAAATGCAAAATTACTGTTCCCAAGTCTGCTATCATTGAGGATTCTATGACTAAATTTTTTGCCTTAATTCTAAATGTGGTACTGGCCTCAACACACACTAAAATGGGCAGGAACGTTCTGCAAACAATCTCTCAGAAGCCAAAGAAGCAACTGATGTTACTCTTAACATCAGAGCTTCAAAGTCATCAATAGAGTCAGAACAAGACTAGGTTCCAAGTAATAAAAGTGAGAGATGGACTCCATGGTCACCTGGTGAAATCTCTATAGGTCTTGACCACTAACTGAGAGGTGTTGGATTATTTTATTTTTTTAATTGGGTGCCTTTTTGAAATACATAATTTAAACACCCACCCAAAAAGCACCTCAATGTGAATGGCAAAGAGTCAAGAGCTAAAGAATGGTGGCTAACAAACAGTTAGATTCAAAAGATCAGGCATTTGCTCGGCTAAAAATGTGCCTGAAGGAGAGATGGGTCAACTTCACGTAAACTGTAAAGGAGACCAGCCCAGGGATTCTTGAAAGAATATCCTCAACACAAAAAGTTTCCCCAGCAGCTGGCACAGATTAGACACTCAATATATGTTTGCTGAATGAACAAATGAATTTACAGTTAAAAGAAAATGAAATGTATTTTAATTTTATAAATTAAGTTTTTAAATTTTAAATATAAATTTAAATTTTTAATATAAATTAAATTATAAATTTTATTGTGTATAAAATAATCAGTGCTTTCAGTAACACATTTCAAAATCTTGCAATAAAGTTTATTAAGAATTCATACATACCTAGACAGAAGGAACAGTAAGATGACAACTAGATATGTTCTTTAAATTCTGCTCAACAACAGGGTTTTGTGAATTTACTGTGTCCCCAGGAGCCATACACAAGACTATGGGGGGATACTGAGGCAGATTGGAGGTGGTCCCTGCCATCGGGATGACCACCTGGTGACGTTCCCTCAAGCAGGTGTGGCAGCAATTCCAAAGGAGCAGCCCCTGCCCAACTCTATATCCCCATTATCCCTCACAGGGCCTTATGTTTCACCATTGAAGATTAATTCCTTCAGATCTTGAAGGTTAATTGATCTCTTAATAAAGGTTAAATACTCCTGGGATGGGTACCTTCTTAGGCCATTATCACCTGAGACTGGGCCCGAGCACTGGATGTCAGCTAGCCGAGAGCATGCTAGATAGAGGATGGAGGAGCAATGGGGGAAAGGTTTCAGTACTGAAGACACAGAGAAAGGAGGCACCTGAGAGCATCCTTGATTTTCTTCATTTGCAATTTCCTCATTTTTCCCGTGTCCTAACCACTTGAGACCGGCACAGAAAATTCATACAGGACTGCATCAACACCCCCTCCACCACGACATCCTCTGAAATGCCTTCTCCAGTTCCTCGTCACTGGGTTTCTGGGCTCAACACCTGAGCCAGTTCTCATAATAACAGGCCATGCTCACTGGGTGTTTCACCTGTGCTGGCCAGTATCCTAAGAGCTTTACAAGAATTATCTCCTGTAAGCCTCACAAACCATTCTATTCCTATCACACAGGTGAGAAAATGGGGGGGGGTCAGAGAAGTTAAGTAACTTGTTATGATCACCTAGATTTAAATTGCAAAACCAGGATTTTAAATTTAAGTCCAACTCCAGACCCGAAGTTCTTAACCTCATTACTATAATGCCCCGTAACTTAGGCTGAAATTATTACAATAGCCCTATTAGACAGACCTAAGAAGCAATGGTCCCATTCTAACCTAAATTCAAGGTCCAGTTCAACTGAGGAAGCTTGGACCTTAGTGTCCTCACCTGTAAAACAGAGTTAACAAAATCTCACGTGAGATCAAGTGAGGATCAGATGAGTTCATGAAGAAAGTGGCCAGGGTAAATATTCTGCAAAGAGCAGCTATAAAGGCATAAACTCCCTGCCTAGGCTTCTTTGTTCTGGTAATGTTCCTCTTGGACTTTAGGGGTCGCTCAAGCCTCCACTCCCTGCCTCACGCCCTGAAGTTGTCAGTGTTCTCAGCCTGACTGTGCATTTAAATCTCCCAGGGATAAACACATACACACATGTGCGTGTTTCTTTATATATACATATGTGTGCACATCTGTGTACATATGTATACATAGGTATGTGTGTATATATAAATACATGTCCAGGGGTGGGGCCTGGACATTTATTTTTTAGAGTCACCCAAGTGACTCTAATGTACAGCAGGGTTAAGTGTCACAGCAAACGAAGAACTGATAGAAAGGGCCAGTGACTTTTTGGAGTTGAAGCAACAAGGAAATGGATGTTTCTGAGCAAGAAATTAAAAGTTAACTAGAAATTAAAAGTTCTAGTGCCCACTTGGCAAGGTTCCAAGTTCAGAATCTGTTCTTTGGCTCCTCCATTTTGGACTCTCCCTCTTTATAGGAGCCCTCTCTTGGCTTACTAGTAAAAATCCTAGCCATACTCAGGTCCTGGACCCTGAGCTTGACTCTGCCCCCAGGGGCCACCTTCCCACAGCCTAGATTCCCTGACATGAGGCCCTGATGACCACTGGGACATGACCCTTTCCTTGGTGCTGTCTTCAGCTAGCCCTCTTTAGAGGTTGAGGCAGTCCTCAGATGCCATGCCCTCCACCACCACGGATGACCTTCCAGTATCAGCCCAAGCAGGCAGGACAGGTGTCCCACTTCTATCCACCCCACAAGCATGACAAGGACCAGCTCAATCTTGCTTCAGGTAAAGTCCCCTTTAAATCCTGGGCTGAGACAAGACTCCTAGAACCAGGGTCTCTTTCCCCAAAAGCAAAAATAAACACATATTAGACTTTGTTGATGACTACTGCAGGATGATCACACACTCACAATTCAAAACCCTGTCCTCGTCCACCCTGAGTTCAGCTGACAAGGCCATTCCCCTGCCCCAGATGGACCTGCTGCCCTCATAATGCAGGATTCAAATATTCCCTCCCCTACTCCCTCTCCAGGTTCTTCAGTTCCTCATTCATTGTTTTCCCAAACTATGAAAGACCCACAGAGGAAAGCATGCTCACTACCCACCCTGCTCTGAATTAGGAATCCAAGCAGTTAATAAATTACCTGGTTATAATTAAGAGCCTCACATTTTTTTTCGTAAGAGGTGAAACGATGCCCCCCTTTACTCACATACTTGTCACTCAAAGGGGACTGAGCATATAGTCACCAAACTTGGCAACATTTCACTCTGAGACTGAAAACAAACATGATAAATTTCTCCTCCAGAGATAATTCTGGTGATATGTATAGGCCACTGAAAATGAGAATGTTATGACTTTAGTGCTGTGATAATATCTGGTAGTAATTATATTAACAAGGGAAATTACAACCCTTTTCAGCAATTTCAGCTCATACCACCCACATGAATAGTGGGCAGAAGCAAAAATGCTGAAATGGCGCTAGTAAAATAGAAGGAGCAATATTTGCTGAATTTAGAACCTACTTTAATCACTTTTTTTAAAGTATTGAGTTCCTACTATGTGCCAAGCACCATATGAGCACAGCAGGGAATGAATCCAACATAGCCTCTAATCTCAAGATGCTTACCACGTAATAAAGGAAATAAGGTATGTACATAAATCAGTGTAATGCCAGGTAGGAAGTGAGAGATGACAAAAGAGGGGTACAGATAGAGTTCTATGGGGATTGAAAAGAGGAAGCTATCACTTCTAGACAAAGCTACGATGAAGCTCTGGACTGCCCAGAAATCAATCAGACACCCAGGAGGTGATGAATAAGCACTCCACAGTCTTCCAGCATCAAGGTAAACTGCAGCTAATTAACACTGGAAATTCTGCCCATTGACCTGGCCCCAGAAAATATCCACCAGAATGCTCCATAACTGGATGACCATGAAAGAAAACCCATATCCCATGGCTCCAGAAATCCTTCTGAAAAGTCTTTTGCCAAGGACATACAAACGTGTGGATTAATGAACTATAAATAGGGATTAAATGCATGAGTAAAACTCCATAATTCATTTTGAAATTTTATTGGAACCAAATTTGAGTTACTCGCTCTGTTTACCTCTACCAATTTGATTAGCTTTTGTTTCATTTCTCCCACGTGCAAGAAGGTATAGGGGATTCGAAGAGAAATAAAACATAGCCAGACCATGAAGAATCTTGGAATCTCATATAGGAGAGGAAGACATACAAAGTAAATGTAAAGATGATATGCTGTTTTATCAACATGATCTGGTGGAAGAAATAATTTTGAATCAGACAGACTTGAGCTGAATTCCTACTTTGTAGCCTACCAGCTCTGTGACCTAAAAAAGAATTATTGACTCTCTCTAGGTTAACTTTCCTTTATCTGTAAATTGTTCAAATCACAGGGCTGTGGTAAGGATTAAATAATATAGTATCATGAAAGCATTTTGTCTAGTGCCTACAAACATCTAATGAATCTGCTCAATAATATGAGTCAGAAAGCTGGGGTATGTCAGAAGGTTTTTTATAAAGACATAAAGTCATCCTCAAAGAAAGAGCTCATCTTGAAGTTGGAGGGTCCAGGAAGTCTGCATGAAGAAGGTATCATTTGAACAGAACCTTGGAGGATAGGTAGGGATTTGTCAGTATGTCATCCACTTTGGCTGGTAGAGATGAGGTGAACAGAGCTGTGCTGAGATATGACACTGGATTCTTAGAAGGCTAAGAATTTTGTATGTGAAAACACTTGACTGAGAGATTCACTCTAGACAAATCGGTAATTTAACACACATAGCCTCCAAAATACCAACCCATGTAATCAAAACTCCAATGGTGCCCGGGACAAAGGACCTACACATGGCAAAGAAGGGCAGTTCTTCCAGAACACAGAAAAAGGAAGAGCTTCAAAAAGTCAGCATAATATTTATACCATAATTTTTTTTAATTTCAAACAAAAGACTAAAAACCTTTCCTATAAATATTGAAGTAAAAAATGCTATAGTACATTGGGAAACAGAATTCAGAAGCATAACAAAGGAATAATATAATGCAATTCAATGGAGTTTACCCTGGAATTGCAAGGAATTATGGGATTAAATACTAGGAAATTTATTTATAAAATTACTTTAAGACGATAAAAAGAGAAATATGTTATCATTTCCACAGGTGCTAAAGTCATTTAATAAAATGTAATAACTATTCCTAAGTTTAAAAGAAAAAAAAAGATAAAATGTGAATAGATATATCAATATGGCAAATATATAAATATATGCATCAACATAAAAGTTATCACAATTAATGGGGAAATACTAGAAGATTCCCATTAAAGTCTGGAACAAGTTCACTTGTGCTGCTAATATTTCACATTACCCTGGAGCACCTAGATAGTTAATAAAATTTGGTACCTAAAAAAAGAAAAATCATAAAGGAGAAAGTAAAATTGTCATAATTTGTAAAAAAAGATGATTGCCTAAAAACTCAAGAAAATCAACTGAGAAACTATTCTCTTAATGTTTGTAACAAAAAGAATAAATAAGGTAGTGCTCAAAAAAAGTAATATATGGAAAGAAATAGTCTTCATGTATACACATAACAATTAGAAGAAATAGTGGAAGGAAAGACCCTTATTTACATAAGTGGCAAAAAAAATGTAAGATACCTATCAATAAACTTAACAAGAAAAGTGCAGAAGCTATACAAAACAATTTTAAAGCGCTTTTAAAAATTCCCACAAAAAAAATGATTTAAGCTAATGGAAAGACATTCCACATTCTTGTAGAAAGTCTTATCATCATAAAGTTGTAAATTTTCATCAAGTTAGTTTAAAAATTTGAACAAACCCAAAAATCTACCAAGGGGATTTCTTTTGGAACTAAAATAATTTATTCTAAAGTTCATAAAAGGAAAAAAAAGCAAGAATAGTACAAAAGTTTGGTGGAAAAAAACTGTAATGTGAGATTAGCCTTACCAATATTAAAATGTACAATAAATCTACAATAATTAAATAATATGATATAAACCATAATATGAATATGCAGATAGATAAAATAAAACAGACTAGAAACCCCTAAAAAGACTCAAATGCATATTGAAATTTAGATACACTGAAGATGATATTTCAAATCAGATAGTTCAAATCTTATCTTAAAGATAAAATATTAAGCTATACTCCTGGGACAACAGACTATCCGTTGGAGAAGAATATTGACTACTTACCTCACAATATCCACAAAAATAAATCCCAAATAGATCAAAGATTTAAAGGTGAAAATAAAACCTTAAAAGAATTAGAAGAAAAGATGGGGAAGTATTTATTTTTTATTTTTTATTATCTTCAAGTGGGGAAGACGTTTGAAGTATTAATTTTTAAATCCCAGGAGTCATAAATAAATTATTAATAAATTTGACTACATAAGAATATTTTAAATCTCTGTATGGAATAGCACAAAAAACAAAGCCAAAAAACAACCTGGGGAAAACTTTTGCAATTCACAATAAAACAAAAGGATAATTTTCCTAATATATGAAAAGCATCTACAAATCAATAAGCAAAAGATGAATAACCCAGTAGAAAAATGGGCAAAGGATAAGAACAGTTTTTACTAGACAGAAAATATGAATAGCAATGTAAATATATGAAGAGCTGTTCACCTAACCCATAATAAGAGAAATGTAAATTCAAACTACAACTAGATATTATTTTTCACCTAACATATTGGCAAAGATCACTAATGTTTGTTATATCACTCTGATAATGAGAACGTGGGGAAACAGCCATTTTCTTCTATTTCTGATGAGATTGTAAATTGCCACAATCACTGAGGGCAATTTGGCAATATCTGTCAAAAATTAAAATGCCTGCTATACCCTTCGATACAATTAGATTTCCAAGGAATTCATCCTGAAGACTCTATAAATAAAGTATGTTCAGAGATAGTCCCTTCAGTATGAAATCTTTGACGTGGGCAAAAAAGGTCCCTTTTGACGGTTTGAGAAGGCTCTATTTATCACATCCACACAATGGATTTACTAAAGAGTGCAAGAGCACCTTTATCACACAGCATCTGGCACTTAGCACAGCATAATGCAAATTATAACTCTGAACATCTGTTCATATTCTTAACACCGTTCAGGTCCCGAGGAAAAGCTCCACATTTTTTGCCCTGTGCCTTCAAACTGAAAGGCAACTCTAACCAAATATGCTAGAAATTTGTGGGTTGTGCCATTGCCAGCATCAGAAATGACCAGTGCTTTGGGGAACAGGAAAGGTGTGGGCTACAGAAGCATTTACTAAGAGCAAAGACCAATTAACTTCTTAAATGTTCCTCTCAGATAGCAGGAACGTGGTAGATTTTTGCATTCCTTTTTTTGACAATAAAGCTGATCATACATTTTCTTGCTTCATGTGTTTTGTTCTATTTATTTTAATGTTTCAGTTGTGACAGTATCCACAGAAGTTGCTGAATAACAATTGGTTGAGGAACGTTATCCAATGTAGACAACTAATAATTCTAATTCTAATTGTGGCATGATGTAGATTCCTTACAACTTGGCTACTGGATGGACTCTGAACACCAGAACTGAAAAGCTTTACTTTTATATTAAATGAAGTTTAATTTAAATTGATATATTGTACTAACACAAAAATTATCATTTTATTAATTACATATGTAATTAAATGAGATTTAATTAGATTTCAAAAAGTAAATATGCAAGAAATTTAGCTATATTCAAATTTTTACTTTTTATATTCAATCATTAAATTTTCCTTTTGCCTTTACATTTAGTGGTTATTTTAAAAGAAAAATAACTTTTCAAAGACATAAAAATTAATTTTAATTGATTGATATTTTATACTTTATTTATTTATATTTCGATGCAAACATATCCAAATTTTGTACACTTTGAATTACATGTTCAATCCTCAAATCATTATTGAAAATCTTGATTAAAATATCATACTTATTCATTTTGTTAAAATGAAAGTAAGAAAAATAAATTTTATAGAATACATAATGAATTATACGCTTTATTTTTATTATCAATCCAAATATCAGTGTATCACCAGAATACCGTGGCATGTGCAATAATAATTGAATTCCACTTTTTATATTTTGCCAAGTTTCAGTTACATAAGAAACATAGCTTTATTCACATTTTTCTATTTCATGTTACTTGTCAAAGTAATAGGGGTAGACATATTTTAGTTAATAGCTTGTGAGCTTGATTTATAACTTTTAAATATTTAGACACATTATGTGGAGGCTCCATTTGTACTAATGCCCTGAGCTCCACAAATGTTATGAGAGGGGCCGAGTGCAGCACTGCATATAATAGAAAAAAATATGAGATTCTTAATATCTATTAACGTGACACTTGCTGAATATCTTATATGTATAATTTTTAAAGGACATATAAGTGTTTGTGTGTGGCTGGGTGTGCATTATCTCTAGAATGATACACAAGAAACCCGTAGCAACAACTGCATCTAGAAAATGAAATCTTTAAAGACTATGTTTAGTTCACTGAAACGCCCCTAGGACCAGAAGAGTTGTCAGACACACAGTAAGTACTCAATAAATAAGTCTGTGTTGAATGAATGAATGAACCAATCAAGAGGGAAAATTAGCTGATAAGCACTTAACTAATTATCCTTTTGTATATACGTTGAATTTTGAACTATATACATGTTCCCCTTAATTCAGGGGGAGAGGGGAATCCAATGACCAATAAATCTTAACATTCCAAGTAGTTTTGATATTATCATCTCAGAACCAAATACCATCAGATTTTCATAACCATAATTTCTACTGTTCAGTGTCCTGAAATTGGAATTACCAGTGGACGTACAAGCGTTGTAACATCGCACTACTTTGCATATGTCTGGTTCTTTATAGTTAACCACATTCTATCACATGCACAGTGTGGCTCATTCAAGGTAAGTAGAGAAAATGTCATCATCTCTAATTTATAGATTAAAAACCTGCCCAAGTTCAAACAATGCAGAATGCTATTCACCTTCCATAGCCCACACAGTTGTTGGAAAAATATATTCATGTCATTTTTTTACATTGCTCTGGAAAGACAGCTTTGTTCTATGGAATAGGCAGCAGATTCACTTATCTAAGCGGTTGGCATCATTTACTATTATGGCATCCACTAAAGTTGAGTTTCTGGCCAGTTCCAAACTCACACTTTATGAAGAGAAAGAGGAACTGTATTTTGTCTCCCCTATTGTTTATTTTTATGGTGCCCTGTCTTTAGTAATAAATTTTGTTACACAATTGTGGTAAAATATAATAGGTTTGCCTGAAAATCCTTCTCTGCGGCGATGAAACTTTCTGAAAAGAATTCTCCTTTCCACATTTTGTTTTTCCTTTTTAACCCACTTCCCTATGACTTTTTATTTAAAACATTTCACTTTTTTAAAAAATGACTAACACATTTTTCTTAATTCCATCTTCTTTTCAACTCCCTCATCCTTTATGCGCTGTGCTTTTGTATCCTTTTATTTTCAAGTTCTTTTCATGTTTTCTCCCTTTTGTTTTATTTCCATGGGAGCTTTTATTATCATCTTAGTCTTTTTGTCTAGGCTTGTACACTGAGGCCTGACCCAACAGTGAGGAAATGAATAGGGAAAGTATCACAGCCATGTTACTGTGGAAGAGGCAGACAGGTGCAAAGGAGGGGGAAAAAGAAAAAGACTGGATGAAGACCTGATTATTTTTTCAATCTCCAGGGTGTAATATCTTTGAAGATGAAAAATAATGACATTTACAGAGGCACCTAAATAGAAATGTGACTTGCAGAACATAGAAATGCAGAGAAAACAGTTTCCTTTATTTAGAAGCTTGGTTCAGTGTCCAATAGGCTGAGTTAAATTTACTTTGAAGGCATGAGTGAGAGTATTGCCCTGCAGGGCCAAACTTGACAAATGAACTCGGTCTCTATCTTGAAACAAACTCACTAGTAAGTGAAATTCAGAATTCTGCTTGGCTTGTTTTTTAGGGTTTTTTTCTACATCTTTATTGGAGTATAATTGCTTTACAATGTTGTGTTAGTTTCTGCTGTACAATAAAATGAATCAGCTGTATGTATACATATATCGGAAGCAAGCCCATGCTCCTTAAAGATCTCCAAAGCAAGATATCTATTTAATAAATCAGTAAGAATGGTCATAGTATGATTCTCATGCAGAAAGATCAACAACCAGTATTAGAAATTTTGACAAGTAGTTGTTCCTATCTCTATTTAATAAGCATTTTCGTGTTTCAGATCTAGCTGTTTACAGGCCCTCTTCCCTCGGAGCTCATCCTGGTTTGATTTATCTTTCACCTGCCTGTCTTCCCCTGATATCGCCTGACTCTTTAGTCCATCTATAATTCTACCCCGACTATCCTATAACCCCTGGAGCATCTACAGAGCAAAAATGAACAATTAAAATAAGAGATAGATCTCTGCTAAATGGGAACATGTATATTTTATAAAGTTTTTATTGCCTTTGCAATGAAGTAAACTAAATCTGAAAATTTCATCTCACAAAAACATTAAGAGACAAACTGATGCATGTGCATGGGTGTGTCTGTGCATATGTAGGTGTAACTGTGTGTGTATATGAGTGTGTGAATGTTTCTAAATGTGTCTGTGTGTGAGTGTGCAAGTGTGTGTTATGTGTATTTGTGTCTGCCATGAAGAGGTAACAAGGAGGAAAATCAGTAAATCAGACCATTTTTTATCTACCTGGCACTAAACATCTAGTTACTTGCAAATATGTATGATTAATTTTTTTATTTAAAAAATGAAAATCTGGATGTTAAACATAAATAGCAATTGTGAATGACTTTGCCTTTGCCTTAAACGCTTTTTTTCATTCACTCCTTTTCCTTTCCTTGTCTGCTAGCTTTCACCCTCATTTTGCTTTTCCTATCTGGTGTTTCCTAGTTCTGCTCAGTTTAATTTATCCAAACGTCACACCCGATAAGTTGCTGAATTTCCCCTCCATTCCTGCTGAATTATTGTATTACTTTTAAATATCTTGCATCTGCTCTTGATTCTTCCATCTGCTTCTCTTCCTCTTTACTTTCTCATCAGGAGGCCTGGCTCTAGGTTAGAGACATTGGCCAGACACCCTTTATTTTCCATTTCTTAACGACTGACACAAAGTCCATTATCCTTTCAGACTCTCTCTCTGAAAAAGCTGGACCCAGGCAAATTTATAAAGTAGGTCAGATATGTGAGTGCCACCACGCCCACCTTAAGTACTTTCTCATTCATGTTTGTCACACTCCTGCAGAGGTACCCCGCATACTAGACCTTCCAGTTTTTTCCTTTTAACTCCCATCCTTCAAAAAGTACACATCCAATGTCCCTTTTTCCCATTACCTCACTTCTAGGAGAAATTCACTAGGAAAATCCATCAAAATATTACTCATAGACAATAAAAAATTTTCATCTTCTACAGAATGAGTTTCAAGATCTTTGCTTCTGTGTTCTGTTGTAATTGCAGGCATGTGAGGCAGACCCAGAAAAGTAACCAGCTGTAACTGATTTGAGGCACTTGTAAGCACAGTTGGCTGCTCTCTTAAACTCAAGAATTTGATGGCTAGGTCAACTAAAAAACTGGCATATGGTTGTTTGCTTGGTTAAAAATATTGTATCAATATTAAATTTCCTCAAGTTGAAAAAAAAAAAAGAATTTGATGGCATTTTAGAAAAAGAAAGGAAATTAACATTTGCCAAGCTTTTACTTTGTGCCAGACACAAGCTAAATGTCACACTCGTTTTAGTCAATGAAAAGCTAGAATACTTGCCCAAGGTAAAAAAGTCATATGGCTACAAGAAGTAGAAATGCCAGGTATAAGCCAACGGCAAAGCCCAATGCTCTGTCCACTACACCGGCTATACCCGTGCTGCTGCTTGAGCCTAGAGTTGTGGACTGATAGCTTTCCTCTGTTTTGGGTTCCAACCAGGCATCATACATTGGCACCTTTTATGTGTCAAGACAAAGCTGGAAGTGAGAAACAGCTTGGGATGGATGGTGCACTGTTACAAGAGCACAAAGTCTGGAGCAGGGATATATTCTAAGAAGGATCAGCTGGGACACCATTTTGAAGGCTTTGTAGTACTCAGACTTGACACCAAAGACACTGGGGCACCTTTAAGGGTTCTAAGCAAGGAAATGAGATGGACAGAGTTGAGTTCTAGATTCATCATTCTAGAACAGGATACATACAAGCTTTGAGAGGGACAAACCCTAACTAGGGTGACTAGTTGGGAAGCTACATTGCTGTTACCCAGGCAAGAGATGAAAGTGAGCTTAAATAAGGCAACAGAGGATGTGGGGGAACCTATATTTAGGAGGTAAAATCAGTAGGACTTGCTGATCATTTGGATACAAAGAGTAGAGGAGAGAAAGGAATCAAAGATGCCCATTTTTCCTTTGTATTTGTTCCCAAGTGACACTTTCTTTTTCTAACTCAAAGGAAACTATTGTAATCAACAGGGGTGCCTTAGGACAGATTCCCAAACTGAATTTATGAATGTTTGAGGCTGACAAAATTATGCCTAACCTGACCAGTGATACATTTGGCAAGTATAGTTTATGACCAGAATATATCACACCCACACAATTAGAGAATAATTTAGCCTTAAGAAAGGGCTAGAATTCTCTTTTCTGGAAAATTGTCTTTTCCTACCTCAAAAGGAATTCCTGAAAGAGATAGTCCTTATAATTCTTGCTTATGTTTACAGCAATTTGATTTTAGAAATCATCCTAAAGACAGATATTTCTATAGTAAGTATTCCCAGCTGCCGTCTTTGGAAGGAGTAATTTGATTAGCGGTACTGTGTTGAATTGCATTACAACTGGTTTCTTCACATAATGTCTATTACCTACATAAAGAAAAAAAATAAATCATAAACTAATGTCTAGGTGATCTGCTTGGCACAAAAGTGATGGCAGGATGGGGTTAACAAGTGTTTATGGGGAGATAACAGGGAATGATGAGCTCTCAGGTTTTGATGTTTATTAAAGAGTTTATTGAAATCTCATAGAGCAGTAACAAATGAGCTAATAAAACAAATAAGATTAAGCAGTGCCAGTAAACAAAATTATAATAAAACTCCAGGAGAGTAGACGTAAGCCATTTTTATTTTTTTAATTCTTGCTAAAATCATATTAATATTTCCAAATCTTATAAAGAGTTTTGGAATTAGGACCCAATATGTTTGAAAATGGGCATAACCATTCAAATCATGATTCATGTAATTTATGAATTCATTTAACGGACTATTTAGCCACAGCAGCAAACTTTTTAAAGGAAAATAACTTTTCCTGGCATGAGATAAGGGGAAAACCACTGAAAATCAATCAGCAAATAAATGGTGTATGCTGCAGAGTTCTGTTGGAAAATGAAAATCAAGTAAACAAGCTTGAGTTGAAGAGGGGAGGTGGGGACTGGGTTAGAAGAAAACAACGTCCTGAAGGGAGAAAGTCTTGCTGAAGGAAGTTATTAGACCTTAGGAGGTGTTTCTAGCCGCCTCCTTCCTTGCCCATTTTTCTAAAAAGAGCAAATGTCTGCAAATGCAGGCAGACGGGCTGTGAACAGCCTCCAGGGATTCCCATATCCAAGATGGCCTGGGAACAGTAAAATGACTATTTTGGCCAAAACAAAATAGTTTTTGGCTCCTAGGTAACAGAGCAACCAGCCTGAAGGAGCTAAATGGACAAGAACCAGGCACATCTCAGCAGCAAAAGTGTGGACCCAGGTCCCCACAGGACACAGTCATCTCAGGGGATTCTCCCATGCACAGATGAAATTAGAGACCAAATACTCCCTAAATACTTTGGAGTGACGTGAAGTCACTCAGAAGCTAGGAGGTGATATTATATTGACTGAGTTTCTACCACCCTGGCAGAATGGAGACTTGGCACAATAAGTTGAGACATAGGAAAACAAAGGTCCTATTTCTTGCCCACCTGAATAATGGACTAGGGGTTGAACCTGCTACATACGGGAGAATGCTTTAAATCTCCTGGGCAGATATGGACAGGTTGGTAGAAAGAAAGAAGAGAAGGTGAAGGCAGACTGGTAAGAAATTAGGGAAATTTCTTGAGACCCAGGAAGGTTCCCAGAGGGGCAGGATCACTTATTTTTAAAGACCTTGGATTTCTGAACGTCTTTCTGGATGGTGAAGGGTATTATGGACTGGATGTTTGTGCCCCCCCCCCCAAATTCATATATTGAAAGCTTAACCACCAACAGTATAGTATTAGAAGGTAGAGTCTTTGGGAGGTAATTAGGTTTAGATGAGGTCATGAGGGTAAAACCCTGATAATGGAATTTGTGCCCTTGAAAGAAGAGAAAAAGACTAGAGCGCTCTCTCTCTCTCCTCCATGTGAGGCTACACCAAGAAAGCAGCCACCTATCAACCAGGAAGAGGATTTTCACCAAGAAGCTGACCCTGTCGGCACCCTGTTCTCAGACTTCTAGCCTGCAGAACTGCGAGAAATAAATGTTTGTGGTTTAAGCCTCCCAGTCTATGGTATTCGGTTATAGCAGCCCAAAATGACGACGAGAAAGGGCAATTCCAAGGATGACACATGGATCCTGCAACTGGTGCAGATAAATACTTGGGATGGAGTTCTTAACTGCTATCCCAAGATTGAGCTTTGAGTTTTTAATCTCTGGGCTTCCTGACACCCAAAAGAAACGAGAAATATGAGTAAATTATGTGATTTACATCTTTTAAGAAAAGCTATATATGACAGTTCTTCTAGACACCAATAAAAATTTAAAGAAATATATTATTTTTGCCCTTATTCCATGGATACTGCTCAACATAAGACACAATACTTCCTCTGACAGTTTTGTAAAAAATAAAAGTGGAATTTCCATCTTTTTCTTGTTTCAACTCTTAATAAAACCTTATATCTTAATATTATTATTCATCTTTGCTATGTTTATGTACTCATCTTTTCTGTTGGATTAGGTTTTCTGCCAGGATAAGGTCTCTGACTTATTACAGAAACCAAGTTCCTAGCACGGTGGCACATGCAAGGGCTTCACAAATGTGTGCTTAACCAAAAGCAAGTAATGCAGTGGAATTACTTTTGATGGAGAGAGGGTACTGACCTAAGCTAATCAGCTCCAGATAGGTAAACTTTCGGGACCTCAGTCAGCTTGGGCTGCTATAACAAAATACCATAGACTGGATGACTTAAACAACAGACATTTATTTCCCACAGTACCACAGGCTGGGAAGTACAAGTTCAAGGTGCCAGCAAACTCAGTTCTTGGAGAGGGCCCTCTTCCTGGCTAACTTCTCACTGTAAATTCACATGATGGAGAGAGAAGCTCTCCTGTCTCTTCCTCTTCTATAGGGGTGCTAATCCTATCACAGGGGTTCCACCCTCATGATCTCATCTAAACCTAATCACCTTCCAAAGGCCCCACCTCCTAACACCATCACACTGGGGGTTAGGGCTTCAACCTATGAATACTGGGGGGACACAAACATTCAGTCCATAACAGGATCTAACTTGAACAGTACATAACAGGATCTAATTTGAATGACTGATAAAAACCTAAAACACCTAAACTCTCCTAAGCACATAGCTTCCTTAACATACACTGAAAAGAAGCCTATTATATCTACAATTTCTTCTCTAGATATGTAAAATGTTTCCTTATTTTGCACTAGGGCTATGAAAGTCTCCCTACATTTCTAGATTCTTTTTTTAATGATGGATCTTTGGTTCAGTTACAAAATAAGATTTGTTGAGTCAGGGCAAAAGTACCTAAGTATCTTAGAAATAAAGCTCAATCTTGAATCCAATGTTTGATTGTGTAAAGAATCCATTTTCAAACTTTTGTTAATGACACAGCATGTACACTGACTAATCAGAATGGATACCAGCTGTAAACAAGTGCTATGATCATCTGGGCGAGTGCCAGGGAAATATCTGTGGGTTATCAATGGATTTAAAACTCAAAGTAATCAATAGACGGTGAGTAACTAAATTAGTAACTAATTAGTTGTGATTTTATTCATACAGAACTTTCTAGAAGTACCAGCTATAAGAACATTCTTATGATAATCTAAGGTCTTTGCTCAGGTAAAAATTGATACTCTTTTCACAATTGAAACCACCTAGCCAACAAATTTATATGTGTAATTTGAACCTCAAAAAGGCATTCAGATTTCCCCAACATGATTGAATGTTGGAACTAATGAGGCAGTGACAGTATTTCCTTTATACAAACAATTTTACAGTTATGCAGGACAGTGGCATCTAATGACTGTTACCAACACAAAATCACTCAGCAGCCAGCTTCTACTTTATTAGCAATTATTCTGTAACACTTAATTTCCTGTTATTAATGCTTTCCCAGAAGTACTTAAGCATGATATGGCCTTATGAATATAGTTATCAGTGGAACTATGTTCAGTATTTGGATTCTTTTGGAAATCTGATAAAGATAATATTCCTCCAAAGGTTACTGTCCAGAATACAAGTCATTTTATCATCAGACCTAAGATCCAGCCAGCTGTCATTAAGAGTGTCTCGTTAGCCAGTGAAGGACTTTGTAGCTGGGTCAGGGCCATGGAAGTCTGGGGCAAGGTTGCTAAGGTAACAAATCTGTCCAAAGACTTCTCTCAGCATCAACCTTTCATCTTGTTAAATGTATATAAGCAAAGCACTGTGAGGAGAATGCTAATAGACCAAATGACAGAAACAATTGTACAAAGATATTTTTAAGCTTGATGGGTGTGTGTTTAAGCTCCTTTATAAAGATACAACAATATGTGTGGGCTTAGAGGTGTTCATGGAAATGAGCTAAATTACCCTGGGTCCACACATCGTTTACACTAGCATAAGAAATATGTGGCTCTACAAAGCAGAAATTAATATAACGATACACATTGATTGAGTGCCTCCTTGGTACCTGAATTTACTTTTCAGTGTAACATTTGAGTCTGAGAAGAATTAAATTCTAAAGAAAGTGAAGCTTAACATGCCTTCCAAAGAGTCCAGACTCAGTGAGGTAGAGAAACTTCAATTCTTGTATTAGGGAGTGTTGGCTAGGTGGAGTGAGGCTGTTGTATTAAAAATATATAGGATATCCAGCAATCCCACTCCTGGGCATATACACAGACATAACTATAATTCAAAAAGATACATGCACCCCTATGTTCATAGAAGCACTATTCACAATAGCCAAGACATGGAAACAACCTAAATGTCCATCGACAGATGAATGGATAAAGATGTGGTATATGTATATATATACACAATGGAATACTACTCAGCCATTAAAAAGAATGCAATAATGTCATTTGCCGCAACATGGATGGACCTAGAGATTATCATACTAAGTGAAGTCAGAGAAAGAAAGACAAATATCATATGATATCACATATGTGGAATCTAAAATATGACACAAATGAACAAATCTATGAAACAGAAACAGACACACAGACATAGAGAACAGACCTGTGGTTACCAAGGGGGAGGCGGGTGGGGGAGGGAAGTATTGGGAGTTTGAGATTAGCAGATGCAAACTATTATATAGAGAATGTATAAACAACAAGGTCCTACTGTATAGCACAGGGAACTATATTCAATATCCTGTGATAAACCATAATGGAAAAGAATATGAAAAAGAATATATATATATGTATAACTGAGTCACTTTGCTGTACAGCAGAAATTAACACAACATTGTAAATCAACTATACGTCAATAAAATGTTTAAAAATACATATATATTTATATAATATCAAAGACTAATGGGGTCATGTCTAAAGGCTACAAGAGTCAAATAGAAGGGCTCTCTGGCCTAAGATGGGACAATTTGAACATGAAAAAGAATAATTATGACATGGATTGAAATACATCAAAAATAGAAAAGTCCATGAGTTCATAATGATACTGAAAAAAAACCCAACCTCATTGACCTCTATCAGGAGTTGCTAAGGCCACCAACTCATTACTGAAATTTAACAAATAACAGGAAAGAATGAAGCATATGTCTTGCCTTTCCTGCATGAATTGTATTTCTATATAACCAAATTGCTGATAAAAATGTTTTTAAAAAACAATTCCAGATAATAACTGCGGAAGAAATAACAGGATTAAAAATCACCACTTTTCAACTCTTAATGAAATGATGGATCTAAACAACATACATCAATGAATGCCAAAACTATTAGGTGAAATGTTGGTGGGGAACTTGATGGAGAGACTATGTTGACAACATCTGAACTCACTAATCAATCAAAACATCATTAAAGATGGGACAATCAGACCTGAGGTACCTCATAATGTAATGCAATGGGAAGTACACCCATCGCCTATGAAATAGTCTTGCCTAGGAATGTTGACTGAACCTGAATCTAATCAACCCTCTAGTTCTAACTATAAGGAATAGAGGAAGTCGTTTTGAAAAAAAGCAAAATCCAAAAATTGGGACATTTTAAAGACAAATGACCCAGTTTCTCCAACAAATCAATAGTGTGAAAAGAAAGCAAGGAGGAGAGCTGCTTTAGAATAAAAGGGCCTTAAGAGACATAACAGTCAAATACAATGGGTAGACCTTTTTTGATTCTGAGTTGAGCAATCAAATGTAAAACAACATCTTTGAGAAAGAAGAAATTTAATGTAACTGAGAAATAGATGAAACAAAATTATTATTTTTGTTCAGTATGGTAATATTAGCTGGTGATGTTTTAAAAGACTCTAAGCAGTTAGAGATGCATACTAAAGTTTTTACAAGTGAAATAAAATGGTGTCAGAGGTTTGCTTTAAAATGCTTTAAAATGCCAGGGGGAAATGTGGGAAAGTTGGGTAAAATACATTAGCAAAATGCTTATGAGTGTCAAAATTCTGACAACAAAATACCTGTGGAAAACTGGGTTCTTGAATTACAGTGTTGGAACTGATTGACTAATTTTTTTTACAAATTCAACATTGGGAGAACCAGTAAATTAGTCTTACTTCTGGCAATAGTTCATATTGAGTGGATCAGCCAAACCACCAAATTTAAAAGTTTATGTTTATCCTGGCCTTTATTCTGAAAGAAGACAACTTGTCAGTTCCTAAAGACAATCTGAACTCTGAAACTTGTCCTTATCTGAAAATATGAACAAAGGAAGAATTCGATACACTGAAATCACTGTCCTCAGATAAGGTTAAATGATTTGGTAACTCAGAAGAGCATACCATCTAATCACCAGTGGTAACCTCTGAAAATTCTAAGCTTTCTGCTAATTTGGACTGCAATAAAGCAACTGAGGCTGCTTCCTTACCAAGCCAGACACTCAGGTTTCTGTCAACAACATGAAAAACTGAAGGAGAAAAAACTAGAACTACATGGTCACTCTTCCTATTATAATTGTTAATTAAGAACAAAAGAGCTTTTAAAGAATTAAGGAGTTACTTATAATGTGACAATGATAATATATAAAGGGTTCCTACAAATCAATAAAAAGATGAACACTCCAATAGAAAAATGGCAAAGGACACAAAATCGAGAGAAATACAAATGGCCAATAAACACTTTTATTATTTACTTCATTACTTTTTTTATCTTTACTAGCATATAATTGCTTTCCAATGTTGTGTTAGTTTTTGCTGTACAACAAAGTGAATCAGCTATATGCATACATATGTCCCCATATCCCCTCCCTCTTGAACCTCCCTCCCCCCCCTCCCTATCCTACCCCTTTAGGTCATCACAAAGCATTGAGCTGATCTCCCTGTGCTATGCAGCAGCTTCCCACTAGCCATCTATTTTACATTTGGTAGTGTTTATACGTCAAGGCTACTCTCTCACTTCATCCCAGCTTCCCCTCTCTTCCCCCTGTCCTCAAGGCCATTCTCTACGTCTGCATCTTTATTCCTGCCCTGCCACTAGGTTCATCAGTACCATTTTTTTAGAGTCCATATATGTGCATTAGCATACGGTATTTGTTTTTATCTTTCTGACTTACTTCACTCTGTATGACAGACTCTAGGTCCATTCACCTCATTACAAATAACTCAATTTTGTTCCTTTTCATGGCTGAGTAATATTTCATCGTATATATGTGCCACATCTTCTTTATCCATTCATCTGTCGATGGACATTTAGGTTGCTTCCATGTCCACTCCCAAACTCATTCTACGAGGCCACCATCACCCTGATACCAAAACCAGACAAAGATGTCACAAAAAAAGAAAATTACAGGCCTGTATCACTGATGAACATAGATGCAAAAATCCTCAACAGAACACTAGCAAACAGAATCCAACAGAACATTAAAAAGATCATACACTGGGCTTCCCTGGTGGCTCAGTAGTTGAGAATCTGCCTGCCAATGCAGGGGACACGGGTTCGAGCCCTGGTCTGGGAAGATCCCACATGCCGCGGAGCAACTAGGCCCGTGAGCCACAACTACTGAGCCTGCACGTCTGGAGCCTGTGCTCCGCAACAAGAGAGGCTGCGATAGTGAGAGGCCCGCGCACCGCGATGAAGAGTGGCCCCCACTTGCTGCAACTAGAGAAAGCCCTCGCACAGAAATGAAGACCCAACACAGCCATAAATAAATAAATAAAATAAAATAAATTATTTAAAAAAAGATCATACACCATGATCAAGTGGGACTTATTCCAGGAATGCAAGGATTCTTCAATATATGCAAATCAATCAATATGATACACCATATTAAAAAACTGAAGGATAAAAACCATATGATACAATATTAGGAAAACTTTGGGAATATGTTCAACAACTAGTAAATTTTAACACAGTCAGCATTTCAATACCATTTTTTTATCATGAAAAGTCTCATGTGATTGTGTAATAAAACATTGTGAAAGGCTAAAAAAATAAAAAATAAAAAAATAAAAATAAAAACCATATGATAATCTCAACTGATGCAGAAAAAGCTTTTGACAAAATTCAACACCCATTTATGATAAAAACTCTCCAGAAAGTGGGCATAGAGGGAACCTACCTCAACATAATAAAAGCCATATATGACAAACCCACAGCCAACATCATTCTCAATGGTGAAAAACTGAAAGCATTTCCTCTAAGACCAACAGACATTTTAAAAATCATTTTCAAACACTTAAATATCAACCTCAATAATAATCAGTGAATGCAAATTAAGACAAGGAAATACCACTTTTGTCTATCATACTGGTGAATGCTTTCAATGATAAACAGTAGTGACTTTTTTTTTAGGAAGAAGTAATAAAACTTGGTTCAACACTTCTGAAGGTTAACTTGGCAACATGTATAAACATCATTATCTTTGAATCAACAATTCTACATCCTGGAATTAGTCCAAAGGATATAATTATGGACATGGACAAGGATTTAGGTAGAAGGAAGTCCATTCCAGTGATGTTTATAATAGTAAAAATTGAAAATAACCTAGATATCCAATAATAGAAATAAATAAAATAAATTATGATACATACATGAAATAGACCACCGTGTTGTCATTAGCTATGTTGTCATAAAGCTATCCAGATAAACATGGAAAGATTCAGAAATTTGCTTATATAAGTATAAAAATGGGGCTATTAAAGGAGTATGGGTTATATGTGCATATGTAAATATATGCAAAACAATTACCAAGAAAATGTACTCAAAATGGTAATCAATACTCTCTTTGATTAATGGGGTTATAATTATTTTTATTATCATCTTTTTTATTAGTCAGTAATCTTTAAAAATTTTACTCTGAACATATAAGGATAAGAGCTATTTTTTAAGAGTAAAAAGAAAACTTTCTAAACACTAACTTCTACTACTCCAGCTGTGCTCAATTGTTCTTTCACTCAATCTGGGTTTATTGTACTCTATTTCCTCACTGATGGAACATAAGAGGGAAGCCATAGCCCTGCCATTTCTACCTGCTGGCTCCACCAAGAGCCCTAGGGAAGAGACTTACTGGTAGCTGGCCTCTAAGTGTGGAAAGCCTTTATCACTCAAGTTACTATATTTAGTGTTTCATTTTACCTCACAACTATTCCAGCAGTACCAACACCTCTATGTTCACTCCCTGGCTAAAACTAAAACTCAAGCAACATGGAGCCCCTGTGCCCTTCTCTTCTATGTCAGTGGTCCCCTATCAGAAATATACTGACACCAAAAAGCTCATTCATCTAGCCTGACTTCCATTCCAATAAATGCTTAATCTACTGGTTACAATCTTTTCATAACCTCATGCTCCTATTTCCAGGGCAAATCTATATTACTTCTTAGCTGTATCCATTTGGGGCTCTCAAAGGCATAGTGCCTTTTTTTCTCCTTTGGTAAGTTAGTTTTAAATATCAGAGCTTAATAAACAATTTTTAAATGTAGAAAATAATTGTTTTGTCCTATTTCCAAACTAAGACATAATTTTAAACCTCTATCCTTATAATTTAAAAAAGCGATTAAGGTCAAAGAAATCAGTTAAACTGAACATTGTACAAAGCAGATTAGAGAAATTTAATCCTTGCCTTCTGAGATCTTATAATTTCAGGGAAATCACTCACATTTGCATAGTGTGAATGTAAAATTTCATATACTCATTCAACAAGCATTTGTTGAGTACCTACTAATGGCCAGGGACACCCCTTCCACTGAAGTCCTGGTGGTATGGACACTATTTGAGAAGCTAATGGATTAGTCAAGGACAAAGACATGTAAGTGAGCAATCCAATCCAATGGATGAGTGTAATAATGGAATTGTGCTCAGGGTATCCTGTGCTGTGTCCCCCATAGGGACAACTAAAGAGTCACTCTTTATTCACTAAAGGAGAGTTTCTCAAATGCAGTGTTACTCCAGGTGTTAGCAGGTGATAAACAATAAAGTGTTTCCTAATCCCTGGAACAGACTAGGTTAAACTGAGTTCAACAGGTTTCTTTGCTGTATAATTTATCAGAGCTTTTAATATCTAATGTTCATCGTGAGTTCCCAAGGATAAACTTCCAAGGATTTGCATCGTGCATCTCCAAGGATAAGCTTGCACTTCCCAAGCTTATTTGACCACAGAACCCTTTCTTCACAGATTGTCTCGATCGAGAGCTTTGGAGTTCACAAAGTGCTTTTCCATGATATATGATTTCATGTGCCTGAGACTGCCAGCTTCTTGTGAAGATGAACTGGAGACATCCGTGAGATCACAAAATAGGAACGTATCTTACTCATCTTTGTATCTCCAGAGTCTAGCATAGCATTCAGCACAAAAAAGATACTCAATAAATAGTTGATATATTTGTGACTTACTACACCTTCCCAGCTGAGCCACCACAACCCAGAGGGAGTAGTTCAAGCATGTATTATCCACATTTTACAGAAGAAAAAATACAGTCCAGGGACATTAAGTGACTCAAGCAAGATCACAGAGTGAGCTAGTGATACAACTAGGATTGGAAACCAGATCCAATCCCAAGTCCACTGCCCCTTTTCTTATACTTGTATGATCATATAATCTGAATTTTCTGGGTAGTCTTAATTTCAGATATTCTGCTTCACTTTTAAACAAGGCCAGGTAACACCCTGGTTTTTTGTTTGGGAAATAGCCTCCATAACCACAACTTTTTATGTTTTATAGACATAAAAAAGATAAACATCTACCTAATAAATATAAAAACATAAAATACAGTCATGATGTAAGTGAAATCTACATGGTATTGTATATGACTGATTAAACAAGAAGGACCTTGAACTACAGTCCGATTATTCTGGGGGAGAAGGGCATTTACAATAATGATAAAGTCCATTTTCAGTTCAGATTCTAGGTAGGAACAGCCACAGCCTGGCAAAGATGTCAGGAACCTCCCACAGAGACATCACTCAGAGAAAGAAAATGCTCTCAAGAGCTGGATGTAGGTCCCTCAGAGATACCACAGCACAAAACACTGTCAACCATTCCTCAGCTAACAAGCCTGGTGGCCCCCCAAGACTGCATGTCAGGAAAGCATATAAACAAAGATGAGACCAAGATGGATCAACAAATTTTCTGTAGCAAGCGGTCCCCTGAGCAGCATAGGCTGCATGGGATAATAGAAGATAACCCGCATCAGACCAGCCTTAGGACTGTTTGCTCAGCCACACAAGTTCAGGGTTATTGCTAGCCCTTTAGTGAGCAGGACAGATGTAGCCATCAGAATGACCTCTGTTCTGGAGGCAGAGACACTCTGAGTCAGAACCTTGCCTCTGCTATGATACCTTGACAAGTATAGAGTTTATCTCTATAAACCTTCATCTATAAAGTGAGAATAATAATTTTAGCTTCCTCACAGGATGACTGTGGTTTACATGAGATAAAAGGACCAAGTGCTTACCAGAGGACCTAGAAGACAGTGAGTGCTCAATATTTTTATTATTAAAAGGTATTATTTTAATTAATAATTCTATTATCATAACACATCACACACATTAGGCTATGCAATCATTCCCATTATTGAATGTAGCTTAGTCATCCTTAGTTAGTCTTTTTGTCTTCTCCTGAAAGTTCCCAGTTCAAGACGCTTCCAGGAATCAACAGAGAAGTTAAAGTAAGGGGACCTTATCTATACCTTACAGTCATCGCGCAGGGACCCAGAATGGCTAAGAGCATAGAAGTAGCCTCCTTGTAGACTGCTGTCTCAATAAGGCTTTGTTCTGTGTGGGAATCCCAAATTATGAGTACGTACTGGTCCAAATGACCAAGTCCTCAAATAGATCAGAGACAGTATCGCTGAAATAAAGGGAACAGCCTCTCTCTGCTATTCCTCTCAGTCAAGATCATCTTGTTCTTCCAGCACAGTTACAAAAACCAATAAGAGTGGGTCATTTCTAGGGCTAGGATCACAACACAGGTTTTTTGGCTCACAAGGCATTGTTTTACATTGAACATAGTATTTCTTAATTTTAGTTTCCTTATCCGAATAGAAATCCCTAAAATTTTTAAAAGAAGAATGAAGGTTAACAGGTTGATAAGCATAGCCTTGATCAGTCACCATCTAATTCCTGCTGGGTCTCTTCAATCTAAGCTGTGTATTGACTAATAAGCACTCTCTCCTGTCACATGCAATGGCTTGCATGCATCACAGAGTTATTTGCAAGTTAATATATATTAAAATCACATATGCCCACACACATTACTTCTGCATGTCAGGGGACCTCAAGAGATAATACATCCATCTTCATTTGTGACAGTGTATGCACCCATAGTTCACAAATGGTGATAAATGAATTGTCATGCCGTCCCAATGGTATAATACACTTATCCCCTATTCTTGCCATATTAATACATGTTCATTTCAGCACCAGTCAGATCTTTAAAATGAGTGATCCAACAACTGCCTCCTATTGGTAACCACAGAAGAATGCTAATTTCACCTCTCAACACCCAGTATAATTTGTTTGGTATGTAAATCAATAGCAAAAGAGAGGCACCAAAAAAGTAATCATAATAATTTCAACTCATTATGCCTCTCTGATATGCTAAGATAAATTGAGATGGAAAATGTTTACTTTGTTTATATTTCAGTAAATCCAGGAGGAGACTGCCCTCCACAGCTGACCCATCCCCAACGCATGGCCCGCCACAGTGGGGAGGGAGGGTAAAGTGGGGAGAATTGTTCGGGTTGATGAATGGGCCTGTGAACTGTTTTTAAACCAGTCCAACTGATGTGTTTATCACTTTAGCATCTGCCTGTATTAAGTGATTATTCATTAATAATTGCCATCCTCGCCTCACTTTATACAGCCAACTTTCAATTTTTCAGAGGCTAATGGTAGTTTGTAACTTACCCCTGCCTATAGCTTTTTAAGGAGTATGAAATATCTTTCAGCCATTTCAGCCCTTCAGCACCTGCACTTAGTGATAGCTGACAAAAGGAGATACAACCTGAGGTGACCAGACCTTGAGACTGAAAGGGAACTTAGGGGTCGTGGACTCCACGCTGCCCTCCATCACCTCTTCACCTCTCCCTGCCTCTTCTTCCCACTCTCTCAGCCTCCCTCCCTCACACCTTCCTTCTATCCCTCAAAGCTTTTCAGTTTGGCTGGTACTATGATATTTAGGACTACAGAAATAAGACAGGTGGCTAAAATGAGGCGATGCATTAAGAGTGAATCTTGTTAACTAGTTTTCACTAAGAAAGATGACGCAGCACTAATTAGTTGTTTCCAAATTTTTCTGATCAGGCACCCTATGAGTATAAAAAAAATTTAAAGCACACACCACATGTATAACTAAGTTCTATACATATAGGACTCTATATATTGTAGGTATTTAAACTTATACCAAAAGGAGATAAAATGGGAGTAGATATTCAATTTTTCTCTTTTTTACATGCTGGAGACAACAGACCCGGGTAAGCTACGCCCTTTACTGAGCATTTCCCAGATCCCGAATGGCCCAATATACCTCTTAGGGTGGTATCTCGTGAACAGACACTTGGTCAGAGTTCTGCAGACTCAGCATAGATTTTGTTTAACCCCTTGCTTGTCTGAGGTTTGCACTCTGATACAATTATCTGTTTTGGTAAGTTTAGGAGTAAAACTTAGAAAACAAGAGTCAAAACTTCTGAAGCTATGTATGCTTTTAAAATGAATATTTTCTCAAACACTCCTCCATTTAGGACTAACAGGTGGCCCTGGGACGCGGCCAGGGCCAACTTGAGGCCTCAGTCAAAAGCAAACAAAGAACAGGTGAAGCTTCTCACTGGGGTGGTCTCAGGGGCAGCTGTCTGCACAACTCACAGAGAAAAGGACGCTGGAGGGAAACACGGAACTGACAAAGTTGGTGATTTATAATCTCTCCTTCCCATAAAATGACTCTCGTTATTCTTGGGAGCTTAGACTCTGAAGCGAGCTGTAATGGGCCACTGGGCTAAAAATGAAGTGCAGATTTATTTCTATAATCACCACCAGCCAAACCCTTCCCTGGGAAATCACTAACTTGGCTTCTAAAGTGCTAGGATACCTTTAGAATGCTTGAGATTTATCTTTGGGATTGAGTGCTCGTGTTGCTCTGGGAAATGCTAACTATTTGAGTTGTAGACGCCTCGATCAGTGTGCTGGGGAATGTTGGAAAGACAACAGAGAAGTGAGCTCTGCTTCCCTTTCACGCTCTGTTCTGAGAAAATTCTTATGCCTAAGAGATGTTAAGTAAATAACAATTACAAACACATCAAATACTGAGCCAAGAGACTACCTGATACAGCTTCTGTCCAGGAAACCAAATAAGTTCAGCCTCAATGTAAATTTAAATTCCTGAAATTGAATCTGACTCATGGTAGGCTCCTACACTCATGGCTCTTGGCTGGAGGTGCCGTACTTCCCTTGCTATTCAAAAAGTCACTGGATCTAGAAAATATTCAGGTATAATTGTATAGCCGTGAATCTCAAGAGTTATGGTAAAAGACACATACAAAAAAGTAAAACAAAAAACAAATAAATAAGAACCACAAGATCCTTAGTGTAATTCTAGCTCACAGCTCATTTATAATACTGCCCTTACTCTGGCACACAGGTGATCAAGCAGCCACTGCCATTCTCACCAGTGCCTCTTGGCAGATGTCTTAACTCATAACAAATTCATTTATTGCCTACGTGCATGCAGACATCCTTTTCCTGACTTCTTTCTGCCTCATCGTTAAGAATCTTACGAACTCTTAATTGTGTACAATGGCAAAAGTACTTCAAGCAGTTTCTGAAAGTGAAAACTACAAATCTCCATTTGTGGAATTACCATGCTATTCAGAGCATAATCCAAAAAAGCAGAGAATTTTAGAGCTGGAAAGGTTCTGAAGGAGCATTTACACCCATCTTTATGGACGAAAACACTGAAGCCCAGTGGGAATAAGTAAGTTGTCCAAGGTCACCCAAGCAGTCAGTGGCAGAGCTGGGAGTAAAATCCGGTTCATCTAGCTCTGCCATGATGCCTCCTTAAAATACTTTAAAGAATTATAGACCCAGAGGAATGACAAAAGAAGAAAGATATTTCTTTGCTCTGAATGGGTCAAATGTCTGAGCAGGTGAGACACTGTTTCCAACATCTAGAGCTTTAGCCCATAATGGGATAGACTGCCAATATTTGCTGGAAAATGGCTTCTTCTCTCACTGGCCAATTAATTTTTTTAATGATTTATGGGTGATTCTCAAGGAAAATGCTTTTCCTGTGAGAGGAATTAATATGCTGAACTTAAAATATTTGCACTAATTACTAAAGGTCAAAGTGGGATAGTGCAAAGACATTAATCAGAGGGCCCAAGGGAATGGGAATACATTGAACAAATAATGTGAAACTCTGATCAAAATATTGAGGAAGGTGCACTTTTTTGCTTATGCAATTACGAACTGGAGCAAGGACATTCTCCCTTAAATCTAGACCATGAGGTTCATGATGACTTGCAAGTAATGACCATAATATCAAAACCCCTCACATGGCTCTGAATGCCCTTAAGAGAAACTTCAAAGTCAGTTATTAACGTGGAGATAAGGTTCTTCCTAATCTGATCCCACCCTGCTCATCTCTTTCCACCGTTTTCTTCTTTCCATCCACACTTGCCTTCTTTCAGTTCCTCAGACTCGCCATGACTCTAGAACTGCCCACTTGTTGTTTCTTCTGCCTAGAACACGTCCTCCTCTGACTATCCCACCCACTCCCTTACATCTGAATAAATCCTACTCATCCTTTAGGTCTCACTAGGTGTCATGCTCTATGTAAAAAGGTTGCATCACTCTCCCCAGTTCTTCACTTTTTACTGTATTCACACAATTTGTCCTGTGACTTTTCAGTTTCTCCCACTAACGGATAAGAGAATATTTTCCCACTCCTTAAATCTGAGTTCAGCTATATGACTTTCTTTGACCAAGAGACTGAGGCAGAAGTAACAGTGTGCCAGTTCTGATCACAATGCTTTAAGAGGTCTCATATGTTTCCGCTTGCCTTCTTTGATTCTGCTGTAGCATGAGAAGAACATACTTGGACTAGCCTACTTATCCCAGGAGGAGGGTGAGGGATATATAGAGCAGAGCCACCAAGGAAAACTTCATCAACAAAGCCCAGACCAGGTCAGCTGTTCCCCAGGTGACCCACGGACATATGACTGAGTCCAAAAAAAAGATCTGCAGAGCTGTTTAGCCTAGGTAGCCAACCTGAAGATACCCGAGAAATGACAAATGATTGTTATTTTAAGTCACTAAATTTGGGGGTGGTTTGTTATACAGCAATAGTATTTTTTCCACCATAGCAGTTATCAAACGTGATTACAGTCCTTGGATTCATTTCCTCTCTCTTGAGGACTGTACATTCCAATACAATTGAAATTATGCCCATCTTGTTCAACACATTACTTCAAGTTTTAGTACAGTCTACTGGTACACAATAGATACCCATTAAATAAGTGGTTGTAGAATGAATTCTTTATCATTGCAAAACAGTTTCTCTTCCATTCTTCTGTCTCTCTCTAGCCCCGACAGCAAACTGCCCACCTATACTTTTCGAGGTCCTCCCAAAGTAGGTACAGTATTTAACCTGACAACCATCCTGCAAAATAAATTATGCTTATTTGACCATGTGCTAGACAGAATGATTGTGAATACAAGGCCCTATCTTGTTCATCTATTATTGTTTATCTCGTGGTCTTATAGTCAGTACTAAACAGATGGATGAACATTAACAAATAAAACATATTCTTACATTTGGCCTCACATTTCTATGTTCCTCCAAATTTCTTCAACCTGTATAAATTAGATTCAAAGTCAGTCTTTGAATACATGCAAACCTGTTAGGAATTAAGACCCTGTTCTTCTGTAAATGGTTATTGGAAACCTGAATACAGTGGTGAAAATTGCACTTAAAATAGTCATCAAAGAGCCCATCTCATGCACCTGTTTCCACATGGTGCTTTGGAAAAGGGGGAGAGATGCAGAGAATTTTACAATCTTTTATTAATCCCTTGCGCCTTTGTACCACATCCCAACTCTCCACTTGCGCTGAAGGTTCAAAATTGTAAAGGTCTGGCATTGTCAAGGGCTCAGCTACCATGAACTAAGAGAAAATGGAGATTTGATTCATTTAGCCCATTTTTTAAACTTATTTTTTAATAACTGTGGTAACAATGTTAAGGTACTTAATATCATTGAACTGTACACTCATTTAGCCCAACTTTGCTGCTATATGGTCCCAAAGTCCTTAATCTCGGGCACCCGTAGGACAAAAGAAACTGAGAGGCACACTCTTATGTTTGAGAGGCACACTACTGGTCTCCACCACTGGAGAACTACACTTTCTTCTCACCTATAGTCTTTACTCTGTGGTCTGCCCCCCATAGGAGAGGGGAGTGAGGGAAAAATACCCTTCATGTTAGAACGTTCCAGTCTCCTGCCACAGCCACCAGCGCCAGGCGTGAGCTGAAGAAGAAAATCACTAACAGATCATCCCATGAGCCCGCTCTCTTATTAAAAGATCAACATACCCTTAGCATTTTTCGAAAGGGACGGCCTCATTTTCTGAAAAGTAGGGCTGCAAAAAACATAATATCGTCTTGGAACATATCCGTATATGGAAGCCTAAAGGGGAGTGGAAATTCCATCTCCCGGGTAAACAGCAGCCCCTCTTGAACTCGCTGAGCTGGTTCTTTTAATAAATGACCAATGAAATTACAAAGATGTTCTATAGGGAACAAACTTGTCCCACGTGTTTGGTGCACACCAGCCAGGGGACGGTTCAGGGTTTGTTTGGTGTGCTCCAGAATCACTGGCAGAGCACGCAGAAGGGACTGATTTTGTAGTTCTGGGCCTGGCACCTCCATTTTGAACAAGCCCCCTAGTTGGTCAGACGTAGGTGGTCTATAGACAATGTTTTAGAAATGTCTCCATCTCTTTCATGAAACCAAAACAAACTGGATGCAAAAGGAATCTTTCCCCTTCCCCAGGCCCCCGTGAATCTTATGTGGAACCTGGGAACAATAATAACGTCTATGTCATAGTGTGAGGATTAGACTAGATAATGCATGTAAAGATTCAGAAATTTGCCTGGCCTCTTGAAGGTTCTTCACAAATGCCAGTTATTATTATGATGCAGTGTTTTATGCATGGTTGATTCCTGAAGTACAAACTAGCCACCAACTTTTCCAACCCTATGTGTGAGAAGGTAAAAAAAAAAAAAAAAATGGACTTAAAGTAAGATCTATTTTTCCCTCCCTCCTTTGTCTTGTGAATTCCTGCTTTATAAAGATATTTCTTAAATAGTGCCCTTTCTGTGTCCTTGCCTCACCCAGAGCTAGATTCCTCTTCGAGGCTACCAGAGCAGTCATGCTTTCCTCTTATCACACCACTTGTTACTTGGCACTGGAATACTGTGCTGACTAATCTGCCTCCTCACTGGATTTTAACTAGCTTCAGAACAGGGTCCATTATTCCTCTAAATAAGTACACTGGGTATTGATCTGCACCACCCAATTGCCCAGTACAGTGCCTGGGCCCCATAGGTGCTCTGTAAAACTTTAGGGAAGAGAGAAGAAACAGAAAGGCACACACACTAAAAGAGTAGACATGATGACAGGTATGGCATCCCAAAGCAAGCAGGCAAGTTGAAAAGTCCAAGCAGGAGAGCCACAGTCTGTGTCCAGAACCTAAAGAAGGGCACAAACCAATGTAGGATCTTGGCATATAGGTGGTAGAGCATAGTGGTTAAGGCTGCAGGCTCTGGAGCCAGGAGCCTACCTGAGCTTGGATCTAGGTTCCATCCCTTACCAGCCGTGTGACCTTCGACAAGTTAGTCACAGATGAGCCTCAGTTCCCTCATTTGCAAAATGGGAATAATAACACTGATGCCCTCCTAAGATTCATGTGAGGATTAAATGAAATAATAATAGGAACTATGCGCCTAGCACATAGTTAAGTGTTTAACAAATGTTAACTGTTGCTGCTGCTGCTGTTGTTGTTACATAATAATGGTTGAAATTATAGGCTTTGTAGTCAGACTTGAATAGAAATCCATATTCTAGCTCCTATTAGTTTCTGTGACCTTAAGCAAGTTAGTTAAAATTTGTAAACCTCAGTTTCCTCATCTATAATGAGGCAATAATACCTGTGTCAGGAAAATAATAAATAAAAAACAGCACCATGATGCTTGACACGTATTAAGTTCTCCATAAAGGATCATTATCATTAAGGCAGGAATTCCCACACAGAGCTCAAACCGGGACAGGGACAGAGTGGAATCCAGACAGAATTGGAGCAGTGTCGTGGAATCAGGACAAGGAAATGGTGTCATAGGTCTACTGAAAGAGGCCTGGTCGCCTTCTACCTGCTTAATGCATGTGGACAAGGACCTAGGTGACTGTCATAGTCCAAAGTGAGGCCGGACTTTGGGGATGTGACATCCTCCCCACAGCCCAGGCTGGGCATCTTTTGCACTCCTGCAGCTTATTGTGTTTTCTCTGTCTTATCCTCAACTTAGATGTATTTATGTGGGTATCAACACCATGTCTCATCTCCCTTGGTGCCCCTACGGGCATACTGAAGGAACCCAGTAACATTCACTGAGTTGGCACTAACAATCCAACAGCCCCGATAGATGGCTGGTTGCTCTGAAAGAGTCTCAGTTCCAACACTTGGGGTCTACTGCCCTCAGTGTATTTCTTAACATCTATCCTCACTTGTATTATTTTTTTGCTTTAAGACTTTTGGAACTATCTTGTGCCAACTACAAAGTAAACTGGTTTAAATCCTCAACCTTAGGTTGTGTAAAGTTTCTGAGGTCCACAACCCTAAGAGAAAGGTCAAACTGCCTTCCACCCCCTTCCTATCTCCACCCCCTGCTCCCCCAACAAAAGGTTCTACAAAATCTCACTGGTAGTAAATCAACTATTAAAAATAACTATTTTTAAAAGTAAAGTTTTGTAATCAATTTTCCCAAAGAAGAGGGGAAAAAAGCAAACACGGTGTTTTTTAATCATATATACATACACACCAAGAAAACTTAGTTCTTAATCTTAGTGAAGTTGATCTCTGTGTGTTTCAGAAACTCAATTTGCAGCCTGGGAAAGTAATATTTATTTGAAGGAGCTTATTGCCAAAAGTGAATCATAAATCTGCAGGCTTTTGAGACTTCAAGGCAGAAAGAACAGAGGCAATTATTAGTCTGAATGTTCCACTGACAATATGAAATCTTTGTCTTTCAAAGCATTTGTTTAAGTAAGAAAAAGTTTGCCCAGCCTGGAGAACGTTCTATTGTGGGAAATGAAACTTCTGAAAGCTCCAAAGCTTATTTATATATTTGCTAGGCTTCTCTCTGCCAACTTTCTCCTCTCCCAGAGCGTCCGTTAATGCTAAGAAAAGCCTCCGAAAAGCACACATTATAAGCAGAGAAAATCTTAATGAATGTAATATATTTGGCAAATCTGTTTTATCTACCAAGGAGATTTCCTTCCTCTCTTCATCACTCATCTCTTTTTTGTTTGTTTGTTTTTTAATGTTTTTCTCCTTGATTCATCTTAGGCAGTTTATTTTTCTCTCCTTCCAAAAATGAAAAATAAAAATAGAAACCCAAACAATCTCTTGACTTCCATTCTCTTGTCATTTTCCATTTCTTCCCACTTACTCAATCTCCTTCCTTTTGGGAAACTCTAGGAGAAGGCTGGGGGTGGCGGGAGCAGTGCAGGGAACCTTAAGAGCCCTTTGCTAACTTCCCTTCTCTAGCTCAACCAGAGAAGTAGCCATTGCAAAACCCAACTCTTAACTATGAAAGCGTGGACTATGCACTTTATAGATCACCCTCGGCCAATGTGCATGCCAAGCTCACCTCCCGCTGCCGCTCAGCATGCTCCTTCCCTCAGCTCGTGTGTGCTCAAGAATTGCTAAGCCATCTTAACACAGACCTGAACAGCCCCACATAAGCTGTCAGCTATAGAAAGTGGGTTTTTTCATCATACAAGGCATTCCAAATCCAAAAGATGTAGGAATTACCTGGATAATTTTCTCCTAACACTAATGAGGTTAAAGTTGAATGCATTTGTATATCTTTGTACATAATTTGATTCTCCTTCCTACTGAATCTGTGCTACCTGAGACCACACCTATGACCTGAGATTCCCTTAAAACTTTGCTAATCAGAGCATGGTGCCTGGGCCAGAGGCATCAGCGTCACCCGGGAGCTTCTTAGAAATGTAGCATTTAAAGCCGTTATCCCCTGACCTACCGAACAGGAAACTTCATGGCTCGCCTGCACATCAAGGTTTGAGAAGCTCTGTTAACCAAGTGCATACAAGGCACCTGGGGTTTGGGTTGGAGAAGTGAAGGGGGCTGCTGCTTCTGCTGTGTCACACCCTCTACAGGGCAGTTCGTAGTGTCTCCAGGTCCCCCACCCCTTCTCCATCTCTAATTGTCTTCACCGCTCCATCCATTGGCTGCACTGGACTGCTAGGGCCTTGGTCTCCGTAACTGCAGGTACTGCTGGTGCATGGGCCGGCCACACTCCTCCCTCCTTGCCAGGTCTGCCCGTACCTGTGTGAGCTGTTACTGCAGAGACCGATGACTTCACATTTACAGTTCCTTTCCCAGAAAGAAGCACAAGACATTTCATGAAAGCTGCACATAATCCTCCTCAATCCGCTGTAGAATGGGGAGGGGGGATGCATTTTAAAATAATCCCATTTGATTCCTCCCACCTACATGGTATTCTCTCCCCTTCTTGAGTAGAAGGAAAGCAAATAACTAAAGACGCACTGCCCCTGGGGGAAGTGTGCTTGTGTGTGTGAGTGTGCATGGAATATTTTTAAGTTTTAAAAAGGAGTCTGGTTTGTACAACTTCAGATTCTTCATAGGACTTCTGACTCTCTGACAATAGGCATTTGTCTGAGTATTCCACTCCCCGCTCTGCAAACCCTGGCTGCCTACTGGAAGCCCATAACCCCAAGTCCCCACATTCCCACGGGTGCCCGGGCTGGAGACCACATGTGATGAGCTTTGTCTCAGCTTCACACTGAAGACACAACCCCAAACCACATCATTAGGCTTGCAGCAGATACTCTCCATGCTGAGGCTGTATAAACACTTCTCCAAACGCATACCCATGCATCTTAGTGCCTTGTTTTTTCTGGGCTTCTCATACTCCCAAGCAGCCTCTAGCATTAAGCCATTCACTTGGAATCATGAGTTCCTCCTTTCTTTCCTTTTAGGCAGACAAGAACGTGGGCAGGCAGCCTCTGGCTGATGCAAACGCAGTGAACTTCTCCCAGACATCAAGGGTTCCAGCCAGTTTGTTGTGGTTTTGTTCCTCCGAATAACCTGTCAAGCTCATCTGCTTGACACTCAACATCTCAGCCCTGTGAGGACAGCAGGGTCTGGAAGCTTCCAAAGAGATCACATCTCCTGTCAGATCATGGTTGGGCATAACACCTCTTCCCAGCGGCATTTGTGAGAGATGTCAGAGTGTGTGCTTCCTGACAGGTAGCATTAGGCTTAGGGTTTTTAAAATATCTCTAAGAACAAAAAGAAAGAGTTGCATCCTCCTTCTACTTTAACATGGCCACAGACATTGTTTCATGTTAGCCTCCTAGCAGTGCAAGAGTAAGGGAGATGGAAACGGGTAGCTAAGGAAGAGGACTGGACCTCTCATAGGGGTGCCCACCATGTGTTGTTCATGGACTGGAGCATCTGGTCCTCTGAAAGTCTCTGGGCAGCTCTGTAAGAACACAGCAGGGCTCCCCCTGAACTCCTCACTGAGCTATACAACATTTGCAAACTCTAGGACTCCTGCTACTCTTAGGAAGTCCCCACCTATCACCAGATTGAGAAAAGAGTCTTCTCTCCTAGCCAGGGAATGAAACACAGCCTCTCAGAAATGAAACTTTTTATCTAAGATTCCATTTACATTAAACCCAGTTAACTCAGCTGCAACAGAGACCACAGGGATGTGTTTTTGAACAAGGAGGAATGCCCTTGTTTTAATTGAGTTCCAGCAGGGATGCATAACTTAGAGTGGGGCCTAGTATGTGCCTTTTCTGTGAGTCTTGGGGGTTTGGAAAAAATCCAATTTGAATATTTTAAGATCCTTAGAAGGATCTGGTTGGTAACAAGGAGTGACTTGCTTTCCACAGATTAACTCAAATGGAAAATAAGATTAATCTAAATGACTCCCATGCATATTTCTAGAAGAGTCCCAAAATGGAATGTCCTTCTCTCACAATGCATTTTGTAACACCATTCTTTAAATCTACTCAAGAAAGGAACAAAACGTAAGAATGGCCCTCATTTTAGTCCTTAGTCCTAATTCTGCCCATTTTTAGAAGCTATAAGATTGAGTGGCATATAATCCCTCAGGTTATCTCTGTTTCCATACTGTGCAACAAATACTTGGTGTCCCTATTGAGTGCTTGGGAGCACCGTGGAGGATACCAAAGTGTAAAACTCAGGTTACTACACAAGGTTGTAAACCACATAAAGCAAGGCTGGCCTTTTCTCACCTAGAAGTTAGCCTTAGCCTGGAATCTCAGTCAAAAAAATATACTCAAAAATAACCAAGAAGAAATTTATATCTATATGGAAATCTATTAAAAATTCTCCAAAGAGATCCCTCTCACAACACACAGCAAAACTGACTGAAACCAGCTTTTTTGTCACTTTTTATCTACATAAATATATTATTTGTGTGTGCATTTGTATGCATTGCACCTGCCCCCAGAAACTCTCTTCTCCAAAATCTCTCAAACTCCCACAAGATTTCTTCTGTCTCCCTTCCCTGTGTCTGTAGGTAATACTTTTCTCTTGTCAGTAGATCTCTGATATTTCCAGTGTAAACCTGGCTGGCCTCTCCCACCTTCTTCCACAATCAGTAAGTGACTGGCCCAGGAGCCCACCTGGCAAGACACAAGGAAGGGGAAGCAGGAGGAGGTGCAGGCTGCTTCTCCTCAGCAAACTGAGGAGGGAAATGCCATGAACGTTTAAATAATATCATTTCCCTATCAGGAGGGAACTGTTTAACAAATATGAATTGAATACTTATTTTATGGGCTACACACTACCCAGTATGAACTTATTGATAAAACAGACCTGGTCCCTGACCTCAAGGAGCTTATTGTCTACAGGGGGAAGCAATTCTCAGCAATTGAATAATTACTATTATGATGAGTCCTGCAGCCACCAGCAGGGTACAGCTCTAATCTGGATGTCCCTTAAGATGTAAATTAAAGCAGTCAGATCCCATTCCATATCCAGTGATTAAGTCCAGAGCCCTCTTCAAGATGCCTGCTAAATTCCCAAGGAGCGGAAGATGGGGGAATGAGGTACATTTTCCTGCCCCTGCTGAATTCTCTCTCATTTCCTGCCTCTGCTGAATTCTTGTTCTCTGCTCTGTGCCTGGAGGTCAGTCCTTTATCTCCCTGATTCCCCACTCAAGCAACAAGGGAACAAAGCCTGTGATGTGTAGCAAAACTTTCGCTGAAGTTTTCTAGGTCACCGCCAAAGAGTTACATTCCTGCATGACACAGCAAGTAACTTAAAGCTACATATTAGTCATCTCATCTTAAAAGTCCCTTTGGCCACCATGACACAGGGGATTTCACACTGGTCTCCCTACTCCAGTTAGCACCCAGTCGTTTCCCATCTTGCTGCTGCTGTGAGTATGCGTGCACACACACACACACACATACACACACACACACACACACACACACTTGTCCAAGTAATTCCAAATTCCTTTCACTTTGTTATACACAGAAATTCAGTTCTCTCCAACTCTTATATCCAAACTCAGCTCTAGACCCAAACTTAGGCTACTCAGAGGAGCAAAAGAGCTGGCTGTATGTTAAAAGCAAAAAGAACCACAAATTTATAGTCTTTTCTCTAATAAGATCTAGCCTCCTTTATTAAGTGACAAAAAGAATTATGCCAACACTGAGAGATATAAAAATTGTCCCTTTCTGTGTAATAAGATTAGACCAAATACTCTCTAAGACCCACTAGACTATAAGTTCCAAAAGAGCACGGACAGTGTCTGTCTTATTCTCTTCTGTATGTAATATCTAGAGATCTCAACAAATGTTTTGAATAATTTACTAATACCCTGTTCAGTACTAACATTCTGTAATTCTTTAATATCTGAAATTCTTTTATCGATTTTTATTTTTTTAATCATACTTGTCTCACATATGGAGGAAGTGTAGAACAAAAGCTTTAGCCAAAAGAATTAAAGCATTAAATCTATATACTTATTATTATATCAGTTAGGATTACTTCGGCTATGAATAACTGAAAAACCAACTCAAAGTGGCTTAAATGATAAAGAAATTATTATTTCACAGAATACAAAGTTCAAGGATGAGGTTGTCCCAGGGCTACTCAATTTTCCAACTTGGCAACATTTTCGATATCCAGGTTCTTTACAACTTTCTACTCTGCCATCCTCAGTGAGGTCCTTAAGGACATCTTCTCATAACTGCAGAATAGCTGTAGCCACATAAAACATCACACTCCACACAACAAAACCCTTCTCTGGGTCCTTCACCAGGAACAAAGGTAACCTTCCCAGAAGCCACTCCATAGACTTTAGCTCACATTTCACTAGCCAAAACGACATTACCTGCTCAGTCCTAAACCAATGCAAGGGAAATGGAATAGCCACGACTGCCTAAGACTAACCTGGATTCAGCTCTTGGAGTTGGGACACCAGAGTCCCAAAAGAACCCAAAGTCCCTGAAGAACATGGTCACTCCTTGCCTGAACATAATTGGAGTTCTCTTAGCAAGGATAAAGGAAGGAGTGTCTACTGGGTAGTCAACCAACAGTATATGCCATATGTACTATCATTAAAAAATGTCATTCTGAATGCAATGAGAATAATTTTGACTAGGAAACTAATTCCAAATGAAAGAAATATTTTGAAGATTGGGTCACTGATTAACCCAAAATTGTCAATATTGATGTATTAATCTCTTTTTCCACAAACCTTTCATCGTATTTTGTGTCCAAAGTTATTGGGAGTATTAGAGATAAAAATTGTCAATGTCTTCCTTACTTGGATTATTTAGGATTCCTATTTTAATTGGAACTTTTCAGAAGGATGTTCTGATGCCATTCCTGATGCCATGACACTGAAACAAACAGAAACCACATGCAATAGATTACACCAAACTCTAGGAAGCTGTTATTTATTTCAAACACTATACAACACACCCTCTTAGAAATATTCATTATCTTGCAGAAATTTCTCTCCTGGATACCAAGCTAGAACACACAAGAGCTAGTCATTAATGCTAGGGACCACAGCAAACCGTGACAGACACTGAGGCTGGAAATGCAAAGTGTCAGGCCATGTAGTAGAGATCCACAGAGAAAGACAGAACACCCTTTTCATCTCCACTGCCCTTGATAAGTTAAAGACTCTTCTAGATGCAAGTGACAAAAATCTGACCTAAACTATCTTAAAGAAAACAGAACTTTTATTGACTTATCAGAACATTCTCTGTGAATCTCCATAGAAAGGAAACTTCTTTCCATTTTAAATTTTTGTATCATCTTCTTTTAGGATTTTTTTGAAAGAGCAGGAAGTTTAAAGGCTTCCTACTTGCTTGCCAAATAGCACAGCATGATAAATCTTACAGCACCCAAATTACAATCAGCAGCATCTCAGTAGCTCACATCTGCTTGTGGAATCCCCTTTACAATCAATCAGGTGTATTGAAAAGGTCTTTGTGATGCAGAAGGGAACAAAAGTCACCTGTGTTTTTCAGTTTACTCTAATTTGTACACAAGATATAATTTGCTACACTGCAGGTCTCTTGCTCAAAGAGATTCAAAACAACAAAAGCAAAAATAATCACTACTATTCTGAGAGTGAGATAAGTGATAGGAAAACTAGCTGTGATCAGCTGGGAATTACATTAAATCTAAACCATATGCAGGAGCAAAGAGCTTTAGTGGGGGAAAAGACCTAAAAAATGTATCCATTGTAAACTCTTATTTCATAGATGAAGAAATGAAGTCAGTGGCCTTGTAGTTAACATGGCCAGTTGGATACATAGGGTGATTTTCATTCCCTCCTCAGTCCCAACTAGACTATCAATAAAGGAATACGAAAAGTGTAAACCCAACTGGGCAAAAGAGAACAGGAGAGGAAATACAGAGTGGACAGGAGACCACAGCGTAGTGGATAAGTGGTGGTCATCAACTTAGCAGCCAGAGAAATCTGGAAACTAAGTGGCGAGAAAACCTACTTGTGCCTCTAAACTGCAGAAAGGCCTGGGAATTGGTGACACCAGGTACCTCTGAAGGGTTGAAGGATGGTAATGAAGATCCAGAGGATTGGATGAAAGTCAGGATAAGGAGCCAATAAATCTCTTAGGTCACCTTCCCAAATCTACTTAGCCAAGAGATGGTTTATCCTCCACTTTGGCAGAAGGTGGGAGGGTTTCCACTCTAGAAACACTGAACGAGAGAAACTCCATGCTAGTGCAACAGAGGGAGGGATGAGGCACAATGGGGGAATTACAGTGATGATAGTTAAAGTAGGTGTAACTATTTAATGAACACTCATGATGTTTAAAACACCACAGGCAGGTTACAGGCCTTGATTCACTTAATCCTAAAAACTACAGGTATACCCCACTTTTCAAAAGTTCACTTTACAGTACACTCCACTTATGAAAGACCTACCTTAGTATCTGTTTTTGCTAACTGAGAGAAATCAAAGGGATTTTCACTTTTACAAAAAAAAAGACGAAAAGTGAAAATAGCGTTCAACTGCCTCAAACCGCTTGCAGTGAACCACTGCAGAGGCAGCTGGCAACCCGAGCAGTGAGAGCGGCCCCGCCAAGCTCCTTCCCCAGGAACCACACTCAGCATCTCAGCGTCAAGCCACCACAGCTTTGAACTGTGTCTGGGAGCATCTGTGCTTTACCTCGGTTTACTTTGCGCCCTTTAGCAAAATGTTTCCTGAGGTAATTTTGCTTCTTCTCTTTACGCCATTTCAGCTTACGGAAGCCTTCATAGGAATGCTCTGATTTCAGATAGCAGGGGAAACCTGTGTCCTATAAAGTAGGTATTACTAGTGCCCTCATTTTACAGATGATGAAACAGGTCAAACAAGTGTAAGGAAGTCACAAGTAACAGAGCAGAACTTTGAAACCAGACAGTCTGATTTCAGCAACCGATTATTAACCACTGTATAGGGGATCATCATCCCCTAGTCATGGTTTCTGGAAAGCCCTCATTCAGATGTACAGCTGCAACAGTAAATTGGAGTATTCATCTTTAGAGCAGTTGAAGAACCACAGAGAAAAGACCTACAGGTCCTGCCTGATCCAAGTCACCAGCCAACCTGATCCACCAAGCACCCAAAGTCTTATTCAACTCCTTAGAACATTACAATTGTATATGAACAGAGAGCCAAGGACACCATATACTTGAGGAAAGTCTCTAACGTGAAAAAGAGGAACCAAAACAAATTGGAAAAATGGAATTCAGAAAAATCAAAAAGAAACTAAAATATCTTCAGAGAAATAAGATAAAATACTGCATCCAAGAAACAAGTGCAGAATGCTATTTTTTTAAAAAAAGAATCTTTTATTTTTTTAATTTAAAATCTTAAATAGAAAAATCAGAAGTTAAAGTTGAAATTAGAAAATACATAAGAAAAACTAAGAAAAGTATATAATCAATCTAGGATTCCAATATCTTATTAATAGGAGCTTTACAAAGGAAAGGGGGGAAAAAAAAAACAGAGAAAAGGGAGGAGAGAAAAATTACCAAAGAAATGATACGAGAAAATTTCTCAGAACTGAAAAAACTGAAAGGGTCTATTGAGTGTCCAACACAATGAACAACAAAAACAACTCCAAAGTACATTATTAATTTCAGAATATTAGGGATAAAGAGACAATCCAAAAAACTTCAGAGAGGACATAGAAAACATGTACAAAGAATTAGAAATCAGAACATCAGATCTCTCAAAAGGAACTCTAGAAGTTAGTAGACTGGGGAGAAATATCTTCATAATTCTGAAGGAAAATGATTTCTAAACCACCTTTGGTTAATTCTCCAACCTTTCCTGCTCTGCCTTACCCTATCCAATCTAACTTGCAACCAGTTTCAAATCCAGAAGAGATTAAGTCCCCGGGGGCCCATGGACTAACCTGCACTGGACTTTGTTGGTTTGGTGGCAGTAGCTAATACTGTAATCCCACCACTGCGGCTGTCACCATTCCAAGGAATCCAACATCGATTTATATCATTTGTTGCAGACCCAGACTATTCCAACTTTATGATACGTTTCCAAAATCTGATCTTTTGAAACTGGTAAATTAATTTCTATATTTGCTTTCTATTGGCTGCTGTAACCAATTACCACTAATTCAGTGATACATAACAACACAACTTTGTTATCTCACAGTTCTGTAGGTCAGAAGTCCAGGTAGACGAGACATGGTTTCTCAGCTACTGGTCTCACAGACTGAAATCAAGGTATAGTCCAACCTGAGCTCTTATCTGGAGGCTCTGGGGAAGAATCTGCTTCCAGATGCATTCCCATTGTTGGTGGAATTCAGTTCCCTGTGGAGGTAGGGCCAGAGTTTTTCTTGCAGACTGTCAGCCAGAAACTTCTCTCAGTTCCTAGAGGTCTCCATTCTCTGCACATAGCCCTCTACATCACAGGGCCAGCAACAGCACACCAAGTCCTTCTCACACTTGGATTCTCATTGACTTCTCCTGCTGCATCTCTTCTGCCTCCAGTCAGAGAAAGCTCTCTGGTTTGGCTCTTGTGATTAGATTGGGCCCATCCCGATAGTCCAGGATGATCTACTATTTTAAGGTCCGTAACCTTAAATACACCTGCAAAATCCCTTTTGCCATATTACGTGATGTATTCACAGGTTCCAGCATTGGATCTTGGGGGAACCATTCTGCCTACCACAATTTCTAAAGGAAATAAACTCAGTTTATTACAGCAATAGATAAATCTGTTTTGTCCCTGACCCCTCACTGGAATAGGAACATTTGTACTTTCATATGCATCTGATAAGACCAGCAATTACTAATACAACAAAATTTGAGTGCCTACTACGTGAAAACACTGTGGTAGGCCTTGGGAATTCAAAAGTGATTAAAACACAGAGTCCATTCTCAAGATGCTCACAATCCAGCAGACGAGATAGAAAAATAATCATAAATACATATGGAAAATTCAGTGTCAGATAAACTCAAGAATCTTGAAAAGCATAATAATGGGGCATTAACCCAGCCTTAGAGATGGGGGAACTTTATCAGAGATGACCCGCCTGTCACCTGATGAGACTCAGATCAGAAACCAAGCCATCCAGATCCAGTTAGAAAGTCCAGTACTTATTTCACTGCAGTGCATCACCTCTACTTTGCAAGTTTTCTGTTCAATTTATTTAGCTCTTTGCCTCAGTTTTTAAATGCATGTGATATAATTATGGATTTATGAAACACCCAAAAGACACCGATTGATTTTTACTTTTTGCCTTTGAGCTTACTGCACAAAATAGGAGCAAAATTATACCCATACTCAGACATTATTGCTTTGCTGATTTTCGTGTTTCCCAAAATGGATAATATTTTGTTGTTCTACCACAGTCATTAAAAGAAAATAGAAGATCTGATCTGTAGAAACATTGTGATTGTCACAGGGAAGCTTCCTGGAGGACATGCGGGCTATTGATATTCTCTCCTCCAGCTGGAAACGGTCTCTGGAGATCCATGAGAAACACAGAATCACAACAAAGACTGGAAAACAAACTGATGAAATCAGAGACGGCTGCAGACCCGTAAATACCTTTTCACGCTGTTGCCATTTCAGTTTGAACTCTACTTTAGTTTTGCAAATTGATGGAAAAAAATCTAGTTTTATTTCAGTGTGTTTAACTTTTCAGTTAAAGACCAAAGAGTAGGTTTCTACACTCAAAATGGTTCCTTTTGATAGCTTTGTTAAAAATCACAAAGCTCCTTCCCCACAAAAGAGGCCCATTCATTACATTGCAATGTTAGAAGCAAACTCAAAGGAGAATGTGTGACTTTCTTTGAACGAAGGTTTTAATATTTTCATAAAGATCCTCTCTTCGGCTCCTCAAGCATTTGCCTTTCATTTTGTTTTATTGAATTAGGCTGCAAAGCACTCGAGCATGAAGCTCTTTGTCATCTCTAACCAGGCTTACATTGATTCCACATATCCATATGCCTCGTCTTGGTACATTAATCTATACATCTATTCCACTGAAAAGGAGAACTCTCTAATTTATTATGTAAAAGGATAAGCCACCTCCATAGCCCATTTGCATGCAGGTATGCTTAGAAGTAGATCTGTTTCCTCAGACTTAGAGCTGACTCCTTTAGCGGCATTAAACCAAGGGAAAAATTAAATTATACTGTGATTTTTATGGTGGATTATACTACAACCATGACAAAAGCAGGACAAAAATCTTGGCTTTTATTTCTTTAAATATAAGCAAATTTCAACACAAAGAACTCTAAACCAGTATAAACAAAACTCTGCACACACACACCCTCAAAAATGCAAATCACACTGTTAATTCACCATCTGCAACTCATTTGGGTCAGATTGCCCTTAGCCCAAGCAAAGGATTTCCTGGGGTGGTAAAGTGCATTACGGAAGTGACCCAAAAAAATGTATTTCCCTCCTAAATATTACTCTTCCAAATATTAATAAGGGAAATATATAAAATAAGCAATAAAACAATCACGGATTTCAGAGTCAGAAGACCTTAGTTATTGTTTATAACACATTATCAGCTTAACCTTTTTCCAGTGTTCTTGCATTTGAAGCAAGATAATTAATGAATATTTTCTGAAGCCCATCTCCTTAGTCACAGAGAGTTTTTAGGTACATTTTAAGCTTCTCTTTCACCTTATTCTGATTCAGAGGCATCTGTTCTAAGAAGAATGGGTACCTGGTCTGTCTGTTCTGCAAATATCTATTCAGTGCCTCTTCTGGGCGCTGGCATATAGTAATGAGTCAGTCAGATGAGTTCCCTGCTGTTGTGGAAGACGAACAGCAAACATGTGAATATATTAGAAAACTTCCAAAGCTGTGAAGGCTTTGAAGAAAATTCAATATGACACTGTGAAGACACTGACTGATGGAGCAATATCAGATGTGGGTATCAGCAAGGACCAGAGCTGAGATCTGAATGACAAGAGTCAATCACATGGAGTTCAGGAAAAAGTAGTCCAGGCAGGGCAACAGCAAGTGCAAAGGCCTGAGCTGGAAATGAGACCTGAGGCTGGTTCACTCCAGCTGGAACAGGAAGACAATCCATCCTCCACTCACTGAGCCTCTGTTCAGTAGGGCCTAGGAATACAGAGGTGAAAACTCTCATTTCTGTTCTCAAAAAGCTCAGTCTAGTGGAAAAGACAGATACACGATTAGAACATAATGCAGTTAAGTGCTATGATAGCAGTATTCACATGGGGCACGGGACAGGAGAGGACAGATCAGGTAGGGTCGTGGAACCAGTCATAAATTAGGTGCCAGCCAACATGGGTTTTCATACTGGATCAACCATTAATTAGCATGAACCTTGGCAGGTGAAAGTCATATTTTCATGCACCCAGTAAATCAGTCAATAAATACTGAGTGAGTATAATATTCCAGGACTATATTAGGTGTAGGGGATCTACATTAGTTAGGGTGTTTTCGGTTGCTAGGAATAGAAAGTCAACTCAAAAATCTAAAAATGGCTTAAACAAAAGAGGAGCTTTCTTGATTTGCCTAACAGACAAGTCCAGGAGTTTGACTTCAAGTACAGTCTAGTCCAAATTCTCAAACAATAAAGCTAAGTCCATCCAACCTCAGAAGTTCAAAACTGTAGGCCTTCAGTTATAGATAACTTACTTATATTTTGCACATAATTAAAATTTTCCTGCTCTTTGCAATGGCATTCTGTCTCTCAGTTTGATTTCTTTAATTAGCCCCAAATCTTAAAAGGGCTGTGTTCAACATTTGGTATTTGATGATCCCATGGGTCTTTGTTGCTGACAACAATGCTGCCATCTCTATGTCTGGTTTATAGTCAAATGCATATGTGGCCCTAATTGCTTTTCTTTTTAATGGAAATTTGATGAGGAAAGTTCTCAGATTTTCTAAAACATTCACCATAAAATAACTCCCTGTCCCAGAATTGTGCTCAAAACCTTAAGTCATTTTGGCTGGAGTATGAGTTTTGTCCATACCTATATTTGTTGAATATAAAAATCAATAATACCACAACTCTGTACATTTATCTAATGTAATAATCAATACCAATACCTTTCCTGATATTTACCTAATATAATAATCAATAACAATACAGTTTGTTTATTTGATGCCATTGATCAAGGAAGAAGACCAAATCCATGTGCTTTACCCACCCTATGTACATTCAGACTGGGCCATCCACTGCTAACATCTCCCTTCTACTTCCCACTCTCCAGACTAAAGAAAGAGCATCCTTCAGCTCCTTGTATGGAAGGCAATGGTCAGTAAATTATCATATTTTTGTGAGGCAGCCAGCACTGATGGATCCTCTCTCTACATTATTGTAGGTATTGTGAAGGAAACAGAGAAATAGTAAATGATTTACCCCTATATATGTTAGTGTAATACTAGCTGCTGCAACAGATCCCAACAGCCCCAAGATCCTAGTAGCTTAATGCATGATAAATTGGTAAGTTGGTTGCTTACCATATAACAGCATAGTGTGGTTATTTCTGGTTGATCAAATATTTCCATATAATACTTCAGAGACCTAGGCCTCTTCCATATTACCTTCTCCTAGAATCCTACAATCCTCTGCATTCAGACAGCATACATGAAAAGAGCATGGAAGACCATGTGTACAGTGTTCGAATAAGTCATACCTGGAAGTAGTACTCATCACTTCTGCCTATATTCCTTTGGCTAGAACTCAGTCCACATCTAACTACATGGCACGCTGAGAAATATGGTCTGGCTACATGCCCAAGAAGAAGGAAATGGATTTGTTAAATAGCCAATCTCTGCCACCATCCCATCCTTGAGTTGCCTATAATTCAAAGAGGAAGACAAGATGAGACAAACCAAGTATTATACACATGATGAAAAGGGAGAAACATTACAGACTGGATTAGTCAGGCTTTCTAAGGAGAAACTTTAAAAATGGGTAGAATTTGGGGATAAACATGAAGAACCATCCCAAGAAGTAAAACAATACAGTATAAGCAAAAGCAGAGGTAGATACAGGCATGCATTGGGCGGAGGAATATAAAGGGCTCATCTGACAACTGTACAGAATCCATGCCAGAAAGTAGAAAACAACATACCTGGCTAAGGAGACTAGTATGAAACTACCTTGACTAGGACCACTGATTCTGCCACCTTGAACACATGTTTGCAGTGCATGAGGATTCCTCTGATCCAGCCCAAAGAGCCTATCTATTGTCATCTATTTCTAAGTAATCTCTAAATCTCAGCTGACTTTTCAAGTTTGAGTGGAAAATGTTGACATTACCTACAAGGTATCCCTCACTAATTTTGAGTTTCTCAAAGAACAAAGAAAAAACAAATAGCAAATTCTAAGAGACCATGAATAACCTAAGTAACCATCTCACTTGTGGATTAAACTGCAAGTCTTTGTAACACAACAAAGCTAAGGCAGCATTGAGAATCAGACGCTCCAGTTGAGGACACATAGGAGTAGATAATTAAATTCTTAACCATGGACATGGAGTTACAGCAAAATTAAAGTAGAAATTAAACACCAGTATTTCTCTCTCTGGATTAACCCCCAAATAACCACAGAATCAGGGGGACCACAGCTCTAATCAAATACTCCCTACAAAAGAGGAAGTTTCTAAAGGTTAATTCACATGGGGTCCCGATAGAAGTCCTTATGGGTACGTGTTTCTGAACCTTTTAGGGAGGACACTCTAGTTGCCAAGCTGTTCTGATACTTGCTCCAGTGTTTCAATGTGCTCCAACACTCCCCTTGCTAAATTGAGAACTACATCTTCAACTCCAACATGTTTTGTACTCCATGATATAGCACACAAATCAGGACTGTCTTGTCCCCTTGTGGAAATTTTAGGGCAGTGGTTATTTACCCTTAAGGAATTTTGAATTCTGAAAATCCAAAGGAGGCTATGGCTCTTGTCCGCAACCCCCCAGAAAAACTCACATAAGCATAGAAGGGATTTCAATTTTATGCGAGGGAAGCATTCCAGAGAACCTCTTATAATTCAAAATCCCCATTTTTCGGCAACAATTTCCCATGGGATCACCATAGACTCCTATGAGGCAGCACAGCATCCTAATAAAGACTGTCTGCTTCCTGTACCAACTCAAATTTCCCCATTTTACAGATGAGAAAAATGACACATGGAGACATCAGGCAACTTATCATTTTCCACCTCCAGGAAGTGACAGAGCAGGAGGAAGGGACCAAGCAGTCTACTTCCAAAGACCTTGCTCATACGTATAGCCATAGTGAGATACTGCCCCCACTCCCCTGTTCTAATAATACATTCCTTTTATTTAACAAAAAAAAGATAGAAACTGTCCTATCCATGTTTCTGATGCTAGCCCTAAAGGGGTTAAGTACTGCATATTTCTAGCATTCCATCTCCCTCCCATGCCCTTTGATCAGGTTAGCAATGAGGTATACCTTCACACATCCTTAGGAAGAATTCCTTACTTTCAAAAACTTAGGCAGATGTGGTACCAAACGCTGTGCCTCCTCTCTCCTAAGCTCAAGCCAGGCCACTTGGTTTCTGCTAATGCTAATTATTGAACCATCCATAATGGAGTTCCCGTATTTCTTCATTTTTAATCTCTCTGACTTTCAGGCCATACATCAAGACAAAGTCCTCCTGGACCTAGTATAGTGTTACATTCTCCAGACACCATCACAAGAACAGTGGTATTCTCCTCTTAATTTGCTACAGCTCTGGAGTCCCTAAGGTTTGCAGTTAGACACACCACTGGTCAGGGAAAGACTATAATCAAAGCTCTTTCAGTCCAAGTTAATACAAAATTTTCTTTAGTTTTCAATTTAAATCTCCTCCTCTTGGTTTTTTCTGAGGCTAAAACTCAGGGTCATATCTAACTAAATTGGGAGACAAATATTTTAATTGATTTACTTATTTTCTGTAATCTTAAGCAATCTAACACCTCACACTTGATTAAGTCAACTGTGTTACAATTCACAATAAACTCAAACATTATTTAACACTTTTTAAATTTAATCCAAATGCATATGTTTTCAATGTTATGTTTATGAAGCGTTCCCTCCTACCACCTCTCCAGAGAGGCACTGTGGCTGATAGGTGCCTTTATATAATTCCAGACTGAATATCTAGCTTTAACCACAAGTGAAAGCTTAAGATTATTTTCACTCCATCATTATCTCTGGCAGCACTTCTCAATCTACTTCAAATAAACACATATTATAAGTAAAAACACTATTTAGTTCAACATAAAGACCATGTAAAATTTCTATCAACCTATACTCAAGCTATTCCAAATAAACACGAATATCTAGTAAAAATATTGTGTTTGTTATACAAGTTGCAAATGCAACTATAATATATTGATAGATTCCTTAACAAGCTCTATCACCTTCCAGATAGAAATTTCGCGTTCCCATTGGTGTCAAAGAATGCCAAAGCAACTCTATGGCTTAATTCCATATTTTTTCCTACCTAAAGTATTGAGTGTGGGACCTGAATTTATACATTATTTAAGTGGTGTAAAAATTTGTAGCCAAGAATTTGACATACAAACTGCTCTAGAATCACCAAAAAATATAGACCCCTAGCAAAGATTGGGTAAAAGAACCCCATATAGGTACCTCCTCAACTCAAAGCTCAAACAAGACTCCCCCAGTACATAACTCCAACTGAAGATGAGCTCATAACACAAAATTGTGAAACACATGGAAACTCACAGTCCCAAGAGAGAAAGCAAACACAATAAATGGGGGGATTTACAGTGGGAAGAACTCAGGTAATGGAGCAATCTAAAATGAAGTCTTTAAAATAAGTATGTTAATAATGTTCTGTAAGGTAAAGGAAGGAAAAGTATTAACAAGACAAAACCAAAATGCTATTAAAAAAGAACAGGCAGACTTGAGAAAGGAAAAAAATTTTTCTAGAAATGAAAACCATAGTCTATGGCCATACCACTCTGAACACGCCCAATCTCGTCTAGAAATGAAAACCATACTCATTGAAATAATCAATTGATGGCTTAAACAAAAGACTAGACATAACTGAAAATGAAATTAGTGAGCTGGAAGGTAAAGAACTAAGGCAATCACCGGGAACATGAAAAAAATTTAAGGGCTTCCCTGGTGGCGCAGTGGTTGAGAATCTGCCTGCCAACGCAGGGGACACGGGTTCGAGCCCTGGTCTGGGAGGATCCCACATGCCACGGAGCAACTAGGCCCGTGAGCCACAATTGCTGAGCCTGCGCGTCTGGAGCCTGCGCTCCGTAACAAGAGAGGCCACGATAGTGAGAGGCCCGCGCACCGCGATGAAGAGTGGCCCCCACTTGCCGCAACTGGAGAAAGCCCTCGCACAGAAACGAAGACCCAACACAGCCATAAATAAATAAATAAATAAATAATTTTTAAAAAAAAATTTAAGAAATACAAAGGATAGAATAAGAAGTTTTAGTACACATAGGGGTTTCAGGAAGAAGGAAAAGGTAATGAGAAAGAAGCAATACTCAAAGAGGTAATAGTGAAGATGTTTCCAGAAATGAATAAAGGCATGAGTCATTAGATTTTAAAGAACATAGTGAGTTCCTGGCAGAATTTTGTTTTTTTTTGGCCGCGCCATGCAGCTTGTGGGATTTTAGTCGCCTGACCAGGGATTGAACCCAGGCCCTTGGCAGTGAGATTGTGGAGTCCTAACCACTGGACCACCAGGGAATTCCCTTGGCAGAATTTTTTTTAAATCACAAATCATATTGAAACTTTAGAGAATCTGAAATAGAGACAGTAAAGCTACCTGGAAGAAATGACTGTTTACCTGTAAATAAACAACAATCAGACTGACAACAAGCTTGTCATTCACAAAAACAGGTTCCAGAAAACGAAGGAAAAACATATTCAGTGTTCTGAGTAAAATAACTGTCAACCTTGAATTCTCTGCCCAGTGAAACTAACATTCAAAAGAGTGAGAGTAAAATAAAGACACTTTTAGACATAACAAAGAATAAAGGAGTTTGCTATTTGTAGACCACCCTGTCCCCCACTGAAAGAATCACTAAAAACTAAACGGGGGCAAAAAGCAAAAAAGCAAAGATGGAGTGGAATATAAGAAACAATGGTTTAAAACAAGAACTTGGTTTTCATTTGCAAATCTAAATAAATATAGACTCTATAACATAATAATAATCATAGTAACTAATATTGAGGGGTTGTCTAAAAACACAGTGGAGCTAAAAATATGAGAATAACAATAACATGGAAGATAGGATGGGTTCAGAGGAAAACTGAAACATCCTAAGGTTCTTGCCTTTTTCAGGAAAATGAAGGGGAAAAATAAACCAAATAGCACAAGGGAGAAAAGGTTATGCCATAGCTGTGTTTGGGTTATGAGTGGGAGAAAGGTAGTTAAGATTTCTTTTTCCTAAAGATTCTGACAATAAGACTTCATCCTTCTCAAATTAGATTGATATAAAGTGCTTTAAATTTGTTTTTCAAATATTTTTTCTTTCCATTAGAAGTGACTACCATTTTTCTAGAAATTCAAAGAGAATGGCTTTGATCCAGAACTGAGAAAAGTTAACCTGTTTCCTCCTTACCTGTTTGTGACCCACTTCATGCAGAATTAATTATGATATTCAGTTTCCAAGATTAATATTTGTTTCTTTGAGTTTCTATGAGCTCTAAAATCCTCCATCAAAGTAGATAAATTATCTCAGTAATTCCATACACTTTACAAATTAAAAATAAAAATATTTTCTGCAAGAATTGAATGTCCTCCATAATCATTGTAAACAGAAAATTAGATCACGGAAAATATTCATTTGGGGTTTTGTAATAAAGTAGATATTGAAAAAAACAGTATCCCAATGGCCTTTAGACCCTACTGTCAAAAGGAAACAATTTTGGTTGCAGAATTTTGTGATTGGTTATGTATTTATATATCCACTTAGACTGTATAATCCAATTAAATGCTTGTCGATTGGTTTTGAATGTATCACAGCAACATGTTGGGAACTTTATGTTTAAAAATATTTTACTAAACCTAATTGCATTAGCTATTGTTTTGATTATGCATCATTTGAAATATAGTTTCCCATAAAATTCTGACTCTATTTGAATGAAACATGGATCCATGCTTTAGAGCTTCACAATTCCCATTTACTAAGCTACTTATTCTAACAATATTTAAATTTATCTATTTTTTGGCCTTTGTTTCTGGTCCACTGTCAAGCAATAAAAAGTGTATATTTCTCAAACAATAAATTATGTTTAATGTTTATCAGATTTCACTCTTACACTTAGACATTTCAATTGATACAGCAAGGTGTCCTGTCTGTGCTTAACAGTAACTCTAAGACTCCATCATCTTTTGTCAGTCAAAATAGATTACAGTATTTCCACTTAAAAATGTAGTACCATCTATTTTTCTATCTGTCTGTCATCTCTACTTTAAAAAAAGAGAAAATTTTATATAAAAAAAAAAGAATTAAATGTCCTAAAAAGCCCTCAAAAATAGCATCTTTTATATTCACCTAAAAAAAAAATTCAAGTATCCCTTTCATTTTTCCTGGGAGAAAATCCATAGACAATAAATGTTAACTATAATTTATGAATAAATATTATCAGGATCAGTGCTGCCCTATCACCAAGGAAGTGACTTGGAAAGTCACCTGCAGAATCTACATTCATTTGAGAAAAAAATGTCCATCTATAAAATGATATTTTAGGGATTTGTTGTACTAACTAGCCACTGTTGCCTCAAAGAATCATTTTTACTTGAACACAAGTTGCTAAAAACTTAACTTTGCTTTTTTATTTGGTGCTTTTGAGAGACTAAATTGCAGCTCACAAAGACAGCTATTAAGGTCTGAATGGAAAAATATTTAGATTAAATATCTTCATTTTCAAGAATCATTGTAATTGGTCCATTGAACAGCAGCATTGCAGTGGGGTCTATATTTTTATTTGCTCCATTACTTAAAACTAAATAGCAGTTATTATCTATGTTACAGTGGTTAAAGATTCTATAGTTTACATTGCTGAGGTTGAAATTTAGCTTTGTATCAACTCATTGACAATTTCTTCTATTTAATTTATTAAATGATAGATGATAGTTTGGCTGAATTCTCTGCTTTTATATCAAGTTTTTTAAAAAGGAAATTTGGAAAGAATCCAATGAAGAAGGTGTTTATGTAAGTCGAAATATAATGGGTTATTAGCAATAACAAGCAATTCCAAAATCTCAATGAAAACAAGGGTTTATTTCTTCTTTGTGCTGTATATCCATTGCTGGTTGGCCATGGATCTGCTCCACGTCAACTTCACTCTAGGACCTAAGAATGACTGAACACTCTCTGAGGCAACATAGGTCTCCGCAGCAGGGAGAAAAAAGATAAGGCAAACCATGAGATGGTTATATAAGCTTCTATTAGAAGTGCCACACACCACCTCCACTCTTATTTTATTGGCCAGAGCAAGTCACATGACCAAGCCTCCCTCAACAGGAAAGAAAATGTGTAATCCTCCTACAGGATGAGACACCACATGAGGGCCATCAAAATACACGGTAAGCAGTCACACAATACATCACAGTGACCAGGCCAATATTTTCTATAAAATGGAGGAAAGAATCACTTCAATATGCTAATTGTTTTCCAAGGCAAAATTGGTCCTGTTTCTTCACTGAAGAGAAAAAGTGACTCTCACTTAAGAAAAAAAAAAAATTCCAGATAAATTAAACATATTGACTTGAACCACTAGACAGTATAACAAAGAGTGAAAAATGTTATTCTCACCTGAAGAACAAGTTTTGGTTCAAGATTACGAAAATTAAATTGTCCTCTGACTTTCTACTCAACAAGGAATGAGAGGACATAGAATGTCCACTGTAACAGACAGCCTTAAAGGACATGATCATTTATGAAAAGAAATTTTTCACCGAAATCTTCTAAGGGCATTTCACCAAAAGAAGCTTATATTTCAATTTCATTTCACATAAGGGATGGAGAATATGCTTAAGAGGCGAAGGCTAAAAAAGTGAAGTTTAAACCAATTTTGACAATTTAACACTGCCAAAATCAGTTGCCACCTCAGGCACCTTTATGATTTGTACTTCAAAAATCTTGAGAGGTTTTAGAAAGCTTAGATTATTCATTTTAAGTCTTAAAAATGTTTTGGTGTTGTGGACAATATTAAGAAACCTCCAGGTTATAGAACAAATTGTCAGTATTTGAAACTGCCCTTTTTTGCTTTTACTCAAGGAAGTAAATTTTATCACAGCAGTTACTTGATGTGATTATTAAAACAAGGTCACACATTAGAAGCCACATGAAGCCATGTCCCTGGTTTGCTTAAATGTCAATAATGCTTTGCCATAAGTAGCTCTGTATATTTGCTGACCACTGAGACCCGGCCTCTTTTACGACTATGTGCCAAACCCCAAATTAAATCAACATGAACCCAAGAGGGCTTCCTAATGTTTGGATTCAGAAGAACATATAAACACTTTTAGCACTGTAATCTCAATAACGATCAGTAATGAAAATAAGTTAAAATGTGACGCTCACCCTCAAGCCCATCCATTCAATAAACGTTAACAAGCAATTCTGTTCATTCTTCTAAGAAATTTAACATCAGCCACATCAGCTTTTCCCAGAGTACATCCTGTAAATTGGTAGATCTGTAGGATTTAATTGATAGCTATATGACAAATAGATTCAGTAATCAAATGAGTTTGGGAAACACTGAGTTAAACAAAAATAAAATGTTTGTTTACTGAAAAGTTCTCACAGCTATTAAAAGACCAATGCACATCAAGAATCTCCAAGAGAGAAGTGTAGCATGTAGCACTTCCCAAAATTATTTGACCACTGAATCCCTTTTCATTTTTTTGAAGACATCAACAGTGGGACTAGCTGTTCCACAGGATACACTTCAAAAAGTTCTGAATTAGACTCTTTCAGATGATGTCTACATTAGATTATTATTGTAAATATTATGTAGAGTTCATGCTTTAGTCACAACATCTGTTCAAAATTATTAAATCACTCCATTTAGACAAAAAATGACTAATTAGACAGTAATGGCCATTACACAGCTGATTCAACCATAACACTGCAGATTTCCTTTCCTCCATCATCTTAAGACCAAATTTAAAGAGCTTTTGACAATGTGATCAATTGCTTCATTATCAGGAATTTATGAATAGAAAGGAAAGGGAGAAGAACAAATTAATCAATGAATGTTTTCATTACCTATATAGCATATTTTACCATCCTATCGTATAGAACCAGCCAATGCAAACCCAATCTCAGAGGTCCCTTCAATGACATGGAAACAATATCCATAAATGATAAGAAGCAAGCAGTTTTCCCAGAAAACCAATCTGGCTGGAATAGGGGTTGCTCACATTTTGTGAGACGGAGCCTATCTCGATTTTACTTCAAGGGTCAAAGTAGTAAACAGGATTGAAGTGCTGATAGTGAGGAACATAAGAGCAGATCACCAGCAGCCCTCTTAGTTCAGGTGGAGAGAAGGAACCAATGTCAGCTGACTTATCTTCTTTACCAGTGGGAGGTATGGTATAAAAGGAAAAGTGACGGCAGAATGTCTCTAGTTAATGATGCTATGAAATTATCAAGGCCTGTTGGCCACCAAACCCAAATATCTTCTCAATGAAGCCTACCTCGACCCCTCCATTAATACCGCAACCTGCCCTCCACCCTCCATCAGCCTCACGATGCCCCGGAACTCCCACTAACCTTGTCCTACATTTTTTTCTGTAATTCTTGTCATGATCCAACACATATAATTTGCATATTTATGATGCTTAATGATTATTGTCTGTTTCCCCCACTAATTTAAGCTATACAATGACTGCACAAATATTTGTTGAATTAATGAATTAGAGAAAAATAAGTGCTGAGAACTTTGGTCCTGGGAAGTTTCCCTTGTAGGACTTCCAAAGACATTCATTCCAACAGTGCCTGTCTCCGTCTGCACATTCCCCCAGGAGGGGAAAGAAGACGGAGAGACAGCTGAAATCCCCCCACAGCCCCTTGCCAGTGCTGAGGGCTTTATCTGCTACTATCCTCACCACCCTGTTACTAACCCTCTTTCATTGAAAAGGATTATAAAGAACAAGAAAGGCAGAAGTCCCTCTTCTGACAATATTCTCTAAAACCTATGAAGCAAGAGAACATAGTGCAGAAGCCTCATAACTGAAGTCCCTGCATTTTTACCTCAGTCTATTCTCTTTTTTAAAAAAATATTTTGGGGTGTTTTTTTTTTTTATATTTTATTTACTTATTTATTTATTTAGTTGCGCCAGTTCTTAGTTGCAGCAGGCGGGCTACTTAGTTGTGCCTCCTGGGCTCCTTAGTTGCAGCATGTGGGCTTCTTAGTTGCAGCAGGCAGCCCCCTTAGTTGCAGCAGGCAGCCCCCTTAGTTGCAGCTCACTGGCTCCTTAGTTGTGGCATGAGAACTCTTAGTGACGGCATGCATGTGGGATCTAGTTCCCTGACCAGGGATTGAACCCGGGCCCCCTGCATTGGGAGCGCGGAGTTTTAACCACTGCGCTACCAGGTAGGTCCCTACCTCAGTCTATTCTCAACACAGCAGCCAGGGTGATCCTTTGAAAAATGTCAGGTCACAACATTGCTCAGTTCAAATGGTCCTTATTTCCCTCAGACTAAAAACCAAAGTCTTCAATACTGTATGTCTGGCCTTCCATTCCCTCTCAGACCTCATTTCTAATTACTATTCCCCACCTCTGGACCCCACTCTTAGCTCCTCACTGCCTCTCAAACAAGATAAGCATGCTCCTACCCCAGGGCCTTTGCACCAGCTGTTCCTTCAGCCACATGGTATAGGCCAGATACCAGGATATCTCAGCAGATATCCACATGGCCTATACCATCACCTTCTTCAAATTTTTGCTCAAGCACCACCTTGTCAGGGAGGTCTTCTGTGACCCTCATATTGAATACTGACACCTTGTCCCCTGCCTGTCCCCGGTATGTGCCTGCTCTCTCTTACCCTGCTCCATCACCTTCTTACTTATACATAACTCACTTATATCACATAATTTACTTATCATGTTTATTGTTTTAATTCCCCACTAGAACTTAGTTCGAAAAGATACATGCACCCGAATGTTCATTGCAGCACTATTTATAATAGCCAGGACATAGAGGCAACCTAAATGTCCATCAACAGAGGAATGGATAAGTAACATGTAGTACATATATATAATGGAATATTACTCAGCCATAAAAAAGAATGAAATAGTGCCATTTGCAGCAACATGGATGGACCTAGAGATTGTCATCCTGAGTGACGTAAGTCAGACAGAGAAAGAGAAATATATGATATCACTTATATATGGAATCTAAAAAAAAAAGGTACAACTGAACTTACCTACAAAACAGAAATAGAGTTACAGATGTAGAAAATAAACTTATGGTTACCACGGGGTAAGGTGGGGGGGGGGGAGAGATAAACTGGAAGATTGAGATTGACATATACACACTACTATATATAAAATAGATAACTAATAAGGACCTACTGTATAGCACAGGGAACTCTACTCAGTACTTTCTAATGGCCTATCTGAGAAAAGAATCTAAGAAAGAGTTGATATATGTATATTTGTAACAGATTCACTTTGCTGTACACCTGAAACTAACACAACACTGTAAATCAGCTATACTCCTATAAAAATTTTAAAAAGAAAAGAATCTTCAGAAGGGCAGAGAACTGTTGCAATTTCTCTTCCCTTTTTTATCCTTAAGACCTGGAATAATCCTAGCACACAGTGCTCAACAAATGTTTGTTGAATGAATAGAGTGGTTTAAATAATGCATTTTGGTTACACAGACTGGATTCGAATCCCAGTTCTATCATTTATTATTACCCGTATAATCTCTGAACCCCAACTTCTGTGAAGTGAGGATAAAAATACCTAAGTCATAGAGTGAAATGCCTTGTACAGCTAATAAATAGGGGGCATTATTATGCATTGTGGAGGCTTCTGGAAGCAGAATATAGAAGCAAATGAGGAGGCAGGGGGTAGTATTATGTTGGGAGATTGGAAATGGAGAGGGAATGCACTCAGCTCTTGTGCATCTCTGAATATGTACATGTAAAACCAACATATATTAAGGATAAAAATGGACATAATTTAACCAAAGTGATCTACTACACAGTGGATTTGATGAATAATGCAAATAAAAATTAAAGTGGCTGACCAGTATGATGCTTTGAAGTTGCTCTCTTCATATTGGTTGATATGTACTATAAAGTATTTTTCTTTTTAATACCTCAGAAATGGTATTTCTATGGTATCTCAAGGTTGTTCAGGTTGTCTTCATTTCATACATTCTAGAATGTCATTAGAATGACTTTGCACTTGCCATTTCTTCCCTGTGTCTCTTAGTTAGACTGGCTTTGGCAGCAAGGAAAGGCCATATGGTGACCATCCATATGGATGGGCTGGCTGGGTTTTAGAATCTTATTCCCTATTGATATTCCTGTTGTGTGAACAAAATAACTTCTATTTAAGAGTAGAAGACGTGGGATTCCAGTCCTGAATATTACATCAGTTAGAAAATGTGTTCAACTGTGAATAGCGGAGACATAAAAAGCAGGGGTTAAACAAATTAGGAGTGATACAATGGCTCCATGACCTAATCATAGACCTTCTCTCTCTCTTCTCTGCCTTCTATCTTCTCTGACTTGTGACTTCCTTCCTGTCACAATATGAGGCTGCCTCATATTCACAAAGTGGCTACTGGAACTCCAGCCAGTATTTTTCTCATTCCAGGTAGGAAGAAGGGAAAAGACAAGGAACAAAGGGAGCATACCAGATGAGCCACTGTCCCTTTTTAAGGAGTTTTACCAGAAGACTCACCCAATAACTTCCTCTTATATCTCACTAGCTAGAATTTAGTCATATACCCCTCCCATCTTCCCAGGAGGCTGAGAAATCCAGCATATTCCAGTGAAGCACGATCCTGCTCTAATAAAATCAGGGTTTTATATCCAAAAAAAGGGAGAGGTAGTGGATACTGAGTAGGTATCTAGCAATCTCTTGTCCAGAAAAATACTTGATTTCTCCAATAGAGAAATTTTAAAAGATGACGGTCATAGCTTGCTAATGACTTTCTAGTCACTTTTGCACCAACCTAGGAATTAAAATCCTTCCCTTAGTTCTCCAAATGGTGGTTTATAGAGATTATCTTTTTTAAAAAGACAATCTTTATATTGGTATCTACCTTACGTCACCAAGACTCCAGCTCAGCTTTTGCTGACCAGGTCTCCATTTGGCTGACTACACAGGTGATTCTAATCATTCTTCACTGGACTCTGTAGGAGGAAACACTTCTCAGAACCCCATCATTGGGATCATCATTTCGCTGCAATGCTCCAGGATCAGAAGCCCCCTTGTGTAACCAAGAACCCTGCCTGCCTCTTACCTCTACACAATACATACTGTAGAATTGATATTTGGAGAGCCATATTTGTTTTTCACTTGGGAAACTCTCTAAGAATCCTTTAAGGACTCATTAGCTCTTTCAGGTCACCAGGGGGGGATTTTGTACATTTCACCCTAGCCAACAACTTGTATGGGTACCCGTTCCAAGGACTAATTTACTAAATGGCCCCTCAGTTGCCTGAAAGAGTGACACAGCTTCAGAAAGTACCTGACTTACTCCCATGCAGTGGCCCATCTGCTAAGAAGATCTGGAGGCAAAAAAAAAAGTATCTGATTTTGTTGTTCCTGATCATTTTCTAATACTGCTTGAGGAATGGGAAAACATAAAAGTCAACAATTTGTGCTAAACACCAAGTACGCAGTCACTTGGGACACAGCCACAAAAAAAAACACATGCCTACACATACCCCACATCTTTCCCTCTATTCCCAGTCCAATGCTTTCCTTTTGTTCTCTAAATAAAATAGAAACTGCATTCACTACGAGAAAGATAAGCCTTTGATTTCTGATCTGAATTTTTTTCCTCCTTCATGGAGATGGCTCCATGGAGCTTTCAACTTGTCGAATATAATCTTTTCTGGCCACACAACCGTGAGAGGACGACAGCCACAGAATCTGTGGTGTCAGGTAAAAATGGCATAAATGCAAATGCAAAGGCATCACAGAGATGATGAACGTGAAGTTCTCTCTACCCGAGAAGGAACGAACAAGATGCTGGACCCAGAAGGAGCAGTTACAACAAATGACACGGGCTTCTGTGGACAGAGTGTAGCCCAGAGCCTCAGCTGGTCATGTGGGTAGTTCCCAAAGGCTGCACATCCTCACATCTCTCTTGTCACTCCCACTGAGACCTTTTGGAAAGAGGGCCAAGTCGCCCTTCATCAGGATATGCTGATTCAGACAGACAGCTAAGCCGAGATGGCTTTGGTGAACACACTCTATGGGATGAAATGAGTTCCCCTGTGGTCTGCTGCCCTGTTGCTGTTAAACTGAAAACAGAGGAGCTCAGAGTTGCTAAGAGATTGTCACGTTGCTGCAGGAAGAATTCACACGATTGGCGCCCTCAGGCAAGGAGTGCTGAATCTGTCAGTATTCAAGACTGTGTAATTTTTTTTTAGCTATTTCTTCATTTTAGCCTCTATGGAGTACAGCCTTCTCTCCGTACTGACAGAGTGGGCATTTATAGCACTTCAAGATCTGAACAAAGGCAAAGATTGGCAACCAGAGGTGTGGGTTTAAGACCTGACCCCTGGGGCAAAACTGATAAGAATGCAAACTGTCAGAACTGGGAGTGTGGACAGCTCCAGGGATAGACAGAAAAAGCATCTGGAAGGAGGTGAGCCAAGGCAGTGGCAGAAATGAGGAAGTGTCCCTAGAAACTGGGAGTCATGATAGCTGGGGTCTGAAACTTCTGAAACCCAATAGTAGGTTTGCACTAGGAATAAAGATCCAAGTTAAATGGCAGGGCAGAACCAAGATGCAGCATGCATGTTGCTCAATTTGCCCTGCCCCTTCCCCACTAATCAGAAAATCAACACCCATAGCCCCAGCTGATGGTGCAGGGAGCTATGTAGCCTCACATACCTTTGCCACAGATCATTGGATCTCAGAGGAACATCAGACTCAAGCACAGCCAACCCAGCAGCTGAGCAGCGACCATCTGATTCTCTCTCTTGAGAATTTAAAATAAAAGATACACTGATTGCAGCTGGTCAGATAGTGCTGGGCACTAAATCTGTAACATCATAGAGAATGGGACCAGAATCAATGCCAAAACAACGTAGAGTCACATGCAAGCCAGAGTTTCAGGGGAGCCTGAGGAAGGAAGCTGGCGTGGGAAAGAACAAAGATATGCAGAGAGTAGCAAAGGTGAGAGATCATGCAATCCCAGAGGGAAAGGGAAATGGGGAAAGTAGGTATCTGACAGTTTTCCAGTTCCTAAGAGGTCTAGAGGTAATTCCTTCAATCTGGTTCTCTGAGATCTCCTGCATCCTCATAATCTAACTGAAACCTTGATCCTGTATGGCACCCCACATTCAGCATACACCCCACTGTTGTAATGGGTCTCTTGCTCCAAACAGATTCTTTGGATTGCAAAGAACAGAGCACTCAGGCCACCCTAAGAAAGAGTGAATTACCAGAGAGATACGCATAAACGTGTCCAGGACCATAGAGCCTTCTGAGAACCAAGACAGGCTAGGGATCAGATGCTCTCTGTCTCTCTGCTTCTCTCAGCGTCTTCACAGCCTGTCTCTGGTGGTGCCTCTGTCCCTCTCTGTGCCCTGCTCCATTCTCCTCTCTATACTAACTGGTTTATTCTTTCCGTCCACTCTGCATAACTTTCCTCTACTTCAAAGATTCTGCTCCCTCATAGCTTTTGCTTTATAACTTCAGCCTGCTGTGACGCTTCATGGCCCTGTCTTACCTCACAGCTTCTCTTTATAGACTCCTTCTTCTTCAGAGACCGCTGCTAACTGTATTTTCTAGTCCACCTTCAAAAGAGGGAATATGATGAGCCCTGCTTCATTCTTTTGCACCAGGTCATGGGCTGGCCAGTCTCTGGTTTGACTATTCTTGGATCAAAGCCCACTCCTTATACAGCCAGCCCCAGCCAGCAGGGCAGAGTCCCACAGTATAAAACACAGCAATCTAGGCCTGCCCATTTAGAGGGGGCTCTGAGCATGGCAGACACGGTGATGGACATGTTTTATATGCCAGCCCCTCCTTGCCATAAATACCCTTGAGATATTCTCCTCTGTTTTCCAAGAAACAATTAATTATGTGATAAAGCAATTGATCCTGTGATATTAATAATCATTTTTTTATTTTCTTCTTTTCCTTTCCAGAAGTTTCCAAATTTCCATAAGTAATATGTCCTACTTTTATAATCAATACTATTGCATTAAGTATTAAGAACACAGATATAGAATCATTTATACAACAAATATATTGAGCATCAACCATGGACCAGGCTGTATGCTAAACAATGCACATACAGCAGTGAACAAGAAACGGACCTCTTATCACGGAACTTGGGTGACTGCATAATGTATGAGCCAAATCAGGACACTTTTGAGGGTGAAAAGGAATGATGCTATTAATAATCAGATAAAGACAAAACTGGGACTGTGGGCTTATGGTAAATGTTTCCATTTATGCATGCCAGCTAACATTTTAACCTTCCTGTGTTTTTGAGCAGAGGACTAAGTCTTTAACTCTCCTGTCAAAAATTAATTTCTAAAAATCAGAAAATTCAGAGACTATGCCAGGCAGGTACTGGGGACAGGGAAGCCTTTTATAGTCCTTCAAATCTCAGCATTCTCATGCTATACTTTGGAAAACATATAGGGTTCCAGTTCAACCAGGAAGGGCAAAAGAGGGAAGAGTGAGGTAGGGGGTAAAGAGGGAGAACTAGAATTTATTGATCACTTACATGTGCCAGCTACAGGGCCGAGTACTTTCCATATGCAATCAAAATTAATTTCATGACAACTCCGTGATGTGGTTATTATTATACCCATTCTCCTAATGAAAAAGAACCCAGGGCTCAGAAAGTTTAAGTTGCCCAAGGTAACACATCCAGCGTTGGGACTAAACTTTGAACCCAGCTCTGGCTAACTCCACTACATCAAGCCACCTCTCAGAACTTAAATTTGAGACCTAAAGCACTGAAACATTACAACTAATTTCCTCTAAAGTAAATATGAATAGTGATGGAGCTGTCATTAAAAGTCAAGTTACAGTGGTCATTTCTTCCATATCATCAGTGTTTCAGCTTATACCGTAGAAATGTAGAAAATGAGCTTAACTGATGCTGCTTCTTGGAGTATTTCTCATGGTCCTTATGTAGGTGAATTTGCCATGTAATTTGAAAATGAGATTTTTGAAGGCAATTACAGGAAAACTTCTGAAGAGTGCAATTAGCCCAGGGAAAAACACCCAATATGCTGAAAAGCATTTGGAATTAATTTCCTATGAGTTGAGTCAAAAGAGAATAATTCCATTGATACCAGATTGGTTACAGAGATATGTCAAATTCTGTTTCGACAAATATCATCACAACTCAAATCTCCATTCTCTTTAATGGGATTTGACCTGCATCAACTTCTTCCAAAGCATGAAAGTGGAAAAAAGTAGATTTTGCTGGAAGAGTTTTGCTTTGTTTGTTTGGGCTTTTCCAATTGCTATAGTCTATACTTATTGCCAAATGAAAGGCACTCTGGATCAAAAAGTCATAAGAGCAAAAAAAAAAAAAAAAAATTCTTAAAATGAAATCACCTGTAAGACATTCTTCACTGCCCTATGTTAGCAAAATTCATTTACAGACTAACATTAAAGAATGTCAAAACACATAAAAACAGCATAGAAAATCACACTGCATCTGTGATTTGTTTCATCTCTGCTTCAGATCACAATGTACATTTTGGACTAAATGTCTTTGGAGGAGCCAAATTGAAGATACTGCCATTGGAAGACCCTTCTGAAATAGAAAGTCTCTTCTTATCCTCAGATCTCTCTTGAAACAAAAGAACTTCCTAATGACATACTTTGGAAAGTCTGAAATTAAAGTTCAAAATTTGTCCTTATCGTACTTAAAATGTGAGAGATGAAGAGACAGAAGAGTAGAGTTTGATGAGGAAAGGAACTTTCAGACCTAAATGTTTGGGGTCAGTACATAAATAGAATGGGTAATTTCATTCAACGTAAAAGGAAAACCAGATCCTTTTGTCCCAAATAAGTAACTGATGCATCTATTCCAGAACTTGCAGTTCTTCACTTTTAGATCTCAAGACTGCAATTCAAACCAGTGTTTCAAAATACTTAGGGTCTTTATTCTCCTTCAGTTTCTTCCATTAGCAGAGAAACACAATCTTCTTTCATGTTGTGTAGTTGATAACAAAAAATGGCTAGCGCAAGAATGCCCCGCTGAATTCACAGTCAGCTTTTCAGAGCTTAACTGTATAGAAATAAATGCAACTACTTAACTGTCTCGCTGAATTATGGATTTTAGAAAACTGTTTAATAAGGAGGAAAGCACTGAAGACAGCTTCTATTGAATTTTGTAAACACAGAAAACTAACATGAAACAGGAACTGATAACAGACTTTGTTGGGAAAGTTAAATTGTAATTTTATGACCAGTTAGAGGCCTAGATATCTTCACAAGGACAAACCACACTATTATCTATATGTCAGTAATCTAGGACTTGTGTAATTATATTTTAAATGGTCAAATCCTTCTTTACCTACAACTTTAGATTTAAAACTTTTGATACTTCTGTCTTTTATTTAGCTCCTGGAATCTACAAAAAATAACAAACCCTCCAAATGTTTGCCACTTCCTCTCCTGCAACTGTTCAACTGTTCAGGAGACTGGATAATCGTCAGAATCACTGATTGTAAATTCCCCCCTGGAAGGTAAACCTCTTAAGACCTAAAATGTATTCATTTTTATTTTATCCAGGGCACTTAGTAAAGTTCCAGGCACAAAGCAGGCCCTCAGAAAATGTGTTCTAATTGATTTGAACTTACACGGTAAACCCAAAGACTCACAAGACTTCTCATGTTTATTTGTTATTTTTAAATTGTTTATTCACTTAGATTTGCTGAGAGCTCACCGAATGTCACTCAAGGTGATTAGAGTAAACCAAGCACAGTCTTCACGCTGCAGCAGCTCCCAGCCTAGTGCAAGGGAAAAAAATGAGACAGGAAATCATAATACTGTGTGATAAACAACAAACATGATAGAAGCATGGGAGAGAAGCACCTAACTTACTCAGAGGACTCAGAGCTTTGGTAGAAGGTTACGTCTAAGCTGAAACTATAAGCACAAGCAGTGAAAAGAGAGGGGAAGGAGATTCTAGGCAGAGGGAAAAGCATACTGCAAAGATCAAGATTCAAGAGAAAAACCATGTACTGGGGAACTTCAAACGATTCAGTATGGCTGGAGTATATAGAGTACGCAGCAGGTAGGGACAAAGACAAGACTGAACCATGAGCAAGTGGGGGGGAAACTCTGGAGAGCTTTGGGCACCAGGCTATCGTTCCTTTGTTTTCAGTCCATACCCGGCATACACTGTGAGTATTTATTTGTCTCTTATGCATTTGCCAGTCCACTAGGGTTTGGTTGATTCAGGCTCTACTAGCTGGGCTTGCCTCCCAGATGCAGGTTGGATTTGGTTCTGTACCACACATCTCTCATCCTCCTTAAATCAGGGGTTAGCAAAGACATGCTCTTCTCATGATGAAAGTCAGGAGCTCATTTTTACTTCTCTTTGGATCACCTGTGCTAAAAACCACTGGCCAAAGCAGGACAAGTTAGCCAGACTCAAAATCAAGAGGCCAGGGAGCACACTCCATCCAACCTGGAGGTCAGGGGTAGGGGAGAAAATGAACATATTTTGAAGCATGATCTGATCTATGAAACTTTTCTACTCCAGGAAGCATTCAATGACTATTCTAATTCTTCTTCTCAGTAAAAATCACAATCTTTGTACCATTTTTTGGGTTTCTTTTTGTCTGAAGCTTTTTTTTTTTAAATTTTTATAGGCGTATAGTTGATTTACAATGTTGTATTAGTTTCAGGTGTACAGCAAAGTGAATCAGTTATACATATACATATACATGTAGCCACTCTTTTTTTTTTTTTTTAGCCTCTACTCAATACTCTATAATGGCCTGTATGGGAAAAGAATCTAACTCATTCTTTACATACAACCTTGGAATAAAAATTGTTGATGCTTCTGTGTTCTTTCCCATTGCAAAGAGTTGGGTTTTATCCTAGCCCCCAATATGATGTCGTTACTAAAGCCAAGAGGAACAAAAGAGAATATACTTTAAAATCGAGGCATATAATTCAGCAGCTATCCTTCCAGATGGTTTTAGCATATGGACACAAACACATTATATACTTCTTTTTCTACTTCCACTCTCTCTTCCTCCCCCCGCCCCCTTAATCCTCACTAGATTCTGATCCCAAGCATAGAAAGTCATCCTAAGAAAGGGGGGAGGGCATGTAAGGGGAGAGAGGTATAAGAGGATGTTAATTTTGAAAAGGTACTTGTGACTACATTATACACAGGAGTCTACCCTTATAAGCCCCCAACCTATTTTTCTGAATAATTAAATCTATCTGTTCTCTATGCTGCATCCACATAGAACTTTCAGTAAGCTTTTGCCGAATTATAAAAGATAAACACTAACAATATTGCATTTCGTCAAACTGAATATATCCACAATAGGACTTTGCTGTTGAGCAAATAAAATGACCTAACTTTTCTGGTGAGCAGCTTAACAAAACATGCAAAACTTACAAAATTTTCATACCCTTTTCTCTCTAACTTTTACTTCTAGGAAATTACTCTTAAGGAATAAATAGGGACATGCACAAAGATGTGGCCAAACATCATCATGCTTTGGTGATCATCATGATGAACATTAAAATGGCTAAACATCATCAAAAATATTCCCATCATGACCAATTTCTAACTACCAATATAAAGTCACTGAACACAGAATTAGGAAAAGATACAAATATCAGCTTCAACACATCACTGAAAATAAAGTACATGGAGATCTTACTCCCTGTTTTTTGTTTTGGAAATGACACATGTCTCACACACACATGCATACTTCACTTTACTCACAGCCCACTGGTCAGAATTAGTCACGTGGCTTTCCTAACTGCTAGGGTATCCAGAAGGCAAAAACAGGATACTGGTGAGCACAGCAATGTTCTCCACAAAGCCCAATCCTTGGGCTTCCTCTTTCATACCTGGCAAATCCATCATATACTTTTTTTTTAAACATCTTTATTAGAGTATAATTGCTTTACAATGGTGTGTTAGTTTCTGCTATATAAGAAAGTGGATCAGCTATACGTATACATATATCTCCATATCCCCCTCCCTCTTGCATCTCCCTCCCACCCTCCCTATCCCATCCCTCTAGGTGGTCACAAAGCACCGAGCTGATCTCCCTGTGCTATGCGGCTGCTTCCCACTAGCTATCTATTTTACATTTGGTAGTGTATATATGTCCATGCCACTCTCTCACTTCGTCCCAGCTTACCCTTCCCCCTCCCCGTGTCCTCAAGTCCATTCTCTACGTCTGCATCTTTATTTCTGTCCTGCCCCTAGGTTCTTCAGAACCTTTTTTTTTTTTTTAGATTCCATATATATGTGTTAGCATATGGTATTTGTTTTTCTCTTTCTGACTTACTTCACTCTGTATGACAGATTCTAGGTTCACCCAGCTCACTACAAATAACTCAATTTCGTTTCTTTTTTCCATCATATACTTTTCTCAAGCAAAAATTATTCTCTCCATAAAAGAAACTCTACCACTAGCTTCAAAATAATTATTTGTTCTCACTTATTACATATATGATACACAGATATAAAGAAAAAAAGTAAAATTATTTCTGAGTGATGGGTTTAGGAATTTTTAATTTTCTTTTGATGAATTTGTATTTCCTAACTTTCCATAATAAACACTGATTGCTTTTATAATAAAAATATTTTTATGTTTAATATATATGTGTGTGTCTTTCTTGAATAATTCCTGCAAATTCTTCTTATTTTGACTCTAAGATGGGAGAGGCAGAATACATAATCATTTGGTTATCACTTTTCTGGTCACTCCCTGCAACTGTGGCAATCTTCCTTTATCTTTAGAAATTGCTCTTCCATTTTGCCTTACAAACATTACTTGGCATTGACTGGCAAAGCTGCTTGGAATCTAGATTTTCTTATAAGTTTCCCTTCCCAGTCCAACACCATAGCTGCCTCCAGATCAATGTGCCTCAGGCAAATCTGATTAATGTCTTCTCAACTCCTCCCATGCCACTAGTTGATGTCAAAAAATGGAAATATGGAAACCATTCAAGGAACATATTCTTTCTGATTTCCTCCAATAAATTTTCTGAAGAAGAAGAACACTTTTAAAAAGGTGGTAGTCAAGTCTTTGATTTTCATTTTCCATCTCATTTCCATGATTGGAAATTTAATCCTCAGGGTACATAAGAAGGTTTTCTCCATCTATGAAAACCCAGAGGTGAGAAGATCACTCAACTGGAAAAAAAATACTCTAAGTGAGCATTCTGGTTGAGTGTACTTATAAAATCTAAGGATTTTTACAAAGTTATTATAAAATATCAACTATATTCCCTGTGCTATATACTACATCCCTGTAACTTACTTATTTTATACCCAGTAGTTTTTACCTCTTAATCCGTCACCTATTTTGCCCCTCCCCCACTTCCTCTCCCCACTGATAACCACTAGTTTGTTCTCTGTATCTGTGAATCTGTTTTTGTTTTACTTGTTCATTTGTTTTGTTTTTTAGATTTCACGTATAAATAAAAACACACAGTATTTGTCTTTCTCTGTCTGACTTATTTCACTAGGCATAATACCCTCCAGGTCCATCCATGTTGTCACAAATGGCAAAATTTATATTCTTTTTTATGGTTGAGTAATATTCCATTGTATATATATACCACATCTTCTTTATCCACTCATTTGTTGATGTGCATTTAGGTTGCTTCCATTTCTTGGCTATGGTAAGTAATGCTGCTATGAACATGGGGGTGCATATACCTTTTTATAGAGTATAATGTATAAAAATATCAAATTAGTACGTTGTACACCTGAAACTAATATAATCTTGTAAATCAACTATACTTCAATTTTTTTAAAGAAGAAACTGACAGTTTTCCATAAGCAGTATATGAGTGTCCATTGCTCCAAAGCAATTCTGGTGAGAAGGTAGGGTAGCTCATTGTGGTCTCAATATGTGTTTGTACAATAAGCTACTGATCCTCTGCAATAAATACCAAGTAAATCTTGGTGAAAATATTAAAATAATTATCCTGATGTACTACAATAACAGGGTTAACAAGGTTGTCAGTTTCCTATATATATTAATAAACCAGAATATCATTAAAAAAATCTAAGGCTCTAAATAAATATAAGGTATTATTACTATATTGTAGTATATCTAATATTCATTTGTACTTAGTATACATGAGTTTTCTAGGAGAGGTTGTTACTCGTGCACAAACTTTTATTTATCTTAATATCATCCTTCAGCATAATGCATTTGTTATTGATTGCCTTTAGTATTGGAATAATAAAGATTTACATCTACATTTTTAACCTGGAATAAATTATAATAGCAGTCTCTCTTAATTGTTTACTTGTAATCCAAGTTATCTTTCTAAGTGGATTTTAGAATAGCAAGTTCATAAATCCAAATTATTCTATTAAAGGTAAAAAATAAAGCATGAGGACAAATTTATAAACATTTTAGAGGATTTTTGACACAACTTTATTACCACTGCAGTGTTCCCCTACATATCAGGTAACCATATCCCAGCACTGAGTGTTTTGTCAGATAATGGAGGAATATTCATCAAGTTGAAAAGGGCTAGGGAACGACATTAGATTACAACTTTTATATACAGGAGAAGTACATCATAGCAATACCTTTTCTTCTTTTTATCTGCTTCCCCTTTCCCTTCAGGCAAAAATATAAATGAAAAATGCCTTCTACCTTCAATCAAATACCAAAGATAAAATGCCGATTGCTTGCTCAACTGCTTACAATGGAGGTATAACAAATGTTAATCTATTTCTGCAGCCAACAGAGAGGGGAAGCTGGAAAGAGGAGAAAGGGATTAGAAGAGCTTTTCTTCCGTGGCATTTTTGAGACTTCAAAATGCTCTTAGAAGCTACTTAACAACAAAATCAATTGATCCCATTGTTGTGGCAGAATTCTGTTTCAGTATATCACAGCTGAGTGAGGAAACTAAGGTGCTGGAGTGGCATTAATGCATTGCCCATGGATACTTCCAAAACCTTTTCATTACAGCACTTTAAAGAAGCCTTATGAAAATCCTCTGGCCTGCCACAAGACCTGTGTCTCTGGGGGCAGGCCCACCGTGGAGAAAATCAAAGCCCAGATCACCATCTCAGAGGATCTCACATGGTTTATTTCTGAAGCTCTAACTCTGCCCAGCCTCTACCCACCCCCCAACCCATGCTCTGGTTTCACCTCCCCTCTGTAGTGGGTGTGTAGGAGACCCTGTCCCTATCATCATGGGTTCCATGTGGCTCCCCGTTGTGCTGTTATGGTTTCTGGTCTCACCCCTTTGCTTCAGCCACCAATGTCCAGCCTTGAATACTAACACCCCCTGAGGCAACCCTGACCCACCACCACCACCACAAATAAAGGTTCATATCCTGCTTAGCTGCTGGAGAAGAGAGGAAGAAGAGAAGGAATTTGAGAGAACATCTTTCCTCCCTCCCTGTGATGGCTAATTTTATGTGTCAACTTTACTGGTCCATGGTGCCCAGCTGTTTGCTCACACACCAGTCTAGATGTTGCTATAAAAGTATTATTTAGATTAACATTTAAATCAGTAGACATTGCGTAAAGCAGATTGCCCTCCATGGTGTGGGTGGTCCTCATCTAATCAGTTGAAGGCCTTCAGAGGAAAAGACTGAGGTCCCCTGAAGAGGAAGGAATTCTGCCTCTACACTGCCTTCACACCCAAGACTGCAATATCAACTCCTGCTGGAATTTCCAGCCTGCTGGCCTGTCCTGAAGACTTTAGACTTTTCAACTCCTGCAATTCCATGAGCCAATTTATATATATATTTCTATTATTTCTGTTTCTCCTATTGGTTCTGCTTCTCTGAAGATCCCTGACTAATACACTTCCCCAGCAGCTTTCCCCTCTTCATGGGACAGCATATATGGCCTAAAATGGTGGACTTGCACACTCAGGATCCTAATCCCCTCAGCAAAGGGATCATCCAAACCTTCAGGGTGTAAGTTGTGAAGTCCAATCATGTGACTTTTCTCTGACCAGCTTTTGAGGCCTTTCATACTGACCCACCCCCTAAGGCTTGAAAGGAAATCATTAGCAAAAGAACACTCCCTTCTTGCCCTGTTGCTGCCTCAAACCCAGTGACCAGGGGGCTTTGGCTCCTCTCCCAACCCAGGGGGACACTTTCCTTCTCTCTCTCCTTTTGGTGACGGCTCCTGAGGAGAAATAGCTCTTCCATTTAGTGTAACTCCGTCATCTGATAGACCAAGAACTAGTGGGTAGGCCATTTCTGGACATGTGTCTGTACCCACCACATACTTCACGATGACTGAGCCTCAAGACAGACTGGGGTTTCCCTCAAGCTTCCAGAAAGGTGAGAGATCCCCAATGGGTGTTATAAGATGAAACTGTACATTATTCCATTTATCTGCCTCCATGGAACAAGAGTTTGGACAAGAGAACAGACCTAAATTCTACCTTGAGGCTTTTCATTCTTTCTAGCTCTTCAGTTTAAACTCTGAGCTGTTCTCTGCAGGCATAAATCAAACTCCAGTATCATCTTCTAAATTCTTCATTAGGCACTTAGAGTCAGGACTCTCCAAACCAGGATGAATCTTCCTGATCCACGTCCTTTCCGAGTGACCTTAGTGTGTTTTATCATCACCCTTCATCTTTTGAAAGTCAAAACCAGTTTTTCATATGCTTTCTTCCTTACCTTTCTCCATTCTCCCTTCACCATTTTCCCTTTCTTTGTTTAGTCTCTCTCCACTATTGGATTTGACCTGAGTTATTCCAACAACTGCATTTTCCTTCTATTTCAAACTTGCTCTACAGATCAAATCTCAACATATTTCTCCGTTCACTATATTCTGGATTTTTTTCTCTTATACCATGAGTTCATGGACAATCTGGGAAAGGTTGAATTACAAGTTGCCAATTGGCTTATCTACTTTATCCATATTTATTATCTTTACTCACATAAACAGGGCACCAAAATTCTCTGGGAAATCAGCTCTGCTACTCCCAAAGTATAAGGAAGAAATTGTGTAAGATTCCCTGAGAGACTTAAAGTCATCATCATGGTAACTTGGAAATAACCAACTACAGCTGCTCCACTGAGGCCAAAGACTCAGCTAATTACCACTGCTTAATTAATCCAAGAAACTCTAACTGAATGCCCAAGTGGGTTGTGAAAATAATCACTAAATAACCAAAAGGTCTTCTAGAAGCCAAGAGAATAGCGCTTGGGCCTGCCTATAAAAACAGAGATTGAATTCTTCCCTTCTGGCTTCCTTCATGTTTACTGCAAAGTTGATTACCCCTAAGAAGAAAGGGAAGGAAAATGATCTCTGAACAGAAGAGCTTTGCCCAAAAATGAGGCTCTCCCTAGAGAGTGAGCCACACTTTCTGGAGAAGACACAGCAGCCCATGAACCATGAAACAGAAAGAATGATCTGTAGGTAACTAGTGTCTTGGCCCCAAAGGAAGGATATCCTAGGTAACTACCCTGACAAAATGTATGGAGGTGCCCTGACAAGGCTAAAAGTAGAGTTTACTGTCCAGCAATGCAAAACAACTTTTAAGAATGCAAGATATAGAGATGGCCTGAGTTCAAATCCTGACTCCCCATTTTACTAGATGTATCATCTTTCTGAGCTTATCAAACTAAGCCTCAGTGTCCCTATCTGTAAAGTGGGAGTAATCATAGGATTGTGGTGAGGATTAAATAACATCATCTAAATTAAGTACTTAATTAAATAAGTTACACATGGTAAATGCTTTTAAAATGTTATGACTGATTATCATGTATGAAGGATCCCATTAACAGTTATCCCATGCACCAACCACTGAATGATTTGGAAAACAATTGCACCATCATAAAAAGACTTGGATTTTGAGATACTCAAGGACCAAAGAAGAAACTGAAAGAACTGAACTGATGGGTAGCATTAGTGTTTTATCCCAAGTAATGGTAAGAAATTTGAGAAATAAAAAAGGAATCAGAGTCCAGGAAGTGAGCAGCTGGTATCATTAGACAGTGTCAGAGAATGGGTTTTGGATTACTGAATGATTGTTTAATGTCCCAGAACAACAGACACCTGGCTGGGGATAGGGCTGGTGTATGAGAAAATCCACTGTCTATCAGCAGGAGAATGAATAAACAAAATGGTGGTCTATTCATGTAATGGGATACTATTCACAATAAAAAAGATAATTAAGTACAAAACACACAACACATGGACGAATTGCAAAAAATGCCATGAGTGAAAGAAGCCAATTACAAAAGTATATACTGCATGATTCCATTTTTATGAAGTTCTAGAAGAGACAAAACTAATCTAATGATGACAGAAAACCAAACAGTGGTTGTCTCTGTGATGGGGTGGGAGGGGAGGGATTGACAGGAAGAGGCAATCTGGGGAGTGATGGAAATGTTCTGTATCTTGTTTTGGTGGTGATTTATCAAAATTTATTGAACTGAACTATGTGTTTTTTTACTGTATCTTAATTATCACTCAAGAACAGTATAGTGAGACAAAAATAAACACATTTCAGATTAACAGAGACTGAGAGTTTACCATTCACAGGCCCTCTTTGAAAAATGTACTAAAGGATGTTCCTCATAAAGAAGAAAATTAAATGAAGAAATGAAAAATGAGAGCAAAGAAGGAAAGAAATTAGGGAAGCATCAACTGTATAAAAGAATGCCAAAGGGCTTCCCTGGTGGCGCAGTGGTTGAGAGTCTGCCTGCCAATGCAGGGGACACGGGTTCGAGCCCTGGTCTGGGAAGATCCCACATGCCACGGAGCAACTGGGCCCGTGAGCCATAATTACTGAGCCTGTGCGTCTGGAGCCTGTGCTCCGCAATAAGAGAGGCCACGATAGTGAGAGGCCCGCGCACCGCGATGAAGAGTGGCCCCCGCTTGCCACAACTAGAGAAAGCCCTCGCACAGAAACAAAGACCCAACACAGCCATAAATAAATAAATTAAAAAAAAAAAAAAAAAGAATGCCAAAAATATGCCAAAAATATTCACTAATCTTATGTGTGTGTGTCTCAAAAGGTAGAATTAAATACTATACAATAATAACATGAAAGGCAGGAGCTACTGCTTTTTCATGAAAAGAGCACAGATATTGATTAAATTTAGACTTTTTAGGTCAAGTATGCCTACAAAAAAATAATGATAGCGCCTAAGAAGGTATAACAATGTACAACTTGTGGAGTGGAAGAGGATGTGGAAAGGCACACAGAGATAAAGAATGCTCAATGAATCTAACAGACACAACCAAACACATAACGCAAACACACACGAGAGAGAGAGAATGAAAAAATCAAAGAAATATTGTAATCATAAAGTACAAAATAAAATGGTGGAAATAGAGACATCAGTAAGGACAAAAAACGTACACACACTAAACTCATCAGTCTTAGATTGATTTTGAAACATGTATACTCTCCAATTATATACTGCTTCCAAGCGACACACCTAAACATAATGCCAAAAAGATTAAAAGTAGAGAGGTGCAAAATTATACAATGGGCAAATACTAATGAAAGTAAAATTGATATAGTCATATTAAATCAGACAAAAATATATTTACAGGAGAAAACGTGATGAAAAATATTACTATGTAGTGATAAAGTGAACAAGTTTTCTGAAGGGTACAATAATCTTGAACCTGTATAATAACATACCTTCAACATATATAAAGCAAAAACAAAAAACTCACAAGGAGAAATGAACAAATCCACCATCATTAGGGGAAGATTTTAACATCTTGCACTAACTGCTGTATAAAAAGTTAATAAACTTTCCCAAATGCACTGCAATGTATATCCTACACCAAAAATTAAAGAATACATTGTATTTTCAATCACACATGAATGAAGTACCAAAATTTGACTGGGTACTTGCCTACAAAGCAAGATTCAATAAATTCAAAACATTCTGTAGCATACAGACCACATTTTGTGACCAAAGTACTATAATATTAGAAATCAGTAGTTCAAAGATAAAACTCAAAACCATTTTAGAAAATTCTAAAATATCTCATAAATCATTTATAGGACCAGGAATAAATCATAAAGAAAATTATCACTATTCAGACCTGAATGGCAATAAAAGTACTACATACCAAAATTGATGTATGCAACTATCAATACTCAGTACTTAGGGGCAATTGTAGTCTTAAATGCATATATTAGATAAGAAGAAAAATCAAATTCAAAAAATTAGAAAATGAAAAATAGTAAACCCATATGAAGGAGTAGTAGAAAGGAAACAAAAACTAGAAGGGCAGAAATTTATCATGTAGAAACAAAAAAACAACATAAAGAGGGTCAACAGAACCAAAGCCTGGGCCTTTGCAAAGACAGAAAAGACGCCAATCCTCTGGCAAGACTGAATAAGAAAAAGAACTAAGGTACAAATTAGCCTTATTAAACATGAAAAAAGATACGTAATTACAGATATATTCAAAATTTAAAGCATCTTAAGAGAATGCTTCAACAACTTGATGCCAATAACTTTGAAACCTAGAAAGGCATGCATTGTTCAAAAAAAAAAAAGCTTGAATCACCAAACTCTCTCATAAAAAATATAGAAAACCTGAACAGACTTACAATTATTGAAGTTGAATCTGTAATTAAAAACCTGTGCTCTCGGGGCTTCCCTGGTGGCGCAGTGGTTGAGAGTCTGCCTGCCAATGCAGGGGACACGGGTTCGAGCCCTGGTCTGGGAAGATCCCACATGCCGCGGAGCAACTGGGCCCGTGAGCCACAACTACTGAGCCTGCGCGTCTGGAGCCTGTGCCCCGCAACAAGACAGGCCGAGACAGTGAAAGGCCCGCGCACCGCGATGAAGAGTGGCCCCCGCTTGCCACAACTAGAGAAAGCCCTCGCATAGAAACGAAGACCCAACACAGCCAAAAAAATAAAATAAATAATTAAATAAGTAAGTCAGGAGCTCTTTAAAAAAAAAAAAAAAACCTATGCTCTCCCCCACCTCCAGGAAAAAAAAGGGCCACAATGATTGTACATGTAGATGCCAAACCTGCAAGGAAAAAATATTTCCTAACTTATGTAAATGTTACCAAGCATATAGAAAGAGGAAAAGCTCCCCAACTCATTACGTGAGGCTCATAACCTTAGTGCCCATGGAGGAGGAGGATACAAAAAGTGAAGATTACAGGTCAGGCTCACTCATGAACATGGATGTCAAAGTCTTAAATAATTTATTAGCAATCAAACGCAGTGAAGTATTTAAAAACAAATACCCCATAACCAAGTAAGGCTTATTTCAAGAATGCAAGGATGATTTAGTATCAGAAAATCAATAAAAGTAATAAACAACCCTAATAGATAAAAGGAGAAAACCCATGTGATAATCTCAAAAGATGCAGAAAAAGAACAGATGAAATTACACTGACTCAAGTAAAAACTCTTAGCAACCAGGACTGGAGGGGAACTTTCTTTACTTGATAAAGGGTATCTACCAAAAAACGTCAACAAATAGCGCTCTGAATAGTGAAATGTTAAAAGCATTCCATTTTAAGGAATAAGGATGCCCTTTAAAATTGCTTGTATTCAGCATTTTCCTGAATGTCCTAGCTAAAGCAAAAAGACCAGGAGAGAAAAAAAGATGTAATGATTGGGCAGGAAGAATCAAAACTGTCATTATTCATAGATGATATGATTGTCTACATGGAAAAATCTATGAGATTATATAAAAAAAACTATTAAAAGCAATAAGAGCTTGGTGGATACAAAATAATATACAAAAATCAATAACATCTCTATACACCAGCAACATCCAATTAAAAAATATAATTTAAAAATTGTATCAGTCACCGTAGCAATAATACATTATACTTATAAGGTACATAAGAACATAGCTGACAAAAGATATTAATTAATATCATAGAAACAGTATAAAATTTTATTGAAGGATGTAAATTTTTTAAACCTGGAAAACAAATGAAAAATGCTGCAAGTTCATGGATAAGAAAGACTCAAAACTTTATTTTTTTTAATAGATCTTTACTGGAGTATAATTGCTTCATAATACTGTGTTAGTTTCCATTGTACACCAAAGTGAATCAGCCATACTCATACATATGTCCCCATATACCCGCCTCTTGACCCTCCCTCCCATCCTCCCTATCCCACCCCTCTAGGTCATCACTAAGCACCGGGCTGATCTCCTGGTGCTATGCAGCTGCTTCCCACTAGCTATCTATTTTACATTTGGTAGTGTATATATGTCCATGCTGCTCTCACCTCACCCCAGCTTCCCCCCTCCCACCCCACGTCCTCAAGTCCATTCTCTATGTCTACATCTTTATTCCTGCCCTGCAACTAGGTTCATCAGAACATTTTTTTTTTTAGATTCCATAATATGTGATAGCATACGGTATTTGTTCTCTTTCTGACTTACTTCACTCTGTGTAACAGACTCTACGTCCATCCACCTCACTACAAACAACTCAATTTTGTTTCTTTTGATGGCTGAGTAATATTCCATTGTATATATGTGCCACATCTTCTTTATCCATTTATCTGTCGACGGACATTTAGGTTGGTTCCGTGTCCTGGCTATTGTAAATAGTGCTGCAATGAACATTGTGGTACATGTCTCTTTTTGAATTATGGTTTTCTCAGGGTATATACCCAGAAGTGGGATTGCTGGGTCATATGGTAGTTCTATTTTTAGTTTTTTAAGGAACTTCCATACTGTTTTCCATAGTGGTTGTATCAGTTTACATTCCCACCAACAGTGCAGGAGGGTTACCTTTTCACCACACCCTTTCCAGCATTTATTGTTTCTAGATTTTTCGATAATGGGCATTCTGATTGGTGTGAGGTGATATCTCATTGTAGTTTTGATTTGCATTTCTCTAATGATTAGTGATATTGAGCATCTTTTCATGTGTCTCTTGGCCATCTGTATGTCTTCCTTGGTGGAATGTCTATTTAGGTCTTCCACCCACCTTTTAATTGGATTGTGTATTTTTGATATTGAGCTCCATGAGCTGTTTGTATATTTTGGAGATTAATCCTTTGTCTGTTTTTTCATTTGCAAATATTTTCTCCCATTCTGAGGGTTGTCTTTCCATCTTGTTTATGGTTTCTTTTGTTGTGCAAAAGCTTTTAAGTTTAATTAAGTCCCATTTGTTTATTTTTGTTTTTATTTCCATTACTCTAGGAGGTGGGTCAAAAAGATCTTGCTGTGGTTTATGTCAAAGAGTGTTTTTCCTATGTTTTCCTCTAAGAGTTTTATAGTGTTTGGTCTTACATTTAGGTCTTTAATCCATTTGGGGTTTACTTTTGTATATGGTGTTAGGTAGTGTTCTAATTGCATTCTATTACATGTAGCTGTCCAGTCTTCCCAGCACCACTTATTGAAAAGGCTGTCTTTTCTCCATTGTATGTTCTTGCCTCCTTTGTGGTAAATTAGGTGACCATATGTGTGTGGGTTTATCTCTGGGCATTCTATCCTGTACCATTCATCTATATTTCTGTTATTATGCCAGTACCAGACTGTCTTGATTACTGTAGCTCTGTGGTATAGTTTGAAGTTGGGGAGCCTGATTCCTCCAGCTCCATTTTTCTTTCTCAAGATGGCTTTGGCTATTCAGGGTCTTCTGTGTTTCCATACGAATTGTAAAAATTTGTGTTCTAATTCTGTGAAGAATGCCCTTGGTAGTTTGATAGGGATTGCATTGAATCTGTAGATTGCTTTGGGTAGTACAGTCATTTTCACAATATTGATTCTTCCAATCCAAGAACATGGTATATTTCTCCATCTGTTTATGTCATCTTTGAAGAAAGACTCAATATTTCAAAGATAGCAATTCTCTCCAAATTAATCTATAAAGTCAATACATTCCAATCAAATCTTCCTAGAAGGTTTTTCATAGATGTCATCAAGCTGATGCTAAAATTCCCACAGAACAAGAAAGGGCAAAGAAGAACCAGGACAGGAGGCTTCCCTGGTGGCACAGTGGTTGGGAATCCGCCTGCCAATGCAGGGAACACGGGTTCAAGCCCTGGTCCGGGAAGATCCCACATGCCACGGAGCAACTAAGCCCATGCGCCACAACTACTGAGCCTGCGCTCTACAGCCCATGAGCCACAACTACTGAGCCCAAGTGCCACAACTACTGAAGCCTGTGCACCTAGGGCCCGTGCTCTGCAACAAGAGAAGCCACCACAATGAGAAGCCCGCGCACCGCAACGAAGAGTAGCCCCTGCTCGCTGCAACTAGAGAAAGCCCACACGCAGAAACGAAGACCCAACGCAGCCAAAAATAAATAAAGTAAATAAATTTACTTAAAAAAAAAGAAGAAGAAGAAGAAGAACCAGGAAAATTTTGAACAAAATAAATGAAGTGGAACGCACCCTAGGAGATATCAAGATTTACTATAAAGTCAGATATAGGGCAAGGTGAGAGAGTGGGCAATTGGAACAGAACAAGATCCTGGAAACAGACCTGGGTTTATGTATTGGAACTTATTATGTGACAACAGAGGCCTTGAAATTAGTAGGGAAAGTATGATCTATTTTTTCACAATATAAATTTTTTAAAAATTTTAATGGTTAATCTATTAACACAAACTGTTGGCAAGTGTGTGGGAAATGGAAACTCACAAATACCCTCACAGGAAGGCAAAATACCTAGTCAATCAGGAAGTGATGCACAAACTTTTGATTGGCAGTTCCACCCTTGGTTTCTACCCTAGAGAAACTCAGGTACATACATACAAGGAGAGATGTATAAAAATGTCCACTGTACTATTTCTAAAAAGAAATAACCGGAGCAAAGTGCTTATCAGAACAGACTATAAAATGTGGTTTATTCACAGAATGGAACACTTTAAGCTATTACGATGAACTAAATCTTGATAGAATGTTGATGGAAAAAAGAAAATTGCAAAATCATTTGCACAGTATATATATATATATGTCATTCACATAAATTTTTTCAAACACACAAAACAATCCTCCAAGTTAGCAAAAATTAAAAAGCAAGCATGGGAATGATATCCATTCACCTCAGAATTTCTTTTTTCTGTCATTTGCTTGAGTGGCCTGAGGTAAAAATATAAAATGTGAACCTCTGGTAAATCTGGGTGATGATACGTGAGTGCCTGACAAATTATTTTCTGTACTTATTTGTATGTTTAAAATGGGTGAGACTAAGCCACTGAAGATGTAAGTTAATAACTGTCTGTAAAGATGCGACTGAGAAGACCTAAGTTCAGTGAAGCTAAAATGGAGCTGAACACAGGTGGGCAGAATGGAAGGATAACTGAGTGACGTAGGTTTGGGGTAGGGGAGAATCAGACAGCAGGAATATGGCAGGGGTCTTGCTGTTCTGTGCAGTGAAGAGCAACACAGAGCACTGGTTTTTTTCTGGAAAAGAGATAATTCATGGGCCCTCACCTTATGAGCCTTCATGACCTCATAAACTACTCCATCAAAATTCCTTCCCTCCCTTTTCTCAACTCCATGTGTAGTTAGCCACCTCTGATATTAACCCAGCTTCCAAGGTACCCTAACACTCTGCCATGGATAGACTGGACAGCATTCACTGGAAAGGAAGATTCCTGCCACTGAGAGTGTAATGAAGCAACTATGGCTTGGCCTTTGGATTAGGATCCAGAAAGCCCAGAGCTCAGATCCTGCACTATCAGTAGCTGCCTGGCACTGAGCAAGTTAACCACCCTCTCTGAGCCTCCATTTCTTCATCTTCAGAATGGGTATAACAAGAATACTTGCTTCATTGGGCTATCCTGAAGTTTATTTTTTTTTTTATTTCATGTACATTTGAATTTTCTTTCATAATAGTGAGAGATAGTCTGTATCAAGGACTTTCTATTTGCCAGTCTCTAGGCTGGAAAATCAACACACATAGTTCTGTTTGATGTTAACAAAAACTCTACGAGGCAGGTACTAATATCAGTCCCAACTTACAGATGAGGAAACTGAGGCTCAGTGGGATACATAATTTGGCCTTACAGCTAGTAAATTACAGAGGTGGGTCTCAAGCCCAGTTTTCTAACTCCAAAGCTTGAATCTTTTCCACTGAAGCACACTCCTAGAAATTTAATTTTAAGTTATTCTTGTTGAAAATACTACAAATTCTTTACCAGAAGTTTGCTTCAAAACACTGTGGTTTGGGATTTGCTCTTTTTGGAAAGCTTACGAAAAGATTAAGAGTCTTAGGACTGATGCTATTTTTTAAAAGTCTCAGAGTTGAGAGAGACTATTATCAAACCCTAACCCTATTTAGTTAGGATGACAATCCTGGAGTATTAGTAAAAGTATTTGGCTAATGCCTTTAATAAACTTAGCACTTATCTAGGTGCTAGGTTTTTTTAAGAGGTTCTTTGTTTTATTTTCTCCCATTTTCTAAAGATAATTTTTAGTTTTTATTTTTAATACAATTTTTTTAAAAATACTATTTAAGCCATATTCAGTAAACTAGTAGAGCATAATATCCTAACTTAGATTATAGTTTAAAAATGGATTTAAGAATCATTTAAACAAATTCCTAAATATTATATTTATGTTCTTGAAAAATTATACTCTCCCATCTAATAGTATTTAATAATAATACAGAAAGAAGATTGGCCTCATGAGTATGACCCAATAGCAATCTTTTTTTCTTTGAATTTTTTTAATTTATTTTTTATACAGCACATTCTTCTTAGTTATCTATTTTATACGTATTAGTGTATATGCGTCAATCCCAATCTCCCAATTCATCCCACCACCACCTGAAGTTTAAATAATATGATGTGTACAAAGAGGTTAGCACATTACCAATCATATAGGCAATGTGAAACAGACCAGCAACATCTGCACCACCTGGGAACTTGCTAGAAATAAAAATTCTCAACCCTGCCCCAGACCTGCTGAATCAGAAACTATAGGGGTAAAGCCCAGCAGTCTGTGTTTTTGCTTGTTTTGTAACAAGCCCTCCAGGTCATTCTGATGGCACAAGAATTTGAAAACTACTGGGTTCTAATAATCAGGAGCACCCCAAAAGCTGAAGTCAATTAGCCTCCTCCCCTCCATGGACTGCACAGAGGAGGGGTGGACACACGAACAAAATTAACATACTTTTAAGAAAAAGGAAGGGGGATGCTAGGTAAGAAGGCACATATATGCTGACATTCCTTGAGTATTTATTATAAACCATTGGGTTAACCATTTTGCAAATATTATGTAACAACCAACAAGGCACACAGTATTTTTACACACATAACAGATGCAAAAATTAAAGCACAGAGGGTTTACACAACTTGCCCAAGATCACAAAACCAACCAGTGATGGAGCTGGATTCCCATCAAGCTAGACTCCAGAGATTGCCTCCTAAACCATGCATGGGTTTTTCTTTTCAAAGTTTCTCTACTTGCAAAATGGAGGGCTCGCTCCAGATCTCTGGTAACCCTCATGCTGCCGGGAGGAAGCCAGCTTCCTAGGTGACACCTGTAGCCTGCCTCACTTTACAGTTAAGGATGAGGCTAAGAGAAGCTAAAATACTTCCCGAAGCCAACGAGTCTGCTGGCACCACAACCAGAACTTGAAGCCCAGTTTTCTTAGAAGAAGATTTATGATATCTGTTAAAAGTCCATCTGTCTTAGCATTCAGGGATATTTATTTCCTTTTTTTACTTCGTTTAATCTGTTGTTAAATCTGGAGTTTTAAACAATTGAGTTATTAGCAGCTTCCTGACTGGAGTAGAAGCTGCTGAAAAGATCCTAAATGAGCAGTTTCACTTAGAGAGGAAAGGCCCTCTTCTTCCTTCATAAGCCCTCTGAAAACTTGCCATCTGTGCTGTGGTAGCAGCTGTTCCATTCTCATATTTGACTCCATGGGGAGTCAACTAACTTTGGGCTCCTTTTGGAAAAATTGGAAATCAATGTCAAATCAGGTGATGGAGAAGCCCAGTGAATCTAACCCTAACCCTTCTGTTCATATTCCCTTGCTATGGGGCACAGACACTCTTCCCTTCACCAGCATTGATCTGAGAGCAGATAATTGTCTGCACTTCTTATGCTGGCATACCGAGATCCTTCAGGAATCTGAGCCTGGCATAGGCTGGACTTGTTTTAGACTAGAAAAAAGAAATCGATATTTCTTTCTAAAAGTTTTACTTGGAGCAGTATTCAGAAGCCTTCTATTTCTGCTGCTTTGGTCAAAATGATTGAAAGATTCAGTATGAGACATTCACTCTATTCTCTGTAAATTGCTGCCTTAAATTCCTAAAGTGACCAAAGAGTGGGCAAAGTGTTAGGGCTATCAGTCAGCAAAGGAGGAGTCAGCAGAATGACTGTTTCTTTTCAAATTATCACCCTTTGTGATTTGGGTACCTAGTTTACCATTTGATCATTTTCTAGCTTCATGGCACTATCTTTCATCTTTTCACCTTCTTTGTGGTAGATTGAAAGATGGGTTCCAATTCTTCACCCCTCCCTTGCTGTGGCCTCACCATGGCCAGAACGTATTTCCTGCCTTTAATGTTGGGCTGTACTATCTGGCTTGCTTTCATCAGTGGCAGAGCAAGGAAGTGACAGCCCAAAGCCTAGACATGAATTTTTCTGATGGCCATCTTGTTCCCCTGCTATTGCCATGAGAAGAACTAGCCCTGCTAGCTGGAGCTGGATGGCTCCAGGGAGGATAAGAGGCGTGTGGAGCCCATCTAGCCTAGACCTGCAGTGAAAAGCAAGCCACCCCAGACACTGCAACTTGACAGGTGACACCCAGCTGAACCCAGCCCACATGAGCCGATCTCCACCTAACCTACACATTCATGAGCTGAATAGGAGCTTACTGTTGTATGCTACTAAGATTTTGTGCTGCATTGATGTAGCAACAGTTAACTAGAACACTCTTTCAAAAGAAAATTAGTTAATTCCATGCATAAATAAGCCTATAAGAAAACATGATTGCTTTTGAAACACATATGGAAAATGGTAAGATCCATGAATTTGTCCCCTTTGGAGGCTATACATTTACTCCTTCGGTGCTGCCTTCTTCCAAAAAAGTTTGGGGAAATGCTTTTAGGAATTCCTTTCTTAATCTATAGCACAGATTTTGGATTATCCTCAGTAATAGCAACCCTTCGTACTTTGAAAAAGCCTTGATTTTTTCTTAAGCTAAAAGAAAGACATTAGGGGGTATTTTAATTTCTTCAGAATCAACCAGAATCATTTTAATGTTTAGTCTGGGGAAAATAATATAAATATAGTTTAGAAAGTTTAGAAAATTAAAATAAAATGTTTCACCCTCAAATTCACAACCATAACTCAGTTGTCGTTTTGGTGTATTTAATTTTTTTCCTCAAATGCATATGTTTTCCTAACGTGTTACAAAAGCTCTTTCACAGGAAGAGATGGGTTTCTTGTTACAAGTTTGCAATGTGAGACTTGAACTGAAAATAAATATTTGGTATCAAATGGAATCATTTTTAAAACATCTCTGTCTTTTATATGTATCTTACTTTATTTACACTAATTACAGCTTCCAGAATGTGTGCCAATAAAATTGTCATTCATGTATCTCTCTGTTTCCTCTGAAATAAAATCAGGAATAGGAAGACAGTGGCAGGAAAATTCAGGAATTAGAAGAGTTAGAAGGTATGATCCAGGAGTGTAAAAAGCAAGAGCCTCAATGGGGGGCTTAACTAGATCTGTCGACACAAGGAGATGGTACATGGTTGATGAAACTCTGAGAGAAAAGATTCTCTACTTTAAGCCAATTCCAGATGGTTATTCCGTGAAAGCTAAACTGAGCTCTGAAGAACTAGAATGTGTATATGAGTTTTAACCCCTGCTACCTGGCTTCCAGGCTTTCGTCTATCAAAATCATCATATTCCTTCAACAAAGCAATATCCCAGCTTGGTGAAAACTTTTGATGTCAGTAAAAATCTAGAATTTGGATGGGGTCCAAGTTCTGACACATTTAGTGCCACTACACCATGGTTCTTCCAGACCATGGCCATATTTCTGTGCGAATAGTCCCCAGTTCTTTGCCTCTAATTCCAAGGAGTGACACTAATGCCCAAAGATGAATCATAATCAACAAATATGACAAGGTATATTTCATAAAATACCTTTATTTAGCACCCAGTGGAACATCTTAAGGAAATGAACTTCTGATAAGCCTTTATGTATAACTAAATGTTTTCTTGTTAGTTTCTTTAAAAATTTACCCTAATCTTTGCACAGAGTTGTAATTATGGTATGCCTACAAACTTCTTTCCTTTCTTTAACATTTGTTCATAAGCATATAACTACATATATTTAACAAGTGTGTAATAGTCTACAATTAAAGACATTACATTTATTTAGTCATTCCCTTACAGCTGGATATTTAGTTTTTGGGTTTTTTTAATAAACATTAGTGAAAGTAACATACCAGTGCGTATAAATTTCCCCTTTCATATTAGTTTCTTGTGAAAGATTCCTAGACATGGAACTATTAGATCAACAGCTGTGAACATTTTTAGGGCACTTTGTACATAGTGAGATGCTGTTTTCTAGAAGGTTATGCCATTTTTACTGGAGTGAAGAATACCAATTTCACCAGTGCTGCAAGTATTAGATATTACCATTTATAAATCATTTTTGCTGATATAATAGGCAAGCAGGTTACCTCTTTATATTTTTGAAACAGCATTTATTTGATTACAAGGCAGATTATTTTCCATGTTTATTTATAGTTTTGTGTCATGTTTATTTGCTAGCAATCTTTTCATGGTTTGTTTGTTTTTGCTAGTTTTATATTTAGTAAAGCAAAGACATCAACTAAAGAATCAGTGATTTGCTGGGGGTGGGGAGATGGGAGGAAGACAGACCTTCAAAATAAAGAAATTGTAAAGAATCATCTTTACCAATAAACACACTGAAGATGTTCCCACCCCCAAAATATTCTTTGAAAATTGTTGAATTAAGGGATAATAGGGAAAATTGTGTTAAACGCATAGAATATGCTAGACCTAATTGACATACTGGAAATAAACAATGTAGATGGAGTAAATAAGAGCAACATAAGAGTTTTTGAACCACTCAAAAGTGACACTGTGGAGCAAAGGGGCAAAGAGTAAAAGCTATGGCTAAACTTGGTGTCTGTGCTAAGAACCTGCCAGTGGGGACCCAGTGCACCAACTCTCAGGAGAGCCTGGGCCTTACAAGGTTAAGCTCAGTCCACATCTGGGAACAGTGACATTGAGTGGTATCCTTGGACCCACAAACAGATATGACCCCTACTGAGGACAATGACGAGGATCCTTGGGGAAAATATAGTCGCATGGTTAAGGGACGAAGATTTGCTTTTGATCTCTACGACCTTCTAGCTGTGTGACCTTGAAAACATGGCTTCCTTTCTCGAACCCTCAGTTCCACACGTGCAACTTGAATAGCTGCGCTTATCCCGAAAGACTGTGAGAATTCAATACGACAATGCTTGGAAACTGCTTAGCTCAGTGCCCAGCCTGGATTTAGCTCTCAGCAAATCTGATTTTCTGAGCAATTATTATTAATTGCCTATAAAAGAAATGTCTACATGAATGATATTTTAGACTTCTTTAATAGACTAAATGAGACCAAGAGTAGGGAGTTACTTACAGCCATATTTGCCAGGTCTGGACTTGCACCTTTGATTTGGCCACCTTGCCTGACCCCCATGTCATGCAGCCAGCACCCAATAAGAGCACATCTATGACAATTTAAGATTATTCCCAGCCTGTTTTGAATTTTACAACAATGAATTATAATTTAGCAATTAGGGCACTTAAGCAGATTCTAAGGTTCTGGTAACAATCTAGGTATTAAACTGAATGGCGGGTACCTGGATATTGGTTTTAATATTATTTTTCAATTCAACATACTCATTTTATTTCACACAAAAAAAAATCAAAAATAAATTGGTGGTCCTTAAGCAGAAAAAAAATAAGTTTTACAAATTACTTAGATCTAGATCTACAGAATCGCTAAGGTTCTAAAATGGTCATTAAACCACTGTTAACATTTTACGGTACTTTTCTGAACAAATTATATGGGTCACAACTATTTTAAAGACAGGGAAACAGAGGGTCAAAGAGATTAAGTGCCCTGCCCAAAGCTAGAAATGTGGCAGAACTAAATCTGGGACAAGGTCTACCTGGTTTAAACCCTGTAGTCTAACTTATTCCTTCTCTCCTGATTTCTGCCTCTCCCTTAGAGCTGACACTAACGCAGCTTCCTGAACACTGAACTTGTCTCCTCTCTCAGCAACAGCCTGCATTCTCACTCTTCCCTCCCTCCAGTGGTGGTCAGCCTCCAGGCACTCAAGAAAGTGGAGCCTTTCCCCATTCCAGTTGAGACTAGCTCCCCGGGTAAATGCATATGGCCAGTACCCAACAGAAGCTCCCCCTTAACAAGGAATTAGACATCAATTCAGCCATACTTCCCTTAAGACTTTTATTAAAATTAACACAAATGTATTTTTTTTCTTCAAGTTGAGTCACAGTGAGATTTAAGAATTTCTAAAAATATGAGGATAATACATTCAAATCAGTTACTATTAAGGGAAGCTAGAGGTATTTAGGGTATGTCCTTCAACCTCCTGAGATTGATATCAAGGAAAAACATGCCCTTTCAAAAAAGATTCTAGAATGCCACTGTGAGAGAGAAAATGCTAAGCTGGCCTGACCCTTTTGCCATTTCTCTGGATGAAGTCTAATAAATTCGTTCTTAAAATAATTTTTTTCCACTATGGAAGTAGTTCCTGTTCATTACAGAATAACTGTAAAATAAAGAAGGATTCTAACTCAAAAAGAATCACTTTTAGTATTTTGGTGTTTTCAAAGCAGAAATAGAGACACAGACATAGAGAACAAACATATGGATACCAAGGGGCAAAGCGGGGTGGTGGGATGAATTGGGAGATTGGGATTGACATATACACTATTGATACTATGTATAAAATGGATAACTAATGAGAACCTACTGTATAGCACAGGGAACTCTACTCAATGCTCTGCAGTGACCTAAATGAGAAGGAAATCCAAAAATGAGGGCATATATGTATACGTATAGCTGATTCACTTTGCTGTACAGTAGAAACTAACACAATATTGTAAAGCAACTATACTCCAATAAAAAAAATATATATATATATTTCGGTGTTTTCAATTGCAGTCTCTTTGCTTCATAAATGGTTTAAACCTTTGCAATCATATGGCAGATAAAAATTTATAAAGAGTGATTGTTAACAGTAACTATTTTTATTTTTCAAGTTATAAATACAAATTGCAAAATATTTGGAATTTAGAAGTCTGAAAATATAAAATCACCCAGAACGTCTATGTCCAGAGAAAATCAATGAAAATCATTTTAGTGTTTGTCCTCCCAGTCTTCCTGCTATATATATTTTACATTATTTTAATCAAACTATAGAGGTTAGCTTTAAAGTAAATTCAACACAAAAACACCCAGGTACTACATAGATGTTGCAAAGAGTCTTTCCCTTGGAAACCCAATGTCTAAGGTCATTAATATGAATTTTAAAGAAAGAGAACGTCATCTCTCAAGTTCCTTGGCAAAGAAAATGGCTAATACATTGCTCTTTGTAACTCTGATTTTGTGGAAGGAAAAGAATATAATTTGTTTAGTAATTTTTCTGGCACAGTATCCCCAGCATGTAAATAGTTTTCTTAGTAAGTCATTCTTAGTAAGTGTTTGTAGAATAACACCAAATTATCATTTCAAGTGGTTTTCAAACATGGTGACAACGTCCATCTGAATTATGGTGGGAAGAATGTAGCCCAGAAAAACACATTTCCTAGTACTATAAAAAGAGCATAAGCAAAAAATAAAGAGCAGAGACACCCACTGTCTTAGTCAGTGCAGGCTCCTATGACAAAATATCATAGACTGGGTGGCTTAAACGTTTCTTTACCACAGTTCTGGAGGCTGGGAAGTCCAAGATCAAGGTCCCAGCAGATTTGGTGTTTGGTGAGGGCCCATTTCTTGGGTCATAGATGGCTGTCTTCTCACTGTGTCCTCATGGGATGGAAGGGGCAAGAGAGCTCTCTGGGGCTTCTTTGATGAGGGCACTAATCCCATTCATGAAGGCTCCACCCTCAAGACTAAGTCACTTCCCAAAGGCCCCACCTCTTAATACCATCACCTTGAGCCTTAGGTTTCAACACATGAACTAGGGAGGGGGAGGGAACACATTCAGTCTATAGCACCCACTTTCTCTCTTTTTATCTTTTCTCCTCATGCTGTTCACTAATACATCTGCTGTCTCCGTTCATAGAGGACATGGCTTCTTGATACATCTGCGTTTCCTCCTTCCCGATTCCTGCCCTCACAGTTTTCTAGAGACTGCCTCCTCTGAATAGATGAAGACAGATGGGGGAGGCTGTAACTCACACTGTGGACATATACAGAGGTATATGCACCCAGAGGTGCAACTGAAACCCTGGCACAAGGATCCTCAGAGCTCCACAACTCTGGAATTACATCTGTAATGAGACCAACAAAAGCCACGTAACCACTGCCAGCCCCGCAGAGTCAGCCAATTATTATCATAGTGCATATAAAACCCTACATTACAGCCTCAGAGCTGCACTGTGTTTAAAGAAGCAAAGCCCAGGAGTTTCTAATCTTCACCCTGTCTCCTTCAAATATGAAAATGTATCCACAGGAACTCATTAAAACTCCCAGGAGTGCCTCACTCCACTTCCCCAAAAGATGGCTCTCTCTCTCTCTCATCTATACCATCATCCCTACCAGCCTGGTGCCTCAGTGACCTCTCTCCTCCTTGGCCTCAAGAAACAAGCTGTTGGGATGGCCAACAGGCACATGAAAAGATGCTCAACATCGCTAATTATTAGAGAAATGCAAATCAAAACTACAGTGAGGTACCACCTCACACCAGTCAGAATGGCCATCATTAAAAAGTCCACAAATAACAAATACTGGATTAACACAACATTGTAAATCAACTATACTTCAATTTAAAAAAATGCTGGAGAGGGTATAGAGAAAAGGGAACCCACCTACACTGTTGGTGGGAATGTAAATTTGTGCAACCACAGTCTGGGAAACAGTATGAAGATTCCTCAAAAAACTAAAAATAGAGTGGCCATATGATCCAGCAATCCCGCTCCTGGGCATATATTTGAACAAAACTATAATTCAAAAAGATACATGCACCCCTATGTTCATAGCAACACTATTTACAATAGCCAAGACATGGAAGCAACCTAAATGTCCTTCAACAGATGAATGAATAAAGAAGATGTGGTACATATATACAATGGAATACTACTCAGCCATTAAAAAAAGATGAAATAATGCCATTTGCAGCAACATGGATGGACCTAGAGATTATCATACTAAGTGAAGTAAGTCAGACAGAGAAAGACAAATATCATATGATATCACTTATATGTGAAATCTAAAATATGACACAAATGAACTTCTACAAAACAGAAACAGACTTACAGACATAGAGAACAGACTGTAGTTGCCAAGGGGGAGGAAGGTAGGGAGGGATGGAGTGGGAGTTTGGGATTGGCAGATGCAAACTATTATATATAGGATGGATAAACAACAAGGTCCTACTGTGTAGCACAGGGAACTATATTCAGTATCCTGTGATAAACCATAATGGGAAAGAATATGAAAAAGAATATATATATGTAAAACTGAATCACTTTGCTGTACAGCAGAAATTAACACAACATTGAAAATCAACTATACTTCAATAAAATAAATTTTGAAAAATAAGAAACAAGCTGTTGGCACTCCTGTCTTCCACTAGACCCCAGGGGAGTTGTCATTCTTCTAGGCTTCTGTTCTCCTCTTGAGAATACACCTAGAGTTTCTGGTCTTTTCCTGCAAGAAGAAGAGGAGGGTAGCCAAGAGGACAAAAGGCAAGCGGAAGAAACTGTGGTTTTCAACCCATTGTCTAATATGGTTCAGGATGGAGTCATCTAGGAGGAAGGAGATGGTGGTGGTATATGGAGAGGAAACCAATGAGACTGGAGCCCAAAGCATCACCACCTCAGGGACCATAGTAAAGTGCAAAGCATGCTTCTAAGATATGTCCATCCTTCTCAAGCTCCAAAACTCTTGCACAAGAGTCTGGATCAGACACCAGGGGAAAAGCTCATCACCTATGCAAAGTTCACGCAGAGGGTATGTGAGAACATATATCACACTGGAGACAGAGCACTAATAACCTCCACCAACCCTCCACACCTCCATCTCCTCCTCAACTGCCACCAGCCACGACCACCAGTACCACCTGCACCACCACCTTGGTGCAAGTTACTATCTTTTCCCTTTTTAAAGAAAATTTTTAAATATGAAAAATATAGAGAATAAAAGTCCCACTGAGAACAGATCTTTGTTAGCATCTTGTCATGTGTTCTATTCTGTTTTATGATCTTATTTATACTGAGTTGGTAAGACATTCACATGGTTCAAAATATGAAAGGTAAGAGAGAATATGTATCTCCCATCCACTGTTGCCCAAACATCCAGTTCTCTGCCCCCTGAGGCTACTATGTTTCAAATATTTTTTAAATAAAAGAAATAAAACATTATAGATATAGTTGAAGTCTCCTTTTTCCCATTCTCCTTCAATGCTCCCTAAAGGCAACCATTATCATGAATCTGACGCATCCGTCCAATGCCTTTTTATGGTTTTTACATACATATGCATGTATTTGTGAACCACAGAAAGTTTTGTACTGTGTGCTTTTTGTAATTCATATCAATGATATCATACCTTTAAGCACTAGCCAACGTTACCAGTTCATTCATTTTAACTGATATATGACATTCTAGTGTATGACTATACTATGTTTTTTTTTGTTGTTGTTTTGTTTTGTTTTTTAATAGCTACTTTATTTATTTATTTATTTATTTTGGCTGTGTTGGGTCTTCGTTTCGTGCGAGGGCTTTCTCCAGTTGCGGCAAGCGGGGGCCGCTCTTCATCGCGGTGCGCGGGCCTTTCACTATCGCGGCCCCTCCCGTTGCGGGGCACAGGCTCCTAGACGCGCAGGCTCAGCAATTGTGGCTCACGGGCCCAGTTGCTCCGCGGCATGTGGGATCTTCCCAGACCAGGGCTCGAACCCGTGTCCCCTGCATTAGCAGGCAGATTCTCAACCACTGCGCCACCAGGGAAGCCCTATACTATGTTTTGTTCATCCATTTTCCTGTTGATAGATAGGAAATTCTTTCCCATTTTTCAGTATTATAAACAACGCTACCAATTTTGTGTTTTCTAAATTAAAATAACATTTAGGGCCATCTCTCCCCCAGGTGAATCTGTAAGTTCAAAATAATCAAGTCAAAATCTAAGAGGATACTTTATAAAAATAGATAAGCTAATTCTAAAATTCACCTAGAAGAAAAAACAGGAATGAGCAAATGTTTCTTGAAAAAAGAGGCAACGAAAATTGCCCTTTAGTTTTATATCTGCTCTTTTCTTTCACTTTGTATATTATGCATGGGAGAGGAAGGATCAGCTGGATGCTTCTAAAAAAGAAGAGGCGATTCTTCTTTCCCTGGAGGTTGTTCTCTCTAGAAGGGATGCTGGAAATGGTACAGCCGTCTAGCTACCAGCCTGAGAGGGAAGCAAACACAGAAAAGTCTAAAGAGGAAGAATCAAAAGAAACTAAGCCAGACATTGAAATATCACAGTTGGGACCAGCCCTACCTCCGCACTTGTTATTTAGATAATAAGTGTCTTCAGTTATATACCCTAATTTAAAGGAGCAGGAGAGGGGCTTCCCTGGTGGCACAGTGGTTGAGAATTTGCCTGCCAATGCAGGGGACACGGGTTCGAGCCCTGGTCTGGGAAGGTCCCACGTGCCGCGGAGCAGCTGGGCCTGTGAGCCACAATTACTGAGCCTGCGCGTCTGGAGCCTGTGCTCCCCAACAAGAGAGGCCGCGATAGTGAGAGGCCCGCGCACCGCGATGAAGAGTGGCCCCCGCTTGCCGCAACTAGAGAAAGCCCTCGCACGGAAACGAAGACCCAACACAGCCATAAATAAATAAATAAATAAATAATTTTAAAAAAATAAAAAATAAAATGGTACCCATTCTCACAATTTAAAAAAAAACAAAAGAAGATACTGTTATTATTCCCATGTTATAAATAAGAGAATGAGGCTTAGGGAGAGTTAGTGACTTGTCCGGGAATCACACGGCTGCACGAAGGAGCTGGGACTCCCACCTGCGTCCTTCTGCTCACACTCCTGCTTCTCTGACCTCTCCCAAAGTCTTTGCTGAGAGCTCTACTTTCAGATCCTTCCACCCAAGTTTCCTAGCTTTGTCGTGTTCTTTTAAGCTAAGATTTAAAAATATATATTAAAAGAATACTCCAAAAAATAAGTGCCAGGGTGGCCAGGAATAAGGCTAGTAATCAGACATGTTCCCAGCAGCCTAACCTGCTCCCTCAGTTACTCCAGGGGTGGGGGCTTGCCTGGAGGGACACTTTGGTGTTGGTGGAGCTGAGCAAGGGAAAACATCTCCCAGCACAAAACTTGTATCACGGTCTCCCCATGATAGCAATGCTAATACTTACATAGCACTTACTAGATGCCAGGCACTATCTTAAGCACTTTGTGCGTATTTTATTTATTTAACCCTCACAACAGCCCTATGATGTAGGTGGGATTTTTTAAGCCTGTTTTAGAAATGAGGAAAGTGAGGCACAAAAACAGGTTAAATAACTTTGCCAGAGCTACAGGTGACAGAGCCAAGACTCAAGCCCAGACAGATCCTCTGGCTGTAAAATTCCTGGTCTTAACCGGGTGCCAGCGGCTCACCCACTGTTGTCCTGGATTCCCTCATTAAGGGGGTCTAACAGCACCATATTGGCCTGGGGAAGATGGGAGTGGGATGTGGGCGGGGGATATGCAAATATTCATTTCCACTTTTTTTTTTTAGGGAACCTGAAGGTATGCATGTCAGTTTTCATTATCCCCAAATCCAGCTGAGAATTTGACTATGTCACTCTCCCAAGTCGCTAACGAAACTTTTTCTGCCAGGTTATTTCTCAACTGCTGACAGTGCTTGTCTACAGCTGGGTCGATATTTTCATGTCTACTCAATCCTGTGTGTCAAGGTCACTGAAAAATAAACGCCAGGTTTTTTTCTTGGTGTTCTAGCTGTTGCTGTGATTTTAGACACAAAATCTAAAGTCTATCTCCCAGGTATTATGTGTGCAGAATTCAAGGGGTATAAATTTATGTAGAATTTATTCACATAAACATGAAAGTATTCTCAACTCTTGTGTTTTTGAAGCAAAACAGCCCATGCATCATCTTCATTTTGCTGAGGTAGCTGTGGAAGCTTCAACAAATGACACTTGGGTTTCAAACTATGCCTTTATCTCCAGGCCAAGTACTCTTACATTTTTTATTAAAAAAGGAAAAAAAAGAAAAAAAAAAAACCAGGGTACTGCAAGAATTCTCTTTGCTATCAGGAGCTTGTGATGTTTTAGATTAATAATAATCTTTAATGTAACTGAATGGGCACTATTTTATAACTTTATCTCTTCCTCTCTTTGTTTTTGCTGTTTTTCTATTTATTAATTCAATCATGAAAGGGGCTCAAGAAGGAAAAGAAAAAAGAAGAAAACTGTGGGAAGTACCTGCAAGTTCAAAGACCAGCTGTTGGGAGATCACAATTCATAACAACTGAAAGACTGAGATGCGTTCGGATACATACATTTCAAAGTAAACCAGAAATCTTTCCTTGGGGGGCAGAAGGGAAAAGGAGGTTTCCGATATTCTTGTCCTATGCAAACGATTCTCAGAATGGTCTGTGGAATTAATGAGACCACGGCAAAAATACACAATTTAGCCAGTAGCACACATTGCATTCTTACTTTTTATTTAATGATATGTGCTTCCTTTTTTCCCCAGTTTTATTGAGATATAATTGACATAAAACATAATTATTTATCATTTTATCACAAGCTTTCTCCCTATACACCTCCATTTTAAAAGAAGCTGGAATCTATCTGGCAAATATAGATTTGTTTTGCATGGGGATGGGGGGACCCAAAACATCACTTCTCAGAACCTTCCTTTACTTTTCAGTATCTATATGTAGGCCAAACATAAATGCACATAAAGTGAGATCAATTATTAAATGTTTACTAAATACCAGTTTCTAAACAGCATGCTCTACATTCATTATTTAAACCTATGAAAGTTCATGAAATGTTAACCATCCCATTTTAAATAGGAGAGGACTGAAGAAACTTAAGTTCTATTGCAATGAGTAACAGATGCAGGCTTGTAACCCTTCTGATGGATGCACTTTCTGCTACCATGTTTTTCTTCTGGAACAACTAAAAAAACAAATATACACAGGGCCAATGATTTCAGTGGACAAGCCAGTATGAGATAATTCTCAGTGTGAAGACTGTTCTCTCCCATCTTCACACAGCCATAGAAGGCAGGCATATTTGCAAAACTGGAATTTACTAAACTTCCAGTATCACATATGTTAATGCAGTAGCTAATAGGAATAGGAATATAACCAGTGTTATAGAAAAGCAGTTGATGAAGACCTCAAGCTTTAAATACAATTACTAAAAATTTACAGACTGAAAGACTGACAAGTCTGATTCAAATACCAGCTTGGATACGCACACCACCAGCAAAAATGAGGCACCAAAACCGACAACACAGACCCAAGACACCAATGGAAGAAAAGTGTCCAAACAGGACCAGGATACTTCCCTTAGGTATTTTATTAATACCTTAGTGTAGACGGATTGGTAGGAAACACCAGAAGACTATGGTGCTATGTTTATCAGTGTAATTTATTTGCAGCTTACTGCACTATTATGTAGACTATATCATTCTTTCCTTAGTGTAGACTCAGCCATCCTCAAATAATCATTGGTGAGCTTTTAGAGTCCTGTGTTAAACGAACCACTCCAAATAAGAGAAAAGTACCAGAAATCAGGGGTACTGTTTCTACTGCTGTTGCGGATAGTAATCAGACTCAATTGAAATAACAGTTTTATGTCTGTTTGATTTCCTGAACAAGTTTCATTACATATTAAATATTGTAGATAGTTCCATATATACTTTAAACCTATAGTGCTGACAAGATTTATCACAAATGCTTCACTAACTTATGAAGAAATATGCTTGAAAGCCTAATTCTTCCACAGATAAATCAGAGATTAAAATGCATGCCTTTCCATTTTTCCTCCAATGCTTTGTAAGATGCTGGAAGGAAGTGTGCAGGAATGTATAGATGTCAGAGACCATTTTGTACCAGGAAAGATTGGTGGACAAAGAAGATTCCAGATTTTTCTACAATTTACTTTATCTTAGAGAAGCTTCGGTAGTTCACAGATACACATTCCTGATTACCCTTTATGGAAAATGCATCCTTTTCAAGGCCTACTCCAGAGATATTAGCCCCTTGTCTCTCACTGGTTTTTTGACACATTCTCATGAGTCACTTGCACACTCTTGGAGAGCCTTGGAGAAAGAGCCTTTGTTTTGTTTTATGCAAAACCTTTGATTCCGGTAATGTGCAGTTCACACCTTTAGTGTCAGGTAAATGACAAACAATCATTGTTAGAGGCAGTAACACATTCAGATGTGAAGTTTTACAACAATCCCTGTTTTCCTTGAGCTGCTAAAATCATTAAATTTATGACATTGGTGGATTAGTAGAACTGTATGCCTCTGCTCTATTTACTTAATTTTTGAATTGACTGGAACGTGCTTTTAATGTGGAAATCGTATTATGGTGTTCAAATATCTTGTGCTCTGAACACGATTATTAGCTGTAGAAACCAAATGGGATTTTATCCCTTGTCATTGCCCTCTGTTTTCCTTGACATGTTCATCCCATCTATTGGCAAACCAAATTTGATATCAGAATTTGCTCCAAAAATATCAACAATACCAGGTTTTGTAATTGCAAAGCTAACACCTATGAATAATAAAATTGCAAGCAAGCAGAGAGCCATCAAAAATTCAAGATGATTATTTTTTAATGACTGTATTACTTCCTGTATGTGATAGTATACAAAGCGTGGGGGCATTGTCTTTCTCAAGATTGAATTCCAGTGAATTTCTGAGCCTGAGGACCATGAGGGCAGAGGCAATATTTTTTCCATCCATCTCACAGTAATTCATCTCCTGGAAAGCAGCAAGTGAGGTAAGAGAAAAGGATTCCTAGCTCATTCCTCATCTTCCCCAAAACACCTTTAAGCTAATTACATGAACACTACATGAGGAATGAAATATCCTTTGCCTCCAGTGCTAGTTCAGGGGATGAGAAAAAAGAATTCCAATTCTAGTCCTGTCATTGATCTGTGGGACTTATTAACATACCCTCTAAAATCTATCTCAATTTAAGTTTATCCTAGAACCATGAGATGATAGAGACTACCTAGTAGTCTAACTCCCTCATTTTTAGGTGAAGAAACCAAGGCTCAGTTAGCTTAAGGGACTAGCCCAGAGCCAACCTCCTTGATGCCACATGGCTTGTTTAAGTGTAGACCTATCCCACTGCTTCACAGCAGGGATCCAACTTCACCTTGGGATTCACTTTCTTGGTCCCAAACTACCTGCTCTGACCCAGTTCAAGCCCCACAACCAACTCTCTTTCAACCCACTGCCCTTTCGTCTTACCGCATTTCCTTCAACACCAACGGTAGAACTATTTCCCTTTAAAGTGTTCTGTTCAATTGCAAACACACTGGGAGGTGTGATGCTTTACAATCTAACAATGTCTACCATTTATTGAATGCCTTTTATACCCCAGACACCATATCAGGCATGCTGTGAACACTCTTGCATTTAATCTTCACAACGCTCTAAGATTGGTACCATTATACAGATGGGAAAACTGAAGGTCATAGAGAGCATAATTAACGTGCCTAAGGTAAGTGGTACAACGAGAATTTATACCTGCCTCTGTCTGGTGCTTACTACCTGTCATTTCCTCCTAAAACTTTTGATCATTCAATTCAACACACATTTTCCAACATCAAATATATACTGGGCACAGTGCTGGCAGAACAGGAAATGCAAGGATGAAAGAACAACTTGGGGCACTGGGGGAAGCTGTGACAGCTGAGATCCTGAACTATTTGTCCACAAAGCAGTGACACAGTGCCTGAGCCTAGTAACACCACAGGGCCTACAAAGAGGCAGATCCCTGGACCGTTCCAGGCAATAATAAATTAGACGTGGTCTGAAAAGGACATGCATCCAAGCCTCCATATACTCAGGTGGCTATACAAATTCCAAATATCTCTTTCCTCCCAGCCCTAGTTGCTATTCCCCAGCAGCTCCTCAATTTGCAAGAGTTGCAGGCTCTCTTTGCCTGGCTCTGTAAGGCTAAGGAAAGGGTAGTTCCCGCCCCCCACCTGCATACCTAGACAGGATGTTCAGCAATTCGTTCCTCCGTCTGGTTTTATTTGTTATGCACTGGCACTCTGTGGGTATTTTATAAATCGCTAATGTTTGCAGAATTTGGTTCTCTGGCTGCTTCCCTGCCTCTTCCCTCACTCCCCGACTTCAACTGCCAGCGTAACGGCTGTTTTTCCCCTCGTATTTGAACACTGGCTCAAGCTTCCTCTTTTAAATTACTTCTGCTGTCAGCTCATTTAGTGGCATCGCTCATCCACAGGCCTGGGGTTTGCTTTTTTTTTTTAAGTTTCTTTCTTCAACAAAACCTTGAAGATAGGGTCAGACTGATCACACTGTGTTCTGGTCATTTGCCACTTGCATCTTGAATGTATTTCATCAGCAATATGCTTTTTCTACTGCCTCTTCATCTCCACAGATTTGTGAAGTGTTCTGTATTGCGGTATATGAGATGGGGTGAGAAGGGGCGGAGGGTACCCTGCCATTGGTTCTGATTTCTCTATTCAGTTTCCACGTTTGTCTTCAGTGGGTTCACTGAGCTTGGGAAAAACAGCAATCAAAGCAACTAAGTATCCGTGAGATATAAGCAAAGCAAACAGTTAAACCCTACAAAGATGAATCATGTTTAAAAAGAAAATCAGATGATTTACTCATAGCAAGAAATTAAAAAGTCGACTAGAAAAGGAACAGTGAAGTTCGAGAAGGAAATGCTGACAGCTAAATTACCCTTCAAGTAAAGAGAGATAATCCTCCTGCCAGGCCTAGAAGAGGGGCCATTCATGCCAGAGCTCGAATTTAAATTCCGACAGCCTTGAATGGACATTCAGCCCATTATTCTCTTTCCTGTATTTAGTTATTGGTTCGTTCTTCATTGCAATAAACGTTTGGATACATTCAGCCAGAGGCTTTTTGGATGATGAGCACATTTCTACAAAGCAGAAAAAATAAACATGATATGGTTGCTGCCTATTTCCAGAACCCCACGTGCCTGTTCTTAGAGGGAGCTGTCTACCTCTGGAGGCCAGCTTCCCATTTGAAAAGGTGTGTCCCGAGACCAGCTTTCTAAATCAATTACAAAATTCCAATCTCATTCTGTCACTCACTTCAGCTTTGTAAGAAAAGAAAGAGGGAAATTTTTAACGACTCTGGAAACTTCCATATGCATAAAAGCTACAACCAGCAAATATACATTTTCTTTTTGGCAGATGACTCTGGTAAATAAGGTAAACCACTAATAACCCTTTTCAGAGTGCAGGATAGATCGTTCCCAAATATATTGAGAGGAATCATATTGAGCAGCTTGACGTCCGGACAGATCTTTAGAGAGAGCCCTGCCAAGAACAAAAAATAAATAAATAAATAAAACTGCCCACAAGGGGAAAGAAAAATTACCCACAAGGAAAAAATAAACCTGAACAAATCAAAATCTGAGTCTGCACCAGAGTTTTAATCTGATGCATTCTATGTTGCACGCTTTTATAATTTGCTTGCGTTCCACTTCTTCTCAAAAGTTGATATAAATTTGACCAGTCCTTTTTTAAAGCAGGTGTTTTAATGACTGCATTTGCCATGGTTAGCAAATTTTTGCTCTAAAGGGCCAGATAATCAGTATTTTCAGCTTTACTGGCCATATTATCTCTCTGGCAACTATAAACTCTGCATTGTAATGAGGAAGGAGCCATAGACAACAGTAAACATATGAATAGTCTATGTGCCAATAAAACTTTATTTATAAAAACAAGGTGGCATAGGAGCCACCTATGTAGCATAGGAGCTACAGTTTCCTGAGCCCTGCTCTTGCGAATAAGGTAGTAGGGTATGACCAAGAGCAAGCCAGCCACTTCTGCTTCCCAGGGTATGGGCTTCCTGGTTCCAAACATAAGCAGTTATGTACCACCTGGGGAAGATGAGCTCAGTCTATGGGGAAAACCACTCATTTTGGAAGTCTAGACTTCCTGAGCTGTCTGACAACTATGACACATCACAGCATTATTTCATCTCTCGCTCACTTACAATGAGTCACTGCTTGATTTGTAAGTTTCCCTACTTCAATGATAATATTGAAAGCTTACTAATATTAGTCACGCAAGAAGCTGCCCCTAAAGCTGGGAGAGGAAATTACTTTACAGTTTTAATTTCAGACTATAAACTAGAATGACTATATATCAGATGGTTTTTAATGCTGTCTTTGGTACTAACACAAACAAGAATGTTCACTTTCAAGTTATGTTGTTCTCCATAGCAGAATATTGCCTGGAGCCTTGCATCAAGAGACAAACAGATATGCCCTACAATATAGAAGAAAAGACATTGGCTCTGGACTCAGAGAGATCTGGGTTCTAACCTCTTCTCTGCCATTTACTACCAATGAAATCTGGCAAGTTATTCAACCTCTCTGAGTTCATTTCCCTGATTGCAGAATGATGCAATAAGAGCTTATTGCTCTGCCCTGGCTCTCTCTCTCTCTATCTCAAAGGATTATTGGCCAAGAATTAGGGTGTTGGGGACAGAGGGCTGTGAAATGAGATAATGGCTAAGGACTAGCTCTGTCCATTGTACGGTGCTCCTCACACAAGAAGTGTTATAATTTTTGAGCCTGGAATCAGCCATTAGACTCGAGAGTCCCTCCACTTTCACTGCATCAATTTGTGCCTCTGGTGTGATCCTCAGAGTAGATTTATCCATTGAAAAGCTATCTGGTCTCATGGATTAAGTTCACTGAGGAGCATCCTGATGACCAGGTATTGACACTGAGACATATTAGAACTCAGTTCACCTGCACCATTTCCTATCTTCAGCTCTTAGGGCAAAAATCACTGAATAACTCGAGGTAGAAAAAACAGGCAGGCAGGTGATGCAGGCTCAGTGAGGGGTCACCTCTTCCCCCATTCTGAACCCTTTCGTCTTTCTTACGTTCTACCCTGGAAATCTGCAGTAGAATGGTGCACTCCAGGATTCTCTTGGTGACTAATTTATCCCTAGGCCAGACATTCTTCTCGCAAGGAGATTTTTCTCCTCAATTTAAGATGTCCCCGTCTTGATATTTCCACCTCTCCTGATTATAAAAATCATTTATTTCTTGCCATGATATTGTGTCTTTGCAACGGTCAGAGGCAATTGGTCAGTCTGAGACAGGCCCAGGGCATGAAGTAGCATTTATCAAAAACATCCTGTAGAGAAGAAAATGTAATTTAAATGGGGTGAGCAGTGGGGATGCCAACCCTGCTCCTAGATGATAAAACTATTGTCAAGGTATCTATTTCTTACCCAACTAATATCATTTCTAAGATTTATATAATTCCCAAGCAAAATTCCAATGCAGGGGGAGTATTTTGTCTTATATACCTTGACAAGGTTATTCTAAAGTTCATACAGATGAATAAACAGGTGAAACAAGTTGAGGAAAGTTTTAAAATGAAGAGTGATGAACAGATGCTTGACCTAACATTTCTAACTTTAAAATTGTAATACTCACATATGAAATAAAAATTGAAATCCAGATCAATGGAAATAGTTTCACACTGAAACAGATTCCAGTGTATTTATGGCAAAGTATCAAAGCTAAATGGTAAAGGTACACCTTAAACTTATACAGTGCTGTATGTCAATTATATCTCAGTAAAACTGAGAGAATAAATAAATATGTACATACCCCAGAAAAAAAGATATATGGCAAAGGTAAAGATTAAAGATTGAGAACCACCTCTTATAGGAAGCTTTCCTTGGTTATCTCAGTTCTGGATTAAATGTCCATCTTTGGTAATCATATAGTATCCTTTGAATGTTTCCTTTTTTTATGTATTGAAGTATGCCATACAGTTGAGTACAAAGTATAGGGGTCCAACTCAATAAATTTTCACAAAGTGAATACACCAAAGTAGCCAGCAACCAGATCAAGTAATAAAACACTATCAGAATGTTAGAAGCCCCCTCATTCCCCTTCCAGGGACCATCCCCACCTCTAGCACCAAGGTCTCTGATGGTCACTATTATTCTGACTTCTAACAATGAGATTAGTTTTGCCTATTTTGGAACCTTCTATAAATGGATTCATATAATACATACTCTTTTGTGCCTGGCTTCTTTGGTTCAATATTATTTTTGTAAGATTTATCCATGTCGTTGGAGTTCACGTTTTCTCATTGCTGTACAGTGTTCCATTAAGTGAATATACTGTGATATATTTTTCCAATTTATCACAGATGATATTTGTCTTGTTTCCATTTGGGGGCTATGTGCAACTACAAACATTCTTGTGCAAGTCTCTTGGTTGAACATATGTGCACATTTCCACTGGTATATGCCTAGTGATGGAGGTACTGGGTCATAAAGTATGTATACTTTTATCTTTAGTAGACAATGCTAAGCAGCTTTCCATAGTGACTGCACCAATTTCCACGCCACCAGCAGTGTATGAGAATTTCCCTTGCTCCACATCCTCATCGACTCTTGATATTATCTGTTCCATTTTAAACATTCTTGTGGGGTTCTAGGCATACATCTAAAAGTACTCTGTCAGGGCTTCCCTGGTGGCGCAGCGGTCGAGAATCTGCCTGCTAATGCAGGGGACACGGGTTCGAGCCCTGGTCTGGGAAGATCCCACATGCCGCAGAGCAGCTGGGCCCGTGAGCCACAATTACTGAGCCTGCGCATCTGGAGCCTGTGCTCCGCAACAAGAGAGGCCGCGATAGTGAGAGGCCCGCGCACCGCGATGAAGAGTGGTCTCCGCTTGCCACAACTAGAGAAAGCCCTCGCACAGAAACGAAGACCCAACACAGCCATAAATTAATTAATTAATTATTTTTTTTTAAAAAATGTGGGACTCCTGATATTCATCCCACTTTAAAAAAAAAAAAAAGTACTCTGTCATACTTTATCTGGTTACTTGTCTATATCCATCACACGTTTGCAAGAATCCATTCTAAAAAGTTAAGAAACCAAGGCCCCTGGGACTTCCCTGGCGGTCCAGTGGTTGAGACTTCGCCTTCCAATGTAGGGGGTGCGGGTTCGATTCCTGGTCGGGAGCTAAGATTCCCACATCCCTTGCGGCCAAAAAATCGAAAAAAAAAAAAAAAAAAAAAAAAGAAACCAAGGCCCAGAGAGGTTGAAAGATATGCCCAAGGTCACAACTTATAATTATCCTTTACAGCACAGAAGTCCCTACTGGGCAATGTTCATAGGATCAGGGAAGACAAACTGCCTTCTTTAAAAGAGTTTTAAAAACTACTTCCACATGATTAATACAACTTGCTCGTATAACCAGAGAGTCGCTCAGACACGTGTGTGCAGGTGCATGCGCATACGCACACATTCGGCAATTTTAAATGGAAGGTTTAATTCGGAAACCAACTGCTGTTAGTTAAATGACCCTGCAACAAACAGCCACACATCTCTCCCTTATCTCCCTTTGGGTAAATGTTTCCAAATGAGTTTCAAATGGGGTTGGCTCAAATGACAGCTCTTCATTTCACCTTGTTTCTGCAGATGCCATTTGTGGGAATGTTTTATGGTTCTGTTAATTACCTACGTCAAGAGGTTATTTTATTGTTTCTAGAGAAGTACAGTTATAAATGTAAATATTCTGAGGCAGCAAATTGCCTCAGCAAAGTAAAATTAGGAGTTCTTACTATATGAACCAATGCATATATTTAAAATTTGCATTTTTTCAGCTATTACTAATATCCTAAAATATTTTTCAGGCACAGATCAATGCATGGAAAAGCTGAGGCAGATTCTGTGCTTTACAAGAAGACTGGAAGTCCAAAAGTTGGGGATTTGAAACCCAGCTGTAGCATTCAAACAACACTCTTTTTTTTCTCTGGACCTAGGTTTTCTCATCTCTGAAGTGGGAAATTATAATACTAGCTATCCGCTAGGGCCGCCGGGGCAAAGCCCATTAACAATTCCTGGGAAATAAAAATAGAATCTGGGTGATAAAATTAAGTCTAACCTTTTGTGTGTGTGTGTGTGTGTGTGTGTGTGTGTGTGTGTGTGTGTGTGTGTGTGTGTGTGTGTGCTTAGTCTCGTTTCACATGCTCATAGGGGGCCACGTGCAGAAGCCTTGCACCCAGCACTTCAGACCAGAATTCCCAGTGTGAAACAGCTGTGCCGACACCTCAGCTCCGTGAGGAGGACACTCAATCCTAGATGGCGGCGGTGGGCTGTGTGCAGAGATGCTGCACCCGCACTCCGACCTGGGGCCTGAGCAGCACAGCTGCGCCTGCCCCACGAGGGCTCTGCCCCCCCGCCACCCCGCTGACAAGAGCTCTATAAAGCAGCTCCACCACAGCCTGTCGGGGAGAGCATGAACTCTACAGCACGAGCCCATACCTCTCCGTTCTTTGAGCAAAGAATAAAGCTTTCCTTTGCTTCTGAACCAAACTCGGTCTCGATCTACAGGCTCGAATGACATCGGGCAGAAGAACCTTTGTTGGGGACCAACTTGGGAGGGTCAGTAATGCTAGTGTTGTTGTGAGGTTGACTCTTACATAAAAAGACCTGGCAATCATAAATGCACAGTTATTGCCTACTGATGACTGAGGGCTGAGGAATTCTGTCCCGTGATGAATGCATGAAGAGCTTATAGCATAATGGTTGAGAGCTGAAGTCCTGGAGCCGTACTGCCTGGATATATATTCTGACTTCACCCGTTACTAGCTGTGTTTCAGCTTCTGTCTCTATAAAATGGGTAGCCATAGTACCAGTTTCACGGTGTTGTGAAGACTGAGATAATCCATGAAACCTGCTTAGAACAGAACTTGACACACAGTTGAGTAACTTATAAACATTAGCTGCAAACATGTGTGGGTTTGTCCCAGGGGATGATCAAGTACGTTTACCTTGATGACCAGATAGTGTGGAAAGAAGGCTGATTTCCTTTGTTGCATTTCACTTGTCCCAACCCGGCTGGCACCCCTCCAAGTCTAACATTTCTCCTGCTCTGTTCCTTGAAATGGAAAATAATGCTTTAATTATGAATATAAATGGAATGTTTCTCTCCTAGGTGTCAATAAAAATGATTTTTTTTTTTCCTGAGGAAGAAAGTACTCTTTAGCCCTCCTGGCAAATCCCAGCGTCAGAGCCTTGCTGTGCTCAGCGTGAGGGGCTTGGCCCTTGCCAGGAGCCGCGATGTGTATGCGCCTCAGTGGCTCTGAGCACAGCGAGGGGCCTCGGCACCTCGGGCGGGCGGCAGTGGGAACAGCTCAGCGTCCTGGCACAGACCAGTGCCCACCACGGAGTCCTTACAGAAAGGGTGCCCAAGAGGACCGCCTCTCAGGCCACGGCCACCAAGACGGTGCTTCACACAGGACCATGGCCCCACCACTCCACAGCCTTGCTCCAAAAGGGACTCCTCAATTCTGGCATTGGGAGAAAAGCCTCGATTTTGAAATCAGTCTGACCTGGGTTCAAGTCCCAGCTCCACCAACTTAAAACAGCACGATCCCGGGCTAGGTTATTTACCCTTTCTGAGCATCAGTCTTACCTCAAATGTGATCACGAACAATGAGATAAGGTAGGTTTGTAAAGTTAGGTCTGACAAACGTCAAACGGAGAATTTAATTCAAAGTAATTAGGACTGACAGTGCCTCGGGCGAGTGGCAGCAATAAATGCAAACATTATTTCAGGCAAACACAGGATTACACCTCAATGACTTCATAAAGCAGCATGGGATTTTACACAGTGTTATGTTGTAAGGTTAAAACCCAGACCCATGGCCAGGCTGAAGAACTCCTTTCCTATTTCCACCCCTTTCTCGCCCAGATGTCTTGGACAAATTATCTCTAGTCTCAGGTTCCACATGTGCAAAATGGCATCATAACAGCACTAGTTTTAAAGGGTTGTTGTGAGAATCAAATGAAATAATTCACATTAAGTGCTTACTACTGTATCTGGTGCATGATAAATACCAAATAAATGTTGGTTATTATTGTTTAAAAAAAAAAAAGAATAAGTAGGTTTGTAAAGCACGTCTTCCAGGAGCTGGCATGTAGCAGCTATGATTATAATTTTCCAAACCTCAGCACTAATGTATCTGGACCTTTCCACATATGACCTCTACAAGAGCCATGAAAGAAATAGGAGACTCCTGCAAAGAGCTTGGACTGCATCTTTTCTGCTCTTTGGAGCACAGAAGCAATTGGCTGTTTCAGTCCTGAAGGGCCTCACGTGACCTGACCCTCAGTCAATTTAGGCTGCAGGCCACAGGCAGACAAGGCAAGGCCTCCCTTCACACAGCGTAATTACCTTTCGTCTTTGCTTACTTACAAACAGGCAAGATTTCTTCCTTTTTTTTTTTTTAATATTTATTTATTTATTTATTTGGCTGCGCCGGGTCTTAGTTGCAGCACACAGGATCTTCGTTGTGGCATGCAGGATCTAGTTCCCTGACCAGGGATTGAACCCGGGACCTCTTCATTGGGAGAGCAGAGCCTTAACCATTGGGCCACCAGGAAAGTCCCCAGATTTCCTTCTTATAGAAGTTTGCTAAAAATGTCAAGAAGCAGCCAACACACTTCAATATTCTGACCTTTTTCAACTACTTCCCCTAGAGGAACAGGCTCGGGAGACACATGGTCTCACTTCCAAGGTTGTCGCAGGCAATAGTTTACTAAACGTTTCACCACATATATCATTAGAAGGGTCACCAGCTTCCTAGACTGCAGTCTCTTCATTTCTGCTGTCCAACTCTCAACATCTGCCCAGGAAGCCAAGATCACATATTGTTAGGGTTTTTACAGCAGTGCTTTATTCCCAGTTCCAATTCCATATTCAAAAGGATTCAGATTTCAGCTACTCTAATATATCAGGAACTGAAACAGGGTACAGGCTCTGAAGTCAGACAGCCTGGTTGCAGACCAGACTCTACAATTTACTACTGCATGACCTTGGACACTAACTTAAGTGCTCTGAGCCTCAGTTTCTTCATCTGTGAAATGGAGGTGGTAATCATATTACCCTCCTCATGAGGTTGCTGTGAGCATTAAATGAGTTGATATTATATAAAGCCCTCTGTGCCAGGCATGTGATAAACTCTCAATAAATATTAGCTCTCATTATTATTAAACACCTAGTTGTTCTGAGCATTGTGCTAGTTTGGGAGAAGATCATGGATAACAGGCTCTGTACGTTGTCCCTGGTCTCATGGAGTTTATAGTATAGAAGCAAACCTATCAAACATATAATTACACAGATAATTATTTATATTGCAAGAATAATAAATGCTATGAAGATGTTCCACATTGTTTACATCCTTGGTAAACTGGGGCTTCTGAACTGAAAGGAGATTTGCTGAGGGGATCAAATGAACACAGAACCAGCATTTGTAACATTCTGCTTGGAAAGTAAACCTAGAAAAAGTCAACTCTGCTCCATCATTTCACTTTATATAATGCTTTAAAGTAGTTCGCATTGCATTTTAACCGCTGTATTGAGGCAGGATAGTATCGTGATTAAGAACAACCTCAGCAATCAGACTGCCTGAGTTCAAATTCAAGCTCTATCATGGACTGGCTTTGTGACCTTGGATACTTTCCATATCTCTCTGTGCTTTGGTTCCTCATCTGTAAAATGGACATAACAATAGTTCCACAATGTTATTGGGAGGGTTAACTAATTTAGTTGATATCCATAAATTAATTAGAAGAGTGCTTAACCTATAGTAGGCACTAAGTAAATTGTAGCTCTTATTACTATGTCATTTGAACTTCTCAACAGCCCTACAGGTAGGGTAGTTATTGCTTCCATTTTACACATAAGGAAAGAGACTCTAAGAAATAAGCCAGTAATTCACAAAGCTGGAAATCAAAACCAGAGCTCCTGGCTTCATCTCAATGGTGATTCCCTCTCCTCCCAAAAGCCTCTCAATTGGCAAAAAAATTCTCTTTGAAAAGTCAACACATAAAATGTGTAGGTTAAAGTGTTTCATGAAGAGAGACAGTATTGTGACATGTAACTGACTAACATAGTGAAAGAAACTAAAAAAAGCCAAAGGTTTTATTTTTAAAGATAAATGAGTAGCAAATCAGCTGACTTAAAATGAGAGAGGTTAAGAATATTTCCCTGCATAATTAAATCTCTAAAGATTTGGTTTGAGTACCACAGTTTACATCAGGTTAAAACAAAAGATCACATTAGCAATTGCACAAGCTTATATTCAGTAGTTTATCCACAGAGCAACATTAATAAGCCAATTTTAGAGAGTCTGATCAAACTGTTACTGTAAAAGAAGCATGATATTTAGGGGTCAAGATTTTCAATGCAGCACACACAGAAAACCTATATTTATTCTATCACCAGCACTTATCAAGAAATTATTTTATAGTTTTTATTTTTTTAATTGTGGTGAAATATACACATCAAATTTAGCATCTTAATCTTTTTAAATGTCCAGTTCACTGGCATTAAGCACATTCATACTGACAAACCATCACCACCACTCATTTCCAGAACTCTTTCCACCTTGCAAAACTGAAACCTTGTACCCATGAAAAAATAGTTCCCCGTTCCTCCCTCAGAATTGTAACTTTTAACTCAAATAAGTTTTTTAATCAGGATCATTTTCTTTCAACTATTTAGTTTTCTTTAAAACAAAATTTACCACAATTTAAAAGCTTTTCAAGAATTCAAATATGCTGCAGGTCATTCTAATTAGAAAGTCATACTCAGTCACTTTAAGTGTTTGGAGACTGTCCCCCATCTAACGCTACGCTGTTGTTTTTATGGCCCCACCCACAATTTTGATTTTAGAACGTCAAACAACAGAAGACAGCTGTTTGTAAATCCAGCCCAGATGACAAGGATAGAGGTTTCTAGAATCCACCCTAGGAACAGTTTGTCACTTGATATCAGTGTCATTTCCACTGAAACAGGATAAAGCAGAGGAAGCTTCCTTCGTACACACAGCCCAGTGGCTATCCGGTCAGTATGGGAGAATGTGCTGGTCACCCCAGCCTACACCCCACAATTACACCTTCGAACATGTTTGCCATAAGAGGCCGTGTATTCTAGTTGGTATCAGAGCCCTCAAAGAGACTTCATAACATATAGTTCGACAGATAACAAGTCACAAAGAGACACTATTCTTTGCACAGGATAATGAATTTTTCATCTCAGGCTTTTGATGTGTAAGGACATATATTTAGAAGGAAAAGCTTTTAGTACAGCTAATCAAAGAAAATGGGATTTTTTAAAAAGGAAAATTTATCAGGAGTTTCTTCAGGACAAACAGTGTGACCCGGGGCTTTGTTCCTGGAGATGATGTGTCTTTGAGGACAACGGAAACTGCCTCAGAGTTGTCTGATTGCCCCCTCCCTGTCGGCACAAGGCAGCCCCTTACAAATGGGCACCAGCCTGCTGTAGAGGTGGTGATGAAAACAGTCAACCACCTCACATTTATTTGGCCTCATGTGGTTCCCCCGGGGTATCATTTCTTCACTCTGAGCTTTGCAGATGCTCCTGTTCTGCTTGCTAACGACATTAACAGGAGTGTCGTGTCTCATCTATGAGCTGTGGCCATTTTTAGCAAAGCACTTGGTCTGGAAAGCTACAAATTCACCAAATATATACATGCAAAGGATTCCTTTAGTAACAAACTATTCGTACTAGATTTGACTTTAAAAAGAACTGAAGTAGAAATATCCGTGTGTGTGTGTGTGTGTGTGTGCGTGTGCATGTGCATGCATGTGTGGGTGTTTGAAGGGAAAATCATGGAAATCCACCATTGTAAAAAGCAGATACATTATGAAGGGAAGAAAATTTAGCTGTGTTTCTGCACTTTTGAAAGTCGACTTTCTCCCTGTAATTATATTATGTCAAGTATGGTATCTGTATTTCAGCCTGTGAGCCCTGTTTATTGATTACGCACACAGTACTTCAACTCCCGTACCTTTTCTTAAGGGGATTAGAGTAGCCTGACCAGCTTGCCTCTCAGGTGAAGCTGGCCTCCTCAAGCCCGGGCCACAGTCATTTTTTCCTGTCTGCTGGCCTCAAAGATTCAGTGAAAATATAAACATCAGAAGCATCTCAGTTCGGGCAACACTCCTTGTGAAATGTTCACTTTAATGACACTAATGTTGTGCACCTTGGTGTGCCATCTTATTGTGAGACTTAATCAAAGGCAAAAAAAATAAAGATGTCTGGCTTGGGTGCAGGTGCTTCTTCGTTGGAGTGCTTCCTGGGGGTGGGGGAGTGGTCCACAGTAGTAGGGGCTTATACACAAAGGCTGAGCTGCCCAGGGTCTGGGTGTGTGTTTTTGCATGGGTCCAGAGGTTTGCTCTGTGTCTGTGTGTGTGCTTCGTATAGTCCCATATATATGGACCCCAGGATTAAGACAGGAAAAATATATATATATGCATATATATACACATAGTGCACGTGGTGGGTGTGTGAACACATGAAGGTGCACTCACATGTCCATGTATATGTACATATGATCTGCAGAGTCCTTTATAGCCCCTGGGATTCGTGTGCTCATTATATAAACGTGTCTTTTATTTGTGGCCACATGGGGCCAACTGGGCTGCCTGTGGCCCTAGACACTGTGTATGGGGCCCACCATTTTTATTCAAAAGAAAAGACAAACCACTTAACCTAAGGGCCAAGCTCACAATGGTCACTCGGTTTGGTAAATGTTTTTGAAGAAGAGGGGAGAGAAGAAGAAAAAAATTCCAAAGAATCTCAAAATTAGGATTTTTTACCTTGACATGGATGTTAGGATTTAAGGGATGATAATAATTAATCATACCTCTTCCCTGATGGGTTCTGAACCCACGGAGGAGCTAGACAGACCTAGATTAGCAGATCTGAAATGATCAGATTTATTTCCAAAAACGGCTGCCTTGGAGAACTTGCCTTGACCTCTGACAGAACTGACTTGCCAGCCAGAACCCAAGGTTTCCTTCCAAAGGGCAGAGCCTCCCTGCTGAGTTTATGGTCCAGAAGGACTGAACTTTCACACATCATGACCCTCTTCCCAGCCAGGGAAGGGGATGGAAAAAAGGACAGAGGCTTTCTTCCCAAGTTTTCCATTCTTCCACAAGGTGGAAGTTCCTACTTTACGGAACTAAGCAAATAAATAAATAAATAAATAAAACAGGAGAAAAAAAAATAATTTTGCTTATGACTCCAAAGATTTTGTTCTCTTAACCTGCCAGGCTTCAGCATCCAGGTCAACCAAGAGTGTGTGAAGAACTGTGGAGTCCCCATAGGGGAGCAGATCGGCAGTTCACCAGGACACCTTCATGTATCCCACACGTCACAGTCCTCCACCATCTGGTCCCTTTCCAAATGTATCTCTATTTCTCCCCAAAGCCTCTTCTTCCAGCAAACCCAGACCTACATACCCACATGAATTCCCATCTTTCCACTTTTACATGAATGTCACATCTTAGATAAGTTAAACTTAGGAGAATTCAGCCTTATACAATCTTTCCACCACCCTAGTCATTCCTCCATTCCACTGTATGGCACATCAGATAGACACAGATTGTGTCTCCTTTTGAGAGAAGTTCACTCCACTGCTGACTATTCTTCCTTCTCAAACCGAACACCAGCACCTCAACCTCGCTTTTGTATCAACTTAGCTTAGGCATCAGAAACGTAGATGCAGTCACTTCTCTGTCATTCTCTGTCCTCCAGGAAATTGAGATGGACCTTAGAGACACCAAAGAGCCGGCCACAGAGGCAAAGGACCGCCTCCTTGTCCTGCACCAACCTTCAGTTGCCTCATTCTCAATATTACAAGCATCTTGCCTCAACAATTTGACTCTAGCGGTTAAAGCATTGCTATTTTTTGTTCAACACCATCCCAAACACAAGCCAACTATAGAAATTTGAGGGGTGGAAGAGGCTCTGTGGTCCAAAGAAATAGCAATCTGTGCTAACTCTGCAGGGAAAAGTGATTGTGCTGAGCTTGAAGACAGAAGGTGCCTGCACACCACAGAGTCAATACAAGAGCCTACACTTTCTTGTCTATTTAAGGGAGTTTTAAGAGTAAAATCTAACTTTCCATGAATTTATGTTCATATGCCCCTCTTTTAAGTGCAACTCTTGCATAAGACATGACACTGCCGGGCCTAATCCAAGTGTCCAACACAATACCCTCTTTGTTTCAATGCACAATTGAGCCCTACCTACTCCTCAGTGCTGCCTCTGACCACTGAGCCCTCAGTGATCGTTCCCTCCTCTGGGCTCACTGGATACCGGCATCGTTTTCCTGGAATGTAATTTAGCAACCTTGTATCATTACTCATCTCGTTATGGGTGGTGTATGTGGACACAGCCAATCTGTCTGATGGCATTATAACCCCTGGAAGACAGGGACCTTATCTCTTAGTCTTTGCATTTCTAGCATCCAGCCTGAGTAAATTCTGCATAAACATATGTGATGTCGATGAATGAATAAAAATTATGGTTCTTTGGAAAGACCCCAAAGGTACTAAGAGGTCCAGGTACCAAGAAAAATGTTTGCATACTCTGTCCATCTAGAGTTGCCTGCTCACCCTTAACGATCCAGACCAAATGCCAGCTCCTCTTCAGTGTCGTTGAGACAACCACAGGCTTTGGCGTCAGCCAGAGAGAGATTCAAATCTTTTCTGCACCACAACTGGCCGAGTGACTTTGAGGGACAAGTGTCCTTGAGCCTTAATAGAAGTTTCTACTTCTATTAAGTGGAAATAGTGATAACCACCTTAGAAGGCAAGAATAAAATTAAATAACATATGGAAGTGTTTTAAACAAGGTAGATATGGAAGACAAGGTAGACATGGTAATTATTAATATTTTCTTCCAAGTCCTCACCTCTGTGCTCCCACCCCACTTTGAACCTCCTGCTGTCACAGTCCTTATATACTGCATTGTGAATATCTGAGTCAACATCTGACTCTTCCACCAGCGAGGCTGGGAGCTTCTTGAGGACAGGGATTATTCCATCTTTATGAGCACTTATTTACAGCCAGACTCTGTGCTAGGCCCTCTACATACATTATCTCATTTAAACCTCACAACAAACAACAATTATCCCCATTTTAAACATGAAGAATTTAATCCCCACAACAAGCTACTATTATCACTACTTTAAACATGATAAAATTGACCTTGGAGGGTTTAAAAAACTTGCACACAAGTTCACACAGGTACAGGTAATGGAGGTGGTCTCTGCACCCATGTCACCGCAAATCCAAGTCCATATGCTTAATTGCTTCACTATGTTGGAACCAAGGATGTCTCAGCCATCCTTGTGTCACCCCTCCAATACTTACTAGCATGTGAGTGGCATGAATAAACATTTACAAAGTGATTATTTAGTAAATAAAGAGATTGTGATTTCATATAAATGATTATCTATGTTCCACCTTGAGGTGATCCTACATCTGGAACACTGCCTGAGACATGATTACAATGACATGAGTAACTTTTTCAGAAAAGGGCTCTAAATTCACCAGCTCCTGTTTCATAGGAGGCACACATTTAGTACAGAAAGGAAAATCATTGTTTATACCCCAAAGACATTCTCCCATAGGTCCGGAGGAAGGATGTTCACTGCAGCATTATTTGTAGAGGCAGGAAACTGCAGTATCATCACTGGGACAGTAGAAAGGCAATATGTGATAGATGTTCACCCTGGGGTACAGCCATCATAGGAATGGATCATAAGTGGACAAAGAAACATGGGTTCTTCATAAAGGCAATGTGCTGAGTGAAAGACGACACAAACTGAGATTTATAGCTGTGCCATTTACACAATACCATTTACATAAATTAAAAATGCATATACACAAAGCATAGTACACATTCCAGTGGTATGGCTGGTAATTAAGAGCATGATTTAAGACCTCAGCTGCCTAGGTTCAAATCCTAACCTCTTTGCTTAGTCGCTGAGTGACCTCAGGCAACTTACTTACCATCTCTGTGCCTCAGTTCTTTCTTCTATTAAATGGTCTTAATAAAGGTTCTTAACTCATAAGGTTGTTATAAGAATTCGATAATAACACATAAAGGGCTTAGAAGAGAACCTGGCACATAGTAAGTGCTATACAGGTATTATTTACTATTACACTTTTTAGAAACACATACAAAGAAGAAATACATATGAAACACATTAGAATTACTGTATATAGGGAATGGAATGGGGATGGGATAAAAAGGAATAAATTCAGACAAACAACAGGAGCCTTGCATGAAACAGCGATGATAATTTACCTTGTATTCAGAAGTATGATTAATTTAATCCTCTTCGATATACATTTTCCTTTAAAAAAAAAAAAAAAGAATTTACTAACCAAGCTGTTATTAACCATTTACCTTACTGAGTTGGTAAGTGATTATTTGCAAGTCACATTTGTGGTAAGTCAACCGTTCAAAATTCAAAAAATTCACTCTGAAATTAGGATCCACATATACTTAAGATATGACTACAGCTAAGCCCGGCCCACACCAATACCCATTCTGAGCCAACAAAGCCACTGGATAATAAATAAACAAGCATTTATTAAATGCCTACTATGTGAAGGACACTGAATTGGTTATAATGAAACAAAAGAAAGTCATTAATGTAAACTTTAAAATATAAAATACTGTTTAAGGGCCAGTTGAGCTGTACCAGCTACAGCTGGTGAAAGTCATTTTAAACTACTAGCAGCTGGAGTATTAGGACAAGAAAGTATTCACAGGAGAAGTGGGAAACAAAGCCAACCCCATCAGTTGCTTGAATAACTTCTATGGATCTCCTTATTAAAAGGTGCTTCAGAAACAACTTATGCATCCATCAATGAATGAAAGGATAAATAAAATGTGGTATATACACATAATGGAATATTATTCAGCCATGAAAAAGAAATAAGAGAATCTTGCCATTTGCAACAACATGGATGGACCTTGAGGGCATTATGCTAAGTGAAATAAGTCAGACAAAGAAAAATACCACATGATATTATATGTGGAGTCTTAAAAAAAAAAAAAAACTGAGCTCATAGATACAGAGAACAAATTGGTAGTTACCAGAGGCAGGGACTGGTGGAGGGTGGGTGAAATGGGGTCAAAAGTTATGACCTCCATAAGTCATGGGGATATAATATACAGCATGGTGACCATAGTTAATAATGCCGTATTGCATATGTGAAAGCTGCTAAGTGGGTAGGTCTTAAAAGTTCTCAACACAAGAAAAAAAATTGTAACTACTTATGGTGATGAATGTTAACTAGACTTATTGTGGCAATTGTTTCACAATGGATACAAATATCAAGTCTTTATGTTGTATACCTAAATCCAATATAATGTTATATGTCAATTATACCTTAATTTTTAAAATTTTAATTAAAATGATATTTTTTAAAGAGACACTTAAGCCACAAATTAGCTAAGAGCTACACATGAAGGGAAGACTCATGTAACAAAATAACTTCAACTGACCTTGGCCTCCAGATTAACTAACACCTCCTGATATCTGGTACTACAATTAAGATGGGTTCATTCCCTAAGAGGTGAGCCAGCAATGCACTGTGGACAGCAGATAAATAGGGGGAAATTATTATTCTGAAGATTAGGGGAGGGGAGAGTCCTTACACCAATTTCTTTTGAATCTTATCAAATCATTAATAATTACTAAACTCTCAGTAATAAGATGCAAATGCAAAGTGATAGGATTATGCTGTGGGTAAAGCATTTTTTTAATTTTTAAAATGCATGTTTTAGTACAAACATCAATATATATATGTATGATTCTTGTGCTACCACAAATGATCCCAAAATCTAGTCTAAAGAGAAATCTTATTAGTGTATGATTACTCTCATCAGGATTCTTAGCAATTCTAGACTGCCATGGTCCAAAATGATGCAGAAGTTCAGAAATCAGTAACCTGTGCACACTGACACTATCTATGTCTTCTTCATTGGTGAAAATGTGAAATCAAAGCTTTGGCTTGGCCAGCCTTGTACTGGAAACCAATAGGCTTGGTTGTTTTCTTTACTTATTTTGATGGGATGGAATTTTTTAATAAGTTCTTGTGAGGAATTCATATTCCTTTTGGGCCTAGACTTTGTCTCCTAAAATATTCAGGTCCCTTTAAAGCCATGTCTTTCAGTGACAGTATCAATGATGAAATAATTATTAGGATTAGCTTTTGCTGCAAGTGACCAAAAGCCCAAACAACAGTGGCTTTGAAAAGATAGAAGTGTACTCTGTCTCCAATAAGCATCGGCAGTCCAGTGCTGAGTCTGCAGCTCCACAGTCATAGAGGGCCCAATCTCCTCCATCCTTTAATGAGGCCCACACCTTGGAGCCCAGATGACTGTCCTATAAAGTTCCAGCCATCACATCAACATTCCAGGCAGCAGAGGAGGAAGAGAAGGAAGGGAGCACACAATCTCTCTTTAAGAAAACATACGGTAGATGGCACACCCCACTTCCCCCTCGTGGCCTATCATCCTTGGCCACACTTCCTACAAAAGAGGCTGCAAAATGAAGTCATTATTCCAAACAGCCATGGGCCCATCTAACAAGGGATTCTATCACAGCGGGAGAAAAGGAGAATGGATTTGAAGGATAATCAGCAAACTCAGCCACACTATGCCCGAGTAAAACAATCATTTTTATTTTTATGCGTTCATTTCCCATCTTGGGATAACTACTCTGGCATACCATACATTTTCCAAATGTTACTTTTTCTGTCACAAGGAGAACAAAAAAAGGAAATAATATTCAACTACTTCTAGTATTCAAGAGATATTAGGCATTGTATTGGTGCTTTCACGTTTGTTATCTCATTTAATTCTCACAACAAGGTATTATCCTCATTTGGGGAAATTAAGATCCACAGCATTGATATGTGAAATGGGAGTATTTTAAGCTTAGAGCCTCTCCTAGTTTTCTCCCCTATGCAATGTATTTAGCTAAATTCTTTTCTTCCTTAGAATTTATCAGCAACCCCTATTCAACTCTCCCCATAACCAAGACCTTTTTTCTGAAGCACCAGTTAATAAATCAGGATTCTGCTGTGCGTCTGTGGAAAGGTAATTACCAACACTTGCAATGTGGAACAGAAATTCTCAAACATTTCAGTCTTTGTTTTAAGTCATGAATTCATGTTCTTCATACCCCCGTTAATAACTGGATGCTTTATTTTACCGTGTGCTGTTCGGAAGTACCACGTAGTGTTATCACTGGCTCTAGTGCCACGTAACGTTGGGATGGATTCGCTTGGCTTCCACCCCAGAAAAACTCCCAACTTTCAGGATTGCTCCAGCAATCCCTCCTTCCTCTCCACTCTGGAGTATGTATCATCATATCACTGGGACTTTCAAGGCAATTGAATTCATAATTGTAGCAGAAGATATTTATTGAGTGTTTCATATGTGCCAATGATGTGGAAATGATCTATGAGGCAGAAAGAATTGCTATAATTATTATTATCCCCATTTTACAGATGAAAACACAGGACCTTAGAAAGGCTTAGTAACATGCCCCAATTCCAATAATCACTATGTAGAAGAGCTGGGACTTGAACTTGCTTCTCTTTGACCAAATAGCTCATACTCTTCACCTGCCTGCAAGGAACCAGGCACCAGCTGAGGTGTTGACAACACAGCAGGTGCGCCAGAATCGGTCCCTGTCCTCAAGGAACCACAGTCCAGTGGGGTAAATGGTGCTGTGCCTTCAACTGCACTACACTGAGACAAGTTCTAGGACTGCCTGAGACCCGCTGTTGTTGGTGCCAACACAGAGGAGTAGCTAATCCCACACTCAGAATGTAAGACACTGCCTTGCCTCCTGTCTTTTATGTGTTCAGCATCTCTCTACCTGGGGGCCAAAGTCTCATACATCTTTGTTTCCTTAGTCCCTAACACAATTCCTGACACATAATAAGTGTTCATGAAGTGGCCCATGCTATAGAACCAGTACAGCCCAGAATGAAGCGTGGGTACCCTGACAAATAAGACAATCTAGGACTAAATCCACACTTTCTAGCTGAGATACTACCCGCCCAGATTTACACCAATTTCATTTTTCACCTAGTGGTATTAGAAGACACGTGAACTAGTTGGACAGAAAAATCCCGGAGTGAGCAGCAGCTGGACTGTTTCTAATCCCTGGGCCAGCTTCTGGCAGAGTGAGAAGGACAGACATAGGTCATGTGATTGAGGAAGCAGCCACAAGGCAGAAGATTTCTGAGAAGTGGGGGAGACCTGGAATGCTCAGGACTAAGGTTGTTTTCTTTTTCAAAAATGCCTGTCAACTGTTTAAAAATCCTCTGTCCAGCAGCAAAGATGAAGACATTATGCAATGACCCAAGTGGACATTTGAGAGAACTGGAGGACAGGTCAGTTCAGTAGCAAATTGGAACAGAAATAGCTAAAGCGATAGAAATACAATTGATCAATTGATGAAGTCACAGTGCTTTAAGTCTGCACAGTGAGCAATTTCAGACAGACAAACTGAGAATTCTCTGCAGTTGCAATGCCAACTCAAAAAAAAAAAACACACACACACACGTGAACCCGTTTAAATCAGCATGGAAAGCAGATTGGTGTGGAACATGAAAAAGAATTAGCATAGCCCAGAGAAAATACACGGTGACCAGTGTGGAAACAAATGAAGACTGATCAGATGAGAACAAGCAAAGCCTGTTTATTCAGAGCTTGCTATAGCAAGGGAGTCGGCCACTATCGCTTACATTTGGCAGACCCAAAGGCAGGCAAAAGAGTGGGAAAGCTTTACAGTGGAAAAATGAGAAGGCTTCAGGGATGCCCTGATTGGAAGCTGTTGGCATGGGGAAGCTGTAGGCAGCCTAACCAGAAGAGGATCATCCTATGTGAATGGTTATGGGTGTATATTTGGCTTTCTCTAATTGGTCCTACGTTAGAAGTGGGGACAAAAATTAGGGACGCTGTCAGTTATTAAGCTTGGCCATGTGAAGCCAATTGTTCCAGAGGCTATTGTTTGGCTTCCTGGACCACTTGCTAGAGATAGTGATCCGACTTCCTGCAAGTGTGACTGATAGACAGCAGGCTGGTGTCGTGGGCTGGTTACTGTTGACAATGGGTTGGTTTCCTGGGCTGGTTGCTGCAGACTGTGGGTCAGAGTTTGATTTTTATATATGGTCTGACCTTTGTCTGTTTGTATATTCCATCTCTCACTGGGGAAACACATTTTAGAACAATCCAACACAGGACTGACGTCAATATACTGTGAGCGGGCCCAGGTCCACAAGCCACTTTCTAGTTGTATGACTTACACCAAGTTGCTTGACTTCCTTAACCCTCAGTTTCCTCATCTGCTAAATGGAGATATTGCACAAGAGTTTGATGAGGATCAAATGACATAGGGCACATAAAGTGGTTGGCATAGTGCCTGGAACATGGAGGGTAGCCAATTGATACGAGCTGCTATTAACATTATGAACATTATCATTATCCTTTTTTACCTAACCTAATCTAGGAACTTAACCAGATAAAGGGGATAAAATTCCAAAGGACATCATTCCAGGGAAAACCCTATAGAGAGGTTTAATAGGATGTAAAGAATATATTGGATGCTGTATATGATCACCAAAAGATTAATTGGGAAAGGGATATGAATCCCCCCACCCTCACAGAAGAATACCACCAGAGAGTTGCCTTTAATATCTTATGTTTTTTATCTTATGATTGATACTAACCTGCCTGAGAGTAAATTAACCCCAGAGAGAGTTACATGGCAACAATAAGGGGAAAAAAAGTACAGAGGAGGTTAAAACAGTCCGCAAACTTGTGAGAAGAAACAAAAGAACACAAGATAATAGGAATCTCATGACATCTCCTGAGGTAGGCAGTATCATTACGCCTATTTTACAGACAAGAAGACTGAGGCAGAGAGAGTTAGTAACCTGATGGTCACAGTCAGAATCAAGGAGATTTAGCAGCTAAGTAGAAATTTGCAGCAAAAAAAAAAAAAAAAAAAGGCCTGGATGGTTCTATTAAGAACACACCAGAGAAATAGAGGCTTACGGATTTCCCTGGTGGCACAGTGAATGGGACTCCCTGGTCAGGGAACTAGATCCCACATGCATGCCGCAACTGAGAGTTCGCATGTCACAACTAAGGAGCCCTCCTGCCACAACTAAGACCCAGTGCAACCAAATAAACAATATTTTTTAAAAAAAGAAAGAAATAGAGGCTTCGGTACAAATGAACTGAGAGTGTGGAACAAAAAAGTTTATAACCACCAAGTTGTCTTAGTTATATTTGCTTCCCACATTTTGCATTAAGTTTCTCAGAAGTGTTACTCACTTTCCTGCGGGGAGAAGATGCCTGAAAGAGGCAAATTATTCCTTTTGCAACAGGACCTAAACTTCCTGTCTCTCTCAGCCTTGGCCTCCAAGACCCCAAGGACCTCCTCTAAGCAGCCAACACCAGGGCAGGCTTTGGTTCAAAAAGCCTGAGTCTGTATTGTAAGAAAAGAAGAACAACAGCCACTAAAAATGTCTGGATGATTTAACAAGGCAGTTTGTACCTTCTGGAATGTACAAGTTGTTAATAAATTGCATTTCTTCCCTTTTTATAGAATACATTCCTAGTGTGGTGTTTGGTTTACGTATTATAATAGGTGCTATAGTTTCAGCGTTTGAATATGGGTTTCATTAATCCTTAATTTGCTCCTCCACCAGAAGGAATTGTTTTCTAGACTTTGGGAACAGTGCCCTCTCCTGGATGAAGTGACATCTACTTTGCTGATCTGCAAAGCTTAGCAACAAGGACATGAATGCTAAAAGACAGGAGAGGCTTCGGAGACCTCACATAGTGGGAATTGCTGGTCTCTCTTGGGGATGCAAAGAGGGGTGCCCAAGGTGGTCAGGAAGACCCAGGCCCAGTTCTACCCCAGTGAAAGGTGAGAGCCCTGGACTTCCATGGCTATAAAGGAAAAGAAAAGGAGAGGATGTGATCACTGCCTGGATCCAGAAGTCTAAATACCTGACAATGAGTTGGATGGATGTATTTAATCTCACTTCAGATTGGTGCAGGGATTCAAACAGAAAGTTGATGGGCTTAAAAGAAAAAATGTCACATACTTAATGCTTAGAATGACTCCTGGAAATTAGATCTTGCTCATCTACTAAATTTGTTTAGCTCCACCAAAACAACTGAGTTAGACTGCATTTAAAGGATGTTTTTTGAAGTGTTAGTCTAGAACTTGAGGAAATACTGGTTTCTCTAAAAAGAATAGGGAAGGGGTGTATGATCACTGGTGCTGTTCACCAACACTTCCGGTTCTCTTTCTGGACAGGGATGAGGACTGCACTTTCTGTACCTCCATGAAGTTAGATGTGGCCATGCGGCTTGCTGTGGCCAATCAAGTGTGAGTGGAAGTTAAGCCTTAAAGAACTGGTGCAAGGTCCACCACCTTTCCTTCTCCTCTCCACCATAGGGTGGGCAAACTACAGACCACAGCCTGAATCCAGCCCACTGCAAATTTTTATAAATAAAGTTTTATCAGAGCACAGCCATGCCCATCCTTTTACATATAGGCTATGGCTGTTTGCGTGCTACAACAGCAGAGCTGAGCAGCTGCAACAGAGACCATATGGCCTGCAAAACCCAAAATATTTACCACCTGGCCCTTTACAAAAGAAGTATGAGAACCCATGCTCTCAACAGTGGGGGTCCCTGAAACAAAATATCATGGAGCACAGCTCATGCTGAACAAGATGGACACGTAGCACGAGAATGAAATAAACCCTCGTTTTAAGCCACTGAGATTTGGAAGTGGTTTTGCTACCGCAGCATGACCAAGCCTATCCTGACACACAGGTTAAAAAAGTCCTCTAACAAAACTAGAAAAAGAGAATGTATACCCAGAATCTAAAACACCTTGAAAGAAGCTCTCCAAATATTAATGATGGAAAATATGCAAATTCAATGTCATTGACATTATTCTTTTAACCTGGTGGGGAATAAGCGTGATCCCCACATGCAAATGAGGCTGTTATCAAGTAAGCCACACAAGTGTGATATTTTTTCCCCTAAAATCAAAATGAATTAATTTCTGTATCTAAGGAAGGCCAGCCAGCTCTAATCAGACAATGGTTTACTTTATGAAAGGAGTAAAGAGGCTCATTACAGGAAATCCCAGGCATGGTGATAAATTCCCAAACTTGGACTCTCATAAAACTCAGGAACACACTTCCCATTGCCTTCCACGTTTCTTCTGAATCACTGAGCCAGAGGCAGCTGCCTGATTTGTGACCTTCAGCCGTCTGCCATCCCTCATAGATCATTTCCACCTAATAGAGCCTTAAAATTGTCATCATTTTCTTTACTTCAACATTTGAAAGAAATGTTAAAGACTGATCCACCACTGAGTTGGCTATTTTGCAACTTCTCCCAGCTGGTTAAGAAGGAAGTCGTTGTAAATAAATGCAGCTTTCCTGGATGTTTTAAATGGTAACAATCACAACAATTTTAGCAACACAGAGAGTAAGGGAGGAGAGGGAAAGAGAAGACTGGATAAAACGGTCCACAGGCCACTGATATCACCCCTAGGGAACCAGAGCAGAGCTTTTCCCAGTTCCCTCCCATTGAAAGCTGTAACCACTTAGTAGTCAGGAGCTTGGAGGAAAAGGAGCACTCCCTGCCCATGTTTTCCATCAGGCTTGACTTCACATCTGGCTAAATCTAAAAGCCCTTCTGTGTCCCAGGCAGGACACCGAGCACTGAAGAAGCATGGCTCTTTGCTGACCCACTAGCAGTTTAGAGGTGGTTCCATTGGACCCTGGATGAAAGAGACAGCAGGTACCCCACAAGTTCATTGCAGATAAATAGGGAGATTCCATCAGAAATGCATCTGTGGACCTAGGACTCAATTCCTCTGAAACTGGGAGTGGGACAGAGAGGATGGCAGGAGTGATGTACTCAGTCTCAGGGATCAGCCTCTAGGCATTCTGTAAAGCAGCTCCATCCCCCTGATGCTGGATTTGTGCTGCTCACAACTGCTTCATCCAAATTCGACTCAGAGGGACTTCCGTAGTGGCGCAGCAGTTAAGCGTACACCTGCCAATGCAGGGGACACGGGTACGAGCCCTGGTCCAGGAAGAACCCACATGCCACGGAGCAACTAAGCCCGTGTGCCACAACTACTGAGCCTGCACTCTAGAGCCTGTGAGCTACAACTACTTAGCCTGCGTGCCACACTACTGAAACCTGTGCGCCTAGAGCCCGTGTTCCGCAACAAGCAGCCACCGCAATGAGAGGCCTGTGCACAGCAACGAAGAATAGCCCCCACTCGCCGCAACTAGAGAAAGCCCGAGCGCAGCAACGAAGACCCAACACAGCCAAAAATAACTTTTAAAAAAAGCAACAAAAAACAAATTCGGCTCAGAATGGAAATTCTTCTAATACAGAACTTCACACTCTCTCAGCCTGTGACTCGTGTTCTCTACAGGCCCAAAAAGGAGAAAGGAGAAAAAAAGGAAGGGTTTTTCCTTTTGCCATTGGTGCCAGCCTTCTCTGTGTGCCTGTCTGATTCCTTCCAATTTATTCCAGGACAATAAGTAGAAATGAGTTTCCCAACCCCTTCAGGGCAGGTAGGAGACATAAGAATGGAAACACATAGAGCTGGGGGCCTCAGCTGGGGTGGTTGAACTGAGTCTGGCATTTTGGTTTTGTCAATTGCCTGTGGTTGCTTGCAAAGTTCACAGATAATTTGCAACTAGGGCAGCTGCTGAACACACTGGAAAAACAAAAGTTCAAAACGACCTCACTAAATTAAAGGTGAGATCCAAAGCCACCAGCAGATGAAGGTTAATAGAGGGCCCCTACTGCATCTCAGATTAAGGGGAAAACAGTAAAACTACACAAGTACAAACAGCATGTGAAAGTACTGGCCATGAGTTGTATGGCTGAGGAAGATCTAAAGGTCTTAGTGGACAAGTTCACTGAGCCAGCAATGTAAGAGAAATGTTAAATAAGGATATAAAAAACAGAAATTATGAAATAATCTTCATAGATTCATACATTCTTTTATTCAACAAACTTTACTGAATGCCTACTACGTGCCATGCATTGTGCTAGGATCTAGAGCAAGAGTCAACAAACTAGAGCCCACAAGCCAAATCTGCCATACCACTCGTTTTTGCATGGCCCTTGAGCTAAGAATGATTTTCATATTTCTATAATATAAAACATAAAAAAGAGTATTAGCCTTTCAGAGACAACAGCTGTTCAAAGAATATAGGACACTGCCTTTTGGCCTGCAATGACTAAAATATTGCTATCTGGCTCTTTTTAGGAAAAAAAATAAAAAGGGTTGCTGACCCCTAATCCAGGGGTACAAAGTTGAATAAGAAATAACCCCTGCCTTCAAGGAACTCACAGTTTGGCATGAACTCAATAATCAGTATCAGAACACTTTGTCCCTTCCTGGCTTCACAAGTTAGAAGCAAGATAGAAAAATTGAAGGAAGCTCATGGAAAGTTATAAAGATTAATAAAAGAATGGGAAGAAGAATTTATGAGAAAATTTTAAAGGAATTTGGATTATTTATTCTTAAGAAAAGGAGACTATGGGGAGACTTAAGAATAGTCTTCAAATATTTGAGGGGATATTATTAAGCAAAAGGCTTTTCCATTGTGGACATAAAGATTAATAGAATGTAGGCTAAAAATTTTTATTATAGAGATGGAAGGATTTCCTAGAAGGCTTTTAAATTTCTACAATGAATTGAGAAATCCATTTTCTTTAATCTTCTAAAACTAGTGTCTTTTCCCATCTGTCTAGGAGCTGTTAAGTGTTGTTTGAGTGTTGTCTGAGCTAAAGGTAGAGGTGGACTAAACGCCCTGTGTTCAAGCCAGCTCTCTGATTCTTCCATTCAGAAGCTGGGGCTTTTCAGAAGGAGAAAGTCTTTTTCCCCCTCTGGGTCTCAATTTTCCCCTCTTGAAAAATGAGAGCCTGACATGCTCTGAGTCTGTGATTTCCTGGGCTGAAACTTTGAAATGGTTCAGTAGCCAAGGAAAGCAAAAGAGCTTCAATGATCCCCTCTCACACGAGAGGAGGCAACAGATGCTGTTTCATTCTCGACATGAATAGAGAAATTGAGACTCAATATCTGTTTTAATTCAAAGGTAACTACTAGTTGGAAAAAAAAAGTAGAACATGTTTACTAGATGGAAAAGACCAAAGAAAACTTGAATAAATGCCTAAAGATTATAAAAGCATAAAAGGGGAAATGTCAAGGAGGCATACACAAAGAAAGACATAAAATAAGAAGACAGAAGAACTGACATTCCACAATCCCAGTCAATGTGATGGGGTGATAGGCTCCTCTTTAGAAGATGTACTCTTAGGTTAGACCCAAATTCAAAATTCTACTACATGCCGTTTACAAGAGAGCCACTGAAAACCAAATGGGGAACAAGTGTAAAAAATAAAGGGTTTAATATGGAACTTGGTTCATGATATGCATGCTGAAGTCTTTAGGCAGAAAGTGTACTGATGGGTGCAGCTGACCATGGCATTCATCAAAAAAGTAAGACGGACAGACATCTGGATAGAGGGATGGATGGACAGATATGCAAAAAAGAAAATATAGGAAAATATTAAATGCAGAAGCTAGGAGGTAGATATATGGATGCTTACTGAACAATTCTGTATGTTTGAATTTTTTATAATAAAACTCATGGAAAAAAATAAACCAAACAGTACAAAGAGTAAGATTTCATTTTTTGTTAATTCTATCGATGCATAAAGAAAAAGACAGCTTTTAAAAAGTTGTGATATTTGAAGTAGGCAGAATCTGAGTTATTTGGGCTTCTTTGCCCTGCTCCTTTTATGACTTTGATAATAATTCCAAGGCCCACACCAGGAGGTCAACTTATTTTAATGTGCTCTGTGCCTCTGTCCAAATGCGGCCATTCCTTGCTTTTTAGGGAAGATCATAAAGAAGTACAGTTTAAAGACAGTTTTTAGGAATTGGTGCTATTAGAGGCTTCTTTCTTTATACTTATTTATATCTAGAATTCTCCCTCAGTAGAAGGACATTGGTCTTAGAATCAGACAGAGTGTGATTTCATCCCAGTTTCATCACATTGCAGCCCTGGGCATGTTAATTAAACACTAGCCTTTGGTCAAAGAGAGATATAACATTGGATATGTTATACGCTACTTGATATGACATTACGTCTCCACTCAGATTCCTAATAAGCATCTTACACTTAATATGTTAAAACCAGCACTCCTGATCTTTCACCTCAAACCTGCTTCTCTTATAGCTTCCCCCATCTCAAATGGGAAAGTTTCTCAGGCCAAAATCCTTGGAGCCATCTCTTTTCCCTCTCTTTCTCTCATACCCCATTTGTGATGCAAATCCTGTTGGCTCAACCTTCAAAAGATACCCAGAATCAGATTGATTTCATCACCTCCAATGCTACATCTCTGGTGCCAAGCCATGTTTCCTTTCTGGATTATTCCAACAGCCCTGGAACTGATTTCCTGGCTTCAAACCTAAGGCCCTGTAGTTTAGCCTCAACATAGTAGCCAGACTGATCTCTTATAATTGTACCTGATCATGTCACTTCTCTGCTCAAAACTCTTCAGTGGCTCCCCATCTCAATCAAAGTCAAGCCTGAAGTCCTTCTTCAATGGCTTACAAGGTCACCCTGCTGCTACCTCTGAGACCCATCCTTCCCCATTCCCCCACTGCTCACTCAGCTCCAGCCACGCCAGCCACCTTGCCATTCCCTGAACTTGTCAAGCACATACCAGTCCCAGAGCATTTGCTGTTCTCTCTGCCGGAACTCTCCTCTCCGTGATATCCACATGACTCACTCTCTTCCACCCTTCACATCTCTGCAAAAATATCCCCCTTCGTCATTGACCTTCCCCGCCCACCCATGCGACACGGCAAATCCCCACCCCCACACTCCCTGTTACGCTTACTCTGCTTTATCCTTTTCCACAGCGCGTACCTTTCTCCAGCATATTACATACTTACTTGTTTCCTGTGGTCTGTGTCTCCTGCCCCTCGTACATAAGCTACAAGGGGTCAAGAGGCTTTGTTTCGGGCTCTACTGTACGCTCAGAACTAGAACAGAACATGGCACTTATCTTCTCCTCAATATATTGAAGGAATACAGAAGTGCTTTGAAAATTATAAAGCCCTAAATACACGTGGTGGGGCATTATTATTATTTACATGGGTAGGCCAAAGGAGAGCCTTTCTTAAAAAAAAAAATCTACGGTTCATTTTTCTCCTCAACTTTGCTACATATAAGGAGATCCTTCCTCTATCACCTGCAGATGAGATACGGCCAAACACGGTCACGTGACACCCAGGGGTTCACAATTCACAGTTCACAGTTCACAACCTGCTCCTCAGGAGCCCATCAGAATGGACACAAGGACCAACTGTCACTGGCAAAGCCCATTAACAATTCCTGGGAAATAAAAATAGAATCTGGGTCATAAAATAGTCTAACCTTTTCCTTTCCTTTGCGCCTAGTCTGGTTTCACTGGATCACAGGGCGGTGCGCGCAGAGGAGTTCCCCACCCCCGCCTCCGGCCTTCAGACCTGAGCTCCCGGTGCCAACGGGCCGGCCGTGCCGACACCTCAGCTCGCAGGGCGTGTGCGGAAGTGCGGGGCCCACATGATCCAAGATGGCGGCGGCGGTGGGACGTGCGCAGAGGCTCTGCCTCAGCCTTGCAGTCCTGCGCATGAGCAGCACCGCAGCGCCCGCCAGCGCCCCGCCCCGGAACTCCACCCCCTCCCCCATGACAAGAATCCTATAAGGGTACCTCCCCGGCGGTCCAGGCGCTACGTCTCCGCACTTCCACTGCAGGCGGCACGGGTTCGGGGAACTAAGATCCGGCATTCCGCGAGGCGAGGCCAAAAAAAAAAAAAAAAAAGCCCTATAAAGCAGCCCCTCCCACAGCCTGTCGGGGAGAGCATGTACTCTACAGCGTGAGCTTGTACCTCACCGTCCTTTGATCAAAGAACTCCACCTTCTGAAACAAATTCAGTCTCCTGTTGGTGTAAGCGACACTGGGCAGAAGGGTCCTTGCTGGGGATCAACTTGGGAGGGTCGGTAATAATCAAAATAATATCAGCTAAAACTACCAGGTACCAGAGGAACGTCGTCCTAGAGAAACGTATGATCAATGACAGTTCTACTACACTGTTATCTTTAAAATCTTGTAGAGAAATAAGCATTGAACTGGGAATCCGAAAAACCTGGGTTCACTGCCACTCCCTCCAACTCAGGGTCTCTCAGCCTCAGCACCACTAACATCCTGTGCCATATAATGCTCTGATGTGTGGGGCTGTCCTGTGCATATAGGATACTTAGCAGCACCCCCAGCCTCTGCCCATCAGTAGCATTTCCTCTCACTTGTGACAACCAAAAATGTCTCCAGACATGGCTAAATGTCTCCTGGGCATTGAGAACTACTCTGACTCCTAGCTATGGAAGCAAATAAATTAGTAAAACTCTTTGAGGGTTAATTTCCTTGTTTGTAAAAGAGGACCAGTAATACCTATCACACAGCATAGCTTTAACGACTAAAAGAAATAATGCATATAAGTACTCACAAATTTTACCATATTACTATTTTTGAACCTATTCATTTTTACTCTCGACAAATAATAAGCTATTTATCTTGCTCTAATAAATGACTTTGCTTATGTAGGCTACACTGATGATGGATGGACATACTGCATTTTTACAATCATAATGTTGAGCTTTTTAGTGCCTTATCAGGTCACACCTGCAGCTCACAAATTATCTCCAAATCCATTCCCTGGTTGGTTTCTCCCCTTAAAGAGCATGCCCTTTAGAGAGTGAATTAAGAGACAATCTGCTCACCCATGGTTAATTTTATGGGCTGTTTATCTACAGTAGGATTTACTTGAGTCTATCTTGGTGAATGTAATGAAGCCTGAGTGTGCGTTCATGGGGCTGTGAGGTGAGGCTAGTGAGAGTAGAGAAAAGCCTTAGGCTAGTTTTGGAAATGTCACTTCAGAATCACTTAAATTGGAAAAGTTCTAGACAGTTCTAAAAGAAGAGCTCCAGTAAACAAACCCATCACAACAAATAAGACAGAAAACCCACGTCCACTCTTTGGGGGCAGAGAATAGTGCAGCATTCGGCGTGGAGTCTATCTTGAAAACTATTAATAACCTGGTCTGCCAATTTTTCAATCCCCTCAGGGACTAGACAAGTACATTGTGCAGTAGCCTATATCCATTGTGATATTAATTTATGTCTTTCTCTGGTAAAAAGATTTAAATGGATAGTAGGACTCTAGGAGGGATGGATAGAATTACCATCATTTTACAAATGAAGAGATACAAAGAGGTTCGGTAGCCTATGCAAGGTCACACAGAGATAATAAATGATGGAGTCAAGATTTGAACTCAAGTCAGCTACCTTTAGATCCTGGTTCCTTTCATTAAACTGCACGAAAATAATTCAACATTCCTGGAGTGCATTACCACCTGCCCCACAGAAAGCAATGGCAGGAAATATAAGTGGCTTTTAACAGGATCGACACCTTTACAAAAGGAAAAGCCCAAAACACTGAGAAAAGAAGTTGGGTGAATGACAGGAAACACTATGGGCCCCTCCCCTGGAGCAACTGTTGATGAAGAAACACAGGCAAGAGCTTACAAATCTGAACGCTCAGGGTGATTTGTATTCTCTTAGAGGGTTGTTAGGGTGCTGAGCCCTAACCTGCCAGGTGGCATGTGCGCCATGAAAACTACCTCCACCGATAGATGTACATCCAGTGCAGCAGGGAAATCACCCAGTGAGAGCAGATGCTGGCCCCAGAGACCTCCTACTGTACAAACCCCTCTCTAGTTGGCTGACCACGGAGCAGGCCAGGGGTGTGTGGACACTCAGAGCTTGTGATGACTACTTACTACTAGAATAGACATTTTTCAGTATTTTAATGACTTGCCCAGCCATTCAGCCCTGCTCCACACTTCCTAGATATGTGACCTTACCTGAATTACTTAACCCTTCCAAGCCTTCATTTCATTTCTTTGTAAAATGAAGATGATGATAACAGTGCTTACCACCCAAAATTGCCGTGAGGATTAAATGAGATGCAAAGGGCTCTGCACTGTTCCTGACGTATATTAGATGCAGAACAACGATTAGTGCTCCTTATTATTAAAGGAGAAAGCTTGAAGTATCCAACATATCAATTAACTTTGGTAAAAAATGAACCTGAGCCCATATATTAGATGTGACTATTCCCTAAGGTCAGACAAACATGGGGTAGTCTGCCCCCTCACTGAATCACACCATCCAACCCTGGTAACTGAGTCAACCTGATTCCCTTTTAGTTCTATTCCAGGCACTGGTACTAAGTTTGTCTCCAAATAAGACAAATGGGATGGCCTCCATGGCAGCAGGGTGCCTTGCGGAGTCAATCGTGATTCATTCTGTTTCTCCCAGCGGCTGAGTCCCCCATGTGGCACCTCAAGTTTTCAACTGGAAAGCCCCAACCTTCCCAGTAGCCAAACACAGAGTCTTACGTGTCAGCCCCAATGGCTAGGTTTCCTGTCCCTCAGTGCCAGTTACCAGCTCCCTGACTGCTGATCTCGGGCTTTCCCAGTGCTCACTGCCAACCTGATCAGAACTCAGCTTCTTCAAAGCTGTGTGAGTCTTGGGCAAATGTACTCCCCGGATCTCGGATCCTCAGTAGACCCTGGATTAAAAGTTCAGGAATCCCACATATTCTTCCCCTGGACTTAGCTCCCCACAGCGGATCTTCTAGACATCCCTATGTGCAAACCCTGGATATGCTCCTGTATTTGGCCCCCGTCGTTGGCTGACCCAGACTCCAGGCAGTAAAGCATGGTGGCTATGAACACAGTGTTGGAGTTACACAAAGGAGAGTTTGAATCCCAGGTGTGCCACTTACTAATAACTAAGGTCTTGAACAATTACTTATGCTTTCTGAACCAAATTATAAAGTGAAGATAAAAATGCATACTTCTGAGAGTTGCTATAAGAGAGGTAGGTTAAACTTAGTTCCCTAGTTGGCATGGAGAAGCATTCCCCAAGTACTCTTATTTTCGATGGAAAATAGCACTCCCCCTCTCCACCGCAACTTGACGTCTGGTCATTTTCTATCTATTTAAACTAGATCCTTAACAAAACTACTTGGAAATTACTCAAAAGTCTAGACAGCTAATCAGACCAATACTTCTAGTTCTCTCAATCAAAATTATCCAAAATCAAATTTGGACATACACTGTTTTTACTGTTTGTTTACTATTTTATTCCTTCAACCAATACATAGTGAGCATCTAGAGTGCCAAGGGCTGGGCCAAGTGATCAAGACAGACCTGATACTTACCCTCATGGAGGTTACAGCCCGTTGTTCCCCAACCAGATTTAAGGGACCTTCTTTCATGGAAATCTCCTTACTAATCCAGGATGGTGTCTAGCACAGTGCTTGTGAAATAATTCTTCTGCTAGTACCTGTCTACATTTTCCAATATTCTCAATAGGAGTACATTACTCTTATAATTTAAAAATTCATTAAATTTGAAAAATACTGGCTGATTCTCTAAGAAGTGCATAAAAGTAATTTGTCAGACCACCTTATGCAGCAGGAAGTCCCATCCATCCCACTGCCATAGCTGTGTCTCTCCCAGGTAAACTCCTGAGCGAACAGCCACTGCTGGCTCTTCATCTGCTGCCCAACATCTATTCTCTTCCCTCCAAGGACTTTGCCATTTTTCTAGGCCTGAACCACCCAGTATTCCAAAATAAATACTGTGTTTAAAATCCAACCAATTTCCTCTGAAAGTTTAGAACAGGCACCAGTTACTTTATCTGGATTCCTTAAGCAAGGAAAAAAGACTCCAATTGCTACAGTCATTTAGAAAAGCAAAGCAACTTCTCTCTTTGGGAGTTGCTACGTATGATGCCACACTGTTTTAAAGGGTCTTAGATAAGTCTTCAATTTCATGACGTTTAGAGATTAATAATACCTTTGGGGAAAAGATGCTGAAAGGTAGGCAGGACTTGTCACAGGAAAAGAAAAGAATCTTTCCTGCTTTGCTGTGATTAGCTGCATAAATTATAGTGCGAGTTCCAGAGCTAAATGAATTAGTATGCATCCCACCCAGAGTTCTTTATTTGTTGAAGTAAAATGCTTACAATCTTTGCTTGGGGGAGAAAAAGAAGGTATGTCATTGAATGAATATGAATTAATCAGTACTTTATGGACAGAACCCATAATTTTAAAGCAGCGAAAAAAGGCAAGGCATTTATCAGGGTTCCTCTCAGCAATCTCCCTCCGTCATTGCTAATAAATCTTTTATGAAATATGGAGTTTTGCAATCTTTGCAGGAACATCCCCCTGCCCACTTTCCTTGGAAGAAAAAAATAAGTTAGCATTCATCTCTAATATTTTCTCCTCCCTTCCCTATTTGAATTTCCTGTACTCAAAAAATACCTGAAGCACTTTATTTTTTAAGCTTTTTTCCCAAATTTATAAGTTCAAGACCTCTTTCATCAGAAGAAATCATTCATATGAAACTTCTCCCAAGAGAGTGGAGGCAAGAAGCTGAGTTTCAGGTGAGAAACACAATATTTTAGTAAGTATAATATCCTGGGCCTGGTAAACAATCAATATTTATATATGGAGTGACACAGTCTGTAGATTAAAGGAGTTTGGAGATAGATAAGGAGATAATTAAAGGATACAACATTCCAGTTCTAATGCTTTATAATTTTCGTATAACTACTCATAGAAACAAGATTCTACCGAATTATAAACAGCCTGCCAATAACTTCACGATGCCCTGATTTAATCAGGATTTTATACTCCTACTTGAAGGTTAGGTTCATTAGCTGTGAAATACACCACTGGATGTCTGCATTAAGATTTTAAGAGAACCCTAAATATGGAGTGGCACGTAGCCAGTTTCTAGCTGCTTAAACTGTGCAAAGGGACGTGTGATCATTCTCCCCGAGGTTGGTAACTTTTTATTTTTAGCCACAAATCCACAGGCCATCTCTCTTGGAGAGGGATGGGGCCTGATGGCCGGTTGAAAGCTTAAAAAGGTACGTGACTGAGAAACAAGGTGTTAAGAGGCTATAAGGAAGGGTTGGCGGGAGGAGGGTAGGATGCCTGTAATGATTTTGCCATTAAGAGTACGTGCCATTTTACAGCTTGGATTTATTTATAACAACAGGTGGTGGTATTTGTGGGGAACTGCTTGTTTTTTCATTTGAGAAGGGCAGCTCCATACATCTGTTAGAAGGCGAAACAAAACCTTTTCCAAACACCGTTTTCCTCGCTTTCTGCATCACCATTAGGAAGCAAGAATTTGTAGCAAAAGGCCACCCTGCCATTATTTCTTCCTGATGACACTCATTTAGCAGCCATTAAAATGCAAATAGAACTATGATTTTTAGATCACAAAATTAACATTAACGGTTGGATGATTGATTAAAGGTCATGGCAACTGTATAACTTAATTTCTTAGATAATTGTGTTCAGTTTTCTGCAGACTGTTTGGGTCTCTGAATTCATTTGATCTGCTGTTGAACACTGACAGGTGCAGTAATTGGCAGAGTCTCCTTGGGGCTCACTGTTTCCCTTGAACCACGCCCTCTTGTCTTCCTCGAAGCCATCGTCTAAAACACAGACGAGAAAGCCAAACCAGCCAGCGCACAGCCAGCAGACTTGTGAGTCTGGGCAAGGTCACTGGAGAGGTTATTACAGACCTGGAAAGCTCCAAATAGAATTCTATTCCATGGTTAACGAGTTTTCCCCCTAAGAACTTCCTGCATGGGGCTCACGGGGGTGTAAAATGACCCCTAGCCCTCCCCTGGGGTTCAGGCTAGCCTCTTCAGAGCCGGGGTTGAAGGATCCCATCTCAGACCCATTCTTCTTTAATGGAGGCAATAAGCCATAAAGAGAGGTAATAATAAAACACCAGCTTTTCATGTCACCTCTGTATGTGAGAGTTCAGGCAGTGACCCAGTAAGCTGAAATGGGAAGTGGCCAGACATTCTGTCTATCTCCTCTGCTTCTCAAATGTCAAAAAATCAAATATATATGGTGCTTACCTGGTATGCTAAATACCTTTGAACTCTGTATTGTAAAGTTAGGAATTCACTGGGAAAGCAACAGAGCATTGAGAGAATTGAGTTAAGCTGCATTATTATTATTATTATTGCCATTATCATTATTATTATTATTATCTCTTAAAGTACGTTCTCCTGGAAATTTCATAGGAGTTTGTTTTATCATGATGGATTCTATTTTGCAAACCTCTGTCCATCAGCTGCTAGATTTCTGGCTCAAATCAAGCAACGCCTCTCCATAGCCGAGCTACAACTAATTTTGATGACATCATCCTGGCACATCTTCCTCGATGTAAACAAATTCACCCTTAGATCAAAACACCTTCACTTAAGTCATAAACAAGTGGATTTGAAATCATAACAAACCAATACAACAAGGTCACAACCATGTCTCATCAGGAGTTCATTCAACACAAGTATTTATTCAACAAATACATACTGAGCACTTACTATACAGGCCAAGCTCTGTTCCAGGGCTGGGGATACTCTAATAAAGAGGACAGACGATCGCTTCAGGATGTAACTTACAGCCTCTGATGAGATACAGGGAAGGGAGAGCAAGCAAGGAACAACACCTAAAGGTGGGCTGAGCACTACAAAAGAGAAAGCAAAAAGTGAAAAAGCAGTGTTGGAGTTTGTAGCAGGCTTCGTATTCCCGGCGCCCTTCACAGTGCACACTCGGTCCTAAATTAAAGCTTACTGAAACCATCAATCCCTTCTTCAATGAATCAACAAGAGGATATAAGGATATAATTCTGGGAAATCCTAGGGGAGTCCATGAAAAAAATGAGACTTGCAAGCCACAACACTGGCTACTGTCAGTTCCTCAAACACACCGTGCTTCCCTCCTATACGCCTAGTTAATATCCACTCATACTCCAGACCTCAGCCCAGAGGCCAGGACCACAGGGAAGGCATCCCTGACCTCCCCTTCCCTTTCCCAACCCAGGTCAAGTCCAGGTCCTGGGTACAGAGGCCCAGTCAGGTGCCCAGGTGCAGGTTCCCACAGACTCCACCACACCAACCTCCTACCATACACCCTCTGCATGGCCCACACCACACAATTTACACTGATGTGGATGATTATTAGATGAATGTCTCTCCGCACTGTGGACTCTAGGCTTTGTGAGGGCCTAACAATGTCTGTCTGGCACCGTTGTGTTCATGGCAGCCCCTCAATAAATAGTTGTTAGATGCACAGATGGAGTTTGCTGTTGGGTCTTTAAAAATGGCAAGAATAGGAACAGGCAAAGAAGAAGAAGAGCAAACACAGAGGGTGGAAAGAGGGCAGAGTGGGTCTCAGGGGGCTGCCCAGGGTGGATGCAAAGCATTTCACCAGCTGTGCTACTGGGCTCGGACCACACAGAGCAGCCGGTTGGAGGCTGGTGCTCCCTGCCTGCGTTAACCCTTTGGCTCCTGGGTTGTGGAAGGGTGGGTGGGTCCCAGACAAAGGTAAGCCTGGGGCTGGCCTGTACGGGTGCTCTTCGAGGCAGCGGCTCTCTACCAACATTTTTTTTTAGTGTTTTCTGGTTTTTTGGGGGGGTGGGGGTGGGAAAACACAGGTGAGAAAAGGGCTGGAGAACAGGAGGCCCTTTCGTTTTTATTTTTTCTCAGACAGGAAGTACTGTCACTCGGATGGCAGGTCCACCTGAAGGACACATCTTGAGAGTTTGTAAAGGCCTCCAGGACTGTCCTGTTGAATTTCAAAATGAGAAAGCCTTTTTTCCTTTTGACAAACACTGTGCACTGGAATTAGGTGTGAGGGGTCTGGCCATGTTCCTAAGTGTAGTGTGTGGCCCCTGCAGGAGCGGCCGGAGCAGACAGGAGCTCGGTCAGGGCAGCTGGGTCCGGGGACGGCAGCCAGGCGCTCGCAGGGGAAGGGGGGCAAGAGCAGGTGAGTACACAGAGAGCTCCGTCCAGTGGGCAGCCCTTCAAGGAGGGACTTCAGAGCAAAGATTCAGGGGATGAAGGAGAAAAAAAAAAAGACAAGCTGGTGAGAAGTGAGGTCTGAGGGTGGAGGCAAGGAGGGGAGTGCCGAACGTTGTCAATTGAGCGGTGAAGCATCTTTCACAAAAACTGGCCTCTCTGGATGACGCTGGGAGGAGCCCTGCATCCTCTGTCAGGAGGCTGTTGTTCCCCCACTTCCTTAAAGCAGTGAAGAGCAACAAGTGATTTCAGCGGTTCCTAAGGCCCTTCTTTCCCTGTGTTCCACACTGGACAGAGCTTAGAATCACAGCCCGAGTGGCTATCACACACCGGCGGCAACACCACGGGTGGACTCTGCGGGGCACGCCCCCCAATCGCCTACTGCCCATCCTCTGAGCCAGGTCTTCCCCGGACCGGCCAGCAACGGCAGGTAGATGGCGGGTTAGGTACTCTCAAGAGCATGTTCAGGGACTTCCCTGGTGGTCCAGTGGTTAAGACTCCCCATTCCCAGTGCAGGGGGCCTGGGTTCGACCCATGGTCAGGGAACTAGATCCTGCATGCCACAACTAGAAGATCCCACACACAGCAATGAAGATCCCCCATGCGGCAACTGAGACCCAGTGCAGCCAAATAAATAAATAAATATTTTTTAAAAAAAAAAGAGCACGTGCAAAACTTCAAATTTCCCCTCGCCTTTCCTTGGGATGACAGAATTAGGGATGATTTCCTTCTAGCTCTTATTTTAAAAACAAACAAAAACTAGCATAAAATGCCTCACACAAACATTTTGATAGCGGCAGCTCTGCAGACTTAAGTGGCTACCCAGGCTGTTTTGGGAATCACAGTCAGCCCTGCAACCCATCCTCCCCTTGGACCCTGCTCCGGCCTCTAAAAAGACTGATACCCACTGCCCAGCTCAGGCCTCTCTGTCCCCACAGCCTGGGTCTGCTGCTGGGAGTGGAGAAAAGGAGAAAAGGAAGCCCCCCGCAGCAGGCTCCCAGAGCTCATACCTCTGTTGCAGACCCAACCAAACCCCCGTCCATGTGCCCATTGCCACAGGGATGAACTGCGTGGTCTCCATCTACCAACATTTTTAACAAGCTGAAGATTCAGTCAGAGTACCAGCTGTCTGAAAGCAATCTCAGAAGTAGAGAGGGCCCCCGGGGGGGCTATTCCTTTATGGAATATATGGAATATACATTAGGAAGATAAGCTAAATTATGAGAAGCCTTAAAACTCAGGCATAGGCTTTTGATCTTGAGTTCAGCAAGCAACACAGGAAGTCATTGTAGATCCTTAAGAAAGGGAGAAATGATGAAAGGCGTACTTTTAGGAGGACTGATTACAAAGTTCAGGCCAGGGACTTCCCTGGTGGCGCAGTGGTTAAGAATCCACCTGCCAATGCAGGGGACACAGGTTTGAGCCCTGGTCCGGGAAGACCCCACATGCCGCAGAGCAACAAAGCCCACGCGCCACAACTACCGAGCCTGCGCTCCAGAGCCCGTGAGCCACAACTACTGAGCCTGAGTGCCACAACTACTGAAGCCCGCGCACCTAGAGCCTGTGCTCCGCAACAAGAGAAGCCACCGCAATGAGAAGCCCGTGCATCACAACAAACAGCAGCCCCCGCTCGCCACAACTAGAGAAAGCCCGCACGCAGCAACGAAGACCCAAGGCAGCCAAAAATAAATAAATAAATAAATTTTTTAAAAAATAAAATAAAATAAAGTTCAGGTCAGATGCTGTGTAAGGTGCTGGAGAAGATGTAAAGATGATACCTAGACATTAGGCTTTGCCAAAATGAAGTTTCCCATTTTATAATGCTCAGGGGAGAGTCTGAATTTCCCCAAGAGTTAAAGTCTCCATTTTCAACTGCTATGAGGCTGGTTTGGGTTGTTTTCTTGTCTGGTGTCTTAGCTCCCTAAAAGCAATTCCTTACATCCTTAGTAATGAGTCTAGCCTTTGGTAAATGTTTGTTGAAATGAATGAGTGAATGAATGGCCTTTTTCAGAACAAAAACATAAAAAGTGGCCCCCAAGTCTGTGCTACTATGGAAATCCTCTCTCCCCTCCAACCTTTCTTAAACAAGTTTCCCCAACTAAAAGCTTGTCTTTCATCATCTTTGCCAAAACCAAAGACAGCCTAAATCTTCTCCTTCCTGTCTGCAGTCTGACAGAGCCCTATATCTGAGTGAGATTGCCCACCTCCCTCTGAATCCAACCCAGTCCCCCTTCTTGGCAAACACTAACTTGGTAAGCTGTATTTCATGAAGTTAACCAGTCTCATTACAGAGAATATATTTCCAGGAGGAACGATGTTAATTTCTTCCTCATACAAAGACCAAAAATCAATATCGTAAATCCAGGAAATCTCCCCTAAATGTCTCCCCCGTCATCACTCTCCCCTGCGCTCTGGGTAAATACCATTATGACAGGTTAGCTATATTTCAGCTCAGCAATATGATATTGAGGTGACTGCAGGACAAGTCATGCCGCTGAAGTAAGGAGTATTGGCTGAGACGTTATTCCTCAAGGTATTTTGTGACATTGGAATTCCATCAAATCGAGTTGAATGTACTTTTAACTTTTAAACAAGCCCCAGTTCCAATCCTCAGCCTACTTAAAACATGCTGAACTTGGATGGTGACCTATAGATTTTCAACCTGCGTTAGAGGTGGATGAAAAGGAAGCAGTTTCCCAGGGCATGTTTTCATCTCAATATATTCATTTACTCAAATGTGTAATAAACACCAACTGCACACATTGTATGAGAGATACATAAAACCGTGAGGACACAGGCAGCAATTTTGCAGGAATTTACAGTCTAAGTAAGCAAACAGAGTTTAAACTAAGACTTAGTTTTAATTTTAATACACACATACACATCAGACCCTAATAAAAATTTCTCTGCAGAAACGTGAAATCTCCAAGTAATGTTTTCCCTATCACCTTTTGAGAGTCCCTTAACCTCATACAACACCAGGAGGGAAGAACACAGCTTCATTTGAGGAGTAAACAAGAATCTAATTTTAGAAATCCTCCAAGATGTTGACCTTTGTGTAGGGATCTGTCAGCCTAAGACCCAGGGTCTTGGATGGGTTATTATAAATTAAAATCTAATACTCCTTCCTTCTCTCTGGATCTATAATGCCCCATTCAATCAGCAACGTCCAGCTTACGTGTGCAATTCAGCTCCAAGAGGTAGACTGCAAAGCCTAGTGACTTCAACATCCCAAGGGCACAGGTGAAATTAATTAAGGCATTGTCACTAAATATTAGCCGTTCTTGAGTCCTCCCTCCAAGTTTATTTCTAATTATCTCCCATTGAGTCATGTCCCCAATGAGTCAAAATTTTTATTAGATTTTTAGGAGCCTATCTCCTGACAGCTTCAAAGGATTTTTATATTTTAGCATAGTTGATTCCTTCTAATATGCTTCCGTCTCTTAACTAATCTCTGTCCTGAATCATATTATAAAACTACAGAGTGGAATGAGTCCTTTGAGGTCACCTAGCCCAACTCCATCTGATTACAGACAAGGAAACTGAGGCCTAAGGAAGTTCGGTATCTTGAGAAATATGAATAAGTTAATGCTGCATAAAGCTGATGTTACAGAGACCTACTGTTAGATCCTATCAAGACCAAATTGGAAATGGTCCTAGAATAAAGGCTTACATATTTTGATTTTGAAGATATCCCATCAAAATGCTACCCTAGGCTCCAATCATACTACATAAAGTCTCCCACATCAACAAGCCCAGCCCGCACACTCAGAGCTTCCAAGTGATCTTTTCAGTGCCTGCTTCTTTAATGTGGACAAATAGACAAGGAATCCTCATACATAGGAGCAAAGATTCCACCATGAGAGACACTAAAGCAAACTAAAAGCAAGACAGAAGAAAATGAACCTAGAGACAACAGAAAATCCAGGAAACAGAAGAAAATCTCAAAAAAGTATAACATCAGAGTGATATTTTATACATAAAACATGATGCTATGAAAGGGAATTTATTAAAGAACAAGAAAGAGTTCCTAGTAAATATATGAAAAATTAGTCTAGTGTAGTCTATAATTACTAGAATATCGTGCACTAAAATGAATCAGTTAAATCAAAGTGTAATAGCAAGAGTGAATCCCAAATACCTGTGAGTTAAAAACAATAAGTTGAAGAATGTTAAGTACAATCTGATGTCATTTATGAACATTTAAGAAATAATACTGTTTATGGACACATATACACAAAGCAAATGCACACAACAAGAACTGGAAGGAAATTCACCAAATTCCTTATAGTTGTTATATCATGGGAGGGAGGAAGGGCATGAGATTAGAGAGGAAAATAAAGACTTCAAATTAAAAAGAAAAGAAAAGAAAGAAAGGGTCCCTAGATATTAAAAATATGAAATCAAATAAAAAACTTAATAAGGAGTTTGGACAATCAAACCCCAAAACCTCACAGAAAGGAAAACAAAAAAATTAAGAGAGGAAAACTAGGCCAAAAAAATGATAAGAATACTAGCGGGGTTAATTCAGAAAGTCTGTCATGCAACCAACAGGAATTCCAGGAATTCAGCAAATGGAGGGAAGGGAACATCAGAAGTATAAAACAAGAACATTTCTCAGGACTTCGGGACAGAAGTCTGCCTGAAGGAGCTTTCTGAGTGCCCAATGCCATGCTACAGCTGTGTGGAATTCCAGAAGGCCAGGGATAAAAAAGGAGATCTGGAGAGCCTTTGAGAAGAGAAGGAGAGTTTTCATCAAAGGACCAGTAGTCAGGATACCTTTGCACTTCTAGACATAGGGAATAAAAAAATAATGGAGCAAGGCCTCCAAAATTCTGAGTGGAGATTATTTGAAACTTAGCATTCTATACCAACCAAATGATGAATCAAATGTGAGGATGGAATATTGGCAATTTCACACCAACAAGGTTCAGAGCATGTGTCTCCTATGCATTATTTTTTAGGAAGTTACCAACGGGTTGGGCTTCTGCAAAAAGAGACAGAAACAATGAAAGGAAAACATGGCATTCAGGAAAGGGACCCAACAGAGAAGAATACTAAAGGGAAACTCAAAGGGGAAAGCTGTGAAGCAGGCCATGGAAGGAACCATCTGGATAGAGGACTAAAGAGGGAGGTGTCCAGGAGAAAAAAAATAGGAGCTGTAGATGACCTGCTGATCTGGGGAAAGGGAGCACTTTGGCAGCCTGCACAACAGCCATTTCTCACTTGTCTATGCAGCTAGATTTTGTTTGGGATGCAGTCTGCCCAGCTCCCGGGATGAATTGGGATTGGCCTAAACCAACCATGACATCCCATTCCCAAAGGCCAACAATTTATCTAATACAGACATGTGACCGGTTCTGGCCTATGAGATTTAAGTGCAAGACTTCAGAGGGATTCTAAGAATTTGTTCCCTGGTAAAAGAGAGCAACCAAAGGCAAAGGCCCAGTTTTGACTCCTGCCATCTTCCTTCCTGCTCCTCCCTGTGTGGTATAAGGACATGACTCTTGGAGCTGCAGCAGTGGTCTCAAGACCACCCAAGAGATAAGGCCAACATGCTGAGGATGGCAGAGGAAAAAGACAAGGAGAGCCAGGTCTAAACCTACCCTGGAGCAAACTACTGCCGTGATTCTTGCTACGTGAGATAATAACATGTCTTTGTTATTTAAGCTACTGTTCGTTGGGTGCTCTATTACTTGAGGCCAAAGCATCTTAGCTGGTATGGAAAATATCATGGACAGGCTTTGGCAGAAATGCCAGAACATCTGCTTTAAAAAAATTAACAATAGGTACATTGAAATCTGAGCAAATGAAGGTGAGACAACATTTACTCCGCAGAGACTGGCCAATAACCTTATGAAAAGATTTCAACCTTACAGGTGAAAGGGAAATGCAAATTGAAATCACATTTAGATGCCATTTTATGTCCATGATATTGAAAAAATACTAATAAAGTCTGACCATTCCAGGAAAGCCCTCATAAAGTGCTGGTGGGTATTTAATTATTTCAACCATTTTGGCGAACAATTTGACAATACCTTGTAAAATTGCCAACGCTTATATACCAAAATTCATCATATTTAGAGAAACCCTTCCACATTTGCACAAGAAAACAATTATGAGAATGTTCTTTGCAGCACTGTTTATAATGGCAAAAAATGGATAGAAAAGAAATTTTGTTTATCACTGGGAAAACAGATTAATACAGTGCATTATAGCCATGCAATGAAATACCATACATTTGTTTTAAAAGCCAGAGTTACATTTATCAACATGGATAAATCTAAAAAGCAAATATTGAGGGGAAAAGTAGGTACAAAAGGCTAAATAAAGTATTATGCCATTTACATTGAATTTTAAAACATAGCAATACTACATATCATTTAGGAATACTTGCATATATAATATAAGTAAAAAAAATAATTCACAGAATGACAAACAGCAACTTCAGGATCATGGTTACTCTAAGGAAATAAGTAAGGAGAAGAACAAGAATGAGATTAGGAAGAGAAACCCAAAGGGTTTTCAATTGTATCTATAATGCTTTTTTTATGCCTGAAACAAATGTGGCAAAATGTTAGGTTACAACTAAGTAAGATAATAGGTATCTGGGTGTTCATGGTATTTTTTTTATATAACGATTTGCTTGAAATTTTCATAATGTAATCATAATACCCTAATTGGCTCAGTAATCTGTTCCTAGTCAAAGTAATGTTAAAATTGGTTATTGAATAAACTAAAAATTGTCATATAAAAATATGAATAGAAGAGAAAATAAGAGGCATGAGAATTCGAACAGAAAGTAGATCTAAAATGTTCACAACTTTTAAATTAAGGAAAAAATAGTAACTTCATTATTTAGAAATATGAGCAGTGAAGACCAAAAGAAGCTTTCAAATTTGAAGTGATTGGCTCTGGCAGGTAGGTAGGGAGTGGTTGGGAGAAGGAAACTTCTTATTGTTACTGACAGAAGACTGAAGACAAGTATGTGTTATTCCAGTTCTTTAAAAGAAAGTATTTCAGTGATTTTTGCTGTCAGTCTCAGTCAAAATTATCTAATATGGTTATAAATTATGAGCACTTGGAAAAGGAAGTAGTGATAACCAGGACCCCTGAGGAATTTACTAAGATAAGTTTAGTCTGTTTTGCCCCAGAAACAGAGACGAGTAGGGCTGGTGTCCAGCGTCATTTGGGGTAATCAGAAAGAGAGTGGCAGCCCATCATCGAGCATCTGAATGGCAGCAGTTGGCAATGAATGGGCTGGGCAATGGATATAGAATTGGGGGGGAGGCAGAGGGAAGGGATTATTTGTGGCCAGTACAAACAGTCCATGGACAAAAGGCCAGTGTGGTGTTGAGAACTAGCGCAGAGGAGGTCCTGATGGGGAGATAAGTGGGAAGGGAAGAGATCTCATCAAGAAGGCAAGTTAGAAACACACACCCCAAAGGAAGCCAAGGTGGACTTAGTAAATGTTTGCTGGTGTTCAACTGGGCAGAACAAGAGTCAGGAGTGAGTGTGAACAGCAGGAACTGTATTTCCAGAAGTGATGCTGAAGGGACAAATACCAGGAGCCAGAGAATGTGGGAACTTGGAGACCTGAAAAATCTTCCAGATGACTTCCTCTTCTCCCAGCATGGTTTTTACCGAGCTGTTCATACATGCAATATGTCTCTTCCCCCAAACCCCACAGAATCTCAAAAGCACTCTCTGGCCCATGTTCCTACTGCAATAGTCCTAACACAGACAACATATTGGTTTCCACGATGAAGAACAGCTAGACTAGATGGTTTGGCTTCAACCACTTACTAACCTTGCGAATTTGGGCAAGTATTTATCCCCTCTGTGCCTCAGTTTCCTCAACTTTAAAATGGGTATAATTTGAGTACCTAACCTCATTAAGTAATGTGCTTATCAAAGGGCTTGGCACATAAAAATCATTCTATAAATCTCAACAGTTACTATCATTTGTTTTGGAAGCCAGACCTCAAAAAAGAGTCACCAGAGACACACTCAGAGGAAAGCAAGCAGGCTGGTGAAGGAAAATGAAATCAACTCAAGGGAAAAACATTGGAAAAAAATTAAGATCCTTATCACGGCTTGTTTAGTTGAATCTTTGGTGCCAAAGAAGTAAACAGCTTTGGAGAGAGTAAAGAGAAGTTCTAATAAGTAGCATAATTTTGAGCAGCTACTCTCTGCCAGGCCCTGTGGGAAACACTCCGTGGCAAATTCTGTTAGTTTCTAGTCCAGGTACTATTACTACGCAAAAAGTTATCTCCAAAATTTAGTAGTTTAAAACAATAACCAGGGACTTCCCTGGTGGCACAGTGGGTAAGAACCTGCCTGCCAATGCAGGGGACACGGGTTCGAGCCCTGGTCCGGGAAGATCCCACATGCCGCGGAGCAACTAAGCTTGCGTGCCACAACTACTGAGCCTGCACTCTAGAGCCCTCAAGCCACAGCTACTGAGCCTGCGAGCCACAACTACTGAAGCCCGCGCACCTAGAGCCCGTGCTCCACAACAAGAGAAGCCACCGCAATGAGAGCCCGCGCACCACAATGAAGAGTAGCCCCCGCTCACCGCAACTAGAGAAAGCCCGCGTGCAGCAACGAAGACCCAACGCAGCCAAAAATAAAATTAAAAATTAAAAAAAAACAAAACAATCACCATTGAATTATGCTCACAGATTCTTTGGGTTGGGAATTCAGACAGGCTTGTCCTATTACATAATGCTGGGGCCTTGGTTTGGAAGACCCAACAGTGAGGGGCGGGGGTGAGGCGCTGGAACCACCTGAAGCCTCACTCACTCACCTGTTGGGACCTGGGATGGATTAATTGGAAGACCACAACTGCCGACCAAAGTAGCTACATGTGGCCCCTCTCTGTGTGACTTGGCTTCCTCACAGCATGGCAGCCTCAGGGGAGTCCAACTTCTTACAAGGTATCTCCAGGCTCCAGGTGCAGGTGTTCCAGGAAACAAGGTAGAAGATTCATGACTTTTTACGACCCAGCCTCAGAAGTCACACAGCATCATATCTGCCCATATTCCATTGGTTACAGATGAGGCTTGAGGGGAAGGGACGTAGATCCCACTTCTTAAAGGGAGGAGTGTCCATGAATTTGTAAATATGCTTTAAAAACCACACAGTTATCTACCTGATGTTTATCTCCCATTTCATCCTTGCTGCAATGGACTGAACACCTGGGTCCCCCAAAATTCATATATTGAAATCCTAATCCTCAATGTGATGGTATTAGGAGCTGGAACCTTTGGAAGTTGATCAGGTCACCAGGATGGAACCCTCATGCATAGGATCAGTCCCTTATAAAAGGGACCCCAGAGAGCTCTCTTGCCCTCTTTCCACCATGTGAGGACACAGCAAGAAGACAGCCGTCTATGAACCCAGAAGTAGGCCTTCACCAGTCATCAGATCTGCTGGTTCCTTGATCTTGGACTTCCCAGCCCCCAGAACTGAAAGAAATAAATATTTGTTGCTTAAGCCACCCAGTCTATGGTACTTTTTTATAGCAGCCCATACTAGACTAAGACACTTACCAACAAAACTGCAATTTTGTTCAGAGTAGCAGTGTGCCCAGCCCAAGGTAATGAACCATAACAATCCTATTCCTTTTTGCCAGTAATCTGTTATGCCAGGGTCCCTTAAAACTAAGAGTGGTGGGACTTCCCCTCATGGTCCAGTGGTTAAGACTCCATGCTCCCAATGTAGGGGGCCCGTGTTCGATCCCTGGGGTCAGGGAATTAGATCCCGCATACCACAACTAAAAAAAAGAGCCCACACGCTGCAACTAAAGATCCCACGTGCCGCAGCTAAGACCCAGAGCAGAAAATTAATTAATTAATTTTTTTTTTTTAAACTAAGAGTGGTCATGTGACCCGGCTCTGACCAATGAATCATAAGGAAAACTCTGCTAGGGGGCTTCTAGAAAGTGTTTTGCTTTCCTACTAAAAGAGTCAGACTTAGCCATTACCGAAACTTCCCCTTTTCTTCTTTCCTTGAGTGAACACATCACGCTTGGATTTGTGGCCGCCTTCATGTGACCATACAATAAGCATGAGGATGAAAAGCCAATATGCTGAGGATGGTAGTGAAGAAGATATAAAGGGTCTGGGTCCTTGTTTGCATCACGAAGCAGCTAAACAAATGCCAGCAGCCACTTACCACCAGATTTCTTGTTATGCAAGAAAAATTAACTCCAGTAGTTTAAGCCAATATTAGGTTTCTTTTTCTTGCAACTGAAAGCATTCCTAGCTGATACAAACTCGTAATTTCATTGAAGTCTCATGATAAATGAATTAGGTATTATTCATTTAGGCTTTATTATCCCCATTTTACGGTTGGAACTTGAGTAACTTTTCTAAGGTCTCAGAGCTAGAGAATGATGCTAGATTTTGAACCCACGGATAATTTGAAAGCCCAAGCGAGGTTTTTCCTCTACTCCCTTGCTATTCACAGTACGGCCCTTGAACCAGCAGGATTGGTATCACCTGGGAGCTTGTTAGAGATCCAGAATCTCTGACTCTGTCTCATATCCACCAGATCAAAATGTGCAATTTAAAAGATCCACAAATCTTGCCTAGATATCCCCAGGGGGAAAATGAGGGCCACTGGTTGAAACCTACGGGAGGCCAGATTTCAGCTCAAAGAAAATGAGAAAAATTTAATAATTAAAAGTATCAGGAAGGAAAGGATCTGCTGGTAAAGCAGTGAGTTCTCCATCACTGGAGGTATTCAACACCAATGGAACACCCAGTTGCTACGGATGCTGTGGAGATAACCTTGAGGATTTTCCATTCTGGTGCGCATTCTCATTGACCTTTCCAGTGCTTGAAACCTCACCATTACAGACATCCCTGGACATTAAAGTCCTGTCTAATAAATGTCATTTAAAGTCATTGATATTCCACATAGTAGAGAAAAGTTTGCAGTGCTCTGTGCATGGGTAGGGATAAGTAGGTAATGCTGGGAGATGGGGAGAAGAAGGTCTGGGGCCAGGTGTTGGCCCCCTTAAGGGCCAGTTCTCATGAGGCAAGCCAGCTGGGAGCAGGAGGAAGAGCACAGAGGCTGAGCATCTGAACCTGGGGCAGCAAGGGGGTAAGGGAAGGGACCTCAGGGCCATGGCTATCAGTGGCCTAGGATGCAAAATCTGCAGTTGCCTTCGCTCCAAACGGATGCCACCCGCCATTGGGTTTGAGGCTTCCCTCAGCTTCCCCTGCAGGCGCATCATCCCTGCCTGAGCCCCAGGCAAAAGCTGCAAACTGAAGCCGGCTTTGGAAATGAACACATGTAACCACATTCTCACCCTTTTGAATTTAATTCCACAGTATAATTAAGCACATATACTGCACACACATGGCTATAATACGAGCTGTCGATTCAATCTGGAAGTGTGCATTAAACAAATCCAAGTGAGAAGCAACAATCTCTGAGCCTTGGGCCTGGGGAGGAGCCACACACCAGCCCCACAAAAATGAACATTTCATGGGACACACTGCCACCCAGTGGCCATAAGGGAAATTGTCAAGACTTAGAAGCACAAAGCAAACTGTGTCTTGGAGTCCTTGGACCCCCTAATGCCTGGCAAATTCTCATAAATGTTTTGAACCAAATCACCCCTAGGGCTCAAAAGCCTCAGGATGATGGCAGAAGCTCTGCTCAGGGGGACACAGGTCTGTGTCAAAACAGAAGAAATGAGTTTTTTGAAATTTGCTTCAATGCTACAGTAAGGATGCCTTCCTTCCTCCCTTCTTTCTTTCTTCTTTCCTTCCCTCTTTTCCTCCCTCCCTCCCTTATCTGTTATGTGATGGGTATGGTGCTAGGCACATGGGATCAAAAGCTACCTCTGGATGTTCACAGCCCAAAGGGGACAGAGGCTTTAAACCCACCATCACTATACAATGTGGAAATAGCACATTAGAATGGGAATAGAATGGGAGGAAAGTGTTCAAGGTGCAGCTGGACATCAAGGAAGGGGCTCCTGAGACCGATGTTGGCAGTTAGGAAACTGTTACTTCCATATTGGCCTTGTTTATTAAGGATTTGAGTTCATATTTTGTTTGTATATTAAGATTTCTGTACTTGTTTACTGAATATTTATTTGTAAGGTATCAGAAAAAGGATTTATACTGTAGTCCTAGTAGACCACATCTGATCACCATTTGAGCTAAGGTACTCACTAAAGCCTGACTTTTCGAGATCTTTTCTGATAAAACTCTCTCCTTTTTCTTGATACAAATTGCAGGGAGGATGTTTCCCTTTGGTCTAAAATATACTGTGCTTTCATGGGTTCAGGAGTAGTTAGTTCATAAAACCCCGGCCATTGTTCCAATATAACCCTTCCTTCTCACTTCTCCCTGTGGCACCTACACTTTTAGAAAGAGTCCTTGAAAAGCTACCCGAAGCTTTTCAAATCTTTATCCCATCATGGTTATCTAGGAAACGATTTACCAATGATAAAATCCCAGGGAGAAATTTTGTTAAACCAGGTATGAATCACAAATGAGGATGATTTTTAAAGAAACATAAAGGCATTCTAGGGAGAAAGGAGGAGCAGGGGAGTCTCTGCTGGGAAGAGTATTTAAATTAGGATTTTCATTTCGAGCACAAATGAGTCCAAAATTGACACTATCACCACCATGAGAGCAGGCTATATCTGTGCATTAATATTTTACATTCATTTTTCTTTTCTTAGAAGAGTCATCACACACACACACACACACACACACACACACACACACCTCTGTCTACTGTGAAAACTCTACTCTTACTTCAGGGAGTTCACAGCCAACCCTCTCTGTGAAGCTTTTCCAACTGGCCCCTTAGGCTGCCAAAGTACCCTCTCCCCTCCTGCAATGGACTGAATGTTTGTGCCCCTCCAAAATGCATATGTTGAAACCCTGATCCTAATGTGATGGTGTTAGGAGGTGGGGTCTTTGCAAGGTGATTAGGTGGTGAGGGTGGAGGCTTCATGAATGAGACTGGCGTCCTTAGAGGCCAGAGAGCTCACTAGGAAACAGTAAACCACGGGGACACTGCAAGAAGACAGCTATCTGTAAACCCAGAAGAGGGTCCTCACCAGAACCTGACCATACTGGCACCCTGATCTTGGACTTCCAGCCTCTGGAACTGTGAGAAAGAAACTGTTGTTTAAGCCACCCAGTCTGCAGTAATTTCTTCCGGCCACCCACACTGAGTAAGACAATCCCTCTACTCCCTAGTGCACCCTGCATACTCACTGGCCATTTTGATTGCTTCACTAGCCCCTAAGCTTCTTGAGCTCAGGAATGGTGAGAAAGAATAAATAATCACCCCCCTTTGGAGTTCAGAGAACAATCAAGATGATTCTAGAGAATTATCAAACCAGTCACAGGCTCACAGTTCTACCCAAATACTACACTGGACCTGATTTATTGAGTTGAAAACCAAATTCTTTATAAATACATCATCGTCTCAGATACACGCTTGTGGCTACTGTCTGGGAAAGGGAAGATACCCATCCATGCTGCCCTTGGAAAATGTCACAAAGACGATGATAAAAAAGCCTTCTTTTTAAAATGAGAGGGGTTTATCTTTCTCCAGCTGATCCTAGAGGGTTTAGTTTTTAATCCTTATAAAGCTCTTTTCCCAAATTACCTTACAGTGTCAGTTTTCAAGCTATGAATTTACAAGTTCCTTGAGGGCAGGGACCGACCCTCCTTCAAAAATGTATCAGTGGTTCTTAAACTTTTTTTGAGATATGAGTTTTAGAGAATCCAGTAAATAATGCCCTGTCTTCCCCTTTCAAATTCCAAATCAAGTGAGAAATAAGGTACCAGCATCATAGAGATCAAAGTATAATAGCAATTATTAGTAATACATACTGTGTTCTAGGAACCATAAGTACTTAGACATGTTAAGTCATTTAATAGTATTACAGGATGGGAAACTAAGAGACATGAGGTTGAATCATTTGGCCATGGTCATGTCACTAGTAAGTGGCAGAACCAGGATTTGTATCTGGCAGTGGTGCCAGGGCCCAACTTGTAACCACCATGCAGCGCTGCCCCTAAAAAGCCAAACATGCCCATGAAGCTGGTTGGAGAATGAGCCTTGGTCTGTGGCCAAACGGACTTCCTGTTCCTAAAATATGCCTTCTAAGTTGAAATTTACCCTCCATAACTACAGGTCTCCCCTTGCAAGGGCAGAGCCTTCTCCTTAATGGAGAGCCAGTGAGAATGTGTCTTCTCTCCAGGACCAGCTACATAATTTGCAAGGACCAGTGCAAAATGAAAATGAAGGGCCCCTTATTTAAAAATTGTTAATAATTTCAAAATGACAAAAGCAGAACATTAACCTAAGCACAGGGCCCTTCTGAGCACAGGGGCCTGTGCAACTGCATAAGTTACACACCTATGAAGCTGGCGCTGCCTCTGCAGCAGGCAGATTCCAATGAGACAGAGGCCCAGGAGGCTCTGAAGGAGCACACTCAGACTCCCCAAACGTAGAAGATGCTCCAGGGGAGGAGTGAGCCAGATTGCTGAGAAAATAAAGGCGGAACTGGTCTTCCCATCCTCTATCCTGCTGGGGAGTAGAATGAAAATTCCTTCCTTCTCCTCAACAAAAAATGAGGAGTGGGGAAGAAACAAGCCACCATTAAGGGACCTCTTTTGAGAATATGGTGAAAATTACACACGTGCGCACGACATTTTGCACACACGTTCATGGGCTTCACAAGCCTCCTTGGGTATTGTCTCAGTCCACTCAGGCTACCGTAGCAAAATACCATAGACTGAGCAGCTTACACAACAGACATTTATGTTCTTCCCGGTTCTGGAGGCTGGGAAGTCCAAGATCCAAGTGCCCTCCAATTCAGTGTCTGCTGAGAGGCTGCTTCCTGGTTTGCAGATGGCCCCTTCTCACTGTGTCTTCTCATGGCTAAGAGAGAGGGAGGGAGCAAGCTGTCTGGTGTCTCTTCTTATTAGGGCACTTATTCCTTCATGGGGGCCCCACTTTAATGGCCCCATCCAAATCTAATCACCTCCCAAAAGCCCTACCTCCAAATACCATCACATTGAGGCGGTAGGGGGTCAACATATGAATTTTGGGGGAAAACAAACATTCAGTCCATAGTAGGTGTATCTCTGCAAATCTGCTGCCTTAAGCATAGAAGGGGATAGGAATGGGTACACACACACATACATACATATGTACCTACATAGATATATATACCGTACACACACATGTACACACATACATATACACAAACATATATATATATATGAGAGACCCCCCTCAAGGTACCTTCCAGCTCTCAAATTGATCTTCCTGAAACTTTCACCCCAGCAGCGCTCCACCTGGCTCAGAATTCATCAGCTCATCCTCTTCCCCAGGTAAATGTCAAACTGCATCTACTGTGCACAGGAACCTTCAGTCTCTGTCACCCACGGCTGTCAATCCAAAGGGCCAGATTTACACTCGGTGCCGTCTGGGCTCTCATTAACCTTGAATCACCTCCTCCTACACAGAGCCATGACATTTAAAATCCTATCAAAGTCGTCTAAAACAACCATCAGATTGAACCTTTGGGGGATAAAATAAATGACCCATGAGCCCAGGATGCGAAAGAAAGAAAAACAGGCCCTAAAGAAGTAAGGTCTCTAGTGAAAGCATCACTCACAACATATCACTTTGTGTTGGTGTCTGTCTGTGGTATACCCGGAATTGAATGATGTTCATCAAATTGAGCCCTTTAAATGTGATTTTGGTTCTGAATGTCACCTTGAAAATGCCGACCAATCGAAATTTCCAAGAAGGTATATTGTAATTTTTAATGGGTTTCAATAATGTTATACAAATTCCAAAGACTTTGGTCTTATTTTGTAAAAAACAAATGATAATCCATATAGGCCACTGTAAAAGTGATTGTTTCTCCAATATTTTTATACTGCATCAGATATGTCTCTTTCCCCAGCCAGGCTAGTGGGATTCACTTATACTTATCATTGGTTGAAAATTTATTGAGAACCTACTATGTGTCAGATGATGTGATAGGTTCTAGGAATACAAGGATAATAAAAACTGGCTTCTATCTTAAAGAGCCTCCCTTTCTTATTACACTGTAACAGGCATTTCTTGGGGGTGTTGGGAGAATATTTAAACACCTTTGTTGTCACAGTTGCCTTTGGAAGACAAGGGGACACATGACCATCCCTTTGTTAAAAGCAGAGTATTCTGGGCACCAAGCTCAGGCACCATTGCAGGAAACAGTCGTATGGGGATAAATGCCGTGACAGCGCCATGTTCACAGTACAAGATCCAGAAGGACTGAAAAGAGACTGACAGAATAGAGGAGGAGATGTTTTGATGGGGAGAACATTCTAGGCAGAGGAAAAGGCATGAGCAGAGACATAGTGGTACAAACGTGAATGCGGTTTAGGGAGTACTAAATGCAGCACAGTGTTGTGTTGGAAAGATGAGCCTCAATTCTGCCATTTGCTAACCTCATGGCCTTGAATAGATCATCTGACTTTCAGAACCTCAGTTTCCTTATCTGTAAACTGGGATAGTTATCCCTATTCACAGATATGCTAAGAGGTTCTCATGAAAATTTATATAAAAATGATTTGCAAATTTGATGAGCTCTACAAATGTCAGTTGTGCTCGTCTTTCACTATTAAGCCTATTATTTCTTTTCTCTTAATCATGAAAAATAGACTCTCAGAAGAGATGTCATAGGCCACCTGGTTCAACTCACTCAGATAACAAAGCTGAGCCCAGAGAGATGGTCGCCAGCACCACCATCAACAAGAGCAAAAGCTTCAGCTGAGCACCATGGTGTCATCGTCACCATTTTTGAGTAATTTCTGCATCCCAGCTTCTTTCCCAAGGATTTTATTTACCTTGCCTCATTTACAACAACCCTATGTGAGCAGTACGATAATTACGTCCATCTGAGAGAGGAAGAAACTGAGGCTTGTCTAGCCACCCAGAGTTTAAAATGGCAAAGTCAGAAATCTGAACCCAGGTCTGACCCGTGATCCAAGCCCTTCAGGTTAAGCGGTAATGCCTCTTCTGCTGTCCTTTTCTTCCTTTCTCCTCTCACTCTTTTACTTCCCTTCTCGACATGAATTGTAGACTACTTCTAAACACCCATCCTTTTCAAGGAGGTACTTTTCAAGGAGGAAGTGAAGGGAGGGAAACTGACAGACAGGCCCCCAGCTGCAAGTGTCTGAGCCCCGTGTCACCTGTGGCCAGGAAAGCACCACAGGACACAGAAGAAGCCTCTCCCCAGAATTAGAGCTCGTGCTCTAGGGAGGAAGGGAGGAAGGACTCTGCCATGGATCTATTTCAAATTTCTCTTTTTAGAACCACTGGCAGGTTTAATCCAGCCAACTCTAAATCTCATGAGAACAGTTCCTGGAGAGACCCAGAGCCTGGCACTAAGTACGATAACTCCCAACAGATATTTGTGGAAGGAAGGAGTGAATGAATGAAGACATTGAAGGTCCTAGTAAAAATGTAAATATGTCGTGCAAGTGGTACAGGAAAGGCAGTCATGAGGCCACACTCCCCACCAAGAATTTGGAATTGCCCTCTGAGAATGAAGTATGCAAGTGATAGTGAGAAAATATAGACTCTAACCAGACTTGATTTGTCTGACTTTCTCTAGGAGAGAAATCATTTATATCTTACATGCCAATTCCAGTCAGTTGACTGTGGTCCCTGGAGTGCTGTGTAGAGGAGGACTTTTGAGACTTCATCTGAGCCCAGTGGGAAAGAAAGCCATGATCAATTAGTAATATCTGCCATGCAAAGAGGAGGGGATTGATGGCAAGGACAGCACATACTTGCCATCCCTTTATTGACACATCCAAAGAACTGTTAATCAGAAGTGGGATTGATCAACCACAGAAGAATGGATAAGGGGGACCACTGAGGCAGATTAGACACTGCCCAAAGGAGCCCTAGAGCAAGCATTTCTCTTATGTGGAAGGGCATGAAGCAGATGCACGTCATTAAGTATACTTACCACCCTAGTGCTGATTCCAGATTTACCAAGCAAACTCTTATTTGCCTTCCCATGTAACATGCCTTTAGGGAAAGAATATTCTGGGTCAGGACACAGAGTCAAGTGGCCAGTTCCCTTGACATTTATAGTTCTTGGTGGAGATTAAGAGGATGTCTTTCTGGTTTCATCGATTACTCTCTGCAGACTAGGTTCATATGTGCCCATCCCAGAAAGATGAATCTGCACTCAGGGTAAATTAAATCACTGGCCATTGTTGATTGAGCACAACCTCCAGCTCATCTCTCCTCCATGGAGGTCAGGGGGTGGGGCTGAAAGTTCCAAACTCAAATCACATAATTGGTCCTTCTGGCAACTAGCCTCCCCACTTCCTCTAAGAGTCACCTTATTAGCATAAACTTAGGTATGGTTGAAAGGGTTTTATTATGGATAACAAAAAACACCCCTCGGGCTTCCCTGGTGGCGCAGTGGTTGAGACTCTGCCTGCCAATGCAGGGGACACGGGTTCCAGCCCCGGTCTGGGAAGATCCCACATGCCGCGGAGCAACTAGGCCCGTGAGCCACAATTACTGAGCCTGCGCGTCTGGAGCCTGTGTTCCGCAACAAGAGAGGCCGCGATAATGAGAGGCCTGTGCACCGCGATGAAGAGCACTTGCCGCAACTAGAGAAAGCCCTCGCACAGAAACGAAGACACAACACAGCCATAAATAAATAAATAAATAAATAAACAAACAAACAAACAAACCAACCAACCAACCAACCCAAAGTTAAAAAAAAAAACAAAACACCCCTCATAGCTCTATCACACAGACATTCCAAGGGCTTTAGGAGTAGGAGCTGTGTGCCAGGACCTGGGGATGAAGACCAAATATATATTTATTATTATATCACAATATCAGAGGTGCAGAATAGCATGGGAGCAAGTAATAGGTTTGAGCTATGCAAGCACATCAGAGAAGGTTTGCCTAAAGCAGTGATGAGAGCTGAGACCTAAAGGGTAAAAGCAGCTGTCCGATGCAAAGAGTGTAAGAAAGTATGTTTCATGAGGAAGGGAACAGCTTGGCAAAGGCTTTGTGGTAGGAGGAGCTTCAGGAACACAAGGAGGAGGATGGTACCAGATGGGGCTGGAAAGGGAGGAAGGAGCCAGACCCCATGGGACTTACAGGGCAAATGAAGGATGTTTTTCTTTATTTGGGGAGAGGGAGTGACATGCTTACATGTGTGCTGCAGACAGCCTCAGCGTGAAGAGTAAATTATCACATCGCATTCACGCATTCAGCATTCCTGGGCCCTGCCCTAGGCCAGCCACAGGGAAGGTGGGCAGAGCTGCCTTCAACAGAAGCCCCTAGACTCTTGATCCATCTTTCCAAGACTGACTCATATCTTGATTACCACATATGTGTATGCTATGCGCAAGAAAAACACACATTTCCAAAGAACACTTTGGAGAGAAACAACCTGGCTCTATCCCTCACATTCAGAGGCACAGAGAGTTTTATATTGGCTTTTTGCGTTTAATTTATTTTGCAGAAAGAAATTTAAAAGTCTTCGGGATTGGAGGTTTCCTTTGAACTAACATCAAACCACCAGACCTGGTAAGGAAGGTTCAGCCTAGCTTTGATATGCCTCAGCACACACATAGCATTGCTTCTGCTTTGCACATGCAAAGGGAAGGAAAAAAACAGCACTCTGCATGGTGAATCACTCCTTATTAAAAATAATTAGTAGAGATAGTGCATAAGTCACTTTTAAACCCATCCTTTTCTCTAATTATCCTCTTAAATACATACCAAGACCAATTCACTAAACACTGCTTTGGACATTTTAGAAAAATATCTTTTTACTGTATCCAACAAGAGCTTAAGCAAGAAATTGTTCGCACTCAGGCCAAACAAAATATGAATTAAACTGACTTTTATTTCCTTGTTTTTAAATCTCACTCTTTTTCACGCTTAAATTGTGTCTGTCATGTTTTAGCTAAGAATTAAATGAACTGCTCCCCCCACTACCACCACTCAAGTCCAAGAGTACGGATAGATCCACAACCACCATTAAATTCTTGTGGAATTTTATATACTTTTCAGGGGATTAAGCAGAAATTTTGCCCAAAACAGGACAGTGTACCTTGTGGAATAGGTTTTTTTAAAAAAACTAAACTCTGACTTTCCATAAATTCTAACCAATACCAATAAAATCTATTTTATGTTCATGATCATTCTAATCTGGCTCTGCTCCTTACCAACCACATGACCCGCACAAGTCATTTGACCTGCTGAGGTTTGGTCTGCTTACCTTTACAATGGGAATAATAATTAAGCTAAGGTTTCAAGACAGTTTCAAAGCAAAAGGTGAAGCTATCAGGCCTGTGTTTCCAAGGAACGCTGGAAATGCGCTGGCCTTTTCAGAACCTCAGTACCTTAACCACTCTCTCTCCTTAGCACACGTCACTCCTGCTGCCCTGAAAACACGAGCCATGCTTTTCATTGCTTTGTGCCTCTGCAGACGCTCATACCCGCTCTGCCTGAACTTCCCCAACTTCCATATCTCGAGGTGATCACCCCCTACTCTGTGTTTTCATGATCTTCCCCCAGCTTATCACACCACATTAGAGTTACTTATTTATGTCCCTGGCTCTCTCAACGTGGGAGGTTTTTCCTCAGGGCAGCAAGAATGTCTTATTCATCCCTATATCCTTAGCCTCTTTCAGATTTCCTGATATTAGAAATGCATTGACAAGAAATGAATGCACGACAATATGTAATAAATCTAGGAAAAACGTGTAAGTTATAGGGAGACTAAAAATTATTATAACATATGTCAAGTTTACTAACTACTGGTTTTGTCTCCATTCAAACATCATGGGCAATTTTAATTAACGGTTGGACATGAAAGGGTGAGAGCTGCCTTTAACCAAATCCACTCCATCTAGCCACCCTCTGCCTCTCTTATTCTTTCTTGCCCTTTCTTTCTTTCCATCCTAGAAATAATCGCAATTCATAAGTTTCCTTTTGTTACTATTTTTTTTCCACTAAAAGTTCTTGATGGCAAGGATGTGTCTGTGCTGCTCATTGCTGAGGCATAGCTCCTGAAACACAGTAGACTTTCTTTTTTATTTGTTCAGGAAATGAGTGAAGCCAGAAAGTATGGAACAAACTATCATATAGAATCTCTGCATTCTATCAAGTTATTAAGCTTTCAAGATGATTAAGGAGAGTCATAATTTCAGCTTTGTTGGGACCTAAAGAGGGCCCAATAAATAGGGCCCTTTCTGAGCCAGTTGAGAATTAAAACAAAGGAGCTGACAAAATCAAAATTTTAAAAATTGGCAAATGACCCCACGGTACTAAACCTCAGAATCATATAAAGTCAACCCCTAATCTCTGGGCAGTCTCTGCTTGGGGGTGGGGGAAGCGTCCCTTAAAAAATTATGTCATAGGCTACAACATGGATGAGTCTTGAGGACATTGTGCTGAGGGAAATAAGCCAGTGACAAAAACACAAATACTATTATATACAGTGGAATAAAAATGAGGAAATCCTACCATCAGCCATAAAAAATGAGGAAATCCTATCATTTGCAATAGTGTGGATGGACCTTGAGGGCATTGTGTTCAGTGAAATTAGTCAGACAAAGAAAGACAAATACTGTATGATCACTTATATGTGGAATTTAAAACAAAACACAAAAAAGCAAACTCATAAAAAAAAAAAGAGATCAGATTTGTGGATACCAGAGGCAGGGGTTGGTGAGGTAGAGGGAAGTGGTCAAAAGGTACAAACTCCCATTCATAAAATAAATAAGTACTAGGGATGTAACATAAACATGATGACTATAGCTAACACTACTGAATGATATATAGGAAAATCGTTAAGAATGTAAATCCTGTGAATTCTCATCACAAGAAGACACTATTTTTTCTCTTTTTTTCTTTCTTTCCTTTTTATTGTATCTATATGAGAAGATGGATGTTAGCTGAATCTCTTGTGGTAATTATTTCATAATATATGTAAATCAAACCATCATGCTATATACCACAATGTTCATTGCAGGTCTATTTACAACAGCCAGGACATGGAAGCAACCTAAGTGTCCATCGACAGATGAATGGATAAAGAAGATGTGGCACAATGGAACATTACTCAGCCATAAAAAGAAACGAAATTGAGTTATTTGTAGTGAGGTGGATGGACCCAGAGACTGTCATACAGAGTGAAGTAAGTCAGAAAGAGAAAAATAAATACCCTATGCTAACACATATATATGGAATCTAAAAAAAATTTTTAAATGGTTCTGAGGAACCTAGGGGCAGGATAGGAATAAAGACGCAGACGTAGAGAATAGACTTGAGGACACGGGGAGGGGGGAAGGGTAAGCTGGGATGAAGTGAGAGAGTGGCATGGACATATTTACACTACCAAATGTAAAACAGATAGCTAGTGGGAAGCAGCCGCAGAGCACAGGGAGATCAGCTCGGTGCTTTGTGACCACCTAGAGGGGTGGGATAGGGAGGGTGGGAGGGAGACACAAGAGACAGGAGATATGGGGATATATGTATATGTATAGCTGATTCACTTGGTTATAAAGCAGAAACTAACACACCATTGTAAAGCAATTATACTCCAATAAAGATGTTAAAAAAAAAAACCATCATGCTGCACGCCTTAAACTTATACAGTGATGTCAATTATTTCTCAATAAAGCTGGGGAGAAAAGAATTTTTAAAAATGACAAATTCTGTACAAGTCCACTTACATGAGGTTCCTAGAATAGTCAAAACCATAGAAAAAGAAAGTAAAATGGTGGTTGCCAGAGGCTGGGGAGGAAGGGGAATGGGGAGTTATTGTTTAACAGGTGTGGAGTTTCAGTTTTACAAGATAAAAGAGCTCTGGAGATGGACGGTGGTGACGGTTGTGCATGAATATATTTCAGATCACTGACCTGTACGTTTAAGATGGTAAATTTTATGTTTTGTGCATTTTACCACAATAAATAAAATGGGGGAAATTATGGTAGAGAATTGCAGAAGAGAACACAAGTTCCCTGTGGACAGTTAATTCCCAAGAGCAAGGGTGGAAGGGTGTGGCCCCAGTGCACAGCTTCTTGGTCCACTCACTGCTCGGGGCAGCCCTCTGCCCCCTGCAGGCAGAGAGAGGCAGGAAACAGAGAGACCAATAAACAGATGGGGCTCCCGGTCCCTCCCATGGAGGAAGACACTAGAAACGGAGAAGTCTCCCTTCTCCCACCCCCCCAACTAGCCTTGACTCCAAATACACCTGTTTTCAGATGCTCTCTGCCAAGATTCTGAATTTGGTCCCGTGCATTAAGTCAACCAGGTCAATGTTAACGGTTAGAAGAGATAGCAGGCAGCGTCACTCTCAAGTCAGCAAAATAACAAGAGGCCCAGGCATCCTAGTTAATTTAGTCATTTTCCATCAGTTTGGGACCCACAATACTACTGGGTGGTAATATAACTAAGAGGGAAAAAACCTTACAAAATAATACTATCACCTGTTGTCAATCCAGCTTTGGTTTCATGGCTTGTTCTACAGCCTCCCAGCCAGTCTGCTACCTTATTTGATCCAAAACGCTCCCAGCCACTGAGCTGCCAGAGAAGGTAAGAACCTTGCCTTTGTGGGCAGAAGCCACCTAGGATAGCCCCTTCTTAAATATTCGAGATGCCCTGTATTGAAGTCATTCTTTTCCTGGATGGCTAAAGGGCCTGAGGAATTCTCTGGAAGCAGTGTTCTCTGGCTGGGAAAGCCAGATAGAGGAAGGCAGGTAGAAAGCGAGGAAGAGACTCTTTAACACTCTTCAAGAATACTTCTTCAAGATGCCAAAAAGGAGAAACTCTGAACGGCATTTTCCCCAGACCTCTCAGGCTACTGGGAGCAGATCTTTGTGGAGGGGTTGGAGAGAATTTATCACAAAACAGAGAGAAGGACCCAAATGTAAATGTTTGAAGATTTGGTCTGGTGCCTGCCTTTTGAGCTCAAAGGGGAAAAAGTACATGGGGGAAAAGGCCCTTAAAACTACTAGGTAATTTGTTTTCTGCTTTGCTTCTCCCTTGTGTAGAGCAAACTCTTGTGTTACATCCCAGCCTGGAATAAATCTTCTGGGCTGAATGATAAATCATGGATTGTAATGGAAATCACTATTGACCTTTAAAAGGGCGCTGTCTTTATATTTTCACACTGTGCTGTTTGAAATGTCGACTCAGAATCAGGAAAATAATATGCCATGGATTTCTCTCCATACCTCTTATAACAGAGCTTGAAATTGACCTGGGAAACATTGGTATGGGTTTTCTCATTACGGTTTCAGCATCATCGGAAATGGTGATTAATGACTCAGTCTTGGGAACAGCATTGTTAGACCTTGTAATTACTTTGAGAATTGTGTCCAAACAGCAACTAGTTTACCCTGTTCATTCCACCCCCCAGAAATGGATGTATTTCAACCCTCATGTGGTAAAACTTTGTGGTTCTTGATTAAAAGCCTACATAAGATGGGAACATCATTTTCTTGTATTATTGTTTATCTTGTTTACTGTCTTCTCCTTGTCCAATTATTCCTTTTTCATTTCTCCTCCCATTTCTTAATGTACCAGGCCTCTCCGGCAATTCATTAGTTTTAGTTTTTCATTCTTCATTCTTTTTATTTCTAATTTCCCTTTTTCTTTTTCCTCTAATTTCATAATTTTTCTCTCTCTCTGTATAATTCACTGGTCTTTTTCACTCCTTTTTCATTTTTCTGTCTGATTTATCCATTCCATTTCTCATTTGCTCCAGAAGAACCTTTTAAAGCCCTCCAGATTCCCTTAGCCTTGTCTATTTGGGCTGACAGCCTGGAATGTCTTCCATCACCTGCCTTAATCTTCACATGACCTGGCCCACGTAAGATGATGGCTGAGCGGCACATAGCCAGCCCTTCCTGCCAGCTCTCTTAGCAAACTACCATGGAGAGGCGTCTATAGACTTTCAATTAAACACTGAAGCTGGTGAGCATAACCTCTCTTCATTTTAAAAATATCTAGGTAGAAATGACTAACATTTTTCTCTGTTAAAAAATTTTAAATAGGTTTTAGATGACGTGGCTCTGCTGAGTTGTTCTGAGGGGTCTGCTGCAGCCTCTCTACAGAAGCGGAGGGACCCCCACTCAAAATTTAGTTTGGATGTCAAGACAGAGAATGTCACACATATACCAAAAGGCTATGAAAAGGCTATGATTGTACATAATTGAGGCTTTTCTGGGGAGATCAGGGCAGACCTCCCAATCAGGTCTAAAATGGCTTGGGAACACAAAGAAAGGAAGCTGGGTAGGGTTATAGGGTGTAGACAGAGTGTAGGGTCAGAGTGAGGGTACCCACATGCTGGCAGGGGCTAGCATCCTTTAAATCTCCTACCAGGACCAAAGGAGAGACCACCGTGGCTTTTTTATCAGCTTGCTCAGACGTGGGGCAGAGAGGGAGAAGAAGAGGTGAGGCTTAAAAGCTGTCAACGGTTGACCAGGGCTCCCTGACCTGTACAGGCCTCTGCTATGGGGGTGATGGCCAGTCCTGGTGTCTGAGTGATTCCCTGGGCCCAGCACAGGGACCACCTTTCCAGAGCCCTGAAGACAAGGGGTAACACCCCAAAATATGGACTCATTTTCCACTCTACCTTCATTGGCCGAGCAGCTGCCAAGAACAAAGGCCGCATCTCCCGATACCTGGCAAACAAATGCAGTATTGCCTCACGAATTGATTGCTTCTCTGAGGTACCTACCCGTGTATTTGGGGAGAAGCTTCGAGAACAAGTTGAGGAGCGGCTGTCCTTCTATGAGACTGGAGAGATTCCACGAAAGAATCTGGATGTTATGAAGGAGGCAATGGTTCAGGCAGAGGAAGCGGCTGCTGAGATTACTAGGAAGCTGGAGAAACAGGAGAAGAAACGCTTGAAGAAGGAAAAGAAAAGGCTGGTTGCGATTGCCCTGGCGTCTTCAGAAAACAGCAGTAGTACCCCAGAGGAATGTGAGGAGACAAGTGAAAGACCCAAAAAGAAGAAAAAGCAAAAGCCCCAGGTGGCTCCTCAGGAGAATGGAATGGAAGACCCATCTGTCTCCTCCAAACCCAAAAAAAAGAAATCTTTTTCCAAGGAGGAGCTGGTTAGTAGTGATCTTGAAGAGACAGCTGGCAGTGGAAGTCTTCCCAAGAGGAAGAAATCTTTCCCCAAAGAGGAACCAGATAGTGACCCTGAAGAGTCAGGAAACAAGAGGGTCCCCAAGAAAAAGAGGAAATTCTCTTCCAAGGAGGAGCCTCTCAGCAGTGGACCTGAAGAGGCTGCTGCCAGCAAGAGCAGCAGCTCCAAGAAAAAGAAAAAGCTCCGAAAGCTATCCCAGGAAAATTAGAATGGACATTTCCCTAGTAGGGCATAACTTACAGAGATATTTCCCAACCCATCCCCTATAGCCCAATAAAAATAAAAACAAAAAAAAAACAAAACAAAAACAAACAAACAAAAAAAGCTGTCAACGGTGGAGCGTCAAATATGGAGTTAGACTCCTTGCGAGATCTCTGACCCATGATAACTTAAAGCAAGTTGACAGTCCCAGACCTAAACCTGGGGAAGCCCAGGGAGAGAGACAGAGAGAGTTCTACAGAGAATCTCTGGGGCTTGGAAAAGAGAAGCGTCACCCAGGCATGGTGAGCTCATTCATGCAATCTCTTTGGCCAAAGGACCCACAGGAACCTAAAGTCTTAGCCAAGTTGAAAAGCTCACCCTGCATTTAGATGCAAACGTGGCCACCCACAAAATGTGATATAAACTTCACAAAAAGTGATCCCTGGCCCAAAAAGTCTTCTGTCTCAGGGACGCCCTAGAGTCAGACACACTCCTTCAGCCCTCCTTTAAACTCAGGGGTCAAAGACTCCCATAATGTTTTGAATAGCACTGAAGAAAGAGCATATTTTGTGGACCTGGATTCAAGTCCCTCTCTTGCTACTTTTATGACTTTGAGAAATATACTCATTTCTGAGCCCCAGGTTCTGCATCTAAACAATGGGGATAAAAATACCTACTCCATTTCATCAATTCTAAAATGTCTTTTTCCTTGCATTTTAGCATCTCCAAAAACTGGGTACATTCGAAGACATCTTACAAATTGTAACTGGCAGCTTTTTTTTCTCAGTGGCACATAAAACAATGGTGCATCTTATGATAACTAGCATCTTAGATTAATGTAATTCAGTACTTCACAGGGCTTAGAAAATGCAAATGTGAAAAGATTTTGTTCACTCTACACTCTATATAAATGTATTGTATACCTCTTGGAGCCTCACCCTTAACTGTAAAATGGAGGTACCAGCTCGATGGCATTGTTGTAAGGGTCAAGGAAGTTAACACATGGAAAGTGTTCAAAACAGTGTATGGCTCGGAGCAGGAAACCTTCGTATTATTATCATGCCAAGACCTCTGACTGAAGACAAGTTGGTTATTGATCTATTCCTCAAACGTTGGATGTTCTGTGGGTGCCAGCAGGGCTCTAGAGTCAAACTCAATGGTTCTGAATCTTGGCTCTGCCACTTACTAACTCCGGGCAATGGACATAGTTTCATTCAGCCTCCTCTTCGGCATCTGTGAAATGAAAATTATGGCACCTGCTTCAGCAAGTGTGGGTGAGCCTTAAGTGGGTCAGTCCTTGGAGAGAGCCTAGCATGGTGCCTGGCAAGTGGAAGTCCTCCATACATGCTAGTTACCATCTTTAGTAAGTGATTCGGCTTTGAAAAACATCTGGTCTAGCTGTAGAGATGGCCCAGAGAGAGAGCATTACAATACCACAAGTGAAAGGTGGCCCCCCTTAGTACACTGACCTTGTATAAGTCCTGTCAATGTCCCGTAGTCAAAGACCATCCAGGAACACACCTGAGGTCAAATAGAGTTAGTGCTGCACCCTGCTATGAGGCCACCTGACATCATGAGGAACCATGAAGCACCTCAGAAAGAGGGTGTCGGGGGGCTTCCCTGGTGGCACAGTGGTTAAGAATCCGCCTGCCAATGCAGGGGACACGGGTTCGAGCCCTGGTCTGGGAATATCCCACATGCCGCGGAGCAACTAAACCCGTGCGCCAGAACTACTGAGCCAGCGCTCTAGAGCCCACGAGCCACAACTACTGAGCCCACGTGCTGCAACTACTCAAGCGCGCGCACCTAGAGCCTGTGCTCCGCAACAAGAGAAGCCACTGCAATGAGAAGCCCGCGCACCGCAACGAAGAGTAGCCCCCGCTCTCTGCAACTAGAGAAAGCCCACGCACAGCAACGAAGACCCAATGCAGACAAAAAAAGAAAGAAAAAGAAGAAAAAAAACAGAGAAAGAGTGTTCAGGAAGGGCTTGCTCTAGGAGTCGGGCCTGTGTTAGCTGATTTGCAGGAGGACTCAAGGAAGTGAATTGAGAGCTGTGAGAAAGTAGGTAAATTTAGTGATTATCTTAATTTTTCTTTAATAGGCAGGAAGAAAGAAGCATGGCTAGAGTTGTCACTGAAGAAGAAACAGTAGTCCCTCCTGTTAGCCAGGAGAGGGGGGTATTTGGTCATTTTTGCAGTTGCACAGTATCTGTTTTTATTCCTGCTCAGACATCATTTCAGAGTAGTCTCGTTTTTGTCTTGTTCCATCACATCCATGAAAGTCCCATCTGATGTTGATATCCCGAGAAATTGCTTATGTTCACCAAGGGCACATCCCCTAACTGTCAGCTATAAGGTGACCAACTGTCCCAGTTTGCCTGGGACTGAGGAGGCCCCAGACTGAGGGGCTGGGACACAGGATTTTCAGTGCTAAGATGGAGACAGTCACAGGCAAATCGGGATGCACTGGTCACCCTAGCTCTCAGGGCTGCTCTCTTGTTTCTCAGGCCTCACCCCTTTGGAGAACATGTCCTGTGAATTACCTAGTTTACACCCTACTGACTGGCTCATTTGTCTGCACGTGAGGATGTACTTGGGAGGCAAAGTCCCAGCTCTTTCATTCACTGGCCAGGGGGCCTTGAGCAAAGTGCTCAAGGCCTCTGCGTCTCCGTTTCCTCCTCTCTAAAATGAGGTTGGTACATACTTCGTACGGAGGCTTAAGGAGATAATGGCATCTTCAAAAATGCCTCACACATCATAGGTGCTGCATTGATGTTACACCTCATTCCACCCCTAACTTCCACCTCTACCCCATCAGCTCTGAGCCGTTTCATGCAATGGCCTCGGATTACCAATTACATCTCGGGAACCTTATTTTTATAGCTCTAACTATGGTTCCAGATGCCTGTAAACCCTTAAAAATTGATTTTAATTATATTACCACTGTTCCTTTTCTTCTCTTCAAAATTCCATTTATTTCTTATGCATCTCTATTCCCTTCTCCCTCAAGTAATGACCTGTAAGTAATGGCAATAATAATAACAAGCCCTGCATTTCTAGAACACTTTACAGATTATAAAATGCCTTTCACCAGAAAACAAAAACAAAAAACCTTATAGGCCAGTATTATTACTTTCCTGTTTACAGATTAACAAACCGAGGCTTGGAGAAGCTGTGTGCCTGATTTCGATCACATGCCTAGTAAAGAAATAGAACCAACCTTCTGAGTCTCCACTCTACTCTAAAACAACTTTCCCCAGGGGCGCAAAACTGGATTCCAATGCATCCCCATTCCTCGAATAACAGAGGCCCTGGATGGGGCCTCTTGACAACATGTGGCTATTGAGACAAGCAGCTGTCATTTGTAATTTCCTGTGTTATCCCCCAGAGTCCACAGCTTAATTTCACTTTAAATCCAGCGTGGCTCTTGCCAGACCCATGAGAAAATCCTATGCGAGATGGAACCACTGAAATCTGATTCAGAACTGTGCTGGATTTTCTTCTAACAATTCGGCTTAGGCCCTGGCAGCTGGGCTCAGCTGGGACTGGATAATTCTAACTTCCTTTGACTTGCCATCCCCTTCTCCATTACCCCAAGAAGGGATGCCAAATGGACTCACAACTGTTGCCCTTTGGAATCCTTTAAGTGCTTAGGTCTAAGCAGAAATTACAAATAGGGTCTGGTATTTAACTCAGACTGATTCCAAAATATTTCCCCATCTGGAGCTCTTCCATGGAAAAAGCATTTGCCGTACGCAGATGCAGGGTGTGGGGCTGGAGGAGACCCAGGAATGCACGATCTACTAGCAGAATGTGTATGAACACAGGCTACCTTACCAGGGTAACCAAAGCCAGTAGAATTTGTGATGAGGCAGAAAGAGGCTAAGTTTGGAGACAGCAGATCCAGGTTCAAATACTGGTTCCCATGCTTACAAGGTGAGAAGCCCCATCCTATGCACTCAGTCTCTTCAAGTATGTGCTTTCCTTTGTAACAAGAAAACAATAATGCCTGTACTGCCCTTCTATTTAGGGTAGTCCTGAGCTAATGGACATAAAAGTACTTTAGAAACTGGAAATCGCTGGACAAGCACAGGCTGTTAATATCACAGGGAAGCTTTCTAAAGTTTGCAGTATATTCTTCAGACAGAGATTCCCTGAGCATTCCAATTCTCTTTGGTCTTTGTTTTTTTCTTCTGGTTCCTTTGATCTCCCTGCACAAGCTCAAAGTAGCCAGAGAACAGATCTGCATTCGTTTCATAATTCAGTTATTCAAGGCAGTATCTGGTATTCCATCTCACAAAGATAGCCCAAAAGAGCTTAAGTGATTGAAAGGAGGGAAAAACACTTTTCCCTCAAAATTTGCTTTGTGTTTTTTGTTTCTCTAATCTATAAGGAAATTTTACATTCTGTTTCAGAGGGAAAAAAAGAAACAGGAAAATAAAAGTACTTGAGAATTGGAAAGGGAAATTACATCTCTCATACTTAAGGATGATTGAAAAGGGATTACATTTATAAATAACGAAGAGTTATTGGTAACGTAGGGTCAAGGAGGAGTTGTGAATTCACAACACAGAGAGATAAAATCATCAAAGTGATTGTTCCAAGTATTTGCAAATCTTTGCTAAGCAAAGATGAATTTGCTTCTTACAACTGAAGTCAGAATTCTAGTAGGCCTTTGTCCAGGGAAAGAGAGATTTTTAGAAAATATGACCCACCTGTTCTTTACATCATAATAATATTTCTTTCACCCACACAGGGGTTAATGTGTTTTCTGAGAACTGGCTATATCGTTTACAAATAATTCATAAAGGACTGGGACTAGGAAAGTCCAGAAATGTGTTTCTCTGTGTCCTTCCAACCTGGCCCTGCTTCTGTTCACGGTACCCCATTGTTATATGTTTCCAGCAGAACTTTATTGTTTTAGGAACTTTCCATTTCAACAGGATGATTGACAGATGCGTCTAGCTGTAAACAGGTGACAGTCAGGACATGTGCATACATATTAACCACATAGCATGAAATCCTTCTACAACACGCACCAGCCCACAAACAATGGAATTTAAATTTGACAGTTGCATCTTGGACTCATTCCAGAAGATTTCGTTCAGGAGATACCAAAAGTCCTCACCACTGTGCAGCAGCCTCAGTTTCAAGGTCCCGCCTCAGCATGAGGGGGTGCAAGTGTAGGAACGCAAACAGCGCTGGGTGTCAGAAAGCGGAAACTTCTCTAAGTGGCCACAAGATGGCCTCACTGTTCGTCTGAATGTTAAATGTCAAATTTAACATTAAATGTTCACGTTAAATGTTCCAGTTGCAGCTTTAGCCCTCAAAGCAGGGTGGTGGGCACAGAGGTATATTTTAAAAATTGCCATTGACAAATGGGACGAATTTTAAAAGTTGATTCCCCCACTCCCACCTCCCTTTTTGGTCTCCGGTGTGGCTGTCTTCTCTTTGCATTTGTCTGGTACATCAGAAAGCCTAGTTGCAAAGTACTTTGTTATCGTTAGATGACAGAGGCATCATGCTCAGTACTGCGCCTTGAACTTGGGAGGCACTCCGTAAATAAGACTTGGTTTTAAGATCAAGGAAAAGAAGTTGGTTAGTAGAAGTCTGGTAAGTTGTTTTGTTTCAGATGAAGTCGTCACTCATTGTTTCATGTAGGAAAGTAGCATTCTGCACAGTGTCCTTGTTTACAGTGTCAGTTTAACATTACCCCCAAGCTCCCTACCCCCTACCACAGGCTTTGTCACCTGAGCACTGGTGAGTGCCATGGGGGGTTTAGTTGGCTCTTGGGTATTCAGTGGGTTTTTGTTTGTTCGGTTTTGGTTTTATTTTTTACAAATACCACCACTGAGGGAAGGGCCAGGAAGGGAAATTCTGTGATCTTTTAGTGTTTCTAATTAGTGAAGGAGGGATTAGACTAAACAAATATTACAGGGTTGTGACACTGATCCCCCAGTGGTAAGCAATAATTGTGGAGATTGAATTTCAAAAGCTCTGACAATTTACTTTCAGTTTATCTATTATAATATTTAATATCCAGTGATGCAGGTGGGTAAGGATTAAGTGGAATTAATAGTAGAAACAATTCTTTCTTATGGTAGTTTTCTATGCCTTCCCATTATAAATGAAAAGAATTGATCATCTATTAATGTATGTTCCTCAGAATGTACTCAGTAACAAAGAACCATGGCAGAAATCCCAGATTTCATTTTAAGGAATCCTTTGCAACTGATGTACAGACCACTGTCAAGAAATGAGTACCAAAACACAAGGTCTGTCTGGCTACCTGATACCTGGGCTACTCGCCTAAGAACATAGAAGGCTACACTACCTTTAATATAATTTTGTTTAAGAGAGAGTAAAAAAAAAAATTGATGGTTAAATAAAAACTTGAATTTAATGTCACAGAAAATAAAACAACATCAAATTAGTGAACCTGGAAGAATGGTTAGTGAATAAGGTTCTAGTGGGGTCTGTCTCTGCCTGCGTGATTTTTCTTTTTTTTAATAAATTTATTTGTTTATTTATTTTTTAAAAGATTGCCATTGAAATTGTGATCAGGAAGTGGCAGCTTTTCTGTTGTTCTCTAGAAACTTATCAACTTATCTGGAAAATTATCAATAACAACATAGGTATAAAGTCTCCAGTGGAAGAAAACAGAATTTTATGCATTTTTCACTCTAATGCTACAGCTAAAATACTTTCTGTTCAACACTATATATTTTTGTTAAATTTCCCTGGTATCTTGATGCATAGCGATGAATTCACTACTTAATAAGTATATTCCCATAACTTTTAAAAATTGATATACTGAGGACTCTTTAGACACATCATAAATTGGTTCTGCAAAGGGTTGTAAATAGTCTTAGGCTAACAGACAAGATGAGAATGTCCATTACCTGTACCTCATCACCACTGAGTATATCATTTCTTAAATCTCTCTTTTGTGTCATATGTTCTCTTCTGGGTCTCCCCATGTAATGCACTAGGGTTTGGGTGAAATTTCACAACATCCCATGACATGGGCTAAGGAATAAGCTTAATTGATAAAGAAGCTTTCAAGGCCAGGGTCAGCATGACAAGGACCCACAGTCACTCCATCAGCCCATGAAGAGGCATGCCAGGGTCTGCTGGACCCATGCCCTATTCTTTTTTTTTTTTTTTTTAAACACACTTTTTTTAAATTTAATTAATTAATTAATTAATTTATGGCTGTGTTGGGTCTTCGTTTCTGTGCGAGGGCTTTCTCTAGTTGTGGCAAGCGGGGGCCACTCGTCATCGCGGTGCGCGTGCCTTTCACCATCGCGGCCTCTCTTGTTGGGGAGCACAGGCTCCAGACGCGCAGGCTCAGTAATTGTGGCTCACGGGCCTAGTCGCTCCGCGGCATGTGGGATCTTCCCAGACCAGGGCTCGAACCCGTGTCCCCTGCATTGGCAGGCAGATTCTCAACCACTGCGCCACCAGGGAAGCCCCCCATACCCTATTCTTTCTTATACAACAAGCATGAGAGGGCAGCCTTACCAGCATGCCAAGCAATCTGGTTTGGGGGTGCCAGCTATTTACAGGAATTGTCTTGGAACGCCAGCTACCCAGCACCTGGAGACTCTGGAGCCCCAAGGATGTTGCAGTTCAGTCCCTCCCTTGGTAGGGGGAGGAAGCCTAAGTTCCTCAAGAAGGTGACCTTGGGGACTGCCCCTCCAACTGGGGGAAGAGCAAGGCCCTGAGCCCTAGTTAGCCTCTGGCCCAGGCAACTTAATAGTCCACTAGGGCTGCCACAGTCTGGAGTGGTTTAAACAACAGAAATGTATTTCTCACAATTCTGCAGGCTGGAAGTCCAAGATCAAGGTGTTGGCAGATTTCGTTTCTCCTGAGGCCTCTCTCCTTGGCTTCCTTCTCACTGTGTCCTTGAGTGGGCTTTCTTTGTGCACATGCGCTCCTGGTATCTCCTCCTCTTCCTATAAGGACCAATCTTATTGTTAGGGCCTCTCACTTATGACCTCATTTAATCTTAATTGTCTCCTTAAAGGGTTTATCTCCAAATCAGTCACATGGAGGGTTAGAGCTTCAACCTGTGAATCTTGTTGGGGGTGCAATTCTCTCTACAACACCAGGTAAGCACACAGGGTTATTTGGGACAACCCTACTCCTTGCATAATACTTAGTCAACTGATTAAGCAAAAAGGGGTGTGACAGAATAGCTTTTATTTTCATTTCTTTGATTACTATTGAAATTATGTACCTTCCACATACTTATTGGCCAGTTCTGTTTATGAACTTTGCCCATTTTTCTTTGGGGATATTAGTGTTTTACTCTTTAATCTGCCAAATATTTTTATAGAGAATGTCTTTTACTCCATTACAATTACCATGTTTTTTTTTAATTGACTATGTTGATGACATAATTTGCATTAATATAAAAGATATTTGTTGATTCTCTCCCCAGTACCCACACTCACCCCCTTCCCGGTAGCCTCCTAATGCTTGTCAGGGGATACAAGTGGGTCCAGAAAAGCTGGCTCCACCCCCAACCCCAGCTGTGGTATAGACCTTGACCAAGTCAATCAGCATAAGCCATGCCCTACGATTGGTCCAGGGTGGGCATGTGACCCAAATAGGTCTAATAAGGTGCTTTAAATACTGACACAAAGACACTCCTATTCCTAAACAAGAACAGTGAAGCACATAACCTCAGGAGCTACTGTCAACCATCTTGGGGAATCCGTTTAGGATAAAGCTCACAGCAAAGACAGCAGAGAGGAGAGCAATTTTTCCCAAATTTTACACTTGTCTCATCCTTTTTTAGTGCCTCACTTCCGTCGAGTTCTCCCAATATATTCAATTTAGCTTTCACAGGAACAATTCCTTTTTCCACAGTCATATTTCATCAGTGTACACAAATGCTTAATTAGATTGCATAAATACAGAAACAAATAAAACTGACATAAACTGGTTTGGAAACATGTTATTATCTGAACAAAACTGCAAGAATACACCAGAGCAAACTGATCATGAGCATTCGTCCTTCTGTGGTCATCAGTCAGTATGTTTTACAGAAGAAATGATGAACTTTTCTTAACCTGATGAATTGCTTAAGTGGAGATTGATCAGCTGAATGCAACTGAGTTTAATTTCTTTGTCATTTCACTTAGAAATTTCCCATAAATACTTGCACATAAAACTGTTCTAGTTTGATATTTTTGTTGTTCATTTATCAGGTCCTAGTGGTAAGGTTATGCTAACTTTATAGAATGAATTTGATGGTATCATTTATTTCGACATAATTTACAGAGCATAAGAATTTGGTGTTTCTTGAAGAAATGCACTAATAACATTAACAGATCTCAGAATCTCTTTTGGAGGTAATTCTTTTATAATTTCTTCCAGGGTTGCTTTTCTTTCAGATTTTCTACTTCTTGAGTCAGTTTTAGTAATGTGTTTTCTCAGAAAACCATCTACTTCATTAGGAAGATTTCTAAATGTATTACCATGGAGTCAAACATGACATTCTCTTTTAAATTTTTCAACTTTTAACTGCAGAAATTTTTATGCACACATAAAACGAGAGAGAATATGTAATGGATCTCCACATATACACTACCCAGCTTAAAAGTAATCAACATTTTTGCCAATATTCTTTCACTTATTCCTCAATCACCTTTTTTAAATGGAGCCCTATATTTTTTTCAGCTTTACTGAGGCATAATTAACAAATAAAATTGTAAGATATCTAAAGTATACATAATGATCATTTGATAGGCGTACACATTGCGAAAGGATTCCCCCAATCTTGTTAATTAACACATCCATCTTATCACATATTTATCTTTTTTTTTCTTGGTGAGAACATTTAAGATCTAAAATCTTAGCAAATTTCAATTACACAATACAGTATTAACAACCATAGCCACCATGTTATACATTAGATCCTCAGACCTTACTCATCTCATAGCCACGAAGCACTGTATTTTAAAACAAGTCCCTGCCTTCCTATCGTTCCATTCGTATAAACTTCAGTAATTCTTCTTACGGAAGAGAACTTTTTAATATAAAAGTTTAACCACTTCTATGCCTATAATTTTATCTCATTTCTCTTTAAAAATTTTTTTTTCTCTTTCTGTCTCTATTTTCCCAAGGTTTTCTTGACAAAGATATTGGTTTTTCAGTGAATTGGCTCTTAAATTAATGTATTAATTCTACAGTTTTTGTTTTCTAAGTCAGAGATTTCTGTTAATCATTTACTTAATATTTCATTCTTACCACTGCTTTCCTTAAGTTGGTTCAGTTTGTTTTTCTTAGGGTGAATGCTTGCTTGTTGAATAATGAACTCCCTTGAGAATATCAATTTGCTGAACACAATTTTGGCCTCATTCCTTATGATGTTCCCATTTCCCATATTTTCTAAATCGTCTATAGCTGTAGTTTTTAATGTCTACTTTAAACTATGAAATATTTAAATTGTTTCTTTTTTCCCATTTCTAAATTTCTAAATGAATGTGTGTTTGTTTACAATGTCTATTAATTTTATAGCATTTATTACCTTTCACCCACCTCCATTATTATATCACATATTATAATAACACTATATTTTAGGAAAATTATTATTTTTAAATTATATATATTCACTTTAAAGAATATTAACACATTCCGTTTTGTGTCTACAATTAGTCAATTAATTAGACTTTATTTGGTAAATTTTGGCACTCTCCACCAACTCTTTAAAACTAAAATACTGCAATACTTTAATACTATGACTTTCACTTTGATATATGTCTTGGTCATCTAGACCACATTTTTAAGAAACTTCTTGCCAAGATGACATTGTAAGTATATGTCTTGAGGTCCTCTCCTCTGCTCCTTTATTGATAGATAAAATACAAAAGAGGACTTCCCTGGTGGTCCAGTGGCTAAGACTTCACACTCCCAATGCAGGGGGCCCAGGTTCGATCCCTGGTCAGGGAACTAGATCCCACGTGTCGCGACTAAGACCCAGGGCAGCCAAATAAATAAAAAATATTTTTTTAAATAAATAAAATACAGAAGAAAATAAAAGTCACAGCCATGTTAACTAGACATTGTGGTGGTCATTTTGCAACATACACAAATATCAAATCATTATGTTGAACACCTGAAACTAATACAGTTGACCCTTGAACAACATGGATTTGAATTACATGGGTCCACTTGTACACAGATTTTTTTTTCAATAGTAAATGCTACAGTACTACACCGTCCACAGTTGGTTGAACCTGCCAATGCTGAACCATGGATACAGGAAACTGAGGATGTAGAGGAATCACAGATACCGAGGGCCGATGGTAAGTTATACACAGATTTTTAGAATTTCAACTGTGCAGAGTGTCAGCGCCCCTAACCCCTGAGTTGTTCAAGGGTCAACTGTATACTGTTGTGTGTCAATTATACCTCAATTTTTAAATTTTTTTAACTTTAAATTTTATATTTGTTTAAAAAACAAAATGAACAAATGCCCAGAACTGGAACAGAAATACAAAGCATTAAATGTAGCAGTGAAAGCTACAGGCCTCCTGGGCTCCAGGTCAAGAAGCAATCTGAGGTGGCCAGAAACTCAGCTTCTGTGGGGTTAAAAGGTCAGACTGATATTGATAATATTAATAACTAGCACAACACAGGCACCAAACAGTGAGCATGGATGCGGCAACCACTAGAATAAACTCTGGATGGAAACAAACAATTGGGCCCGCCCAGAGCATACAGGCTGACTATCGCCCCTAGCGACAGGAATAGGAATACTCCTTGGGAGGCCAGGCTCCTGGCCTGAGACCAGGGCCTGTAGTGAGGCTCCCCAACTCAAGAAAGGAAACTGAAAGCAGCGGCTGCCTGCGACCTTGACCACGACATCTGTGATGCTGCAAGCTTAGGAGGGCACACCTCAGCCTTTCCACTTGGCTGCCAGGCAAGCTGTCTATGGGCTCAGTGACTGTATCTGTGACATCCCCAACATCACTGTGGGGCAGGAGCACCAAGCAGCCAATATAAGACCTGGGGACCCCACGGACCAGGTGGAGACAAACCTCAAAACTACAGGAGTCGGGGTGCAGGGGATCAGAGAGAGAAAATAGGCAGAGAGAATAATAAAGATATAAAATCTTCCTTTCAAGAAGGGCCTGCAAACCAAAATCCAAAACACAGGAAGAAAAGTAATGTTAAGAAAGAACACCAACTTTATTACAATCAATGGATGAAATCACTATTAAAAGAAAATTAAAATGACACATTTTAAATTTTTTTTAAATAAATGTATTTTAGTATCCTCAAGAAAAAAAATTTTTTTAATTTTTAAGTATCCAGGAAAAAAAAAAGAACAAGAAATTATGAAACAAAAAGAGGCAGAAGCAAAACAGGAGAAGGTTGATATGAAAAAGAAAATATCAGCGAATAACTTTTTCAAGAGAGCTCTATGCATGGTATGTTTCATGAGCCCTTACGCATCTGTCATTCTGCCATGTTTACACCTGAAAAACAACTTGGCTGAGTATAAGATTCTCAAGCTATACCTTTTATCCCCCAAATGTATAGTCATCATTCCATTTCCTTCTGCCATTTATCTTTGCAGGAAAGAAGGCTAAGGCCAATCTGTATATTTTTCTTTAATAGATTTGCAAGGGGGCAAGGGAGGCTCTCTGGATGCATCTGAGGTTCTTTCATCTTTGCAGTTCAAAGAATTTGTACCATTGTGTCTAAGTATGGTTTTCTTTTCATTCATTTTGCTGGTACAGATTGAGTCCTTTTCATGTTTATTTATCTGGTATTGCTTCTATATCAGCCAGTGTTCAACTGTGGAAAACACAACCCACAAGTTTAAGCAGAGAGAGATTTATTACAAGGTATTAAATTATTTACTAAATTGCCAGGAAAACGGAAAAAAAGGACTCTAGACCTGTGTTGTCCAATACAGGAGCCACAGACGGCTGAGTGCTTGAAATGTGGCTAGTCTCAGGTAAGATACGCATCAGTACGTGATATATTGACTGCATGCGGAAATTATACTATTTTTGGATATATTGGGTTAAACAAGATATATTATTAAAATTAATGTCACCTATTTCTTTGGACTTCAACTGCAGCTACTAGAAAAGTTTAAACGATGTACGTGTGTTCTTACATGTCTATAGGATAGTGCTGCTCTAGACTGACCTTCCATGAGTGACGCCCAGATGCACGTCTGAGAACTGGGCTGCCAGTACAGCCGCTGCTCCGGCCCCCACAGGGCAGCGTAGAGTCAGGAGGCTTCTGCCAAGACAAGAGTCGTTGCCACACCGGCTGGCTCCAAAACTCTGCCGCCTCTGCCCCCACCAGGAAGCTGACCGCCGAATTGGAAAGCTGCCTCCAGAGTTGCCTCTGCCATAATCAGCGCCAGCAAACTGGATGCCTCTGACCTCCCTACCTGCTTCTCTCCCACATGACTCACTTCTAAATCCAGTCTCACTTGAGTGCGTCATCTTGGAAGAACCTAAATCATATTCGAAACTGCAGGCAACTGTGGGAAGAGTGGGACTTGGCTCTGCATACTACTAGAGGGTTGGAATGCGTTTTGAGCAAGCAACTCTGCGGTAACTAGCACTGCTTCCATTAAAATCGCTCGTTTCTTCATTATGAACACAAATCCTTCTTGGATTCAATCACTGTAGGTCTACTATGTGCTTTCCCATTATCCTTCTCTTCAGTCTAGGAAAACCTCTCAAGTTTCCTCTCAATGTTACCACTTCCATTTTCTACAGTATTAGTTTGGCTCCTTAATACTTCCAATTAGGATTTTAATTTTCCTAATAAATATTAGTTTCCTCAGAATTCTATGATGAAGAGTACAAAACTGGAAGTTATAGAAATGTATAGCTAGGGGCCCCAACCAAGTCTAGGGATGCTGTTCTTTTTTCTTTATTCAACAGTAGTTTTTTCCCTAGACCCCATGTCTTGTTTCATTTTATTGTTTGCTTATCTTTGAAAGAAAAGAGATTAACACTTCATTGGTATTTGCCAAGTATGTATTATCCCATTCTCTGTCCTTCGCCCTCAAACCAAAGGCCAATCAGTTTCGCATTGAACAAGTTGGATTTATTACCAGTTGTGGTACGACAGAATTATGACATGGGGAACCACAGGGCAATTCAGTACGAGGATGTAGAAAGAACGTATTTTTGGATTTGGGCTTTGATTGGGTGATGTGGCGAATTAGGCAGTGTCAGAAAGCCAGGACAATTTTATCACTGGGTATCTTAGTAAGTCTTATTTATAGGGAGGGCAGAATGGAGCAAGGTGGAAGGTATAATTGACAAGGAAACAGCCATTACTCATTTTAGCTGGCAGAGGCTTCTTGGTATTTTGTGACTTGGACAATGTTCATGTGTTGTCTGTATTCAGACATAATTACCAAGTGCTCTTTGTTTTGGCTTTGAAGCATCCTGGTCATGGAGTGGCCCTGTCTGATGCTGATGTCCTGTGAAACTACTTATGTCCAACCAGAGCACATCAAAACTTAACTGAGCACAGGCCAGCTTATAATGACACCAAGGGCTAGTTCCTGAATGTCAGGGACTGCTTTTCTCCTTCGCATCACTTAGGTGCTACTATAACTCCACTCTGAAATCCGCTTCTGGAGAGAAAGCTGTTGACAGTTCCTTGGCCCAATTCCCAGGATCAAGCAGAAATTCATCTAGTGTTACTGCATCTCCATTGTTGGTTCTCTCACTCTCTGAACAGATGCAAAGTGTCCTAGCTTTAACTCATACTAGGGCTCATCTCCAAGAGGAAATGCACCAATCCCAATCCCTTCATGCTTTCCTGCCATTCATCTCTGGAAATTACAGATTATGAGAGTATGAGGAAAGAGAGCTACCCATGGGAACTGTGAAGAGAGAAATATTCCAGGCCTCTCCTCCAGCAATAGCCACACTGTACAGGTAAGGTCAAAACATACCCTGCATTTTGAACCAGGGTACAGGCAGTAGAAGACTGAAAAATAGTCCTTTGAGAATTTTTTTAAATTTTTTTTTTTACTGAAGTATAGTTGATGTACAATCTTATATAATTACAGGTGTATGGTATAGTGATTCACAGTTTTTAAGGTTATATTCCATTTATAATTGTTATAAAATATTGGCTATATTCCCCATGTTATACAATATATGCTTGTAGCTTATTTTATACATAATAGTTTGTACCTCTTATTATTTTTAAACAAAAATACTTCCTCTATTTCAGGCCACATCGCATTTTTCAATCCATTTCCTCTGGCTGTTCAGTAAATGAAAGTTCTCCCAGATTCTGCCAATACATTAAAAGTTTATTCTAGTTTTTGAAAATGTATTGCCTTTTCTTTTTTGGAGAAGATATACCAGGAAATTGTAGCCAGGCACCATGATTTTCAATTGGAAACTTGTCAATCCAAATTTGTATTGAAAACATTCTTACCTTGTCCAGCTTTCCATGCCCAAAGATATCTCTGAGAAAGATACCAAACTTGTCTTAGCAACTCACACAGGAGTCTGGATCACCCACTGAAGTTCACTAAAAATGGCTATTTAATTAGCATGTCTAACTACTGCCTGCTTATCTTCATAAAAACGAACCAAATGTTAATGTAATCTTGGCCTGCTGAGATAGGACACAGAATGTGGAGAATGATACGTGATTTTTCTCTGTTCAGGCACCACATAGACAAATAGAGAGACCCACATCTACACCTGTATATACAGCTGGAGCTTGTTTGGGATACAGTGATCCATGTGTGAGATGACTTAAAACCACGTCATATGGGTAACAGTTAATGGACCTGAAGATGGCCATCCTAAAGAAGAGAGGATTTGGTGGCAGGAATGGGGGATGGGGCTTCAGGGCAAGTAGAAATATAATGGTCTTCAAATATTTGAAGGCCGTCAGGTAGAAGGATTATTTTAAAGGCAAGGATCAGGTAAGGACCAGAATCAATAAGTGGCAGCTTTAAGAAAGAGAATCACTGTTATGAACTTCCTTATAGAGCTGGGCCCCATTAAAACAGACTGTCACTAGAGGTGTCTTCTTACCAAAAAAACTGATTAGCAGGGATTTTTATAGAGGGGATTCAAGAATCTACTGGGTGATTCATCTAGAGGACCTTTAATGTCTTTTCCAATCTTAAAATTTAATGATACAGAGAAAGACTAAGGAGGAGACCGTGGATAGTAAATGTAATGTGGGATTGCAATTTGGATTCTGGCCAGAAAAAGAACATTCATGGGGAACCTGGCAAACTCAGATAATGTCTATAGATTAGTTAATAGTATTGTATCAATGTTAATTTCCTGGTTTTGATCATTACACTATGGTTATATCAATATAAGACGTTAACATTAGCAGAAGCTGAGGAATGAGTATCTGGGAACTCTCTGTACTATTTTTGCGACTTTTCTGTCGTTATAACATCATTTCAAAATAAAAACTTTTAAAATATTAAACAGAAATATTAAAAACTTCAGAAAAACAAAGAGTCCATAATACCAAAGTTCCAGAGAATAGTCTATTACCTACCTATCCCTCAGGCCCAGCCTTCCTGTAATTTTCCTAAAATTATTGTTTATTTAATCAGTTTACCAGACGGGTTAAAGTTGATGGTGTACACCAGATAATAGTTTTATTTTTCTCTAATCACTCCTTCCCAACATGTTCTGTCAAATCATCCTTCCCCACCTCTGGGCAATATCTCAGGCCTACCCCACAGATTTTTTAACTTACTTTCAAGAATTAAAACTCATTAGGGAATTCCCTGGCAGCCCAGTGGTGAGGACTCTGTACTTCCACTGCTTGGCGGGGGTTTGATCCCCGGTCTGGGAACTAAGATCCCGCATGCCGCTTTTCACAGCCCCAAAAAAAAAAAAAAAACTCATTGAAAAGTCCTGTTTAAAACTTTAATCACATACTCAAATCAGAGTCCCCCATCACCATACCCCAGCTCCACCCCAACCTAAGGCATCGTGACTACAGCCTACAGCACGGAAAGGAAGTACTTTACTGTCTATCTTTCCTCCATCTCCTTCACTCTCCTTCCCCTCCCACTGCTGCTTCCGGCTTCTCCAGGGTCAAAGCATGGGGCAGGGGGATTAGAGGAAAAGAAGCAAGTGTTTCTTTCATGGCTGGTACTGTTACAACACAGCAGACCCTGGTCTTGAGGTAGGAGCCCATTTGCTGGCTCTCTCCAGTGGGGTCATTTGTGGGGCTTTCAAAGGCTCACTCTGCGGACTACCCGCCTGAAAAACCCCCTTCAAAGCAAATGCTCTCTCCCACTTCTCCCAGAAGTTTCTTGCAAACTGCTCAGCTCCTACTCAGAAATATATCATAGAGCAGCTTATTGCTGGGGTCCCTTCAGCCCACCAGCAATGCTCCTGGTTCAAGGCCAGCTATCTTCCATTGTAACTCCTGGAAGACGCATGTCCTCACCCTTAGAAATTCTGGTAGCGCAGACGTGCTCACTGTTGCCCTCTTCAATCATTTTGGGATCACTGTTTGTTCTGACCAGCCTCCCGCATTCCAGACTCATCAGGCAGGAAGCAAGCACCAGGTCCCATTCATTCATATCCCTAAATTCCAAAGACCCACATCCATTTCTCCATGAATTCTCCACCCTGCTCTATTTCAATCCCAGGGTACCACTGGAGCCCCCAATTCTCTCACCTCATAAGAAGAGAAAGGGAAATGCCACAGTACTGTCCACTACCCCAGAGAGTCTTTAATCAAACCCTTTCTCCTGCATGAGTTGGAGGTATGTGATGGAAGGTTGATACCAGTTTTGCTGTCTTTTCACAATTTCTGCATGCATATGGCAGCGCTAGTACACCATTCAGAAATCTGGGGATAATTATCACTTTTTGTTCTCAGCACTGGGGCTTCAGATGAAATATCAAGACACCATGAAAAATTCCATTTGATATCCTGTTACACTTAAAACACACCATGACACCTTCCATATAAACCCTCAGCCCTCAGCAGGGCTATCTGCAGACTACACAATGAGAAACAGAGAAGCTGTGACTATTGGCACAGTGCTGCATCTGGGCTGCTCAGATAAGACTTTTGGAAAGATTCAAACCACAGCCTTTTGCAATGGTTACACAATCACTTCCGGCCCACTGTCATGCTGAATTCATTCCAGAAAACTGAACATTCCTTAAGAGACTATCCGAAAACTAAAGTAGAAAGGGTTGTAATTGATGTGTAGAAATATCCTTTAGGGGACTGAAAATATAGGAGAAGAAAAGACTCAATTAGGACAAAATAGCTTTATACAGTTAAAGGCCATTCTGCAGAGAAGAGAATTAATAAATCATTTTGAATCATCCCAAGGAAGATGTTATAGAAGCCACAGAGAAGCCAGTTTTGGGCCCAATAATATTCGTTCATTCACTCATTCATTCACTGACTTCCTGCTTTGCTCCAGGATCTGAGTTGGGGCTGGTGTTGCCATGGTAATAAGATTTGGTCCTTGCCTTCAAGGAGCTCAAAGAAAATCTCCATAATGGAATAAACACGGGAAGTAGTACAATCCCCCCTGGATCCCATACTTGTATATCCTGGATCCCATACTTGTATATCCTGGATGACAGTGAGGAGAGATGATTCAAAATTCAGGAGTGGGAGGAAAGAAGCAATGAAAGAGCTGACCTTTAGATTCCCTCCAACCCACCTAAACCTGAAGTTCTAACTATGCTCTGGAAGGCGTAGACATAAGGCATGATGTCCTGCTGGCAATTTGCATAAAATAGAATGAGAAAGTGAAGGAACTGACTTGGTTGCAGAAATTAATTTCAGACCAGAAAAAGGAGCAAAAATATACAGAGCCCGACATGAGGGATGTGTTCATCAAAATGCAGAGGACACTCAGTAACAGGATTTCCATCAAGGAGTCCTAGTCCAGCAGAGGAATTCAGGTAGCTAGTGAGTAACGGAAATGCTTAGAAATGGTCTATATGTGCTTGTACTGAAGCACAGAACAAGGGACAAAGATTTACAAAACTTGTCCAACAATATTAAATGGGACGTTTCCTGCCTCTACACTGTGACTGAGGGAGTGAGGGTGCTTAAATAATGTGCTGGACACACCAAGACATCCACCTCTAGCTTATATACAAGAAAGAGTGCCAACAAGATTGTTAGTCCCATGGTGTAGAAAATTACACCACTGCCCTCCCAAACCGTGTAGGAGGAGCTTCCAGAAAAGCAACAGTTTGCCATGTGAGGTAACATATTCACAGGTTCCAGGGCTTAAGGCATGCACATCTGTGGGGGGCATTTTTCTGCCTACCACTAGAGGGTTTGATCTGTGTTTCCTGGAGTTTGGGGAACACAGAGACTGGTGCCTGATTCTCACTTAGTAAAGTCCAAAGGGGAGAGGCCGGCTGGAGCTATCTGTGATGGACAGCAAAGAGAGAACACTGTACTTCTAGGATTTAGAGAGGCAACATGCCAGGTAACCTGTGGGCTAAACGGATGTTGCAGAGGAGAGCCAGGCTAGAGCCTCCTTGAAAGTACCCCATCTAAGAACACTGCCCACCAGGGTCCAGATTGCCTCAGCAGAAAGGTTACACAGTGTGAACTGCTGGAGTAGGGTTGAGGGCATGACACAAGAGGGCAGCAAGAGACTACCTCTCCCACGTCAGGAAATGTTTCAACCTCAGAGGTCTCCAACAGGGTGTCCCCAAAGAACCAACAAAAGCACCCTATTTGATAAATGGTCAGTATTTGGATGTCGACTATGCAGAGGGTTTTTGCAGACTAACACCAACTAGGTTTATTTTAAAAAGTCCCTCAACTTCTAGCCCCTCCTCGCTACCTAACCCTGGAGCATCTAGCAAGTAGATGCAAGAGGAAGAAAGAGGAAGAAAGAAAAGGCAGACATTGCCTCCCCCCCTTCCCACTTCAAGACTCTGGGAGGACATGGAAGGAGAATCTTTTAATAGACATGTGATAGAAGTCTTGATTGGGCTAGAATTTTTAATAACTGAAACTGCTCTAATCCCCCATGTCCAGAAAAACAAAAACCTGAGCCACCATCCAGGAGCTTGGAATGGAGTTTATTTAAAGGTTTTATTTGAAGGCAGTGGTAAGAAAGAATAAAGTTGTTTCCTCCTGGCAGAGCACCCAAAGCCAGTACATCCAATATACTGATCACATTTGGGGGTTGGGGCCTATCTAGGATCCTTTAAAAATCTGAATACTGCCCAACAGATGTGCACTTGCTCAACAAAAAACTGTAGACACATAAAAGAGAACCACCAATCCATCTCAGAGAGGCTAGAGCAGTCTTTGATGGATGAGATTCTGCCCAGAGACTTACCTATGCAATGGCACCTAAACTTCCCTGGAAGGGTCAGCTCTATACTGTACTTTGTTTTGTTTAATGTCAGACTTGATTTAGGGCTTGACAAGTGAGTCTAGTTTTAAGCGAGGAAAGGAGGGAAAGCATTCCAGGAGGAAAGCATTACGCAAAGAAAGCGCTATAGACTGAATGTTTGTGTTCCCCCAAAATTTGTATGTTGAAACCTAATCCCCAATATGATGGTATCTGGAGGTGAGGCCTTTGGGAGGTGATTAGGCCATGAGGGTGGAGCCCTCAAGAATGGGATTAGTGCCCTTATAAAGTGACCCCAAAGAGCCCCCTTGCCCTTCCACCATGTGAGGACATCTATGAATCAGGAAGCAGGCTCTCCCCAGACACCAAATCTGCCTTGATCTTGGACTTCCCAGCCTCCAGAACTGTGAGAAATAAATTTCCGTTGTCAATAAGCCACCCAGTCTATCATATTCTGTTCTAGCAGCCGGAACAGATTGACAGAAGGAAAGCAATGGGATAGCAGGTGGGAATGAACAGGGCAACTGCAAGGAAAAGAGACCAGAGGTACTTGACTAGAGCAAAAGATGAGTGTCCAGGAAGCAAGAATAAGAAAGTTACCTAAGCAGGGCAGAGTCTTTAAAGATGGCAAAAGAAGTTTGGGTTTGTTGCAATGTATAAAAAAGAACCATTAGAGTTTCTGAGACTGAGAATTGGCACATAAAAGTGTTTTCTTCTGTTAATGAAAATAAGCAAAATGGGTTAGAAGAGAGGAGTGGGGGTGAGAACAGCTCAGGATCTGCTGCCGAATTCCTATGGTGACTCTGCTTTTTGAACAGAAGTTGGGACCTGTGATCAGACAAGTAGGATGCACCTTAGATCAACAAAAAAGAATATCTGAATTAAGGATATCCCAGAAAATCTCTGGTTATTGTACGTACAGGCATGTAGCAATGAGGAGGTGTGATTTCTTAACCCCTCCTTCTTTGTTATAACATGTTGCAAGATGAGATCTCCCCAATCCTTCTGAAACTGGCCACTTTGGGGACACGCAGGAAGTTATTTAGCAACAGTTGCACCATTGTGAGATTTCATTCTTTTCCAAAGCTATGCATTAGTTAGACTTCTACTTACAACCATTCATCTCAAGCAACCAAAACAAAACAAAATTATTCTGAATGTGAATAAACTAGTTGGCTACCTCCATGAAGCTAGATTTCTCAGAAGTGCCACGCTCCCTTCTTCATTCTTATTGCACAGTTGGGTGTCGTGGGTGGGTACCAGCCATGCCAACAGTATTAATACTTCTCAGGAAGGACAGTATAATTCCTCTCTGGGAAAACGTTTCTCACACACACACACTCCATTTAACAATACAACTATTAGATAACTAATAAGGACCTACTGTATAGCACAGGGAACTCTACTCAATTCTCTGTAGTGACCTATACGGGAAAAGAATCTAAAAAAGTGGATGTAATGGCGGACTCCGGGAGGGCTCCCACAAAGGAGTACTTCCCAGAACTTCTGCTGCCAGTGTCCTTGTCCCCGCGGTGAGCCACAGCCACCCCTCACCTCTGCAGGAGACCCTCCAACATTAGCAGTCCTGTTGAAGTCCTTCAATCAAGTCCTGCTAGCCTTCAAAGTCTGATTCTCTGGGAATTCCTCTTCTCGTTGCCAGACCCCCAGGTTGGGAAGCCTGACGTGGGGCTCAGAACCTTCACTCCAATAACTGCTGGACCATAGCGGATTAGAGAATATGGAGCAGACTTGGACCCAAGCCATAGACTAAAACCAAGCCCAGCCAATCCCAGCCTCAATCAGCTGAACCCCAGATGAAAACTGAAGGAAGGTTCAATCACAAATAGTTACATAAATGCAAATCCAAGTAACCTGCACTTCTTGGCCCTGAAGATAATGGCCCAGCATCAAAGCCACAGGAAGGGCACTGAGGTGATAATGATGATGAGATGAGCAATGGCATGTGCACATGGGAAGGTGTTCATAGGAGGCTTCTTAAAACACAAAGCATCTTTTCCAGCCTTCTTTACCTATGTGCAAGTTCAGTGATAAGGAATGTGCCCTCTACTTATAATTCATCATTGAATGGTTCTGGATGAGAAGGAAATAATTGGGAACCTTCTGGAAAAAACAATCTACTTTGAGAAGTGAAGAATGGAATCCTTGGGAAGAAGATGAAAAAAATGAGCAAAAACACAGACTTCAGAGATTAAGTAAGTCCACAAAAGAGAAAAAAGACTTCCATGTACAAATCTGGGGCAAAGCTGCCATTGGTTTGTATTTGGGAGCATATTTTTGAAGGTTTACTTGAGCCCACTGATGTGACTGCTCAGCGGAGAGAAGGAAATTTAGTTGTTGGAAGAACACATTACAGCTTCATCACTGGTCCAGCTGTGGTCCCCGGGTACTTCTCTGTTGATGAGAATAATGTGGTACTCGTTCTAAATGGAAGAGAAAAAGCAAAGGTCTTTTTTGCCACCCAGGGGTTACTTTATCCACAAAATTTAGTGCAAACTCAAAAACTCCAGCATCTTGTTGTTAACAGTTTTGGTTGCAAATGAACATTGTAATAATGAATGGATAAACCAATTTCTCAAAAGAAATGGAGGCTCTGTGGAACTGCTTTTCATAATATATGACAGCCCCTGGATTAATAACATGGATGTTTTTCAATGGCCTTTAGGAGTAGCAACATACAGGAATTTTCCTGTGGTGGAGGCGAATTGGTCAATGCTGCATATGAAAGGCCATACTTGTGTAATATCGTAGGAACCATTTATGAAAATTCATCCAGACAAGCACTAATGAACATTTTGAAACAAGATGGGAATGATAAGCTTTGTTGGGTTTCAGCAACAGAACAGTGGCAGCCTCAAGAAACAAATGAAAGCCTTAAGAATTATCAAGATGCTCTGCTTCAGAGTGATCTCACATTGCGCCCAGCAGGAGGAAACACGGAGTGTTACAGAATATATAAGTCTTGCTCCTATGGCTTCGTTCCCGTGGTAGAAGACATAATGACAGCTGGCAGCTGTGGAAATTCATCTGTTTACCATAATGCTCCTCTGCAGTTACTCAAGTCCATGAATGCTCCCTTTATCTTTATTAAGAACTGGAAGGAACTTCCTATTTTAGAAAAAGAGAAAACTATAATTTTACAAGAAAAGATTCAAAGAAGAAAAAGGTTACTTCACTGGTATCAATACTTCAAAGCAGAGCTAAAAGTGAGATTTATTAATATTGTGGAAAGTTCATTTTTAAAGAATAATAAAGGTTAGCTAATTCAAAAATTAATTAAAAAATTTAAAAGTGGATATATGTTTATGTATAACTGATTCACCTTGCTATACAGCAGAAACTAACACAATGTTGTAATTCAACTATACTTCAATAAAAATTAAAAAAAAAAAAACAAGTATTGTATAACCTTAGCTCTCTCTGTCTTGACTTCTTTACTCAACTCCCACTACCATTAAGTTCCCCTCCATGCACTACAGCCACATGAGGTTGACATTAAGTTTGACATAATTTTCTAAGTTTTGAAGCAGTAGAAGAAACTACAAATGACAGGACCAATCATTTTATCATTAAAAATTCAAAATTTGTGCTAAAAATTTTTTTTAAATGGAAAGAAACACAAGGGACAAAATATTTATAGTAATTAAATAAGCAAAGGGTTAATACCTACGTTAAAATGCACTTGTGAAAATTTCATAAGAACTCTATTAAGGCTCCCTGGACACAAATGAATATATGGCATAATCAAAGAGTTTGCATCCAAAAATAGAAATTATAATTAGTAGACACAATATGGGGGAATGTTCAATCCACCTAATAATCAAAGAAATAATCATTGAAATAACAACAAGGCACCACTTTATACCAATGTGATTTCAAATTAGAATACCCAGATGAGGTAGTGCACTTGTACCTGCATAGACTAAAAAGGTATGATAACGATTTTTGAAAGAAGAATGAACATAGTAAAGAACTATTAAAATGTTAATGTCCTTTGATTCAGAAATATTATTTCCATTGACTTATTCTAAGAAAATAATGCAAAAGTTTTTCCTAAACTTACATAAAGATTGGCAATATTACAATACTAAAACAAAAAAAACAAAACAAACCTGGGCTGTCTGCCTTATAAGTTTGGAAATGGTGAATAAACAATGTTCCACCTAATTAATAGAACAAAAGAATCCTTAAAACAAATGAGAACAGATTGATTCTGGGGTAGCAGGAATGTGAGTGAATTTTTCTCTTTTATTTAAAGTTCCATTGATGTTGCTATAATAATGTTTGTATAGTTAATTTCTTTCTTAATCAGTGTGCTACTATGGTACCCATGATAAAGAACATTCCTCTCTTCTTTCCTCTCCTTTTGCCCTTCTCTGTAGCGTTGGCAATTCAAAACAATCATTAAGTAATCCTCAGTTTACATTATAAATGCTCCATAGAAAGACACCTCAAAACATGCGATCTATTAATTTGTCCTTGGATTTCAACTTTCCAGACCAGCCAATTCGGAGTTTCCTACGCCCAGCGAGACTCTTCATTTCTTTATTATCTGTCAATTTATTTCATTTTGCTTCAGGAAATTATCACCCTGAAGTAGTCTGTCTGTATTATTTTACTTCTGAATATAACTAGAAAGCCATCTGTGAAAAGTAGAGATATTTTCCTGAATCATTAAAACTTTACTTTGACAATCAATAAGCACTTTTTAGAGTGACACTGACATTCTGAACTAAGAACTAAGCCCAAAGAACATGACACAGAGTAAGAAGTTTTTCAAATGGGCCCAGTAATATATAAAGCTGCTTTAAAAGGCATTCATTTCAAATCAAAGCAGATCAAAAGTACTAAACAATGGTTTGTTTTGTAAATCATGGTCTACAAGTAGCTTAGAATTTCTCAAGGAAATTGTGCCATTTAAAACGGAATCATCTTTATCCTAACGGGATGTGTTCAACCAATCAAGAGAGGTAATGTCCTTGGGAGACTCAGCAGAGTTAAACAAAAATATCATTACAAGTCTCTTTATACATTTAATATTGAAAAGGAGTAGTAGAGCTGAGACTTTTATATGAGAACACAAAACATTTTGAATTAGATTTTAAAGTGGTCTAAATAATTCAAAATTATAGTTCTCTTACTTGAATACATTTTTTTAATTCATGCAAGATGTTACAATTTTAATATGTATTTAGAGCCCCAAATGTTATAGTTTCATATCATTTCATGTAATACATGAAAGTTACCACTAATTTTATCACATTACTGATTTTTTTTCATCAAGGAAATGGCCTCTTGGTTATTAAGAGGCCACGTCCATTTCACAGGAATCATGTTTCCACGAGGGAACTTCCACTATAGCAGTGGTTCTCAATCCTTGCTATATATTAGAATTAGCTGGGGCTCTTTAAAAAAATATAGGTTTCACCAAAAGCCTATTCATTCTGAAGGGGTGGAGTGGAGAACTTGCATCAGACTTTATAAAAGCTTCCTCTGAGATCCTAATGTTCATCCAGGGTTGAAATCACTACAATAAACTCATACTTCTATTCTCTCTCCCCACCCCTCACTTACTCATCCCCAAGTGAAAAATTTACCTGCCTTGTGAGTGTTTGGAGTATAACATACATTGGTTCTTGTTCCTCCACTGGGTAGCATTAATGCTTTAAAAAGCAGTACACCATTTCTTACACAGTTAAACAAATACCATATGATCCAACAGTCACACTGTTGGGAATTTACTCAAGAGAAATGAAAACATAAGTCCACACAAACACCTGTAGACAAATGTTTACAGCAGCTTTATTCATAATAACCAAAAACTTGAAACAACCCAAATGCCCAGCAACTGGCAAACAGATAAACAGTGATACATCCATGCAATGGAATACAACTCAGTGATACTGATAGATGCAACAACATGGAGGCTACGTGCTGTACAATTCCATTTACATAACATTCTAGGGGCAAAACTGTCAGGGCAGAAATCTGATCAGGATTGCCAGGGTCTGGAGGTAAGAGCAGAAAGGAGGGGAGACTGACTGCAAAGGCATAGAGGGAACCTTCTGGGGTGATAGAAAGGCTATACATCTTGATTGTGATGGTGGTTACGTGATTCTATACATATGTCAAAACTCATCCAACTACACATTGGAAATGATAAATTTTACTGTATTTAAATTATATTTCAATTTTTTAAGTACCCAGTTATGTATTTCTTCTCTGTCTGCTCACACAACTGGGGATCACAGAGGGTAAGGCAGAAATTCTGAGTATGCTAGTCACTCTAAACACTCAAACTCTCCCTCAGGCAGGTTAACCCAAGGTCTAGAACCTGGGGAGAGGAAGTCCAAAGGTGAATTCAACCACATTTTCCAATCCACTTTACAACAAGGCTGATATGTCCATCACCTGAATGACCCCTGAATCTACTTCTCAAATAGTTCTAAATTCAGGGGATAAGAGAGGAAGGTAGAAATAATCATCACTCCAACTCCCCTCTCCCCAATATATGGTCATAATGATCAGGAAATCTTGTGAGATCAATACTACACTAAATTAGGGCAATCAAAATAACACATGGAAAGATGAAGGCAGACAGAAGGTCTTAACCTCAGTACTTTTATGAGTATTGACTGTTGTAGGCTGCAACACATTATGCTTTGGCTGACGTTTACAGACACAAAGCCAGTTTCCATTAGCATTAATAAGAAAATTTTTCTGACAGACTTAGATCTAAGCAGGTGTGACTGAATCAAACATTAATTTGCTGGAAAAAAAGTATTTTCATACCATGCAAGACATACAAAACTTCATTATACAGGGTTATTATGCATTGGTGGAATAATTTTTACTCCCTATAAGATATTTATTAGAAAGGACAGTAGACCAGGGGTTGATGTTACATAACACAGTTAAGTGCACATAGATCACAGAGGACTGGCCTTTTAATTAAAGCATCTGGGTATTAACAGGCAGCAAGAGTTCAGCAGACCCAGGTTCTATTCCTATTCTATTCTATTCTTGTTCAAAACTGTTTTGAACTTCAGCAGTTCAAGGGCGAAGGAAAGAATTGAGCGTAAATCTCCTGAAATCATTTGGCTTGTCCATCATAATTTGTTAATTACATAACATATTTTAGAGACTGAAATTCTGGCTTCAAATACAAAAGAGTGAAAAGTGTTTCAATAGATAAACAAAAAGAATTGGAATGCAATGCATGAGCCTTGATGGTTCTCAAAAAACAACCAATAAAACAATAAAAGACATTTTGGAGAAGATGAGGGATATCTGAATATGAACTGAGTATCAGATGATGTTAGGAAATTTGTTCATTTTTTTGGTGTGATAATGATATTGTAATTATGTAAGAGATTATCCTTATTTTTATATGATATATGCTAAAATATTAGGGGCAAAGTGTCCTGATTTCCATAATTTGACTTCAGATGGTACAGAAAATTATATACCATATATTTTTTCATATACATATACACATTCATAAACACAAAAATATTTAAATATATGTATACTTGTGCATATAAATACACATATAAATATGGATAGACATGGCAAATACAGTTAAATAATATTGTTGAATGTGGGTATATGAGAGTTTATTGTATATTCTTTCAACTTTTCTTTAAATCAAATTTTTCATGATAAATTTAGAGAAGAATGTAAGCATTCTATAGAGGACATGTCATCTTCTTGGCTTTAGGAAGAGAAACAACTCAATGAAATTGTAAATCAAAGGTTAAATATAATTTAAACACAACAATGTTATTATACTTATAGTTCAGTGTATACTGAACTATACACTTAAAAATGGTTAAGATGGTAAAGCTTCTGTGCATTTTACCGCAATTTTTTTCTTTTTAGGAGAAAGGGGAAGGACCTAGAGAAAAAGCTAAATCAATATAAAAGGAAAATAGGAAATCTTCAAAGCCAGGCTAGAACACCAAAAAGTAAGAAAGGACAAATATTCCAACCTGTCTATAAACATTATACCAGAAAATGAGAAGATGATACTAAGAGAGGATACCTGGGGTGCAAAGAAACCTTACAGAGGAGGGGCCAAGGTATGGGAGAGAAGCTTGGAGTGAATTGTGTCCCCACCAAAATTCATATATTGGAGTCCTAACCGCCAGTACCTCAGAATGTGACCTTATTTGGAGGTAGGGTCCTTGCAGGTGTAATTTGTTAAATTAAGATGTGGTCACACTGGAGTAGAGTGGACACTTTATTCAATGTGACCACTGTCATATCTGGACACAAGACACAAACACACTTAGGGAGATGATGTGAAGAGACACAAGGAGAAGACGGCCATCTGCAAGCCAAACAGAGAGACCTGGAGCGGATCCTTCCTTCACAGACCTCAAAAGGAACCAGCCTTGCCGAAACGTTGATCTCAGACTCTGGCCTCCAGAATTGAGACAATACATTTCTGTTGTTTTAAGTCACCCAGTTTGCAATATGTACTTTTGTTACAGCAGCCATAACAAATCAGTACACCCCTCAAAGGAAGCCCAGGTCAGAAAACTGCTCAGAAGCACCCCACTAAAGCTGTTAAAAGTCAATCAGGAATTGGGGAACCATCCTGAAAACTAGCAATGCTACACGAGGTCATTACAGACTATGTGGACAGATTGGAGAGGGAAGACTGAAGCTGTCAGGGCAGAGATCTTAAAACCTTATTAAGTAAGTTTGGCAAGATTAAACAGCTATTTTAAGAAGAGACGCATAGCACAAGGAACTCTACTCAATACTCTGTAATGACCTATATGGGAATAGAATCTAAAAAAGAGTGGATATATGTATATGCATAACTGATTCACTTTGCTGTACACCTGAAACTAACACAACATTGTAAATCAACTATACTTCAATAAAAATTAATTTTAAAAAAACAGACACAGGTATTACTTATGTCCTGAGGAAACAAGCTCGGGAATTTTAGAAAGTAAGGACTTTAAGATGCAAAAAGAGAGAGAGATGGTAAGGGCAAGCCAAGCAAGACAATAATATATTGAGCCCAGGCCTAACCACGTGCTAGTCTGATGGGAGAATATCTCCTAGGTAGAATTACACATTTTAGGAAGTTGAAGGCAGACAAGATGCATGTCAACAATTAATGCTTTAGGCAAAGCCAGAACTCCTTGATTTCATCTCTCTCATTAGGAGGAAAAGTCACAGTAGAAATATCTAATAGAGTATGTTAGGAAAAGAGATGTCTGGTGTAGGAGAAAAAAAAAAAAGTAAAGAAATAAAGAAAAGAAGAAGTAAAAAGACACTCAGATCCTTCAGTATTAGCCCTGTTTATGAAGAGAAGGTATGGGACAAATTAAGAAGTTAGGTTTTGGTTTTGTTTTGTCTTTTAAACTTAGCTGAGCCTTCCTGGAAGGATTAGAGGAACCATGGAGGAAAATGGACCAGTAAGCCATATCCCATTATTTCAGGCAAAGGTGTAGTGAGGGAAGTGGTTTTGTTCCTCTGAAGTATCAGAAGTTAGTCAAGTCCAGGAAAAAAAAAGTCAAAAAACAGGAAAGGCAAGGTCCAAGATAGAACCCACTGTAAAAGTTTGGATTTTCACCAGGCCCCTAGGAATACATCAGAAACAGTAACAACAGTTTCAAGTCAGGGATCGGCTGAAGGAGGCAAAACTCATATGCTTTAGGCTAGAAGTCAGCAAACTTTTCCTGTAAAGGGCCAGCTTTAATAAGTATTTTAGTCTTTGTAAGCCATACCGTCTCAGTTGCCACTATTCAACTGTGCCTTGGGATGTGAAAGATGCCATATGCAGTGCAGAAATGAATGCGCATGGCTGTATTGCAATAAAACTTGATATATGGACATCATGACTGGTTTTCATCTAATTTTCATGTCACAAAATATGATTTTTTCAATCATTTAAATTGTAAAAACCATTACATTTATCAGTGAATGTAATAAATTAGTATTATGTTTCATATAAATGTAAATGTAAACCTATATTTCACCATTTTAAAAAAAGGCAGTGGATTGGATTCTGCCCCCAGGCTATAGTTTGCAGACCCCCTAGTCTAGGCAATTCCAAAACAAAAGCCCATGGTAACAGCCACTGTAGTAAAGGACTAGAAATGCCTCTCACTTGAAAAAGTAGAGGCAATGCCCTACAGAGCTCACATTCAGTTCTACTCTGGTGTGGCAGAAACGCAAGCCTCAAAAGGCAGATGGGAGTATGGAGGTTTTGAATATGCGGAAGAGGAAAGAAGGGCATCTCAAATAACTGTCTGGACATGCCACTTTGGTAAATTTCTAAGTTTTACAAAAGCCATTCTCTGAGACAGGAGGCATTATGCATAGAGGAATTTTCCCCCAAGATACAGTAATCACAGGGCCTGGTGCCATAGTTAATCCATAATTAATCTCTTGAGGAAGATTCTCCTCAGTTTCTATTCATTCGCCATGGTCTCCAAGCAACTGGCACAGACTGACTGATATCCTGATGAGGCTGAGACTCGGATGACTTTCTCTTTGCACATGTGTCTTTCCACTGTCTCTCTCCTTCCTTCAAATACCCCTGAAAGTCTGGTCAGGAACACACCAAGTTAACGGTTTTGGGAGGATCCTCTTCCTTGTGATAACTACTCAAGAGGCAAGGGATGTGACTATGTTTTAAATTTTTTGCTCAATAATTGTATTTATATGTGACCTATTCAGATTTTAGACTCCTTAAAAAGTGGGGCTTTTGAAAGACTGTATGTTGAATTAATTCAGTCTCAGTATTCCTGAGAAGGTGTATCAGTCAGAGTGAACTAGGTTATTATGCAGTAACAAACAATTCCAAAACATAGTTTTGACAACAACAGTTTGTTTTTCCATCCACACTACATATCTATTACAAGTCAACAAGGGGATTCTGCTTATTACAGTAAATCAGGGACCCCGTCCATTGGATGTTCCATCTCAAGCCAATACTTCCACAAGTGCTGGAGCAGAAGGACTAAGCAAAGTACACACTGGCTCATACATTTTCCAACAGGAAGTAACACATTATTTCAACTCACATTCCATTGGTCAATGTGAGTCATATATTAGGCATAATTTCAAAGGCAGCAGCAAAGTGAAATCCTATCATGTGCCATGAAAGAGCAAAGCAGGAAATATTTAGCTCACAGTGCTGATAATTCTCACAGAAAATGATATCCATTCCAACAGAAGAAGCCAGAGCTGCCAATGGTAAAGAACTTGTTTCTATCCAGGGTTTGAGTGAGACCCTTCTGAGATTTAGCAGAATGACAAGTTAGTAAGAGCTCTAATTTCTTTGCACTTAAATTTATATAAAGGAAAGATAATTTAGTTCTTGGACTTTCAATTTGAGGGACGTTTTTATATTTCTGATATGATGTTACTTGAAGAATTTTATGTTGTCATCTGGGCTCACTGCCTGATTTCTGATATACTCTATCAACTAACACCTGAGCATAAACTGAAATGAGAAATAAAGGGGGGCAGAGTCAAGATGGCATACTAGGAGGACATGGAATTCGAGTCTCCTCACAACTAGGGCACCTACCAGGCACCAGTGGGGGACCACAAACACCTAAGGGGACGGGAGGAACCCCCAGTGACCGGGTAGGACGTGGGGCGTGCAGGGAATGAAGGGGGAGGAGAAGTGGAGGCAGGACAGGACTGGCCCACTGAGGGGCAGCTAGGGGAGGGGAAGGGATCCCACACCCAAAGGGGGAAATTGGGGAACCACTGGGAGGGCAGAGGATCAAAACGAAGCATGGCCAGGTTTCCCCTGCTCACTTGGGCCCCCAGGAACCTGCTGAGATCTCGGGCCTGATCCTCTGCCCACCTAGGCCCCCTCCAGCCCCACAGGTCCTGAGGGAGGGGGAGGGAGGGGGAGCAAAAGTAAAGGCTGGACCTCCAGGACGGCACCCCTGAGGGGGGACTGCGGGAGGGAAGGAGTTCCTACACCCAGGGGGACCCACCCATGGTTAGGGGTGCTGTGGCAACGGGGGGGACCCTGGGGGAGATGGTGGGGGAGGGGCATGAAGGAATGGAAGGGAATGGGGCCAGCGCTTTCCCTGTCCACTTAGGCACCAGGGAGCCTGTTGAGCTCCTGGGCCTAATCCTCTGCCCTCAGAGCCTCCCTCCTGCTGCGCAGAACCCGAGCCCCGCCCCTACACCCCCACCCAGGGCCCCACCTCTACACTCGGAGACCCCGTCCAACGAGCTGGGCCTAAACCCCACCCACACACCCTCACCCAGGGCCTTACCTCCAAACTCCGGAACTCCACACTCCAGAGGCCCTCCTTTCCACGTGCTGCCTCTCCCCTTCCCCACAGGCCCTAAGCAGAGGCCCTGCCCCACGCTTGAACATCAGCCCGCCTAGGCCCCGCCCCACACTCAAACGTCACCCCACACACACCTAGGTCCTGCCTTTGTCTAAGTTCCACCCCGCCTAAACTCTGCCCCTATAGCCGAAGCTTTTTTTTTTTTTTCCTCTTTTACACTGGGGTTCTGTTTTACCTTGTTGATTCATGGTTGTTGATTCTTTTATATTTTTATTTTTCCTAATAAATCTTTTATTTTTCTAATTTTATTTTATTCTTTATACTTTGCTACTGTTCTCTCCTTTTGCTTTATTCCCTCCCCCCCCCCCTTTTTTTTTCTTTTTCCTGTTGTGGTTTTATTTTACCTTGTTGGAGTTGTTTCAATTATAGTTTGATTTTTCCTAATATATTTTTTATCTTTCTAATTTTATTTTGTTTTTTATTCTTTGATACTGTACTGCTCCTTTTTTTTCTTTCTTTCTTCCTTTTCTGTTTTGTTTTGTTTTTTTTAATCATGCCACAAAGCTTGCAGGATCTTGGTTCCCAGGCTGGAGGTCAGGCCCAAGCTCCTGTGGTGGGAGATCCGAGTCCAAACCACTGGACTAACAGAGAACCTCAGACCCCAGGGAATATCAATCGGAGTGAGGCCTCCCAGAGGTCCTCATCTCAGCACCAAGACCCAGCTCTATCCAACTGCCTGCAAACTCCAGTGCTGGATGTCTCAGGCCAAACAACCAGTAAGAAAGGAATACAGCACCACCCATAAAAAAAAAAAAAATGAAAACAAAAATATATGTTACAGACGAAGGAGTAAGGTAACAACCTACAAGACCAAATAAATGAAGATGAAATACGCAACCTACCTGACAAAGAATTCAGAGTAATGATAGTAAACATGATCCAAAATCTCAGAAACAGAATGGAGAAAATACAAGAAACATTTAACAAGGACCTAGAAGAACTAAAGAACAAACAAACAGTGATGAACAACACAATTACTGAAATTAAAAATACTCTAGAAGGAATCAGTAACAGAATAACTGAGGAAGAAGAATAGATAAGTGAGCTGAAAGATAAAATGGTAGAAATAACTGCCAGGGAGCAGAATAAAGGAAAAAGAATGAAAAGAATTCAGGAGGCTCTCGGAGACCTCTGGGACAACATTAAATGCACAAACATTCGAATTATAGAGGTCCCAGAAGAAGAAGAGAAAAAGAAAGGGTCTGAGAAAATATTTGAAGAGATTATAGTCAAAAACTTCCCTAACATGGGAAGGGAAATAGGCAATCAACTCCAGGAAGCACAGAGAGTACCATCCAGGATAAACCCAAAGAGAAACACGCTGAGACACATATTAATCAAACTATCAAAAATTAAATACAAAGAAAAAATATTAAAAGCAGCAAGGGAAAAGCAACAAATAACATACAAGGGAATCCCCATAAGGTTAACAGCTGATTTTTCAGCAGAAACTCTGCAAGCCAGAAGGGAGTGGCAGGACATATTTAAAGTGATGAAAGGGAAAAACCTACAACCAAGATTACTCTACTCAGCAAGGATCTCATTCAGATTTGATGGAGAAATTAAAACCTTTACAGATAAGAAAAAGTTGAGAGAATTCAGCACTACCAAACCAGCTCTACAGCAAATGCTAAAGGAGTTCCTCTAGGCAGGAAAAACAAGAGAAGGAAAAGACCTACAAAAAAAAACCCAAAACAGCTAAGAAGATAGTAATAGGAACATACATATCAATAATTACCTTAAATGTAAATGGATTAAATACTTCAGCCAAAAGACACAGACTGGCTGAATGGATACAAAAACAAGACCCGCACATATGCTGTCTAAAAGAGACCCACTTCAGACCTAGGGACACATACAGACTGAAAGTGAGGGGACAGAAAAAGATATTCCATGCAAATGGAAATCAAAAGAAAGCTGGAGTAGCAATTCTCATATCAGACAAAATAGACTTTATTACAAGAGACAAAGAAGAGAGAGAAAGAGACAAGAGACAAAGAAGGACACTACATAACAATCAAGGGATCGATCCAAGAAGATATAGCAATTGTAGATCTCTATGCACCCAACCTAGGAGCACCTCAATACATAAGGCAAATGCTAACAGCCATAAAAGGGAAAATCGACAGTAACACAATAATAGTAAGGGACTTTAACACCCTACTTTCACTAAAGGACAGATCATCAAAAATGAAAATAAATATGGAAACACAAGCTTTAAAGGACACATTAAACAACATGGACTTGATATTTGTAGGACATTCCATCCAAAAACAACAGAATACACTTTCTTCTCAAGTGCTCATGGAACATTCTCCAGGATAGACCATATCTTGGGTCACAAATCAAGCTTGGTAAATTTAAGAAAATTGAAATCATGTCAGCTATCTTTTCCGACCACAATGCTATGAGACTAGATATCAATTACAGGAAAAAAACTGTAAAAAAATACAAATACATGGAAGCTAAACAATATACTACTCAATAACCAAGAAATCACTGAAGAAATCAAAGAGGAAATCAAAAAATACCTAGAAACAAATGACAATGAAAACACGATGACCCAAAACCTATGGGATGCAGCAAAAGCAGTTCTAAGAGGGAAGTTTAGAGCAATACAATCCTACCTCAAGAAACAAGATAAATCTCAAATAAACAACCTAAACTTATACCTAAAGCAATTAGAGAAAGAAGAACAAAGAAAACCCAAAGTTAGCAGAGGGAAAGAAATCATAAAGATCAGATCAGAAATAAATGAAAAACAAATGAAGGAAACAATAGCAAAGATCAATAAAACTCAAAGCTGGTTCTTTGAGAACATACACAAAATTGGTAAACCATTAGCCAGACTCATCAAGAAAAGAAGAGAGAAGACTCAAATCAACAGAATTAGAAATGAAAAAGTAGAAGTAACAAATGACACTGAAGAAATACAAAGGATCATGAGAGATTACTACAAGGAACTATATGCCAATAGAATGGACCACCTGGAAGAAATAGACAAATTCTTAGAAAAACACAACCTTCTGAGACTGAACCAGGAAGAAACAGAAAATATAAACAGACCAATCACAAACACTGAAATTGAAACTGTGATTAAAAATCTTCCAACAAACAAAAGTCCAGGACCAGATGGCTTCACAGGCGATTTCTATCAAACATTTACAGAAGAGCTAACACCTATCCTTCTCAAACTCTTCCAAAATATAGCAGAGGGAGGACCTCTGGCTTCCCACGACCAGATGGCTTCACAGGCGAATTCTATCAAACATTTACAGAAGAGCTAACACCTATCCTTCTCAAACTCTTCCAAAATATAGCAGAGGGAGGAACACTCCCAAATTCATTCTACGAGGCCACCATCACCCTGATACCAAAACCAGACAAAGATGTCACCAAAAAACTACAGGCCAATATCTCTGATGAACATAGATGCAAAAATCCTCAACAAAATACTAGCAAACAGAATCCAACAGCACATTAAAAGGATCATACACCATGATCAAGTGGGATTTATTCCAGGAATGCAAGGATTCTTCAATATATGCAAATCAATCAATGTGAAAAACCATATTAACAAATTGAAGGATAAAAACCATATGATAATCTCAACAGATACAGAAAAAGCTTTTGACAAAATCCAACACCCATTTATAATAAAAACTCTCCAGAAAGTAGGCATAGAGGGAACCTACCTCAACATAATAAAGGCCATATCTGACAAACCCACAGCCAACATCATTGTCAATGGTGAAAAACTGAACCATTTCCTCTGAGATCAGGAACAGGACAGGGCTGCACACTCTCACCCCTATTATTCAACATAGTTTTGGAAGTTTTAGCCATGGCAATCAGAGAAGAAAAAGAAATAAAAGGAATCCAAATTGGAAAGGAAGAAATAAAGCTGTCACTGTCTGCAGATGCCATGATACTATGCATGGAAAATCCTAAGGATGCTACCAGAGGACTGCTAGAGCTAATCAATGAATCTGGTAGAGTAGCAGGATACAAAATTAATGCATGGAGATCTCTTGCATTCCTATACACTAATGATGAAAAATCTGAAACAGAAATTAAGGAAACACTCCCATTTACCACTGCAACAAAAAAAATAAAATACCTAGGAATAAACCTGCCTAAGGAGACAAAAGACCTGTATGCAGAAAAGTATAAGACGCTGATGAAAGAAATTAAAGATGATACAAACAGATGGAGAGATATACTACATTCTTGGATTGGAAGAATCAACATTGTGAAAATGACTATACTACCCAAAGCAATCTACAGATTCAATGCAATCCCTATCAACCTACCAATGGCATTTTTCACAGAACTAGAACAAAAAATTTCACAATTTGTATGGAAACACAAAAGACCCCGAGTAGCCAAAGCAATCTTGAGAAAGAAAAACGGAGCTGGAGGAATCAGGCTCCCTGACTTCAGACTATACTACAAAGCTACAGTAATCAAGCCAGTATGGTACTGGCACAAAAACAGAAATATTGATCAATGGAACAGGATAGAAAGCCCAGAGATAAACCCACACACATATGGTTACCTTATCTTTGATAAAGGAGGCAAGAATACACAATGGAGAAAAGACAGTCTCTTCAGTAAGTGGTGATGGGAAAACTGGACAGCTACATGTAAAAGAATGAAATTAGAACACTTCCTAATGCCATACACAAAAATAAACTCCAAATGGGTTAAAGACCTAAATGTAAGGGCAGACACTATAAAACTCTTAGAGGAAAACATAGGCAGAACATTCTATGACATAAATCACAGCAAGATCCTTTTTGACCCACCTCCTAGAAAAACGGAAATAAAAACAAAAATAAACAAATGGGACCTAATGAAACTTAAAAGCTTTTGCACAGCAAAAGAAACCACAAACAAAACGAAAAGACAATCCTCAGAATGGGAGAAAATATTTGCAAATGAAGCAACTGACAATGGATTAACCTCCAAAATATACAAGCAGCTCATGCAGCTCAATACCAAAAAAACAAACAACCCAATCTAAAAATGGGCAGAAGACCTAAATAGACATTTCTCCAAAGAAGATATACAGATTGCCAGCAAACACATGAAAGGATGCTCAACATCGCTAATCATTAGAGAAATGCAAATCAAAACTACAATGAGGTATCACCTCACACTGGTCAGAATGGCCATCATCAAAAAATCTACAAACAATAAATGCTGGAGAGGGTGTGGAGAAAAGGGAACCCTCTTGCAGTGTCGGTGGGAATGTAAATTGATACAGCTACTATGGAGAACAGTATGGAGATTCTTTTAAAAACTAAAAATAGAACTACCATATGACCCAGGAAACCCACTACTACACCTTGAGAAAACCATAATTCAAAAAGAGTCATGTACCACAATGTTCCTTGCAGCTCTATTTACGATAGCCAGGACATGGAAGAAACCTAAGTGTCCATCGACAGATGAATGGATAAAGAAGATGTGGCACATATATACAATGGAATATTACTCAGCCATAAAAAGAAACGAAATTGAGTTATTTGTAGTGAGGTGGATAGACCTAGAGTCTGTCATACAGAGTGAAGAAAGTCAGAAAGAGAAAAACAAATACTGTATGCTAACACATATATATGGAAAAAAAAACGGTTCTGATGAACCTAGTGGCAGGACAAGAATAAAGGCGCAGACGTAGAGAATGGACCTGAGGACACAGTGAGGGGAGGGGAAGCTGGGACAAAGTGAGAGAGTAGCATTGACATATATACACTAGCAAATGTAAAATAGCTAGTGGGAAGCAGCTGCATGGCACAGGGAGGTCAGCTTGGTGCTTTGCAACCACTTGGAGGGGTGGGATAAGGAGGGTGGGAGGGAGACCCAAGAGGGAGGGGATATGGGGATATACGTATGCATATAGCTGATTCACTTTGTTATACAGCAGAAACTAACACTACACTGTAAAGCAATTATACTCCAATAAAGATTAAAAAAAAAAAAAAAGAAATGGAGCAATAAAGAAATCTTAAAAAAAGAAAAAGAAAGAAAGAAAGAAAGAAAGAAAGAAAGAAAGAAAGAAAGAAAGAAATAGAATGGGGACTTATTTTCAGCCAAGAGTGCAGATAATTTAATTCATGTTCCTCTTCTGTCCCATTTCAGAGCCTTCTGGTAGCAAAAGATACACCCCCTACCTGTTGTCACAGGAGGATACTCAGAGGAGCTGTGGTTGGTATTAGGAGTGTGGTTTCAAGAAATAAGGAGGAGAGGGGCATGTTGGGAGTTTCGGATTAACCAAGATGGCGGAGTAGAAGGATGTGCTCTCACTTCCTCTTGCGAGAGCACCAGAATCACAACTGGCTGCTGGATAATCATTGACAGGAAGACCCTGGACTTCACCAAGGAGGATACCCCACGTCCAAGGACAGAGGAGAAGCCACAGTGAGATGGTAGGAGAGGCGCAATCAGAGTAAAATCAAATCCCATAACTGCTGGGTGGGTGACTCACAGACTGGTGAACACTTATACCACAGAAGTCCACCCACTGGAGTGAAGGTTCTGAGCCCCACGTCAGGCTTCCCAACCTGGGGGTCCGGCAACGGGAGGAGGAATTCCTAGAGAATCAGACTTTAAAGCCTAGTGGGAATTGATTGCAGGACTTTGACAGGACTGGGGGAAACAGAGACCCCACTCTTGGAGGGCACACACAAAGTAATGTGTGCATCAGGACCCAGGGGAAGGAGCAGTGACCCTGGGGGAGACTGAACCAGACCTACCTGCTGGTGTTGGGAGGTCTCCTGCAGAGGCGAGTGGTGGCTCTGTTTCACCGTGGGGATAAGGACACTGGCAGCAGAGGTTCTGGGAAGTTCTCCTTGGCGTGAGCCCTCCCAGAGTCTGCCATTAACCCCACCAAGGAGCACGGGTAGGCTCCAGTGTTGGGTTGCCTCAGGCAAAACAACCAACAGGGAGGGAACCCAGCCCCACCCATCAACAGTCAAGTGGATTAAGGTTTTACTGAGCTCTGACCGCCACAGCAACAGGGAGGGAACCCAGCCCCACCCATCAACAGTCAAGTGGATTAAGGTTTTACTGAGCTCTGACCGCCACAGCAACAGTCAGCTCTACCCACCACCAGAGCCTCCCATCAAGCCTCTTAGATAGCCTCAACCACCAGAGGGCAGACAACAGAAGCAAGAAAAACTATAATCCTGCAGCCTGTGGACCAAAAACCACAGTTACAGAAAGATAGAGAAGATGAAAAGGCAGAGGGCTATGTACCAGATGAAGGAACAAGAAAAAACCCCAGAAAAACAACTAAATGAAGTGGAGATAGGCAACCTTCCAGAAAAAGAATTCAGAATAATGATAGTGAAGATGATCCAGGACCTCGGAATAAGAATGGAGGCAAAGATTGAGAAGATGCAAGAAATGATTAACAAAGACCTAGAAGAATTAAAGAACAAACAAACAGAGATGACCAATACAATAACTGAAATGAAAACTACACTAGAAGGAATCAATAGCAGAATAACTGAGGCAGAAGAACGGATAAGTGACCTGGAAGACAGAAAGGTGGAATTCACTGCTGCGGAACAGAATAAAGAAAAAAGAATGAAAAGAAATGAAGACAGCCTAAGAGACCTCTGGGACAACATTAAACGCAACAACATTCGCATTATAGGGGTCCCAGAAGGAGAAGAGAGAGAGAAAGGACCAGAGAAAATATTTGAAGAGATTATAGTCGAAAACTTCCCTAACGTGGGAAAGGAAATAGCCACCCAAGTCCAGGAAGCGCAGAGAGTCCCATACAGAATAAACCCAAGGAGAAACACGCCGAGACACATAGTAATCAAAGTGGCAAAAATTAAAGACAAAGAAAAATTATTGAAAGCAGCAAGGGAAAAACGACAAATAACATACAAGGGAACTCCCATAAGGTTAACAGCTGATTTCTCAGCAGAAACTCTGCAAGCCAGAAGGGAGTGGCATGATATACTGAAAGTGATGAAAGGGAAGAACCTACAACCAAGATTACTCTACCCGGCAAGGATCTCATTTAGATTTGATGGAGAAATCAAAAGCTTTACAGACAAGCAAAAGCTAACAGAATACAGCACCACCAAACCAGCTCTACAACAAATGCTAAAGGAACTTCTCTAAGTGGGAAACACAAGAGAAGAAAAGGACCTACAAAAACAAACCCAAAACAATTAAGAAAATGGTCATAGGAACATACATATCGATAATTACCTTAAACGTGAATGGATTAAATGCCCCAACCAAAAGACATAGACTGGCTGAATGGATACAAAAACAAGACCCATATATATGCTGTCTACAAGAGACCCACTTTAGACCTAGGGACACATACAGACTGAAAGTGAGGGGATGGAAAAAGATATTCCATGCAAATGGAAATCAAAAGAAAGCTGGAGTAGCTATACTCATATCAGATAAAATAGACTTTAAAATAAAGAATGTTACAAGAGACAAGGAAGGACACTACATAATGATCAAGGGATCAATCCAAGAAGAAGATATAACAATTATAAATATATATGCACCCAACATAGGAGCACCTCAATACATAAGGCAACTGCTAACAGCTATAAAAGAGGAAATCGACAGTAACACAATAATAGTGGGGGACTTTAACACCTCACTTACACCAATGGACAGATCATCCAAAATGAAAATAAATAAGGAAACAGAAGCTTTAAATGACACAATAGACCAGATAGATTTAATTGATATTTATAGGACATTCCATCCAAAAACAGCAGATTACACTTTCTTCTCAAGTGCGCATGGAACATTCTCCAGGATAGATCACATCTTGGGTCACAAATCAAGCCTCAGTAAATTTAAGAAAATTGAAATCCTATCAAGCATCTTTTCTGACCACAACGCTATGAGATTAGAAATGAATTACAGGGAAAAATACGTAAAAAGGACAAACACATGGAGGCTAAACAATACGTTACTAAATAACCAAGAGATCACTGAAGAAATCAAAGAGGAAATAAAAAAATACCTAGAGACAAATGACAATGAAAACACGACGACCCAAAACCTATGGGATGCAGCAAAAGCGGTTCTAAGAGGGAAGTTTATAGCTATACAAGCCTACCTCAAGAAACAAGAAAAATCTCAAGTAAACAATCTAACCTCACACCTAAAGAAACTAGAGAAAGAAGAACAAACAAAACCCAAAGTTAGTAGAAGGAAAGAAATCATAAAGATCAGAGCAGAAATAAATGAAATAGAAACAAAGAAAACAATAGCAAAGATCAATAAAACTAAAAGTTGGTTCTTTGAGAAGATAAACAAAATTGATAAGCCATTAGCCAGACTCATCAAGAAAAAGAGGGAGAGGACTCAAATCAATAAAATCAGAAATGAAAAAGGAGAAGTTACAACAGACACCACAGAAATACAAAGCATCCTAAGAGACTACTACAAGCAACTTTATGCCAATAAAATGGACAACCTGGAAGAAATGGACAGATTCTTAGAAAGGTATAACCTTCCCAGACTGAATCAGGAAGAAACAGAAAATATGAACAGACCAATCACAAGTAATGAAATTGAAACTGTGATTAAAAATCTTCCAACAAACAAAAGTCCAGGACCAAATGGCTTCATAGGTGAATTCTATCAAACATTTAGAGAAGAGCTAACACCCATCCTTCTCCAACTCTTCCAAAAAATTGCAGAGGAAGGAACACTCCCAAACTCATTCTATGAGGCCACCATCACCCTGATACCAAAACCAGACAAAGACACTACAAAAAGAGAAAATTACAGACCAATATCACTGATGAATATAGATGCAAAAATCCTCAACAAAATACTAGCAAACAGAATCCAACAACACATTAAAAGGATCATACACCACGATCAAGTGGGATTTATCCCAGGGATGCAAGGATTCTTCAATATACGCAAATCAATCAATGTGATACACCATATTAACAAATTGAAGAATAAAAACCATATGATCATCTCAATAGATGCAGAAAAAGCTTTTGACAAAATTCAACACCCATTTCTGATAAAAACTCTCCAGAAAGTGGGCATAGAGGGAACCTACCTCAACACAATAAAGGCCATATATGACAAACCCACAGCAAACATCATTCTCAATGGTGAAAAACTGAAAGCATTTCCTCTAAGATCAGGAACGAGACAAGGATGTCCACTCTCACCACTATTATTCAACATAGTTCTGGAAGTCCTAGCCACGGCAATCAGAGAAGAAAAAGAAATAAAAGGAATACAAATTGGAAAAGAAGAAGTAAAACTGTCACTGTTTGCGGATGACATGATCCTATACATAGAGAATCCTAAAACTGCCACCAGAAAACTGCTAGAGCTAATTAATGAATATGGTAAAGTTGCAGGATACAAAATTATGCACAGAAATCTCTTGCATTCCTATACACTAATGATGAAAAATCTGAAAGAGAAATTATGGAAACACTCCCATTTACCATTGCAACAAAAAGAATAAAATACCTAGGAATAAACCTACCTAGGGAGACAAAAGACCTGTATGCAGAAAACTATAAGACACTGATGAAAGAAATTAAAGATGATACCAACAGATGGAGAGATATACCATGTTCTTGGATTGGAAGAATCAACATTGTGAAAATGAGTATACTACCCAAAGCAATCTACAGATTCAATGCAATCCCTATCAAATTACCAATGGCATTTTTTACGGAGCTAGAACAAATCATCTTAAAATTTGTATGGAGACACAAAAGACCCCGAATAGCCAAAGCAGTCTTGAGGGAAAAAAATGGAGCTGGAGGAATCAGACTCCCTGACTTCAGACTATACTACAAAGCTACAGTAATCAAGACAATATGGTACTGGCACAAAAACAGAAACATAGATCAATGGAACAAGGTAGAAAGCCCAGAGATTAACCCACACACCTATGGTCAACTAACCTATGACAAAGGAGGCAAAGATATACAATGGAGAAAAGACAGTCTCTTCAATAAGTGGTGCTGGGAAAACTGGACAGCTACATGTAAAAGAATGAAATTAGAATACTCCCTAACACCATACACAAAAATAAACTCAAAATGGATTAGAGACCTAAATATAAGACTGGACACTATAAAACTCTTAGAGGAAAACATAGGAAGAACACTCTTTGACATAAATCACAGCAAGATCTTTTTTGATCCACCTCCTAGAGTAATGGAAATAAAAACAAAAATAAACAAGTGGGACCTAATGAAACTTCAAAGCTTTTGCACAGCAAAGGAAACCATAAACAAGACGAAAAGACAACCCTCAGAATGGGAGAAAATATTTGCAAATGGATCAACGGACAAAGGATTAATCTCCAAAATATATAAACAGCTCATTCAGCTCAATATCAAAGAAACAAACACCCCAATCCAAAAATGGGCAGAAGACCTAAATAGACATTTCTCCAAAGAAGACATACAGACGGCCACGAAGCACATGAAAAGATGCTCAACATCACTAATTATTAGAGAAATGCAAATCAAAACTACAATGAGGTATCACCTCACTCCTGTTAGAATGGGCATCATCAGAAAATCTACAAACAACAAATGCTGGAGAGGGTGTGGAGAAAAGGGAAACCTCTTGCACTGTTGGTGGGAATGTAAATTGATACAGCCACTATGGGGAACAATATGGAGGTTCCTTAAAAAACTAAAAATAGAATTACCATATGACCCAGCAATCCCACTACTGGGCATATACCCAGAGAAAACTGTAATTCAAAAAGACACATGCACCCGAATGTTCATTGCAGCACTATTTACAATAGCCAGGTCATGGAAGCAACCTAAATGCCCATCAACAGACGAATGGATAAAGAAGTTGTGGTACATATATACAATGGAATATTACTCAGCCATAAAAAGAAACGAAATTGAGTCATTTGTTGAGACGTGGATGGATCTAGAGACTGTCATACAGAGTGAAGTAAGTCAGAAAGAGAAAAACAAATATCGTATATTAATGCATGTATGCGGAACCTAGAAAAATGGTACAGATGAGCCAGTTTGCAGGGCAGAAGTTGAGACACAGATGTAGAGAATGGACATATGGACACCAAGGGGGGAAAACTGCGGTGAGGTGGGGATGGTGGTGTGCTGAATTGGGAGATTGGGATTGACATGTATACACTGATGTGTGTAAAACTGATGCCTAATAAGAACCTGCAGTATAAAAAAACAAACAAAACAACTAATACTAAACTTTCATTGGGTTATTTGTATGGAAATAAGAACCTGCAGTATAAAAAAACAAACAAAACAACTAATACTAAACTTTCATTGGGTTATTTGTATGGAAATATGTTAATATAAATGTTTCAGACATTACATGAAATTTCTAAAAATCTTATATTTGTATTTGTATGGAAATATGTATGGAAATATGTTAATATAAATGTTTCAGACATTACATGAAATTTCTAAAAATCTTATATTTGTATGGAAATATGTATGGAAATATGTTAATATAAATGTTTCAGACATTACATGAAATTTCTAAAAATCTTATATGTTCTGGTATAATGTTATAAGTAAGAATCCTAGTTATTACTTTAAAATGTATATCTCAGAAATAACTAATTTTCTTGTCAACTGCATTATTATGAACTTTCATCAAATCTTTAACCGTGGTCATTTTTAAGTCTTTTGTCATTTATAGACAGTTCTGGGTGTACTCTGATGATTTTGCAAATATGTTCCTATAAAAGGGTTTCATCTTCAAGAAATTCATGGAAAAGACTCTGACAAGTACAGGTTTCTGGTAACTGACTGTACTGCTGAACTGAATGAATAAGCATTTTCAGAACTCTAATGAAAAACTGATGAACTCATAAAAGTGCTAACAAAAGATCAAGATGAAAAAAAAAATTAATTACATGGGACTGAGTGAACTGATGAGGATGAGTATAATTTTTGTGACTTTCTGTCTGAATTAAAAAAAAAAAAAAAAATCCCACAAGGACTCAGAGGCAAAGAATATACAAATCAATTTTCACTGCAAAGTAAAGGAGCTGTTACAGTGGAGGATTACTGGACTGAATGTCAATACTATGACATAGTATGAGTGTGTTTCATGTTTGGTAATTGCAATCATTGTTGCTTTTGTTGTGGTCATCCATGTACAATGCTTGGTGTCAGTCTATTTATCTCTTGTAAAAATAAAATACAGTGTGTGTGTGTGTGTGTGTGTGAAAAAAATAATAATAAGGCGGAGGAAAAAAAAAAAAGAACTTACATTGCTAGCATCAGAAGAAAGGGAAAAAACAAGAAAAAGAAGGAGGAGAAATTGACCATCTCCTCTACCAAGGGAAATCATCACACTGGACATGGAAAACCCTAAGAATTAATAAAGAGCAAAAAGCTGGGGACTATCAGGGAAGGGCATTACTACCTTGGGTGAGCTGTCCTAAAGTCAAGGCTTAGAAAAACAATATCGGGAAACCTGGTTGTTACCACAGACGCAGGCTGCAATCCCCAGTTGAACTTTACCCATAATAAAGCTGTTTTAAAAAAAAATCTCCATCTAAATACTGCATCTACTTCTCGAATGGTTTGAAAGATGGAAGAGGAAAAGATGTGATTAAAACCTGAACAGACACACTTAGAAAACCTTCAAGCAGAACACGTCTTTCAAATATAATCTTAGAACCTGAAAAAAGAAAGCGAATAAAATTGGAATTATTTTAGTGAAAGGAGAGAAAAGGAAGTTAGGAAGCCCATCCACTCAGCATGCCCCTCACCTCCTGCAGAGCCTCTGAGTGCTCTTCGGAGCACAGCTTGAATATCACTGCCTTAAACAATTAGAATCACTGGCCATTTAATGCATATGGTGAACTGGCCATTTTTAAGGACCTATAGGTTGACCAAGGACCTCTGAGCTGCTCTGGTTCTAAACCCTAAGCACGGCAGATCAGATTAATTGTCTCAGGAATCTGGGGAGAACACATACAAGGAAATAAGGCTGTTAAATGTAGGTGACCCTGAAAGGGTGCTAAGAAGGGTCATGAACTTGAAAAGAACCATAAAGCGTAAGTAAAATGAAGAAGCAAAAGCTGTAAGAGGAAAAACCTAATCCAGCAGTTAAGCCAGAAGGAAGCAAGACGTGCAGAAAGTGAGTCCCATTAATAGTGAAGCACTCGAGTAGAAATCTACCAACAGGTGTAGCTGAGGTCCCTTCACTGGGCATTTGGGGATTCCTTCCTCGCCCCGCACGTAGTAAGCACTCAAGAAGTAGATACTTTGAGCATTGAAAACAAAGGTCACGTGAGTCTTGCCCCACCCTGCAGTCCCTGCTCCCCCGGAGCCTTGGTGTTTGCTTTCCCCAGGTTCCCACGCGCGTCCTCCTCGGAGCATGCTCCCCACGGCTCGGCAGCTGGCACGAGAATTTCTTCACACCAAAGCAAGAGCGTGACTGAAGCAGGGACGTACCGCATTTAGGGTACTTTCAAAAAAATGAGGAACAGAGAGCAGAACTTCTGGAAATATAGAACCAGAGCTCGGGACAGAGGCCAAGGTAAATGCTGATTTGAAGGCCATGCCCATAAAAGCTCTACAAAGCAGACACACAGAGAATAGAGCTAAGCATAGTCCTGAGGAAATCCTTCACTTAGGGGAGGAGAAGAGACAGAGGAAGCAAAGGAGACGGAAGCCGTACTTTCGGAAGGCCCCAGCCTGTTTTTTGCATCAGGCTTATATATAATCCTTTGCGCTGACCACTCAAACAGGGCTGCTTTTATCTTATACACAGCACTGTATACTGGGATACCTCTTTCCCTGGCTTCAAATTTTCATGCAGAGGGACCGTGGCAAGAGTAACAGTCCTGGCTTCTTGCCCTCCTCCTTACGCACTCCCCAGGAGAGGAGGAATGACTTACCTAACTGATGAACAGGTAATAGGAACAGCTATAAAACAGGCTCAGTGGGGCAGACCCTGAGTAAATGCAATTGGGAATGACATATGAGTGACCCATTAGGCTCTCAGCTGTGTTCTGTAGTCTCGGCTCTGCAATCATCAACCTAAGAGGATCTTCTGAATCCACGTGCCAATCTGTCAACTGGTTCTAAAATTTGGGCAGGGCAAAGAAAGGCATTTTATTTTAATTTTCAGTCTATTGCAGACTTGTTACTCAGGAGCAGACTCTGAGACAGGGGTCAGCACGCAGGAAGTTGGTTGGGGAATGAGGGAAAAAAGCGGAAATACAGGAGAAGAGGTTAGGCTGTGATGTCTCACAGGGCTGCCAGATTTAGCCAATAAACATGCAGGGTGCCCAGTTAAATTCAAATTTCAGAGAAACAGCAAAAAGAATTTTAGCAGCAATATGTTCCATGCAATATTGGGGACATACTGATTCTAAAAAATTATTTGTTGTTTATCTAAAATTCAAATTTACCTAGACAGCCTGTATTTATTTTATCTGGCAACCCTAAAGCCTCAGCCACCCAGCATGGAGCTTTGGAGCTAGGAGAGCCCTTTCAACCTGCCGTGAGTTGGGCAAGGGTGCTGGGATGTTACAGCTCCACACAGGCTAGTCATTGGAGGCAGCTGCTCCTGGGAATAGGGTAGAAGCTTGAGCAAAGTGGTTCTCTTCAGCCACAGGCAATTCCTGGAAAGGAATGGCAACTAGAGAGTGTCAGCCAACTATGATCCCAACAGCAAGGGGTATAAGTCCTTCAGTCCTGGAGGGGGGATCTAGGTGGTGCAAAACAGCTTCCACGCCCTACATCTCTCCCCAACAAAAAACCCTCTAACGATGAAACATTATTTATTTAGCCCCTTCTTTGTTTTCAGCAATGTGCTAGGTCCCAGAGACACTTCTGCTCTTATTGAAAACTGTCAGCTGATGAAAAGAGAGAAGCCAATCTAAATATATATTTGGTGAATGAATTCTCAATTTTTTATATTGAGATTCTCATCATTACTTTTTTCCTTGGCTTTTTGATATGGGTGGACCCTGTTTCAATTTTTTGTTCAAAAATATTTTTTTGAAGACACATTTAATCCTATTACCATCCCAAATAAAAAATTTACCGTAAGTTAGGGAAACAGGATAATTCCTTAATTTGATAAGAGGTTTCTACCAAAAACCTAAAACAAGTCTTGTTCTTTTCTTTTTGTTATTCGACTCTCTTTTTTAATTTAAGTTGTTATCATAGAAATTTTCAAACATACACAAATATAGGGAAAATAGATTAATGAGCTCCATGTACCTATCACTCATCTTCAACAATTATCAACATTTTGCCAATTTCCAAATATCATTCTGAAAAATAAAATGTTAGACCACATCTCCATAAAAGTCAGGAACAATATAATATGATGCCTACTTTTATGGTCAATAATTTTGCCCTAGAGTTACTGGTCAATACAAAAAGATCAGAACAAAAGAAATAAGTATGACTATTGGCAAGGTAGACAGATACCTAGAAAATCCAAGGCAATCACATAATATCTGTATGGACTAATTAAAATTTTCAGAAACACAGAAACAAGATTAACATATAAAAATCTACAGGGGCTTCCCTGGTGGTGCAGTGGTTGAGAATCCGCCTGCCAATGCAGGGGACATGGGTTCAATCCCTGGTCCAGGAAGATCCCACATGCCGCAGAGCAACTAAGCCCGTGTACCACAACTACTGAGCCTGTGCTCTAGAGCCCGTGAGCCACAACTACTGAGCCCACGTGCCGCAACTACTGAAGCCCGTGTGCCTAGAGCTCGTGCTCCACAACAAGAGAAGCCACCACAATGAGAAGCCTGCACACCGCAATGAAGACTAGCCCCTGCTCGGCGCAACTAGAGAAAGCCCGTGAGCAGTAATGAAGACCCAATGCAGCCAAAATTAAATAAAATAAATTTATAAAATATAATAATAATAAAATAAAAATCTACAGCCTTTCTATAATCAACAAAAACTGATTTGAAAATGTAATAGAGAAGAAAGCCAAATTCGATTCCAATGAAACCTTGAATTACTTAGGAAAAAACTTTAAAGTATGAAATCTATTGAAGATAACCATATAATTTTAATGAAGGCTGTGAAAGATATTCCTAGATAAAAAGGTTCAACATTATACAGATATTAATGCTCCCCAAGTTAAATAAAAAATGTGATGCAATTTTAGTCAAAATTCCAACAGGATATTTTATAGAATTGGCAAGCTAGTTTTAAAGTTCATCTATGAGATGTGCCAAAAACGTCAACATTTTTTTTTTAGAAAAAAGAACAAGAAACAGGACTTACTTTGTCAAGTGTCAAAATGTATTATGAAGTCACAATAATTGAAATAACGTGAAAAACATTATTGTGAAAAACAGCCAATGATCTTAGAATGTGATAAATGAGGCACTTAAAATCATACAGGTACTGACAAATTATTTAATAAATGGTGTTGGGACAAGGAGCTATCCATTTGAAAAAAAGGAAAACTAAATGCCTTCCTCACACCATACTTAAAAATAAATTCCACATGTATTTAAGATGTAAATTTTTTAAAGGATAGACGAAAAATGGGAAAATATATCTATAATCTTGGGAGGAGAAAACTGTCTTAACAAAACATAAAACCCAAAATATATTATGTGTATAGTAGAAGACATAAAGTCGAAAAGCAAGCAAATTATGACAAAATATATTTGCAACTGATATAATAAAATTTTATACTTTTACTTTGTATACATATATATCAGTTTATCTGAATTATTTAAATATAGACAAATATATTAAATAGATATATATTCATACAAAGAACCTATCAATCAGTAAAAAACAACCCTATAGTTGAGGTCTATCCCTATGGGGCTTTTCCTGTAGACTCACATTGTTGGAAATGCCTCACAGAGTAACTGTGTGGTTTTGCTTCACTCACAGAACTATTTGTTAGATCTTTGGAAAGAATTACAAGATCTGCTAAAAGTATGAAACACCTAGTAGTTAAATTTTTTTACCTTAGGTATTGGCATATCCCACAGTCATTCTTAGGTGTGATAGCTTTGGAGCGAATATGATTTGAACTCATTAGTTTTAGAGGGTGTCTGAAACTGAAAACCAGGCAAATGCATCTACTCTGAGCCTATAAGTGGTCCTAAAGTAAATTACATGAAGAAATTAGATCCCCAAGATTCTAGTGGGGAAATGTTTGATGTTATCAATGTGTCCATATTCAAGTGGAGACAAAAGAAGTCCAACTAAAAGAATTATGGGCTAACTGATAGGACAACTGTGGATTAAGCATAGCTTCTTTTTAAAAGGGCTGTCTTGAAGATAAATCCTGACTCAAACTTTGGAGGAACTAAGGTGACCTTGATAGACAGTGGAGGTGATCACATGTAAAATTCTTTAAATAAAAATTTATTGACTTTAGTTGAGGGATAAAGCAAGAGCCTTGGATGAGCATACACATACTACTATATACAAGATAGATAACCAACAGGGACCTACTGTATAACACAGGGAACTCTACTCAATATTCTGTGATAACCTATATGAGAAAAGAATCTAAAAAAGAATAAAAAGGGAATTCCCTGGCAGTCCAGTGGTTAGGACTCTGCTTTCACTGCCAAGGGCATGGGTTCAATCCCTGATTGGGGAACTGAGATCCCACATGCCACGCAGCACGGTCATTAAATAAATAAATAAATAATAAAAAAGAATAAATATATGTATATGTGTTCAATATAACTGAATCACTTTGCTGTACACCTGAAACTAACACAACATTGTAAATCAACTATATTCCAATAAAATTAAAATATTTTTAAAAATTTATTAACTTTAAATAATTTGCCTAATGTTATAAATAATACTTTTAAACCCTTTATACTATAAAAAAAAATTGACCATCTGATTAAAAATTACCCAGCTGGGGCTTCCCTGGTGGCGCAGTGGTTGAGAAGCCGCCTGCCAGTGCAGGGGACACGGGTTCAAGCCCTGGTCTGGGAAGATCCCACATGCCGCAGAGCAACTAAGCCTGTGCACCACACCTACTGAGCCTGCACTCTAGAGCCCACGAGCCACAACTACTGAGCCCACATGCCACAACTACTGAAGCCTGCGCACCTAGAGCCTGTGCTCCGCAACAGGATAAGCCACCGCAATGAGAAGCCCGTGCACCGCAACGGAGAGTAGCCCCCGCTCGCCGCAACTAGAGAAAGCCCGCGCCCAGCAACGAAGCCCCAACGCAGCCAAAAATAAAAATAAAATAAATAAATTTTTTAAAAAAATTACCCAACTGAAAATAGGTAGGGCTTCCCCGGTGGCACGGTGGTTTAGAGTCTGCCTGCCAATGCAGGGAACACAGGTTCGTGCCCTGGTCCGGGAGGATCCCACATGCCGCGGAGCAACTGGGCCCGTGATCCACAACTACTGAGCTTGTGCTCTAGAGCCCGCGAGCCACAACTACTGAAGCCCGTGCACCTGGAGCCCGTGTTTTGCAACAAAAGAAGCCACTGCAATGAGAAGCCTGCGCACGGCAATGAAGAGTAGCCCCTGCTCGCCGCAACTAGAGAAAGCCCGCACATAGCAACGAAGACCCAACGCAGCCAAAAATAAATGAATGAATGAATAAATAAATAAGAAAGAAAGAAAGAAAATAGGTAAAGAATATAAGCATACAACTTGCAGATGACAAGATACAAATATTCAAAACCACATATGAAATATTGTTCATATGAATAAACTCAGTTAATAAAATAATGAGATATAAAGTTAAGGAAAGTAAGTTAATAAATCAAGTTAATAAGATAATGAGGTGTCAATTTTTTTACAAATTTATTTATTTATTTATTTATTTATTTATTGGCTGCATTGGGTCTTCATTGCTGCGCACGGGCTTTCTCTAGTTGCGGCGAGTGGGGGCTACTCTTCGTTGCGGTGTGCAGGCTTCTCATTGCAGTGGCTTCTCTTGTTGCAAAGCACAGGCTCTAGGCGCATGGGCTTCAGTAGTTGTGGCACGTGGGCTCAGTAGTTGTGGCGCACAGGCTTAGTTGCTCTGCGGCATGTGGGATCTTCCCGGACCAGGGATCGAACCCGTGTCCCCTGTATTGGCAGGCAGATTGTTAACCACTGCGCCACCAGGGAAGTCCCAAGGCATCAATTTTTGACTATCATTCTAAGTCAGAAACCGTAAAGGGCCTGTGATTTTACCCTACCTGCAAGCTAACAAATTAGCTTACCACAGTATAATATACATTCTGACAAAAGAATATAAGGCACCCCCCTAAACAAAATAGATGCTCTGATCAGCAAATACATGTATAAAAGCTGTTTGGTGCTTATGTTCCTAATTTTAAGCAATTGGCATTCTGGCACATGCATCAGTCTCTTAGAAGTTTGGTTAGTGTGAGTCAATCACCACATATATGATCAACTGTGAATGTTAACTGATACAGTGATATTCTTGGACCTGCAAGTCTGGGAACAGAGTCAGGACCCATATTGATTACATCAAGGTACTGTCGACCTGCTGGACAAACAGCCTTTCCCAAAGACATTTATCTCTCTGATCCTTTGCAGGCCTTCATCAAATCAGAACATTTTCAGCTGTTGCTCTTTTGAGATCACTTCCAACCTCTCTCATTATCATAGTCATTTCCAGTTTGTTAGTTCTGGTTAAAAAATATCATCCAAACTTGAACACACTACTCCAGACACAATCTGAACAGCCCAGAATATATCATCTGCACTGGACCCTATTTTTGTCTGAATGTGTCCTAAATACGAACTGGCTTTTTCACCAGCTGCTATACTTGTATAATCTTCTCAAGCTTGTATTTAACCCCAATTCCCAAGTCTTTTTCACATGGGAAAGGAAGATAATAAACGTAGATGAGAGCTTGTGCTGTGGAATCAGACTTCCTAAGTTTGAATTCTTGCTCTACCGTGTGCTGACTAGGTATTGTTGAGAAAGTTACTTCTTGTCTTTAAACCTTAATTTTCTCACCTGTAAAACAGCAGTGATAACAAGAACATCCACCTCAAAGGGTTATTGTAAGGATTAAGTAAGTTACCTCAGGAGAACTACTTGGTACAATGCAGGCTATTTCCCATGCATCCCACATTGCACTGAATACATCTTATTTAATCCTCACAAGAATATTATGATGTACATATTATTGCATCCATTTTACAGATGGGAAATCTGAGGTGCATAGAGTTTAAGTAACTCGCCTAAGGTCAAAGAGTTGTTAAGTGGCAGAGCCAGGGTTGCAATAAGTTCTTCCTGACTTCAAAGACAAAGTTCTCTCTCTTGTACCATTTAGAAGCATTCTTCCCCTTCCTGTATTTCTACATTTTTTAAGCCCTTACAGAGGATAATAAACAGCTAGGAGTACAAGCTCTTGGGGCAGACTGCCTTGTTTGATGAACTGGAGCACGTTACTGAATCTCTACTTAAATGATCTGGGATAAGTTACTGAACTTCTCCATGCCTCAGTTTCCCCATCTGTAAAATAAGAATTTTATTTAGCAATACCTACCTCAGAGATTTCAGAGCTGATTAAACAAGATAGCATTTAACACAGTGTCTACCCACTGGCTAGTACACAACAGACGTTAGCTGTGTTATCCCCTTCCCACTCCAGGTCACCTTGCCAATACCAGCCAAGTCTGCTTAGGAAACCATCCTAGAGTATTTCCACGGATCCACATCAAATATACAAAATTTCTGTGAACTCTCTCAAACACATACTTTCCTATATCTATCAGACTATGTCTAGAGTTCTTTTACTCACTTTTATGAAATCCAAGATAATAGGGTTGAAAAGAGGGAGAAATAAAGGCAATCATAACTCATAATATGCATAATAAGGCCCAGAAATAATAGAAAGTTGGCTTCAGCTATGACTCATCAAGGGCTATTTGCATCAGTTCCTCCTGCTTTACCACAACTCACTTCTCTTATTGCTCAGCCCTATATATTTATCACCCGCAACTCACATTTGTGGGTACTGATTACAAAATGTTCTTTTGTACATCAGCCCAGCTGCCAGGAGATCCCACCCCCACACTCAGAAAAAATGGGTTCAGATAACTAAGCTTTCAGTATTTCAAGGCTGAAGGAGAAGGAACTCATAAACCCCACATAAGTTCTGTGAGACTGTCCCCATTTTACGGCTGAGGAAGACGGGGCTTGTCAAGGCCATTATTTGTATTTTACCCAAATCACAGAGTTGATTAGGGGTAGAGATAAGAGTTGACCCAGATCTCCCACAATGCCACTCCAGGCAGAAAGAGCCTGTGGGTTGCCAATAGCAATGTTTCCCAAATTGGTCCTCCATCCACGCGGCACCTACAACAGTTTTGCCATAACTTCCTACCTCCTATGGGATTATTTACTTAATTTTTTTAAATCAATGCACTTTTTGCTACCTAAATTAGTTAGAGAATTCCCGTCTAAATAGTAACGACTGTGAAACAACAGGTTTTATACACCATGTATATTTTATGTAATAAATTTTAAGTGTATTCATTTCCTAGGGCTGCCATAACAAAATACTATAAAACTGGGTGGGTTAAAACAACTGAAATTTATTCTCTCACTAGTCAGGAGGCCAGAAGTTCAAAATAATGGTGTCAATAGGGTTGGTTCCTCCTGGAGGAGAAACTATTCCACACCCCCTCTCCTAGCTTCTTGATGTCCCTTGGCTTGTACACACATCATTCCAATCTCTACCTCCGTATTCACATGAGCTTTTTCTCTCTGTATGTCTCTGTCCAAATCTCCCTCTCCCTTCTCTTATAAAGTCATTGGATTCAAGGCCCACTCTAAGATTATTTCATCTCAAGATCCGTAACTAATTACATCTGCAAAGACCCTGCTACGAAATAAGGTCACATTCTGAGGTCTTGAGTGAAGTTCTGGAATTTTGAGAGGGACACAATTCAACCCACTACAACATGTGAATAACGACTACAATTTTTTTGAAAGTTTATCCACACACCACCAAAAATCATCTCGCATTCTGATAGTGGCTTGCAAATCACACTAGGGAGACACTGATGTACACAACATTTGGAGGTCCTTGGTCACCTCCCCTAGCTTTAAAAGCAGCAGATTTTATAGTCAAGGTGGTTGCGCTTCCTTCACTACATTTGAACCAATGTATGTTTTGGTAAATCAAGAAGTTGGTGGGCTTCCCTGGTGGCGCAGTGGTTGAGAGTCTGCCTGCCAATACAGGGGACACGGGTTCGAGCCCTGGTCTGGGAGGATCCCACATGCCGCGGAGCGACTAAGCCCGTAAGCCACAATTACTGAGCCTGCGCGTCTGGAGCCTATGCTCCGCAACAAGAGAGGCCGCGATAGTGAGAGGCCCGCGCACCGCAATGAAGAGTGGTCCCCACTTGCCGCAACTAGAGAAAGCCCTCGCACAGAAACGAAGACCCAACACAGTCATAAATAAATAAATAAATAAATAAATAAAAAGACCGTGAATTTCTAAAAAAAAAAAAAAAAAAGAAGTTGGTCCCCTAGATATAGCTGATTCTCTGGTTTTGAGATTTCAAGAAATATTATTAATAACAGATTGTTTCAAGTGCTATTTCAAGAAGGTAGATGAACACTAGCTTATTGCATGATTCATTATTTTCTGAAATCAGCAGCTGGGCACGTACAGGTCTCTGTGGGATTGTATTTGGGGATTTAATTAAGTCTTCTCTCCACAGAGAAAACCAAAGCCAATTTAAAAGAAGCCATTGGGCAACACTGGACATTGTGAAATTCCACTTTGTGCAGAAAGGCAGGATGCCTGAGAACACGAACACTATTTCTCAGGAACCCAGAGTAAGCCCAACAACACTCAGAAGACCTTACTCTTCTAGGTGCACAGACTTCATCCCTCTCTAAAGGTATGCATTGGATAAAGGAAATTAAAGATCTCAGGAAAGACATTTTTACTGATCATTCTTCTTTTTAACTTAGATGCTTTTTTGCTCCAAAATATTAAAAATTATCATTTATCAAAAACATAGGAGGGCAAACTGTCTTAAATTAAAAATTATCAGATGGTGGAGATCAATTATTGCATGGGCTTGAGGCAAAACATTATAAAAGATGTATAAGAGCAGATGCTGTGCTTGGAAACATCTCAATAAGCACGTTTCCACAAACACCTATGGTGTAGGAGCTTTCACATACATACTACCTTAGTTTTTATAACTGAGTTAAATAATTCAAGATGGTGTAACCAGCATAAAACACTTTAAATAAATTGGGTTGTTGCCATAACAAATAACCTAAACAAAAGAAACAACAACCAAAAAAAGCCACTTACACAAGGGGAGGTGGAGAAGGTCCCAAACTGAAAGGTTCAGTATTTGTTGGCAAAAACTCAAAGTACAAGATCTGACTACCCCGTACCTTGTGTTTCTACAAACAAACACATTTTAAAGAAGCCACCCAAACTTGCATGTATGAATGGCTGCTGGCCTTCAGTGTTTGTCACTATGTGACTCAGTATCACCCAACACCATCGCCGACATAGAGAGCTTTGTAAAACTTTTCTGCAGAATTTCCTCAGAGACTGTCCACTCACCTCACAAGAAAATGTGTTCCTTTACTTTTTAATCACTCTTAGGTTTTCATGATGTACATCACCCAAATAAATAGGAAGGTTTTGGAGGGTCAAGGATGAGCAACTCCAAATGAAAATGTATTGCTTTGTCAGAAACATACATTCTATACAAGAGACAGGTAGCATTCTGATATGTTTTTAGAGGGAAGGAAATGGGGGTGGGGGAGGGCAGAAGGGCCCACTGGAGGAAAAGTTGGAGAATGAAAAAGAAATTGTGGTTTGCTCTACCCCTTTCAGGAATTCAAAGCAGGTATCAATGTACTAAAAGCCATATGGAAACACTGCAGGAAAGAAACCTATTTAACTTGGTTTTACATATCCTTTCTCAAACTGACTTGACTGCAAATCCCCTTCTTCATGTAACAACCTTTAACATCCCAAGTCTTCAGGATGTGTTTTGAGGAATGTGCTAGACTAAGACAGCTCCAAGATGGCCCCACTAATTCTTACCTCCTGGGAATCACACCCTTGTATAGTCCCCTCCCACATTTAATAGATCTGACCAATACATAGAAAATGATATTGCAGAAATGATAGAGTGTGACTTCTGAGACTAGGCCATTAAAGACATTATGGCTTTCACCTTGCACTCTCGTGGGATTGCTCATCCTGGGAAAAGCCAGCCACCATGTCATGAGGATACTCAGGCTGCCTGTGGACAGGACCACATGTAAAGGAACTAAGCACCATGTGAGTGAGCTGTCATGGAAGCAAACCCTGCAGCCTCAGTCAAGCCTTCAGATGACTTCAGCCCCAGCTGACATCTTGACTGAACCTCAGCAAGGACCCTGAGCAAGAACCACCCAGCTAAGCCAGTCCTGAATTTCAAACCACAGAGACTATGTGAGATCATAAATATTTATTGTTGTTTTAAGCCACTAGTTTGGAGGTAACTTAAGCAGCAATAGATAACTAGTACAGGGAATATTAACCTAAAGCATTTGGTATTAATCATTTTGGTTTGTCATTTAACCATCACCATGGGATATGTTTTTACACTATTCTGCCTCTCTAGACACAGTTAATTGGTTAAGGGATGGATTCATACCTAAAGCCAAGCCAATTGGGTCATTCCTTAGGATTTTTGTAACTGAAGCTGGACGAAAAGATTTATTCTCTGGTGGTAAGGCCAAGAGATATGGGACTCAGGAGCTGCCAGTGGCCATATTTCAAATTTCAAAAAATTTTTCCTAAGAAAAAGAAGTTGACAACATAGAAGCAGGGTTGAGAGACTGAGAAAAAAAAACCTAGTAGGATTCAAGTCCCTATTTCCAGTGACTCCTGATACCACCTGCCCCTCACCCTTCTCAATGTGAGCCTTCCAACAAGTTCCCCTTTTTGCATAGGTTGGCTTAAGTTGGGTTTCTAAACCTTTGCCTCCAAAAGAATCTTGACTGACACACCCCCACACAACTTCACGCTCCCCCTAGCACAGCACTGGTGACACTGGGCTGTAACTGCTGTTGCTTATCTACCTTCCTGTCCACAGAGAGTGGCCTTCAGGTTCACAGCATCTGCCCTTCTCTGGAAACTGCACTCAGCAGGGTAGGCCTCTGACAACCATGTCTGTACTTCATTCACTCAAGGTGGACCAATCAGATTTTCCCTCTAGGAATTTGGAACTGAGACCCACAGAGATTGGACACAGAAACCCCTTCACACCAACAATAGCACTCTCAGAGAAGATTGTTAACCTCTAGCCAGTAAGGTGCCCCAGGCTGCCATAGTCCCTGCTCCTTCTGTGAATTCTCTAAGAACCTCCAGTATTCTTCTAACAAGCTTGCAGGGTCAATTCTGCTCCCCAAAGCCAAGAGAAACTTGACTAATGCATGCCCGCGTTACTTAATGCTCCATGCAAGCAGAGAGCTCGCAAGTTCATCATTGTATCTCCAAGGCCAGCACAGTCTCTAGAGTGGAGTCAGAACTTGCTAAATATTTCATGAATGACTGAAGCTCATTGTACGCAGTGGTAGATACTCTTCTTCCCACCTAGATGGGAAGATCTCAATCCTTTTACTCTCTCACCTTCAAGTTCTTGAACTCCTCTTTCCTGGCCTTGGTTTCCCCCTTGTGCTGTCAGCTACAAGGACCAGTGAGTCCTTTGTAGGCAGCACATCACATCCCTGATCAAGGATATATGTTAGAACTAGAAGTCCCAGGCCTCCCAGCATCCAAGAAACTTTACCTTTGACTACACACCGAGGGTCATGAGTCCTATCATCCTGCTTGTACTGTGTACCTTGTCTATGCTGAGCTAGAGCCATGCTGACCAGATGATTTCCATGGCCAGTGCTGGCTTTATCCTGACAATGTCATGTTTTCAGGAGGCTCCTCTGGTTCTTGTTCCCAGCACTGTAGAAGGGGCTTTTTATCATGACCTCACTGTTTTGGGTGGCAAAGGATGAGTTCCAGGGAAATTTCCGCCTTTCCATAAAACCATCCTTCTAAGAACGGACTTCGTGTATGAATAGAATGAGAAGAATTGGTGGGGAATGGGACAGAGCATGGAGATTATAAATCAAGGTCAAGAACTTCCAACTGCAAGAAGAGGAGCTAAGAAATCGTGAGTAGCAGAGGATAAAGAAGCAAACTGTAGTGGACAATTGTTTAGTTGATTACCTAAAATTCCCCCACTTTCTCCCATTTCTAAAAGTACTCAGAGTTTCCTTTGGAGAGCTGCCCCTCCTCTATGCTTAGTCATGGGTGGAATTGATACCCCTTTAGCTCCAGACCTAAATAGCCTGAGACAATCACCTTTTACCTCAGTGATCTATCATCATGTAGCATTTCTCTGGTCACAGCAACTGGTGACATGACATAAACTGGTTTAATAAGAGTGAAGCCCTGCATTTTCTTTGATATTTAGAGGAGAAAGTCTATCTTTCTCTGACATGGAAGAAGTATGTAGACCCAGGAGCTGTTGACGGCCATCTTGCACCCATGAGGGCAGGAAGCCTTTGGATAAAGCTGGCACTTCGAAAGGTGAACTTGAAAAATGAACTAAGTCCTGAGTGACATCACTGAGCTCCTGTATCAAACTTACCCTGAAGGCCATTCTACCTCTCAGCTTTACAGTGATATAAGCCAATAAACTTTCTATTGGGTTAGGTAAGTTTGAGTTCACCTTTCTGGTCCTTAACACCTAAAAGGTATGAACCAATACACAAGGGCTAACTAGCAGGCGCCACATGCTAGAGTCGGCACAGAACTATAGGGATGGTTTTCTACAGTCTCTCAGCCCTGCCCCTCAGTGGGTATAAACCTACTGGTTTTAAAAGGGTGGACTTAGAGCCACTCTCTCAGAGTTGTGTTTTGTATAGCTTCTTTTCACAAAGCGAAAAAATGATTCACCCCCCCGAATCAACTATACTTCAATTTTTAAAAAAGATGTGGTATGTACATGTATACAATGAAATTTTATTCAGCCATAAAAAAAGAAGGAATTCCTGCCATTTGCAACAACATGGCTGGTCCTTGAAGGCATTGTGCTAAGTGAAATAAGTCAGATAGAGAGATACAAATACTGCATAATCTCTCTTATATGTGGAAATCTAAAAAACAACAACAAATAACCAAGCTCACAGATACAGAGAACAGACTGGTGGTTGCCAGAGGCAGGTGGGGTGGAGGGTGGAAGAATTGGGTGAAGGGGATCAAAAGGTACACGCTTCCAGTTATAAAATAACTCAGTCCCGGGGTTGTAATGCACAGCATGGTGACTATAGCTAAGAACACTGTATTGCATATTTGAAAGTTGCTAAGACAGTAGATCTTAAAAGACCTCATCACAAGAAAAAACAATTTTTTTAACTCTGTATGGTAACAGATGTTAACTAGACTTATTGTGGTGATTATTTCACAATATATACAAATATCAAATCATTATGTTATACATTTGAAACTAATATAGTTTATATATGTCAACTATACTTCAATTAAAAAAATTTTTTTAATTAAAAAAAAAAAGCTACCCCACTGCTGCAACACAATGGAAAAAAGACAGTCCCTTTCCCCACTGGGAAACAGAGACAATCTTTTGCAGTTAACAATGGTACACGGAATCGCAATGAAATTTCCCCCCTAAGGGCCTACACTGAAAAACACTGACACTAGACAATTGTCTCATTAAACTTTGTGTTTCCATAATGCTGCACACTTAAGAAGTGCACAAGTGTAAAAAATAATTGAATCATTTTACTCTTAGACCATTTTATATTGTACTATCAAAACTTTAAAACTTTGTATAAATTCAGTAGATTTATTCAGAACACTCATTATTGAGACAATAAAAACTGGATAGTGTTTTCACATTTTCAAGAATTTGAGGTGGGAAAAATAATTAGCAAACTGCAAGGAAATTACTGTAATACAATTTCTTGCAATTGATTTTTATGATAATGAAAATCTACCCTGCTCATTATTGAAACTTACAAAAACAATCAATGAGGGCTTCCTTGGTGGCACAGTGGTTAAGAATCCGCCTGCCAATGAAGGGGACACGGGTTTGAGCCCTGGTCCGGGAAGATCCCACATGCCACGGAGCAACTAAGCCCATGCGCCACAACTACTGAGCCTGCGCTCTAGAGCCCACGTACCACAACCACTGAAGCCCGCGCACCTAGAGCCCATGCTGGGCAAAAAAGAGAAGCCACCGCAATGAGACGCCCGCGCACCACAACGAAGACTAGCCCCCACTCTCGGCAACTAGGCAAAGCCCACGCACAGCAACAAAGACCCAACGCAGACAAAAATAAATTAATTAATTAAAAAACAATCAATGAACATAAACTTTTGGAAATCAAAATGCTATTTAAGTTTTGTTTTGATACACAGGTCTTAAGATCTTAGAATAAAATATATATATATATATTTATATCAACAGGTTACTCAAGAAAAACACATCATCTGTTTTTCCTCTCTAGAAGGTTCACTCCTAGATGACTTCCATGGCTTAAATCCTGGTGTTGTACTGATTTCAGCAGTCTGGAAGCTTCCTCTGACTCTCCCATTATTTAAGCTTTCCAAGTTTTACAACTTGGTTTAAAACAAAAAATCAAAACCACACATTCTCCTTTCCAGAGCTCTCCTAATAATCTCATTTATCTTCAAGGAGACTGGCATCTCCAAGGGAATCTTCATTTTCCTCTATGCTTGGTTGTCCAGGAATGCCAAGCCCTCCCTCATAGATGATGTTGGACACACATGTCAGCCTGGCGGCAAGAACACGCTCTGGGCTGAAGAAACTGCCATGAGGCTGCCAAGAAAAACAGCACTCCCATCTCCCTTCCCTCAAGGACTCTGTGAGTCTGAACCAGACTTGTAATCTGGACTAGGATCTAAACTTCTAGCCTAGAGCAAACCTATCACTCCAGCCAGGGGCCTAGGATTCTTCCTACCGAGGAGTGACTCAGGAGTAGGCAAGTTAGAATCCACAAACCTAAGCTAACCTACACCAGGGGCTGCCTCTGAACCAAACCAGCATTTACTCTTCATCCAATGATTTCATTAACCTCCGATAAAATTAATCAAAGAGGTTCAAGTGGGTTATAACTCTACTCCTTTAAATATATACCCTAGGGCTTCCCTGGTGGCGCAGTGGTTAAGAATCTGCCTGCCAATGCAGCGGGTTCGAGCCCTGGTCCAGGAAGATCCCACATGCTGCGGAGCAACTAAGCCCGTGCACCACAACTACTGAGCCTGTGCTCTAGAGCCCGCGAGCCACAACTACTGAAGCCCTTGTGCCTAGAGCCTGTGCTCCGCAACAAGAGAAGCCACCGCAATGAGAAGCCCGCGCACTGCAACAGAGTAGACCCCGCTCGCCGCATCTAGAGAAAGCCTGCGCGCGCAGCAATGAAGACCCAGCGCAGCCAAAAATAAATAAATAAATTTATTTTAAAAATATATACTCCCTAAATATCCTATTGGCAATCTATACTAATATTTAATTGAGTGCTACTGTATTACAGTAATTGAAGTTATATCCTGGGATTATTTGATATTTTTAAAACCTCAATTTGCTACAATTGGATTAAATGGACCAAAAATTTTAATCCTATGAGTAAATTATACTTCTTCATAGTATAAAGCTTAGAAATACGGACAAACAAAAAGAAATGGAAAAACATTCCTATGATTTTCTTATCATCCAGATGTACATAGTTCTCTTTCCTATGCATATGTAGCAGGATGACATATAAAATATTAATTGCTTTGCTTTCTAAGACTCTGTGTTTGTTGCTCCCCGCCCCCAGCTAGATGGGTGGGCACCCATTATTTTAGAGATTTTTAGCAGAGGTACCAAAGAGAACACACCACATTTTTTTTCTTTTAAGACCAAAAGTCACATTATAGTGTAAAACAGAAAGGATTGGAAAAGATATGCAAATAGTTGAAAACAGTTTTTCCTGGACCCTCCCCCCCCACCTCCCACCCCCCGACTGGTGAAGAACCTCTAATTTGGGAAATGGGAGGAGAGTCAGGAGAGGAAGCAAGAGGCTCAAGTGCAGAGTGTGGTAGGGGCCCTGGGCCCTGCAACGGACTCTGCTGACTGTGCCCTGGTACCCATCTTCCTCTTTCTTTCTTACTCTCAGAACCCCAATTTTACTCTGGTGCCATTTTCCCAGCCTTCTTTGCAGTAAGGCATGGCCAGGTGACAAAGTACCAGCCAATCAGATATGGGCAAAAGTCTGCTAGAGATTTCTAGAAAATATTTCACTTTCTTGATATAGATGTCATCTTTTCCTTCTTCCTCCCTTAAGTGCAGAACTGATACCTAGTGTGCAGCAGCCAGTTTGTAACCATGAGGAAACAAGGCAACAGGCTAAGATAGGTTAGCAAACAAAAAGATAAAGGCCCTACATGTACACCGTCCAATAAGTAGCCACTCGTTACATGAGGCTATCAAGCAATTGAAATGCAGCGAGTTCAAATAGAGATGTGCCGTGAGTGTAAAATACACAGCGAATTTTGAAGAATTTTAGTACCACCAAAATGTAAAAATATCTCCTTATTAATTTTTATACTGATTGCATATTGAAATGAAAGTTTGGGGATATATTGAGTTAAATAATACATATCATTAAAATCAATTTTACCTGTTTCTTTTGCTCTTTTTAATGTTGCTACTATAAATTTTTAAATTATGTATGCAGCTCCCATTATATATCTGTTGGACAGCACTGCCCCAGAACATGAAGGACATCATGGAGTCATTGCACAACTCTTGCTTGTGAGAAAAATAAAGCCTTACTGATTTAAGCTGCCGTACACCACGTTCTCTGTTTCTCACAACCAAAAGCATTCCTGGCAGATACAAGAGTCCTTAAGGTGGAGTTTTGGAATGGGTGGAAATTTTTAAAACCCTTTAAAATTTGGGGAGCCCAGAGTAGAGAGGATCTATGAGTTGCGTGTAAGCTGGTGAGGTATAGAGGAGCAGCCATCAGAGAGAAGGGGCAGAGGGGCACATGCATGTATTAAAGGAGCCTAGTTGGCCCCCTGGATCTCCATGGCTCCCAGGTTGTCCTGCAAGAGCATCCAAAATCTCCCCAGGGCCCAAATGGTGCTCGGAAATAAGCTGAGAGAGGAAAAGAATAAAGAAATAAAGAAAAGAAAAAGAATAAAAGATTATCCTTCAGCCCAGACAAGAAATTGCTACAGTGTCAGGATATGACACAGACTCGCTGCACTGGGGGAATGTTGAGGATGAGGCCCCATCTCCAGAGAGACCCAGCATCAGGAAACCAGGTGGACCCAAGCCAGGGCCTTCAGGCTGACAGATGGGCAGAAAGACATCTGATGCAGGATGTCGTGGGCAAGATGAAAGAGTAGGCACCCCCTTCCTGTTGCTGCTAAAGTGGCATTTACACAGCTCCCATTAAATCAATTAAACGAGGAGGCCATTAGACTGAGGTGGCTCTAAAGTCATGGCGGCCGATGTAAGCAAACCAAAATCTAAGCCTGTAAATGACTCAAGGTTACGAAACCAAAATGCTAAGGACAAGCAATCACAAACAGCCATCTAGGCTTTAAGCTGTAGCCAAAGAATTTCCTTCCTTTGCTTCTGCACCTTCTCTGTAGGTCCTGCCCCTGGCTCCTGTCCACAGAGCACTCCTAACCACTTCCTGTTTGGCACTGCCCCATTCGAATCAATTTTTGCTCAAATAAACTCTTAAAATGTTTAACATGTCTCAGTTTTTCTTTTAACACTCCCCAGGGGTTAGCATCAACTCCAGGGGGGCAAGAGGAATACAGAGAGGAAACAATCCTGAATCTGTCGGAACTTTAAGACTGAAATGACTGAGAAACCACTTAAGTCAACTGGGTTCATCTGGAAGCAACTAAGTACCACTTTCAGTATCCGGAAGAATGGGCAGGGATGGACTTTGGGGGTGGGAGTATGAAGCTAGTAGTCAAAAATTGCGTTTTAGAAAATAATTAAGTCATATTTCTAGCACACCCAATTTCTGCGGCCTTGACATATCATATCCATAGACATACACATGCATGCATTCACACACATATGCACACACATACAGAGTTTTGTGCATACGTGTGTGTGTATATATATATATATGTACACAAACATATATATATATATTTTTTTTTGGCCGCACCACATAGCACGCAGGATCTTAGTTCCCCGACCAAGGATCAAACCAGCACCCCCTGCAGTGGAAGCGCAGAGTCTCAACCACTGGACCAACAGGGAAGTCCCTGCATATTTTTAAACAAAAATAGAATTGTACTGTACACACTGTTCTATAATCTGCTTTTCTTGTTTAATAACATATCTGGAACATTTTTACATGGACCAAACTTTCATGCCAGGCTGAAATGTGCTCAGCCTCTGGGAGATTGCATTTTCCAAAGAGGCCTCAATAACATCTATCCCGCATGCTCTTCTGCAATGTGACCTGGCCACTCCACCATCAGGAAGTGGTGCCTAATTCCCCTCCCCCTGAATCTAGGCTGGCCTTGGTGATTCACTTATACCAACAGAATGTAGCAAAAGTGATGGCTTTGTGACTTCTGAGACTAAATCAGAAAGGCTATGCAACTTTCCCCTGGTACACTTGGATTGTTCACCGTCTGGATACTCTGTCTTGGAACCCACTCACACTGCTGTAACAAGCCCAAGCCCCATAGGGAGGCCAAGTATAGATGCTCCAGGTGACAATTTCAGTTAAGCCCAGCCCACATACCAGACATGTAAGTAAAAAGTCTCCAGATGATTCCAGCCCCTCACCTTTTGAGTCATCATTAGCTATTCAAGTCTTCCCACCCGAAGCCCCAGGCACTGTGGAGCAGAAGCAAGCCATCTCTACAGTCCCGTTAGATTCCTGACCCATGGAATCTGGGAGCTTAATACAATTGTTGTTATTTTACACCACTAAGTTTTACAAGGGTTTGTTCTGCAGCAATTGAAAACCAGACCACAGGTCCAACAGTATCCAGAGGGCTATAGACAAAATGTTTGTGTTCCCCCCAAAATTAACATGTTAAATCCTAACCTCCAATGCAATGGTATTAGGAGGTGGGGCCTTTGGGAGGTGATTAGGTCATGAGGGTAGTGCTTTGATAAGAGAAACCCCAGAGAGCTCCCTCACCCCTTCTATCATGTGAAGACACAGAGAGAAGACAGCCATCTATGAACCAGGAAGAGCGTTCTCACCAGCCATCAGATCTGCCACAATCTTGATCTTGGACTTCCCAGCCTCCAGAACTGTGAGAAATAAATTTCTGTTGTTTATAAGCCACCCAGTTTATGGTATTCTGTTATAGCAGCCCAAACTGACTAAGACACAGGGGAAACTAAAATAATGTTGCCAGCCTAAAACTAATTAACAAAGCGAATTCTTCATAAACAGCTAATGCAGTACAATGAAAGTCAAGTCCCAATTTAATTTTTTAAAATTATTTCTGCTACCTGTCTCCTTTGTCAACGTACAATTTCACCATGTGTGGCTAATGCACATTACGTGTCAGACACTTTACTAAGCACCAAACATACTAAGCCTTCATTTAATTCACAAGAACCCTGCAAGAAGCGTATTTTATTTTCATTTACAGATGACAAACCTGAGGCTCAAAACAGTTACTCACCTAATAAATGGCAGAGCAGAGATTTGCTTGCCAACCCTCTGACTCCAAAACAATGCACTCTGCCCCCTACACTCCAAGAGAGTTAGCTGTGTAGCACATGCAGAAAAGCTTACGTAGCATAATAAAACCATATTTTCACCATTCATCTAAAAATAGCGAAATCTGGTCATGGAGAGGATTCCACTGCCTCATCCCTAGTTCTTTTTTGTGATGGTATACTCTCACAATACATCCACTAAAGTTTTATTTCTCAGGTATGTTTATATAATATCCTTTTCTCAGCCAAAATTTTTATCAAGCCTGTTTATTTGTCAACATATACACATATAAAAGACCCCCTCCACCAAGAAACACTAAACATAACATTGTCAATATCAGCATACATTGAGCTGTTCTTTTTATACTTTGATTTTTTTTTTTTTTTTTTACTTTTTGGCCGCCCTACACAGCATGTGGGATCTTAGTTCCCTGACCAGGGATCAAACCCGTGCCCCCTGCTTTGGAAGCCAGAGTCTTAACCACTGGACCACCAGGGAAGTCTATACTTTGATTTTTAAGAGGGCATGTGTTGACTTATAACTGGCATTCTGTGACTGTAAGAGTGGACAAATAAAGGGGTGGGGGAGACACAAGAAAATGGTGAGAATGACTGAAGCATTTATAATTTATCAGGACATTGGTACTAACCCTTCTTGGTGGTGGTTTTGGTTTTACACCAGAAACGGGGGATGTAAGTTTAATACTGAAACTAATTTCTGGGACAGAAACTATCAGATGGTTTCTACAAAGATTCATTTTTATATCCTCAGCTTTGATTGTCCTTTTACATCAACAACAGTAATACCAACAACATCAACAAAAACAATATGAACTTGTAATGAGTGTTCACCATGTACCTGCACCAGGCACTAGGTTAAATGCTTTAAGCTTTCCCTCGTTTAACCTTAATAGCACCAGTGTGATGCCATCGTTATTATCATCTGTACTTTACATATAAGGAAACAGCCGTGAGTAGCTGACCCAGAGTGAACGTAGGGGAAGCTGTGGAGCTCTCCTTGAAATAAGGACCATCTGACTCCAGAGTCCACGTTCTTAGCCCTGTCTGTCCTCTTTCCATTTGGCATATGCGCTCTTCATGGGCCCTGCATCTACTGTACATTCTTCCCATGTTTGGCAAATTTCCCACGTTATGAGTCCCACTCTCAAAGGTAGAAATCAGAAACTCGCTTTCTTGGCCTCTCTTGCAGCTAAGGTGCTGACGTGTCGCGTAGGCTCTACTAATCAGATACACCCATATGTAAATTCAATTTGCAGAACAACTGGAAGAAACAGGCAGTGTACAGAATTATTCTTCTGGGAAGGGTGGAGGTGGAGGTGCCCAGCGTGGGAGGTGGGAGGCGGCAGACGTCCCAATGCGGGTCTTCACTGCAGACAGCAGTAGAGGGCGCTCTAACAGGGTCTTCAGCGGCTGACGCTGTGATGGCGTCAGTGTAGCCAACTCGTCATTTGCTTCTGGTTGTGAGGCCACCAAGCCTGACTCTGACCCTCCCAGAGTTTCTCTGAGCTATCAGTTAGACCTTAATAAATTATGTTTCTGCTGAAACTGGCTAGAGTAACTTCAGTTACATGGGACTAAAAACCCAACTGGCACAATTCCTTCAGAACTTGAGAACAAATATTTCAAAAGGAACCACACATACCTGTTTGGTTTTTCACAAACTACAATCAATTTTATCATTAATGATTTATTTTAAATGCACACAGCTTTTTCTAAGTGGGTGAGCCTTCGAATAATTCATCAAAAGCAGCAGGACTAGCTAACCTCCTTAGCTGAATAGAGAGGTCTACTGACTTTTTCATCAACTGAGAACCATTTCTTTCATAAGTAGAAATCCCCCCAAAATTTCAGATGTACTATTTTCCCCTTTGGAAATATTTTCTTTCTTGGCTTTTTCGCTATTAATATTGATGTGATATATCTGGTTCTAGCTGTGAATTTAATCAAACTCTTACTCCATTGTCTTAACTTTATTCCTAAAGCCAAACTCTGAAACTTTTGCTAAATCTTGTCAGATATTTCATGCTTATAAAATATAATCCTTATCCTCTACCTCTGTTCTACTGATAGATTGATCACTGTACCTTAAATGATGTTACATAATTGTGAGACATTCAAAACATTTTAATCTGATTTTGCCCACTGATTGTCAACTAATCAACAGTCTTCAATATTACATGTGGTGTGCTTGTACCAGAAATATGGTAACAAATGTTGACTGCCTACTTAACAGCCCTTTTTCCTTATTACTTGCTCCCAGAGCTCCCAGTTTGTGCAGGCATATGGCAGAAACATGCTCCAAGATGGTGGGCTCTCACCCAACCACAACTAATGAACCCTGATGGTTTCCCTTCCCTTTTGCTTGATTTAGGGGTGGGCATGTGGTGGGCACACAAATCTGACCAATCAGACTGAGGGGTGGTCTAACTTTGGAACAATTTATCTTCCTGGTAAAAACCTCTGTCTTCCTATTTTGAATGCTATAATGCATGGATGTGATAGAGTTGGCAGCAGCCATCCTGTGACTCTGAAGGACTTTAAAAAAATAAATAAATAAATAAATCCACAAGGTCTGGGAGAACAAAAGAAAAGGCAATAGCAAAAAAAAAAAAAAATGCTGGAAACTAGAAAACGGATGAGGTGTAATCAATGGCAGACCCAATAGAGTTGAATCCTAAGCTGGCAATGAGGAAAGCTGAGAAACAACACGTCAGAATCCTCAAAGGTTTCAGGAACTGGTAGTACCAGAGACCTCTGGTACTGGAGATGGAAAAAGATGATAAAATAAGGAGGCAGCAGTTAACCCCCTGGAACAATTTATTCATTCCACACAGCTAGATCAATGCCCATTTCCAACACCAGCAAAAAACTGATTGTTTATTCACTAGAGAAGGTAAAATAGTGTTCTCTGGACTTGAGGACTGTTTAAATTATGGATACTGTACTGAAATCAGGTGTATTAAGTAACGGTGTGTTCACTGAAGGCTGAATGCTGAGACCCTCAGCTCTCTTTCCTTATTTGGCTCCCAAAACATTGGCAAACAGATCTTAATCCTCCAGATAGACAACTGAAACGCTTTCCAAGTAATCTAAGTAGCCCAAGAAGAAAGAACTAAAGATACCGTCAAGGGGATGGAGGTTAATCATTCAGGACACCTACAATGAGGCTCCTAAAGTGAACAAGTTACCCATACTCTCAAAACTGCAAATTATCTTTTGGGATCTCACTCTTAATCAGGAGCAGACAATCCAGAATTTCCAATCATCTGAGAAAAGCCCCTAGCGTAAACACTGGGAACCAAACAAATAGAAGGAGAAGGAACTTGAAGGAAACAGAAAGGAGAGGAAAACTTCTGAGACTAACATTCTCAGAGAGAAAAGAAAATATTTTGCTTTCATAAAACCAGAACTAAATGCTACTTTAAAAGTATAATCTGAAAAAAAAAATAAAAAATAAAAGTATAATCTGAGTATAAGAATGAGCACTTGATGCAGTAAGTCAGAAAAAGACAAATACCATATGATGTCACTTCTTTGTGGAACCTAAAATATGACACTAATGAACTTATCTACAAAAGAGAAACAGACTCACAGACATAGAGAACAGAATTGTGGTTGCCAAGGGGGAGGGGGGACGGGGAAGGGATGGACTGGGAGTTTGGGGTTAGCAGATGCAAACTATTATATAGAGAATGGATAAACAACAAGGTCCTACTGTAGAGCACAGGGAACTATATTCAATATCCTGTGATAAACCATAATGGAAAAGAGTATAAAAAATAATGTATGTATATGTATAACTAAATCACTTGGTTGTATAGCAGAAATTAACACATTGTAAATCAACTATACTTCAATAAAAGAATGAACACTTGAAAATTTAAAATATGCTAACAGAATTAAAAACCAGAGGATAAATTTGTAGAAATCTCCCCAAAATGGAGCAAAAAGACAAAACTATGAGAAAAATTTTAAATTAAAGAACTAGCCCAAGAAGTCCAACATCCAGATAATAGGAGCTCCAGAAAGATAAAAGACAGAGAAAATAAACAGAAGAAAATAATCAATTCAGAAAAATGTCCTAGAACCGCAGGGCATAAATCACCAGACTGAAAGGACGCTCTGGAAGCCATACCCCATGGATAAAAACAGAACCACCCATGACACACTATTGTGGAATTTCAAAATACTGAGGGTCAAAGAGATGATTCTACCAGCCTCCAGAGAAGAAAAAAGGGTCACATATATTCCATATTGGTATCAAAATGGTTTCAAATTTCCAAACAGCAATGATGAAAGCAAAACAACTGTATCAGTCAGAGTTTGGCCAAGAAAACAGAAGCCACTCTAGGGACACAAATAGAAGCATTTTAATAGAGGAAATCAGAAGCTTATACAACTAAGGGTTGAGGGTGTGAAGGTCAGAGGAGAAGCCAGTGGAAGCAGTGATTTACAGGACCGGCAAGCCATGGAAAATCTCAGCATCCTAAAATGAGACACTGCCTTTAATCCCAAGTGCTGAAGGACCTGAGGGCCACCTCTAAGAGCTGAGAGCAGTCCCCATTGACAGCCAGCAAGCCAATGGGGATTTCAGTCCTACAGCTGCAAGGAAATGAATTCTGCTAACAACCTGAGGGAGCATGGAAATAGAGCTTTCTCCACCCAAGCCTCCAAGTGAGGATACAGCCAATCGACATCTTGATTTCAGCTTTATGATACTGTAAGCAGAGAAGCCAGCTAAAATGTGCTGAATTCCTGGCCTGTGGAAACTGTGGGATAATAAATGTGTGTGTGTGTGTGTTTTTAATAGATCTTTATTGGAGTATAATTACTTCACAATACTGTGTTAGTTTCTGTTACACAACAAAGCGAATCAGCCATATGCATACACACGTCCCCATATCCCCTCCCTCTTGAGCCTCCCTCCCATCCTCCCTATCCCACCCCCTAGGTCATCGCAAAGCACCAAGACGATCTTCCTGTGCTATGCTGCTGCTTCCCACCAGCCAACTATTTTACATTCAGTAGTGTATGTATGTCGATGCTACTCTCACTTCTCCCCAGTTTCGTCCCCCCACCCATGTCATCAAGTCCATTTTCTATGTCTATCTCTTTATTCCTGCCCTGCAACTAGGTTCATCAGTACCTTTTTTTTTTTAGATTCCATATATATGTGTTAGCATACGGTATTTGTTTTTCTCTTTCTGACTTACTTCACTCTGTACGACAGACTCTAGGTCCATCCACCTCACTACAAATAACTCAATTTTGTTTCTTTTGATGGCTGAGTAATATTCCATTGTATATATGTGCCACATCTTCTTTATCCATTCATCTGTCAGTGGACATTTAGGTTGGTCCCACATCCTGGCTATTGTAAATAGTGCTGCAATGAACATTGTGGTACATGTCTCTTTTTGAATTATGGTTTTCTCAGGGTATATGCCCAGTAGTGGGATTGCTGGGTTATATGGTAGTTCTATTTTTAGTTTTTTAAGAAAGCTCCACACTGTTCTCCATAGTGGCTGTATCAATTTACATTCCCACCAAAAGTGCAGGAGGGTTCCTTTTTCAGCACACCCTTTCCAGCATTTACTGTTTCTAGATTTTTTTGATAATGGCCATTCTGACCAGCATGAGGCGATACCTCACTGTAGTTCTGATTTGCATTTCTCTAATAATTAGTGATGTTGAGCATCTTTTCATGTGCCTCTTGGCCATCTGTATGTCTTCCATGGTGAAATGTCTATTTAGGTCTTCTGCCCATTTTTTAATTGGATTGTTTGCTTTTTTGATATTGAGCTCCATGAGCTGTTTGTATATTTTGGAGATTAATCCTTTGTCCATTGTTTCATTTACAAATATTTTCTCCCATTCTGAGGGTTGTCTTTTTTGTCTTGTTTATGGTTTTCTTTGCTGTGCAAAAGCTTTTAAGTTTAATTAAGTCCCATTTGTTTATTTTTGTTTTTATTTCCATTACTCTAGGAGGTAGGTCAAAAAAGATCTTGCTGTGGTTTATGTCAAAGAGTGTTTTTCCTATGTTTTCCTCTAAGAGTTTTATAGTGTCTGGTCTTACATTTAAGTCTTTAATCCATTTGGAGTTTATTTTTGTGTATGGTGTTAGGTAGTGTTCTAGTTTCATTCTTTTACATGTAGCTGTCCAGTTTTCCCAGCACCACTTATTGAAGAGACTGTCATTTCTCCATTGTATATCCTTGCCTCCTTTGTCATAGATTAGTTGACCATAGGTGCTTGGGTTTATCTCTGGGCTTTCTATCTTGTTCCATTGATCTATATTTCTGTTTTTGTGCCAGTACCATATTGTCTTGATTACTGTAGCTTTGTAGTTTAGTCTGAAGTCAGGGAGTCTGATTCCTCCAGCTCCCTTTTTTCCCCTCAAGACTGCTTTGGCTATTCGGGGTCTTTTGTGTCTCCATACAAATTTTAAGATTTTTTTGTTCTAGTTCTGTAAAAAATGCCGTTGGTAATTTGATAGGGATTGCTTTGAATCTGTAGACTGCTTTGGGTAGTATAGTCATTTTCACAATATTGATTCTTCCAGTCCAAGAACATGGTATATCTCTCCATCTGTTTGTATCATCTTTAATTTCTTTCATCAGTGTCTTACAGTTTTCTGCATACAGGTCTTTTTTCTCCCTAGGTAGGTTTATTCCTAGGTATTTTATTCTTTTTGTTGCAGTGGTAAATGAGAGTGTTTCCTTAATTTCTCTTTCAGATTTTTCATCATTAGTGTATAGGAATGCAAGAGATTTCTGTGCATTAATTTTGTATCCTGCAACTTTACCAAATTCATTGATTAGCTCTAGTAGTTTTCTGGTGGCATCTTTAGGATTCTCTATGTATAGTATCATGTCATCTGCAAACAGTGACAGTTTTACTTCTTCTTTTCCAATTTGTATTCCTTTTATTTCTTTTTCTTCTCTGATTGCTGTAGCTAGGCCTTCAAAAACTATGTTGAATAAGAGTGGCAAGAGTGGACATCTTTGTCTTGTTCCTGATCTTAGTGGAAATGCTTTCAGTTTTTCACCATAGAGTATGATGCTTGCTGTGGGTTTGTCACATATGGCCTTTATTATGTTGAGGTAGGTTCCCTCTATGCCCATTTTCTGGAGAGTTTTTATCATAAATGGGTGTGGAATTTTGTCAAAGCTTTTTCTGCATCTATTGAGATGATCATATGGTTTTTATTCCTTAATTTGTTAATGCAGTGTATCACATTGATTGATTTGGTTATGTTGAAGAATCTTTGCATCCCTGGGATAAATCCCACTTGATCATGGTGTATGATCCTTTTAATGTGCTGTTGGATTCTGTTTGCTAGTATTTTGTTCAGGATTTTTGCATCTATGTTCATCAGTGATATTAGTCTATAATTTTCTTTTTATGTGTTATGTTTTTCTGCTTTTGGTATCAGGGTGATGGTGGCTTCATAGAATGAATTTGGGAGTGTTTCTCCCCCTGCAATTTTCTGGAAGAGTTTGAGAAGGATTGATGCTGTTACATTTGTGGGAATTTGTTACATGGCAATAGAAAACTAACACACTCACCATGGCCTGCTGTTTGGATGAGCTGAGGAAATTCCCTTCACCCCACAGAAGGGGTCAGGTTTGATTTCCTCTAGAGAGTAGGAGAGGGGCCATAGAGGCAGAAAAGCATCAGATAGAGAGCCATCCATCGCCTGACTATATTTCTGCAGATGTCTGTCACCTGACCCAAACTACAGCAGATGGTCCAACTGTGGCATATCCTGTGTTTCCCAGAACTCACTCTTGATCTGACCCCTGACTTTCCAGAAGGAGCTCTTGGATTCTCTCAGAAGTGCTAAAGACAAACTTGACTCGGGGAACTGTTCAGCTTATCTTCTGAGAACCTGCCACAATGGTTGTGCTTGCTACTCAGTTGTCAAAATATGAGCAATATATTACCTAAGGTAAAAGTATAAAGCAAAGCAAGGGATAATTACCAAAAAAAAATCAGGCTAATGATTACCTCTTGAGGAGGAGGGTGGAGAATTTGATTAAAGAAGAGCACACAGCGAATTTCCAGTCACTGCAATGTTTCACTTGTTAACCCAGGTAACAGGGACACAAGTGTCATTTTATCAGTATTCTTAAACCCTACATATATATTTTATACAGCCTTCTGTGTATATTATACTTCACACATAAGTGCTTAGCAAAAGGTAGTTATTAGAAAATGAACGGTGTAAAGGCATGAAACTAAAGATTAACTTTTCATCCTGACTGCTTTGCCCTTGAATGCCTTTCCCTAGAATTTACTAGAATGTTAAAAGTACTGGTCATAGGAAATGGAGTCCCTAAAGTCCAGAAACGCTTTAGAGTTTCCATTATGAGAAAAAGATGGAATATTCAATAAACAATATTAGATTGGATTCATACCTGCAATATTATGATTTATACATGTCTTATATATATTTGGTCTCCATCCACAGTTCCTGGCTCACAGCTCCCAAAACCCTTGGCATTTCCTGAGCAGCAAGAGCAATGGGATATTTGGTCTCTTGTCCTCAGTCACTGAAAAGGCTTCAGGGAAGGTAACTTCTGGATTCCTCCCAAGGGTGGGGGCTGATTGACAAGAGAACCAACCATGTGCTTAGAGGGTTGGAACTTTCAGTCTCACCCCGCTGACCTCCAGGGAAGAGATAGGAGCTGGAGGTTGAGTCAATCATCAGTGGCCAATGATTTAGTCAGTCGTGCCTGTGTAATGAAGCCTCCATAAAAACCCAGAAGGACAGGGTCCAAAGAGCTGCAGGGTTGATGAATAGGCGGAGATTGGGGAGAGTGGCCCCCCCCGGAGAGGGCATGGAAGCTACACACCCTTTCCCCATACCTCACCCTATGTCTCTCTTCATCTGACTGTTGATTTGTATCCTTTAATATCCTTTTATAATAAATTGGTAATCTAGTAAATAAATGGGTTTTCCTGAGTTCTGTGAGCCATTCTAACAAATTAATTAACCCCTAGGAGGGGGTCATTGGAACCTCCGATTTACAGCAGGTTGGTCAGAAGCACAGGTAACAACCTGGGCTTGCATCTTGTGGGACTGAGCCCTTTACCTGTGGAATCTGGTTTTGTCTCCAGGTCAACAGTGTCAGAATTGAGTTGAATTCTCAGACACCCGGCAGGCATCCAAGAATTGCTTGTTGATGTGGGGAAGCCTCCACACACAAATTGGAATTGGATCTGGGAACTCTTTTGGAATACCTCAAATCTTACACCAAAATAAACTCCAGGTGGGTCAAGACTGACATGTGAAACAATGAAAATCTAAAAGTACGAGATGAAAATACAGGAGGATTATTTTCTAATCTGGGAGTGGGGAAAGCCTTGGTGAGCATGATATAAAACATAGGAGCTATAAAAGGAAAGTTATGTGTGAATACATTTTTTTAAATTCTGCTCAGGAAAAAAAAAAAGAAACAAAAAAAACCCACCAAAAACAAACTCAAAAGACATGAAAAACTGGAAACAACTATTTGCATTCCTACATATCAGTAAGAAAGAGACCAATAACTCAATCGAAAATGGGCAAAGGAGGGCTTCCCTGGTGGCGCAGTGGTTGAGAATCTGCCTGCCAATGCAGGGGACACGGGTTCAAGCCCTGGTGTGGGAAGATCCCACATGCCACAGAGCAACTAGGCCCGTGAGCCACAACTACTGAGCCTGCACGTCTGGAGCCTGTGCTCCGCAACAAGAGAGGCCGCGATAGTAAGAGGCCCGCGCACCGCGATGAAGAGTTGCCCCCGCTTACCGCAACAAGAGAAAGCCCTCGCACAGAAACGAAGACCCAACACAGCCAAAAATAAATATAAAAATAAATAAATAAACTAACTTAAAAAAAAAAAAAAAAGAAAAGAAAATGGGCAAAGGATATGAACAGACAGTTGCCAGGCAAGGAATTCCAAATGGCTTTTAAACATATGAAAATATGCTCAACCTTCTCCATAATAAGGGAAATGCAATTTAAAACTACCAGATTGGCAGATACAAATTTTGATAACACCATGTGGATGGAGGTTAGAGAAACAGATGCTCTCACATATTGCTGGTGGGAGTGTAAACTGGCTCAGTCCCTGTAGAGAACAATTTGACAATATCTATCAAAATCTAAAATGCATGTTTTGGCAGGCACCATTAGTTTACACCCCAAAATCATTCCTCCATGTTCCTTGCTAACTGAGTCCAGGTGCTCAGGTGGCAATGCGCCAAGTTCCAAGCACTAAGTTTATTTATTGACTTATTCTTATTTATTAAGCACTTACTCTCTACTAGGCACTGTTCTGGGCTCTGGCGATACAACATCGAATGAAGCCACCAAACTCCAGCCTTCATGATAATCCTGCACCTACTGATTGAAATTCCAGAACATAATGGCAACTGTGGCATTTTGATGTATATTTTAAGTAATAGATACCATATAGTTTTTCTTCCAAATTGAGACACTTTTGAAAGTGAGTGGACTGCTGTTAATAAAACACAGTGGGACAAACAGGCACAAGCTAGGACTGTCCCAAGCAAAGTGGGAAATATGGTCACTCCTAGTAATCCTGAGATCATGATGATGTCACCATCATCTCAGTTGCTGTTCTAAAATGATTTCACCAGGAAACTCTGGAAGAAAAGTCAGACCCAAACTAGCTCTGGAGAAAGTACAAATGACAGATACATATGAAAAGACACTCAACCTCTTTAATTATGGGGAAAACTGGAATTAAGTCAGTAGTAAGATGTCTTGAAAGAACTTGAAATAGAGGAAGGATGTAGTCAGAATGCTTTCAAAACATATGCACCTTTGTTTGATTTGAAATTTTAATGCAGTATGTAATTTTCCAGGCATATCTCCAGACATAAAACTGATTAAAACATATTGTTAAATTAAGGAAAAACAGTATTATACTAACAGATTTCAGTTCTTATAAATAGCACAGAACACTAGAATACCAAAACCTATATTGTAATCACTATTCATTTTTACCAGGTAGTCACTTTCCCAGACTGCTGGTGACCCAATAGGGGTTAGAAAAACATAGGGAAACAATGGCCAGAGTACTTCTGGAGAGGCTTTCTTAAGGGACAAATTCAAAAGGAGAGTTTACTGGAGCTGCCTCTCCTCATGCTCCAACGTTCAAAGTGGCCATAATGCCCGGAGCTGCAGCAGCTATCTTGTAACCATGAGGTGACAATCATGAAAAGAAAAATCAATTTGCTAAGGGTTGCAGAGAAGAAGACCCAGAGGAATGAGAAGAAAGAACCTAGAGCTCTTGACAACCTTGCTGAGCTGCCAGACCACTCCTAACATCACTTGAGAATTGTAGCTGTGGGTCAAAGATGGGAGAGAGACTTTCCTCTGCATACCCTTCAGAACTTTTTGAATTTCATACTATGTAGTTTCATACTATTTCACCATATGCCATCCCAAATAAGTACTATTTTGAGATTTTTACTTGAAAAACAGCAGGAGAAAAAGGAGCTCTGACCTCCCCTTTTTTCTTCTTGAAAGCAAGGGGTAAAACTCCATGTGAAAACATGTCCTCCCTATACCAGGAGGAAAGAAACATTCTTATCACCAGAGATGAGGCATCAAGGCCAAGAGAATTCTGTACAAATAGACCTTGTTAAAATAATTCCCATCTTCCTTTGGCCTCCCCATGTATTTTGATTCCTTGTCCACAGTTCCCTCTCTTTGTTCAACTTAGTATAAAAATATTCAGATTTTGCCACTTCTATGTTCTTCACTTTCCTATGGGGGTTCCCAGATACGCGTAAAATCTGTATACTTTTCTCCCCTAAATATGTCTTATGTCAATTTAATTCTCAGGCCCAACAGAGACCCCAAGAAGGTAGAAGTAAAGTTTTGTCTTCCCAGCACCTATTCAAGTAAGACTGTAAAGCCTGGGACCCCATCAATCCTTAAACACTTAAAACAAAAATATTCTTTGTCTACATTGGTTGGTTTGTTTGCTTTTTAGTGGAAATATACTTTTTAAAAACATGTGGTTTGATGTTTACAAAGAAGTAAATTATAGACAAAAAGGTCCTTCAGTATCAACTCTCACATTATATTGCCAAAGCTCAAAGTGGCAGAAATCATTATCACCAGTCAAGCTGAAGCCTAGGTATCCAGTCCCCTTTCATCTAATTTATTTGCACTCAACCCGAAGTACTGATTTATATTTTAATTATAGAACAAAATTTGACTTTCCTAGTTTTAGAACCCAGAAACCTATGCCAAATGCTTTGAGAATTTACTTTATTACAAGATTTTTTAAAAATACCCAGACGCCTACCTTAATTGTTTTTTAAGAATCACTTTCCACACCTATGGCTTCAAAGACTAAACCTGTCAGGCTTGTTGGTGTGTGACTCCTTCCTCTAAGATTCCAGACATTCTCGTCTGCGGCATCACGCTGCGGGGAGAGCGCAGTGTGAAATGGCCGTGATCTTTGTGGGTTACTGTCTGGCTATACCTCACTGGGACACCAGAGGGCGCGCGGAGGGCTGGCACTTGTTTTTCTTTAAATCCTGAATCAAAGTCCGCGCGGGGAACAACAAAAGACTGGGAACACGGGCCGGGAGACAAAGGGACAAGGGAAAAAGGCTGCACGCCCTGTTTTACTGGCGTTGAAGTTTGCTTACTCATCCACCCACCTCCCCGCCTTAAGGAAATAGATATAAACAACTTATGCTGCAAAATAATGAAATCTTGGGCTGACAAGGAAAATCAGAGAATGGATTAGTCACCCTAATTCAATGAAAGACTATCACAGGTGTGCGTTTGAGCTATTTGCTTTGCTTGATATTAGTAACTTACCCCCCAAAAAATTTTTATTTCTTGTTTTTCTGCGTTCATGAATAATACAGGCACATAGCAGAAAATTTAGAAAATATAGAAACGCAAAAAAAAGAAAGATCATCAACATACTCTAACCTAATATTTTCACATATTTCTTTTCAAACTTTTTTCAGTATATAGAAACGCATAGAAAAATAGTGCACTTCATATTATTTTGTGCTGGCTTCCTTCTCATTTACTATATCATCAACTTCATTTTTATCCATAAATCTGATAACCTTGCTAGTCACATGAGTGAATCACAGAAGAATAAGAAATGTCAGAAGCTTTTTCCCTAAGATAGAAACTTGAATGCCAAACCCAAGTCGTGCATATAAAGCGGGAATTTTTCTGTTGCTTTGCATTTAGAAGAGAAAACAGGTAAAGATTAAAGAAAAGAAGTAGAAACTATGCCATCCCACCCCAAAAAGGGAGAATGAACTTGTCCTTCCCGGCTGTCTGAGGATGACTTAAGGTCAGACAGATCAATCTACACAGCCACTAACCGGCAGAGGTCAGCAGGTGGCCAGCAAGACCCGAATAAAGAAACAGGAAGGTCAGTGACCTTGAGTCTTGGGGCCAGTGCCAGCAGGTGGCTTCCTCAGAAATCGGAACGGAAGCTGAGACCAGCCCTGGGGCCAATAAACACAGCGAAGGGGATGCCGAGATCTGATGCTCTGGAACACCCCCCGCACCACACACACACTCTAATCACTCAGCTCACAGATTCCCTTGCATTAGTACAACAACAAAAAAAGAAAAGAGTGGTGTTCTCAGCCCTGGGAATTTAGGAAGATCACTGGAGCTCTCTGGGTCTCAGTCTCCTTACCCAGATAACTGAAAGGGTGGAAAAGATCCAAGGTTCCTGCCAGCCCCTCAAAGTCTGTGATCCTTTACGATCCCCGACTGTGCATAACAATGAAAGATGGAGACATTCTCTGCCTTCTGCAGCCCAGGAGCAGCAGCCCCTCTACTTGCTGTTTCCCAGATCCCCACATTCTCCTTCACAAGCTCTGTGCCTTAGCATTAGTGCTTCCCCCTTGCAGAAGTGCTAGAAAACTTTTCCCCTTCTCTTTCAAAGTTCATCGTCCTTTGAAGGCCCAGCTAGGTTTTCCTCAAGCACCTCAGGCAGAGGTAGTCCTCCCTTCTCTGTAATTCCATACTATTTTGTACATACTTCCATCACTTTCTGCCTGTGTGACTGTAACCTTCCTGTGCCTCAGCTTCCTCATCTGTAAAAGGGGGAGAATTATTGTACCAAACTCAAAGGATTGTAAGAGGATTAAATGGTTAACAGGTGTAAAGCACTTAAAGCAGAGCCAACATTTATCAGGTTCTCAATAGGCCTGGATTATGCCTCCACCGTAACACTTAACGAAGTGTTGAATAATGATCAGTTAAAGGGTCTACCTCCCCCATGATCTGAGTCCTCAAGGCAGGAAGTGAGTCTTATCCATATCTTTGTCCCCACTGCCTAGCTCCATGCCTGGCACAAAGAATAAATCAATAAAGGTTTTTGTTTGTTTTCTTAATGAGAAGGAAAAAAAAGACTGAAGGGTTGATTGAACTAGAGGGGGACACACTTTTGTCTGTCAGTTTTAACTTTGGATTATTGTTTAAATAAATTAGGCTGGGAAACAGTGAAGTATGATTTTTTTCCCCTTCATAATCTAAACATGTACCCATCCAGGCCCAAATCATAAACATTTATCTTTGAATTTTAATGTTTATGAAGGGTTAATTCCCATATTTGCAGGGGAAGTTCGATGTTTTAATAGATATAATGTTTCGGTGAATGAATGATTATAGAATCCAAAAACTACTCAGGAGCAATTTAGGCTCTTTAATTATGGGGAGAAGGGAAGGGAAGAAGAAGGTTGGGTAGTGAGCTAGCCCAAGTTCTTGTTTATATTATGTTCAAAGGTTGGGTTGAGGAAGTGAGCATAACAGAGAAAAAAGGGAAGAGACACAAGAAACTAGGTCATGCATCCTCTGATAAAAACAAAAAGTTATTTAAGAGAGTGAAAAGACAAGACACAGCTTGGGAGAAAATACATCTCCCAAGATATATATGTGTTGATATATATATGTATATGTGTATGTGTATATATCTATCTATCTATATATATATATATGTGTGTGTGTGTGTGTGTGTGTATGTTGATATATCCCAAGATATATTTCATATATGATATATCTGATAAAGACTAGTAATCAGAATGTACAAAGAACTTTCAAAATTCAATAATAAGAAAACATCCCAATTTTTAAAAGGGCAAAAGATTTGGATACTTAAATAAATCCATGGAAATATGCTCAGCACCATTAATTATTAGGGAAAGGCACATTAAAACTACAGTGAAGGGGGAGGGGGGCGGGGGAGGGTTAATTTGGGAACATGGGTCTAGCAGATGCAAACCATTATATATAGACTGGATAAACAACAACCTCCTACTGCATAGCGCAGGGAACCACATTCAATAACCTATAATAAACCATAATGGAAAAGAATATGAAAAAAGAATATATATATGTATAACTGAATTACTTTGCTGTACACCAGAAACTAACACAACATTGTAAATCAACTATACTTCAATTAAAAAAAAAAAATTAACACTGGCATCACCAAAAAAACAAACAAACAAACTACAGTGAGATCCCGCTACACACCTATTAGAAAGGCTTAAATAAAAAATACTTACAATACCGTGCTAGCAAAGATATGGGACAACAAGAACTCTCATACATTGTTGGGAGAAATGCAAACTGTTACAGCCACTTAGGAAAACAGTTTGGCAGTTTCTCATGAAGGTAAACATACACTTACCCTAAGACTCAGCAGTCCCACTTCTAGGTATTGACCCAAGAGAACTGAAGATCTATGTCCACACAAAAACCTGTACACTAATGTTTGTAATAGCTATTTTTATAACAGTCAAAAACTGGAAAAAATACAAATGCCCATTAACTAGAGAGTGGATACACAAACATCCATACAATAGAACACTAATCAGCAATTTTTTAAAAAACTACTGATACATACAACTTGGACAACTCTCAAAAGCATTATGCTAAGTGAAAGAAGCCATATTCAAAAGGCTACAAACTGGGCTTCCCTGGTGGCGCAGTGGTTAAGAATCCACCTGCTAATGTAGGGGACATGGGTTTGAGCCCTGGTCCAGGAAGATCCCACATGGTGCGGAGCAACTAAGCCCATGCGCCACAACTACTGAGCCTGCGCTCTAGAGCCCCTGAGCCACAGCTACTGAAGCCCACGCGCCTAGAGCCCGTTTTCCGCAACAAGAGAAGCCACCGCAATGAGACGCCTGCTCACTGCAACGAAGAGTAGCCCTGCTCACTGCAACTAGAAAAAGCCCGCGTGCAGCAATGAAGACCCAACGCAGCCAAAAATAAAATAAATAAAATAAAATAAAAGGCTACAAACTGCACAGTCCCATTAATACGACATTCTGGAAATGGAAATCTCATCAGCGGTGCCTGGGACTGGAGACAGAAGACTCACTGCAAAGAGGCATAAGGGGACTTTGTGATGAAAGTGGTGGAAAGATTTTGATTATGTTCAAAATTCATAGAATGCTATGCCTAAAAGAGAATGAATTGTACTGTTTGTAAATTATATCTCAATAAACCCTAAAAATAATAAATAAATAAATAGAAATGAATAAGAGGCCGAAGTTCTTAACACAGCCTGCAAGACTTTGTCCCACTCCCGGTTGGCCTTTCAGCCTCATCTCTTCCGTGACCTTCCTCTCCCTCCCTGATCACGTCAGCCTTCTTTCAGCCCCTCTGCTCACCACATTTCCTCAGTTCCTATAATCTTTGCACATCCAGTTCCATCTACCAAGAAAGCTCTTCCCTCTGCATCTTCTTCTTAGTAACTGTCACAGTGGTGATTTTACATTGTTGTTGTTGTTGTTACTATTCTGTGTCTCCTCCACTAAAATGGAAGCTCCTTGAGGTCAGGGTCTGTCTTTGTTCATCACTGTATCTCCAGCCCCCCCCCCCCCGCACTGTGCTGGTACAACGACCTGTACAATGAATACTCAACTATTACATTCAACTGCCTTCTCTATGTCTCAGCCTTAACACATCCCAAACTGAAATGCTTCTTATCCCCCAAAATACTGCTCCGCAGGCAGAGCTGCTTCGTTGCACAGTTCAAGGAGTGCCAGCCACAGAGCATCCATGGGAATGGCCTGCTGCCTCCCCCAAGCTGTGCCCTTCACGTGGACTCTCCACATGGATGCGGTACTCCGAGCATTATTCTTCTCCACTGCAGTTGATGGCAACTCTATCCTCCCAGTTGCTCAGGCCAAACATTTTGGAAGCATCTTTGATTCCTCTTTCGCTCTCACACCTCACAGTCACTCTATCAGGAAATTCTACTGGCTCTACCTTTGAAATACATCAGCTTCTCTCACATTCCCAGCCACCTCCACTCCAGCCTGAACCACTATCACTACTGCAATAGACCTCTTTGGTCTCCCTGCTGCTGCTCTTGTCCAATACAGTCTGCTCTCAACCCAGGAGCCAAGAGCCCTTTAAAAACATAAACCAGACCATGTCATTTCTCTTCTCAAAGCCCTATAGTAACTCTCTATTTCCCCTCAGAATAAAAGCCAAAGTCTACAATGAACTTTAAGGCCCCACAGGCCTCCCAAATAGTTATACGACTACACCTCTTACTTCCCTCAAGTCTGTTCAAATGTTACCCTCTTAAAACAAAGCCTAGGGCTTCCCTGGTGGTGCAGTGGTTAAGAATCCGCCTGCTAATACAGGGGGCACAGGTTCGAGCCCTAGTCTGGGAAGATCCCACATGCTACAGAGCAACTAAGCCTGTGCACCACAACTACTGAGCCTGTGCTCTAGAGCCCACAAGCCCCAACTACTGAAGCAGGTGCACCGCAACGAAGAGTAGCCCCTGCTCTCCGCAACTAGAGAAAGCCCGCGCACAGCACCGAAGACCCAATGCAGCCAAAAATAAATAAATTAAAAAAAAAAAAAATGAAGGCTACTTTGACCACATTCTATTTACTTAACTTGCCACTCTCCAAACCCATTTACCGTGCTATTTTCTTCTATTTCCACTCTTGTCACCAACTAACTTATTTACCTATGATCATCATTGTTTATGGTCTGTCCTCCTTCTGTTAGGATATAAGCTCCACAAGAACAAAATTTGTTAATTGAAACCTCCTCATGCATCTAAAGCAATGTCTGGCATATTGTAGGTTCAGTAGTGAATAAATAACTACAGTGTCTGCTAAGTAATTAGAGATTAATAAATATTAGTACAGGAACAAGTGTGACACATACAAAGTGATAAAACTTTTTCTCTCCATAACTCATATTTCTTTGTTAATATACATGTATGTGGAACTGTGCAGCAGGGTGAAAACTGCACAAGATTTGCAGTCAAGGCTTGGGTGATTCCTGGCCTCCCACCACTTCCTACCTGTATAACTACACAAGATTCTCATATAGGGATAAGACACTTGCCCTGTTAACCTCCCAGGGCTGTTGGGAAGAGAAAATGAATGTGAATGCTTCTGCAAGCTGTGATAAGCTCTACAAACAGTTACTTAGGTAAAGCAAGATTTGAAACTTTCAATAACATCAATTGCCGTCATGCTGTTTACCTCCAAAGAGAGTTCTATGCCCTCTGAACTGCCAGTCCGATTTTAACCTTTACTTTCTCGCAGTGCTGACGGTGATGAATCTCTGAGCTGCCTTACCCTGTTCAGGTTAGTTACCCTCTCTTTTCCTTCCATTTTAGGAAGATAGACAGCAGGTGTTGCGTTCCCTGCTCCATAATCTCTGCTGACTCAGGCTGCTTCTTCCCATCCCTAGGGAGGATAAAAGAGGAGCAGTAACAACGCATGTATAGCCACTGGCATAGCTTTACAGAGCTTAGGTGGAGAGGCTGGTGTCTCTTCTGAAGGGACAAAGATTAAGCCTCTTCTCCCACAGTGTGGAACCTTGTGCAAACAGTTCAGAAGACCTGGCTTTCCACTGCCCTGACGCCTCTCCAACTGAGAGACCAGAGGCAAGTCTCTTCAATCCTACCCAGAAAAGGACATCAGCACAGTTATCGCAGGGCCCTTTGGACTTTACAAGAGTTAGTGGAGGGTCAGAAGTAGAAGGAGGCCCAGGGACACTGAGTTGTATTGAGGCTTTGGGTGTATTTAAGAGTGGAAAAAAAAAAAAAAAGTGCCAAAACAGGCCTCAGAAATTGCCATTTTTTTAAACTCAAGATGGATTAAAGACCTAAATGTAAGGCCAGACACTATAGAACTGTTAGAGGCAAACACAGGCAGAACACTCTATGACATAAATCACAGCAAGATCCTTTTTGACCCACCTCCTAGAGAAATGGAAATAAAAACAAAAATAAACATATGGGACCGAATGAAACTTAAAAGCTTTTGCACAGCAAAGGAAACCATAAACAAGATGAAAAGACAATCCTCAGAATGGGAGAAAATATTTGCAAACAAAGCAACTGACAAAGGATTAATCTCCAAAATTTACAAGCAGCTCATGCAGCTCAATGTCAAAAAAACAAACAACCCAATCCAAAATTGAGCAGAAGACCTAAATAGACATTTCTCCAAAGAACATATACAGATTGCCAGCAAACACACGAAAGGATGCTCAACATCATTAATCATTAGAGAAATGCAAATCAAAACTACAGTGAGGTGTCACCTCACACCAGTCAGAATGGCCATCATCAAAAAATCTGCAAACAATAAATGCTGGAGAGGGTGTGGAGAAAAGAGAAACCTCTTGCACTGTTGGTGGGAATGTAAATTGATACAGCCACTATGGAGAACAGTATGGAGGCTCCTTAAAAAACTAAAAATAGAATTACCATATGACCCAGCAATCCCACTACTGGGCATATACCCTGAGAAAACCATAATTCAAAAAGAGTCATGAAAAAAAAAAGAGTCATGTACCACAATGTTCACTGCAGCTCTATTTACAATAGCCAGGACATGGAAGCAACCTAAGTGTCCATTGACAGATGAATGGATAAAGAAGATGTGGCACATATATACAATGGAATATTACTCAGCCAAAAGAAATGAAACTGAGTTATTTGTAGTGAGGTGGATGGACCTGGAGACTGTCATACAGAGTGAAGTAAGTCAGAAAGAGAAAAACAAATACCGTATGCTAACACATATATGGAATCTAAAAAAAAAAAAAAATGAAGAACCTAGGGGCAGGACAGGAATAAAGATGCAGACGTAGAGAAGAGACTTGAAGACATGGGGACGGGGAAGTGTAAGCTGGGATGAAGTGAGAGAGTGGCATGCACATATATACACTACCAAACGTAAAATAGATAGCTAGTGGGAAGCAGCCGCATAGCACAGGGAGATCAGTTCAGTGCTTTGTGACCACCTAGAGGGGTGGGATAGGGAGGGTGGGAGGGAGACGCAAGAGGGAGGGGATATGGGGATATTTGTATATGTAGAGCTGATTCACTTTGTTATACAGCAGAAACTAACACAACAATGTAAAGCAATTATACTCCAATAAAGATGTTAAAAAAAAAGAAATTGCCATTTTTTTAAATGTCTGCGTTTAAATGCAAAATCACTTTCATCAGATGGAAAACACCATGTAACCTATGATCTATAAAAATACTAATTCCTAGTACAAGGAATGGATTTCTTAAGACACGTAAGTTTAAGTTCTATAATAAAAACATTTAATCATGTCAGTTTGTAACTCTATAAATTCACTTATTTAGAGTTAACCTTAGAAGTTCGTAAGTGAGGTCCTCTTGGTCCCCCTGGGAACAGGCTTGATCCTGTTTATGAAAAGGCTCAGGATAATATAAATTATTATATTAATGTACTTTCCTAACTCTATGTTTAATCAATGGCACATCCTTGTTTTGAATTATTTAAATGTATTATTATTTAACCATTTAAGTGTTTGTCATTTCCGAGTAAACTGTAGACGCCTCAGGAAAAAGACCTAAATACAGGAAAAATCAGCTAATAAAATTTCATTTGGCCTGCGTGAGCCCTTTTGTGTCTGAAAAGCTTACAAATAGTTTGAAGAGGCACTAGACTGTGGGGCAACTCCTACTGCCCCTGACATCTGGCAACCATATGATATCCTTGAATTTTGACTAAAGAAAAAATATATAAATTTGTGAAGGTAAAACTCTGCTTCCTAACACAACATTGTAAATCAACCATACTCTAATAAAATTAAAAAAACAAAAACAAAAAAACTCTGCGTCAACTCAAGGTCACTTAAAACAAAAATCTCCCGCCACAAACCTAAATCATCTGGAAAGCATGAAAAGTCCTGGCAAACTATGTTCAACAGGTCACCATCACTAAAACTGGAAGCGAATTTTGTTTCATTTATTCTAAACCATTTGCTGTTTTCAGTGACGAAAAGAGTCCAAGGCGCCCAGAAGGGATAATGTGAGGAGTAACAGGCTGGGTGTTTTCACACCTGCAGGTGACTGTAGGAGGGGAAATCTTTTCTCACCTTGAAGTAATATTTGAGAGAAAATTAATAAACAGCTCCTCGTTAGTATAGTGGTTAGTATCCCCGCCTGTCACGCGGGAGACCGGGGTTCAATTCCCCGACGGGGAGAATGACTCACTTTTACTAACCACTACTACTATTTCCCGCGTAATTCAACTGCCCGGCCTGGCTGACAAACACAACATGCGGATATTTTTTATAAGTGCGTCTTTTCAAAATGGTAACTTTTAAGCTTAATGCTCACCGTGAGATAAAAGCCAACTCTGAGAGTAGACGCTTTACACTGTTGTCAGAAGGGTTAAGAAGGACGAAAACGCTCGTCAAAAACCCACTGCTCGCTCCCAGCCGGTAGCTGACGCTAGCTGGCAAAGGCCTACGCATGCGCAGTAGCGCCCCGCCAAATTCCAAACGGAGGTCACGAACTCAGCCCACAGAACGGGGAGGGGGTGGGGAAGATGAGAGCCTAGTCTCCGCCCCTAGCCCGGCAGGTTAGAACGGAAATCGCTTGCAGAAGAGGAAGGACTGGTTTCCTTTGACCCTGGAGACTCGACTAAAAGGGGAGCTCCATTTTCCCGCCTCTGCTAGTTCCATCCTAGCCTAGGTAGAGGGATAGCTGTGAGGAAAATCTTGGCACTAAAAGAATCAGTCTCCAGTCTGACCTAAACTGGATGGAAGGGCAGGGAGAGAATGGAAGAAAAGGCGAGGCGTGCCCGGAAGAGACGCCATGTTACCGGAGTCCTAAGAAATTGCGCGAGCCACAGCCCAGCAGGACCTCGTGGCGCAACGGTAGCGCGTCTGACTCCAGATCAGAAGGCTGCGTGTTCGAATCACGTCGGGGTCATGGTTTTTATTTTTAGGCCCCCTGGTTTCTATAAAGCTAGATGTATTCCCGCCATTTTTTGAAAATACCTTTGATTTTAGGTTAAATCTTCCTCGTCCAAATGTTATCCCAGTAATCCTTAGTCTGCAAAAAGACAAGGATCACTATATATCGTGAAACGTTAAGGCTGATTTCTTTTTTTTTTTTTTTAATGTTTGGCCTTGTGAGTTCTCTGTCATTCAAAGTGCATAATGCATAGATGTGGGCTATTACTGTTGTGCATTCGTGGGCATATCAGCCCATGGTGGTCCTTAACAGGAAACATACAATACATATACCGTACAAGCTGTTTTTCCAAAAACAATTTTAGACCCGTTTGCCTTCGGCAAGCAAGTCCAACAGGGTACAATTTCTAACTTTGTGTAATAGTTTACATGCTTTAGCCCATGTGCCAGGCACTGTAAACAACCCTGCAACGTGTGCACATTGTACACGCTTACGGATGAAACTGTGGCACACAGAAGAATAGTTACCCACCCGAGACTCTGAACCGCGTGACTGACCCCAGATCCCACTCTTTACTAAATGTTTTATAATAAAGGTGGAAACAAACTGTTGAAAGAACTTGGTAGAAGCCATTGGACCTAAGTGATACCAATGCATCTTTTATATTTTCACTAACTAATGCGAGTGGTGATAAATCAGGTACCACTTTCAACTATTAATCTCTCAAAGCAGGGAGCAAAGTTTACTCATTCACCTTTGTAAGCTCCAGGACTCTTAGTACTGAATAGTGCCTTAACAGGCATGTGTCAAATATCTGTTGTACAAAAAATGAATAGCAAGACTAGGAGAAATTTTTTTTTTTATTATTGGATATGTTCCATGGAAGTCACCAAGTTTTCCTGCTCAGTATTTTGAAAATAGCAAATATTAATTTCTTATGTTTCAACCTAATATAGCATTGGAAATTGTGTTTTTATTCTGTGTAGTTTGTTCTTCCCTTTCTTTTTTGGTTGGATTGAGATTAGATCCCCCATTTCAACAGATATTTATGGACCACTGATACTGTGATAAACACTGAGGAAAAGGATACACAGAGTGAAAGTGGACTTTTTTTGGAGCAGCAGGAAAAAGATACATTAAGTAACCAAACACCATAATATGTTGGGGTGAGTGCCATGAGAGTAGCATGAACAGAGTGGTGTGAGGGTGCTAAAATAGGGACATTAACTCTGCCTTGGGTAGTTCAGAAAGTCCTCATAAAGGAAGATCTTGAAAAATAATGAAAGTTTCTTTGTGACTTTAAGGTTCATCCAATGAACATACATAAATGCCTTCTATGAGTCAAGGTCACCCTGTGATCTGACTTCGTCAACTATAAAAGTAGAGGTTTATATGTATTATCTTGCTAGGGCCACCATAGCAAAATACCACAGACTGGGTAGCTTAAACAACAGAAATTTTCTGACCGTTCTGAAGGCTAGAAGTCCAAGATCAATGTGAGAGCATGGTTGGTTTCTTCTAAGGCCTGTCCTTGGCTCATAGATGGCCACCTTCTTGTTGTGTTCTCACATGGTCTTTCCTCTGTACACACACTTGCCTAGTGTCTCTCTGTGTGTCCAAGTTTCCTCTTACAAGGACACCAGTCAGATTGTATTAGGACCCATTTTAGCGGCTTCATTTTAGCTTAATCACCTCTTAAAAGGCCTCATCTCCAAATACAGCCACATTTTGAGGTAGCGAGGGAGTAAAGCAATATATATATATGTCATTATTAATAGTGCTATAGATCTAAAATTGTCACTTCACAGGTTCCAGCTTCTTTACCAAGGCTGGACATTTGTAGTTTCTCAGAATGACCCATTTGCTAACTTGCTGTAACTTTGAAATGACCCAAAATCCAACACTTCATTTTAACTTAAACCTCTACAATCATTATATAGTAATGATATAAGGAAAGAGGCTCTGGAATACACAAATTCATATTTGAATTCCCAAATCCCGACACTTAATAGCTCTGTGATTTTGTTCTATTTCACTAAAAAGTTTCCAGTCTATCATTTATTCATACAAGTGGATTTATCCACTAGTACAGAATGCACTGAGCATTTATCTCACTTGTTTAATAAGCTTTCTCTTTTGAATTATTTTTAATCATTTACCTAAGACTGATGTACTCTGGATAAACTGATAAGATGGAGCCTTTGGAAATGAAAACTGAAAAACAGATTCTGAATTCCGATAAGTCAAGTGATTCCCCAATTTCTCACACTAATTCAAAGTAGTTATGATTATAAATCGTAAGTAGTTATGATTATAAAGTAGAAAAGTAGTTATGATTATAAAATCATAGGTGTTCATTGTAGAAATCTTGGGAAATACAGAAAAACATAGGGAAGAAAAGAAAAATCACCTGTCCCCATCACCTAGAGGAAACTACTACAAACATTCTGGTCTATATTCATGTAGTCCATTTAAATATACACATATCCATACACATTTCAGTTCTTTATAGAACTGAGATCTTACTCTAACATGGGTCTCTTTTTCTATTTGTATTTTACTTACTGCTGTGTTGTAAACATTCTCTCATATTCTTAAATAAATGTCAAGAACATGATTTTCATGACCATGTAGTATTTCATCAACTGCTGTTTGAGGTGACATCCTTAAATTCACAACCTAGTCCTATACAAAACAGGATATGAAAAATAAAAAAGTCATCTGTATGTTAATAACATTAAGAACTCCAAAAAGGGAAATGAAGGCAGTTATCAAGTGTTTTAGGAAAAAAAAAAGTTTTGGAAGAGTTTTCTGACAAAGTAATAGCATCATTTAAAAAAAGAAAATCTGTGGCTTCACATAGAAATATCCTTCCACTGTTTCCCAAAGTTTTGGTTACCAGAGCTGTAACATTTTAAAGATTTTTTTTAAACCTAATACCTGTTTCAACATAAAAGATAATTAAAATGTTTGTTATATTGGATGAATGTAACACAAAATAAAACATCGTCTTTTTTTTTTTAATTCAGAAATTTCACAGGAGATGACTGAAAGAATCAAGCCCTTGAGAAGGACAGAAGGGTGAGATCCAGAGTACAACTGGTGGAATTCACTCTGATAGAAGGACACCACTTCAATTTAAACAAGAAAGATGCAAGAGAAAATGAGTGCAGATTTGACCGTCTGAAGTTAAGGCATTCCTACAGATGGTTTCTATTTTCTCAAGTATGAAGCAAGGTTACCAGCTGAAAATGGGGAGAGGTACGGGCAAGGGATGTGAGCAATTTGAGAAGTGAAGATATGAATGGTTAATCCAGAGAATGAAGAGCTTTGTCAGCCAGTGTCGAGTGCTCCTGTGAGGTCTGAGGTCATGAATTAAAACCAGTTGTTGTATGATTTTTCTCCAGCAATCTTTGCTACTTGGGCGCAAGCAGTGAGAAAGTTTGTTCCAGCAAGGTTCAGTCCCAGCAAAGCTGAGGCTCTTCCAAGCAAGAAAGATAGAGACATTGGAGTAAGAGAGTTGAAAATGTTCGCAAAAGAGTGATTACATGGATTGATCAGGGGATCTACTTCAGTTGAGTTGGAATGATTATATGACAGCAGGAGCAGGATAATAGGTTTTTCTTTAAAGTGTTGGGGTTAATGAATTGGAGGTCAGTGAGAATACGATAAATGAGCTGAGGAAAAGAGGCTAGTGATTGACAATTGGGATGCTTGAAATTGAGATTTAGAAGGTAAAACAGCTATTGATGACAGGGTTCAGAGTCTTACCACTGGAGTGGACGGATGAGATGGAATAGAGGAACAAGTTGTTGGAGATGAAGAGGTCAAAGACCTAAGAGGCCCAATGTCAGTGTTACATGGGCCGTCTGTAAGAATGCTGAATTCACACAGAACGTAGACAAAAGGGATGGTGAGGAAAACTTAGAGCATGGAGCAATGGTCTAATTTCTGAGGGAGATTGGCCAGAGGTTGAGAAATTATAGCAGTAAAGAGGATGAGGTGTGATTTATGATGATATGAACTTCAAATGTTTTTGAAGGAGGAAAGAGGAGAAATCTTTGGAAGTGGCAACCAGGAACAAAGAGGCCACCCAAACTCTGTAGCCCAACCTCTGGGCCTTAAGGTACATAAGAGTATGAAAAAAAACAAAAAAACAAACCTCTACTTCGGAGCTCTACAGCAGAGTTAAAAGCAAAATTACCTTCACCACTAAAAATAGTGGTGCTGGGGATATACCTGGATGCATCTAGGATAATTCCGAGTCTGAATTTGATAACTCATGGCTTTGTGGATGATGTAGAAAGTCAATCTCACTGTCTGATAGCTTCTGACATCAACCATGTCTCCTGACAAATGTAGAATCTGCAAGTAACCTCCTTTTGATAGTGTCCAGGGATAAGAAAAGGAGAGAGAATTAATGAGAGGGAATGAAAATGTTTTTACTCAGGGAACATTGATTTCAGGCATCTAGAATGCAGTTCTTTGTGAATTATGTTATCTTTAATGTTGGCCTGTAGCGCATAGTACTGTGTATATTTAAAAGAACTTTCAGAAGACATACAGATGGCCAACACACACTGAAAAGGTGCTCAACATCACTAATCATTAGGGAAATGCAAATCGAAACCACAGCAAGATACCATCTCACACCTGTCAAAAGGGCTATTATCAAAAGACAAGTATTGGCAAGGATGTGGAGAAAAGGGAATTCTCGTGCACTATTTATGAGAATGTAAACTGGTGCAGCCACTATGGAAAACAGTATGAAGGTTCCTCAAAAAATTAAAAATAGAACTACCATATGATCTAGCAATTCCATTTCTAGGTATTTATCTGAAGAAAACAAAAATACTAATTCAAAAAGATATATGTACCCCTATGTTTATTGCAGCATCGTTTACAACATCGAAGATATGGAAGCAAAATAAGTGTCCCTCCATAGGTGAATGGATAAAGAAAATGTGATATACATTGATAGGCATAGACACAGACACAGACACACAGACACACACACACACACACACACACACACACACTGGAATATTACTCAGCCATAAAAAAAATGAAATCTTGCCATTTGCAGCAACATGGATGTACCTGGGGGGTATTAGGCTAAGTGAAATAAGTCAGACAGGAGAAATACCGTATGATTTCACTTCCATGTGGAATCTGAAAAACAAAACAAATGGACAAACAAAACAGAAACAGACTCTCAGATACAGTGAACAAACTGGTGGTTGCCATAGGGGAAGGGGATTATGAGGTACAAACTTCCAACTATAAGATAAATAAGTCATGGGGATGTAATGTACACATAAGGGAATAGTCAAAAATATTTTAACAACTTTGTATGGTGATCATTTCATAAAGCATAAAAATATAGAATCACGGTTGTACACTTGAAACTAATAAATATTGTATTGATATGTTTATAACTCAATCAGAAATAAAAATAAAATATAACAACTTTCAGACTCAACAGGTGATTTTTTTTTTTTTTTTTTTTTTTTGCTTGTGGTAAAAAGTAGGATTACACTGCCTGGAAAATTTCTGGTACAAAGGCCCTATGAAAAAAGCAGAGTTCCAGCGCAGCACCCTCAGATGTCCCTCCAGGTGGCTCTGTGATTCCAGCATTGTACTCCACTGGCATCAAATTTACGTAGATTATTATTTTCAAAGTGTCAGTGATGCCTCGTCCTCCTCTGAAGATCCACTTCAGGAACCTAGCTGCCCAGGTATCCTCAGACCACAGGGCAGCTATCAGAGCCTGGAGATCCTTCTATGTACTCCACCCTTGTCAGATCAAATGTAGCCCTGGTAACTCTGACCCTTTTCAGTTAGAGCGGCAAAACCTACCTCTTAAAAACTGTTAGTACAGTCATGCCAGAGCCAACCCCTTCAACTAGCAAGGTAACGATTTAACAGGATAACTTGCTAATTCAAATAGGATAGAATAAACCCGTTACCTGTGGCCTTGCAGATATTCTGCTCAGGACTTTTGCCTTGCGCATAATTTGAGACTATACTGGAAGAAATAACTGAACTGTGCCAGGCACACTGCCTGGGACCATCCCACACTCACTGACTACATTTATGGGGTTACCAGTCACTGCGAAATCATGGTCGTTCGCCCGTCAGCTCAGTTCACCATCTGAAGATGAAACCCTTGCCTCTGTACCCAGTGAAGCTGGGGGTGGGTAGGTAATGGTTAAAGTAACTCTTACACAGCCACCTAAAGACCTACGAAACAACTGGCTAATTAAAATACAATTTTAATTTTGCATTTCTGATCTGAATACTATTGCTCAAATATATGTAAATACTGATATTTTTAGAAAATAATTAGTAAAATTGCCTCTAGGAAAATAGACTATCGTTAAAAGAAATGTCTCCTCAATTTCTAAAAATAAAATGGCTTAATTCATAGGAAACATTTTTAGTATTTCCAGTAAATTTACTGGAACTTAAACGATCATGCAGAAATCAGATAAACTTTTTTTTTTAAGTATCTTATAAAGCATAGTTTGGAGGTCAGAATCTGGGGAAATGATTAAGACACCCTAAATCCAAGGTCAGTTTCTTTCTTTCCTTGGAAGAAAATATCTTGAAACATATAAATTCGAAAGGTATGCAAACGTTTGTCATTTATGGTATTTGTTTTCAGGAAGACATTTTTATTGTAAAATTTCTGAGACTCCACCAGGTTTTAACTCGGATCCGTAATAGGGGTTTGATTAGGGTTTCCGGCCTAATTATTAGTCACTAGGCTTCCCCTAAGATTAAAATCTAGAATGCACCTGTCTCAGTTGTAAGTTATCCATTAAGGAATTCCTAAATCATTTCATTTCGTTGTATTATGAAGCATTAGGTTTAAGTTACGGGTAAGATACTTACGGGTGGAGGGATCCAACCCAGAGACGGCTCTGAACAAAATGCAGTTGAGCCCCAAATAACTAAATGAAATAATTTAGAAAGGCCCCAACCTTCTTTAGGGTAAGAGGCAAGAGCAATATTTGGCAATACAATTTCGTCACAAATTCAAGGGTACTTCAAAGTGCCCCGTAGTCGAGGTCTGGCTTTTTCAGAATTTCGGGAACAAAAGAAGCGTTCGCAAGCAGAGACGGGGATTTAACTGCCCACTCTCCCCTTGCCTCCCCCAAGTAAATCAAATCGAGGAAGATGAGCGTCCACATGCACGGCTCGCTCCTTTTCTTTCCCTTCAGGGCTAGCGTTTGGGGAGGAAAGGCTGCGGCTATTCTTCGGTGAACTAGTGTCCCGGAATTGAGAGAGGCCCAGCCCGGGTCCTCGCAGCTGCCGTGAAATCCGGCCCGTTCGCCGGCGACCGACCCCGGAGAGAAAAGCTGCTTCTCCAGCAGGGGGAGGGAGAGGAAACGGCCCACAAAAAGCAGTACGACTTGTCCCTTATCGCCACCCTGGGAAAAAGGGAAACAGGAACAAGCCACGCGCCGGAGCTCCCGCCCGAGCGGCTTTTAAACTGCGTTTCCACCACCTCTAGCAGGGCTCCGCGGCTAATGGAACCCGCGCGAGGCGTCCCGCCAATCACCGCCGCGCTTCCTCCGGCCGCGGGCCAATGGCGGCGCTCGTTCTTGGGGCGTGGGCGAAGAGGCTGCTCTCTCTTGGCCGTGGGGTGTGCGCTGGGGTTCTTGCGGATTCCTGGCTTGGCTGCACTGGGCCTCGCTTGTTCTGCAGGGGCTTTTGTGTCCGGCGTTGGCTTGGCTTTGTGTGCGCGAGTTTCCGCTGTGCTCCGCGGCGCAAGTCCCGGCCGGGAGCTGTGAGACTCGGAGGCGGTAGCGCGGCCCCCCCCCCCCCCCCCCGGGCGAGGAGCGAGCGCGCCGGCGTGAGCGGCGGGTGCGAGGGCTGCGGGGAAGGGGATTCGTCGCCGCCGCCGAGATGCCGGAGTTCCTGGAAGACCCCTCGGTCCTGACGAAAGAGAAGTTGAAGAGTGAGTTGGTCGCCAACAATGTGACGCTCCCGGCCGGGGAGCAGCGCAAAGACGTGTACGTGCAGCTGTACCTGCAGCACCTCACGGCGCGCAACCGGCAGCCGCTCGCCGCCGGCGCCAACAGCAAGGGGCCCCCGGACTTCTCCAGCGACGAAGAGCGCGAACCTACCCCGGTCCTGGGCTCCGGGGCCGCCGCCGCGGGCCGCAGCCGCGCCGCCGTCGGCAGGGTAAGGACGCACGGCCGGAGCCACAAAGGCGGGCGTTTAGCGGTGGGCGCTCCCCGCCCCCCCCACCCCCGCGCGCTCTCAGCCCTCCCTCGGGCCTCCTCGGCGGCGGGGCTATCCCCCCACCCTCCCGGGGAGCTGGCATCTGGGTCTGCGGGCTCTCGGGCTCTGAGAGGGAAGGGCGCTGGAGAGGAGAGCCCCGAAGTTAGGGTCGCGAGGCGCGCGTTTTAGCCGCGGTGTGTCGGGGGGTGTGAAGTTGGCGTTTGCTCTCGGGTTGCGCGCGGGTGATGGGCGCGCGCAGGCAGCTCTGTGTCCCTGGACGCCCGGCCGCCGGGAGTGGGCAGCTGGACGGAGACTTCCCTGCCCTTTTCGAAAGCCCTAAGGAGGGTCAGTTCGAAATGGCTACAGGTTACGTTCGAGCGTTTTCCCGCTTTATTAACCGAAATGACTAGTAACCGGGTGTCAGAGCGCTCCCTGGAGGGCAATTTGTGACATACTGATACCTAACCAAAATTTGAAATAAAGAAATTCCCGCCTTTTTATGTTTTTTGCATATGGAGGGCTTTTTGAACGGTTTATGTTTTTCTTGTTTGTGTTACTCCTTTCCAGCAGCAGGCCGTCTTTTGGCGGGGCAGCTTACTCTAAATTAAACGAGCATTTTCAAATACATCTTTGAGCGGTTATCACAGACGCTCAAATATTTTAAAATTCTAGTTACTCAGGGCTTGGGTTTTAGGGGTTTTGGGGGATGTTTTTCCTTTTGGTATATTTGCATGAAGAAAAGAGAAGCTTCGGATTCAGGAGAAATGTTTATTTCATGACATTCTGCTCTGTCAGTGTTGCAATTTGGGATATCTAATCCCGGGTAAATTCAGATTGGCTCCAGCAAATGCATATTTCGTTTGAGAATAGTTTGGGTTTTGTTCTGTGGGGTTTTATGTGCTACTAGTATGAATCTGCCTGGTTATCAGGCTTCAAATCATAATAGAATGTAGTTAAAACTAGTGACTGGTGTAAAGTACAGTGCTTTGTAAAACATTGAAAGTGGAGTTTAGAGTTGTACTAATTACTAGTATAACTTAAAATGACTGCTTCTTTCAAAGTTATCTTAACTTCAGTTTTAAAAAATTTATCCATTGTATTTTCTGGACTACCCAGATGGAAATGAAGGAAAGATATAATAGACACATGTGGATTTAATTAAATCTTAGCCTGAGCTTTAGAAAAATTGAAAACCTTATGTCTTAAATCGATGCATGGCACATAGTAGTGCCAAATAAATATTGGTTTGGTAAGTAAAAGATCAATCGCACCTTCTTGTTTCTCATGTCTTGTTTTTGGATTTGAAGAAAGCCACTGTACTCCATAATAAGAAATTTATTTTTGAAATACAGTATATCCCTTACCTGTTTCTCCCCAACCCCTCTGAAAATGAAAGTAATATTCAAACTATTTTAGTAAAAATTTGGTTGAAAATGAAATATCTTCCATTTAAATCAGCACACTTTTTTTTTTTTTAAGTCTTCTATAGAACCTTATGTTGGTCTCCTGTGCAAATGTATCATTCTTGAGCTGTGGAAGTATTTGGTTGTATGTTTATGATAGGATTATTCATTCTTATTTTGATGGATGATTCGCTGTCGACAGAAACAGCTATCTCGGTTTTGATGTTTTTCCTTCAACTTTTTCAAAGAGGGTATGTCCCAGTCTACCCTGTGTTCTTTGGGGTGTAAGAAGACCTGAATGTAAAATTTTAAAATTTTAGTTCAATTATCCAACATTTTTGAGTTCCTATCATGCGCTCTTAACTGCAGGAATTTGATTTCTGCAGACCTGCCAACCACCATAGTTAATTTTTTAAGAGAACCTCCTATGTCCAGTAGCGTGTATCTCAATGTTTGAATCCATATAGATATCAACTGTGTCAAAGACAGCTTTAAGTTTTTTCTACCTTGTGTATTTAAAACTCAAAAATGTGTACCCTGGGCTGGGTGCAGTGGTGTCAACAACTTGAAAAAGTTAATAGTGGTAGTTGGTCAGTAACGTCATTTTCTGCTTTAAAGCACATTAAGTAAAAATGAGTCCTAATATAACTAAGGAGTCTGATAAATTTTTTTATCAGGCATAGGAAAAAATATATTGAATTTATAAGAAAACAACCTTAGACCGTTTATAATAATTGGTATATAAAATTATTCTCCTTTTATATGTACAGTGTTTTATGTTCTAGTCATTGTTAGCCCCATGTGTAATAACAATATAGAGTTACATTTTTTAAAGAATATTTATGATCTAGGAGAAAGCCAAATTATGTTTGACAGTTTCAGATAAGGCAGATTTTTTTAAATGGTGAATTTTTAACATTTTAAAACAAATCAAACATTAACATGGATTTGGCCAAGGACATAGCATATATCTTCGATTTAAGCATGGGTTTATGAAGAGTATTTTTAACTAAAGGAGAAATTGTTTCATTTCAGCCATTGCCATGGTCAGGTACACTTGGTGTGATAGGACAAAATACTTGCATGTTCAAAATTTGGTTTTAGTTTTTAGTTTTCTTATTTCTATGCTTTTTATGCATCTTGATGGTAACCAGTATTTTCCAGTGATGAAATTATCAGCATTGTCAACACAAAAATAAACATTTACATACAGAGTTGATGGTCTGCCTTTTAGTTCCAGGGTGCAAAGCAGTGTAGCTGTTTGGAATCCATTGGAGCATAGCATTCTTGAATGGTCTGATCTGATGAATTATGAATTCTTAACAGGAAATATTTAATGACATGGAACAGAACAGGAAAGAGTATGTTGGGTAGTAAAAGTTAAATCATAAATTGACCACTGTATTCTACAGTAAGGTGTTAAGTGTACAGACTTCTGAATCAGAATTATAGATTCAAATTCCAGTTCTGCCCTTATTCAGATGACCTCGAACAAAGAGCATTGCCTATCAGATGCTCAGTTTTCATCTGAAATAGGAATAATCTAATAGCTACTTAGAGGATTACATGAGGTTGCATTTGTGAAGATGTCTAGTGCTCAGCAACTACAGCACATGTTAGCTATTACAACATGTGATTTCTGAATTTTGTTGTCTTTATTTAATGCCAGAACAATACAGTGCTACCATAATGTATTCAGAAGTGGATGGGGTAAGTTTGTGAAAGTGACGTATATGTAAAGTCTGCTCAAATGTTACCATATAACTGGGTATGCAGATTGCCTGAGTTACATGAACAACTTTGGACTTGTTTCCTCTCTTGTAAAATGGGGATATTAGTATCTATCGCATACGATTTTTAGGATTCAATAAGTTAATACAGATAAGGCACTTAGAACACAATTTGGTATATAAATGCTCAATAGAATCTGCTCTGTAGTAATAATTAGTTACACTTCAGCATCTTTGCTACTAATGGTAGAGATTTAAATAAGAGTGGTTCATAGGTGATATCACAGAACTTTTGGATTTTAAAGTTGAAAAAGAAATTAGAGATCATCTGGTAGTTGGGAAGAAACTGGAGAACAGTGCCTGGCACATAGCTGGTACTTGGTATTTTGACCGAAGGAAACTAAGAGATTACATGATTTGCTTAAAGGAACAAAGCTCTCTGGAGGCAGAAATCATTACAACTAATGGCTCCCTCTTCCTGGTTGAAACTGCTGGCTTGATAAATATGTATACTCCCAATTTTTATTCTTATTAAATTTGATATTTCATAGAATGGCATTACTTTTCTGGAGCTTTTCTCCATAAAAATAAAACTCAGGTGGCCCGTTACGAGCACCTGCTCTATTTGACTTACCTTATGCCAGTTTATTGGCCTTTACTTAAAATTTCCTTGTACAGCTGTAGATTTTCAGTATGTTTTAAGAAAATGTGAGGGAGTTGGTTTCCTGCTTGGATATGCCAAGTCTTTGTTTTTTCTTAATAAGAAATTGGTTTTTAAAAATAAGTGGCTTATTTCCCCCTCACCAGATGGCACTCTGATTCATTCATTCAACAAAACATGTATCAGGTACCTATTCCTGTGTCAGGCACTCTTTTTAATTTTAGCTGCTTGGGATACAATATGACAGTGCTCCTGCTTTGTGTTACCCTCTTAAATGCTACATCTAAAATCACCTGAGCAACACATCAAAATACAGATTGTCAGGCCCAATATTAGGACTCAGAATGGGGTAAGACTTTTTAAAATAGGAGCAACTTTTCCTGAAGTTTTGACGTTTTGATAACAAACCAGACTTAAGGACTATTGTTCAAGGAGTTTACCATCTGGAGAAGGTAAAACATATGTACAGATAACTAATAAAAAGTAAGCAGAATGTAGTGAGTGCCAAAGACAGATTATTTCTTGAAAACCTCACGCTGCTTCAGGAAGTTGAAATTCCTGGATGTTTGGTTAGGAGTAGGATTTTGAACATTGTTAGGGTTTAGAGGGATTTTTTTCTACAAGTAATCTGTACCTGACTGCTTTTTTTTGTTTAAAGTATTTATGTTACACAGTGGGGTTTTTCTTCCCAACCTGTCCACACTTTTGGAATATTCAAGTAGGTCACAGGATTAGGTCTCTTTGATTTAAAAAAAAAAAGAAGTCTTCTCTAAAGAATTCAAGGATTTGATATATAGGACTCTTAGACTCTAGGCAGCTATTTTGACATCAAGGTGTGAGTTGCTTAAGATTTGAGCTTGATGATGCTAGATTAGTACAGTATTAAAGCCTTCTGAAAGTACCCTTGGTAACTTTTCACAGACATTTTAAAAATTGTATTGAAGATTTCTCATGAGTTGACTTTATTGTTCTTATTATGTTCTTTATGTGAAGTATTTCACATTTTTATTTGGTTGAAAAACAAATTCTAATACATGACCAAATAATGCCTGATTTTTCTTTCCCCCTCAGCATCACTGGAAAGTAAACAGCCCATACAGCTTTATGATTTTTGCATAAAATATTTCTAGGATGCAGTATTGGCTCTTCTGCCTTAAACAGTAATTTGGGCCTACATTGACTGATGTTTGTGGCCATTATTTAAACAGCCGTTTATATTCTGTGCTCTGATGGTTACTGGGATTACTGAGACGTTTGTAAAGCTATTTGCCACAACCCTAAAAGCTAACCATACTTTTGCTCCCTTCCCCTGTTTAACCTTGGAAGTTTATATAGTTTTTCCAATAAAGAATGCCATTGCTTAAATTCTTTTAAAAACTGCCTTTAAAATTTTTCTCAAAGCTTGTTCCACGCTTTTCAGCTAGTCTTAGTGAAATGGTCATATAGACTATATGTGGCAACAAAGCTGTGTCAGAGGTGATATGTAGCCAGAGTCTGACTTCCTTCATGAGTCAAAAACTGGCTTTTAAAGTCACTGTATTACAAGAAGAATATTCATTTGGGCTTCTTAAATTTTGATATGCTTGTTTAAAAGAAATCATTTTTATACATAACATGTATAAACCTTTATGGTAAAATCTTAAACTTTCCTGGATTAATTTAAACTTTCAAGGAGTATAGAAAAACCAGTCGTAAATTGTATTTACAGTTATCTGGATGAAAATGTTTAGGCCCAGACTTTTTGCTCTTTTGAATTTTTGATGCCATCACCTCTTTAGCTAGGTTAACCAAAATTGACTATTTTAACAGTAATATCTAAAATTTGAGTTACTTGCTTGGCTTATTAGGTTTGTATAATTACAGGGGAACTTAGAAAATACTTTTGAATAATAAGTTGCTTTTAATTTAATCAAATTGCTAAGCTCTACTATAAATCAACTTGAAGGTAAATTTGCATGTTTATTATATGCAGTGTTATTTATATAGTATCTATAAATGAACATTTTAAAATTCATGTGGAAATGATAACTGGACTTCGTTTACAGAAAGCCACAAAGAAAACTGATAAACCCAGACTAGAAGATAAAGATGATCTAGATGTAACAGAGCTCTCTAATGAAGACCTCCTGGATCAGCTTGTGAAATATGGAGTGAACCCTGGTCCTATTGTGGGTAAGCTGATAAAATTTCAAATATCTTTTTATGAAGCAGTACCCCACACTGTTTACCCCTCTTGTCTAGCAAGTAGAGTTTTCATTCCAAGGACCAGTCTGTCATTAACCATTTATATGACCAGGACCTTAGTTTCCCTAACTATATAAATGAGGGAAATAAAATAAGAGAATTGAACTAATTAATCCCCAAGATTACCTCTGTTGAGATTGTTTCGTATTGTGCCCATGTCATACTACTTGATGAGACATATGGGTCTTATATGACAATTGAGGAAAATCTGAGGTAACATAGCTGGCCAAATTAATCCAAATCAGTAAGTTAGTGACAGACTTGTTAAAAGAACTCAAGTTATTCAATTCCCAGCATAGTACCCACTTTCAGTTATCATTAAAAGTACCTTTTAAAAAGTCTTGTCTTGATTGGAATTCAAGAACAAACTGAAAACTAAAGAACAAACTGAAAAGAGAAAACTTAAAAGTAAATACCCTGGATTTCCATCATTTGGTTACTGTTAAGTCAGTGAGTTTGCAAGGCTGATTGTGCCTTAACTTTGGAGGGTCTTGGCAATAACCTCAAGATGAGAAAGTTCTATTTGATCTTCTAAGTTGTGTAAAAAAAAATTTTTTTTTTTTTTTTTTTTAATTGACTGCATCAGGTCTTAGTTGCGGCACCTGGGATCTTCGTTGTGGCATACGGGCTATCGTTGCAGCACATGGGCTTCTCTCTAGTTGTGGCATGTGGGCTTAGTTGACCCACAGGTGTGGGATCTTACTTCCCTGCTCAGGATTTGAACCCGTGTCCCCTGCATTGGAAGGCGGATGCTTAACCACTGGACCACCAAGGAAGTCCCTGTAAAATTTTGAATACTGTAGATTTGGGGGTTGTTTTTTACCTATAGGTGTAGTTGCAAATAAGAATTTAGAATATCGTCTTTCTTTTGTCTTATTTAATGTACGGCTTCCCAAGAGATGATAATAAGCCTATTAGTATAATTACCAACAGACATTTGATACCCTTTATATATTTTTCATTTAAAATTACAAAAGGGAGGTGCTGAAGACTGTGTATTGTGTATCAACATACATTAAATTACATGTTGATATACCAGTTGTTTATTTTTTCCCCAGCTTTATTAAGGTATAATTAACAAACAAACGTTGTACATTTAAGGTGTACAACTTGCTGTTTTAATATACATGTACATTGTGAAATGATCACCATAATCAAGCTAATTAACATATCCATCACTTCACAGAGTTTTCTTTTATGCATGTATGTGTGGTGAGAGCACTTAAGATCTACCTTCCTAGCAAATTTCAAGGATGTAATACAGTGTTGTTAACTGTAGCCCAAGCTATACTTAGATTTCTAGAACTTATTCATCTTGTGTAACTGAAATTTTAAGGCCAGCGTCTCCTTATTTCCCCCTCCCCAGCTGTTCATCTTAAGACTACTCATCTGTAACATTCTGAGATATGTATTGTTTCTAAAAAATATATGTTTATCATTTTATTCATCTTATAGAAATCAGGGAAAGACATATAGCTAGTGTAAACCAGAAAGTAAAAGCTATTTTTAGTTTTAAATTGTCATTGATGTTGAAATATGTTACTAAATTATTTATAATCAATTTTACTTTGCTATCTAATTGGCAAATCATTTCTCTTTGTAACACACATTTTCCGTAAAAGGTCATTTTTACTGCAGCAGTATATTGAAATATGATTTAACATCTTAAATTTACTCAGTGCTAGGTGTCAGATATATTCAGTTTTTTAAAATGTGACTTTTAGAACTTTTCCCATAGCTGAATGGCCTTTATAGGCATATTAGTCTCTTAGAGTTGTGGGGTTTTAATCATAATAATTCAGAGAAGTACACTCTGTTTATAAACATGATTTTTCTACAAAGGCAAATACTATTACTTAGTACGAGAGAAATTACACAGAGTTCAAAACTTTTCAGTCAAAGATACTCAGTCATACATGGCTCTTCAATAGGTTATCCATAGTAAGACCTAAATCAATCTATTATGTATTTCATTCTACAAAAAAAAAACAAAAACCAAAAACCATTGTTATAATCATGCATTAACATCCCAGAAAAATGCCTGTTTTAGAAAAGAATCCATTATGTAGTATTTTTAAGCATTTAAGTTTAGAAAAGGAAACTGAAAAGTAACATTTTAATGTTTCTAAAGCTAATGTCTGAGTTGGATCTTAAATAAGACAATACAAGTAATAAAGCAAATTCTACCTTAATACAGGAACAACCAGGAAGCTATATGAGAAAAAGCTGTTGAAACTGAGGGAACAAGGCACAGAATCTAGATCTTCTACTCCTCTGCCAGCAATTTCTTCTTCAGTGGAAAATACAAGACAGAGTGGAAGTAATGACTCCGACAGATACAGTGACAATGAAGAAGGTAAAATTTTATATGATGTTAATAAAGTATATAATCAAAAAACAAATCAAATTCTTTTCAGACTCATAAGATACAGTAACCATGAAGAAGATAAAATTTTAAATAATATTACCAAGATATATGTAAATTTTGTTCATATCACTAGAGTAGTCCTCCAAGTAATTTGATATAAATACCTTTTGTTGAGAATCCTAAGAAACAGAAAAGTAGAAATGTCTAATTTTTTGTCACGTAAAATCACTCTTTATCTTTTTTGCTGCAAATTTCATCTTTCTAAGAGAAAAAAGTATTACAAGTAGACACAAAGTTTCCCCAGTTATCCCTTTCTAAGTATCATCTCCACAGAAGCAACCACTGTCATTAATATGATGATTATCTTTCCAGCCTGATTTTAAATACTCTTTCGTATGCATCTGCCTAATACATGGTATTATTTTTTACTTGAAAAAACATCTGTATAAGTGATATGCTAAATCTTATCACTTGCTTTTCTTTACTCTGTTATATTAAGATCTCTTACTGATTTATTTCATGTGTCTGATTTATTTCTCGTAATTGATATGTAGCAGTAGTATTTACATACGACATGTTTTCTCTGTTCTCATATTGATAAGCATTTAAATTTATAGTTTTTGCTAGAAGATCTGATTTCAAGAAAACTTTATAGTAAATATTTTGACATGTTTTTAGTAGACTATTTTAAGAAAATTTGGCCGTGGTATATAAATATTTTTCGAATAGTACATGAAATAAATGACCTTTTAAAATTTATTTTAAGAACAACTCGACACGTATAAATTTTTAATTCATATGACTTGTTTGTTAATTTCATGACTATTGAATGACTCAAATTGCTTATATCTCCATAAGCATTGCCTGCCAGGGCACAGTCTGTCAAATTGGTTGTTCAGAATGTTCCTTCAACAGCACTGTGTTATTAGCAAAGAGGCAAAGAATAGAATCAGCTTAAACCCAAGTAATGCTTAAACTTCCTGCCTCTTTTGCCTCTACAGGAAAGAAGAAAGAACACAAGAAAGTGAAGTCCACTAGGGATTTTGTTCCTTTTTCTGAACTTGCAACTACTCCCTCTGGTGGATTTTTTCAGGGTATTTCTTTTCCTGAAATCTCCACCCGTCCTCCTTTGGGCAGGACTGAACAACAGGCAGCTAAGAAAGTACATTCTTCTAAGGGAGACCCACCTAGGGAACCTCTTATTGCCACAGCCTTGCCTGGCAGGGAACAGTTGCAGAAGTTAGCCTCTGGAGGGAATTTGTTTGTTTCCTCCAAGTCTAGCCATGATAGATGTTTAGAGAAAAGTTCTTCGACATCTCCTCAGCATGAACTCGCTGCCATGTTGGTCTCTGCTGCAGCTTCTCCTTCACTGATTAAAGAAACCACCAGTACTTGCTATAAAGACATAGTAGAAAATATTTACTGTGGAGAGAAAAGTGGAATTCAACCATTATGTACTGAGAGGTCCCATGTTTCAGATCAGTCAGTTCTCTCCAGTGAAAGGAGAGCACTAGAAGAGTCTGAGAGATCACAAGTAATTTCTCCACCACTGGCTAAGGCAATCAGAGATTACGTCAATTCTCTGTTGGTCCAGGGTGGAGTAGGTAGTTTGCCTGGGACTTCTAGCTCTACACCCCCACTGGATGTAGAAAATATATGGAAGAGAATTGATGCACCTAATTTTCGAGAAACAGAATCCCTGTCTCCTCCACGAAAATTACCTAGACTCAGTGAGAAGTCAGTAGAAGAAAAGGATTCAGGTTCCTCTGTGGCATTTCAAAATATACCTGGATCTGAACTGATGTCTTCTTCTGCAAAAACCGTTGTCTCTCACTCACTCACTACCTTAGGCATAGAAATGTCTAAGCAATCACAGCAAGATAAAATAGATGCCCCCGAACTATCTTTTCCCTTCCATGAATCTATTTTAAAAGTAATTGAAGAGGAGTGGCAGCAAATTGACAGGCAGCTGCCTTCATTGGCATGCAAGTATCCAATTTCTTCCAGAGAGGCAACACGGATATTATCAGTTCCAAAAGTAGATGATGAAATCCTAGGGTTTATTTCTGAAGCCACTCCACCAGCAGGTATTCAGGCAGCTTCCCCTGAGTCCTGTGATAAACAGTTGGACTTAGCACTTTGTGGAACGTATGAAGCTGCAGCATCAGCATTGCGGATTGCAACCCATACTGCCTTTGTAGTTCGGGCTATGCAGGCAGACATTAGTCAGGCTGCACAAATTCTCAGCTCAGATCCTAGTCACGTGCACCAGGCACTTGGGATGCTAAGCAAAACATACGATGCGGCCTCATTTCTTTGTGAAGCTGCCTTTGATGAAATAAAAATGGCTGCTCATACCATGGGATCTTCCACTTTAGGTCGCCGATATCTCTGGCTAAAAGATTGCAAAATTAATCCAGCTTCTAAGAATAAGCTGGCTGTTACTCCCTTTAAAGGCGGAACATTGTTTGGAAGGGAAGTGTTCAAAGTAATTAAAAAGCGTGGAAAACGCTAATAAAATTAAGAATAAAGACATCTATCTTATCTTTGATATGGGGAAGTTGGTAGCTTTTCTAGGAATTTGAAGTACTTTTATGCCAAAATTTTCTAAGGTCTTTTTAGTCTCCAGAATAGGCTAATTTCAAAGTGTCAAACTTCTACCAATTAAATTGCAGTATAAAAGTAATTGCCTACATATATCTGCCTTTTTTTTTTTAGTTGCACAGAAAGAAAGCCTGATACTAACAGTTTAAAGCTTTTCTAGATCACATTTTTTTCTCAAATAGTTCAGTCTTTCCTATTTTAATATTTTACAACTCTTCAAAACTAAGAAAATTCCATTAACTAGATTATAAGTTGAGTCTCCATGGTTTTAAATATTACTAAATATTTTATTACTTTCCAGAACTTGTCTACATATTTTCTCTTATTTTCTCATTTGTGTTGTTTTTTACTGTTATCTACAGTATCGTTCATAATATTCCAAATCAGTGCAACTCAAAGTGCCAGTCTACAAACTGTTACTGATCCACAGATAAGATAAGCATGTACCAGAATTTGAATCTAGATGAATGACAGGTTTTATTTTTGTGGTAAAACTTTATTGGTAGAGGAAAGACAGTGCGCTGATTTACATGCTGGCGCAAATGCCTCGTTTTTTCATGGACTGGTAGCAAACAGTTGGTGGGCTGCACTTAGAGAAACACTGCTCCAGACCGTAGTGTTCTGGGGCCGTGCGTTCTCACCGCCACCGTGAAACTATAGTCAGACAAATCAGCAAAGATGGGACTTTTTTTTTTTATAAGTAACACTTTTAAGGTATGTTGTAATTCATGGATGATTAGGCTTAATCTAAGCTAAATTCTAAAAGCAAATTTTATTTTTTTTTAAAGTCATAAGAAATCATACTATATCCCAGTTTCTGTGTGTCTAAATAAAGCAATATATTATTCTCTGTTTTCATTTCTATGATTGTAAGATGAGGGGGTCTAACTGTGGAGGCACTTGATAATCGAATTTCTTTGTATTTTTATGGAAAATAGTAGTATTAATTATAAACAAAATATAGTCCCTTGGGACTTACAGCCATTACTATATTCTTCGATTAACCTATCCATCTTTGCAGCTTTCTGGGAGTAATTCTATTTGTTATTTGTCTTCTGAAATGTACATGTATACATGTACCTACTAAGTACTATGTGATTTTTTTTTTTAATGTATAATTGTAGAATGCTTTTGCAAATTCAATAAAGTTGTTAAATTTGAACAGTTTTGTGTGGTCTCCACAAACATGTTGTATGTGTGTTTTATTCTTAAGAGTTGCAACAAGTTAGATATTTATGGATGAACAACATCCCTTTTCCATTTCATCACTGAAACTCACTTGACATTCCAATGGTATAGCTGAACATATTCAAATTATTATTAAATGTTCGGGGTTTTTTTTTTCCTATTTGAGGACCATGGTTTTGGGGTTTTTTTTTTTTTCTAATTGAAGTATAGTTGATGAAGACCATGTTTTTATTGGCTATTGGAATTTAAGTTTGTAAGAGGAATTATTCTGTAACCAGATATCTTATTTGTTTAATCAATTTCTGCTCAAGTACTATTGGGTTCTTTACTTTTTGCTTTCTGATTCTTAGGTTCTGAAATAACATAAGACTTTATAATGCTAAAGATTGTCCCATAGATAATAGAGCCATTAATAGAATGACTGGGAAGTGGGGGATGGAGTTGATACCTTAATCCTGAATAAAGATGGAACTATTTGAACTAACATGGTAAAAAAAAATCACTATTTTTGGGAAACTTGCAAGTAGACTGGACTGACTGGTACTAGGCTAGATATTTAGAAGACACATAACTATCTTGACTACTTTTTAGCACAACTGCATTGAATTCATGCAAAACTAAGCTTTTGTTTAAGAGTTGACTCCATTTCTGTCTCATAAGAAAGTAACTTTTTGGTAATAGAAGTTTTAGAAGTGACAACTGACATTAATTTTGCTATACTATGCTAATAAATGGCCACAAAAATGTGGAAGCTAACTAAAATTTTTATCAAGTCTCTTGAAAAGTCTAGCCCTTCAAATGGTGATAAAATCAAAACTAGGAGAATGGGATATTGAAGCCTATGAAAAAAGATATACGTATTTGAGTTGTTATGGTAATAACCATCATGGTGATACGCTAATATACATGCACTAGCTTCTCTTCCAAGATATGGTACTTTATTATGGGGGAGGCTGAGGAGAAGTGACCTGTGATTGGTTGTACTTTTCTGTGAACAAGGTTCTTCCTTACCTCTTCAGTTATACCCAGGGTTTTTATAGTCACATCAAAAAAGGACAGACTTTTAAAATGCACTTATGTATTAACGTCATTGTACTTATTTATTGTTATTAGCGGCTTGATACCATACAAGTTTTTTTCAGTCTTAAAATTCTCTATAGCTTTTTCCCTCCCATATTCTAAATTTTAATTTAATAACTAACCTTTGTTTATGTAGTAATAATGCACTGTATGGACAAAAGAATGGTAACAACTATATATTCTAATGTACTTTTCCCACTTCCTAATTGTTTTCAGTGAAAAGCCTCCACGGGTTGTTACTTTGTTTCAGGCTATTAGTCCCAGAAAAAAGAAAGAATAAATAGGAAGAAGTGGTGATCATATTAAGGAGTGGGGGAGATAAACAAAAATGGAATGAAATAAAAATGGAAAAGAAAAGTTTTTAAAGACAGAAATTGCAGTTAACCAGTTTGGGTCTGTTGAGGTAGTACTAATATACAGACTTATTTTATGTATCAGTGTGCCGAAAAACCAGGGTTCCAGAGTAATGTTAGGATGACATTGTAGTTTATTGTGTGTCTCAGAGAGTAATGATTTCTCCGATGTTATTTCCAGACTCTAAGATAGAGCTCAAGCTTGAGAAGAGAGAACCACTAAAGGGCAGAGCAAAGACTCCGGTAACACTCAAGCAAAGAAGAGTTGAGCACAATCAGGTATCTTTAGCTTTATGGTTGCTGTATTCAGGTATAAGTAATCTTCTGACAACACTAATTTGCCTGTGTCCCTGCCTTTAGTTCATAGTTGACACCCAAAATCCAGCACACTCGATAAAGCATTCATTAAATGGCGCTAGAAATCTAAACTTTGTGTGTTTTGTCAGTAGTGTAGCCTGTGTTTAGTGCAAAAGCAAGTGTTTAATAAATGTCTCATTTATGTTTGATTCTATGCTAAGCATGGTTCAGAGCCAGTCATGCTGCTTTTTAAGAGACATATTTTAAAAGGTGGAAATACCTAAGCAATTCTGATATAATAAAAAACAGGGGAATGGTTTTATATTTGTGTCTTTGTCTCTAGATTTTTGACTTTGCTTTTATTTTTGCCTGTCTTATAATAATTCTGTGGCTTTTCCCTCAACTCTGAAGCTAGTCTGATCCTAAGACCACACTGTTTTCTTTCCTTATTCTAGACAAAAATTCACCTTTTTATGGGTGAGGCAAGATGCACTTTTCCAAAAGGAAAATGTAGGAAACTAAGGGGAAAATAAGCACAGGAATAATGAACTCAGTTTACAGAGAACAAATTATTGGCTAATCAAGCATTGATTTGGCTGACGCTTTACAAGTCAGCTATCCCTAGAGTCATTTTCCTTACCCTTTTTCTGTCCAGCTGGAAGATTTGTCTAGTTGGCTATTTATCTCTTCCATTTTCTCTTTGTCATTTTAAAGTCACACATCATCAGTGGAAGTATTCTTGATTTCTTAAGCCATGTGTCTTTCTTAGTTTGATGTAGTTAAGTTGAATTTCAGAACTATTTGTTAGAAATGAGCTTGGTGACTGTACGGAGAATGTATAGAGCTTTGAATGAAAGAAGATTTGGTTTAATACTGAACCAAAGACTGAAATAAATATTTTGTTGTCTTTTTATCTATTGTTGCCAAGGAAGAGCTGCAGGGGCACACTGAAGAATAAGGAAATAACAGAGCAAGAGAAACTAGGAAAATCTGGTGAAGGACACTGAAATAGACAGGCATGGAGAATTTTGGTCCAATTTATGTAGGCAAGATGGTATAGTGCTAGCAAGAATGCATTGACTTGTCAGATAAGAAGTTAAAAGGAGGGTGGGAAGATGGTTTTAAATATGGTTTAAGGGGTAATTGTTTGACCTGAGTAATCTAAACTGAGGGACAGGATAAATAGTCAAAGGAGAGAGTAGATTTAGGAGATGAGAGGCAGGGTTAGACAACGGCCTTATTATACACTTTTTTTTTTTTTTTTTTTTTTTTTGGCTGCACTGGCTCTTCTTTGCAGCGTGCGGGTTTCTTCTCTAGTTGTGGCGCGTGGCATGTGGGATCTTAGTTCCCTGACCAGGGATTGAACCCATGTCCCCTGCATTGGAAGGCAGGTTCTTTTTTTTTTTAAATAAATTTATTTATTTTTGGCTTTGTTGGGTCTTCGTTGCTGCCCACGGGCTTTCTCTAGTTGCAGCGAGCGGGGGCTACTCTTCGTTGCGCTGCACGGGCTTCTCATCATGGTGGCTTCTCTTGTTGCAGAGCATGGGCTCTGGGCGCACAGGCTTCAGTAGTTGTGGCGCGTGGGCTCTAGAGCGCAGGCTCGGTAGTTGTGGCACACGGGCTTAGTTGGTCCGCAGCATGTGGGATCTTCCCAGACCAGGGCTCAAACCTGTGGCCCCTGCATTCAGGCGGATTCCTAACCACTGGACCACCAAGGAAGTCCCACAAAATTTAAATCATATGGAAGAGTAAAGGGAGGAGTTTACTGATCCTTCAGTCACAGAACCTCAACAGCTGTCAACATTCTACCAGTTTTATTTTATCTTCACCTGCACCCTGCAGCATTTTTAATTCCTTTGGTTTTGTTGTTTGTTGCTGAAGTATATTAAAACAAATCTCTGCCATTATCTCATTTCACACATTAAAATGTCAGTATTTCAGTATATATCTCTAAAAGATTGGAGCTGTTTTTTATTTATATATATTAGATATATATGTTAGATATGAAAGAATTATTAATTTTATTTGGAGTGATAGTGGCATTGTGTGTGTGTATAAAATCTTTCATATCTGTGTTCAAAGCTTTATACATTCTCCATACAGTAACCTCCAGTTTCAGAAATGTCTCTTTTATGATTGAATTATTCAAATCAGGTTCCATACAAACTCCACATATCATTTGGTGTTTTTGATTTTGTTTTGTCTTTTTTTAAAAAAATAAATTTATTTATTTTATTTACTTATTTTTAGCTGCATTGGGTCTACATTGCTGCCTGTGGGCTTTCTCTAGTTGCGGCGAGCGGGGGCTACTCTTCGTTGCGGTGCATGGGCTCTAGACACACGGGCTTCAGTAGTTGCAGCATGCAGGCTCAGTAGTTGCGGCATGCAGGCCCTAGAGCGCGTGGGCTTCAGTAGTTGTGGCCCTTGGGCTCAGTAGTTGTGGCTCACGGGCTTAGTTGCTCTGCGGCATGTGGGATCTTCCCGGACTAGGGCTCGAACCTGTGTCTCCTGCATTGGCAGGCGGATTCTTAACCACTGTGCCACCTGGGAAGCCCTTGTTTTGTCTTTTAAGTCTGTAGCTATTTCCACTATAACGGTTTCCCGTCCCTCCATTTATTTGGTGAAGAAACCAGGTTAGTTCTCTATAATATTTCTCACATTGTGGATTTGGCAGATTGCTTCTTCAAGGGTCGTTTAATTTGCTCTTTTTTTTAAAAATAAATTTATTTATTTATTTATTTTTGGCTGCATTGGGTCTTCGTTGCAGTGCGCGGGCTTCTCTTGTGAGCACGGGCTCTAGGCATGCGGGCTTCAGTAGTTGCAGCATGCGGGCTCAGTAGTTGTGGCTCACGGGCTCTAGAGCGCAGGCTCAGTAGTTATGGTGCACGGGCTTAGTTGCTCCACGGCATGTGGGATCTTCCCGGACCAGGGCTCGAACCCGTGTCCCCTGCATTGGCAGGCGGATCCTCAACCACTGTGCCACCAGGGAAGCCCTAATTTGCTCTTTTATACCCTGGATTTCCTGTAGACTGGGAGTTAGAACTATAGTGGGACTGTGCAATAGACCTTTCTGTGATGATGGAAATGTTGTATATCTGCTGTTCATTAAGTAGCCACTTAATACTTGGAATGTGACTTGTATGGCTGAGAAACTAAAATTTTAATTTTATGTTATTTCAATTTAAATAACTACACGTGGCTAGTAGCTATCATTTTGTACAGCACAGATCTAAAGGGTTGGTTAGATCTGAGTTCAGTTACTTTGACAAGAATACTTCACAAATGGCGTTGTGGCCTTCACATTGCATCATTTCAGAGACACATGATATCCTTTTGATGATGCTAAAATTAATTAGTAATAGGTTCAGGCGTTGAAAGCCTGATTCATCCGTTATAAAGTTCCACGTCGCCCTTTCATTTAATGGTTATGACAGCCATTATGATTATTGCCTGGATCCATTATTTCATTACTTCAAATGAAATAATGGATCTAGGAATTCTCTGATTCCTTTACATCTATAACTGGAATTCTTTTATAAAGAACTTTCCCTTGTAAATTGCCTAGTTACCTTGAAATAAAATTCATATAGGAGAGCCAGGATAAATGCTTACATGCCTTTTATTTGCCAGTTATCAAGTTAAAGTGCTCTAGTCATTTTGAAAGGCGATCAATAATATCTTTTTACTACTGTGGTTTTTATATATTTGATTTATGATCAATTGCAGTCATTATTCTTTTTTCACATTCAAGTTGCACCATCTTTAGCCACTGGGAATTACTGAGTTGATTCCTGTATTCTTTTATTGACCCCATTTGTCTTCGATACTTTTTTTTGCTGGCACAATAAGAAGTCCTGGGCTGTATATTTCCTGCCTCTTATCAAGTCGGTCATTTTTCCAAAGAACTCCTTATCCTTTTAATAGAAAATATTATTTGGAAGCTACCTACAGCCTGGATGCTAGGGTGTTCATTCCTCCTGAGTTGTCATTGTTCTAGGCTTTTTCGTAGGTAAAGCTAGGAGTACTTACTTTTTAGAAAGAGAAGATAGGTCATGAATTCCTCAAATTTATGAATGCAGGCTAATTTCTAGGTGTTACACTTATATCTCTTTTCTCTTATGCTAAGTATCTTGGTTCTTAAAATAATATTGTTTCTTATGTAATTTTCACTATATATATGTTTCTAAATAACAATATTACTACTAATAGTAAAGCTGCTAATTGTATTTTCAGATAGGGGGGCAGTTTTTCTTATGTTAAGGATATAAAATCAAAATACTGTGCTTAAAGTCACTTGAAAGAATTTTTTTCTTTCATATTTGTTTTTTAGTTTTTGAGAATATATATGTGGTTTTATTTGGCCAAAAGAAGAGTCAGAAATCTGGCTTCTATCTTTGCTCCTTCCATCCATAGGTTACTATTTTTATTAAGTTTCGGTTTATATTTTGTTTCTTTTTGAAAATATAAGTAAATAATAGATTTATATATTTATTTATGCTCCCCTCCATATATGAAAGACAGCCTACATTGCACATTTCTATTTTTTTGTTTTTAATCTAAACACTTATCCTGAGATCATGTCAAGATATAGTATAGCCTTCTTCCTCATTGCTTCCTCATTGCTTTATACCACTGCATGGTATTGCATTTTATGGATTTACTGTAATTTATTCAGCCACTTTCCTTTTGATGGATATTTTGATTGTTTGTTATTGATTATTCAGTTATGTGCTATTCTGAATAATGCAAAGGTACACCAGTGAACAGCCTTTTTACATGTGTTGTTTCATGTTTTAGCCAGTTTATCTTCAGGAAATCTAGAAGTGAAATTGCTGGGTAATTTTGCTAGATGTTAGCAAATTCCCTTGTGTAAGAGTTGAAGCATTTCGCATTCCCACAAGTAATGTATGGGAGTACCTTTCTCTAATGGAGGGATATGATGCTGTTTTTAAAAAAAAAAAAAAAGTTAATATGAGTAACCATATTGGTCATGTTTTACTTAAATTAATAGTTCTTTAAAGTAAGGTGGCTTTTAATTATCCTGATTATTTTTTTATAACCTAGTTAAAGCTTGTATTTTTACTGAATGAGATTTATAGCCTCCTTTAATAACCCAGCTCCTGCATTCTCATGTGCCTCAACTGCCTGATGTCTTCTGAATAACTTTTTACCTGATAGAGTTTTTTTGTTTCTTCCTCCTGTTGTCTCCATGATAAATTGAGGACTTTCTATAGAACATCTTGCTGAAAATAGATGACACTACAATCCTTATTTTGGCCACAGAGCATATAGCAGTCACATTACTAATTTTATGTAGCAGTGAGTTTTTCTTTTCAGTTAATAATTGCTTGGGCCATCTTACTCTTAAGTAGTTATAACACTGAATTGTAATTTTGTTTTTTATTTATATTTTCTTCTCAAAGTCACTTGTTGCATAGTGGATTCTGGTAGAAAAAATTTTTTTTCAGTCTTCAAGGTATCTTTTCTGGTTGTATGAAAGATAGTTTTCTGTGAAGATGATTAATTCTAAATTAGATGATAGGCAAGAACTAATGAAATTGGTTGACAGTCCTCAACCAAAGAATTTAATAAACCTGAGCAAAAGAAAGCATAAATGATTTATAGTGAAAAGTGTCCATCCTACCCGTGTTCCCAGCTATTTCCACAGGCAACCAATGAATTTCTTGTGTTTTCTTCCATGGGAGAAAATTTAAAAATCTCTAAATGGAACTTGGCCTTTAATGTCAAAGATAACTAATAAAAATGTAAACTTTTTTTTGTTTTAAGTGTAATAGTTTCAATAGATGTTTGGTAAAATTTTTGATGAAGAGATTATTTCAGTTATTTATTCAGAATAAAACATAACAAATGGAAAGTCCTGGAATTTGGTAGGTAACCAATTTTAAGGGAAAAGTATGTCTCTTCTTCCCCCCTCCTTACCTTCGTGGACATAGGTAAAATATCTAGGCTTCATATTGTATTAGTTGCATAACTGATGACTTTATTAGCCCTTTAAAGTAATGTTCTTTTTAATTCTTCAAGGAGTTTTTAAATAGTATACATTGATAATACCAGGTAGACTACTATCAAACTAGAATATTTTAAAAATACTCTCATTATTTTTATTGGCATTGAGCAATTGATTATTAAAGAGGAAGCAGTGTTGGAAGTAGTTTGAAAAAAATACTTGGCTTTGAGATGTATCATAAGTCAGTTACGTTATGCTGCACATTAGAATCCCTTCAGGAGCTACAAAATTTAATGAAGCCCAGGCCGGTCTAGAAGAGATTCTGACTTAATTGGTCTAAGGTGGGGTTGGGGCACTTGGTATTTTTTAAAAGCTTCCCAGATGATACTGTGCCACCAGGATTGAGAACTTCAGATTAAAACTAGTGTTCCCTTCTACTCAAATAATCAGGAATTTAACTATTAATAAGCATCTATTATATGTGTGTGTGATTTGTTTACAAATTTGTCTTTTGACTAACAATGTTTGCATTCAGCAAATTTTTCCTAATTGATAGCTGGAAAAGAAACCCAGAGATTCAGATTGTGAGTCAAAGGGGAAACTCTTATAAAGTCAATTCCAAATATAGATAAATATAAAACCAGATGTATGAAACTATGTCTGTATCTTGTGGTGTTTTGGTAGTAATGCTTCCAGCCAAATAAGTGTACTTACTGGATGACTGCTCTTGTCCCGAGATAAGAGTAAAATATATCTATCTTTAAAATTAATAGACACTAACTTAGATATAAAAACATCAGTTATCTACATAAAATATTAGCTTGAAAGCAAAAGTGATAGTATAAGCATGTTCTAGTATAACTAATCATTGATAGATGTCCTCTAGTTAAAAGAATTTATAAGAATCATCTGGTAATAAAAGTTTCAAAAGTTGAATAACTTGATCCTTGGAATGTAGAATCTCAGGCCTCACCCTGGAGCTACTTAATCAGAATATGCATTTTAACAAAAGCTTCAGGTAGAAGCACTAGTCTAGTGCTTTTCAAACTGTTATGTGAGGACTGCTAAATTATTTTTTAAATGAGGAAAATCAATCGACTTTTCCAAGGAGAAATAAATCTGGGACTGGAAATGGACAGTGGTCTATCCCTATTACCATTTTTTCTTCTTTTTTCAGTAGTGAGGAGTGAGTGGCACTGAGTCCTGGCAGTGACATTTTAGGCTTGCCTGTTCACAAAAAAGATGACCATCAAGTTTTTGTTGCTGCTCAATTTTATTATCTGTTTCTAAGATGAGTTTGACACCTGGGAACTTTTAAGTCAGATAGCTGTGTATAGATTAAATAGTCCTAACCACACGACAAGAATAATGTTTAATCTATGCTAACAATTATAAAATTTGTATTTTGTTTTAAAAGGAAACTGACTTGTTATATATAACAAATGACTTTCTTACAAGTCATGATCAGCCTGCTTTTTTGTTTAGACAGCTAGAGATGCAGCTATGATACTGGAGCCAGATAGTAAACAGCAAGTCACAAAAGGAGCCAGTGATAAATTGATGTCTTTTTTCCCCCTCTCACTTTTATCATAATATGTGAGCTCCTATAGTTGGACTCTAATGTATTTTACCATATTTTAAGTGTTTTCTTATGCCTACATATCTAGTCAGTCAATACATTTGAAATATTTTGAGGGCATAGCATTATTTTCAAATGCTGGCATTTGGAAACTTCTCATGGATTCTCAGTATGCTAATATGGCCATCATTATTAAGGTGTTTGATATTAGAATATGACTTTTTAATGTGTTGATGCTTGAATAGAGCTATTCTCAAGCTGGAGTAACTGAGACTGAATGGACAAGTGGATCTTCAAAAGGCGGACCTCTGCAGGCATTAACTAGGGAATCTACGAGAGGGTCGAGAAGAACTCCGAGGAAAAGGGTGATGCAAGGCTTATTGCTTAGAATGGGGTTCTCAGATTGGTAGGGTTTTAGTGGTTATTTTATATTTATTGTTTTTGTTTTGTTTTCAAACTAACAGGTGGAAACTTCAGAACATTTTCGTATAGATGGTGCAATAATTTCAGAGAGTACTCCCATAGCTGAAACTATAATGGCTTCAAGCAACGAAACTTTAGTAAATATGTTTCATAAACTATACAAGTGGTATTCTTTGTAAATTATCCTTTACTTAGAATTGGGGAGGTGGCGAATTTTGGCAAACCTCAAACAAATGTTTTTTTTTTTTTTTCAAATGTTTTTAAACATATTTTAAACTCATTTTCCCCATATAATTCTGAATTTTAGAAGTTTTCAGTGTAGCCACTTTAATATATGTATAATTAATTGTGCAAGAATACTTAGTGTTATAAGGATACTTTTTTGCTAACATGTTTGAAGAATATAATAAGGCTTCCTTCACATGAAACACTAATGTATTTCTAGGTTCTTATGCCTAAATTTTTATTAAGGGAAAGTTTCAAATATTAGAGAAATCAACTATCATTTTTTCTTTTAACGTGTCTTTGTTATGTTTGGATAATTCTGAGTCTGAATAATTTGAATCTTGGCAGGTTGTCAATAGGGTGACTGGAAATTTCAAGCATGCAGCTCCTATTCTGCCAATCACTGAATTCTCAGACATACCCAGAAGAACACCAAAGAAACCATTGACAAGAGCTGAAGTAAATGAATAAAATTTAGATCGATGCTATCATTGATCTTTTAATGAAGAAATATTTATATTTGTTTTTTGGAGTGGGAGGGAGCAGAGCTTTCTTTGTTGGGTGGGGGGCTGTGTGTCTATTTATGTGCATATATTATCTTAAAGACATACTTTATTAGTGACAATGGAAAGTAATATCGTATGACATGCTAATACTATCCTCTTGCTACTTCTGTGTGCCTCTTTAAGTTCCAGTTTTCAAGGGAGTGCTCATTTGTGTGCTGCTTGTAATATGTTCTCTTTGTTAAAATGGATGTGAGTTGAAAGTGTTACTTGGGCTGTGGGGGAAGCTATACTACCTTTCATTGAAAGGTCAGATAATGGGATTTTAAAGTGACTTTGTATTATACTTGAATTGATTAACTCCTGTAAAATTAAGCTTTAAAGTACTAACTGCATGGATACATTATAATTTTAATGATTCTTTATCAAAGATTATTTTGATCTGGGCATAAAGGTAATTTAGCAAAGCAATCAGGTTGTTTAAAAAATTATTTTATGTTTCTTAAATTAGGAAGATTGGATTGACTCTAGTTAAAAGCATATACTAAAATTTGTTAAAAGATCCATCTTAATTTGATATCTTCTATATTTGATCACCTGTTTTATTACAAAATTAACAGGAAGAAACAATGTACTTCTAATGTCAATGAAAAGCATTGGAGGGAACTTACACTGCCATATTAGCTGTACTGAAATTTTATTTTTTGTGTTTTTTTGGGTTTTTTGTTTTTAACTTATTTGAATGTGTGCCCCCCATTACAACATTAACATATCTTCACACTGAGGAAATTTGAAGAGAGCCTTGGAAATGTATGGATAATTAAGCAATAATGAATTTAGAAATGGCAGTTGTAAAAGTTGGATAGATTTAAGTGCATTCTGTTCTCCAAAGCTTTTGTTTAAAATTGTGTTCTAATTATTGCACATTTACACTAAATTTTAACTTCTGGTTGTTTTTTTGTTTGTTTGTTTCTTATTAGGTGGGAGAAAAAACAGAGGAAAGAAGAGTAGAAAGGGATATTCTTAAGGAAATGTTTCCCTTTGAAGCAGCTACACCAACAGGAATTAGGTATTCAGATATACTAAAACAATTATTTAGTGTATTCAATTAGGGCATTTTTATTTATTTGTTCCCGCCTTTATTGAGGTATATTTGAGACATTAAAATGTATATATTTAGGGTGTACAACATAATTATTTTATATATACATACATAAACGAATTCTAATTTTTAATTCTTCACAAAATTACTGTAGCTCTGCTCTCATAAGTAAACTGTTCTTTTTGGGAGCACTTTAATTCTTCTAAGCACTAACTAGTTCATATTCTTGAAAGTTGAGTCAGTTTCAAAATTAACTTTGTTAAGCTGAAAGGTTGTAAATAAATCATTTACTTACTATTTAATTCTTATTTTTAAATCTAAACTGAAACCTGGTAAGAAGGAAATCGGTTTTATTCCTGAGAGTTTCTCTTTTCTAATTGAAAAGACTGCTTTTAGATATCTATTGAATTGTTTCTTGATTGAAGGAATCACAACCAAACTACCTTATGTTTTTCCTCTTATCCCCTAAATATATTAGCTTGAGAAACCTTTAAGAAGGCAAATTTAGTGAATATTTATAATACTCTGAATATTATTTTCTAATAAAAGATACAAATCTAACTCTTTAAATGAAAAATGCATAGAAGTTTTAAACAGGTTGACTGATCTCGCTGTTTATATTATATGACAATTTTCTACTGTTACCTTAAGGAATGTGTTTGGAATTAGGAGTGATAATGTCATTTTATGTTATTTAAGTTATGACTTTATCTAATATTTATTTTTCTCTTCCTCCTTTCACTCCCAACAGTGCTAGTTGCCGCAGACCAATCAAAGGGGCTGCTGGCCGGCCGTTAGAACTCAGTGATTTCAGGATGGAGGAATCTTTTTCGTCTAAATATATTCCTAAGTATGTTCCCTTGGCAGATGTCAAGTCAGAAAAGACAAAAAAGGGACGCTCCATTCCCATGTGGATAAAAATTTTGCTCTTCGTTGTCGTAGCCTTTTTTTTGTTTTTGGTCTATCAAGCTATGGAAACCAACCAAGGAAATCCATTCTATAAGTTTCTTTCTAATGACTCTAAAAAAGTCAACTGAATGATATCTCTTTGGCACATTCAACTTGGTCTCCTATTTTTAATAACTGTATTAAAAAAATTTGTGTACACTTGACTCAAGAACAAAAAAAATGTGATTTCACCTCAGTAAATGTAGTATTCCATTGAAAAGCAAGCAAGATATATATAAATGGACTTCATTTAATGTTTTGGACTTTGGACTAGTAGGAGATCACTTCGTGCCATATGAATACTCTTTTTTTAGCTCTGGAACTTTTTTGTAGGCTTTATTTTTTTAATGTGGACATCTTATTTCTTTTTTGAGAAAAAATGTATATTGTTTTTGTGTATTTGGGAAACAAGAAGGGCAAAACATGGTAGTATAATGTGAAGCTACACATTTAAATACTTTGAATTCTTACAGAAAAGATTTTAAGAATTATTCTCTGCTTAATAAAAACTAGAGACGTGAAACGTGGTAAGAGAAAAAGTAACTTGAGATTGTAGTTTTGGTAACTGCAACAAAGTTTGATGGAGTTTATGGGGAAAAGTACAGTGATAATCTCTTCTGTAACTTTTATTAATAGTAATGTTATTGTTGTAGCCCTATTGTACTCACTTTTTAAAAGATATCTAGTATCGTGAATGTCCTACTTCGGTAAGACCCATTTAAATGCAGTTGATTTTTAGCAGGGATCTATCAGTGCAACTTATACATGTTTTAGAGAACTGTTAGCTGGCTGTACATGTTTTTAAAGACTGTTTAGCTAGCTATAAGGCTATAATTGGAAACTTGTACTTTTTATTTACAGCAAAACATTTATTCTATCAATCCGTTACCAAAATATTTTTTAGATAAATAAGTGTGTGTGTGTGTGTTTAGAAGTTAGAAATTTTAAACACCAGTCTTAGGTTCCATTTGGATTCATTATTGAATTATCTTCTGTTACCAAAAATGCATTTTGCCAAGTTTTTTTTTGCCCTATATTTCCCAACATAATTTGATTTGAAAGTATGTGCTTTTAAAAGCAAAAAGTATGTGCTTTTAAACTACATAGTAAACTTTCCTTGGATACACAGTAGTTAATACATAAATTTTTAAACTCTGAAATTGAGGCGGGCATTATGATTTTTGTTTACTTTTGAAATGGTTAACTTTATCTTTGTGGTTGATTTATTTTTTTTTTAGCTAAAACTTACCTCATGTATAACTTTGTTCAGTAAAGTAGTAGGCAATTGAAATTTCAGTAGAATCAAGTAAAACAAAAATTTTGATTTAATCATGTGAGTTTCAACTTTACAGTCATTGACAGTAAAGCACATTAAAAATGTAAGTTATTTTTAAATATCTTCTGAAATAAAAAAGATACTTTTTAAAAAGGAAAAGCTGAAGATGTATATTTAGACCAGCACACAGTTTTGATTTGCATCAGCCATAGTCTGATATTTAGCTTTTAGATATTTTGTAGACATTTTTCACTTTGCAGTTGACCAGAAATATTCGTAGGTCTGGTCTCTGCAAAGGCAGTGGGAAACTTACTCCTAGATCAGAAATGCTTGCCTCTCCAAGTAAAAGTGTTTTGAGATGAGCCACAGAGGGAGTACGTTTTATTCAGCGTTGCCTCTATACAGTAATAGCAGTCTACTTTTACTTTTTTTGTTTTTAAACTTTGATTCCCATATTGCTTTCAATCTTTTGTTTATAATTAGAAATTGTGAGAAACTGCATTTAATGTTCAGAAATGTGGGAAGATAAATCAGACTTAATATGTATGTGAGATCAGTTTTCTAATAGGAAAGGTATGGTCCAAAATAGCAAAGTAGGACCAGGTAAAACATGTAGTCTTTTTTTTTATTTTTTAAATGTGTACTTGGTCTTTTGTCTGTGTCTGTTTTATTCCACTAGAATAAATGTGTCCTTGATGTAAATGCAAAGCATTTCTTCCTGATTAAAATTGTAGATGTAGACTTTACAGTTTAATTCAATAATAAAAAAGTAACCTCTAGTTTTGTCATTGCAATAAATACTTTTCAAATAGCACAAACTATAAGGTTTCCTGATAACATTTTGTATGTGAGATTTATGGATTGTTGAATTTTAGTTCTCTTTTCAGTCTACTCCTTTATATTTTGCTTCTAATCATTGTAGTAATCTGGTCCTCTCGTTCCTAGGTAAGCAATGTATAGCCATTATACTCACAGAATGTTGTAGGGAAGCTCTCAGAGGCACCTCTCTCACTTTCTACAGTATAGCAACTAATACTTTTCAGTCTGCATTTCCCTTTTTCCCTCACTTTTCCTGTCTTCGTACTCATCTGTGGCGCTCATGATTGTTAGTCTTGCTTTGAGACTAAGCAAAGATGTTGCTGCCATATATTCATCATGGAGCTGTGTTCACAAGTTGAAAATGCTTTTATCTCTCCATCATTCATGTGTCCCCCAAAGGTGATTTTATTTAAATTAGTGATTCTCAAGGTAATACGTACACTGTAATTAATTAGAAAGCAAGTAGCATCAAAGGCTTAAAATAACAAAGTATGCTTTATTGCAGGCTTACTGTGTGCTAGATACTGTTCTATGTACTTGATATGTATTGACTCACTTAATCCTCAAGATAGTCCTATGAAATGGGTATTTCCTTATTCTCTCATTACAAATGAGGAAATTGGTGCTTGGAGGGGTTAAGAAACGTGCACAAATTTGCACAGCTGAGAAATGATGAGTCTGGTTGCATATGATAATGGCAGAGAGGACCTAAAAGACCAAAACTCTTACACAGACTCTGAACCAGTTCTCCTGTTCAGCCTTGCTCCTTCCACAACTTTAGTGGTGCCTCTAAGTTCCAAACCTCTTTAAAGGGATCTTTAAGGTTCACTTGTAGTTTTAATCTTTGTCTGTAGCCATTTAACTTTGAGTCTTCTTACCCTTAATTTGTTTTCTATTTATTAATCTGTTTTCCATCTTCATACAGTTTTTTGCAACATATTGTCTTCTGATGTCTCACTTCTCTTCCATTCATGTAGTCAGTCTGTCACTTTGAATTAGTAGTCACTGAGAGCTATTCAGAGTTCATATAGTATCTTCCCACCAAAGATTTAGGAAGAAAGCAGAGAAGGAAACATGGAATTTTTAGTGTAGGGAGACCCAAAACAGATCAATTCTGTTATGTTCTGGTATAAAGTAATTAGTTGAACTGACACTTCATGACGTTTATGCTATGTTCACAGCTCTTTGAAATTGACTGCTTGTAAAATTTTACACCCACTTGAAGAAATATTTATTCATTGCCTCCTCTGTGCCAGGTATAATGTTTGGCAATGCTGGATGCAGTTTTAAGAATATCTTTGGGTATTCTTTGGGGGAAGTTTTTGGGGTCAAAAACATTTGACTGTCCCATTAACTAATAGCAACATAGGTTTATTTAGCTGTTTAAGTATTGTATTAATGGGGGACTTCCCTAGTGGTCCAGTGGTTACGACTCCCCACTCCCAATGCAGGGGTCCCGGGTTCAGTCCCTGGTCAGGGAACTAGATCCCGCATGCCACAGCTAAAATATCCCACATGCCGCAACTAAAAATCCCACAATGCCACAATTAAAGATCCCACACACAGCAAGGAAGATCCCTCATGCTGCAGCTAAGACCCAACACAGCCAAATAAATAAATAAAAATTTTAAATCTATTGTATTAATTGTTCTTTAGCTAATTAAGAGGAATTAGTAATGTTTAACCCTTGTAAATCAAAGAACCAGAAATTTGTCAGCTTGTTTGGAATAAATCAAAGCTGACTATGAAACTAAAATCCTAATCAAATGCGTTTATACTAGACCAGTACTGACTTTGTTGTCCAGATTTTAACACATTGATCTTGTGGTAGTGAATAATTTGAAATTCTGAAGCAGTGTAAAGTGTACTTGTTTTATTTGTCCCAGTGACAGAAACTGTAGTCAGCTTATGGTTTGATTGGGAGAAGTAAGTTATCTATTGCTTAACAGCAATTAACCTCAAAACTTATCAGCTTAAAACAATTATTGTAGTTTTCATGTGTCAGAAATCAGGAAGCAGGACTTCCCTGGTGGCGCAGTGGTTAGGAATCCACCTGCCAATGCAGGGGACACGGGTTCGATCCCTGGTCCAGGAAGATTCCCACATGCCGCGGAGCAACTAAGCCCATGCGCCACAACTACTGAGCCTGCGCTCTAAAGCCTGCAAGCCACAACTACTGAGCCCACATGCCACAACTACTGAAGCCTGTGGGCCTAGAGCCCGTGCCCCACAACAAGAGAAACCACCGCAATGAGAAGCCTGCACACTGCAACGAAAAGTAGCCCCTGCTCACCACAACTAGAGAAAGCCCGCACACAGCAACGAAGACCCAACGCAGCCAAAAATTAATTAATTAATTAATTAAACAAATAAGGGAGCAACTTAGCTGTGTGGTTCTAGCTCAAGACCTCATGACTTTGTAGTTAGTTGTCAGCGATATAATCTGAAGGTCCAACTGGGGCAGAATGTGCTCCCAAGCTCACAGGGTAGTTGGCAGGCCTCAGTTCCTTACAGGGTGTTGGCTGGAGACATCATAGGTCACCTGAGTGCCCTCATGACATGGCAGCTGGCTTCTCCTCCCAGAATAATCCCAAGAAAATGCACCCATGATGGGAGCCACAGCATTTATACAACCTAATCTTGGAAATGATATACCATCACTTTCGCCATATTCTATTGGTTTTACAGGTCAAATGGGGAAGGGACGACACAAGAATGAATACCCAGGAGGCAGAGGTGATTGGGGCTCTTCTTGGAGTTTGGCTACCACAACTATCTTAATCTGAGGGGTTATATAGATATTTAGTTTGGACATGCTGTATAGCATTTGAAAACAGTGTTAAGTATTGCTTTGGAATGTATTCGGACATTTCTTTGGAATGTTCACTTTGATCTGTCCATCATTCCAAAACATTATATATAAAATTAAATATGAATGAAAAGTAGTGAGACTGGAGAGCGGGGTAGATTTGAGTTATCTTGCAGAGGTAAATTTAACAGACTTGATTAATAACATGGTCAGAGAGAGAGAAGTAAAAAATTACCTGGAGATTTTTTACTTGGCTGGCCTAGTGGAAGGTGGTTCCAGTCACTGAAAGAATTCTAAAAGAAGACTATGGGGGAAAGAAGATAGACTTTGAGTTTGAATACATTCAATTTGATATTTCTGTGAGAAATTGTAGCAACAATGTTTGACCCATAGTAAGCACTCAGACACTGAATAAATCCAAATGGAGGTCATCTGTTGGCAATTAGGTAACTACCTGAAGCTTAGGAGAGAAACTAGAAACAGTTGGGAGTCCTTAGCAAACAGATATATTCCGAATGATGGAAATATATAAGATTATACACAGATTTGGAAGTGAGAAAGAGCTAAGGATGAGAGTATCAGTGTTTAAGGGATGGGTAATCAAGGAACCAAGAGAATGTAGTGTCATTGAAGAGGGCATTTCAGTGTTAAGGCAGGGGCAGATGTGTAGACAACTCTAAGAGAACAGGGCAGTAGCTTGAGAGTTGGCAGTATGTCAAGAAAGGCGGGTGCTTCCCTGGTGGCACAGTGGCTAAGAATCCCCCTGCCAATGCAGGGGACACGGGTTCGAACCCTGGTCGGGGAAGATCCCACATGCTGCAGAGCAACTAAGCCCGTGAGCCACAACTACTGAGCCCAAGGGCCACAACTACTAAAGCCCGCGCACCTAGAGCCCATGCTCCGCAACAAGAGAAGACACCGCAATGAGAAGCCCGCGCACTGCAACGAAGACCCAACGCAGCCAAAAATAAATGTAAATAAAATAAATAAATTTATTTTTTTTAAAAAAGGCGTTTGTTTCTAAAATGAGAGACCATGCAGCCATACATAGATCAAGAAGCCGTATTACCAATCCCCCAGAGATTCTCAATCTCCCTTCTAGTTTCTATCCCTCTCCAACCCTCCACCTAGAATAACCACTGTGCTAACATAGCACCACAGATTTTTGTTGTTGTTGCTTTATTAATAAAATCATACATTATTTACTCCTTTGAGTGGCTTTCACTTTGCATTGTGTTCATGAGATTAATCCATATAAGTATATGTAGTGATAGATTTTTGTCACTGCTATATTTCATTGTGTGGATATAGCATAACATCCATTTAACTTTTAATGGGCATTTGAGTAGTTTGAAGGTTTGGGCTATTACCAAAAATGCTGCTGTAAACATTTCTGTACATGTCCTTTGTGTGTATATATGTGTAGTTCTGTCTCTTCATTTTGTTACAGGGTTTGCTTATGTACCAGTTGTCCATCTTTCATAATGACTTGTGGAAGTTCTTTATATGTTCTGGACTCTAGCCCTTGGTCAGTGTATCAGATTCTAATCAGGAGGCAAAAATGACATCAGTTACTTGAACAGAAATACTTTAAAGAATTATTAACCAGTCATAAAGTTAGGTTACTGAAAGAGTAACAAAAGAATTTTGAAGTATTATGGAGAGAGCACTGCAGCAACTATAGAACCTAAGGTCAAGGGAAAAAAGAGAAGAGGTTGGAATTATTAAAACTTAGAAGCTTGGGGCAGGAACCCTTGGGGCTGAAACTCAGACCTCTGAAGAGGGCATGCTGCCACCTGAAGGGAGAGGAAAGGCACAAAGAAACTCCACACTGGATTCTGAAACTGATACAGAAACTGTAGCACCACAAAGAAACATCACTAGGTTGATACTCAGAGGAGCTGCAAGAAGATAGTCCACAGGAAGGACAAATCTCCTTTCTCCAGCCTTTCAGCCTCTAGCAACCACTATCAGCAGAGCCTAACAGGGACCCAGCCTGCAAAGTAGAAATGTGGTTGCAGAGTCCTAACCTCAGCATCACAAAGCAGAATATGTAAGGGGTTGCTTTTGGAGCCAAGAGACAAGAATTGGTACAAGGCAACTGACCAAAATTAACTCGAGAAAAAATAATAGTACTATATTAAATTGAATATGTAATTTTAAACTTCACACAAAACTCAATGATAGCATTCACTAGTGAATTCTATCAAAATATAAGGAAGACATCATACTAATCTTATACCCCCAGAGAACAGAAATAAACACTTCTCAGCTTGTTCCATGCAATTCTCTCAGTGAAAGGATGATTTTTAAAATAGTGCTGGAGAAATTAGATCTCCATATAGGGAAAAGATTAACCTTGACCCCTAACTCACACTGTGCAGAAAAAATTAATTTGAGGTGGATCATTGACCTAAATGTGAAAGCTAAATCAAGCCTCTAAATAGAAACCATGAGAATATCTTTCTGACCTTAGAGTTGGCAAGCATTTCTTTTAAAAGACCCAAAAAAGCACTAACCAGTTAGTAAATTGGATTACATACTAAGAAGTGTGAATCAAAAGACACTTAGAAAACAGGTCAAAGAATGGCAGAAGATATTCCCAATACATATATCCGACAAAGGACTTAATCAGAATGTTTTGAAAAGTCCCGCAAATCAATAAGAAAAAGACAACTCAAACAAAAAACTAACAAAAGCCTGAAAATCTCATCACAAAAGGAAATATCCAAATAAGCATTTGAAATTGTGATTAAAGGCTGACAGCAGCAAGTGTGAAAAAGCTAATGGAGCAACTGAAACTGCAACAGCATTACACTGGAATACTATTTGGTAGTATCTACTAACGCTAAACATGCCTATCCTGTGACCTAGCAATTCCACTCAGGTATTTACCCAAGAAGCATGAAAACATATCCACAAAAAAGACTTGTTAAATGCTCATAATAAAGTTTTATTCGTAATAGCTCCCGACTGGAAATAGTTCACACATCCATCAACAGGAGAACAGATAATCTGTAGAATACTCTTATAATGCAATACTATGTTGCAATAAGCAAACTACAGCTACATGTAACAATGTGGATGAATTGCACAGACATAATGTTAAAACAATCCTGGGACAAAAGTATTTAGTGTATGATTCAGTCCAAAATTCCTAAAGTAGGAGAACAGGCAAAAATATTCTATGGTGATAGAAGAACAAGGCATACATACCTTTGGGGAAGGGTAGGTATTAGCTGAACATGAAGGATTCTTTTGCAGTGATAGAATGTTCTATATATCTTGATCTAGGTTGTGGTTAACAAGGGTATATACATATGTAACCAAGAGTTTCATCAATCTATACACAAGATTTTGTGCAATTTACTGTGTTTTAAACCGCAACAAGTAAAACAAAAAAATATTTCTTATCAAAGAGATTGAGAAAATTAATTTAAAATTAATGCAGCTTTCATCTATTAATAGTCTTTTAATCTCATTTTTATTCATTGCCCATTTGTATTTTTGCCCACTTTTGGTAGTTGGGAAGATTGGATCTTATTGACAGGTGGGATCATTTTAATATTTTATGTTTATATTTCAAGTTTTTCCTAGCCTCTTTCTATTGGTCTACAGTATTTTTGTCTATTATTAGTAAAAAAAAAAAAAAAAAACCATTGCTTTTGACATCTGTCTCTGGACATGATAGAATAACCAGTAACAGATTTGTCCTTCCATTGTAAAAAGTTAGAAAACTAGGCAAAATATCAATATATGAAACAACTGCTTTTTGATGTTGGATAACAGACAGTATGTGACTGATCCCTGAGAGAAGAGAAACAAAAGTAGCCATACAATTACACTTTTTTCCTACACCACTTTCCAGCTGGTGACAAAAGGAAGGTGAGTCTGAAGCAGAGCACAGCGTCTCTGGTTAGTTGAAGACACAGAAATCAAAGTTCAAGGAGGCTAAGGCAGTTAGAATTTGTGGGAAAGAGTAACAGGAAAGGGAACTATGCAGGAAAAGAGCTCCAGAAATTTGCATAGGAGTCTCTTGAGTCTGGCTAAATACCAAACTGTGTGCATAGGTTAAAGAACACCTCCCCAGAGGCTCTGAGCTCAACACTTTCCAGAACTCACACAGGGCTGGGAGACATTGTCATCACAAAAAGCCAGAGTGGAAAGACCTTGTAAAATGCCCAGGATATTTAGTATAGATCCCAGAAGGGCCACAACTGAGTAGTACTCAACAAGCTCTAGAATAAAAGCTACTCTAGATACATCCTAACAGAACTTAAAAATAAGCTTTGAAAGGATTAAGCTGACCTCCTAGTAAATTAAGTCTTCCAGAACACAGTTGAACACTCTTCAAAGGAAGACAATAAAATGCACTCTCAGTAATATTCACAATATCAAGCATCCAGTAAAATATTAAATAGAGATGCAAAGGAGCAGGAAAATGTGACCTATAAGCAGAAAATAAGTCAATAGACACAGAACAAGAAATGATTCATTACTAAATTTACTCAAAAAATTAAAAACATGAACATAATGATGAAAGTAATGGGAGCTACAAAAAAAGAAAAAGAAAAAAAAAAACTTCTGGAGATGAAAAATTACAATATCAAAACATAATTTTATTGGATGGACTTAGCAGATTAGACAGTGCAAAAGAAGATGAATGAACCTGAAGACAGAGCAATACAATTATCCAAACTGAAACACAAAGAGGAAAAGCCTCAGTGACCTGTGAGATGATATCAAGCAGTCTTTCATATATGTAATTGGAATACCAGAAGGAGAGGAGAGAGAGCAGAAAAACCATTTGAAGAAATGATGGATGAAACTTTACTAAATTTCACAAAAACTATAAACCCAGTCATGTGAGTAGCACCAAAGTCAAGATATAAAATATTTCTATCACCCCAGAAAGTTCCCTTATTGACCCTTTGTAATCAATCTCTTGCCCCCAACCCCATACCCTGGCAAGAACTGCTTTTTGTTTCTACAGTTTTGCCTTTTCCAGAGTGACATAAATTAACCATACAGTTTGTAGCCTTTTGAGTCTGGCTTCCATCACTCAGCGCAGTGGTTCTCAACTACTGATTTTGCACCCCAGGGGACATTTGGCAATGTCTGGAGATTTTTAGTTGTTACAACATTGTTTGGGGGAGGGCACTAATGGATAGAGGCCAGAGATGCTGCTAAACATCCTACAGTACAGAGGACAGCCCCCATAACAAAGAATTACCAGGCCTAAAATGTCAGTAGTGCCGAAGCTGAGAAACTTGACTTAGACTAAATCTTCTGAGAATTGTCGCATTTAATTTGGTCCTTTTACTTTGGAATAGAATTTTTTTTTTAATTATTTATTTATTTATTTATTTATTTATGGCTGTGTTGGGTCTTCGTTTCTGTGCGAGGGCTTTCTCTAGTTGCGGCAAGTGGGGGCCACTCTTCATCACGGTGCGCGGGTCTCTCACTATCGCGGCCTCTCTTGTTGCGGAGCACAGGCTCCAGACGCGCAGGCTCAGCAATTGTGGCTCACGGGCCTAGTCGCTCCGCGGCATATGGGATCTTCCCAGACCAGGGCTCGAACCCGTGTCCCCTGCATTGGCAGGCAGATTCTCAACCACTGCGCCACCAGGGAAGCCCTGGAATAGGACTTTTATGTCCTTATTTCCAACTTACACGTCTCATTTGCTCAAGTGTCTGTTCAAATCTTTTGACCATTTTTAAAAGTAGTTGAGGGACTTCCCTGGGGGTCCAGTGGGTAAGACTCCGTGCTCCCAATGCAGGGGGCCCGGTTCGATCCCTGGTTGGGGAACTAGATCCCACATGCATGCCTCAACTAAGAGTTTGCATGCCACAACTATGAGCCCACATTCCTCATTGAAGACCCGGAGCAGCCAAAAAAAGAAATACAAAGCACTATTATCTCCATTCTATATGAATCTAACTTCATGGGAATATATTTTATAGTATATAAAATTTATGTAGCATATATCAGTTTCTTGATTTTTCCCTCTTTTAATGTTGATTGGAAAATTAGAATTGTTCCATGAAATAGATAACCTTAAAAGAAAAAAAAAAATACTGAGAAGCCAATATGCATTTGGATGAAAAGAAAGTTAGATTGGTAAAAATCAAGAAATCTTTTATAGATTAAAAGATTTAATCTTAGGCATTATTTAAAACAAACAAAGGATATTGTATGTACAGTCCCAACTGTTCTAGTAAGAGCTTGCCTTCTGTTAAGTAGAAGTCCTCTCCCCTTCCCAGTCAGGATAGATTTAGGGGTACAGGTTGGAGAAAAGTTTGGGACAGGTGAATTACTGTGTAAATAAAGGAGATGAATAAAGGAGGGGAGAGGGCCACTGCATGTGGAGAGAGGGAAGAAGTGAGAATTCTCAGGGCAGAGCAGCCCAAAAGGGTCTTTGGGAAAGAAAGAATGACTAGGAGGAGATTTTTATTTTATTTGCTCTGAGGAGCGCTGTGCAGCTCTTTCGTTATCAAACTAAAAATGTCTTCGATAAAGACTACATTGCTCACCAATTCTTTTTTTTTTTTAGTATATTCAAAATTGCTAGCTAGTCATATTTTTTAAATTTTTTATACAATTTTTAAAGGTTACTTTCTGTTTATAGTTTTACAAAGTATTGGCTGTATCCCTCGGGTTGTACAACACATCCTTGAGCCTGTCTTACACCCAATAGTTTGTACCTCCCACTCCCCACACCCTTGTTGCCCCCCTTCCCCCAATAACCACTAGTTTGTTCTCTATATCTGGCTCACTAATTCTTTTTTGTGAAAGTGAACAATTTTGAGTGAAGTTAAAGGTGGGGCTGGTTCTCTGGGTTGAGGAAAGGCAAAAACAGATTACACAGGGAAGCTGGACTTGAGGACAGAAGAGACCAAGAGTGTATAATTTCTTGGAATTTAGCAAAAATTCCTAGGAGAACTTCAGACTGTGGAATTAGTGAAGTATGAATTTAGATCACTAAGGGGTAAATAATCCGGCAAATATCTGACTTATATATGGAAATTCAGCAAATAGCTGACTTATAGCTGGGAGTTATATACATATATATTAAATATATATATATGTATATATTAAAAATATTAAAAATATATTTAAAAAATATATATGTATATACATATATATATATCTCTCCAATCCGTGGTCACTGAACCACTGTATTTGGTAGTTTATCCTAGAGTCATCTGCCATACCTACACAGATGTCTGAATGTATGAATGTCAAAAGATTATTGGGTTTTTTTGGTTTGTTTATTTATTTATTTAATCAATTATTTATTTATTTATTTATTTATTTATGGCTGTGTTGGGTCTTAGTTGCTGTGTGCGGGCTTTCTCTAGTTGAGGCGAGCAGGGGCTACTCTTCGTTATGGTGCGAGGGCTTCTCGTTGCAGTGGCTTCTCTTGTTGCGGAGCACGGGCTCTAGGCGCTCAGGCTTCAGTAGTTGTAGCACGTGGGCTCAGTAGTTGTGGCTCGCGGGGCCTAGAGCGCAGGCTCAGTACTTGTGGCACACGGGCTTAGCTGCTCCGTGGCATGTAGGATCTTCCCGGACCAGGGCTCGAACCTGTGTCCCCTGCATTGGCAGGCGGATTCTTAACCACTGAGCCACCAGGGAAGTCCCAAGATTATTGTTAATTAAAGAAAATTAGATATCTCAAGTTAAGGAATTAACGTTTTTCTATGTATGGGAAGATGCAAGAATCTGGGCTCACTGAAATCATTCCTTTGATATGCACCTCAGCGATCTGGGGCCAGTATCCTGTGTTTTCACACCCCAAGATTCCTCAGGGCTCACTGTGAGGAGTGGCTGCGGTCTGATGGCAAGTATTCTTTGTTTCCTTCCTGAGTTCCCTCAGGGCTCACCAGCTCACCGTCAGCTGGTGGCTGCAATCTCTGATGACTGTGACATCCTTTGTTTACTGATATGACAGGCAATATTCCATTTCTCCCATTAGAAATTAGAAAGGCCCAGAAAGGGTAGAGGGATCTATCTACTAGGCTGGAACAGTGGGCAAAGGCTATGGATTCACCTTCCTCTCTCTGTCCCACCCTCAGGACCCCTTTGTGACTATTTCATAGCTCTGTGATACGGGCCTGTCTAGAGCATGCATTCTCCATGCCCAGTTGCCTGAGGCAGAGTGCACTTCAGATCATGAAGAACTACTTTCTTCTGAGAGGCCTTACCACTCCACAGCTGAGCTTGAGCTGAATATGGTACCAACTTCCCGTTGCTCTGGAAGATGGGACAAAAACTGCTGGGCAGGGCAAGAGTTGGAATGAGAACTAGGGTCTGAAGCGTAGAACATCTGTGTAGCTTTGGTAGATGGCTCTAGGTTAAACTACCAAACACAGTGGTTCAGTGGCCACGGATTGGATTACTGAGAGCGTTCAGGCTCCCTGCAGAACAGAGTTCCTCGTACACGTTTATCAGCTACCTCCCCTCAGGTGTCTCTGGGCCAAGCATTTCCTCGGGCTGGTCTCCAGGCCAAGGCAGAGCCTTTGAAAGTCTCTAAAGAAACATCATGGATCTGTAGGCCTGAGAGTCTGTGCCACTCTTCAGCGAAGGATCACTGACTGAAAACCCAATTGACAACCCCATAAAGAAGACCTTTTCTGAGTTTTTCAAAGAAGGAAAATAGAAAATACTTGAATCCACTTTTAAAAAATGAACGAAAGGGAAGGAACACAGACCTCCATTAATTCACTTGACAGTGATGCTTCCCCATGTTGGTTTTTTTTAAACATTTAATATCCACCTCCATCCATATAATTTTCATTTATTCTGTTCTTCTGATTTTATATTAATCCTTTCTTCTTTTCAAATCAGACACTTATGGCTGAAAATATCCCACAAAAATTGCTTTTGCTGCACAAATGTTAATAGGTAAGGTATAAGCATTCACTTACAAGTATTTGGGTGGACACATGTCTTCATTTTTCTTAGATAAATACTGAAAAATGCAATGGCTGAGTCTTATGGTAAGTGCATGTTTAACTTTTTAAAACATTGTCCCACTCTTTTCAAAATGGCTGTAACATTTCACAATCCTACCAGAAAGTACTGCCATTAGTATTGTCAGTCTACTTAATTTTGGCTTGTCGACTGAAAAAAAAAAGCACAACATAAAAGCTGAGAATTCTGTTTTATTCGGCAGACTTTCTGAGGCCTTAAGCCCGGAAGACAGCCTCTCAGATAGCTCTGAGGAACTGCTGCAAAGAGGTAAGGGAGGAACCAGGCTTTATAGTAGTTTTTGCAACAAAAATGAGGCAGTCAGAACATCAAAAGATTACTGTTAATTGAAGAAAACCAGACATCTCAAGTTAATGAATTTAGTGCTTTTCCATGTCGGAGAAGATGCAAGAGTCTGGGCTCACTGAAATCGTCCCTTTGGTATGCACCTTAACTATCTAGGGCCAGTATCCTGTTCTTTCCCATCCTGAATCCCCTCAGGGTGCACCGTTGGGAGTGGCTATGTGGCCAAGGACACAACCTGTTTGTCTCCATCCTGAGTTCCCTCAGGGCTCACAGTCGGGGCAGCTGTAGTGGCTGACGGCTAGATGGCTGCAACAACCTTTGCTGATATGGCAGGCGGCATTCTTTGTCCACAGGCATAGGAGGTAGGTACCAATATCTCATGGTGGGTTTCATTTGTATTCCCCTGGTGACTAAGGATGTTGAACATCTTTTCATGTTCTGATTGGGCATTTGTATATTGTCTTTTATGAACTGTTTATTTCAATCTTTTGCCCATTTTGGGGGTTGTCTTCTTACTGAGTTGTAAGAATTCTTTATACATTCTGAATGCATCCCTATGTTGTTTTAAATAATGACGTTTTGTATGTTTTTTGTTGTTATTGTATAACAATTGAAAACTGATATAACACATATAGAACACCTCATACAACAAAGACAGAATGCATGTTGTTTTCATTTTCTATTGCTACCATAACAAATTACCATGGATTAGCAATTTAAGGCAATACCCTTTTATTCTCTCACAGTTTCCATGAGTCAGAAGTCTGGGCACACTGTGGCCCAGCTGAACTCTCTGCTTATGGTCTCACAGCACCAAAATCAAGGATTCAGCAGGGTTGTATTCTTTACTGGAGCCTCTTGGGAAGAATCCACATCCAAACTCCAGTGCTCCAAGGACAATGGTGCTTCAAGGACAAAGGACGACCTTGCCTGAAAAAGTGTCAGCGTTACACCCCCTACCAGACTCTTAGTCACCCTCCCCGCCATGTTGCGATGGTTACGAAATTCCTGAGCCTACCTGGGCAACGCCCACCTGGGCAACAGGACCTGTGCCAAATAAGGAAAGGCATCTGCCCTGTCCCACTGCAACCCTATAGAAGGAAGGTGTATGTGCCTCGACCATCAGTAAACGAAATTTTCACCTCGGACCACTTCTTTGTTTTCTGGCTATAAAAACTGATCAATAGCACATGTTTGGGCTCGACTCTCCCAGACTACTAGGAAGTCGGACCGCTGTTCTGGCAGCGACCCTTCCCTCTAATAAATTCTATCTTCTTTACATTTTGCCTTGTGTCTGGAAATTCTTTTCCAACCCGCGTTCGGACCACGACACAAACTCATTCAGAAATGTGGGAGAGTTCAATTCCTTTTCATGCTTTGCCTTTGGCCCCTCCATCTTCAAGCCAGCAGAGGCAGCTGAGTCCTTCTTATGTTTTTAATCTCTGCCTTCCTCTTTTGCTTTTAAGGGCTCATGTGATTATAGTGGACCCCTCTGGATAACTCAGGATAGTCTTCCTATTTTAATAATTACATCTTCAAAGTTCCTTTGCCATGTAATATAACACATCTGCAGATTAATACCAGGAGGTAAAGGTCATGAGAGTCTGAACTCTGTCTACCACACATGTTCTTTTCAACCAGAACTGGAACATTATTCAAAATTGACTAAATGCCGTGCCATAAAGCAAGACCTCCAAATTTTAAAAGATTGAAATATTTCGCAGCATATTCGCTGACTACAGTGCAATTGAGCTAGAAAAAAATAACAAAATCGAGAAAACCTCCAACCGCCTGGGAATTAAACAGCACGCTTTCAAATAACTCATAAATTAAAGAAGGAATTACAACAAATTAGAAAATATTTTGACTTGAGTGATAATAAAGATACAACTATGAAAACTTCTGTGGTATTATATAATTAGTGATTAGAGCAAACATCATACTCAGTGGTAAAATTTTGAAAGCTTTCCATTTGAAATCAAGAATAAGGCAAGATGTCCACCATCACCACTTTTACTCAACATTGTACTGGAATTCTTAAAAAACAATAAGGCAGGGAAAATGAATTTAAAAAAATTCTTGAAAGGAATAAATAAAAGTATCCCATTATTAGAATACGTTTCTTTAGCAAGGTCTCTGAATATAAGATTTTAACACTAAGATCGGTTGTGTTACTGTATATCAGCAATAAACAAACAAAAAATACCCCTTACAATAATCTCAAAAACATGGAACTAAACCTAACAAACAATGTCAAAGACCTTTCACTGGAAACTACTAATTTTGAGAGAAATTTAAAAAAATCCAAATAAATACTATGTTCATAGATTGAAAGAGTTAGTGTAAAGATGTTAATTCTTCCCCAACTCATCTATAAATTCAATGTAATTCCAATCAAAACTCCAGCTGATTTTTGGTGTGAAAATTGACATGAAATTTTGATTCAGGTGATTTTAAATTTTAGATAGCAATGCAAAGAGCCAAGAATAGCTCTGGCAATCTTACAAAAGAACAAAGCTGAACAGTCACACTGGCAGTGAACATGACCCATTATAAAGCTGTGGAAATTTATTTATTTATTTATTATTTTAAAATGTTTATTTATTTATTTTTGGCCGTGCTGCACTGTATGCAGGATCTTAGTTCCCTGACCAGAGGTTGAACCTGTGCCCTCTGCAGTGGAAGCGTGGAGCCTTAACCACTGGACCGTCACGGAAGTCCTGTTTATTTATTTTTTAAGCTTGGAAATTTAGACAGTATGGTTTTATTCCAACTATAGACAAATAAGCCAACGGAACGGAACAGAGTCCACAGACAAGTTGAAAAGAGTCACCTGATAGATGACAAAGACTATATTGCTATGTAGTGGAGAAAGGACAGTCTTTTTACTGTGAATATCTGTATGGAAAAACATTAAACTTGATCCCTACCTCACAATCATATAAAAATTAATTCCAAGTGGATTGTCCATAAAATTGGAAAGATAAAGTAATAATGATTTTAGAAGAAAGTATAGGAAAGTAATATCTCTATAAACTTTGAGTAGGTAAAGCCCTTTTAAATAAGACACAAAAAGCACCAACCATAAACAAAATAACTGATAAATTGGACTCTAGTAAAATTAAGAACTTCTGTTCACCAAAAGACACCATTAAAAGGGTGGAAAGGCAAGCCAAAGAGTGGGTGGAGATATTTGCTATACATGTGTCTGACAAAGGGCTCGTATCCAGAATATATAAAGAATTTTTAAAAACTGATCTGAAAAAAAAAGAAAGGCAGACAACGAATAGAAAAGTGGGCAAAAGATTTGGCGTTTCACAAAACAGGATACCCACATATTCTATAAATGTAGAAAAATGATCAACTTCATTAATTAGCAGGGAAGTACAAATTAAAACCAGAATGCCATATTACCACACACAGAGTAGCTAGAAGAAAAAGACAGAATACCTAGGTTTGGTAAAGTTGAGGAGCAATTAACATTCTTATGCATGGTGGGTGGAAGTGAAAAGTGGTAGAATTACCTGGGAAAAGCATCTACTAAAATCGAACACCTCTATAACCAGCAGTTCTACTCCTAGGTACATACCCAACAGAAATGTGTTCACATGCTCACCAAAAACATATACGAGAATATATATGTGTAGCAGCACTATTCATAATATCCCAGAACTAGAAGCAACTCAAATTTACTTCTACAGTAAATGGATGATAAATTGTGGTATACTCATACAGTGAAATGTTATAGAGCAATGAAAATGAAAAATCTATAGCCATACACAAAACATAGATAAAGCACACAAAATGTGGAACAAAAGAAGCTCATAGATAATAAAAGGGCATTCTATTTTTTTGTTTGCTTGTTTGTATTGTGGAACTTGATAAGCTGTTTCTAAATTTTTATGGGCAGCAAAATATAATTCTAATGTGTTAAACATAATTCTCATACAAATAATATGTGTCAAACTTTAATTCATTACGAGGGAACCAAACAGAATATGAAAAACTAGGATTTTAGACTCAGTGGGAGGGGAAAAGGAATGCTAAGATCAAAACTGGTTAATATTTTCTTGGGCAATAAAACTATAACCTTTGGGGTTATCTTCTCAGCTAGATAGAAAAGAAAGTCATTTTACCTCAGTTTTATAGAATTGTAGGGGCGAGGGATAAATTCAGAGTTTGGGATAACATATACACACTACTATATATAAAATAGAAAATCAACAAGGACCTACTGTATAGCAGAGGGAACTCTACTCAATATTCTGTAATAACCTATATGGGAAAAGAATCTGAAAAAGAATGGACACATGTATATGTATAACTGAATCACTTTGCTGTACACCTGAAACTAACAACATTTTAAAACAACTATAATCCAATATAAAATAAAAATTAAATTTAAAAAAATGTGAACATGGAGAATCAATAAGACAAACTCATCCACATGAAATCCAGTTTCCATTCCATCTCCAGAATTGGAGTTAAAAATCAAAGCAGGCTGACATAGATGAGATATAGGAGATCTCATATAGATTTTTCCTTTCAAGTGATTGTACTAGGTTAAATACTCTTGTGTTATATATCAATTAATATTTCCTTTAAGATGATATTCAGCAATTAGAAGTATTGAAAGAACCAATATCAGAACTGATATCCAATATGGCTACGTACCAAACAATGAAAAAGTGCCTTTAATTTGAATACACTAAGATATCATCTGAGGATAAATGCACAAACCATTTTATCAGACAAACTTCTCCTTCTGTAGAAAAATATCATCAGCTATTTGAAAAATCACATATGCTAGGAAATCTGTACAGATTAGTTATGGCAGTTTTTTTTTTTACCGAAGGTACTGACACCTTCAATGAAGTTAACGTCCTTCTTTTTAACTTGGTAACAACTTATTCAAAGTATAGTACTCTCTGTTACTCTGCAACAGTTAATTTGTTGCAACTGACAGAGCATTTATAGATAATAAAATATTTGTAAAAATAAATGTGTATCATCACATGCTTAAATAAATATTCAAAAAATAAAATATTGGGGGACTTCCCTGGTGGCGCAGTGGTTAAGAATCCATCTGCTAATGCAGGGATACACGGGTTCAAGCCCTAGTTCGGGAAGATCCCACATGCCCACCACAAATACTGAGCCTGCACTCTAGATAGAGCCCATGAGCCACAACTACTCAGCCTGCGCGTTGCGACTACTGAAGCCGGAGTGCCTCGAGCCCGTGCTCCGCAACGGGAGGAAACACCGTAATGAGAAGTCTGCGCGCCACAAAGAAGAGTAGCCCCTCGCACGCAGCAACAAAGACTAAGTGCAGCCAAAAATAAATAAATAAACTGCACTTACCAAAATTAAAAAAATAAATAAATAAAATAAAATATTGGGATTGACATATATACACTAATATGTATAAAATAGATAACTAGGGCTTCCCTGGTGGTGCAGTGGTTGGGAATCCACCTGCCGGTGCAGGGGACGTGGGCTCAAACCCTGGTCCGGGAGGATCCCACATGCCGTGGAGCAACTGGACCAGTGCTCCACAACTACTAAGCCTGCTCTCTAGGGCCCACAGGCCACAACTGGTGAGCCTGCGTGCCGCAACTGCTGGGGCCCGCGCACCTGGAGCCCATGCTCTGCAATGGGAGAGACCACCACGGTGAGAAGCCCACACACCGCAACGAAGAGTAGCCCCTGCTCACCGCAACTAGAGAAATCCTGCATGCAACAATGAAGACCCCCCCAAAAAAGATAACTAATAAGAACCTGCTGTATAAAAAATAAATAAAATAAAATTCAAAAATTCAAAAAAATAAATAAAATGATATGAGGGGAAAAAAAGAAAAGAGATCTGCACAACCATGTTCATAACAGCATTATTCACAATAGTCAAGAGGTGGAAGCAACCCAGTGTCCATAAACAGATGAATGGATAAACAAAATGTAATATATACATAGAATGGAACATTATTCAGCCTTGAAAAGGAAGGAAATCCTGTCACATGTTACAAAATGGATGAAGTTTGAGGACTTATATTAAGTGAAATAAGCCAGTCACAAAAAGACAAATACTGTATGATTCTACTTATATGAGGTATCGAAAGTAGCCAAATTCATAGAAAGTAAAATGGCGGTTGCCAAAGCCTATGGGGAGGGGGTAATGAGGAGTTGTTAAGCAGGTATAAAATTTCAGCTTTGCAAGATGAAAAAGTTCTGGATATCTGTTGTACAACAGGGTGAATATACTTAACACTACTGAACTATAAACTTATAAATGGTTAGGATGGCAAAGTTTATATTGTGGTGTTTTTTAACCACGATTTAAAATTTTTTAAATATTTTAAAAGTCAGTTGTGTCTGAATCTATGAATTTCTAAAGCATATCCTAAGTGAAATGAGTGGGGCTTGCATAGAAGACATTATTTAAACATCCTCATAGTTATTTTGCATTAATTGTGCAGTCTTTTTTTCTAGTTACAAATGCTATACAAATTTTTCAAGCTTTATTTGGTTTTGTGAGTTATGTTTATCATGGTCCAAAAATCATGGACTCTTGTAATCCTATGTCTTTTTAAACATGCTGTGCCTTACAATTCCAACCATGTAATCATCTCAAGAGATGCAGAAAAAAACATTCAATAAAATTCAACACCTATTCATTATAAAAAATTTTTAAAAAAAACTTTGCAATCTAGCAGTAGAAAAGAAGGTCCTTAACTGATAAAGGTTAGCTATCAAAAACCTACAGCGGGGGGACTTCCTTGGTGGCTCAGTGGTTAAGAATCCGCCTGCCAATGCAGGGGACACAGGTTCGAGCCCTGGTCCAGGAAGATCCGACATGTCGTGGAGCAACTAAGCCCGTGCACCACAACTACTGAGTCTGCGTTCTAGAGCCTGCGAGCCACAAATACTGAGCCCGCATGCCACAACTGCTGAAGCCCGTGCGCCTAGAGCCAGTGTGCAAGCCACCACGACGAGAAGCATGGGCACCACAACTAAGAGTAGCCCGGGCTCTCACCAACTAGAGGAAGCCCACACACAGCAACGAAGACCCAATGCAGCCAAAAATAAATAAATAAAATGTAAATACATTAAAAACAAACAAACAAACAAAACCTACAGTGGGGGAATTCCCTGGCGGTCCAGTGGTTAAGAATCCACGCTTCCACTGCAGGGGGCACGGGTTCAATCCCTGGTCGGGGAAATAAGATCCTGCACGCTGTGCAGTGTGGCCAAAACAAACAAACAAAAAACCTACTAAACCTAGTATTTAGTTGTATACTAAATAGTGAAACAATATGAACTAAATAATTAGCTCCTAAACAGTTATTTTAGGAACTGAATAAGAATGCTTACTATCATCACTACTTGTTCATCTCTAGAAAGTAGATGAACTCTTCATTTAGCAGCTGAGGACACTAAAGCCCATATATGTTAAGTGATTTTCATGAGGCCACACAGCTAGTAATTGAGACTGAAGTTTTAAATCCAGATCTGACCCAGGGGTATTCTTGGGTAAATATAAGGTATATTCCTACTTGTGATAACGACAAAGGAATGTCAAACCAGGCACCGCTAAGTAACTCCAGACTCTCAGAGTCTACTCCTTAGTTAAGTGAGCATTTGGTATGTAGATTTGATCAATGGAATGAGGGCTGCCATCATCAGCTAACAGAGCAAGTCATATTTTTTCTTTAGTTAAGGGGCCAGAAGGGCTCCAAGTGAGATTTGTTCAGTTAAATTGGATTGGAGACATAATACTAAGGTTTTTTGGGGTTTTGTTTTTCAGGTATTATAGTAACAGTGACACTTTTCCTAAGACTATTCCAAATAGATATAACAGAAAAAAGGTTATACAGCATTATCAGTAAATGTTAATTTATGGATTGTTTTGATTTTGTAAATGAGTCAGGAGCTATTTGGGCATTTTCATTATACCACAAAGAATGTATGTTAGTAGTGCCAGGGCATACACGTATTATTTTCTCTTATTTCTTTATTAGTCAAGAATGCCTCTGAGGACTTCCCTGGTGTCACAGTGATTAAGAATCTGCCTGCTGCCCTTTCTGCCATGTGAGGACACAGAAAGAAGTCTGCAACCTGGAAAAGGGCCCTCACGAGAGAGGGCTGGAGACCTAAACCTGGTCTCAGACTTCCAGCCTCCAGAACTGTGAGAAATAACTTTCTGCTGTATATCAACTACCCAATCTGTGGTATTTTGCTATAGCCGCCCAAAGAGACCAAGACAACTACCTATGAAGACCAGACAGGTGACCCGAAGGGGTGAGGCCAATTAACTACACCAGCAGGTGACGAGGACTGTGGGGACCTGGAGAGCCCAGCCGAGGCTGTGCTTGCCACTCTGCTTCAGCCAGCTGTGCCATGTGGGATGCAGACTTGGTGTGCCAGGTCTTCCCATTTGTCAAAATAACCTAGAAATCCAGATTTTTATGCAAAACCCCCTAAATTTAAATATGGGCACAATTTTTTAAAAACATGGTGCGGGCCAAATAAAACAAGCCTGTAGGCTGGATTTCGACTAGGGGCTGGCTAGCTTCTTCTCCTGGCTTCTTCTCTTCTCAGCCAGTCCAAGGAGAAGCTGAACCCAGAGCTGTCCATGGGAAGAATTATATCCTGCTGCCTCCACTGTCCAACCCTAAAACATTCATGGCTGTGCACAAGTGAACACACACAACCATAAGAAATGGGAAGAATAGTTCCACTTGTATGGGTGACATCAGATGTGGAGATGCACGTGGTTGTGAGCGCGCGTGTGGCGAGGGCTGAGCTATCCGCTGGGAGTAGGTTGGAGTATGTCTCCCTGAGTGCCACCTCCAGATGTCTCTGCCCAGGGTCCTGATTCTCACACAGAGCTTGAGCTCCCATCTCCTGCTCTCTCCCTACCCCTCATTTCTGTCCCTAACCAGATGCTGGGGTCACAGCCCCAGATGTGTTACGCTCATCGCAAGTCCTCCTGTCCAACTTGATTCTGGCTCCCCTTACCTGCCTTAAAAAAAAAAAAAAAAAAAAGAATCCTCCTGCCAATGCAGGGGTCACGGGTTCGATCCCTGGTCCAGGAAGATCCCACATGCAGCGGAGGAACTAAGCCCAGTGCACCACAGCTACTGAGCCCTCGTGCCACAACTACTGAAGCCCGAACACCTAGAGCCTGTGCTCCGCAACAAGAGAAGCCACCTCAGTGAGAAGCCCGCGCACCGCGACGAAGAGTAGCCCCTGCTCACCACAACTAGAGAAAGACCCCGCACAACAACGAAGACATGCAGCCAAAAATAAATAAATAAATTTATTTTTAAAAAAAGAATGTCTCTGGTATTTTCACTCAGGTGACTTCTAATTTGCCAATATTCGACAAACAGAATTTTTGTTTTGTGTACAGAGGTCCCTTCTATACCATTTTATACTATTATACCTTGAGTTAGGCAGCTTTGATTTGAAGAGTTCTTAATAATTTTAAAATTTACAGATGAATTCAAAATTTCCCAATTTTTCTCATTATAAACTATGTAAAATTTACAGTAAATTTTTAAAGCAACCAAACGTAACTATTTTTATACTGCCGTGTCAACTGCTGTAGTGAATTCTAATCCAGCTAAAACATGTACAGCGAGAACCCCCCAAAATACCACATTTTGCACTGTAATCTAAAAAATCATAAGTATTAATAAGCAGATTTTGGTTAGACTCTTTACTTCAGGACTTTAAAAATAGTACCTAGTCATATGGTCACAAGCTGTCTCAGAAATAATATCCCAGAATCTAAACAATTTTACCAAAAAGGGACACTAGATGTCACTGTGGAACTCACTGTAGTTTGTAATATATCCTACTATCAGAAAGCTTTAACCAAGTAGTGGGTCACCTGAAAGTAACAGTTGAAATGTTGAGTTGCTACTATTGCATGCTGGATGGAAAATGCAATACAGCTTCAATCCTAATGTTCATACCACTACACTAAAATGAGCATGAAGGTAGAGTAATAGAAAATCAGTAAATAGGAAATAAGTGGCATTAATTTGGGCTTATTATTTCCAATATAATATAACTTGATTATCAAGGTTTTTAAATCAGTTTAGGATCATTTAATTTCTATTGACAATATAACTCTTTCATTAAAACAGGAGTCCTTTACTTTATTAACTTGCACATAGTAAATCCTGAAATATCCAGAAACATCAGGGTAATCCAGTTCTCCACCCCATAGGCAACCAGTCTTGGGTTTTGTGTGTATATCTTTCCAGAGATGTTACATAGACACACAGAAACACACACAATATTACACGGATGGTACTATATTCTTTCTATATATGTCTTACTTTTTCATTTAACAGTATTTTGCAGATCTTTATACATCAGTAAAAAAGGGTCCAGTTTTATCTATCTATCAATCTATCCACAGTTACAAAGTATTCCATGTATAGCTATACCATAATTTGTTTTTTAACCCTATTGGTGTACTTACTGCATTGTTTCCAATCTGTTGTAGTTATAAATAATGCCACAATGAATCCTTTTGTACATATGTAGTTTTGCACAAGTGTTGTAAGTGTGAGATAAATTTCCAGAAGTGAGATGACTGGACCAAAGCGTACATGCATTTGTGATTTTTGATAGATGGACATTGTCAGGACAATATGTCTTGATAAGCTAAGGTATTCTTGCTCTCTTACTCTCTCTACACACTCTTTTAGCTGTGTGTGTGATAAACAAAGATATATGTAACCAGGTACCATGTAAAGTTGTTTAATCCTAAGTGGGGCTGGAGCCAGCTGTATATTTTCAGTTTATGAGGTTTTCTTTTCTAGTTTTTCCTCTGATTATCTATTATCTGTCCCTCCTTTTAGCTGTCAATTGACTTGTTTGTAACAGCTTCCTGCCTACCCTCTCCTAATTTTCATCTTCTAGTCTTTCAGTGCCTTAAAAAGCAGATCTAAGAGTTTATTAGGTTTCTGTCAATAAAAGATCAAACGACATTCACCAACTGTATGATTTGTTTCTCAAACCAAAGATTGAATTCTACCTCTGTTTCAAATTTGCAATCTGAGTTATTCAGATTATTTGTTAGTAGTGCCAAATAATAAAATATTCAACCATTCATTTTGAATTAACACCTCAGACTTTATAGAATGTCAGTACTGTTTCAGTCTCAGTAAAAAGGAATGACATTTACTGAAATCACGTCCTAGCTATTTAGAAAATCGTGAAAACAGGACAGTCTTGAGAAAGGGACACTGAAAAATTTGGCTAAACTGTTGGCTCCTAAAGGTTTCTAATACAATATAAAACATGAACGTGAAGAGTAGGACACATAAGACTATTTTAAGCTATGAATCTGCAGTATAAGTGGCCATAACAAATGAATGCAAAGAATGTAACTGCTCTTTAGTGATCCTCGAACTTAAAATTGGAACCATATTTCAAGTAGGTTTCTCTTGGCAGCATGTAAACCATTCAGCAAATATTTATGGAACACTTTCCTATGCATCTCTGGCACTCTAGGTGCTGAGAACCCACTGATAAGCAAAACAGATCTTTGTAGAACTTAGGATCTTCTAGAAATGTAAAGGAGATAAATGCTTTCTCAGCCTGAGCAAATGGGACCTAATTCACTTCTGCAGTTAAAATGCCCGAAATAGGGTTTCCCTGGTGACACAGTGGTTAAGAATCCGCCTGCCAATGCAGGGGACACGGGTTCAATCCCTGGCCCGGGAAGATCCCACATGCCGCAGACCAACTAAGCCCGTGCACGACAACTACTGAGCCCGCGCTCTAGAGCCCGCAAGCCACAACTACTGAGCCTGCGAGCCACAACTGCTGAGCCCGTGCGCCTAGAGCCCGTGCTCTGCAACAAGAGAAGCCACCGCAACGAGAAGCCCGCGCACCGCAACGAAGAGTAGCCCCCGCTTGCTGCAACTAGAGAAAGCCTGCATGCAGCAACGAAGACCCAATGCAGCCAAAAATAAGTAAATAAATAAGTAAATTTATAAAAAAATAATGCCCAAAATAAGTAAGTTCAATGATGTAAGCCCTTCTTCAAGAAAGGACTAGGTTCCTAAATACTATTACTCTGTAAAAGGAACCAGGGATTCATGGAGAAATGACTGATTCGAAGACTAGGGCATGAAGAAAACAAATGACCCAGGAATATCTTGCCTTGGAAAGCAAGGATATGCGCAGGAAGTGATGGGACATGTTAAAAGAACAAGAAGTCAGCCTGAAGGGACTTTCACTGGGATAATTTGAACATCAAAATAACAGTAATGTATTATAACCCAGAATCCAGGGTCTATACTGACAGTAAATAAATTTTTTTTAAAAGGGAAGGTCATTCTTAAAGTAGAATGGGCAACTAAAAAAATGTAGAAGGAACAAGGATTTAGAAATTTACCATTTTCAACCATCATAGTAGTCACTCAGGCAAGAATCATCAATGGATGTGAAAATGAGTGGGTGTGAGATTTTTCAGAAACAGGCTATTGACATAGTCTCAAAAGTATCTCCCCACAAATTGCTTATGAATTACAAAGGGAAAAATAATAACTTTACAGTGAAGAAGCTTGAAGGACACTACCTTAAACCAAGTGATCAAAGGTAATCTCACCAGTAATGGTAAAAATCAACCACAAATGCCTCCCAAAGCAGGGCACTGAGGAGAATACATCACTTACATGGCCTGCCTCCCTTCCTTCCTTCCCTAAATGCACAACTTTAATCATGAGGAAACATCAGAGAGGGAAATTTTACAAAATAGCTGATCTGTACTCTTTAAAATTGTTCATGTCACGAAAGACTAAGAAATACTGAGAAACTTATAGAGCAAAGGGAGCTAAAGAGACATGACCCCTAAATGCAACATGTCATCTTGGATCAGATGTGGACCAGAAAATAGGCATTATTATAAAGGACACAATTGGCATAATTGGCAGATTTTGAATGTGTATTGTATATTATATTCTCAAAGTTAAATTTCCTGATTTTGATAATTTTACTGTGATTGTGTAAGAAAATAGTGCTTCTTCTTAAGAAATGCACTCTGAAGTACTTAGGGGTAAAACAGTATAAGTCTGCAACTTACTCTCAAATGGTTCAAATTATAAAGATGGACTGATGGATGGACAAAAAAGAATCTATTAAAGCAATTGTGGCAAAATGTTAAAAACTGGTAAATCTAGATGAAGTACATCGTTGTACTATTCTTCCATATTTTCTGTAAATTTGAAATTATTTCAAATTTTAAAATAATTATAATTAAAGAAGGAAACACAGAGCTATACCTTGTACTGCAGTTATTTAATGAACACTTACTAACAATCCAAATGCTTACAAGGGCCACCAAGAAAGAGCACATTAGCCTTTGGACTAGAAGTGACTATTATAGAGACATGACCCTGCTAACTACTAACTATTGCTAGAAAAAGTATCTTTAAATCAACTAATCCAAAACTGAAATCTTTTTTTATAGATGACTGCTGCATTTAACAGTGTATATCTAAGGGCTACATATAAGTTTACTCATTTTTATCCTGGTCAACCTCACTGTTATTCTCCAAGAATGTTCATCAGGAAGTTACATTGTTATCTAAGTACAGATAGAATCTATGCAAATGTGTTTACATTGCGTGCAGATGAGACTAGGGACTCATCCCTGCATGAGTCCCTGCATATCCATATGTTCTTACCTTTCTCAGTCCTATACATCTGGGTGCTGTCATGGATTAATGCTCAATCAAGCAACATGAGCAGAAATGACATTTTACTTTCACTCTGAGGCAGCTGAGAGAGGGTGTGACTTTTCCTTGTTGCATCTTATCTTTTGGCCAAACCTGTAGCAGTCATGTGTTGAGATGGCAGAGCCATAAGATTAAAACACCTTTGATCCCTGAGTCACCACTTGGAGGAGAGCTCCCTGGAGAACCACTCAATCAGCATTAAACTTTACAGAAGCAAGAAGTAAACTTTTATTGAGTTACACTGTTAAGATTTGGAGTTAATTTGTTAATAATGATAGCCATAGCTGTTTTCCATTCCTCTTCCTCTTCTCCTTCTATTTTTCTTTTCTTTAAAAAACATTGGTTGGTTTCTTTTCTTTAATTTATTGGTTTCTATTCTTCATTTCAGGCAACCAGGGCCAGTGGGTTCTGTAAGGTTTATGACAGGGAGACAGCCAGCAGGACTGGGAAGCTGGATATAAGCAGAAGGAATAAGCAAATAAGAGACAATATATTGAAGGTAATGAAAACCAGAGAAGGGAGTTACAAATGTGGAAAGGAAAAAAAAAAAAAAAAGGCTAGAATGAATTCTGGGGAATTCTGATTTGGAATTGGAAGTATTTGTGTGCACTCATTGTTTTTAAAAGAGGATATAATCAATGATAGATAAATGGATTGATACAAATGTGTATGTATGTATATATACTGAGAAAACCTAGAAGCAGTAACACATAGCATTGTTATGCATATTTTGCTCCCAGATCTTGGTTCTAAATGCTATTCTCTTCTAAACAGACCCAAAGCTCTTTGGAGAAATGGCTGATTCCAGGGCTGGGGCAGAAAATGTATAAGGTGAGCCTTGAACATCTTGCTGTACCAGAAAGTAACAAAGTGCTCAAAAAATGATGGGGACTTGTAGAAAGAATACAAGATCAGTTTAAAGGAGTTCACACTGGCCAAATCTGGGACAATATAAGCATCAAAAGAAATAATGTTAGTATTAGATAATTCATTGAATAAAGCAGGAATCCATTAGTCCATACTGATACAAATAAATGAAGAATGAACTAAATAAGAGGAGAAAGGAAAGCACTTCCTCACAGAAGAATAAATGTAGGACTGATGGAGTTAGAAAATCACTATTTGGCAATTATCACAATAGTAATTGATTCAGGCAACAATCACTGACAAATGTGAAAATCAGTGGGTGAAAGTTTGTTGAAAAACAGAATACTTAGGCAGTCTCAAAGTATCTCCCCACAAATTACATATTAATTACATATAAAAATAGTAACTTTACAATGAAGAAACTGGGCAGATGCCACCTTGATCAAGTGATCAAAGTTCCCCTCATCAGTAATAAGACAAATGAACATCATGTGCCTTCTGATATGATACTCCGAAAAGAACAAGAAATCATTCCTATGATATTCTTGCCCTAAATGTATACTCTGCATCTAATCATGAGAAAACATCAGAGATGCCCAATTCAAGTAACATTCTCCAAAATAACTGTCTTGTACTCTTAAAATGCCAAGGGCATGAATGACAAAGAAAGATAGAAGAACTGTTCCAGATTGAAGAAACTTAAAGTGACATGAGAATTAAATGTAACATGCTCCTGGACTGGATACTGGACTAGAAGAAAAGGTATTCTTGGTTTGTTTTGATTTGTTTTTTGCTATAAATGACATTATTGGGATATTTAGATAGGATATTTAGATTGGATGGTAGTATTATATCACTGGTCATATCTTGATTTTGATGCTTGTGCTTTATCTTTTAGGAAATACATACTGAAGTATTTAGGAATAAAAAAACATCATGTTTTTAACTTAACTCTCAGTTGGTTCAGGAAAAATATGTATGTATGTGTGTATATAGGTATTTATGTGTATTTATGTATTTGTACATGTAATCTATATATCTACATATAAATATATTATGTGTGTGTATAACTCTCTATACATCTGTGTCTAAAAATAGGTGGGAGAGACAGACAGACAGAATCATAAACCACATGGCAAAATGTTAACAATCTGGGAAGCTGAGTGAAGGGTATATAGAAGCTCTTTGTACTATTCTTGCACCTTTTCTGTAAATTTAAAATTACTTCAAAAAATTTAAAAAGTAAACAAATATTCAAAATCAGAAAATATGAAAAATAAAATACTGAGAATTTTCCCATAAAGGATGAAAGCTGATCCCATGGGAGTAAAGGAGATTCTTGGGAAGAGAATGTGAAAGGAAAGAGGCCTTTGGAAATATTCACAGTACCCTACACTAGGGATTCAATAGATATTAAACAATTTAAGAATAAATATCAATAACTTAGACCAACCGGGGCATTATGTTGTTTTTTAAAATGATTTTACTAAGATACTTGTATTTTTTTCTAGACATAGTTACACATTTTAACAACCATGCTACACTAAACATTTTAACAGTCGAAACCTGCCTATGACTTTTTTTCAATTACCCTTGGATCCATTGTGTTAAGGCAAAATTGCAAACGTTTCAACAATTCTTTAAAATACGTGATGTTATATTGCCTTTTTCTTGTTTTTTCAGTGATATTTCTTAGAGTGAACAGTAGTCCAAAAACTTTTAAGTTGTCTAGATTACTATTACATAGAGCAGTTTCAACATACATTGGCAAATGGACTAGAAGGGAGGATGCTTAGATGTTTTTAGAAAGATCGGACCTAACTGGGAGACTGTGTTAACAGAAAAACAATGACTGTAAGTAGCCAAGAGGATGAGGGCATGGCAAAGTAAGGTATAAGAAGTTCTTAATGTTTAGGACTGAAGCTTGTCCACATAACTCAGGAGATTCAAGCACAGAGTCTTAACCACTGGACCGCTAGGGAATTCCCAATCATATATTTAAAAAAATTAAAAATAGGTTCCTCTGGGCTTCCCTGGTGGCGCAGTGGTTGAGAATCTGCCTGCTAATGCAGGGGATGCGGGTTCGAGCCCTGGTCTGGGAAGATCCCACATGCCGCGGAGCAACTGGGCCCGTGAGCCGCAACTACTGAGCCTGCACGTCTGGAGCCTGTGCTCCGCAACAAGAGAGGCCGCGACAGTGAGAGGCCCGCGCACCGCGATGAAGACTGGCCCCCACTTGCTGCAACTAGAGAAAGCCCTCGCACAGAAACGAAGACGCAACACAGCCACAAATAAATTAAAAAAAAAAAAAATAGGTTCCTCAGCTTCAGCCATACCACTTAAATAATAATAATAATAATGTTCATTTAATTCAGACATCTAATTTGATCATTCAAACACCCAGGAACAAGTTATTCTGACCCATAAACTGCTGTGGGTGAGATTAGCTGACAAAACTCTACGTTGATTTTTATTCTCTCCTATTTTGTAATTTAAATGATGGATGATTTAAATATTTTTCAAAGTTGAAATTCTTGAAATCAAAAGAGGGAAGAAATAGTTTCTTTTCCACAAAATTTCAAAGCAGCACAAATTACAGAAAATTTAAGTAACTGCTAGTGTTATGTACGTTAACTCTAATTGTGTAATAGTTAGCAATATTCAGTTTCTCTCAGAAGAATAAAATCAGTCAGTTAAATTCCACTAACATTTGAGGCTACTGCTCTCTAAAAATATGTTTGATTCCCTAAAGTTATGCCTTCTCAATTGACTATCTTCCAGGTTTAGAGATATAATAGCAGAATTTGAGAATTTTTCCTGAAGTTTCATTATGTTTGCAAATTTTAACTTCATTAAGCGCTGACTGCAGTTACATTGGACTCATTTGTGAGAAGGCCTCTGAGTAGCTACAGCAAAAAGATCATAAGTGGCATGAGGTTTGAATTGTGATAAAATTACTATACATTTCAGTTCATAATAACCCAGCGTATAAACAGAAATTTAGGTGTTAGGTATATTCTGTCCCATCTAAGGATGAATGAAACTAGTTCTCCTCCTTTTAGTAAGGCTTAGTCCATTTTATATTCATTATTTTTCATATTTGCTATTCTTCAGGTATATACATTTCTCCCTCAAATTTCCTGTATGTTACCAAGTCTGTGGCTGTTACCATCTTTAAGCAGCTGATATTCTCCTGTCCCCTTTCATACTTCTGTTAAGAATTTGCCCCAGGGCTTCCCTGGTGGCGCAGTGGTTGAGAATCTGCCTGCCAATGCGGGGGACATGGGTTCGAGCCCTGGTCTGGGAGGATCCCACATGCCGCGGAGCAACTAAGCCCGTGAGCCACAACTGCTGACCCTGCGCGTCTGGAGCCTGTGCTCCGCAACAAGAGAGGCCGCGACAGTGAGAGGCCCGCGCACCGCGATGAAGAGTGGCCCCCGCTTGCCGCAACTGGAGAAAGCCCTCACACAGAAACGAAGACCCAACACAGCCATAAATAAATAAAAACAAACAAACAAACAAAAAAAACCCAGAAAGACTGAATTGCTCCTGGCAGGGAGCACAAACTCCTCCTACTCTCGAAGTAACATGCACATCCCAAGTGCTTGCAGGATGGAAAAATGTCCTATTACACATTTGATAACAAGTAAGGCTCCCTTAAAAAAAAAAAAAAAAAAAAAGAATTTGCCCCAGTTTGTATGGGTTGCTGATGGTGGGCACCGCAGCCTTGCACCTTGTTCCTGAATGTGGAAGAACAAGGTGAACAGTCAGTTTGAAGCAAACCAGATCAGCAGGGATTCCTTTCTAGTAAGTGAGCACTTCATATCTGTGGCAAACCAGGTAATTCAGGATGCTGTCAGTGTTGGGTCAGGCCCGTTCCACAGGCTCACGCCTATCTTTGAATTCCTTAGATCATCAGTCTCTAAAACTGGCTATTTTAAGAATCACCTGGGGATCTTTAAAAAAAATGGCAGCTTCTAGAACTCCTCATCAGACTTAGTAGAATCTTTTGAGGTCCGACAACATCTGTGCTTAAAAAGCTCCCCAGGTGCTTTGATGAGATACCAGATTTGGGAACTTCTAACTTATGATGACAGGGCCTCACTTAAAATCTGTCCAGGTGATGAATTGTAGCCATTGAGTGACTAAAGTGCCACATAGATGTGCTCCTTCCACGTGGACTATTTTAGGTTCTGCCATATCGAGGTATGGCTCTCCTCTCTGGGCCAAAGCATATTTTATGATTTTAATTGCAGAAAGAAAGAAATTTCAAGATATCAAGAGATAAAGACTGGGTAAAAGGATTCACCTGCCTTTTATTTCCTATAAAATACAATGTCTCTGAATATACAGATATAACTTTCACTGTTTTCAGCTCCATGCACAAACATGGGTGAGTTTAAGAGTTTGAGACTGGGCCTCAGAGCTGGCTCTGCTCTCTCGGGGTACACTATGGTAAAGAGATCACCAGTCTTACAGACAAGGTACTCTAGGCTCAACCTAGCATAACTTTCCAAAGAATGGGGATTTTAAAACTTTCCAGAATGGAAACTAAAGCCCCAACTGTGAAGCCCATTTTATTTTACTTCCGATACAAAGAGACAAATTTCTCCCTACTCTATTTATGAAGTCATACAAAAACAAAACAACAACAACAACAAACCACCCCAAAAATAAAAAACAAGATTTCTAATCAAAAAAGACAATAAATAAGTGGATGTTACTCTTTTTTCCTCAGGGCAGATATGAAAACGGACTTTAGTCTCCCTCACATAATTTTTGATATCCTTCTATTACATGACTGTGCTAGGAATTATTTAAGGATTTTCTTGTGATTCTCCATGACAGAGATAATTATCAAATCTACAAGGGCAAACTTGACTTCTAGCTCTAAGTTTTTCAAATGCCCATGGCAAAGTTCCCCTTGAATGTTCTATCTCTCTAGCGTCTCAAAGTTTAACTGTTTATCTCCTAAATATGGGTCTGGGTTAGGATTGGTCACAAAGGAAATTTGTGCAAAGGCAGAAGTGAAGCAGCAGTCATTATACTCTGAAGGTCAGTGTAGGACATGAGGTGCTGTGGCAGCTCACGCTCATTTTGCTGATTTGCTGGCTCACCTTAAATCGGGGCAGAGGCCAGGTGTGAAGCTTTTTCAGAACTCCTGGATCTTCGGTTTCTCTGAGTCCTGGGCCAGATGCATAGCGGCATTGTGGCTCTCATAAGCACCTGCACCATGGCTCCTGCAGGGACCAGCATTGTGGGTGATGAGACACACTCACGGTCTAGTTTAACTCTGTGGGTTCCAGTTTGTCCCTGCTCACCCCCACTTCATGTTCAGCTTTCCTGCCTGACTGTAAGTCCTATTGATTTACAGTAATTTCAGGTGCAGCCCCAGACACAGAGGCAAATTCTTCTCCAGCTCCTACAGTCTCATAAGGTCTAACCCCTACAATAAATCTTTTATTCCATATGACTCACTGTGGCTATGCTTCTCTGATCAAACTCTGATACAGACAGTGGTATTGGAAGTAATTCCAGGAGAACAAAACCTTGACAATGGGTTTCTCTGAATTTGTTCTGGGTTATCTGGTCTGATTGGATTTAAAGGCATTGGTGACCAGCTGTCAATGATAATGGTGACACTGGTTGTCCATGGCATGCATTAGCAAAAAACAAATTTCTGAAATTATGGCCTGTGGATACCAGTAATCAAATGGCTAAAGAAGGCAAGGCTTTAGGTGACCAAGTAGATGCTTCCACAAAATATTTAAGTGAAAATAAGGACTACAGTGGGGTTGGCTGGTTTTTTCCTAATTATGTTGGATACGTAGGGGAAGGAAATGATGAGCTTAGGGTTTTAAACTCTCAGTTCAAGATGAGATAAGGGACCAGAAAACGTAAGTGACTGCCTTCCTATATGTACAAGGCTGTAATTTCTAAAAACTAAACCCAAAATCTAATCCTGAATTACAATGCAATTGAATTCCCCATCTTACAGGCCTCGTGTTAACATAAGGGCTTTTTTTTTTTAAAAAAAAATTTATTTATTTATTTATTTATTTATTTATTTATTTATTTTTGGCTGTGTCGGGTCTTCGTTTCTGTGCGAGGGCTTTTTCCAGTTGCGGCAAGTGGGGGCCACTCTTCATCGCGGTGCGCGGGCCTCTCACTATCGCGGTCTCTTGTTGGGAGCACAGGCTCCAGACGCGCAGGGTCAGCATTTGTGGCTCACGGGCCCAGTTGCTCCGCGGCATGTGGGATCCTCCCAGACCAGGGCTCGAACCCGTGTCCCCTGCATTGGCAGGCAGATTCTCAACCACTGCGCCACCAGGGAAGCCCAGGGCTTTTTTTTTGAGCAGTGTGGATGGGAACACATGGGAAGATTCAGATGACACTGGGATCATGAACCCCTAAGTTCCGCTGAGCCTCTATTGCTAGTAGAAATAGCTCTTCCTCCCCCTGAGGTAGTTGCCTTGTAGGGTGTGCTGATCCTTCTCAGAACCAGTTGTCAATACCTCCCATTGCTTCTAGACCCCATTGCAGGAAACCCTAGAAGGTAAGATAAAAAGTGTGCAAGATTTATATTAAGAGAAACCTGGGCAACACACATGGGGACGGAGGCTAAGAATGTTTGGTTGGATGTATAGTAGTCAGCCTCTAGGATGGCCCCAATGATCTCCACCTCCCTTCCTACATTGTATCAGGATTCGTCTGCATGACCAGTAAAATACAGAAGTGATGGTGTGTCACTTCTGAGATTAGGTTATAAAGGACACTGCAACTTCTGTCCTGGTTGCTCTTTCTTTCTTGAATTACTCTGGGGAAGCCATGTCATGAGTAGCCCTATGGAGAGGGCCACACAACAAGGAATTGCAGCATTCTGCCAGTCGCCAAGTTTGCGACCCTGAAAGCAGATCCTCTAGCCCCAGTCAAGTCTTTAGAGACCACAGTCCCAGCCAACAGCTTGCCTTCAACCTTATGACAGTCCCTGAGTCAGGCCATGTAGTTCAGCCACATCCAGATTCCTGACCCTCAGAAAATATAATAGTATTTGTTGTTTTATGTCCCTAAATTTTGGAGTAATTTGATAAGTAGCAATAACTAAAAGAGAAGGAATATAATGGTAGATCAAGGCAAACTTACTGATAGGAGTACAGTAAAGAAAGTGGCCCAATCCATTGTTTTAGCTCAGATTGCTGAGGGTGTCTCTAACAGTTTGGCTGAAATTTAAATTCAGTGGCAGCCCATATTAAATGAAATTAAAATGCTAGACTGCCTTGGTATACTGAATAGGAAGGCATTGACAAAGACTCTCTTCTTGACCAAACTTTAGTTAGGCTACTCTGAGCCCTTTTTCCACTAAGCCCATCCTTGGGCATGATCATAAGGAGCCCAAGTGCAGCAAGGATTCTAAGTCGGTTTAGCCAGAATCTCCCAAACTTGATATCTGATCACCCTCGATACCTGATCAAATTCCTCATCTCCCAAGTGATGTCTGATAACCTTGGCCTGCCTTCTGCAAGAATCCTGTGAAGTCAATTTAGCAAGAATTACCCTAATCTCTCAGTAACTTCCCATCCACTGATGCCCACCCCCCCCGCCCAACCTCGGACCCCAGCTCTGCTCCTTGGCTAAAAATCCTCAGTTTTAGAAATTATTTGACTGAGAACTAACAGAACACAAATTTCTTTTGCTTAAGCCACTCAGTCCGAGGTACTTTGTTATGACAGCCTCTAGCAAACTAATACAGCAGATTTTGACTTAGTGATGAGTGATTAGAAAACCAAATGCCAAAAGTGACAATTATTACCTCTAGAGGAAAACAGATCGTTCAAGATTAGAAATATCATTACAGCATTCACCATGGCTTACCATAAATAGTAGTCATCATAATGTGAACACTAAATATTGATCTCACCAAAATTATTATTGAACTCTAATCAAAGGATGGGGAATTGAAAAGATTGAAGCCCATGATATCTGCTTTTTAAAGAAAATGTCCAGTTTCTTTCTTAAGAGGATAACATTTAAAATTTTTCTAATATTGTAATGCTAATTTTCTACAAAAATCTTGCATGATTATATAGGCACGGAGTTTTAGTCAATATTGCTACCATTGGCATACATGACAGCTCAATTTTTCAAGTCCATTTAATAAAACAAACAAAAAAGGAAGAAAAAAGAAGAAAAAATTATCTCACTGAGTTTTCACAAACTCTGCAAGATATGTATTACTCCCATCCAGGACCAGCTGCAAAATCTGCAGGGCCCAGTGCAAAATGAAAAACACAGGGTCTCTTGTTCATTAAGAATTTTAAAACGGTGACAGCAGAACATTAAACCAAGCATATGCCCTGCATAACTGTATAGGTAGCAAGCCCATGAGGCCAGCCCTGCTTCCACCATTTAAGAAACAGGTGCACAGAGATCAAGTAAATTCCCAAGGTTACTTTAACAGTAGCTGGGAAAATGTCAGAGCCAGAATTCTAACAGAGGTTTGACCCCTACTAAACTCTTCCCAATTAAACTAGGCCTTTCTTTGTTTAACTGAATCTAATGAAGATTTTCTAAATTTATTAAAAACAAAATCTGCTGTCAGTCACTTTCACTCTAGTTCACCCCTGTACTCCCAGGTGTTAAAAATAATTTATTGAATGCTTTAATGTGTTATATAAACTATTGTGATGAAGCAGCAAGCTGTCTTAAGAGTTCTTGCTACACATTTCCTTTTAAAATACTCTCCTAAAGTTTGATGGAAAATTCAGACATGTCTATGTGTAATGTCAATGGATGGAACCTGAAAAAAAAAAAGAAAGTACCATAATAGCAGAAGCTGTGACACGAAAACTGTACTGCAGTGACATTCTAACCGCAAACCGAAATATTTACCATCGCGTATTCGGATTTTTTTTTTTAGGTGACTAGTATATTGGGGCTCATTTAAATGAAAAGAAAGGAAGCCCCAGATTCCAGGAGAGACGTTTGAAGGTGAAGGGACAATAAGAGGAGATCACGAGCACAAACCCACACAACTCAAAAACACCGGCCCGGAATGCGCGCCTGCGCAAAAAGAACCCTCATGCGTAGAAGCCGGGCCGGAAGGGCTAGGGCGAATGGGGCGGGGATAAGGTTGCTAGGAGAACGTGATGACGTTAGGGCTTCGGCGCTCTTCTTCGCCAATGGGTGCCGCCAGTCTGTAGGGACGCGCTGTGTGCGTCACGCTGACGACGCGCGAAGGGCACGGATCTAAAGACCCGGAGGACGTTCGGCCTCTGTGAGCTCCAGCCTTTCTGAGGGAGCGGTGGTGTGTTCGCCATCTTAGGGAGTGAGTGTGGTTCGGCCTTCCCTGCAGTGCGAGCGGAGCGCGGAGCGCGGAGACCCGGTGAGGCGCTTCCTTGGCTGTAGACCCCGTTGGCCTTCTCCTCTGGGGAGGCCGCGGTGACCTCCTCAAGGGCGCGGAGGCGGGAAGAGGCAAGGCCTGGGTGCAGGGGTGGTCCCAGGGTGCAGGTGACTTTAGCCGGCCTAACGGCCTCCTTTGCCTTTCCTCTGACCGCCGCTTCCTCTCTCCCTAGGAAGATGTTCTCGTCCGTGGCGCACTTGGCGCGGGCGAACCCCTTCAACGCGCCCCACCTGCAGCTGGTGCAAGATGGTTTCGCGGGCCCCCGCAGCAACCCCGCCGGGCCCCCGGGCCCACCCCGCCGCTCCCGCAAGCTGGCAGCCGCCGCTGTGGAAGGTGAGGTCAGACCCTGTCCCGATACGGTTGTCAGGTCCCCTCGTGGTCCCCTCGGCCTTCGTGGCGTGCTCAGCCCGGAGGACAGGGAAGGACGCGCCCTGCCCGCGACACCGCAGGACGGCGCCCAGTTGCTTGTCCGAGGATGTCAGCTTGTTCCGCCCGAAGCCGGGTGTCGGATCCTTGGCTCTCCCTCAAGGGCGTGGAAGGGTCTAGGCCCTGCTCCCTCCGTGACCTCCGCGTCCTCGAGGGAGTGGAGGCGTAGAGGCCGTGACTAGCTCCTTATCTTCGCCGTGAGCCAGCTTGGTCAGCCGACTAGGCATTGGGTAAAGCCTTCATCCTAACCACTGGCCACCGCAGTTCTAACTGTATTATCAGTTCTTTGATTTTGCTTTCACTTTCTTTTTAAAAATATTGCTTCCTCCCTTTAGTATTCCTGGAGTCTAATATTAGTTGACACAAGGTATGTGTGATAACTGGGTAACTCTTGTTTTAATGCGCCTGATTGACTTGTGGGCCCGGAGAGACCATAGAAAGGATATAATAATTGATAGGAATCCCTTTGATCTTATCTCTCGGGTTTCTTGATGGTTAGACCCAACTTTATTTTAATTGTGTATATTTTAAATCCCAGTGGAGTGTATTTACAGAGAAACCTGAAAACCGAATTGCAGGAGTACAGAATATGTTATCTACCTTGTACCTGTAAAATGTAAAGATTTAAAAAAAAAAATTTATTATGTGTTTCTCTTCTGTCTTTAGTGTGAGGAAAAAACCCTGACATCATCATTCGGTCCTTCAATTTAGACAGTTAAATCTATGGTCATTTGTGTAGTAAATGTATTTGACTGCAGGAATTTATGTTTATCTAGTTTTACACTATAGGGGTCCATAAGTGGGGCTAGTGTTTACTTGCAAATGGTGGCCAGAGCTGTTCAGTTGTGATAATACTTTTTCACAGGGAAACGTTCTCTTGCATTCCCATGGCCTTAGTCATCTCTGAAGAAATATTTATTTGATTTTTTTTTTTTCAATCAAACAGAGCAGTATAGCTGTGACTATGGATCTGGCAGATTCTTTCTTCTCTGTGGGCTTGGAGGAATTATTAGTTGTGGCACAACACATACAGCATTGGTTCCTCTAGATCTGGTTAAATGCAGAATGCAGGTTTGTTTTTGCATGTTGGACTAAATAAAACATTGTTGAAGCATGGATGTTACCTGTTAACAAGCTGTGTGAAAACCTAACTGTCCAGGAGGTAAGTTGATAACCAGTAACATGAGTATTATATTAAAATGCATGGTGTGTCTTGTCTTACTACAGAGTACAGTTGTGAATATGGCTCCGCGAAGTTTTACGCACTGTGTGGCTTTGGTGGGGTCTTAAGTTGTGGTCTCACACACACTGCTGTTGTTCCTCTGGATTTAGTGAAATGCCGTATGCAGGTTTGTATTGAGATGACAGCATTGAACATCTCTTCTGTGTGTGACTTAATTCCAAGTAATATTAAAGGACTTCACAAATGAGAAGAATGAAGACATTACGACTGCCAGAAATTTTAGTAGCAAACTCAAATTTCTTTAACTCATGATTTTTACTTTAATTAGTGTTTTAAATCCAAGAAATACCTCTTTTAAAATAAGAGTGAAGGTAGATTGTTGATCTCAGACTCTGCCTGTAAGTGGTTTTTGCTGCTGGGCTGAATTCTGCCTAGAGTTCTTCAAGGCCTATTGATTCTTTTTTGCTCCAAATAGTCATTTTACAAGCACTTACATGTCAGAGTAGGCTGTCATTCTTTGTGTATTATACGATGTAACTTCATGCCTCTTATTTATTGATAAGATCAAGGCAGAGAACACTGTAGATTAAAAAACTCTGTATAGTGTTTAAAATTTGTGGGCATAGCTTCTTGCATATTTATTTACATAAAAGGTTTTCTTTTACAATTAAAATGTCTTAATTAGGATGATTGAAACACAAATAATCAAACATCAAAAATTTATTTGTCCCAAACAGGATTAGAGGTCTACTTACCTAAAAGAGAAAGGAAGGTGAAATATTAGCAGGGAGAGGAAGGTGATGTATACCAGCCCTTCTAGTACTGGCAGAAATAGATAAGATTTTTACCCCCATTAGTTATACCTTTGCTAAAACTTCTTATGCATGTCTCTTAAAGGGAATTTAATTTCTTAACTCAAAAGAGGGTTTTCATGTCGATGTACTTTTTAAGTTGTATTTAATTTGATTGTCTTAAGTTCACAAAACTTTATAATCACTTAATGGGCTAGCATATATCAAGGATATAGACTTAATCTATTGTTTATGAAGTAGCTTTAAGACTAATTTTTAAGTGGTAAAAAGAGTTGGGTGGTGGAAAAATCTCGTGTCAGTTTTATTGTGTATTGTAGGAATTTTATCCTCTTAACTAACCCTCCAAGACTTAAGTCTGACTGAAAGAAAGCTAGACCTTACTGTACGAAAAGTTACATTTACAAAGATAATAGTAGACATTAAGCTGATATCATCATGCAGTGAACTTGTATTTACCCACCTTTTGTGTAGTTACTAAAGTTTATATTAGAACCAAAAGGAAAAACTAATAATAACAAAATTAAATGTTTGTGAGAAGTGTTATTATCCCTTTGGTACATTTAATTTTTTTTTTTTCTTGTTTTAAATAAAGGTGGACCCACAAAAGTACAAGGGCATATTTAATGGATTCTCAATTACACTCAAAGAAGATGGTGTTCGTGGTTTGGCCAAAGGATGGGCTCCGACTTTCATTGGCTACTCTATGCAAGGGCTCTGCAAATTTGGCTTTTATGAAGTCTTCAAAGTTTTGTATAGCAACATGCTTGGAGAGGTGTGTAATTTAACTTTGAAATTGAAAAGTCCTCAGCTTTTAGGGACTTCCCTGGTAGTCCAGTGGCTAAGACTCCACGCTCCCAATGCAAAGGGCCCAGGTTTGATCCCTGGTCAGGGAACTAGATCCCACATGCTGAAACTAAGTCCCGGCGCAGCCAAATAAATAAATATTTAAAAAAGAAGAAAAAGGAAAAAAAAAGTCCTCAGTTTTTAACTTAAAGTATAAGACCAAAAAGGATCTTAGATTTTGTTTGACTCACCTTGTTTTAGAACTGAGGAAATAGTCTCAGAAAGGGTGAACAATATGTTTCAAATCATAAGGCTGTTTCTTGTGGTTTTTTTAACATCTTTATTGGAGTATGATTGCTTTACAATGTTGTGTTATAAGGCTGTTTTAACATAAACAGGATAAGAAAAAGAAACTATTTCATTAGATTTCAGTGCTCTTTTTATTATGCTATGCTGCTTTCCAAATAAGTTGGATTTGAGTTTTTTAAAGAGAAGGACTGTAGTATTCCTGTGTGAGTTAAAGGGTCAACTATGCTTGGCACCTAGACATTCAGAAAATATTCACAGTGTACTATGGTTGATGAGGTTATGAGAGATACTCAGTCTCGTGTGTTACCTGTGGACTCTGTGATAAACACTTAAAATGTCTGAAATTTAACTGTTTCCTAGAACTGTTTCTTAAATTGAGAACAGCCAGTGCAGCAGCAATTCTTGTTTCTCCTTATGTTTTTCACGTAGGAGAATGCCTATCTCTGGCGCACATCACTATATTTGGCTGCCTCTGCCAGTGCTGAATTCTTTGCTGACATTGCTCTGGCTCCTATGGAAGCTGCTAAGGTTCGAATTCAAACCCAACCAGGATATGCTAACACTTTGAGGGATGCAGCTCCCAAAATGTATAAGGAAGAAGGCTTAAAGGCGTAAGTAAACATTTGCCTAAATATATAGTATAAAAATACTCATTTGAGAAAACCGCATTTGTTAGCATTAAACTTGCCAGACTTTCTCTTTTTCACATCTCTTTCCCCCTCACATAGAACATAAACTCTAGGGGCAAGGATAAGTTGATACATGGCTTGAACCCTGAATTAAGGGGTTTTTTTTCCCCTAAAGTTAGAATCATTTGTCAGTCTACAAATGACTTGATATTTGACCTAAATATTAACTCTTAACTTGGGGGTTGGGGAGTGCCCTTGTTAGAATTCTTGTCATCTATGTTCACAGTTAAGAATTTGCATATAGGCAGGCCACACATGCTTCCTTAGATCCACCTTTGTGGATGCCAGTCTTGAGCTGAGTTCTACTTGTAAACTTACTGTTTCTTGTAGTTCCAGTCAAAGAAACATCCAGCAACTTTTTTGGTTGTATAGTCAAAGGTGCTTGAGTCATTGGCATGTGAGATAAATATACCTGCATGTTAGTCTTAGGTTCTGATAGAAATGACATGCAGTGGTGCTGCCATTTTGTTACTATCAGGACTTGACTGGTGTGCGGACACTTCTGTTAATAATGAAAAAGTCTGCTAGATGAATATATGCAACTGAGTAAAATAAGTCTTCTGATTTCCTAGATTCTACAAGGGGGTTGCTCCTCTCTGGATGAGACAGATACCATACACCATGATGAAGTTCGCCTGCTTTGAACGTACTGTTGAAGCATTGTACAAGTTTGTGGTTCCCAAGCCCCGAAGTGAATGTTCAAAGCCAGAGCAGCTGGTTGTCACATTTGTGGCAGGTTACATAGGTATGAATTATTTAGAACATGCTTGTCTGTGAAATTAAGAATAATCATTTCCAGTATTGGCCTCTTTTGTGAGGCAAAAATATTCCAAAGAAGTTTTATCTTTCCATTGCGTTTTATATACTCTTCAGGATTCACAAATACTTGCTAATTCGTTCCTAAAATAATTGTCTTGTGGTTTGCATGTCATAATTAAGCTCGGGAATGTATTGACTTCACTGCTGTGCCTTTTTCTGTTGTTTTTCCAGTAACAAATCTTTAATACAAGTGAAAGTGTTAAAATCTCAATATAACTTGAGGGATTGTTCTGTTTTACATAGGGTAGACTGCTTCATAATTTTTCTTGTCAGTCTCACTCTAAAATATGATTTTTTTAAACACAAGAAAATTTTATTACTTATGAAAAGGTTGTTGGCTGTGATGTGAAAATTTTTTTTAACTGACCCCATATTGGATCATTTATCTTGACTTTGTTCAGCTGGAGTCTTCTGTGCCATTGTTTCTCACCCTGCTGATTCTGTGGTGTCTGTGTTGAATAAAGAGAAGGGTAGCAGTGCATCTCTGGTCCTCCAGAGACTTGGATTTAGAGGTAAGATTTTTTTTTCTCCCATCTAAAGAAAGAATAACATTTTGGAGTATATTTTTCACTCACATTTCATATTTTATCCAGGTGTATGGAAGGGACTGTTTGCCCGTATCATCATGATCGGCACTCTGACTGCACTGCAGTGGTTCATCTATGACTCCGTGAAGGTCTACTTCAGGCTCCCTCGCCCTCCTCCGCCTGAGATGCCAGAATCTCTGAAGAAGAAGCTTGGGTACACTCAGTAGATGAAAGCAAATGTGGACTGAATCTGCTTGTTGATCAGTGTTGAGGAAAATGCAGAAGGAACTTTTATATATTTGACAGTGTAGGAAGTTGTCTATTCCTAATATAATTACTGTAGTGCTCTTGCCAGAAGCAAGAGTTTCAAACTTACTGTTGAAATAAACCCAACTGTTCATGATTTGTCTATGACTTGATAATTATTTTTAAAACGTTTTTAAAGAATTAACCCTAAAATGGAAAGAATTATGCACACATTAAAACCTCAAGGAAAAAAATTCACTGTTGGTTGAATGCTATGATCCCTATTCATAAATTGTCATATGTTTCAGGATTTGTCACTCAAGAGAGTTCTTACATTTTTAGGAACCATGCCCTAAATTTTTAAAAACAATTGTTCAGTTTGAATATGGATAAATATTCATTTGTGGTTTATTTTGACAAGTACATTTCAGTATATAATCAAATTTTTGCAACACTTACTATACTTTTAAAAATCCTCATCAGTATGATAATCCTTATTTGTAAAAGAAGGTAATCTAAATTAGGCTGTTTCTTAGAATGGTAGTTTTTTAAAAGGACCAAAACATTTGATAGCTAAAAACTATTTCAGGTAACTTAATTCTCCTCACCCAGATCTGACTTTCTAAATTACAAAAAAAATTACCATGAACTATTTCCAGTTTTGTTTTTAAGAAAGGTGCCTGCCTGACACCTGGAGTAGGTGAATGCCCCTGGGACGGCGGCACTTTGGCATATTCAAGCATCTGGAATTTGGTTTCAGCCCAAACTGATTTTTTAAAAGCTAGAAAGTAAGCCACTGTTTAGTTTTCCCTTGTATTTTGGTTAGGAAGTATAAAAGCCCAATCTGTAATATAGTTTATTTGTTCAAGTCTGATTACATTTTACCTTGAGGCCTTTGGGTATAATATCTGGATTGAGTTGACAGTCCCTGTGTAAAGTATGCAGATGGGACCTCAGGAAAAAAACTTTGAAGGAGTCTAAACAGGAAGAGAAATGTTTTCATTACAAACCCATGTTATAAGGTCAGTGAACTAATTTAGAAACCAGGTGTATCTCATTGCACGTTAACTTCTGTCATCATCACCTGGTCTTGTTTAAGGTTCCAGCCTTATTTTACCTGTGTTGCAGAGGAAAAAGGAGGGGTTATGGGTGTAAATTTGGGCCAAACTGTCAAAAGGTAGAGCTGCGGTCTGAGCCCAAGCAAATGATGGCTGTGGCAGTTGGTGTCATCAGTGTGCATTAGTTACTGCTGTGTAACAAATCATCTGAAATGTAATGGCATGAGATGATATGATCTCAAGCTTTCTGTGGGTCAGAAATTCAGGAGCATTTGTTGGACTCTCCTGCTTCTGTGTCTCATGAAGTTACGATCAGATGGTAGCTCTGGGGTCATCTCCAAAGACTTTTTCACATCCGGCTAGAGGGAGATTCTTTGAGCATCTCCCTGTTAGTGGCTCAGTCTTTCCTCAAAATCCACAGCATGGCGGCTTTAGGGCAACTGGACTTATTTCAGGGCTCTGAAGTGGAGCCAGGCAGAAGCTGGATCTTTTATAGGACTTAGCCTTGGAAGTCCTAGCATCACTTCCACTATACTCTTGGTCACCAGAAGTCCCAGAAGATCAATTCCCAGCTTCATGGAAAAGGAACACAGACTCCACCTCCTACTGGGAGGAGGGTCAGTCACATTGTAAGAGCCTGTGGGATTTGATAATATATGTATATTGGGCCAACGCAGAGGTGGACTGTGGATTTAAAAACTTTAGGGTATGCAGTTTAGCCAGCCTTCACCATGAGAGATTTCCACTGCCAGCCAGGATTCAAGTTTTATTTTCAAGAGAAGCAATAGGGGGGCTTCCCTGGTGGCGCAGTGGTTGAGAATCTGCCTGCCAATGCAGGGGACACGGGTTCGAGCCCTGGTCTGGGAAGATCCCACATGCCGCGGAGCAACTGGGCCCGTGAGCCACAATTACTGAGTCTGCGCGTCTGGAGCCTGTGCTCCGCAACAAGAGAGGCCGCAATAATGAAAGGCCCGCGCACCGCGATGAAGAGTGGCCCCCACTTGCCACAACTAGAGAAAGCCCTCGCACAGAAACGAAGACCCAACACAGCCATAAATAAATAAATAAATAAATAAATAAAAATTGTATGACTTAAAAAAAAAAAAGAAGCAATAGGTTTCATTTGTGGGTATTAACAAAGTATGGTGTGTTCAAGCTGTCAAGAATTGCTTGCTATTTGTAGTTAGAGAACTTTCAAAGCTATTTCTGAGAGGTAAAACCGTTTCATCTTCAAGATTCAATTAGGATGCCCACTTAAAATGTGAATTCCCATTTTGTATTTTAAAATTTATTCATGCTGAAAATAAAGATTCTAATAAGGATATTTTAACATTGTTTTTTCACATTTGGCTTTAAGAAAATGTTAATTTCACAAAGCAGAACCCAGTGGGATGAGTATATGTGATTAGTTGTTTAATTGAATTATGTCTTAACACTAGGACATAATTAGTAGTTTGCAGAGGGATCAAATAAAATTCAACTTTTCTAAGAAACTCTTAAGAAAGCCAGAGTTTTGCTAAATTATCTGGTGACATGTACAACAAAACTGAAAAACTTAACAGCTTAACCAAATCTCCATTGTGTGAAAGCTTCATGAAATGTTTTGATACCATTTTGGGGAAAGTGTCCACAATATTCAACAAGTTTGGTGTATGGCAGTCAGTCTTGCTGCTAAATTAGGAGTTACATACTGTTTCTTCAACATAAATTATATAATCATATTGTTTATACAATTTTTATCATTTACATGATAAATCAATAATTGTTAAAAATCCCAGATACCATGTGGATAAGAAACTGATTGCAAACTTTGAGGAATCTGGAGTTCACAACTGAATGCTGTGCCTCTTGATATATCAAACAATGATGTACCTTAGTAGGCTAGCTATTCTTAACAGCTCTCACCTCAGATATTATCTACTGAATCATTTTCTGTTTTGCAAGGCAGCCCTGACTTAACATCCTCCAAAGTGGTCATAGGAGGTGCATGAGATGTTCACCTCACATTGATACTGTTTATGAATCTTTGGTGACTTGAATTTCCTAGAAAGCAACTATTCCAAGGTTTTCATGTGTGGTTTTATAGACTCTATAAAGTGCCATGCATGCAACAGTCACTTAAAGGTTGGCTATACTGAATGAAAGCTTAGAGGGTGTGTCTCCTACATAAGATACAATTCCTACCTAATATACTGTGATTTGATGTACAAGTCAGCTAGGTTTCTTTGTGGAACGCAGCATATGCAAGATTTGAAGATGGAGGATAATTCATGTTAGGGGCAGTATCTATCATTTCAAGACCCATGATCTCAACACCAGGAGGCTGTATCAACCAAGGTTAAAGCTACTTTTTTAGACATCATTAATATTCTGAAGATAATGTAATCAACTTTTAATCATGGATAAACAATTCTTCACTGATTTTATTGACTGCACAACAGGTTAGACTTTAAATAGTATTAAAGCAGGGAAATTCCACAGAAAGCTGAAGATGACTCACCCGTTAGAGACCATATCTATTATTGAAGTGATTAATTTTACATTTTCTACTGTTGGGAAACAGATCCAAAGTTTTCCATTCTATATTTGCCTCCAAAGCTATCTGTCTTGAAAACAAAATCATGACAATGAACCTAGTGACATTCCAGATTTGAGGGTTCCTTCAAGAAAGTCCTGCTCAGGATGGCTACCAAATTACTGATAGATTTGTGAATCGTTAAAATAATGAGTAGAATAGCACCAAACAAGATGAGTGCCTCATTTATTTGGCACTGATAGAAATTAAATTTTTTTTTTTTTGGCTGTGCTGTGTGGCTTGCGAGTCTTAGTTCCCTGACCAGGGATTGAACCTGGGCCCCGGCAGTGAAAGCGCCGAGTCCTAAGCACTGGACCACCAGGGAATTGCCCAGAAACTAATATTTTTCGTTAATGAATTTTCAGATAGTTGAATTTATATTTTTAAGTGCTGAAATTTTTCTTCTTTTTTTTGAACTTTTGAATTTTATTTATTTATTTATACAGCAGGTTCTTATTAATTATCCATTTTCTACATATTAGTGTATACATGTCAATCCCAATCTCCCAATTCATCACACCACCACCACCACCCCTGCCGCTTCCCACCTTGGTGTCCATACGTTTGTTCTCTACATCTGTGTCTCAATTTCTGCCCTGCAAACTGGTTAATCTGGACCATTTTTCTAGGTTCCACATATATGCGTTAATATACGATATTTGTTTTTCTCCTTCTGACTTACTTCACTCTGTATGACAGTATCTAGATTCATCCACATCTCTACAAATAACCCATTTTCGTTCCTTATTAGGGCTGAATAATATTCCATTGCAAATATGTACCACATCTTTATCCATTCATCTCTCTTTTTTTTTTTTTAATTTTTTTTTTTTTAAATTTTATTTATTTATTTATTTATGGCTGCGTTGGGTCTTCGTTTCTGTGTGAGGGCTTTCTCCAGTTGCGGAGAGCGGGGGCCACTCTTCATCGCGGTGCGCGGGCCTCTCATTATCGCGGCCTCTCCTGTTGCGGAGCACAGGCTCCAGACGCGCAGGCTCAGTAATTGTGGCTCACGGGCCTAGTCGCTCTGTGGCATGTGGGATCTTCCCAGACCAGAGCTCGAACCCGTGTCCCCTGCATCGGCAGGCAGATTCTCAACCACTGCGCCACCAGGGAAGCCCTCCATTCATCTCTTGATGGGCATTTAGGTTGCTTCCATGACCTGGCTATGGTTGTCTTTTCATCTTGTTTGTAGCTTCCTTTGCTTTGCAAAAGCTTTTAAGTTTCATTAGGTGCCATTTGTTTATTTTTGTTTTTATTTCCATTACTCTAGGAGGTGGGTCAAAAAAGATCTTGCTGTGATTTATGTCAAAGAGTGTTCTTCCTACGTTTTCCTCTAAGAGTTTTATAGTGTCCAGTCCTACATTTAGGTCTCTAATTCATTTTGAGTTTATTTTTGTGTATGGTGTTAGGGAGTGTTCTAATTTCATTCTTTTACATGTAGCTGTCCAGTTTTCCCAGCACCACTTATTGAAGAGACTGTCTTTTTTCCATTGTATATCCTTGCCTCCTTTGTCATAGATTAGTTGACCATAGGTGCGTGGGTTTATCTCTGGGCTTTCTATCTTGTTCCATTGGTGTACGTTTCTGTTTTTGTGCCAGTACCATATTGCCTTGATTACTGTAGCTTTGTAGTATAGTCTGAAGTCAGGGAGTCTGATTCCTCCAGCTCCGTTTTTTTTCCCTCAAGACTGCTTTGGCTATTTGGGGTCTTTTGTGTCTCCATACAAATTTTAAGATTTTTTTGTTCTAGTTCTGTAAAAAATGCCGTTGGTAGTTTGAGAGGGATTGCTTTGAATCTGTAGATTGCTTTGCGTAGTATAGTCATTTTCGCAATACTGATGCTTCCAGTCCAAGAACATGGTATATCTCTCCATCTGTTTGTATCATCTTTAATTTCTTTCATCAGTGTCTTACAGTTTTCTGCATACAGGTCTTTTTTCTCCCTAGGTAGGTTTATTCCTAGGTATTTTAGTCTTTTTGCTGCAGTGGTAAATGAGAGTGTTTGCTTAATTTCTCTTTCAGATTTTTCATCATTAGTGTATAGGAATGCAAGAGATTTCTGTGCATTAATTTTGTATCCTGCAACTTTACCAAATTCATTGATTAGCTCTAGTAGTTTTCTGGTGGCATCTTTAGGATTCTCTATGTATAGTATCATGTCATCTGCAAACAGTGACAGTTTTACTTCTTCTTTTCCAATTTGTATTCCTTTATTTCTTTTTCTTCTCTGATTGCCATGGCTAGGACTTCCAAAACTATGTTGAATAATAGTGGTGAGAGTGGACATCCTTGTCTTGTTCCTGATCTTAGAGGAAATGCTTTCAGTTTTTCACCATTGAGAATGATGTTTGCTGTGCGTTTGTCGTATATGGCCTTTATTATGTTGAGGTAGGCTCCCTCTATGCCCACTTTCTGGAGAGTTTTTATCATAAATGGGTGTTGAATTTTTTCAAAAGCTTTTTCTGCATCTATTGAGATGACCATATGGTTTTATTCTTCAATTTGTTAATATGGTGTATCACATTGATTTGCATATATTGAAGAATCCTTGCATTGCTGGGATAAATCCCACTTGATTATGGTGTATGATCCTTTTAATGTGTTGTTGGATTCTGTGTGCTAGTATTTGTTGAGGATTTTTGCATCTGTACTCATCAGTGATATTGGTCTGTAATTTTCTTTTTTTGTAGTATCTTTGTGTGGTTTTGGTATCAGGGTGATGGTGGCCTCGTAGAATGAGTTTGGGAGTGTTCCTTCCTCTGCAATTTTTTGGAAGAGTTTGAGAAGGATGGGTGTTAGCTCTTCTCTAAATGTAATGGTAGAATTCACCTGTGAAGCCATCTGGTCCTGGACTTCTTTTTGTTGGAAGATTTTTAATCACAGTTTCAATTTCATTACTTGTGATTGGTCTGTTCATATTTTCTATTTCTTCCTGGTTCAGTCGTGGAAGGTTATACCTTTCTAAGAATTTGTCCATTTCTTCCAGGTTGTCCATTTTATTGGCATAGAGTTGCTTGTAGTAGTCTCTTAGGGTGCTTTGTATTTCTGCAGTGTCTGTTGTAACGTCTCCTTTTTCATTTCTAATTTTATTGATTTGAGTCCTCTCCCTCTTTTTCTTGATGAGTCTGGCTAATGGTTTATCAATTTTGTTTATCTTCTCAAAGAACCAGCTTTTAGTTTCATTGTTCTTTGCTATTGTTTTCTTCATTTTTATTTCATTTATTTCTGCTCTGATCTTTATGATTTCTTTCCTTCTACTAACTTTGGGTTTTGTTTGTTCATCTTTCTCTAGTTCCTTTAGGTGTAAGGTTAGATAGTTTATTTGAGGTTTTTCTTGTTTCTTGAGGTAGGCTTGTCTTGCTATAAACTTCCCTCTTAGAACTGCTTTTGCTGCATCCCACAGGTTTTGGATCATTGTGTTTTCATTGTCATTTGTCTCTAGGTATTTTCTATTTTCCTCTTTGATTTCTTCAGTGATCTCTTGGTTATTTAATAACGTATTGTTTAGCCTCCATGTGTTTGTGTTTTTTATGTTTTTTTCCCCCTGTAATTGATTTCTAATCTTATAGCATTGTGGTCAGAAAAGATGCTTGATATGATTTCAATTTTCTTAAATTTACTGAGGCTTGATTTGTGACCCAAGATGTGATCTATCCTGGTGAATGTTTCATGCACACTTGAGAAGAAAGTGTAATCTGCTGTTTTTGGATGGAATGTCCTATAACTATCAGTTATATCTATCTGGTCTATTGTGTCATTTAAAGCTTGTGTTTCTTTATTCATTTTCTGCTTGGATGATCTGTCCATTGGTGTAAGTGAGGTGTTAAAGTCCCCCACAATTACTGTGTTACTGTTGATTTCCTCTTTTATAGCTGTTAGCAGTTGCCTTATGTATTGATGTGGTCCTTTGTTGGGTGCATATATATTTATTCTGCTCTTCAGTAGTTATTTCCACTATTTTATCTTCCAGGTCACTTATCCGTTCTTTTGCCTCAGTTATTCTGCCCTTGATCCCTTCTAGAGTATTTTTAATTTCATTTGTTGTGTTCATCGTTGCTTGTTTCCTCTTTAGTTCTTCTAGGTCCTTGTTAAATGTTTCTTGCATTTTCTCTATTCTATTTCCAAGATTTTGGATCATCTTTACTATCATTATTCTGAATTCTTTTTCAGGTAGACTGCCTATTTCCTCTTCATTTGTTAGGTCTGGTGTGTTTTTACCTTGCTCCTTCATCTGCTGTGTGTTTTTCTGTCTTCTCATTTTGCTTATCTTACCATGTTTGGGGTCTCCTTTTCGCAGGCTGCAGGTTCGTAGTTCCCGTTGTTTTTGGTGTCTGTCCCCAGTGGCTAAGGTTGGTTCACTGGGTTGTGTAGGCTTCCTGGTGGAGGGGACTGGTGCCTGTGTTCTGGTGGATGAGGCTGGATCTTGTCTTTCTGGTGGGCAGGTCCACGTCAGGTGGTGTGTTTCGGGGTGTCTGTGGCCTTATGATTTTGGGCCGCCTCTCTGCTAATGGATGGGGCTGTGTTCCTGTCTTGGTAGTTGTTTGGCATAGGGTGTCCAGCACTGTAGCTTGCTGGTCGTTGAGTGAAGCTGGGTCTTGGTGTTGAGATGGAGATCTCTGAGAGATTTTCGCCATTTGGTATTATGTGGAGCTGGGAGGTCTCTTGTGGACCACTGTCCTGAAGTTGGCTCTCCCACCTCAGAGGCACAGCCCTGATGCCTGGCTGGAGCGCCAAGAGCCTTTCATCCACACGGCTCAGAATAAAAGGGAGGAAAAAATAGAAAGAAAGAAAGAAAGAGGGTAAAATAAAATAAAATAAAGTAAGATAAAATAAAATAGAGTTATTAAAATACAAAATAAAAATAATTATTAATAAAAAAATATTTTTAAAGTAAAAAACAAAAAAACGGATGGAGAGAACCCTAGGACAAATGGTGAAAGCAAAGCTATACAGACAAAATCTCACACAGAAGCATACACATACACACTCACAAAAAGAGGAAAAGGGGAAAAAATAATATATCTTGCTCCCAAAGTTCACCTCCTCAATTTGGGATGATTTGTTGTCTATTCAGGTATTCCACAGATGCAGGGTACATCAAATTGATTGTGGAGCTTTAATCCACTGCTTCTGAGGCTGCTGGGAGAGATTTCCCTTTCTCTTCTTTGTTCGCACAGCTCCCGGGGTTCAGGTTTGGATTTGGCCCCGCCTCTGCGTGTAGGTCGCCTGAGGGCGTCTGTTCTTCGCTCAGACAGGACAGGGTTAAAGGAACAGCTGATTAGGGGGCTCTGACTCACTCAGGTCGAGGGGAGGGAGGGGTACGGATGCGGGGCGAGCCTGCGGCGGCAGAGGCCCGCATGACGATGCACCAGCCTGATGCGCGCCGTGCATTCTGCCGGGGAAGTTGTCCCTGGATCACGGGACCCGGGCAGTGGCGGGCTGCACAGGCTTCCAGGAGGGGAGGTGTGGAGAGTGACCTGTGCTTGCACACAGGCTTCTTGGTGACTGCAGCAGCAGCCTTAGTGTCCCATGCCCGTCTCTGGGGGTGCGCTGATAGCTGCAGCTCACGCTCGTCTCTGGAGCTCCTTTAAGCGGTGCTCTTAATCCCCGCTCCTCGCGCACCAGGAAACAAAGAGGGAAGAAAAAGTCTCTTGCCTCTTCAGCAGGTCCAGACTTTTTCCCGGACTCCCTCCCGGCTAGCCGTGGCACACTAGCCCCCTTCAGGCTGTGTTCACGTCGCCAACCCTAGTCCTCTCCCTGTGATCTGACCGAATCCTGAGCCTCAGCTCCCAGCCCCCGCCCTCCCCGGCGGGTGCAGACAAGCCTCTCAGGCTGGTGAGTGCTGGTCGGCACCGCTCCTCTGTGCGGGAATCTCTCCGCTTTGCCCTCCGCACCCCTGTGGCTGTGCTCTCCTCCGTGGCTCTGAAGCTTCCCCCCTCTGCCACCTGCAGTCTCCGTCCGCGAAGGGGCTTCCTAGTGTGTGGAAACCTTTCCTCCTTCACAGCTCCCTTCCACTGGTGCAGGTCCGTCCCTATTCTTTTGTCTCTGTTTTTTCTTTTTTCCTTTTCCCTACCCAGGTACGTGGGGCGTTTCTTGCCTTTTGGGAGGTCTGAGGTCTTCTGCCAGTGTTCAGTAGGTGTTTTATAGGAGCAGTTCCACGTGTAGATGTATTTCTACTGTATCTGTGGGGAGGAAGGTGATCTCCACGTCTTACTCTTCCGCCATCTTCTCCTCTCCCCTGTTGGGTGCATATATATTTATAATTGTTATATCTTCTTCTTGGATTGATCCTTTGATCATTATGTAGTGTCCTTCCTTGTCTCTTGTAACATTCTTGATTTTAAAGTCTATTTTATCTGATATGAGTATTGCGACTCCAGCTTTCTTTTGATTTCTATTTGCATGGAATATCTTTTTCCATACCCTCACTTTCAGTCTGTATGTGTCCCTAGGTCTGAAGTGGGTCTCTTGTAGACAGCATATAGATGGGTCTTGTTTTTGTATCCATTCATTGAACCTGTGTCTTTTGGTTGGAACATTTAATCCATTCACGTTTAAGGTAATTATCAATATGTATGTTCTTAATTGTTTTGGGTTTGTTTTTGTAGGTCCTTTTCTTCTCTTGTGTTTCCCACTTAGAGAAGTTCCTTTAGCCTTTGTTGTAGAGCTGGATTGGTGGTGCTGAATTCTGTTAGCTTTTGCTTGTCTGTAAAGCTTTTGATTTCTCTATCTAATCTGAATGAGATCCTTGCTGGGTAGAGTAATCTTGGTTGTAGGTTCTTCCCTTTCATCACTTTAAATATGTTATGCCACTCCCTTCTGGCTTGTAGAGTTTCTGCTGAGAAATCAGCTGTTAACCTTATGGGAGTTCCCTTGTATGTTATTTGTCATTTTTCCCTTGCTGCTTTCAATAATTTTTCTTTGTCTTTAATTTTTGCCAATTTGATTACTATGTGTCTTGGCATGTTTCTCCTTGGGTTTATCCTGCCTGGGACTCTCTGTGCTTCCTGGACTTGGGTGGCTATTTCCTTTTCCATGTTAGGGAAGTTTTCGACTATAATCTCTTCAGATATTTTCTCTGGTCCTTTCTCTCTCTCTTCTCCTTCTGGGACCCCTATAATGCGAAGGTTGTTGCATTTAATGTTGTCCCAGAGGTCTCTTAGGCTGTCTTCACTTCTTTTCTTTTCTTCATTCTTTTTTCTTTATTCTGTTCTGCAGCAGTGAATTCCACCATTCTGTCTTCCAGGTCACTTATCCATTCTTCTGCCTCATTTATTCTGCTATTGATTCCTTCTAGTGTATTTTTCATTTCAGTTTTTATATTGTTCATCTCTGTTTGTTTGTTCTTTAATTCTTCTAGGTCTTTGTTAAGCATTTCTTGCATCTTCTTGATCTTTGCCTCCATTCTTTTTCCGAGGTCCTGGATCATCTTCACTATCGTTATTCTGAATTATTTTTCCGGAAGGTTGCTTATATCCACTTCATTTAGTTGTTTTTCTGGGGTTTTATCTTGTTCCTTCATCTGGACATAGCCCTCTGCCTTTTCATCTTGTCTGTCTTTCTGTGAATGTGGTTTTTGTTCCACAGGCTGCAGGATTGTAGTTCTTCTTGCTTCTGCTGTCTGCCCTCTGGTGGATGAGGCTATCTAAGAGGCTTGTGTAAGTTTCCTGATGGGAGGGACTGGTGGTGGGCAGAGCTCAGTAAAACTTTAATCCACTTGTCTGCTGATGGGTGGGGCTGGGTTCCCTCCCTGTTGATTGTTTGGCCTGAGGCAACCCAACACTGGAGCCTACTCGGGCTCTTTGTTGGGGCTAATGGCAGACTCTGGGAGGGCTCATGCCAAGGAGTACTTCTGAGAACTTCTGCTACCAGTGTCCTTGTTCCCGTGGTGAGCCACAGCCACCCCCCGCCTCTGCAGGAGACCCTTCAGTCTCCCCTGGGGTCGCTGCTCCTTCCCCTGGGTCCCGATGCACACACTACTTTGTGTGTGCCCTCCAAGAGTGGAGTCTTTGTTTCCCCCAGTCCTGTCGAAGTTCTGCAGTCAAATCCCACTAGCCTTCAAAGTCTGATTCTCTGGGGATTCCTCCTCCCATTGCTGGACCCCCAGGTTGGGAAGCCTGATGTGGGGCTCAGAACCTTCACTCCAGTGGGTGGACTTCTGTGGTATAAGTGTTTTCCAGTTTGTGAGTCACCCACCCACCAGTTATGGGATTTGATTTTATTGTGATTGCACCCCTCCTACCATCTCACTGTGGCTTCTCCTTTGTCTTTGGATGTGGGGTATCTATTTTGGTGAGTTCCAGTGTCTTCCTGTCGATGATTGTTCAGTAGTTAGTTGTGATTCTGGTGCTCTCACAGGAGGGAGTGAGAGCATGTCCTTCTACTCTGCCATCTTGAACCAATCCAGCCTGAAATTTTTCTTTTTTTAAAAAATTTTTATTTATTTTATTTTTTATTTTTTATTTTTTTAATGATATTCTTGTCTGCTTACATTCTTTTTATTTATGTATGTATGTATGTATGTATGTATGTATGTATGGCTGTGTTGGGTTTTCGTTTCTGTGCTAGGGCTTTCTCTAGTTGTGGCAAGCGGGGGCCACTCTTCATCGTGGTGCGGGGGCCACTCTTAATTGCGGTGCGCGGGCCTCTCACTATCTCGGCCTCTCGTTGCCGAGCACAGGCTCCAGACGCGCAGGCTCAGTAATTGTGGCTCACGGGCCGAGTTGCTCCGCGGCATGTGGGATCTTCCCAGACCAGGGCTCGAACCCGCGTCCCCTGCATTGGCAGGCAGATTCTCAACCACTGCGCCACCAGGGAAGCCCTGAAATTTTTCTTTTTAAATATTTTTCATGTTTAAAATGCATTATTGTGTCTGATTAAGTTGATTACATGAAACATAATTTACATTTCATTTGGTATCATCATTATGAACATCAAATACTGCATTAGGATGTACTACAGTGATAACTTTTCCTGTGGGCTATAGAGCTGTTTTCCAAAAAGCAGTTCCATAGTATGTAATTTTTTGTTATATTAATTAATGGCTTTGCCCTTTTTCAGATGTGCCAGGCACTTTAGATATATTAATGCTAATATTCACAGCAGTGCTATAAGGTAGATATTATTATTTACAGATGAAGAAATTAAGGGTCACAGATATTAAATTTGTCCGAAGCCACAGAACTAGGCAGAGCTAGGATTGGAACCTAGTATCTCTGATTTCATACTCTCATGTTTCTACATATTAAAACAGAGATGAATCAAATATTGTTCCAAAAAATATGTCTTTTGCCACTGTAATTATGGGGAAATCCATGACAAAAAATCATTATGGTTTGGAATAAGAACTCAGATACCCATAACACAAATACTTGCTGTATCTAGTAACACAGTCACCATATATAATGGATTCTATTCCTAGTATTTAAGGCAAATGCATACAAGCACTTACTCTGTGCAGCGGTGTGCTAGGTGCAAAGGGATATCACTTTTTAATTTTTTTAAAGTTTTTGGCTGGGTTGGGTCTTTGTTGCTGTGCGTGGGCTTTCTCTAGTTGCAGTGAACAGGGGCTAACTCTTTGTTGCGGTGCATGGGCTTCTCATTGTGGTGGCTTCTCTTGTTGCGGAGCACGGACTCTAGGTGCGCGGGCTTCAGTAGTTGCAGCACGCGGGCCCTAGAGCGCAGGTTCAGTAGTTGTGGCGCACAGGCTTAGCTGCTCTGCGGCATGTGGGATCTTCCTGGACCAGGGATCGAACCTGTGTCCCCTGCATTGGCAGGTGGATTGTTAACCACTGAGCCACCAGGGAAGTCCCAGCATATCACTTTTAAAAACAGAATACGTGATATGAGGAATCAAGAAGCTCATGATCTTGTTTCAGACGCCCATGAAACCATTTGCAAAGAACGATGGACACTTAGTGCTTAAATAAAGTTTTAGCAATAAAATTGTGAGGGAGACTTCAAGTGCTACAGCAGTTCAGAAAAGAGAAAATAATATGGAGTCAAAGAAGCAGGGAGAAAGTTTCTTGGGGCTCAACTTAGAACTATGTGAATCAATTTTAATGCTAACTCTTTAATGGAAAAAAGCCCAAGGCTTGGGGATGAGCCATTGTGGTGTAAGAATTTATAAACTTGAGACTCATCCTAGAAGCGGCCAAGATGGTGGAGTAGGAAGGCCCTGAGCTCTCCTCCTCCCACAGACACACAAAAATTACAACTGTCTAAAGCGCAATTGTTGATGAGAACCACATGAACGCTAGGAGAAAAGATATTCTACAACTGAAGATATAAAGAAGGAAGCACAATGATACAATTCGGAGGGTCAGAGATGAGGTATACTAAAGACCCATACTCCAGGGTAGGTGACCCACAAATGGGAGGATAATTACAACTGCAGAGTTTCTCCCCCAAAAGTGAGGGGTCTGAGCTCCACTTTCTGCTCCCCAGACCCAGGGGTCCTGCTCTGAGGAGACAAACCCCCAGAACATTTGGCTTTGAAGGCCAGTAGGGCTTACTTTTGGGAAACTCGGAGGGGCTGGGGGATATAGACTCCACTCTTAGAGTACACACAAAATCTCATATGCTCCAAGACCCAGTGCAGAAGCAGTAGTTTTAAAGGAGCCTGGGTCAGACCCACTGGCTGATCTTGGAGAGCCTCCTGGAGAGGCAGGAGGCAATTGAGACTCACTCTGGGGATATAGACACCGGCAGCAGCCATTTTGGGGAGCTCATACCCCCACGAGAACACTGGTGCTGCCAAGTGTCATTTTGGAATCCTCCTTCTAGCTTATAGGGTCTGGACCCGGCCCTGTCTGCCAGCTGCTAGGGCCCAGAACTGGGACACTGCAAGCCACACAGCTAGCTAGGTGGGGACACAACAGGCCAGCTTCCCTGGGATTCAGCTGCCCTGGAACCCAGCCCTGCCCACCAGAGAGCCCAGGATCTGTCTCCAACCCGCATCCACCAGTGGGCCAGCACTAGCCCCGGGACCTGGCCTCACCCATCAGGAGGTGGTCACCAGCCCCAGGACCCCATGGGTGCTGGCTCTACCCACCTGTGGGTTGACACCAACTCTGGAACACCTAGGGCACTGCCACCAGAGACCCTGGGACCTGGCTCTGCCCATCAGCAATTCCACTCCTGGGTGTTTAACCAAAGAAAATAAAAACACTAATTTGAAAAAATATATGCACCCCCTATGTTCATTACAGCATTATTCACAATTGCCAACATATAGAAGCAACCTAAGTGCCCATCAATAGATGAATGGATAAAGAAGATGGGGTATATATGGGGTATACCATATATCACAATGGGGTATATATCACAATGGAATATTAGTCATGAAAAGGAATGAAATCTTGCCATTTGTGACAATATGGATGGACCTAGAGGGTATTATACCAAGTGAAATAAGTCAGACAGAGAAAGACAAAAATACTGTATGATTTCACTTATATGTGGAATCTAAAAAACAAAACAAATGAACGAACATAACTAAGCAGAAACAGACTCGGAGATAGAGAACAAACAGGTGGTTGCCAGAGGGGAGGGGGATGGGAGGGGAGAGAAATAGGTAGGGAGATTAAAAGGTACAAACTTCCAGTTACAAAATAAATGAGTCACGGGGATGAAATGTAGTGTGGGGAATAGAGTTAATAATTATGTAATATATTTTCATGGTGACAGAAGCAACAAAACTTATCATGGTGATCATTTTGAAATGTATGAAAAAATCAAATCAGGGTAAGTTCCCTGGCGGTCCAGTGGTTAGGACTCCGCGATTTCACTGCCGGGTGCCTGGGTTCAGTCCCTGGTGGGGGAACTATCCTGCAAGCCACTTGGTGTGACAAAAAACAAACAAAAAAAATCAAATCACTATGTTGTGTACCTGAAACTAATGTAGTGTTGTAGTGTTGCAGGTCAGTTATACTTCAAAAACAAACAAACAAACAAATTCATAGAAAAAGAGATCAGATTTGTGGTTATCAAAGATGGGGGGCGGGGGAGGGGGATTGGATTAGGTGGTCAAAAGGTACAAATTTACAAGATAAAGAAATACTAGGGATGTAATGTACAACATGATAAATATAATTAACACTGGTGTATGTTATATAAGAAGGTTAAGAGTAAATCCTGAGTTCTCATCACAAAGAAAAGTATGTATTTTCTATTTCATTTTGTATCTATAGGAGATAATGGATGTTCACTAAACTTATTGTGGTGATCACTGCATGATGTATGTAAGTCAAATCATGATGTTGCACACCTTAAACTTCTACAGTGCTGTATGTCGATTACATCTCAGTGAAACCGGAAGAAAAAAATTCATAAACTCTTCTTTTTGAGGTAACTAGTTCTATGCATCTGAATACTGTTCATGCTAGGCATTTGAAACTGGGGCTAATGTTTGTAGGTGGGTTTTTTTTAGATTATTATATTGTACTTTTTTTACGACTTTATTGAGGAATAATTGATGTACAATAAACCGCACATATTTAAAGAGTACAATTTGATGAGTTTGACACAAGTCTATACCCATGAAACCATCAAGACAATCAAGATAATAAGTATCCTTCACCCCTCAAGATTTCTTTGTGCTTCTTTAAAAGTTATACTTCCCAGGCAACCACTGATTTATTTTCTGCCCCTACATGTGAGATTGGATTTTCTAGAATTTTATATAAGTGGAATTGCTAATGTGATGCTGTTTTAAACAATTTTTTAAAAATTAATTAATTTATTTTTGGCTGTGTTGGGTCTTCGTTTCTGTGCGAGGGCTTTCTCCAGTTGCGGCAAGTGGGGGCCACTCTTCATCGCGGTGCGCGGGCTTCTCACTATCGCGGTCTCTTGTTGGGAGCACAGGCTCCAGACGCGCAGGCTCAGTAGTTGTGGCTCACGGGCCCAGTTGCTCCGCGGCATGTGGGATCTTCCCAGACCAGGGCTCGAACCCGTGTCCCCTGCATTGGCAGGCAGAGTCTCAACCACTGCGCCACCAGGGAAGCCCTGTGATGCTGTTTTAAATGTTAGAACTTCTTTGCTTTGGCTGCTTCTGGTCACGTCAACACCACACATGAGTTGTGCTGCTTTGTTTGGGGCAGCCTCCATCTGAGGCTTGGCAAGCCCCCTGCATTCTGTGCTGCCCCCCACCCCGCAAACCCTGCTCTAGATGCCACTTCCCTACCCCGTTTTAGGTGACCTTTCCCTATTTCCTAAAGCCATAAAGGACCCAGGAAGTCTTACATGATTCTTTTCCTGCAGCTCCCTGGTTGTGACCTTTCTAGTTTCTCTTACTCTAAATGGATAATATATGTTACAGCCCTGATCCTGATGGGCAGTTCTTCAGCTGGGCCCCAACCACACGTACTATGCTCCTTGGCAGTTACTGAGGGCAAGTGGGGATTCAGATCCTGCCCCATCTAGATTTCCCAGCGCTAGACTGGCAGACCCTGAGTGTGTATGTGTGTGTGCATGTGCGTGCGAACATATGCATGTATATGTAAGGGGGATGCATAAGGTTCTTACTATATAAAGTTGCAAACATGTTTTATATAAAGTTTTAAAAACATTTGAGCATATTTATTTTGGAAAATCCAGTGTTCAGTCCTTCAAAAACTTTTATTTTTACTGTACAAAATAGAATCAAATACAAAATAGTATTTACTCCAAAATTTCATTATTTCTGACTTGTCAGTCTTTTTATAACATGACAGAGGTCCCATTAAAAAGTTTCTTCAGTCTAATCTAAATAATTTCAAGCTAATCCATATCTGAAATGTGTTTTATTTCATCTTTCATATCCTTAATCTCAGCTCGGACTATTGTTAAATTAGATATTTTCTCTTTTAAGAAAGCAATTTCTTTCTCTCTTTGTAGTAAGTCAGTAACCAGTCTCCCAATGCGTACTGTTAAATCATTTACCAAGGGTTCCAAGCGGGAAAAGTCCTTCTTTAGATTATACACCTTTGGTTTTAGATCATTTGCAAAAGTCACTGTCTTCAGAACTTTAGCTCTGTCACTTTCTAAGCTTAAAAATCTATCTGTGTGCTTGCTGAAATCACTCTGTAGCTCAGAAAGTATCTTCTTAACAGAGTTAATTCTTTGTGAATTGTCAGATGCTGTCTTTCGGAGCATTGCTGTTCGGTCAATGCTACTTGAAAGAAGATCACCTATGCTTTTTACTGTATTTTTTTCTACTTCTTCTATTTTATTTTCTAGTTCTTGAACAGAATCTGTCAATGATGTTACATCAGTTACTAAACCTGAAATACGTCGTATATCTGTTTTTACAGTTGTAATCTTGAGACCGACATCTTTCGCCATGGAAGTTGTACTTTGGTCTACTTTTGTAACATCTTCAGAAACAGTGGTCAAATTGTTGTTCAATATATCCTGCTTTTCAGTTATCCTGTTGGACCAAGTTTTCACTTCATAAATCTCCTCCTGTAGACGCTTTAGATGAGTAATTATTTGAAAAGACTTCAAGTGTTCTATGATAGCTTCAGACTTCTGACACTGTAAGAAAATATAGTACCAGAATAATTAAATTGAGTAAAAGCTTAACATTTAAAATTCAACTTAAATTTTAGGTGTTATTTTAAACTATAAAGTTACTACTCTTCTGGAAAGCATTTGGTAAAAGATGCATCAAGTGTATTGCTAATGAATAGGAAGGAAAACATTGAGGAAATTTCATGTGACTGTAAATGGCATTTTTCAGTTATTTTTGCACCATCAGTCCTCTGCATGGTGACAAAATTAGCTAAACGAGGGAAAATGATGTATCTTCAGTTGCTGGAGAAGGGAGGAGGGAGCCCCCTCTAGATGAGTTTTGGTAAATTTGGGGGGTCAAACAAGACAACGTGACTTCTGAAACGCAAGTTTGTAGGTACAACAAGTGCTAGAATGAAGGGACTTTATTGTCCTATTACTTTTATGAATACTTTTCTGGGGTATTGAACTAATTCCATTCAATCAGTAATCCTTAAGTTCCTAGTGTGTTGTCAGGCATGTGAAGCCTGAGGAACATAAAGATGAGTACAGCTTCGGTTGTGGCTTCAACTCAGTTCAGCAGTTTAATAGAGATGATAGATATGTAAAAAACAAAACAACAAACAAACAAAGCACTATCTCCAAGGTTCTAAAATTCCATGATTCCAAATACAAGTGATTCTCAACTTTTGGATGTTTCAATGCCATCTTCCTTCCCCAGCATCCATTGAATACTGATGTCTCTAAATTGTTTTGGTTTAACTTGGACAAATCAGCTGATGAACATTTTGAGCCACACAACTGCCTGGCAACATTTCAAGTTGTTATTTTTGTTGTTGTGTGCATGTGTATGTGTGTTTATATAGCAGTTTTGGGGAAATTGAGTTATTTTATTTTATTGTATTTTTAATATTTGAATTTTTATTGCATTGTGCCATCAGTTAATAAAGTTAAGAGGGAAAAGGGAATATTAAAGTGTTGATTATAGTGATAAGATGGGTAAGTATCATAAACAATACAAAATTGAAAATTAAAACATACATGCGTGAGGTCTATCCATGTTGTCACAAATGGCAGGATATCCTTTCTCAAGCCTGAATATATCAATGTATCAAAGTATCATGTTGTACACTTTAAATTTACACAATGTTATATGTCAAATTTATTTAATTAAAAAAACAAAACACGGGCTTCCCTGGTGGCGCAGTGGTTGAGAATCTGCCTGCTAATGCAGGGGACATGGGTTCAAGCCCTGGTCTGGGAAGATCCCACATGCCGTGGAGCAACTAGGCCCGTGAGCCACAACTACTGAGCCTGCGCGTCTGGAGCCTGTGCTCCGCAACAGGAGAGGCCCGCGCACCGCGATGAAGAGTGGCCCCCGCTTGCCGCAACTAGAGAAAGCCCTCGCACAGAAACGAAGACCCAACACAGCCAAAAATAAATAAATTAATTAATTAATTTAAAAAAAAATAAAAATAAAACACATAGGAATTGTCAGGTTTCAATTGTTTCAATCAGAAGATTAACTTAAGCCTGTGCGCTGTATGCTAAACTATGAAGAAAAAAAATTAAAGAACAAATGTAAAATATATTGTCAAAGCCTGTGTCCTAACACAGATATACATTGTGATTACATTGAAAAAAGGAATCCCATTTATAACATGTAAGTCAGTTGTTCCACATTTGCACATTTAACTTTCAGCTTGTTTTCTAGGAAAGCATTGTTTGAAAGTGGAGATTGTCTATAGCTTTCTACTAATAATCAAAACCAGCTTGATTCAACAACGTTTACTGTGCTGATATGTGCTAGTATGATCAGGAACTGACTCTGCTTTCAGAAAGTTTGTCACTTAGTTTGGGAAAGAAAATGTCAGTAAATGGATTATTTAAAATTCAGAAAAAATAAGGAATCAAAATCAAATACACAGGTTGAAAAAAATTTTTACAAAATAAAAAACGCAGTTTAAAGACATCAAGTTTTTTCCAAAATAATTGTATTTCTTCAATATGTTTTTTATAAATCATCTTTCTTAAATTGCCTTTGCCTGGTTCACTCAGGTAACCTGTTGGGGTTATTTTGGTAACATTAACTTAGTTTTACTTAATGCAAATAAATATTTAATATGCTTGGAATATTATTTTTACGGCAGCTTAAAAAAGGAGCAGTCATATAATTGCAAAGAAATGACAATCTGAAATGGGGCAGTAGAAAAGTTAATTCAAAGCATCAATACCGCCTTCTTGCCCCATCATATATATTTGGTTCCAAAATATATTTTAGGATTTTTCTCAATAGGTTTATGCTATGTTGATTAGTGGTGGGGATGGTGGCCCAAAATGTTTTTTTTTTTGTTTGTTTGTTTGTTTTTGGTAGAGAAGTTAGACTGTGAAAAAATTATCGTGGGTATGACAGTAACGAATAGCCACAAATAGGAAGGAAATCAAGCAGTGAGTGCAAAACCTTAAGTTTTATTTTTTAGGGGAAAGTTTTGCAATAAATTGTATTTGCTGAAAGAGATTTTCAAAGGTGAAAGGAGAGGGCTTACTTTCATCTATTTCATTACTAGGTTATCATTTATTAATGAATCTAATCTGGTAGAGTAGAGATAGCTTAACAGCATTAAACAATTAAAACATCTCAGAAAGGGCTAAATTTATTCTTAGAAGTATAAGATCATTAAGAAACTGTTAGTAAGCCTCTTTGTCACACTTGGTAGGTTATAAAAGCAATTTATTATGAACTTCTGTTAGTCTTCACTAAAATAGAAACTCAATACAGTATAGGAATAGCCTAGAAATTGTTTCACTGAATTATGTTTTAAGATTACATAATGGCTTGTTTAAGCTATTTGCCTAAGATGAACAGAAGAGTTGGAGTCTATTGGTAGCTCGAAAGATTCACCCAGTAATTTGAATACTTACTAATATTCCTATTCCTATCCTATGAGCAAGGTACTAAGCGAGATGCTGCCCTGCAATGTTAAATGTCGTCTGGATCTACAAGCAAAACAACGTGAGTCAAGGGAATGATTTGTGGGTCCAATCAGCCTTCCAAAAACTTTGCTAAAGGATCTTTGAACTGTACTAAGGGACCTGGAAATTTTATTGATCTCTAAAGTTTAAAACCACTTAAAGCCAGGAGAGATTTTAGAAATTATTTGGTACAATTCCTTCATTTTACAAATTAAAAAACTGAGCCCCAAAATAAAGTGCCCAAGAACACAGAGTTAGTGGCAAAGCCTGGATTAGAAGATTCCAGTCTAGGGTTTTTTTCTCCTCCACTGCTTTCTCACTCTTCCCTAAACATTTATTGATTCTTTCTTATGCCCAAGGCCCAAATAATTTTAGGTCAGTTACAACTTTTGAGGGACTTATAGTCTAGTTTAATGGCAACACAGTAGTGGGCGCATTTGACTGAATTATAGCTTTCTGAATTCTCAAGATAGTTCTACTGACAGCTGATTTCTTGTGATTTTTTTTTTCCCCTCCCTGGTTGAACAGCAGCAGGTTGCACTGTTTAGTGGGAGGTCAGTGGCCTCTGGAATTGGACAGACTCAGCAGTGTGATTGTAAGATTCCTAATCTTGCTGAGCCTCAATTTCCTCATTTGTAAAAGGGGTCTCATAGCTAGCAAAGCTGCGGTGAGAATCTGTGATAACACATGCAAAGTGCCTAGCACAATGACTGGGACAGGGTAGATACTCAATACATGGAGCTGTTAGGATGATGACGAATGTAGGCCTCCTAGCAGTGTGACACATAATAGGCTCCAAAATGTCGGTTCTATCCTTCCCTGCTCTGTAAAGCTGTGATGGAGCATTTTGATTTGTGTTAAATTAGTAGTTCACAGCTGAAGTGACACAGATACTGGGTGAATTTGCAGAGCTTTTGCCAACTGTGCAAATATGAGGCAAATCTACAGAGAAATACATTAAAAAAATTATGTTTGGTGAATATGACATCACGTTAATCTTTGGTCAAGATTATAGATTCACACAAAGACCTACAATTAGATTAAAATTAAAATAATGCCATTGGGAATTCCCTGGTGGTCCAGCGGTTAGGACTTCATGCTTTCACTGCCAAGGGTGTGGGTTCAATCCCTGGTCGGGGAACTAAGATTCTGCAAGCCGCATGGTGCAGCCAAAAAAAAAAAAAAAGCCATTAACTTTGTATCTTACAAATTTAGTTTTCTATCAATCCATACAGGCTAATAAATCAACATTTTTCATTATAAAATATAAAAATACACTTAGTCAACAGCTTCTCATCTTTAGGCAAAATTTAAGGAAATATTACTGCAAATATACTCTTTAACTTTACATCGAAGGGTTAAGAAAATTAGGTGTTTGTTTTGTAAAAGTGATTTATATGTGCTAATTAAAAAAATGGACACTACTCTCTATCAGAAACTTAATGTAAAATTTATTATTAATTACAAAGATACAAAAATGTGTCTTAGGATATGGTAATCTTCCTTAAAGGAAAAACTAACAATGTAATTTAATATTTGATACACAGGAAAGTTTTTGAAATTTCAAGTATCTGTGTTAAATAAATCAATTTAAGAAACAGAGGAAGACAAACTAGGTACATCTAAATCTCTCGTGACAATTTTTTATAGGAAAACCCCTGAATAAAGGAATATATACATGTGTACATACATGTACACAATATTCTCTCATGAAATACTTGTAGAAGGGCAGTTTTTGTTTCCCTTGTAATTGTCACTATAGAGCACAGTGGCCACCTTATTTCCATTTATTTTCTGTAACCATTACTATGGTACATACCCTAGTTAATAATAATGATGTATCAAATCTGGTGACACACCAATAAATAAATATATAAATAAATACAAGTAAAGAGTACAAGAGATCACATATGCCCTGGCAGGATGGAGGTTGAAACGACAAAGTTCCAGTTAACTTTATAATCTATTTTATTAGCGTGAAAATAAAAGCAAACAAATACAATTTTGTTAGTGCACACAGACAAGAATTTACATATTCAGAAGTCAAGAAATTTAATGTTAATATTCCAGAAATTAATGCTATGCCTATGACCCATGGCTGTCTACCATAGGCCTTCCTAACCCCAAAGTAGAACTTATTTGGGATTTTTCAAAAAATGTACAGATTTACATAATAAAACCACCTGACCACAACTATCTTTTGTAACTGACTTCTTTCAAGTTCTTTGTGTTTAATTCCACTGAAATTGCATTGTAAAACTGGGACTATAGTTGGTTATTGGCAAGAAGAAACATGTTAGAACAGTACTTTCAAATGCAGTTAACTCAGTTTTTTCAACACCAACCTTGGACACCCTTGATACATCAGTTTACCAATAAAAGTGTTATGTGCTTCCCCAAACTTGCACATTTCCAATTATCATTATTGCAAAAATCTGTCTAGACCTCCCCTTAATTTCACCTCAATATGTCCATGTCTTATTCCCTGTGACTCTATTATATAATTTTGTGTAAAATAAAATCACTATGTAAAACAAATTTGGTTGGGTAATTAGTTTGGGGACTCTAAAATAATGACATATTTTAGTTACCATAATTATCACATCATATCTCATTATGTTGCTTTTTCTTCTTTAAAATAGGCCACAGGCTTATTAGTGTATTTTTATTGTAAGCAGAATAATTTATCTAGAGATCATGTACCTAGCAAACTCAAGAGTCTGTAACACAGTTAGAACCTTAAAAAAAAAAAACAAAAAAAAACGCCCAGGTATACAAAGATATTCCCTAAGTCCATACTTCACAGGATACACACTTAATTCATAGGGAAGACTTTCAAAAAGAACACATTTACTCTTTAGAAAAAAAGTATCTATAACAGTTTAGAACCTTAACAAAAAGTAAAAATGTTTCCCAGTCTCCATAGTTTTCAAAAAGTGCATATTAATTCATAGCAAAGCATTCCAGGCTCTCCCTCAGGCATGTTATCTTTTATTTTAGACAAAATTCCTATGAACTTGGTTGTCTGGATTCTTAGCCTGCAGTAAATTGCAAAGGAAATGAAAAATTGGCTGAGGTGAACACATTACTGATCAATCTGACAGTAAGATCAGGTCAGTGGGTCACTTTTTCAGGTGACAGAAAAGGTATAAGAAATAGACAGAAGGTTTGAAAAATAGCAAACTGGGGTCAAGTGACGAGGTAAACACCCCTCAATAGCTCCTAGGGACATTAATATATTTGGGTCCAATATGACAGATGAAATTCACAATAATGTCCATTAATTATTAGAAAAACACTTAAAAATATTAAGTATATTGCTTCAAAAAAGTAGAGAAATATATATTTTAGAAATGTTTCTATTTAAAATGGTGAAAATGAAATAAGTTTTATTGCTTAAAAAGATAAGCTTTGACTCTCTGGATAACACATTTGTGTGGACACCTCACTTATTTTCCAATAATGCAGGGTAAAGTGAGGCATATCAAAATAACTCAAAAGCATGGAACTAATCAGGTTATGTATAATAATGTGGTTCATCAGGATAAATGTAGTGCATTCAAAAATCACTATCAATTCCTTTATTTTCTAGGTTATATTCTTCTGGAGTCCCCTCTTCTCTTGTACTTGAATATACTATAAAATCATGAACTTTTCCTTTTAGAACATCCAGTTCATTCTGCATCTTTAATATGCTATTATCATACTGAATTCCTTCAAGGGTTTTCTGCATCTCCATTATTTCAGATACTGCTTTCAGCATATCATCTTCCATATTAAACATCTGAAGAGTCAAGTCTTCCATTTTCTTTTCTGTCCCTATCAGATCCTGAGAGACTCTGAGAACAGAGCGAATAGCACTTTCAATTGTTGGCAAATGCGTCTTGCATTCTTCAGCTTTGGGTTCGTAGCTGGAAAGTTTATTAGTCAGGTCTTCATCTCTGGCAAAGAGAGCATGCTGTCCCTCTTCTAACTTTTCAAGTGCTTTTGTGTCGGAGCCAAGCTGCTCCTCTACTCGCAGAAGATCCTCTTGTTCTTGTCTTTTTATAGTTCTAATATTTCTTAGTGTGCTATCTTCCAAATCTTTTAGCCTTTCAGTGAGCAATTTTATTTCTTGTTCAGCTGAGTTAATTTGGACAGTCACTTGAGAATGTATATGTTTTGATTCTGATTTGAAAATGTCTGTATTAACATTCATTTCTTCTAGGCTTCTCTTCCAGAAATCTGTAACGTTCTGGAATTTCTCATTAAGGCTTTGCATCTTTTGAGTGAGCATCTCTTCACTATTCTGAATGTCATGCATGATACTTTGGAGGCTGGATACTTCCTGCTCAAACTGGGTCACCAAAGACGTGGATGATGTAGCTTCCTGCAGGATACTTTCAGTAGTTGCAAGCTGCATTTATAACACAAAACAATTCCCAAGGCTACTTAATAACTTTTATTTTAGGGAAACACACTTTAACAATCACTTGCCAAGTTCAAATTCTGAAGATGTCTAAAATATCCAAATACATAAGAATCATACAGACAAAAACAATTGTTACATATTTAAGTTGTTAAAAACATGTTTTAGACACATTTAATAGATTAGCACTATGGTAGAAAAATACGGTTGTCCCTCATCCCTAGGTAGCCACCTGTGGGGCATTGGTATTCCTGTGGATACCAAAATCCATGGGTGCTCAAGTCCCTCATGTAATATTTGGATGGGGAACCCACAGATACGGAGGGCCAACTGTATACACCTGAACTTATAATCCTAAATATTTGTGCATTTTCATGGAGGGATATTCAAAAGAAAAATAATGTTAAAGAAGCCTGAAGTATATCACATTTCCTTCTTTTTTTATTCCAATGGAAAGCAACTTAGTTGTCATTTTAATAGTTATTTGGCTTTTTAGAAACTGACTTATAAAATTTGTTAAATTTAATAAGTTCTATGATTCTGGAAGACTTTCTGCCTGAAAAAAAAATTTGTTGACTGACCTCTTGCAGAAAAGGTACCAGAATCAGATCTTATAACTATCACAAAGGCAAAAAGTGAATAAAAAATCAGTTTACAGAGACAACTGATGTCAAACAGTAAAGTGTTCTAAGTATCTATAAATTATGGTAAGCTCCTAGCATCTCCTAAAATGTCCAGAATATAGAAGGACCAGGTTGTGGACCTCTTTCTTAGCCTACACTCACACAAAGATAACAGCTTTAGAGACTACAGGAAGGCCTAGAAATGATCATTAATTTATCAAACGTTTGCAGCATTATGTTGAAAACATAATACTGTACAAGACACAGTTCTGCCCTTAAGCAGCTTAGTTTAATTAGGGAGAGAGTGAAGTCTACATGCGCTGTGACAGGGAAAGAGCTATGGAAGCACTTACATAGGGCACCCAAACCGAACTTCGACGATCAAGGAAAATACTATAGAAATATTATCTAATACCTGCTTCTAGTTACTTCCTCTAAATCATCCTACACACTACAGCCAGATTTAAGGTTTTAAAAACTGCTATGTACATCATGGTACAACATTAAAAACCCCTTAACGTTTCCTAACACTTCTAGGAGGAAGTCCCAAATTCCATAACTTCTCTATATGTTAGCCTTCCTTCCTCTTTACCTAGCTAAGTTCTGTCCTTCCTTCAAGGCTCAGACCAGGTCTCAGGTCTTCAGTGCAGCATTCTTCCATGACCCTAGCCCTGAGAGCCTGAACTCCTGTAGAATCTATCATATTACATATTTGCCACTTATTTGGCATTTAGCGCATATAATTCAAGAATTCTTGAGTGTTCGCTCTGTGCCAGACCTTGTGCTAGACACTGGATATAAAAACAAAGATACAGTATAGTCCCTGACTTCACAATTTGATAGGGGAGATAGTGTTTTGGATCTTTCATGTCATATATTTTAGAGCCCCAAAAAGATTTATTGAGTGTTCTCTGTTCCATTACTAGGCACTAAGGATACAGAGATAAAAGACACAGCATTTGCTCTAAAGATCAGTGAAGGAAACAAATGAATTAACAACAAAATATCACAATAGATGATGATCTGTGTCATGACAGAATTAGCACGGGAGAAGGCATGCTTAGAGGAGAGATCAGAAGTCTGGAGGAGGAGGCTTAGAAGTGACTGAAATCTGACTCTTAACAGACTGACGAATTAGCCAGGAGAAGCTATGAGAGCTTCTAAATTCCTTAGGGGAAGAGACCATGTTTTATGCCTTTTTGTAGTCCCCATATCTCAGGGTATAAAGAACATGTTTCTTGATATTTAGGAAGAAGAATGGCCAGAAACCTCCTGGGTCCACCCCAATCAGGACCTGAAGCAGTTCCAGGTGATAGCTGGGAACAATGCATAACAGTATCGCTCTGAAACCTTGTTTAAAAATTATTTTTAATGTATACATGTAGCTATAATACAAGTTCCTTTAAAAACACCAACTATGAGAAATACTTGTACATTGGTAATAGTGTTATGCTTAGTTGTCTTATTAGCAGCATTTTGCAGAGACAAGCTTATCTTAATCCAAGGTAATTTCTTGTTTAGGCTTTTCACCAGAGCATCTCTATAACCTGGAGGCAGTATAACCCAGGAGACTCCAATTATAAGATCAACTTTTCAGGATAACAAAGGTCTCAAGACTTAATCTGCAAACAATAAGTGACTAGTACACTACAATAGCTAGCATTTATGGGCTGCCATTATAGTCTAATAGTTTTTCATTTTTTACAAAAGTTAATATCTTAAATTTATTACTGCTTGGAAGTTTTCAAAGAGCTTGCATATATATTGTATTTCATCTGATCCTTACATAAATCTTGATATTCTCATTTAATAAATGATGAAGTAGAGGCCAAGAGAAGTTAAAGTGATTTTTCCAAAGTCACACAGTTATGATGAGAGCCCATGTCTAGTTGTTTTCCCCTCCTACTGCATTAAGCTGGCCTTTAGGGCCAGCTTTGTAAAGAGGCAGCTATTGTTAAACTACTCCTAGGGCAGACTGGGAGAGAACGAACTACGTGAAGACAATATTTCTCGGATCCTAGGATGATATTTTAATTATCTGCTTCAAAGGCATTTATTTATTTACTTTTAATTGAAGTACAGTTGATTAACAATCTTATATTAGTTTCAAGTGTACAACATAAATTTACAGATTATACTCCATTTAAAGTTACTGCAAACAAATGGCTATATTTGCCTGTGCCATAAAATACATCCTTATTGCTTACAAAAGCATTTTTTTAATCTACATGAGTTTTATTAAAAATATTGCCCATTATAAAATTGGCCACGTAGTGGAAAGTAAGAAAAAAATGAATATTTTAATTTATGCATGGAGAAGCCCTTAGATTTACATTCTCAGTCTACCAAACTGTAGATATAATACAAAAAATTTAGGACAGGGACTTCCCTGGTGGCACAGTGGTCGAGAATCCGCCTGCCAATGCAGGGGACACGGGTTCGAGCCCTGGTCTGGGAAGATCCCACATGCCGCGGAGCAACTAAGCCCGTGAGCCACAACTACTGAGCCTGTGTGCCACAACTACTGAAGCCTGCTCGCCTAGAGCCTGAGCTCCGCAACAAGAGAAGCCACCACAATGAGAAGCTCGCGCACCACAACGAAGAGTAGCCCCCACTCGCAGCAACTAGAGAAAAGCCTGGGCACAGCAACAAACGCCCAACACAGCCAAAAATAAATAAATTAAAAAAAAAAACCCTTAGGACAGTGTTCCATCTTACAGCTGCTTAGGAGTAATTAGATATTAGAAGAGGGAAACTAGAGGGCTACTGGGGAGAGATACTGAGAGTGATAGCCGACAGGCCAGGCTCTAATCTCCTGTAATATTTGACTTCAAATTCTAATCACATGTTAAACCTTTGTCCTCCTTACCAGGTTCCAAGCTTGCAAGGCAGAGATTCACTAAAAGCATTTTAACTGCTGGCAAATTTTTCATTTAAAAAGGAAATCTTTCTTCAAAATTTGTTTTCAATAGCATTTAAGTACATGAAGTTTCTATCTCCTGGAATTTTTTCTATCATTACGCTTGCTCTGATTAGAGGGCTTTCGATAACTACAATCAGTTTCCAACCTGAGCCCTAGGTCAAAATACCAACTCTTGCAGCACCTTCCCAGAGGCCTCTAAACTCACCCTCCACGGAATTCACTGGCATGTGTAAGGGATAATTTTAATCCATGACTCTTCTCTTCTTGGGGATTACAGGCTTATTCTGTGCATCAGGCTGCAGGGACTTAGGCTGTCTATTTCATTTCTATACATTTTTGCAACATCTTTCCTTACCCTGGGGCCAAGCACAAATCCTTTTCTACCTTAGCACTGAGTAAAGGCTCAGTGATGAACAAAGGAACAAACAAGCCATGTTTCCCAATGATAGCTTGGTCTCTGGTAGCCAGACAAGGCCCACATGATGACTTATTGGTTGCAGCTGACCTTCTCCTGAGACATGTGGTAGTTAAAATTTTTTTATGTCTCACATTTCTAAGAATCACAGTAGTAATGCACTTGTATTTGCAGCTTGAAGAAACACAACATAGACATGGATTTTAATTTTCATTTGTCTATAAAAACCAGTATTTATTTTAGGTTAGTCATTCTTATATGCATATGAATATATATGCTTACCAAGTTGAAATAAAGAAAAAAAACTGATGGATCTAAGTCCAAAAAGTGCTACTCCTATTTTAATTTTATATCTAAAAATCAATAATATTTTCAGTGCTCTAGATACTTGATATTTAAATAGAAAATTGAGGTCACGTCAATATGACAATACTGGTCTTTTTAAACAATAACATTTGTCATATATTAGAAAATTCTTGTCCTTTTGAAATGTAAGCCAAGACTAAGTTGGATTAAAGGGAGAATGTGAAGAAGTAGGAAAACCAGTGAGAGTTAAAGTAGTAATGGTCTAAAAGGCAGAAAAAAAGAATTTATCAACTGAGGTAGAAGGGTGGCAATGGGGAAGAAAAATGGTAAAATCTCCCCAAACATACTAATTAATAATTACCTTTTCTGAAATTAAACTGATTTTACTTTGAAGCCCTTGGAATTCGTTGGTTTCCATTTTCAGTAACTGGTATTGGTTTTCCACCTTTGCAAACTTTTCCGACTGCTGAAATACAAACCTGAAAAAGGGAAAAAAAAATCACTACTTCCTATCTCAAACCCATTTAAGTTCGGATGTTAAAGCAGTATTTTATGCCCACTTCTGGTAAGGACAACATAAATTCTGGTATAGGTAGTGGCAGCTTTTATAGGAAGCGAGGAGTGAGTACGCAGTCCAGTGGTTCAACAGCTTCACTGCATATTGGAGTCACCTGGCAGCTTTACTTTTAAATTTTTAAAATTTATTTATTTATTTATTTATTTATTTATTTATATTTTTGGCTGCGTTGGGTCTTCGTTGCTTCGCCAGGGCCTTCTCTAGTTGCGCCGAGCGGGGGCTACTCTTCGTTGCGGTGAGCGGGCTTCTCAGTGCGGTGGCTTCTATTGTTGCAGAGCTCGTGCTGTAGGTGCGTGGGCTTCAGTAGTTGTGGCTCGCAGGCTCTAGAGCGCAGGCTCAGTAGTTGTGGTGCACGGGCTTAGTTGCTATGCGGCATGTGGGATCTTCCCCGACCGGGGCTGGAACCCATGTCCCCTGCATTGGCAGGCAGATTCTTCTTTTTCATTTTTTAAAAAATTATTTACTTATTTGGCTGTGTTGGGTCTTCGTTGCTGCACGCGGGCTTTCTCTAGTTGCGGTGAGCGGGGCATAGTTGCGGTGCGCAGGTTTCTCATTGCCGTGGCTTCTCTTGTTGTGGAGCATGGGCTCTGGGCGCGTGGGCTTCAGTAGTTGTGGCACTCGTGCTCAGTAGTTGTGGCGCACGGGCTTAGGTGCTCGGCGGCATGTGGGATTTTCCCGGACTGGGGCACGAACCCGTATCCCCTGCATTGGCAGGCGGATTCTTAACCACTGCGCCACCAGGGAAGCCCTCACCTGGCAGCTTTAAAAAAGTGTAATGTCTGGGTCTTACCACAGAAATTCTGACTTAATTGGTTTGGGATGTGACTTAGATATTGTAAATTTTCAAATCTCCCAGCCAAGCTGACAACAAGTTGACACTTTATTGTAAAAATGACTTCCACTGAAAGACAAACATTTAAAGATTCCAAAACTCAACGGAGAGGTGAAAGACTCTGAATCAAACTCATAAATATCATTAGGCTAACTGTTGTTTATAAAACTGTCCAAAACTAAAATGGAGTTTTTGCATTTTAAACAAATGTTTACAATGTTGGATGAAATAAATTTCTTTTGGTGATGGCTAATGTTTATTCTATGAGATAACAGTGAATTAAGTAAGACCAGATTACATAATTAGTACAGATTGACTTCTCTTGTGTGTTAATATGAACTTTTAAACAAAACTTCTCGTTATTAGAAAACACTATTATCCTAATTTCAAAGAAGGATGTGTAGACAATTCTTTTCTGATTGGCTATTTCATTCTTGGCTTTTAGGGACCAGCAGAGATGAAGGAGAAAGACGGTCTAAAGAAATGTCTAATTTCAGGAACTAGTTTTATCATCCATTACTCCAGTGTTACCTCATGGATTTATCCTATAGATCAGTGTGTTCATTTAGAATAAAATCATTATTATAAAAGGGATCTTTTATGAAGGTTGATCCACAAAAATTCATTACAGGACTTTCTGTTTTATTTAATCTTTTTAATGTTATCTCTGCACTTCTCTTCAAAATTCAAGTATTAAGCAAAAGCTTGAAGAAAACTGTATCATATTAGTGACCATCTCTGATGATAATTTGTAGAGTTCTTTTCATGGTTAACTTCTCACCAAAATAAAAAAATAAAATTCACCACTTCTATATATGAATAGTGCATAAAAGAAAAAACAAGTATAAAGTTTACTTAGTGCTAGTAATGAAAATAATCAACTGTGGTCTGTATGATGCTGAGTTAAAATACATTTGTTTTATTTTCACTTAGAAGTGCCAGACACTATTCTAAGTGCATTATAAATATTAACTCATTTAACATTAAGGAAGAGGATGATTTTTCTCGAAGCCAAAAATGTACACTGAGAGAAGGTGGTTTCAATTGTGAAATACTAATTTTTGAAACTAGCATCCAGATTATGCCCAAGGTGCTTTGTTTCCTTTTTATGAGTCAGAGGCATTTTCTAACAGGAGCAGTTCAAGACCTCCTTACTCCCTATCTTCCTTCGTTTAGATGAGACAACAATTAGGGTCTGCTAAGGGCTACAGCTTCTAGGAGAAGAAAGGATTATAAACAATTCTGGACTAGGGATTTCTATTTCTAGGGTCTTGGCCTCTTTTTGGATTAATATCAAAGGTAGACAGCATATCATACTGGTTGAATGTGAAGCTAGGCAACTTTGGCTCTGCCATTTACTAGCTGTACAAGCACCTTGGACAAGTTATTGAACTTACCATTGCTAGTTTCCTCATCTGCAAAGTGGGGAGAAAACTACTGAGTTCATAGGGTGTTGTAGAGATTAAACAGGTTCATATTACTCAAGCTCTTAAAGTGCCTTGAACATAAAACATCAACTATTCTCTTTACGTACCTTGGCCCTTTCTTTTGAATTGCTTTGCACAGCTGCTCTCCCCATCCTTCTGACAAGCCTAGAGTGGTAAAATGGATCAGGGCTCCCTTCTACTTAACACTTGATAGAAGCTCCAGGCCTGTCCCACTTTGAACCAGGGTTGGGTTTATAGCAAACAAAGGATGAAGTGAATGGATGAGACCCACTAATAGGAAAAGAAGCATTCTCTTACCCTGTTTTGGGGCCTCTTTTCACTATCATAGGTAAAGATCCTGAAGGTATGGATGAAGGAGAAAAGGACCCGGATTAATTGGCCACCTTAGTGTAGGCTTTACAAAGGGAATCTTCCTGACTTCTTCATAATCCATTGCAGTTTACAGAGAACGCATATAGATTCAGGGCCCTGTGGGAATAAACCATGCATTTCCTTGCAGTCTTGTCTCTGCATAGCTCCTTTAGGAGGCCTAGATGTCAGACAGCTGATGAAGGATTTATATATACAGGATTTTTCTCTGGCTCTGTTTCAACTTAGTAACGAGAAAGAGTCAGTACCCATTTAGCTGTATGTTTCATACAGCAACTTCATTTTCAGCATAATACTGAAAGTTCAGGAACACACAGACCATATTCCATTTTTAAAAATCAAGGTAATTAAAGGATAACTGTCTTTCAGATTAAACTCCACTAACAACAAAAGCTGAAAAATGGGGTTAGCCAAGATTTTACTGTATAAATGATTTACAGAGAAAGTTGTATTAGAGAGAGAAAAAAAACTCTCAATTATCTGATTGTTGAAAGAGCTTTTGACTTCTGATACGTAATTATCACAAATGCTATGACAAACTTTTATAAAGGCAATTAAAAAATCTGTTGAAATTTCCAAAAGAAACTTAAAAGTTTTACAATGGAACTTCTAGTTGACTAAATTTCTATGTAATAAGCTTTTAAGGTTTTGTCTTGTTTAGTACCTTCATAACTTTTAAAAACTTTTTGAAAGCAGAATGTCTTCAATCTCTTACGTGGAAAATTTCCTTAAAGAGTTTATAAATGACGTATGCAAACCAACACTCAGGCCCTATAGTTCTGGGCAACTGTTATCTCCAACATCTTATTGTCAAGCTGACAGAAGATGATTATCAGAACTTTGTTTAATAGAGAGAAGATGTTCAAGTACCACCCTTTTGTTGCATTATCTCTGTTTATTTTCCAAACCAGGATCCAAAGACTAATGGTTTGAAGATACTGAAATAGTGATGCCTTGAAATCAACCTCGGACAGTGCAAGGGTTCAAATCTCTGCCCTAACTTAGACAAAATTAGAATACTCCTAAGCTGTATTTAGGCACATATATTCGATTTTGTATTTTAACAACCAGAACAGTGTCAGTACAATAAGCATGCAATAAAGATTTGATAGACCAATCTTTAGGTGCTAATCCTAGTGGTAAAAATGTCAGTGGCTTAGTTATAATTCCAGTGTACTTTTTAGTATTTTGAGATGCTAAATGTTTGCATTTTATTTAGAAAATTCCCAAATTTACCACGAATACATATTTGCTATAGTGACCAAAGTATTTATACTTTAACTCTCGTCACAAAAGATTTCACAAGAGCAATTAACAGTCATTTAATAACAATCATTGAATCTGCCCATTTTAGAAATAATCTTTGAGCATTGTTTTATTATTTTGCAAAGACACAGTTCAAGTAAAATCTTCCTACTTGAATATAACTTGTTTGTATCTTTACTGCAGGCACTAACAGTAAATTCCTGAGCTGAAGTGTCTGCTTTTCAAGTTGTTTTCCTTTATAGATTCCTGTTAGTGTGTTTTCCCAGGACAGTAACTAAATTATTGAAAAGTTGAGCATTTTCTGATGTAATTTATCTCATATGAATATGAATCTTTGGATGAGAATTAATAAATTCAGTAACTAAAACCAGTTGTATTAGGTTCTAGAAAGAAGCAACATATATATTTTAGCCTACTAAGTTCTAATACTGAATAACTTTCCCAGCACAAAGTTTTTGATTTACCTGAAGAAGGTCATGCAATTTAAGACATGAAAGCATTTTATTTAAAACAGTAAATTCTGTACATTTATTCTTTTAAGATCAAAATATTCCATAAACAAATATATTAGTAAAATAACAATTTATCTCTTTTTGAAGAGAATATTTAATAATCAACATTTCACTTTATTGTAACAAATCTTTTATTGACTGACTGAGGATGAGTCATCAGTAAAGTATACTTCAACATTTACTAGCATCAAAAACGTTCTAGGACTTCCCTGGTGGCGCTGTGGTTAAGAATCTGCCTGCCAATGCAGGGGACACACGGGTTCGATCCCTGATCCGGGAAGATCCCACATGCCACGGAGCAACTAAGCCCGTGAGCCACAACTCCTGAGCCTGCGCTCTAGAGCCCGCGAGCCACAACTACTGAGCCCGCGTGCCACAACTACTGAAGCCCACGCACCTAGAGCCCGTGCTCCGCAACAAGAGAAGCCACCGCAGTGAGAAGCCCGTGCACCACAACAAAGTGGCCTCCGCTCGCCGCAACTAGAGAAAGCCGGCGCGCAGCAACGAAGACCCAACGCAGCCAAAAAAAAAGAAAAAATGTTCTAGATGAGAGGACATCCAGGGTTGCTTCTAGAATCCAATTATTCTTGAAGATAAATAGCTATCTTCTAAATACTTCAAAAATCAGTGAAAATGGAGAGGAACTCTAAAGAGTCAGTCTTGTTATTAAAACGAAATAGGTTAATCCTAAAGAATTTGAGGAAAACAAAATAAGTTGTTTTTAAGGTTATTTCTTAATATTCATCTTTCCTATGACATCAATATATCGCTATTTGCTTGGTTTAAAAACTATAAGTTTTTAGTTTCAGGTGAACAAAAGTGTTATACTAAAATTCAATCTGTAACTTAGGAATAGACTTTTAACGCATGCACAATAACCGAAATATGAGCTGCCCTCCAAAACTTGATATTATCATGAACGTTTGTTGCTTTAAGATCATAATGAATTCTTTTAAGGTTGCAAACGTTGCCAATAGGCATTTATGGGGTGGGGCAAATTTGTCCCAAACGCACAGCGGACAGGAAGTAACGGGTTCTAAAAACGGAAAAGCTTCTGTCCTGTAGCAGGCGCTTAATGAAATTTGGCCGCATCTGCATTTCTTAATGGTTGACGTTCCCAAACCTTGGCCTCAGCTCCAGCTGGGCGATCGAGGCACGCCAGCAGTACAAAAGCAAAATGAATTACGAGAAACGAGCGAAAGGAAAAATAAAGGTTGGGCCGTCACTTCCTTGGGGTCGATGCAGAGGAACAGAAGCTGCAAGCTTGGGGGCTAGAGGTTAGCGGGACGCCGAGCCGGGCGGGGCCGGGGCAGAGGCGGGACCCCGAGAAGAGAGGGCGACCACGGGAGGCCGGACACGGCCCGGGCGGCCTCGGACCACTTACCAGGCCAGGCCCAGGCACGTCCCCAGCGACAGAAGGCTCACGCCGGTCCGGGGGTCCGCCCAGCCCCCGCCTCCACCGCCCCGAGCCTCGGGGCTCTTCCCGCCCTCGCTTCGCTTCCCAGGCTCCGCTGGGGCTCCCTTGGGCGCCGACCTCTTCCGGCTCTTCACCTCAGACATGTCTGGAGGTCCTGAGGATGACAAACCCGGGGCTGCCTCTTCACCCTGGGGTAGCGGGACGTGGCCTCCTCAGCCTCCGCGGGAAGGATCGGCGGTGACCGCGCCCCGTTTCAGACTTGGCACCGCCCAGAAACCAGCCCCCTTCCTCTCCCGGCCATCCCCGCTGCTCCACAGCGTCTCCCAGCCACCCGCTTTCTAGTTCCTCCAGCTGGTGTAGGCGGCAATCCTACTTCCCCAAACCTCTACGTTAACGCTGCAAAACCAAGGAAACCGTAGCTCCCGGGCGTCTGCAAGCCGCCGGGACGCGGGGGGGCGGGGCGGGGCGGGGCAGCGCGCGCCACGTCGAGCGCGCCGACGCCACGGTCCGCCCTTCGTTGGAGCGCGGCGCGCCCCAGTTGGTGCGGCGGAGGTGCTTTTTTGTGCGCGCGCGGGCACTAGCTGGAGCCGAAGCGCGCGCGGCGACGGCCGCCTGGAGGGGTTCCGGGTGTGTTTATTTGCATGCGCGGGCCCGCGTCGTCCCAGCGGGGCGGACTGGCGGGTTTTGACTGCTCTACGGTCCTGAGGCGGAGAGGCTGGCTTTATTCCTGGGCAGAAGGGGTGAGGGAGCCGGAGGTGAGGCGTCTGGGCTGTCAGCGACCCGCGAGGACTTGAAGTAGACGGGGCGGCGTCCGGAGTGGCTCCGGGCTCCCGCCCGGGTGCAGCTGCAGCGGGAGGGAAGGAACGACAGTCCGAGTGGCCCTCCTTCCTTTGTGTCTGGGTTGGAATACTCACCTCGGCGCCCCGGGACTGCGTGGGCCGCCTGCGGGGGTGACGCCTCCTCCGCAGGTCGGAGGTTCCCGGGGGTCTTCAGGTGCCTCCCCGCTGCTGAGGCCCAGGTGAGACACCTGTGAGGCCCCGACCTGCCCCCGGTCCTTTCGGAAGTCCCGTTGCCTCCACTCACCCCTACCTTGATTTTCCGGTCTGTCCCTGCAGGGCTTCTCTTCCCAGTGAAGACCCAGGTGCGAAGGTTTGGGTAACTTGGCGCCTCGCTTTTCTCCCCGAACCCGGTTCTTCGGAGGTTCAGTAGTCGATTTTAGAGACTGAGAATTCTGGGTCAAGGAATAATTATTAATCATTCTGATACTGTACCAGGAAGTGAAATTATCTAAAGAGGAAATGGTCAACTATTAACGGTTTTCCTGGATGAAATTGTCCTTTATATTTCACAAGCCTGGGGAGTCCTGACTTTACATGGTTTACGTGGTTACGAAAGGTGGGACACTGAGAATTTGTTCAGAATATCTAAATGTGTGCAGTTAAAAAACATAAAACTTAACGTCTTTAGTTTTAATAGGGCTAGATAAAGTTGGAAACTAGTTTCAGGTGGTCAGAGTGTGTCTATTGCCTTAGCTATTGGACAAAAGCTAAAAAGTTCATTTTTGTTTTGTCAAATAGAGTTTTATTACTGAAAAATTAAGGGACGTTTTATGTTTTAATATGATTTTTAAAAATTAATTTATTATTTATTTTTGGTTGCATTGGGTCTTTGTTGCTGTGCGCGGGCTTCTCATTGCGGTGGCTTCTCTTGTGGAACATGGGCTGGGTAGTTATGGCTCACGGGCTCTAGAGCGCAGGCTCAGTAGTTGCGGCGCACGGACTTAGTTGCTCCGCGGCATGTGAGATTCCCCCCGGACCAGGGCTCGAACCCGTGTCCCCTGCATCGGCAGGGGGTTCTTAACTACTGCACCACCAGGGAAGCCCGGGACGTTTTATGTTTAACTTGAGATCATAAAATTATTAACATTTAAAAATGACCATAGCCTTGATCCTAACCATAATTTTTTCTCTTATCAATCAGTTTCATGCCAGCACTGGGCATTTTGTGAACCTTGACAAACATAGGCAAATGCTCTATTTACCTGTGTTTGAAAGTGACACATTTGGTGGTACTTTTTATAGTCATTATTGATTATTGGTTAATGAAGCTTAATGATTATTGCTCCTCTTCTGTGTGCTCAAAATTACTTGTGCTTATCTCTTGGCGCTTAGTACATCACATTCTAATTATCTGTATTTTACTCTCCTACCAGATTGTGAATTCTTTCAGGGATATGATTTAATCTCTGTAGATTCAGGGCCCTGACACATAGGAGGGGCTCAAATGTTTATTGAATGAGCATATAAATAAACACATTTAGACACTCACTGTATTACACTGGATAAATTCTGTTTAAAAACTTGCAAATGTTCTGATCTGGGTTTTATACCGATTGAAAAATTTGCATCATATTTGAAATAAAGTCGGTAGGAACTTAGAGTATTATACTGTGAAGAATATTATTCCTTGTGTCCTCCTAGTCTAAGAAATGACATCAAAGGATATTTTCTGTTGCTTTGTCATAGTTAGCAGCTCAGCTGAAAAATTAGTGGAGTAAGCACATGAGAAATGTGTTTACCAATGAAGACCTACCAGCTGACACCCATCTTGAGTGAGAACTAATACTCAATACCAAGAATGCTCTATTTAGTCTTAATGATGGTAAAGAAATCAAGTAGTTTATAAATATTAGGACTTTAGTATGACCATTGTTTATAAAATCTTAACTTAAAGGAAGTTTTAAAATTGTACAAATGATAATGTGTATTGAAAAAAAATTAAGACAGTATAGAAAAGAAGAAAAAAGAACAGGGGAAAATTTCCCCCAAATCTTGCTACTTGGAAGTAACCCAAACATTTTGTTGAACAGACTTCTAAACATCTCTCTATGCATTTATATGAGACCAACACATATTTTGTGCTATACATGGTATCATATTTAAATTTCTTTCAATCAGTGATGTGTCATGAGCACCTTTCCATGTCACTACATGGAGATGTCTTATTTTAAATGGCTGTATAATATTCCATCTTATGTACATACTCTAATTTTTAAAATCCATACTCCGAATGATGGGCATTTAGCTTGTTTTAATATTTTTATCTTACCTAAACACTCTCTATTAACCCTATTTGTGGATATTTTTGCATACATATATGAATATCTCTCTGAGGTAAATCCCTAGAAGTGGGATTTCTGGGTTAAAGAGAATGCTTAAACACATCTTACTTTATATAGCCTTCCAGAAAAGTTGCATCCACTTTGTACTCTCCTCAGGTATCTTAAAAGAATACCCATTACACTTCCAAAACTATGTTGAATAATAGTGGTGAGAGTGGGCAACCTTGTCTTGTTCCTGATCTTAGTGGAAATAGTTTCAGTTTTTCACCATTGAGGACAATGTTGGCTGTGGGTTTGTCATATATGGCCCAGAGATAAACCCACACACATATGGTCACCTTATCTTTGATAAAGGAGGCAAGCATATACAGTGGAGAAAAGACAGCCTCTTCAATAAGTGGTGCTGGGAAAATTGGACAGGTACATGTAAAAGTATGAAATTAGAACACTCCCTGACACCATACACAAAAATAAACTCAAAGTGGATTAAAGACCTAAGTGTAAGGCCAGACACTATCAAACTCTTAGAGGAAAACATAGGCAGAACACTCTATGACATAAATCACAGCAAGATCCTTTTTGACCCAGCTCCTAGAGAAATGGAAATAAAAACACAAATAAACAAATGGGACCTAATGAAACTTAAAAGCTTTTGCACAGCAGAGGAAACCATAAACAAGACCAAAAGACAACCCTCAGAATGGGAGAAAATATTTGCAAATGAAGCAACTGACAAAGGATTAATCTCCAAGATTTACAAGCAGCTCATGCAGCTCAATAACAAAAAAACAAACAACCCAATCCAAAAATGGGCAGAAGACCTAAATAGACATTTCTCCAAAGAAGATATACAGATTGCCAACACACACATGAAAGAATGCTCAACATCATTAATCATTAGAGAAATGCAAATCAAAACTACAATGAGGTATCATCTCACACCGGTCAGAATGGCCATCATCAAAAAATCTAGAAACAATAAATGCTGGAGAGGGTGTGGAGAAAAGGGAACCCTCTTGCACTGTTGGTAGGAATGTAACTGGATACAGCCACTATGGAGAACAGTATGGAGGTTCCTTAAAAAACTAAAAATAGAACTACCATATGACCCAGCAATCCCACTACTGGGCATATACCCTGAGAAAACCATAATTCAAAAAGAGTCATGTACCAAAATGTTCATTGCAGCTCTATTTACAATAGCCAGGACATGGAAGCAACCTAAGTGTCCATCATCGGATGAATGGATAAAGAAGATGTGGCACATATATACAATGGAATATTACTCAGCCATAAAAAGAAATGAAATGGAGGTATTTGTAATGAGGTGGATGGAGTTAGAGTCTGTCATACAGAGTGAAGTAAGTCAGAAAGAGAAAAACAAATACAGTATGCTAACACATATATATGGAATCTAAGGAAAAAAAAAAAGGCCATGAAGAACCTAGTGACAAGATGGGAATAAAGACACAGACCTACTAATGAATGGACTTGAGGATATGGGGAGGGGGAGGGGTGAGATGTGACAGGGTGAGAGAGTGTCATGGACATATATACACTACCAAATGTAAAATAGATAGCTAGTGGGAAGCAGCTGCATAGCACAGGGAGATCAGCTCGGTGCTTTGTGACCACCTAGAGGGGTGGGATAGGGAGGGAGGGAGGGAGGGAGATGCAAGAGGGAAGAGATATGGGAACATATGTATATGTATAACTGATTCACTTTGTTATAAAGCAGAAACTAACACACCACTGTAAAGCAATTATACTTCAATAAAGATGTTTAAAAAAAAATACCCATTACCTCACGCCTTTGAAAGCATTAGATTTTGTTTATTTAAAAAAAATCTTTGCATGTCTGGCTGATGAAAGTCCAGTGGGGAAAGCCAGGACGTAGATGAAGCCCAGGGGAGGACAGAGTGACCGGCGGTGCAGACAGCCTGCTCGTTTTCTTTTTGGCGTTCCCCTTCTGTCCTCCTTTCTGTGGGCGGACATGTAGGAGAGTTTAAATAAACTCTGTTTAAATAAATAGGAAAAAAAAAATCTTTGCAAAAGAAGTCTTATTTTCTTTACATTTTTTCATTACCAGTGAGGTTATATATCTTTTCATGTCTTTATTGGCTTGACAAATATTTTGATGTTTGCCTGTAGCTCATGGTTGACAGAGAAGGAAAAATTTGAGGAAGGATGGATGCAAAAGCTCGAAATTGTTTGCTTCAACATAGAGAAACCCTGGAAAGGGACATCAAAACATCCTACATCATGGATCACATGATTAGTAATGGAGTTTTAACAGTGTCGGAGGAGGAAAAAGTAAAAAATGAGGTAAAGCCCTCTGAGGCAGTCTATGCTTTCTTAAAAATTTTTAGAATTTATTTCAAAACTTGTACTGGTCTCCACTAATTTATGTTACAAATATATTCTTTGTAGTATACTAAACTACTTTTTTTTTTTTTAGCCCACCCAACGGCAACGAGCAGCTATGCTAATTAAAACGATACTTGAAAAAGATAATTATTCCTATATATCATTCTACAATGCTCTGCTACATGAAGGGTATAAAGATCTTGCCTACCTTCTCCATGGTGGCATTCCTGTCATCTCTTCTTCCAATGGCAAAGATTCAGTTGGAATAACTTCATATGGTTTGTATCCATGATACTTTCTATCATAAAGGCTCCGTTGCTGCAGTTTTGTCTTATTGTAGATGAAATCTGCTAGAGAGACTGATCAGTTCACTGAATCATGCATGTGAAAAAATTATCGTTTTCCAATTCAAATATTTTTATTTGCATCTATGTTACCTCTCTCATTTCCTTGCCCAGTGAACTATCTACTGCTGAGGTAATCATATACATACCATAATTTTTAGAGATAATAGGGCAATTTATAGACCTTTATTTAAGTTCTTCAGTTTTGTGTTTATCAAGTTCAAGCATAGGAAAGAATAAGAATCTTTAGAAATCTGTGTTCTTGAAAGCAATTCCATATTCTTTCCTTTACACTCTCTTCTCAGTCTTTAGTATGAGAAAAAGATTGGAGAGTCGGGGAGGAATAGGGTGAGTAAGGGCAGATGCAGATGGAGATTTTCATTGTCTTTAGTCATCTTGAGAGGTATATGTTTGCTTTCGTTCTGGGTGTTCTGAGAAATCAAAGTTGAAGTTAATACGCTAGCCACATTTTCTTACTTCTCTTGGAAATTCTGAGGCTGAGACCTCAGCCTTGCTCTCTGGTTTTTATGGTATTACTTGAGTAACCATTTCAGAGTTCTCTTCATTCATGCTTGTTTTGTTTTGGATTTCAGTAAGGACAGTCCTGTGTGAAGGTGGAGTACCACAGAGGCCCGTTGTTTTTGTTACTAGGAAGAAGCTAGTGAATGCAATTCAGCAGAAGCTCTTCAAACTGAGTGGTGAACCGGGATGGGTCACCATATATGGAATGGCAGGTTGTGGGAAGTCTGTATTAGCTGCAGAAGCTGTTCGAGATCATTCTGTCTTAGAAGGTAAGTTTTGATTACCATTGCTGGCTAAGAAGATATTGTTTAGGCATTGCATTAGTTTCCTGTTGCTGCTGTAACAAATTACCAAAACTTTTGGGGGCTTAAAACAACACAAATTTATTATCTTGAAGTTCTGGAGGCCAGAAGACAAAAATAGCTCTTACTGGGCTAAAATCAAAGTGTCAGCGGTGCTTAGCTCCTTTTGGAGGCTCTAGGGAGAATCCTTTTCCTTGCATTTCCCAGCTTCTAGAGGTGGCCTGCATTCCTTGACTCATGGTCCATTTCCCCATTTTCAAAGCTGGCAGTGCATAGCATCTTCAAATCTTTCTCTGTTCTCTGGTCTTTGCTTCCGTCATCACATCTCCTCCCCTGACTTTCTTGCCTCCCTCTTACAGGGGCCCTTGTGATTACATGGGGCCCACTGGATAATCCAGGATAATCTCATCTCAAAATCCTTAATTTAATCGCATTTACAAAGTCCCTTTTGCTGTGTAAGGTGACATATTTACAAGTTCTGTGGAATAAGATGTGGAGATCATTGGCCGGTGGAGGGGGAGTGGGGTGGGGGGTGCATTTTTCTGCCTACCACAGGTGATTGAATTTGAATTTTATTTTCTACCCTGCCTGTCACAATCAGGCTTGACTAGCCAGGCCAATAAATTCATGTGTTATCAGATGGCACTTATTATCAATGGAATGAAGCTAGTTCCCTTGTATCTTAATAATTGAGGGAATTGTAGGGTTGACAAAGTATCTTGAAAGGTTGTCCAGCTTGTATCCCTGACTTTCAACAGTACTAGACTTACAGCTTCCTGTCAGTTGAGTGTCTGTTTTGGCACAGAGTGCTGTAGGGAAGGAGATTGTTGGAAAGTCGGTTCCAGTAAGGACCATCCCAGTGGGAGATTCTCCCATGTATTTGACATCTGTGTTAAATAAACTATTAATTCCTGCAGTTAATTCTATCAGTTACTTATCTTTAAAAATAAAAATCTTTAGTAACTTGTTTATCTTACGTGTAATCTCAAGAAAAAGAAAAATTGGGAGTTGACTCTAACAACCAATGGGTTTTTGCAGGCAGGCTTTATAGATTCATTTGACGTCTGGCAACTGATTTTCCTTGCTTCAGATATTCATGTATTCAATTAATGCTTGAGAACCTATTATGGATCTTGGCACTGTTTTGGGGCAAAAGGGATTCAAAAAGAAGCCTGTGCATCTAAGGAGTTTACTTATGGTCTGGTAGGAGAGGCAGACATATAAACAAATTACATCATGTGTGATAAACTGAACAGTAGAAACAAGTATAATGTACAAAGTTAGAACAAAGGGGGCTTCCCTGGTGGTGCAGTGGTTGAGAATCTGCCTGCCAATGCAGGGGACACGGGTTTGAGCCCTGGTCTGGGAAGATCCCACATGCCATGGAGCAACTAGGCCCGTGAGCCACAACTACTGAGCCTGCGCGTCTGGAGCCCGTGCTCCGCAACAAGAGAGGCCGCGATAGTGAGAGGCCCGCGCACCGCGATGAAGAATGGCCCCCTCGCACAGAAACGAAGACCCAACACAGCTAAAAATAAATAAATAAATAAATAAATTAAAAAAAAAAAAGTTAGAACAAAGGAAGGAAGCTTTCTGTCTGGGGGAAGAAAATGAACAAGACAGGCTTCCTGAAATGACATTTTAGCTGGAGTTTGAAGGAAGAATAGAAAGAAGTTTGCAAGGCCGACTAGGCAAGGATGGGAGCGTAGAGAAGGTGGGAAGGGTATTGGGTAGTTACTGGAGTGGGGAAGGACATATGGTGCAGAAGAGGGTTTAGGACATTTGGCAGGTGTACTGTTGACCCTAATGAGTCTGGTAGGTTCTCAGGGTACTCCCTATCAGGAATATTATATATTATATAGCTTCCTCAGTCTTTGGTTGCCTCCATCCATTAGTGAGTTCTGGGGAACTTAAAAAGATAGTTCCTGGCTTCTAGTGCTTAATAACTTTTTTTTGTTTACAATATATAATCACCAATTAAGATAGTTTATGACAAGATGATAAAATGAATAGAATAAATAGTAAGCACCTGAGAGATTTAGAAAGATGGAGGCTAGGGCACATCTATTGTACACACCTGGTTTTAGTTAATACTTCAGAGCCCTTGTTAACAGTATTGATCATACTCTTGTCAGAAGTAGGCCTAATTCCTAAGCCCTGGTTTTTCTCCCTTGTCATTATAGAGAAGTTTCATGAGACTCAGCCATGCACATTTCAGGGCTAAGGCTTTATTTATTTATTCACTTTTTTTTTTTTTTCCCCTCTCCTGCAAAGTTGATCACCAAGGATATTTCAGGATAAAATTGGTTTAAATTTCTTTAGTGTGAAGAAATGGTCTTCCTTTCAATACAGTGATGAACTTCCTTTAAACTATGTATTTATAATATACCAATTTATAGGGTTAAAATGTGCTCTTTAAATCAGTTTAAATCGCTCTATATTATTGGGGTGAATTTTCAATTTTAGGGGTTAAAATTGACCAACAACTTATGGAATTAATTAGCCAGGAATCATATTGTATAAATTGTGGTCTTGGAATAGATTTTCACCACTTTGTTTTGAGAAAATGCCAGAGATACTAGCAATTGTCCAGTGCATAATGAGCTTAATTCGTATCCCTTATAAGCTTTTGTGAGATCTCAAGTACAGAAGATTGAGTAAATTATATTTAGTTTACAGCCCATTATCCTGTTAGGTCTGTCTAAGACTTAGCTTCTTGCTGTGTTCATTTCCTTTTAAAAATTTTCCATTCTCATTTCCCTCCTCTAAAGGAACACACACTCCTCCTGTGTGTTTCCTTTACACAACTACAACACTGCTTCATTTCTGACACCAGATGTGTGAGTTTTCCACACATCCAGCAATTCTTCAACGCGAGCTGGGTGTCCTGTGATTTAACTCACTTCTGAAACTGTCTACCTGGAGATAGCATCAGATCCCATAGGTTAAGGGTTCAGTCCTATAAGACTGCCCCCTAACCCCTTCATATGCCAGTTGCCAGTCCAGGTTGTTTGTTACCTGTGCTTCTGACAACTATACTTATTAGATTACTGGTTTATTATACAAGGATAAAACTCTGGAACAGCCAGATGGAAGAGATGCATGGGGCACGGTATGTGTGAAGGGGTGTATCACTCTTCCTACATCTCCTTGTGTTCAGCAGCCCAGATGCTCTGTGAATCTCGCCCTTTTGGTTTTTTTATGGAGTCTTCATTCATTACGTAGGTATGATTGATTAAATCATTGGCCGTTTTTGATTGAACTCAATCTCCAGCCACTCACTCCCCTCTCCTCTGGAGGTCTGGAGGGTGGGGCTGAAAGTTCCAACTCTAATCAAGGGGTTGGTTCCCCTGGTAACCAGCCCCTATCCTTAGGTTATCTAGGGGCTTTTCAGAAATCACTTTATTAACAGAAACTCAGGTGTGGTTAAAAGGGGCTTGTTATATGAATAATGTAAGACACCATTTCACTTTTATACCCTGGAGCTCTTTCAGGAACCAGGAACAAAACTAAATAGTATCACAAAAGATGCCCCTAAGGCTCTTCTTATATGGGAAATTATAAGTATCTTAGAGCTGTGTGCCAGGAACAGTGATGAAAACCAAATATATATTTAATCACAGAATCACACCTCCCCACAGGCGATCTTTCTAATGTATTTATTGTATATTCTTTGTAAATGTATGTGTAATGTATGTTTTCTTGTAAAATGTTTATGTTTATATGTAAATATTTTAAATTTGCATAAATGTTAAAGTGTTAATTATTTTCTTCTGTTTCTTATCTCACTTGACACTATGTTTTTAAGATTTATCCTTGTTGTATGTACATATTATTTGTTACACCTGATTGCTACCCTCCATGGAGTACCTCCAATACATTTTTTTTTTTTAAGTGAATGGTTTATTTATTTATTTATTTATTTATGGCTGCGTTGGGTCTCTGTTGCTGCACGCGGGCTTTTCTCTAGTTGCGGTGAGTGGGGGCTACTCTTCCTTGTGGTGCGCGGGCTTCAGTAGTTGTGGCTCGCAGCTCTAGAGCGCAGGCTCAGTAGTTGTGACGCACGGGCTTTGTTGCTCCGCGGCATGTGGGATCTTCCTGGACCATGGCTCGAACCCGTGTCCCCTGCATTGGCAGGCGGATTCTTAACCACTGCACCACCAGGAAGCCCCCTCCAATACATTTTATTGTTCATTCCCTAGTTAATAGATATGTAGATTGTCTCCAACTCTTTGCTGCCCCAGCAAAGCTCGGTTGAACTTTTACAGAAATGATAAATTCTTGAGTATATGTAGCTAGGACCAGAATCAGTAAGTTACAGGATATATAAATATCAAATTTGATTGCCCTCCAATCTGTGCATTCCCATCAATAGCGTGTGAGGGCTCCTATATCCTCACTTCTTTAGTGACACTAGGTATCATCCAGCTTTGTAATTTTTGCCAGGCCAGCAGGTGTAAAGTGATATCTTTTAATTTGCATTTCTCTGATAACTTGAGTTTGACCATTTCTTCATAAGCTTTTTAGGCTTTGGGGTTTCCTTGTTTATAAATTTTGTTGATAACATTTGTCGGTTTTTCCATTTTGTTGCTTTTTAGGAGTTGCTTATATATTCTAGATAGTAGAGCTTGTTGTTTTTAGACTTTGTAAATACTTTCTCCTTATATTATCTGTATTAACTTTGTCCTGGATGTCCTTGATAGAAATCTTTAATTCTGATGTAGTCAAATTAATTTTTTTGCCTTCTAATTTGTGCTTCCTGAATTTTCTTAAGTAGTCCTATTATAGTCTTACCATTCATATTTTTTCTTTTGAAAGTGTGGGTAACTGTATGGGTTACAAACTTCATTAAAACTGTGTTCCTACAGAAATTATGTTATCTTAGGACGGTGTTTGGTGTAAATTAAAGAATACTATTAAGTGCTTGCTTTGGCAGCACATATGCTAAAATTGGAATGATACAGAGAAGATTAGCATGGCCCCTAATCCTTGCGCAAGGATGACATGCAAATTCGTGAAGTGTTCCGTATTTTTTTTTCATGCCCGAGGCTTTTTGTTCTTATTTTGATTAATATTTATGGAAGGATTCTTGAAGAATAAAATAAATCACATACCTACAGCAAAAAAAAAAAAAATACTATTAAGTTCTTAACTACTTATGCCTATACATTTTTAGGAAACCCACTTTCCTTTTGAAAGTTCAACCCTTTATTTATTTATTTATTTATTGAGGGAAATTATAAAGAGTTGATGTATTTTTAAACCATTCATACAATTTTATTTACGTGCTGAGTTTTTAAAGTATGAAAAGTTTTCTCCAGAGGCTGTCTCCCTCTTTGCTTCCTTCTTTCCTAAGATTTCCTTGATGCTATTAGATTATTAATTGCTACCTGCATAAACCTCATGTGAAAGTAGGAGGGGTTAATTTTCTCTGAATAAAGGCAATTTTCCTCTGATTAAGTTTCTCTGAATGAAATTATAGGTACAAGCCTCATTCAAGGCTAAATTGCTCCCTCTTGTGCCCATAGTCAAGGTGTTTAGATTCTTTCTGAAATGTGAAATTAATGCTCCTGTGTTTAACTGTCTTATTGTGATGGTAGGAGATTTGCAGATCAGTTGGTCTTTTGGTCTGTTTGTCTTTCTTTTTAAAGCTAATACTGTTTTATTTTTCTTGTGTATGTTAATAATGCCCTAATTTAGTTTTTCTATAATGTTCTATCAATATCTCAATTTTAATAGTAATCTTTATTTATTTATTTTTTAATTTATATTTAGTTTTGGCTGTGTTGGGTCCTCGTTTCTGTGCGAGGGCTTTCTCTAGTTGTGGCAAGCAGGGGCCACTCTTCATTGCGGTGCGCAGGCCTCTTCACTATCGCGGCCTCTCTTGTTGCGGAGCACAGGCTCCAGACGCGCAGGCTCAGCAGTTGTGGCTCACGGGCCCAGTCGCTCCGCGGCATGTGGGATCCTCCCAGACCAGGGCTCGAACCCATGTCCCCCGCATTAGCAGACAGACTCTCAACCACTGTGCCACCCGGGAAACCCCCTAATTTAGTTTTAAATTTAGGAGAGAAAGACCTTTGATACTGTAGATAATAGATACTTAAATTTATTTTTATTTTTATTTATTTATTTTTTTAATTTTTGAATTTTGTTTTATTTATTTCTTTAGACAGCAGGTTCTTATTAGTCATCAATTTTATACACATCAGTGTATGCATGTCAATCCCAATCACCCAGTTCATCACACCACCATCCCCACCCACCCCGCGGCTTTCCCCCCTTGGTGTCCATACGTTTGTTCTCTACATCTGTGTCTCAACTTCTGCCCTGCAAACCGGTTCATCTGTACCATTTTTCTAGGTTCCACGTACATACGTTAATATACGATATTTGTTTTTCTCTTTCTGACTTACTTCACTCTGTATGACAGTCTCTAGATCCATCCACGTCTCAACAAATGACTCAATTTCGTTCCTTTTTATGGCTGAGTAATATTCCATTGTATATATGTACCACACCTTCTTTATCCATTCGTCTGTCGATGAGCATTTAGGTTGCTTCCATGACCTGGCTATTGTAAATAGTGCTGCAATGAACATTGGGGTACATGTGTCTTTTTGAAATATGGTTTTCTCTGGGTATATGCCCAGTAGTGGGATTGCTGGATCATATGGTAATTCTAGTTTTAGTTTTTTAAGGAACCTCCATACTGTTCTCCATAGTGGCTGTATCAATTTACATTCCCACCAGCAGTGCAAGAGGGTTCCCTTTTCTCCACACCCTCTCCAGCATTTGTTGTTTGTAGATTTTCTGCTGATGCCCATTCTAACTGGTGTGAGGTGATACCTCATTGTAGTTTTGATTTGCATTTCTCTAATAATTAGTGATGTTGAGCAGCTTTTCATGTGCTTCTTGGCCATCTGTATGTCTTCTTTGGAGAAATGTCTATTTAGGTCTTCTGCCCATTTTTGGATTGGGTTGTTTGTTTCTTTAATATTGAGCTGCATGAGCTGTTTATATATTTTGGAGATTAATCCTTTGTCCATTGATTCGTTTGCAAATATTTTCTCCCATTCTGAGGGTCGTCTTTTCGTCTTGTTTATGGTTTCCTTTGCTGTGCAAAAGCTTTGAAGTTTCATTAGGTCCCATTTGTTTATCTTTTTTTATTTCTATTACTCTAGGAGGTGGATCAAAAAAGATCTTGCTGTGATTTATGTCAAAGAGTGTTCTTCCTATGTTTTCCTCTAAGAGTTTTATAGCGTCCGGTCTTACATTTAGGTCTCTAATCTATTTTGAGTTTATTTTTGTGTATGGTGTTAAGGAGTGTTCTAATTTCATTCTTTTACATGTAGCTGTCTAGTTTTCCCAGCACCACTTATTGAAGAGGCTGTCTTTTCTCCATTGTATATCCTTGCCTCCTTTGTCATAGATTAGTTGACCATAGGCACATGGGTTTATCTCTGGGCTTTCTATCATGTTCCATTGATCTATATTTCTGTTTTTGTGCCAGTACCGTATTGTCTTGATTACTGTAGCTTTGTAGTATAGTCTGAAGTCAGGGAGTCTGATTCCTCCAGCTCCGGTTTTTTCCCTCAAGACTGCTTTGGCTATTCGGGGTCTTTTGTGTCTCCATACAAATTTTAAGAATTTTTGTTCTAGTTCTGTAAAAAATGCCATTGGTAATTTGATAGGGATTGCATTGAATCTGTAGATTGCTTTGGGTAGTATAGTCATTTTCACAATATTGATTCTTCCAATCTAAGAACATGGTATATCTCTCCATCTGTTTGTATCATCTTTAATTTCTTTCATCAGTGTCTTATAGTTTTCTGCATACAGGTCTTTTGTCTCCCTAGGTAGGTTTATTCCTAGGTATTTTATTCTTTTTGTTGCAGTGGTAAATGGAGTGTTTCCTTAATTTCTGTTTCAGATTTTTCATCATTAGTGTATAGGAATGCAAGAGATTTCTGTGCATTAATTTTGTATCCTGCAACTTTACCAAATTCATTGATTAGCTCTAGTAGTTTTCTGGTGGTATTTTTAGGATTCTCTATGTATAGTATCATGTCATCTGCAAACAGTGACAGTTTTACTTCTTCTTTTCCAATTTGTATTCCTTTATTTCTTTTTCTTCTTTGATTGCCGTGGCTAGGACTTCCAAAACTATGTTGAATAATAGTGGTGAGAGTGGACATCCTTGTCTTGTTCCTGATCTTAGAGGAAATGCTTTCAGTTTTTCACCATTGAGAATGATGTTTGCTGTGCGTTTGTCGTATATGGCCTTTATTATGTTGAGGTAGGTTTCCTCTATGCCCACTTTCTGGAGAGTTTTTATCATAAATGGGTGTTGAATTTTGTCAAAAGCTTTTTCTGCATCTATTGAGATGATCATATGGTTTTTATTCTTCAATTTGTTAATATGGTGTATCACATTGATTGATTTGCATATATTGAAGAATCCTTGCATTGCTGGGATAAATCCCACTTGATCATGGTGTGTGATCCTTTTAATGTGTTGTTGGATTCTGTTTGCTAGTATTTTGTTGAGGATTTTTGCATCTATATTCATCAGTGATATTGGTCTGTAATTTTCTTTTTTTGTAGTATCTTTGTCTGGTTTTGGTAGCAGGGTGATGGTGGCCTCATAGAATGAGTGTGGGAGTGTTCCTTCCTCTGCAGTTTTTTGGAAGAGTTGTAGAAGGATGGGTGTTAGCTCTTCTCTAAATGTTTGATAGAATTCACCTGTGAAGCCATCTGGTCCTGGACTTTTGTTTGTTGGAAGATTTTTAATCACAGTTTCAATTTCATTACTTGTGATTGGTCTGTTCATATTTTCTATTTCTTCCTGGTTCAGTCTTGGAAGGTTATACTTTTGTAAGAATCTGTCCATTTCTTCCAGGTTGTCCATTTTATTGGCATAGAGTTGCTTGTAGTAGTCTCTTAGGATGCTCTGTATTTCTGCAGTGTCTGTTGTTCTCCTTTTTCATTTCTAATTTTATTGATTTGAGTCCTCTCCCTCATTTTCTTGATGAGTCTGGCTAATGGTTTATCAATTTTGTTTATCTTCTCAAAGAACCAGCTTTTATTTTATTGATCTTTGCTATTGTTTTCTTTGTTTCTATTTCATTTATTTCTGCTCTGATATATATATATATTTTTTGGGGGTTTATTTATTTAGTTATTTACTTATTATTTATGGCTGTGTTGGGTCTTCGTTTCTGTGTGAGAGCTTTCTCTAGTTGCGGCAAGTGGGGGCCACTCTTCATTGCGGTGCGCGGGCCTCTCACTATCGCAGCCTCTCTTGTTGCGGAGCACAGGCTCCAGACGCGCAGGCTCAGTAGTTGTGGCTCACGGGCCCAGTTGCTCCGCGGCATGTGGGATCTTCCCAGACCAGGGCTCGAACCCGTGTCCCCTGCATTGGCAGGCAGATTCTCAACCACTGCGCCACCAGGGAAGCCCTGCTCTGATATTTTTGATTACTTTCCTTCTGCTAACTTTGGGTTTTATTTGTTTTTCTTTCTCTAGTTCCTTTAGGTGTAAGGTTAGATTGTTTATTTGAGATTTTTCTTGTTTCTTGAGGTAAGCTTGTATAGCTATAAACTTCCCTCTTAGAACTGCTTTTGCTGCGTCCCATAGGTTTTGGGTCGTTGTGTTTTCATTGTCATTTGTTTCTAGGTATTTTTTGATTTCCTTTTTGATTTCTTCAGTGATCTTTTGGTTATTTAGTAACATATTGTTTAGCCTCCATGTGTTTGTGTTTTTTACGGTTTTTTCCCTGTAATTGATTTCTAATCTCATAGCGTTGTGGTCAGAAAAGATGCTTGATATGATTTCAGTTTTCTTAAATTTACTGAGGCTTGATTTGTGGCCCAAGATGTGATCTATCTTGGAGAATGTTCCGTGCACACTTGAGAAGAAAGTGTAATCTGCTGTTTTTGGATGGAATGTCCTGTAAATATCAATTAAAACTCTCTGGTCTATTGTGTCATTTAAAGCTTCTGTTTCCTTATTTATTTTCATTTTGGATGATCTGTCCATTGGTGTAAGTGAGGTGTTAAAGTCCCTCACTGTTGTTGTGTTACTGTCGATTTCCTCTTTTATACCTGTTAGCAGTTGCCTTATGTATTGAGGTGCTCCTATGTTGGGTGCATATATATTTATAATTGTTATATCTTCTTCTTGGATTGATCCCTTGATCATTATGTAGTGTCCTTCTTTGTCTCTTGTAACATTCTTTATTTTAAAGTCTATTTTATCTGATATGAGTATTGCGACTCCAGCTTTCTTTTGATTTCCATTTGCATGGAATATCTTTTTCCATCCCCTCACTTTCAGTCTGTATGTGTCCCTAGATCTGAAGTGGGTCTCTTGTAGACAGCATATATACGGTTCTTGTTTTTATGTCCATTCAGCAAGCCTGTGTCTTTTGGTTGGAGCATTTAATCCTTCACGTTTAAGGTAATTATCGATATGTATCTTCCTGTGACCATTTTCTTGATTGTTTTCAGTTTGTTATTGTTGGTCCTTTCCTTCTCTTGTGTTTCCCACTTAGAGAAGCTCCTTTAGCATTTGTTGTAGAGCTGGTTTGGTGGTGCTGAATTCTGTTAGCTTTTGCTTGTCTGTAAAGCTTTTGATTTCTCTGTCTAATCTGAATGAGATCCTTGCCGGGTAGAGTAATCTTGGTTGTATGTTCTTCCCTTTCATCACTTTAAGTATATCATGCCACTCCCTTCTGGCTTGTAGAGTTTCTGCTGCGAAATCAGCTGTTAACCTTGTGGTAGTTCCCCTGTATGTTATTTGTTGTTTTTCCCTTACTGCTTTCAATAATTTTTCTTTGTCTTTAATTTTTGCCAGTTTGATTACTGTGTGTCTTGGCGTGTTTCTCCTTGGGTTTACCCTGTATGGGACTCTCTGCACTTCCTGGACTTGGGTGGCTATTTCCTTTCCCATGTTAGGGAAGTTTTCGACTATCATCTCTTCAAATATTTTCTCTGGTCCTTTCTCTCTCCCTTCTCCTTCTGGGACCCCTATAATGCGAATGTTGTTGCGTTTAATGTTGTCCCAGAGGTCTCTTAGGCTGTCTTCATTTCTTTTCATTCTTTTTTCTTTATTCTGTTCTGCAGCAGTGAATTCCACCATTCTGTCTTCCAGGTCACTTATCCGTTCTTCTGCCTCAGTTATTCTGCTACTGATTCCTTCTAGTGTATTTTTCATTTCAGTTATTGTATTGTTCATCTCTGTTTGTTTATTCTTTAGTTTTTCTAGGTCTTTCTTAAACATTTCTTGCATCTTCTTGATCTTTGCCTCCATTCTTTTTCCGAGGTCCTGGATCATCTTCACTATCATTATTCTGAATTCTTTTTCTGGAAGGTTGCTTATCTCTACTTCATTTAGTTGTTTTTCTGGGGTTTTATCTTGTTCCTTCATCTGGTACATAGCCCTCTGCCTTTTCATCTTGTCTGTCTTTCTGTGAATGTGGTTTTTGTCCCAGAGGCTGCAGGATTGTAGTTCTTTTTGCTTCTGCTGTCTACCCTCTGGTGGATGAGGCTATCTAAGAGGCTTGTGTAAGTTTCCTGATGGGAGGGACCTGTGGTGGGTAGAGCTGGGTATTGCTGTGGTGGACAGAGCTCAGTAAAACTTTAATCCGCTTGTCTGCTGATGAGTGGGGCTGGGTTCCCTCCCTGTTGGTTGTTTGGCCTGAGGCAACCCAACACTGGAGCCTACCTGGGCTCTTTGGTGGGGCTAATGGCAGACTCTGGGAAGGCTCACGCCAAGGAGTACTTCTGAGAACTTCTGCCACCAGTGTCCTTGTCCCCGTGGTGAGCCACAGCCCCGCCCCCACCTCTGCAGGAGACCCTCCAACACTAGCAGGTAGGTCTGGTTCAGTCTCCCCTGGGGTCACTGCTCCTTCCCCTGTGTCCTGATGCGCACACTACTTTGTGTGTGACCTCCAAGAGTGGAGTCTCTGTTTCCCCTAGTCCTGTCGACGTCCTGCAATCAAATCCCACTAGGCTTCAAAGTCTCATTCTCTAGGAATTCCTCCTCCCGTTGCCGGACCCCCAGGTTGGGAAGCCTTACGTGGGGCTCAGAACCTTCACTCCAGTGGGTGGACTTCCGTGGTGTAAGTGTTCTCCAGTCTGTGAGTCATCCACCCAGCAGTTAGGGGATTTGATTTTACTGTGATTGCGCCCCTCCTACCGTCTCATTGTGGCTTCTCCTTTGTCTTTGGATGTGGGGTATCTTTCTTGGTGAGTTCCAGTGTCTTCCTGTCAATGATTGTCCAGCAGCTAGTTGTGATTCTGGTGTCTCACAAGAGGGAGTGAGAGCACGTCCTTCTACTCCGCCATCTTGGTTCCTCTCTTGATACTTAAATTTAAATCTGAAGAATTCATTAGCTAGTTGTATCAGGATACTTTCTTTGCTTTGTCTTTAATCCTGGGATGACTTTAGAAAATCTTAAATAGAAAGTGCAAATTAAAAAAAAAAACACTTTAGGAGCAACAGGTAGTTTAAAACTGTGTTTTTAACATAACAGTCATAGTTATCTTCATTTAAAAAGAAGTAAAGTTCTTTCCATTTGCCCTTCTGTTCTTTCTCCTAAATTTGTCACCAGAAGTAGTCATGGTTAACAGTTTAGAGTGAGTTTTTCCAAACTTTTTCCTGTGCATTTACAATCATGTACACACACAGAACATAGCTGTAAAACTAAGCGAAGCCTCAGGGATTTAGTGTTTCATAACTGTTGACTCAAGCTGAAGCAAGCCTAGAGAACTTCAGGAAACTTTCAGGAATGAAGAGTAGGACTTGTTGTTTACCTTCTTCTAAGACATTGGCAGTGGTAATCAAACCATGCGTCACAGCCTTGCCTTACCTCACTTACTGCAGAGTTCTATCTCTTCTGGTCATTTGTGTTTTTAAAAAATATTTGTTTATTTATTTTGGCTGTGCTGGGTCTTTGTTGCGGCATGCGGGCTTCTTAGTTGTGGCATGCATGTGGGCTCTAGTTCCCCAACCAGGGATCGAACCCAGGCCCTCTGCATTGGGAGCACGGGGTCTTACCCACTGGACCACCAGGGAAGTCCCTGGTCATTTGTTATCTTTTAGATTCTCTTGTAGTTACTACTCAGTTCATTGCCAAATTCTGATCTAGGTCCCCTCCCCTCATTCCCAAGCCTTTGCTATACCTTCTAGACTCCTCTGTGATCAGGAAACTCCTCTGTATCATCAGCCCTTCTTAGAATATTTGCCTCCTTGCCTTATGTGAAACTGGGCAGTTCCTTGAGGATACCACCTTCTCCATAGCCTCCTTCAGTGGTGTGGCAACTTTTTTCCCTTTCTATTCCATATATTTCAGCACCAGGAAATGGGTGGATGCTGTCCTTGCTCTCTGTTGCCTCATCCAGGCCATTAATACTTCCTTCTCCAGCTAAATTCTTTGTCCTTTGAGGTTCATTTTTCTAATCTTTCCCTGTTATGTTATTGCCCTCTCATTCATTGATGATTGGAGTTCTTAGTTATAAATTTAAGGCCTTCTCCTGTTGGCACTCTTAGTAATTTTGATATCTATGTGGATGCGTCATCCAAAACCTTGGCCTCTCAGTTTCTTGACTTCTTTATCTGCAGTGACCATTTTCTTCACTCCCCTTCAGCCGTATAATTCACTGATCACAGGCTGGATCCTGGCCCGTGGCATTACCAGAAACGATACCAGTTTTGAAATCTTGATGTTAAACGTTCTATACCACTCTTTGCCTACCTCCATCTATTCTAATTTTCAAGTTCGCTACAGTTTTCTGATCTGTCAGGGCTTCTCCCTTAATTCCCTAATATCCTCACTGTTTATTCCATCAGCCCCCTCTTAGGTTTGGGCCTAGATTTTTATTGCCCATTATTTAATTGCTCCTCAGCACATATTCTTCACTCTTTAGTTCTCTCCTTATCTTGGGTGAAAGCTGATTCCTTCTCTATTGCTAGGAGATGGAATAGGTATTCCTCTTGCTCCCCATTACTTCATCCAGACATTACTTCCTTTCTCCTTGCTGAAGAAATCACCCAACTGAGTTCCAATTTAAATTCATGATCATAAACCTTGGCAATTTTACTAGGTTCATTTAGTGGATGTGTAACCATTGCACTGGGGTTTGTAGGGTGTAATCAGAAAACAACTTTACTCTTTTCCCTCATTGCCTGTTCTAAACTCTTCTCTGGGACTGATTCTTTCCCTGGCCTTGTACAGGTTCAGAGTATCCAGGTCATTTCACTAATTAAAGTGTCAAGTCCTGGGAATTCCCTGGCGGTCCAGTGGTTAAGACTTGGGCTTTCACTGCTGTGGACCCGAATTCGATCCCTTGTCGGGGAGCTAAGATACCACAAGCTGTGCGGTGTGGCCAAAAAAAAAAAAAAAATGTCAAGTTCTATTTAATTCGCTAAATTTCACTTATATGTATATAATGTTCTCCTCTTCCTTAGTTGGGCCTCCCTTAGGCTTTGGAAGCCTGCAGTGGAAGAGGAGATTAAGATGAACGTTGTAGGTTGTTTCCAGTTTTTTCCTGTTGTAGACAGTGCTGCGGGAATATCCTGTGGAGGCAGAATAGTTTAGAAGTGGAGCATTGACACTGGATGTTTGAATCCCAGCTCTGGGATTCAATCTTTCTGTACCTCAGTTTCCTCATCCGTAAAATGGGGATGATAATGGTATCTGCTTGATAGTCTACTCTGAGGATTAAATGTAGATTAATATGTAGAACTCTTAGGAAAGTGTTCAATAAATGTCTGTCATAAAAAGATCTTTGTGCATATATACAAATATTTCTTTTAAATGATTACATTTTTAAAATAGTGATTTCTTTTTGTACTTAATTATTTGTGAATGCTAATAAATAAGTTGCCCTTTGGTGTAGTAAAACTATTTATCTTTGTATCTATTTTTTGCTTTTTCTTATACATTTATGATCATATAATATAAATCTTTATGGTTAATGCCACTGGTCTTATCTAATGCTGCTGTTCCCCATATTTTATTTATTTATTTTTAAATTTTTATTCATTTTTTTTTGGCTGCATTGGGTCTTCGTTGCTGCACGTGGGCTCTTTGGTTGTGGCGAGCGGGGGCTACTCTTCATTGGGGTGTGCGGGCTTCTCGTTGCAGCAACTTCTCTTGTTGCAGAGCACAGGCTCTAGGTGCACGGGCTTCAATAGTTGTGGCACGCGGGCTTCAGTAGTTGTGGCGTGCAGGCTCAGTAGTTGTGGCGCACGGGCTTAGTTGCTCTGTGGCATATGGGATCTTCCCGGACTAGGGCTCGAACCCCTGTCCCCTACCTTGGCAGGTGGATTCTTAACCACTGCACCACCAGGGAAGTCCCTCCCCATATTTTATACATAGGGACCCCTCTTGCTTTTTTTTGTATCTATATAGAGTTGATTAAGTATAGTCTGTGAAAGCTTAAGATTTTTGGTTCCGATAATATGTATGTAAGAATATGTATTTTAAGATATGCTATATGCTATAGCTTGATTAACAAAAATGATGATGACACTTGACAGTAACAGTAATAATAATGTCTGTTCTTATATAATGCTTACTAGTTCAAAGCTTAATATTTGTAAGGTGCTCTCAGATCCATATCACTAATAATCCTGTCTGTTATAACCCTTTACATTTAGCATAGCAAAATCACATATTTTATATTATTAATTTCTCACAGTAACTCTGAAATGGGGGTAAACAGTCTTATTCTGGTATAATAAATGAGACAGGTTATTTGCTAAAGATATAATAGCTAGTAAGCAGTAGAGCCAGACTTGAACCTAACTTCTTACTTTTAAGTCACTGTATGGAAACCATAATGAGTGACTTATGTGTTCCTGGACATGAGTGGTTCTCAGAGGTGATTTAGCCCCTCAGGGGACATGTGACAGAGTTTACAGACATTTTTGGTTGTCGTAACTGGGGAGGGAAAATGCTACTAGCATCTAGTGGATAGAGGCCAGGGAGGCGTTAAACATTCTATAATGCACAGGACAGTCACTCACAACAAAGAATTATCTGGCCCAAAATGTGCAGAGTGCTTACGTTGAGAAACTGTTGTACAGTGATCATTGATGACATAAGACAAAGATTGTGAAATTTTGTTTGGTAAGATTTTACTAGTAAGCAGCAGATTAACTCCATACTTCAGTTTCTTCACATCTTCAACTTTTCTTAGACTTGGGCTATAAAGCTCAATAATAACCCTACAAGCAACATATATACTCTGAATCAAGAGAAGTTTGAAGATGTGATGAGATTGAAGATTGGGACAAATCTTTCCTCCTCTTTCAAAGGAGGACAGCTGTTCAAAGACCTTAAATTTATTACTCTTTTCCTCACCAGTTTGTTTCCCAGGGGGTGTGCATTGGGTTTCAGTTGGGAAACAAGACAAATCTGGGCTTCTGATGAAACTGCAGAATCTTTGCACACGGTTGGATCAGGATGAGAATTTCTCCCAGAGGCTTCCACTTAATATTGAAGAGGCTAAAGACCGTCTCCGCATTCTGATGCTGCGCAAACATCCAAGGTACAGATGGTCATACTTACTTGGTGTATGAAGTCCCAGTGAGACTTAACTACCGACATCTTGAGAACATCATAGCCTTTTCTTGCTGTTGGGTAGAGGGTCTAAGAAAGAACCATTGCTTTCCTGCTCTTCCTCTCTCTTGTATTAAAAAAAAAGTGTCTGCCACTGGCCTTTGGATCATACCTGCCAGTTGTCTCTTGTGTACCATTGTAGGCTGAGCTCGGTGCTTTGTGACCACCTAGAGGGGTCGGATAGGGAGGGTGGGAGGGAGGGAGATGCAAGAGGGAAGAGATATGGGAACATATGTATATGTATAACTGATTCACTTTGTTATAAAGCAGAAACTAACACACCATTGTAAAGCAATTATACTCCAATAAAGATGTTAAAAAAAAAAAAGAAATATTTCTTAAGTAGGTGAGTTGGTGAATGGTCTTTGTTAAAAGATGCAGACTTTTTACCTTGAATACATTATTTCTAATAGATTAACACAGAACAAGAGACAGAATAAATGCAGGCAACTTGTAAAAGACTGAGTCAGGAAGGATTATTTATTTAAAGGGACCCTTCTGCTGTGTTCTCTTAGTTTTGGGGTATACATGTAACTCTTCTACTTCCAAGTACTTTAAGAGTTTGTTTTGTTTATTTCAATAATTAATTAATTTATTAAATAAATGCCATTATAATTGTGTGTCAGGCACTGTTGTCAGCTATATCACAGTTTTCATTAGCCAAAGGGAGACAGCAACTTATTTGCTATCTTTGTTAAGAGTTAAGGGATTTAGTCAACAATTTGATTTCTGAGACCTAGCAGCTATTTTATTTGTTCATTTAACCAACATTGAGTGTCGTGCCAGGTTCTGGGTCAAGTGCTACAAGTACAAAGATTAATAAAGCATTCCTTGTGAGTATAACAGTAAATTGGGTGAGAATTAGGTAATGGCTCTGAATTTTTTTTATTGCCCCCATGCACCTGATGATGCTGTATACTTTCATGTGTAGTAGTGGCTGAATATGGCAGTGCTTCCCAAATTGGTGAGGGGATTCATATCAGAATATTGGGTGAGAGGAATAACTTTTGGAAAAAGCCTCCTAGTGATTATGATGTATACTCACTACGGAGGGCAAGCTCCCTTCTCTCTGGCTTCTTTCTTTTCCAGATCCCTCTGTTATCTCCCCCTCTCCATGATAGTCACTAGTATCCATTTTCCTGGAGAAATGGGATTGAGACCACTAACCACTTCCTCTTTTCTTGCTCAGTAACTTCTCCTTAGTTCTACTTTCTTTGCAAAAATAAAGATGATTCCTGTTTAGGAAAATATTGTAACCACTCTCAGATGTATCAGACCATGGCATATAAAGTCATTTTGTTTCTCTCTCAGCATCATTTCGGTTTATGTTTTTGTAATTTTCCAACCTGTGTATATTCCTAGAGTCTTTTTTTGTAGTGTACAGAAGTAGTGTGCCATTCAGATAATAAGGCTAGTGTATAATTATGCTGTCAGGTTTTAGTTGTATTATTTTCTCCATTTGTTCTGGCGAGTTTAAAAAAGTTTTTTGGAGGGACTTATTAGGAATTAGCACACAGATTCTTTGTCATTATGCATAAACAAATTGATTTCTTGGATGGAAAAAAAGCCCACTAGTGTGTCAAGTGAAAAATAATATTATTTGCTGGTGCATTCGATTAGGTTGGAACATATGAAATTGCCAGTTTTGTAGGTAAAATGGTCAAATATTGTCATTGTTCTGTGATGCTTTCTAAGGCTAACCTAAGCCCAGTTCTTGCTTGGTTTGGGTACTTAAAGACTGAATTGGAAAAATCTCATTACTTGGATAGTTCTTTTTAGGCACTAGGAGGCTTATTTCTAATACTTATAAAGTATACACAGTTCTCCTTTTATAAGTCCTTTAACTTTAATATGCAGTAATTTGGGGTGGAAGGAAGGGAAAGTCTCTAATTTTCTTTTCCTTATCGGTATATTGTGAAAGGGATACCAAAGAAAAGAGAAAGAACCATGAAATAGACATCTATTTTTTTTTTAATTTTGTAAATTTTAAAAAAACACTGGTGGCATTCTCTTTTTAAAGGAAGTTTAAAGTAAATGTCATTAGTGACTGAATACAGTTTTTTCTTATTAAGGTCTCTGTTGATCTTGGATGATGTTTGGGATCCTTGGGTGTTAAAAGCTTTTGACAATCAGTGTCAGATTCTTCTTACAACCAGAGACAAGAGTGTTACAGATTCAGTAACGGGTAAGGATTATTAATTTGCTTTTTATAATAATTCAGTTACATTTAAATATGTGGCATACCAAATTGCTTACTATGTCTTGTGATTTCACAGGTCCTAAATATGTAGTCCCTGTGGAGAGTGGTTTACGAAAAGAAAAAGGACTTGAAATTTTATCCCTTTTTGTTAATATGAAGAAAGCAGATTTGCCAGAACAAGCTCACAGTATTATAAAAGAATGTAAAGGTATAGTTATTTATTTTGTGTATGAGGGGGTTATAGAGATATTAATTTACCCTTTTGTAAGTTAAGTGAATGAACATAACAATTTAACACATGAACATCCAAAAACTTTACTAGAATATTTAGTATTTTAGGTTCTTCTCTGATACCCTACATGGATAGTGATATTTTGGTATTCATTCTTTAGTTAAAATAATATTTAACAAACACCCATAATATGTTACAAAAGGGGTAAGATGAAGACATGACCTCTGTTGTCAAAGAATAAAAAATATAGTGAGAGTCACAGTTTTAAATTTATTTGGTTGGGATTTTATTTTTTTATTTTTTATTTTTTGGCCGTGCTGCGTGGCTTTTGGGATCTTAGTTCTCTAACCAGGGATTGAATTTGGGCCACCGCAATGAAAGCATGGAGTCCTAACCACTAGACTGCCAGGGAATTCCCTGGTTGGGATTTTATAAAAATAATGTTCTAATCTGATAAGTAAAAACTGGTGCTGTCTTCTTAATTTGCATTTTTAAATAGTGAAGTTAAACTTTTTACTTGTTTATTGAATATTGCCTTTTAAGAAATTATCCTGGACTTCCCTAGTGGCGCAGTAGTTAAGAATCCATCTGCCAATGCAGGGGACACGGGTTCAAACCCTGGTGTGGAAAGATTCCACATGCCACGGAGCAACTAAGCCCGTGCGCCACAACTACTGAGCCTGCGCTCTATAGCCTGCGAGCCACAACTACTGAGCCCGTGTGCCACAACTATTGAAGCCTGTGCCCCTAGAGCCTGTGCTCCACAAGAGAAGCCACCACAATGAGAAGCCCGCACAACCCAACGAAGAGTAGCCCCTGCTCGATGCAACTAGAGAAAAGCCTGTGCGCAGCAACGAAGACCCAATGCAGCCCAAAAAAAAAAAATTTATTAAAAAAAAAAAAGAAATTATCCTTGAGTCACTTTTGTGGTATAATTAGTTTTCATTGATTTTTTTGACTCTCTAACTATGGAAACTATTAGCCTTTTGTCATATTTTTTCCAACTGTTTTTCTTCTAGTTTCGTCTGCCTTTTAATTTCATTTGTAGTATTTTTTTGACACAGAAATTTAAATTTTATATAGTCAAATCTATCAGCTCTTAAGATTATTTTTTCCATCATTGTTAATGCTTGGAAATAGTTTCTTGTTTTTATTTCTTCCGTCAAACTTGTTTTTGAGTTAATTGACTTTTATTTATTTATTTACTTATGATTGTGCTGAGTCTTCGTTTCTGTGCGAGGGCTCTCTCCAGCTGCGGCAAGTGGGGACCACTCTTCATCGCGGTGCGCGGGCCTCCCACCATCGCGGCCTCTCGTTGCGGAGCACAGGCCCCAGACGCGCAGGCTCAGCAATTGTGGCTCACGGGCCCAGCCGCTCCGCGGCATGTGGGATCCTCCCAGACCAGGGCTCGAACCCGTGTCCCCTGCATTGGCAGGCAGACCCCCAACCACTGCGCCACCAGGGAAGCCCTTGACTTTTAAAAAGTATCTCAACCTTAGGAAAAAGAATACTTGATTTGTATTCATTATGAAGGTGATGCATGTGCATTTTGAAACACTTAAAAAGAAAAAATAGAAATTATCCATAATCTGATAATTATTAGCATCATGAGAGTATTTCTCCCAGTCTTTTAGGACATACAAAACCTTGAAAAAAATATTGAGATTATAATGGTATACATAATTTTCAATCTTATCCTTTTTAATAGCAAATCTTGAGCATTTTCCCATGTTATTAAATATCTTTTAAAAAAAGTTTACCAGTGGCATAATATTGTGATACACTTTAATTTATTCAGTCATTTCCCTGTTATTGTTTAAGATTTTTCACTATTTTAAATAATGCTGTAATGAATATCCTTAAATGAAATATTTCTTATTTCTAATGACTTCTTTAGAATAAATACCTGAAGTGAATCCAAGAGTTATAAATATTTTAAAGCTTTGGATAACGTGCAGCAGAAATTCTTTCTTGAGGATAAATTGATTCTTAACTTAGTGGTAATTTGGAAATGATACCGTAATAACACAGTGACTTTTTTTATTTTTTAGGTTCACCTCTTGTAGTGTCTTTAATTGGTGCACTTTTACGAGATTTTCCCAACCGCTGGGAGTACTACCTCAGGCAACTTCAGAATAAGCAATTTAAGAAGATAAGGAAATCTTCATCTTATGATTATGAGGCTTTGGATGAAGCCATGTCTATAAGTGTTGAAATGCTCAGAGAAGACATCAAAGATTATTACACAGATCTTTCCATCCTTCAGAAAGATGTTAAGGTGCCTACGAAGGTAATAGAAGGACCAACAATCCTTATCATTGGGTATTGTGGCATATAACCTTTGGATTAGTCCTGAGGATATTGTTACAGAGGATATTGGGAGGATAAAACCTGTGTGCCTGAGGTGGTGGGCTGGAGGGTGTAGAAATCCCACTGCTCTTAGTTTCCATCATGGGCTTTGGTGTTGAACTCAGATGAGTTACCTAGTTCTCAGTGGTTCTAGTGAACCTGGAGAAGCATTTGACTTCTTTAGAACTTTTTCTTTTCTATCTTGATGAGTATTTGAGCTTCTTATGAAATGGAGATATTATTCAGGGCTTTAATACATGATTTTTTTTAATACAATTTAAAAAAATTTATTTGTTTTATTTATTTATTTTTGGCTGTGTTGGGTCTTCGTTGCTTTGCGCGGGCTTTGTCTAGTTGCGGTGAGTGGGGGCTACGCTTTGTTGCGGTGTGTGGGCTTCTCATTGTGGTGGCTTCTCTTGTTGTGGAGCACGGGCTCTAGGCGCGCAGGCTCAGTAGTTGTGGCTTGTGGGCTCTAGAGCGCAGGCTCAGTAGTTGTGGCGCACAGGCTTAGTTGCTCTGTGGCATGTGGGATCTTCCCGGAACAGGGCTCGAACCTGTGTCCCCTGCACTGGCAGGCGGATTCGTAACCACTGTGCCACCGGGGAAGCCCTAACACATGATTTTTTTGTGTGTTAGTCTCTTGTGTGCAATCTTGGTCATTGTACATTGTGGCACATTGAATGTTTAAAATGATTCCTAGGTGTTGTGTATCCTCTGGGATATGGAAACTGAAGACGTTGAAGACATACTGCAGGAGTTTGTTAATAAGTCTCTCTTGTTCTGTGATCGAAATGGAAAATCATTTCTTTATTATTTACATGATCTTCAAGTAGATTTCCTTACAGAGAAGAATCACAGCCAGCTTCAGGTACTTGCATCTCTGTACGTTCTTTTTTTTTTTTTTAACTTTTAATTGTGAAATGATTTTAGACTTACAGAAAAGTTGCAAAATAATACAGTTTCTATGCATATACTTTCATCTAGCTTCCCCCAACGTTAACATCTTACGTAACTATAATACAGTTATGAGAGCCAGAAAATTAACATTGATAACAATACTGTTAACTAATACACAGACTTTATTTGAATTTTGCCAGCTTTCCCACTAATGTCCTTTTTTGTGGTTCAGATCCAATTCTGTATCCTATATTACATAATATCATCATGTTTCCTTAGTTTCCTCAAATCTAGGAAAATTCCTTGATTTTCTTTCTTTCATGATCACTTTTGAAGAGTACTCACCAGTTATTTTGTACAGTGTCCCTTAGTTTGGGTTTGTCTGATGTTTTCTCTTCACTAGAGTAAGGTTATATATTTTTGGCAATAACACCACAGAAGTGCTGTTGTGTCCTTCTCAGTGCATCATGTCAGGGTGTTGACACGTCTTATCAGTGATATTAACATTGATTACTTGGTTAAGGTTTCTCCACTGTAAAGTTACTGTTTTTTTCTTTTGTAGTTAATAAGTATCTTGTGGGGAGATTCTCTGTACATTCTTAAATAGCTTTGGAAGCTGGAGTTTCTGTGATGCTTAGGTTATGAAATTGTTTCTGTCCTCTGAAATGTTTCATTTGGGTTTCAGGATCTACACAAGAAACTAATCACTCAGTTCCAGAGACATTACCGGCTACGTTGTCTTTCACCAGATCAGGAGGACTGCATGTATTGGTACAATTTTCTGGCCTATCACATGGCTAGTGCTAAAATGCACAAAGTAAGATTACTCATTTAAAAAACTATTTTCTTTTATCTCACTTTTAGTTTGTCCTATGTTTAGAATTTTCTTTTATTAGTAAAAATAGGGTTAGAACCTGTGTAAGTAATTTTGTTTTTGTTACTGTGTTTTACCTGCAGGTACCTTAGTAACTGCAGTAAATGAACCACCTAAAAATTCAATCTCTTCATACCAGTAGCTATCCTTTGTGGACAACATGGATTTGTTTTTAAGTTCTGAGAGGAAATGGAGAGTGGGAAAGTATATTCATTCATTCAGCAAATATTTATGGAGTGCCTGTTGTGTACTGGTGGTGTTCTTCATTATGAAGGATATACCACAGGCACAAAGTTCCTGCTCTCATTGAGCTTACATTCTGGGGGGAGATTGACACGGGACAAATAAATTTATCATATGTTAGCGGGGTAGTAAGTGCTCAGAAGAAGAAAAAAGTGTGCAAGGAGAAAGGAAGTGATGATTTGGCATTGAGTCATCATGATTTGCTGATGGATTTGATGTACATTGTAAGAAAAAGAGAAGAGTCAAAGATGACTCCAAGCTTGTGCAGTTCAAAGATTGGAGTTGCCATGAACTGAGATTGGGATAGCTGTGGGTCAAACAAGTATTTTACCAGGGGTGAAGGGAAGGTTAGGAACTCATTTGGAATATATTAAGTCTGGTGTACACATTAAGACATCTGACTGGATATATTTAGCATATAGTTGGATATATGAATCTGGATTTCTGGGGAAAACTATGGACTAAAGATAAAATTTGGGAATCATCAGCACATAGATGATATTTGAAGCCATGAATACCAATTAACTACTCACAATGTTAACATTTTAGAAAACCGTATATACTTTGAGAAAAGGGAACCCTCTTGCACTGCTGGTGGGAATGTAAATTGATACCGCCACTATGGAGAACAGTATGGAGGTTCCTTAAAAAACTAAAAATAGAACTACCATACGACCCAGCAATCCCACTACTGGGCATATACCCTGCGAAAACTATAGGTCAAAAAGAGTCATGTACCACAATGTTCATTGCAGCTCTATTTACAATAGCCAGGACATGGAAGCAACCTAAGTGTCCATCGACAGATGAATGGATAAAGAAGATGTGGCACATATATATGATGGAATATTACTCAGCCATAAAAAGAAACGATATTGAGTTATTTGTAGTGAGGTGGATGGACCTAGAGTCTGTCATACAGAGTGAAGTAAGTCAGAAAGAGAAAAACAAATACCGTATACTAACACATATATATGGAATCTAAAAAAAATAAAAAAATGGTCATGAAGAACCTAGGGACAAGATGGGAATAAAGATGCAGACCTACTAGAGAATGGACTTGAGGACACGGGGAGGGGGAAGGGTAAGCTGGGACAAAGTGAGAGAGTGGCATGGACTTATATACACTACCAAATGTAAAATAGATAGCTAGTGGGAAGCAGCCGCATAACACAGGGAAATCAGCTCGGTGCTTTGTGACCACCTAGAGGAGTGGGATAGGGAAGGTGGGAGGGAGGGAGACGCAAGAGGGAAGAGATATGGGGATATATGCATATGTATAGCTGATTCACTTTGTTATAAAGCAGAAATAACACACCATTGTAAAGCAATTATACTCCAGTAAAGATGTTAAAAAAAAACCATATATACTTTGAATAATTTTTCAATCTTAGGTACTTTAATCTCTTGGTTACATACAGTTTACGTTTAATAATCTACATTGGAATGACAGTATTCCAATAAATATCTGTGCTCTGATTTACTTAGCTGAACTGTAATTGTTGAACACTTAGGTTGTTTTCATTTTTTTTTTTTTTTTTACTCTTATGATGCTGTAATGAAATTCTTGTTTGTCTTCACACCTGTATTATTTCCTTTGGAAATTTCTTGAAGTGGAATTATTGGGTCAATGCATCTTTTAAAAACTTTTGATATGTATGATAGTGTGACAGGATTCAGTTCTTTTCATTTTTTTTAACCTTTTTGTCCTGATTTTTAAAGATAATAGCTTACTTTCATTGGAAAAAACTAAGTGAAGAAAATGAAGATCACAACCATTGCTAATGCTTTTTTTTTTTTTTTTTTAATTTAATTTAATTTATTTATTTTTTTGTCTGTGTTGGGTCTTTGTTTCCGTGCGAGGGCTTTCTCTGCTTGTGGCAAGCGGGGGCCACTCTTCATCGCGGTGCACGGGCCTTACACTATCGCAGCCTCTCTTGTTGCAGAGAACAGGCTCCAGACGCGCAGGCTCAGTAATTGTGGCTCACGGGCCCAGTTGCTCTGTGGCATGTGGGATCTTCCCAGACCAGGGCTCGAACCTGTGTCCCCTGCATTAGCAGGCAGACTCTCAACCACTGCGCCACCAGGGAAGCCCGCTAATGCTTTTATGTGTAGCTTTCCAGATCATTTTGCTGCTCAGATACACACACCTGTTCTTTAAAACCAGAATGGGATCATGATAGAAATACAGTCTTATATCTTGTTTTTCCTACTTAATTGTAGTTCAGGGTTATCTTTCTATGTCAATTTATATATAATAGATTGACAACTTTTAAAGCAGCATACTATTTAATTGTATGGGTACATTATGATTGGTTAGTTGGTTGGTGGATGGTCAGATTGCTTAAGCACACTTGTCTGACTTATTTTTTTAGGGCACATAAGTGTAATTCTGGGTCAATGATGTGTACAGTTCGAATTTTAATACAGATTGCCAAACTGTCCTCTAGAAGGGTGCTCTGATTTACATCACTGCCAGCAGTGTATGAGGGTGTTCATTTCCTCTGATTCTAGCTAATATATATATTTTTTTCTAGCTAATATTTTTATCATTCCTTTTAGTCTTTAGAAATCTGATGTTAAAAAATAGTAAATCTTTGTTGTTTCTCTTTGATTACTGGTGAGATTTTTGGCCATTTGTACTTTTTGTGAATTGGCTGTCATCCATTGATTGCCTTTACCTGTTTTTGTATTGGAGTGTTTATCTGTTTCTTACTCTTTTATTAGAATTTTTAATAAAAATATTAGCCTTCATCTATCATAATTTGTAAATAAATTTTTTTCCTGGTTTATTTTTTGTCTTAAATTTTATTTGTATTGTTTTTTACTATATTGAACATTTGAGTTTTTATGTAGTTAAATGCACTACTATTTTTCTTTTCGGTATTTTGCTTTGGGGTCATGTTTATAAGAATTTCCTTCACCCCAGGGTTACAAAAATAGTAAATATCGGTATCTTCTAGTATTTTTTTAAAATTAAATTAAATTTATTTATTTATTTTATTTTTGGCTGCTTTTTCTTGGGTCTTCCTTGCTGCCTGAGGGCTTTCTCTAGTTGCGGCGAGCGGGGGCCACTCTTCATTGCAGTGTGCAGGCTTCTCATTGCGGTGGCTTCTCTTGTTGGGAGCACAGGCTCTAGGCGCGTGGGCTTCAGTAGTTGTGGCACGCGGGCTCAGTAGTTGTGGCTCGCAGGCTGTAGAGCGCAGGCTCAGTAGTTGTGACGCATGGGCTTAGTTGTTCTGCGGCATGTAGGATCTTCCTGGACCAGGGCTCGAACCTGTGTCCCCTGCATTGGGAGGTGGATTCTTAACCACTGCGCCACCAGGGCAACCCTCTTCTAGTATTTTTTGAAGTTTCTATTTTATATTTAAGTCTGAAAAATCCATCTGAAATTTATTTTGAATTAAGGTGTGAGGTCCATTTTTTGTTTCTTTGGAACTGTTAATGATATGTTCCTTTTTGTCCTTAAATTCTAGGTATCTGCTAAGTTTCTCTCAGTAGTGTTAGGATAATAATGGTAGATTTAAAATTCGTTGATCTCTTTAACAGTGCTCCTGATCTTTTTTTTTTTTTTTTAAGGAACTGTGTGCTTTAATGTTTTCCCTGGATTGGATTAAAGCAAAAACGGAGCTTGTAGGCCCTGCTCATCTGATTCATGAATTTGTGGAATACAGGCATATGTTGGATGAAAAGGTATATATTATTATGAAAAATAAGTCCTTAAAGGACGTCTCATTTTGACATTTAATTCTAGGTTTAATAGTGGGGATGAACAAAATAGCAGAGGTGAAGAGCGATAATTTCCTCACTTAATCTTTGATTATTCTAATTATTTTGCTTCCTCTCCTGCTGTGGATAGGATTGAGGTTTGAAAGCTGGGGAAGTAAAGTGTTCAGTGTTTTTTTTAGGAAAGAGAATGTGTTAAGAAGGTAGCACTTAGATAATGAGATTTTTTTTTTTTTTTTTTTACCCTATGTTTAAAAGTCCAAAGAGGATCACTATGTATTTGTTACCTAATGGTTGGCTATTTAATTTTAGCTCGTATAGAGAATATTTAAGCCTTAAAAGTGACAAGATCACAGAAACAAAAAAATGTCAGATCTTGGCTCTGGTTACATTTCTAAGAGATTTCATTTTGTTCATAGGATGGTACAGTCTGTGAGAATTTCCAGGAGTTTTTATCTTTAAATGGACATCTTCTTGGACGACAGCCATTTCCTAATATTGTACAACTGGGCCTCTGTGAACTGGAAACTTCAGAAGTTTATCAGCAAGCTAAGCTGAAGGCCAAGCAGGAGGTCGATAACGGAATGCTTTACGTGGAATGGATGTAAGTAGGTTAGGAGAGAAACCAAAGGGAACAGCACTAACTGTGTCATTATTTTTCAGGTAGTGAATAAGTTCACTCCAGGAAGACTTCACTACTTTGGATAGGGCTCAAACTTTTAATAAGCATTCTTACTTATTGAAAAGTTCTAGAGAAGTAACCATAGGAGAAATACATATTTTCAGGGTCCATAAAAATAGATGCTTGCCTATAAGATGACTTCTGACAAGTCATCCTAAATATTAATATAAATGCTTCACTTATTGTAATACAGTATAGTAGCAAAGAGCATTGTTTTTGAAGCTACAAACCTAGGTTTGAGACTCAGTTTTAAAACCTAAGAGTTTTGTGATTTTGAGCAAGTTACAGGTTACTCTTCTTTCTCATACGTGAAATAGAGATAACAATCCTTTGGGGTGAGCGCTGTTTTTGTGAAGATTTAAATCAGATATTGGATGTAAAGTGATGAGCACTTTGCCTTGCATATAGCCCATATTAAACTTCCACTGAATCCTGATTCTTCTAGCTCCGAAGAGGCCCTTCAGTTGTGTTCTTATCTTCAACTTATCAATTTGTAAAAGGAAAGGGTAAACTACTTTTTAATGCCTATTATATACTATATGCTCACATATGTTGTTCATTTTATCTTCAAAACAACCTTATAACGTAAATATTATTTGCCCTACTTTACAAATGAGAAAATTGAGGCACAGAGAGGTTGAGACTTGACTGAGCTCATGTGGCTTGCTGAATGTGACTTAAACTGTGGGTCTGGCTTTATTTTCATGCTCCTTTTGATAATAAGTATGAATGGTCATCTTTTCACATGTATAATTTATATCTAAATTGACCTCCTGGTTGATATCGTCTGTGATCTATATAGCCCTGGACCTTCTTTCCAAATAATTCAGGTTGCCATAGGTGGTTTCCCTAATTCAGTTTAGTTCAACAAACATTTGAGTTTCTCTACTGTGCTAAAGCACTGTTACTAGGTGCTAAGGCTCTCCCCAAGGAGCTTACCATCTAGTAGTGAAGAAAGAAGTTTAAACAGATAATTATAATGTGATAAATGCAACAGAAGTAATGTATAAAATAGAGGTAAAACTGAGAAGTGGGTAATTTAGCTTGGATGGATGAGGGATTCTGGTAAGGTTCCGTAAAGGAGAGAGTTAAAAAAATTTTTTTATAATTAAAAATTAAGTTAAAAAAAATTTAAATTTTATTTTACTTTTTTGCCACACCATGCAGCTTGTGGGATCTTAGTTCCCTGACCAGGGATTGAACCTGAGCCCACGGCAGTGAAAGCGCCAAGTCCTAAACACTGGACCACCAAGGAATTCCTCAAAAAATTAAATTTTAATTTTTCATTGATTTTATTTTTGTTTTAAAGCAATGCATGTTCCTGATTTTTTTTTTTTTAAATCAGTGTTAGAGGGATGTAAAATGAAAAGTCAGAGACTCTTCATGTTCCCCTACCTTCTCACTTCCCAGAGTTCACCATTCTTTAACATTTTCTTGGGATGAGGTTTCACTCTCCTTGGAAGCAGACACCTAATTCATTGAGATCTGTCTGTATTCTAGAATACTTGTATACTCACTATCATAGCATTCTGTCATTTGACGGTGGTTTTCTGTTTACTTGTATTTTTTTCCATAATTGTCTATCCATTCTGTAGTATAGAACATTTGGAGGTTAAAGTAACAGACTCTGGCTCTAGACCGCCTGGGCTTGAATCCCAGCTCTGCTATTTTTTAGTTGTGTATCATTAGGAGAAAGTTATTCAACTTCTCTTGCCTAGTGGTACTATTCATAGCATTGTTGTGAGGATTAAATGAGTGTGTGTATATACACAAACATACACACCTACATAGGTTGCTTAGAACAGTACCTAGATCATAGAAAGTGCTCAATGAATGTTAGTTGTTGTTTTTAAGAATAAATAGCATTTAGGGAATTCCCTGGTGGTCCAGTGATTAGGATTCTGTGCTTTCACTGCTGAGGGCCTGGGTTCTATCCCTGGTTGGGGAACTAAGATCCTGCAAGCCACGTGGTGTGGCCAAAAAAAAAAAAAAAAGATTAAAAAAGAAAAGGATAGGGCTTCCTTGGTGCAGTGGTTAAGAATCCGCTTGCCAATGCAGGGGACACGGGTTCTAGCCCTGGTCTGGGAAGATCCCACATGCCGCGGAGTGACTAAGCCCGTGCGCCACAGCACTGAGCCTGTGCTCTAGAGTCCGCAAGCCACAACTACTGAAGCCCGTGTGCCACAACTACTGAAGCCCGCGCATCTAGAGCCTGTGCGCCGCAACAAGAGAAGCCACTGCGATGAGAAGCCTGCACACTGCGACGAAGAGTGGACCCCGCTTGCCGCAACTAGAGAAAGCCCGCACGCAGCAACGAAGACCCAATGCAGCCAAAAATAAAATAAAAATAGATAAAAAATAAATAAATTTATTTAAAAAAAAAGAAAAGGATAAATAGCATTTAGCATTTTGCCTGGTCCATGTAGTTGGTATTCAAGAGAAATTTGTACAAGATTGACTGAATTCATGTTTTAGTTAGTGACTAAAATAGAATTGTGATACTTGGTCTGATAATCAGATGGGCATAGGTTTAGTTCTTGTTCTCTTTTGAACGTTGAGTTTGTTATTTTTACTTTTTCTTGCTGTTTTTTTTTTTTCCCGCTTCATCAACTGCATTTCAACCTGTGATGTTCTCTCATAGGATGGTTAGTCATTAATAACTGTATCTTTTTAACTGGGTTTGACCAGGTCATATTCAAAGAATGCTTTATTTTTCAGTACTAGAAAGCTTTTTTTTTTCTTCTGTAGAAAGTTTAGGTTGGTATAAACGTAATTTGAGTTTCATCTTTAAAAGAAATCATTCATGCATTTGTTTGTTACTCATCTAATACTTTTTGGCCATATGCCCATCATTGTGACAGGTCACTTTCTGAGCTTTGAGGAATTGAGTAGATAGATCGGGGGACATATTTTCTTAATCTGATTCTCTAAACTTTGCCAGTAGCTTACCTGTTTATCCTCCAGATTCTCATCACTCTAGTTTTTATAGTTGTTTGTTTTATCACTTCTAGTGAAGTTTAATACTTTCTAGGCAAGGTTTAAATCTGATTTGCCTTTGTGTTCCCTTTTTTCATTTGGTCTGTTTTGTGTGTGATACCTGTTCAGAGCAGGTATCATTACTCACATTTTACATATGAGAAAAAGGAAACTTATTAGGTTAATTAAGTAATTTGCATAAGTTTACACACCTAATAAGTAGTAGAAGCAGGGTTGCCCTTTAGGTTTATCTGACGCCTAACCTTTTCCTCTTAAGATAAGCATGATACCACTTAACACATTTACTCACAGTGACTGGGGTGTATGTATGTGGAATTCTGACACTGTTCTAATACTTTCCCCATTTTGAGTATATATCACATTCCTTTACCCTTTTGCCTTTGTGAAATAATATCTATGCTAGTGCAATACTTAGTATTTAGTAGATTAAGATACAAAGAAAATGACATTACTTTTTTTTCTCTATATCTGAATAATTGTAGTTAGAGAAGAATAGTTTTAAAGTGCACATCATAATGGTGGGTGTAGTGTCATAGTTTAGTTAGGAAATGAGCTTCGTTTTGCTATAGCTCTTTCCTTTTGATAAAGATGGAGATTTTTTTGAGGTTATCCTCATAATGTTTTCTCTGCACATGTTATTAATGTATTAGAGGAAAATAAAAACTGACATGTATTTGATTAACTAGATTTCTTCCAACTCAGTGATATTTGTAGTACATGACAGGTTGCTTGACATAGCGTAGCATTTATCTTAAAATGCTGCTTTTGTTATATTGTGCTTTTTTTCCTCAGGTGATGTGTGCTGTCATTTACATATTGGTAATTTAATTTTAAGAGTTTTGTATTTTTTGGAACATAACTATGTTAAAAGACAGTTTATTACTGAAAGAAGATAATTACTTTTACTCTTGTTTATTGGGTTTCTGTTCATTTTTCCCCTTATATTTAGAAACAAAGAAAACATCAAGAATCTCTCCCGCTTGGTCGTCCGCCCCCATACAGATGCTGTGTACCATGCTTGCTTTTCTGAGGATGGTCAAAGAATAGCTTCTTGTGGAGCTGATAAAAACTTGCAGGTAAACCTATCTCTTGAGAAAAATTGGAAGAGTCATGCACCTAATACTGTGCATATTAGAATATACTTAAATTCTAAAATTCAAGAAAATTGCACATTAGGAATAGAGAAATGTTCAGATCTCTTGAACATTTTATGAAAGCTTTCTCTATAGATTTAAAAGATACGGTGGTGTATTTTCATAATTCTAAACTTGCCAAGTGACATAGAAGTGCCTTTTACCCGAGCAGTCAGTTCTTGTCATCCATGTGACAGCTAAGGGTAATGAGGAAATGATAACTGTTAAAAGACATAAGGACTTCATAGCACACTGCACAGGACTCTGATTAAAAAACAGTGACTGTGTAAAATACCTATTTTATCATAGGCTCGGGCATAGATTTCTGACTGTAAATAGGAATTGGACTAGATTATTTCCTTAGGCGCTTGAAGGAATTTTAATTTCTCATTTGTTTTCAGAAAACATGAATGAGTGCTTTTCTTTAAATTGGTACTCGACCTTTTGATTTTGAAGGAAACAAAAACTAGTTAAAACATTTAAATTTAAGGTTGCAAGATTATGATTGTAAGCCTTATTTCTGTATGTGTACTTTATTACTACTTTTATTAATTTTGGCTTTTGAGCCACAGAAAGCATATTGAATGAAGTGTTTTCTACTGATTGTTAAGAATTTGCCAAACTGTTCTCAAGAACTGAAGCTACTGTCAGTTCGATTGATTGATTGATTGATTGCTGCACTACGCGGCAGGTGGGATCTTACTTCTCTGACCAGGGATCGATCCCGGGCCCCCTGCAGTGGGAGTGTGGAGTCTTAACCACTGGACCACCAGGGAAGTCCTTTTTTTTTTTTTTTTTGGGCAGGATGATTTTCTTTTTATGTTAAAGCATACGAATTCTGACAGAAATTCTCATTTTTGGAGTGATATTGCCAAGGTTCATTTCTGTTGCAAAATAACAGTGATAAAGATCTTTTAAAGAAATATTTTATTGAATGATGGCCCATGGTTAAATAGGTATAGTAAAAAGATTTTATTGTTGCTTATATAGGTTTTCAAAGCTGAAACAGGAGAGAAACTTCTAGAAATCAAGGCTCATGAGGATGAAGTGCTTTGCTGTGCATTCTCTGCAGATGACAGATTTATAGCAACCTGCTCAGTGGATAAAAAAGTGAAGGTAGGGAAATATTTTCCTCTTGAGTTGTAATCACCACAGAATTTATTTTCTTTTTCTGTAATAGAGGGACTAGAGTAAGTAGGGTTAAAGGACTCTTGCCTATTGATCTACTAACTTGAGGCAAAGCAGTTTTATCCATTGTAAATTAATTCTGTCTAAAACTTTTTAAGCACAAGCAAAAATGCCTAGGTTGATTAGCCTAGGAAACACAGCTGATATTTATATTTATCAGGCAGCTGGGAAACACAATTTCAGATTAATGAATTTGCCTGCCACTTATTGACAGGTCTGTGGGTTAAATATCAGTTGAAATCTCTAAGTGTACTGTGGTCGGAAGTGTTGCTGAACAGAATTATTGTCTGAGATCGATTCCTGTTGTAAAATATATAATTTGTGAAATGCAACCAAGATTTTTTTTTACCTTTATGAGCTGGCTTACATTCAGTGCAAAACTAGATGAATAAACATACTAACAATCAGGTTACTAGTCTACAAAGTAAACAGAGAAAAGAAAACAGGGTAATTTTTATCTTTGTTAATTATTCTTTTTTTTGTTTTTTGTCCCTAAATTTGGCTTTTAGCCAGAGTATTTTTATGGAATTTAAGAGAAAGTGAAGTCTAGGGGAATATTTTATTTGATAAATGGAGGGGAGACCTCATTTTAGGCTTTTTTCAAAAGGGGTGTGGAATGCTGAATCTATTTAGGTGGGGTGGGCCTTAGTGGACCTGGGAGCAAGAAAGTTGGCTTGAGAGTTTTTGTGGAGTTTGCATCTACTTGAAGAGGACCCCGGAGTGTCCAGACTAAATTGAGACTTTGGAAAAGTCTTGATAGATTGGACTCTCTACGTGGCTTTACAACCAACCAGTTAATTCACTCTATAACCACTATTCTGAGTCAGACTTGGAGCTGGCCATTCTGTGGTGTTCCAGAGTCAGAGCTATGTGGCTCAAGTTTCTGTTTGTAAGAAATTTAAAGCAAGAGGCAGAAGTACTTATTACAGAACTTTAAAATAAAATAAACTCTTTGGACCTGTGGAGAGTGCTTTGATAAGATAAAAGAAAATGCTATGGGAGGGCCATTAGTACCTCTAAAAGTCCAAAGCCCAGTGAAAACTCTTTAGGTAATTTATTTCTTTTGTTTGTTTGATGAAACAGACTACTTACATAGACTACTTACATAGTAACTAGGAAAATGATTACTTTTTACTGAGAACACTGCATGAGGCTTTATACTACACACTTTCTTATATTACATTATCAATTTCTCACTACAATTGCAAAATAAGTGTTGATCCCATTTTAGAGATGAGGAAACAGGTTCAGAGATGAAGTCATTTGCCCAGGCTCATATTAACTAATGCCTGATGGCACCAGGGTTGAAAGCTAGGTTTCCCTCAGAATCTAAAGCCTTTATTTTTTTTCACTGAGCCATTTGCCTTTACTTATTTATTAGTACCTTGAAGTCAGCAGAACACTTATCAAATTCTTTGTCATTTGACACCATGCATTGTGTAAGATGGGTACAAGTATCCCCATTTTACAGAGAGGGGAACTGAAATGCAGGTAAATTAAGGACTTGACTAGGGACACACAACTTATAAGTGGTAGAGCCAGGTCTTAGACTGGCTCTGATTAATTATTCTGGTCTGAAGTCCATTATTCCATCCCTTTTATAGCACTTTTCTGCCTGCTGTCAATTCATATGAACATGTGAAATCTTGCCCTTGAAAAATGTAATGTTTTACATTACTTGCAGGTAGACTTACAGGTAATTAAAAAAAAAAACATTCTGGCAAAATGCTGACATAATTTAGGGAAGGGGGAGGTATTCATTAGTAGTATCATGTCTGGGAAAATCTTCAAAACAGCTCACATTTGCTTTGTCTCTCTGTTTTCTCTTTGAAAATAAGGGGTACTTGTAAATTTTATTTTCTCTATTCTCTTTAGATTTGGAATTCTATGTCTGGGGAACTAGTACATACCTATGATGAGCACTCAGAGCAAGTCAATTGCTGCCACTTCACCAACAATAGTAATCACCTTCTCTTAGCCACTGGTTCAAATGACTGCTTCCTCAAAGTAAGTGTGGATAATGAGAATTATGTAGATAAATTTGATAGATACATCACAACATCTCCTTTGATTTTTTTCATATATTGTATTAATCAGGGATCTTTTGGTTGCAGGGGTAGAAACTTTCATATTAGCTTAAGCAACAACAACAACAAAGATATTATTGGCTCTTGTAACTGAGAAGTCTAGAAGGAGTGTGGCTTCAGGCATAGCTGATTCCAGATGCCTAAAATACTTTCTCAGGCTCTAACACCCCCTCCATCTCTAGACTCTGTTTCCCTTTTTGTTGATTCAGGCATATTCTCTCTGTGCAGCAGATTTGGCTATCCTTAGCTCCAGGCTTACATGGATATTACAGCTCATAATCACAGAGGAAGGGAAACTCGCTCTTTCCCAGGTCCCATAGTCTTCCCATAGAGAAAACTCTAGTTGATGTGGTTTGGGTTACATGCGCATTGCTGAATAACCCTAGTGGTCAGTAGGATGGAATCCTTCGATTGGCCAGGGGTCACAGGTTTAGCCATGTAGAAATGGGACGAATAGGTGAAGTCAGCTCCACTTGAATTATGACTGGGACTTGATTCAAGATTCGAAAGAGAGAGTCTGATATCAGAAAGAGGAGGGAAAAAATGTACTGATAGGAAAAGAAAAAATTTTAAACCAAACTAAAACCAGAAATAGATATTCATTCCACATATGTTTGGTAATTTTTTTAAGATAAATTTATTTATTTTATTTATTTATTTTTGGCTGTGTTGGGTTTTCGTTGCTGCATGCGGACTTTCTCTAGTTGCAGTGAGCGGGGGCTACTCTTCCTTGCGGTGTGTGGGCTTCTCATTGTGGTGGCTTCTCTTGTTGTGGAGCACGGGCTCTAGGCATATGGGCTTCAGTAGTTGTGGCACTCAGGCTCAGTAGTTGTGGCTCGCGGGCTCTAGAGCGCAACCTCAGTAGTTGTGGCACACAGGCTTAGTTGCTCCGCGACATGTGGGATCTTCCCGGACCGGGGCTTGAACCCATGTCCCCTGCATTGGCAGGCAGATTCTTAACCACTGTACCACCAGGGAAGCCTGGTCAACAGTTTTAAATAAGGACAAGTTTTACTTTAAGACTGGTCATTCCACACTTGCATTTCCATGAGGGCTATTAGGACTTACTAATTGTGCTTTTTTTTTTTTTTAAAAAAAATCTGATTTTATTGTATTCTTTCAAGTCCTGGGTCCTATGTCCTATGCAAGGGTTCTATTCTCTTATTTTTATAAACTTTAAGTTCTTTTTAAAAAAAAAATTACTTATTTCTTTGGCTGCGTTGGGTCTTTGTTGCTGTGCGTGGGCTATCGCTAGTTGGCGAGTGGGGGCTACTCTTCATTGAGGTGCGCGGGCTTCTCATTGCGGTGGCTTCTCTTGCTGCAGAGCATGGGCTCTAGGGTGCGTGGGCTTCAGTAGTTGTGGCTCGTGGGCTCTAGAGTGCAGGCTCAGTAGTTGTGGTGCACAGGCTTATTTGCTTCGCGGCACGTGGGATCTTCCCGGACCAGGGCTTGAACCCGTGTCCCACACATTGGCAGGTGGATTCTTAACCCCTGCGCCACCAGGGAAGTCCCACTTCTTGTGCTTTTTTTTTTTTTTTTAATTTTGGCTGCATTGGGTCCTCGTTGCTGTGCACGGCCTTTATCTAGTTGCAGAGAGTGGGGGCTGCTCTTTGGTGCATGTGCGGGCTTCTCATTGCGGTGGCTTCTCTCCTTGCGGAGCACGGGCTCTAGGCGCGTGGGCTTCAGTAGTTGCGGTGCGTGGGCTCGGTAGTTGTGGCTCGCGGGCTCTAGAGCCCAGGCTCAGTAGTTGTGGTGCACGGGCTTAGTTGCTCTGTGGCATGTGGGATCTTCCCGGACCAGGGCTCGAACCCATGTCCCCTGCATTGGCAGGCAGATTCTTAACCACTGCGCCACCAGGGAAGCCCTTCTTGTGCTTTTTGAACTGAGAGAAGCCAATGAAAAGATGTAAATTTGATGCTGCTCCCATGTAATTTGCATTAATCTGCAGAATTGGGTTTATCTGGGACTGGAATAAAAGAAGCTAGGGATGGAGATGGACATAAAGAACAGGACTTACTTACTGATCATTTCCAAAGGATTTTTATTAAGATTAATTTTGGGAGGTAAATGATTTCTTCTTCTGTGTTTAATCTAATTAGCACAAATCACCCTTGCCCATTTTATTTACATTTTTTATACTTTTCAAACATACCCCAAAGGAGAGAGAATAGTAACTCTCGTGGTGTCCATCATCTAGCTCCAACAATTGTCAACATTTACCAATTGTATTTTATTCCCCCACCACCTCCCATTTTTTTGGATTAGAGCATTTTATAGCAAATCCCAGGTAACATATCATTTCACCCAGAATACTTCAGCATGAATGTCTGAGGTCTAAAACATATATACCATGCCATTATCATACCTAACATAATAAACAGTAATTTCATAATATACCTGGTCCATGTTCTTTTTTCCTTATTAGTCTCAAAACATATCTTTCTACCATAGATTTATTGGAGTCAGAATCCAAACTTCAAGTGGCATTTGGTTGATATGTCTCTTAAATCTCTTTTATTCTTTAAATGTTCCCCTTCCCGTCTATCTCTTTTTTTATGCCATTGATTTGTTAGAAAAATTGAGTCATTTATCCTGTGGAATGTCCCACCTTCTGGATTTGGTTGATTGCTTCCAGGAAGGGTTGTTTAACTTGCTCTTCTAATCCCTTATGTTTCCCATCAAATGTATTTATATCTATCTTTGCAGTCTTTGTATTTTTGAGTCATTTTTTAAAAGCGTTAATAGATTTTAGCCTAGTTAGTAGACTCTAGGTTTGCATAGGGAAATCTTAGAAATGACTATTTTTAGAGTTGGATAACTTAGCATCTAAAAAAATTGGGCAATTTATTTTACATATTACTTGTTATACAGCTGAGTAAAATAACAATGATTTCAAACTACTTTGTTAAAATAAGCAGTAATTGTTTAGCTAGTTTAGGGCTCAGACTGAAGCCTAGATAAACCTTCAAGTCCCTTAGTAGATTTAGGTGCTGATCTAAGGGCTGCCCCATTACTCGTTAATCACAAGTTCACCTTTGTGTTTGACACCTTTGTCAATCTGTGAATGGAACGCTTCCTGTAACTGAAAAAGCTTAATTGGGAGGGAAGGAAGAACTTTACATGATTTCTAACTTTTCCCCATTCAATGCTAGTTTTTCAGTTATCTTTTTATCTTTCTCAAATAGCTCTGGGCTCTGAATCAAAAAGAATGTCGAAATACCATGTTTGGCCATACAGATTCAGTCAATCACTGCAGATTTTCACCAGATGATAAGCTTTTGGCTAGTTGTTCAGCTGATGGAACATTAAAGGTATGCTTTTGTTCATTGTTAAAATGGGTTGTAAATAATTTTATTGTCTTACGGAAATAGGTTTCTGTTTTTCACATTTCTACAGAAAGCTTCTTCCTTCAACTTCCAGGAGCATATTTACTATAACTGTAATTGGTTGTCATAATGATTGCTTATTAATGGTTTACTACCTTATGCTTTAAAGTTCATATAATTTTAATTCTTAATTTTTAAGCATGTATTTCATTTATGGTTTCATAAAATCTTTTGAGATCTATGGGATCAAATTTGTAAGGGTCCTGCTTTTATTTATCATTCATTTATTCTGCCTTTTATGTTCCTATATTCCTGTTTTTGTGAAATCTTATGGGGGAAAACTCAGAGCTAGGGAAAAAAGCTTATTCAGCCTCCTGAAATTTATAGTCTTTAAAAAAACTAAATTCTTCTTCCTTAAATCTCCACCTTACTTCTCAATAAGATCCTATGCCACTTTCTTATTCCTCTCTACTGTGGTCTCCTGTTTATTGATTCTCCTTTCTTTGGTGTTAAATCCAATCCATCTTTGACTTCCTCATCTCTTGGTCTACCTTTTCCCCTCCCATTCTGTAGCGTTTGCTCTGGTTCATGCTGTCATACCCTCATGTTTGATAGCAGCCTTCTAAAATATACTCTTCATCCTTCCTTATCCCAATATGTAGCTGCTAGATTAACTCTCTACCTCTGTTTTCATCTTGCCATTTTTAGCTGGAACACAAAAGTACCAAATTCTAAATTGTGATAAACCCAGGCTCATCAGGCACACCTCTAAGGCTCTTCACTTTCCATCATTCTGCTACCTCTGATCCTGTCCAGTACATTAATTGTCACTTCTGGGCAAGATAATTTTGGGGGTTTATTTCAACTACTGTCCCTATATATGTTTCATTAGTCTTTTCTGGAATTTTTTTTGCCTCCAATTCACTTGTCTGTAGTTTTTAATGACCCTCAAAACTTTATAAATTTAAAAAATAAATGCAAAGCCTTCTTCAGAAGGTGTTCTCTTATGACATCCCTCCATCTGGTTCTGAGAACATATATATACATATCTACTATATACCTGTATCTATATATATCAATAGATGGAAGCTGCTTGGTCTTCTGATTTCCACTTATAAATTTGTTGTACTGTTCAGTTCAGTCATTTTCATGTGTCATCTTTTTCTTTGATAGGGTTGAATATAGGTTTATGATCTGCAGAGACCTTGTCATCTTCCTGTATCTCTCTGAAGTTCATTGTACACAGTCGTACTCAGAACATGTGCTCAGTAAATTTTCTTGGCATATACCTCTTCCAGGGAAATACTTGAATCATCCGGGCTCTATTTTGTTTGTTAGAATCTCTAGAGAAGGAGATTTGTTAATGCTACTGGGTGACTCCTAAGTTACAGCAAATTATACTCTCTTGATGCTGATCCTCTGTTTGAATGTTTGATCTCTCTTTGTTGACTGAGGATAACTCATTTTTGTATAGATTACTTTTGGGCATCTAGGAATTTTATGGGTAGAATTCTACTTGATATAATTTCCTGGCATCTAGTAGGTGTTGGAGCATTCTTAGAATATTCAACCAAATGGATTTGGCCTCTATGACATATTCTCTACAAATATCAAATATCTGTCTCTTCTTTGGGATGACCATATCAGAGGATTTTTTGGAGGCCCAGTGAAGGCAACCCTCTTCTGAAAGGTTCTTCTAGTCCTATGAGCTTGTTATTTTTTGGTTTTTACTAAGTGAATGATTTCAGAAGGCATTTTATATCTCAAGGAAGGTTCTCCTTTTACCTTATCTCCATTGCTAATGCAAGTTCTGGGAAGATTCCATTATTATTAGTTTGCTTAATGTTGAAGAAAGTTGTGAAACCAGGCCATTTATCTGTTCTACAAGTTTGAGCTTTTTAACTCTACTGGGCCTCCTTTGCTGCCGTTTGTTTCCCGAACTGAATTCACCATAGTGCCTGTTCCAAACCTTTTCTGCTGTTCTTAAGCCCCTAACAATGTCACTGTATCTCTTTCATTCTATGGAGATAACCTTACCTCATACCTATTCAGAAGGTTGACACCACCCAAGAGCTCCCTGCCACGAGCCCCCTCAAAAATTGCCATAAAAAGTCTCTACTCCCCCTTTTTTCTCATCTCAGTGCCCAGGAAGTCCTCTGCTTGTGCCTACTGTTCCTTTTTTTCCTTCTTCCCCTGAGACCTTGCCTCATTGGTTATTTCCTCTCCGTGTTGCATCTTTAGTTTTTTTTCTCTTTTGAATCCTTTCCCACAGCCTACAGATGTTCTTGGCCCTTCCTAAGCATTATAAAACCAAAAAGTGAAAAACCTTTGATTCTCCCTTGGTTGTGTTATCCTCTGAAATAGTCATTCAGTTTTTCTTTTTGACTAGACCTTTATGACTAGACTTCTTAAGTCACCTATACTTGCCTCAACCTTCTGACTACTCATTCACTACTTAACCCTTTTTTAGCCTGGTCCTGTCTTCCCTGTATTCCCTTGAAGAGTAAAATCCAGTTTTATTTTGTTTTCATTCTTTTTGTTGTAAAATCTAATGCTCTTTGGATGAGTGTGAAATCCGGTATTTTTCTTTATCCAGTCCGTATTCTTTTGGTTGTATTACGCCCCCTTCTGTTTCCTTTTTGAAACTCTACTCATTTGACATCAATGTTTTCTTCTTTCTCTTTCTGTGTCTCTAACCCCTTTAACTCTTTTTCCTGCCCATTAAAATATAGCTGCTTCCTCAAGATGCTAATCTTGACTACCTACTTCCATCACCTTTCTTCCATCCCAGTTCAGCTGGCCTTGTGGCTTCAGTTCTTCTCCCTTTTGTGAGTGACTTTCAGATGTGTTCTCTCCAGCCCTCATTTCTCTTATGTGCTGCATCCTGCATCTTTAACTGCCTGCTCACTGCTGTCACTTAGATAATATGCCATACCTCAAACTTACTGTGCTCCAAACTGAACTCTTCATTTTTTCTTCCCCAAACTGAACTACTTTTTGTGGTTCCTATATGTTTCAGGATTTTGATTAGATCAGTGTTCAGGATTTTTACGTCATTGTGACTGATCACAGTTGGGCCATGTAGTATATGATGATTTTTTTTTCCCCTTTCCGGTACAACACTTTGTTTTCTTTGGGATTAAAGATGTTGTATATTTAACAGTGAAGCTTTGTTTTTTTCATTTGCTTATTTTTTTTTAAAGGTTGACATTTATTTTTTAATGTTTAATTTTTAAAATTTATTTATTGTTTATTTATTTATTTATTTTTGGCTGCATTGGGTCTTCATTGCTGTGCACAGGCTTTCTCTAGTTGTGGCCAGCGGGGGCTACTCTTCGTTGTGGAGCGCTGGCTTCTCACTGCAGTGGCTTCTCTTGTTGTGGAGCATGGGCTCTGGGTGCGGGCTTCAGTAGTTGTGGCACGTGGGCTCAGTAGTTGTGGCTTGCGGGCTCTAGAGCACAAGCTCAGGAGTTGTGGCTCACGGGCTTAGTTGCTCCGTGGCATGTGGGATTTTCCTGGACCAGAGCTCGAACCCGTGTTCCCTGCATTGGCAGGCAGATTCTTAACCACTGCGCCACCAGGGAAGCCCAAAGGTTGACATTTATTTATTTAAATTTATTTATTTTGGCTGAGCCAGGTCTTAGTTGCGGCACATGGACTTATTTGTTGTGCATGCGAACTCTTAATTGCGACAGGCATGCGGGGTCTAGTTCCCCAACCAGGGATTGAACTCGGGCCCCCTACATTGGGAGTGTGGTATCTTCCCACTGGACCACCAGGGAAGTCCCCCTATTATTTTTTAAATGTGCGTACCACTAATTCATCTTCAAACTATCCCTTGTCTAAGTTCTTTCTTAAATAATTTAAACGTATCAGGTATTTAATTTGACATTTTCTTTTCTTAGAAATAACTTTCTTAGAGGGTTCTACCTTGCTCCATTATGATTGGTGGTACTATTCCCAGTGTTCAGCTGCCATCCTGGGAGTTCCTTTTGCTTTTTTCTTGAGTTGAAACCCTTGTTTCCTGAATTTCTTGGTTTACCCTCTCAGCTTTGTGGAAAATCTCCTCTAGCTTTCTAAGAAAGAATCCCTGGGAGGTAAATTTTTGAGAACTTGTCTGTCTAAAAGTGTCTTTCTTCTAGCTTCATACTTAATTTATATTTTTGACTGCATACAGAAGAAAGTAATTTTTTCCTTAGAATTTTGGAGACATTGCTTGCTCCCTTGTCTTCTAGCTTCCAAAGTTTCTCTTGAGATGTTTGACGCCATTCTGATTCGTATGTGATCTATTTTCCTGTCTTGAAACTTTCAAGATCTTTTTTTATTCCCAGTATTTTAAAAATTTAATGATAATGTGCCTTGGTGTGGGTTTGTCTTCATTTATTGTGCTTGGCACTTGATAGCCTCTTTCAATTTGGAAATTCATGTCTTTCAGTTCTGGAGGTTTCCTTTAATTATTTGACTTATTCTTCTCTAGTTTCTCTTTCTAAATGTCTGTTAGGGATGTTTTCTTATTTTTCTCTTTTCTTCATCCATTTGTCCTACTTTTTGGAAGATTTATTTAGCTTTATTTTTCACTCCTTCTATTGTGTTTTTAATTTCTGCTATCATGTTTTTAAGTGTACCCATTCTTATGATCAGTTTCCTTTTTAATATTATTCTTGTTTCGTGGGTACAATATCTTTTATCTTTTTCTGGGTATTAGTAATAGTTTTTTTTAAGTTTTCATATTCTTTTATAGTTGCTGTTTTTTCTGTTTGTTGGTTTTGGTTTCTGTCTGCATTTTAGAGCTATATCTTAGTTGCCTGATCCTTGGATATCTGCTCACGCTTAAAGATTGCAGCACTGGGACTTCCCTGGTGGCGCAGTGGTTAAGAATCCTCCTGCCAGTGCAGGGGACACAGGTTCGGGCCCTGGTACGGGAAGAACCCACATGCCACAGAGCAACTAAGCGTGTGCGCCATAACTACTGAGCTTGCGCTCTAGAGCCCATGAGCCACAACTACTGAGCCCGTGTACCACAGCTACTGAAGCCCACATGCCCTAGAGCCCATGCTCTGCAACAAAGAGAAGCTACCACAATGAGAAGCCTGTGCACCACAATGAAGAGTAGCCCCCGCTCGCTGCAACTAGAGAAAGCCCGTGCACAACAAGGAAGACCCAACACAGCCAAAAATAAATAATAAGAAACAGACAAAGCACATTTAAAGATTGCAGCACCAAAGAACTGATAGGAAATTGTGAACTTATTTATAGTGTGTTTCCCTGTAGTGTTATCTGGCTGTCATTTTTTGATGGTGAACTCCTAATGTCAGACTCTTTAGATCTTTTGTCTTGATCTGGTGGGGTATTCAGAGAAAAATCTTCAGTCCCCTTCCTATAGGGTATAAGTCTGGCTGGCAAGTTCTGCGAAGATATCTAGGCAGAGATCTCAACACTTGGAATATAGACTTTCTCTTAAACTCCCTATTTTCAGAATGGTGACCCTGCTCTCAACTGTGTTGGGTGTAGATTAACCCTCTTTTCTTCAGCCAGAGTAGGGCAATCTGGATGGCATAGTAGGGGAAGGGATTTCAAGGGACTTTCGATGATTCCTCCTGTGTTAGCTCCATCTTTACTGGAAGGTGCTAGGCCCAACACTTTCTGAGCCTTTTGGGGGTTCTCTGGTGTGAATTGGGCTACTTCTTGGCTTTCCCCACTGTGGGCTCAGGATTCAATTTTAAGGAGTCCCCTTATCACTTGTGTTTTTTCTTTCTAGCCTTTATAGTTTTGTTGCTCTAATGTCTTCCTCCATTCTCCTTTACCTTGTGAATTAGGCTTAGAGAGAAAAATTCTCTTTACTGTTGTTTTACGTGGGTTTTGGGAGGGTGTGGAGATGAATGTATGTGTTCTATCTTCAGAGCCCTGTTTCTTTCAGTAACGCTATTGTCTCTACTCACCTGTGCTTAAAACATGGGAATAATTTGTCTTTTCACTTAAAATGTATTTATTGATCATTTATTGAGTACTTACTATGCGCCAGATTCTGTACTAGGCATTTGGTTTTTAAACACTTTTAAAAAAAAGTATAGTTCCTGGCTTGAAGTTGTTCAGGGTCTAGCTGGGGAGAAAGGTAAGTGAATAGACAAACCATGAAAATGGTACAAGTATGTGGAGGGGGCTCAGAGCAGGCAGGGGCTCTGTGGGGGAGTGTGCAGGCTCCTGCTGTGGCACCCAGACTGCACTTGTTCTCCCTTTTCATTGTCTGAGCTTTTCCATTTTGTACTTTAGCTTATGCTGACCCCTTAGCCTAGACTCTGGTACTTTTTGGTATTGAAATCCATCGTAAGTCCATCTTAAGTTAGTGTAAAGTGTCCATCTTAAGTTGGTGTAAAGTAGGCTGATCTTCAGGGAGGAGAGTGAGGTGGCCCCCTCTGCAAAAAGTGTTTCCTCAAGCCTATGGCTTTGGTAAAGCATTCCCACTGTGCTGTATGTATCTTCTCCTCTCAAATGACACATCTGGCGTATCTTGTGTTAGAGTCATTTATATGCTTGTCTTACCTCCTTTACTGGCCTATAAACTCCTTGAGAGCAGTGTCTGTATCTGATTCACTTATATAATCTCAAAGTGACCAGCATAGTGGTTAATAAATGTGTTCAAGATGATAAACCTTTTCCGTGTCCCTTCAAATTGAATTAAGACTTCTCAAAACTCAAAAGAAGAACAATTTAAAAGTCTTCAGGGACAGGATTTTGATTTCAGGTGTGAGTATCAGAATGTGATTGTAGAGCACTAACAGCAGGGGACAGACATTGCTGCACTCTTGGTAAGAACTACCGTGTTTGTGGCAGCTTTTACTGTTAAGCCAGTAGTATCGTTGGCTGGTTCGCACTGATGCAGTGATGTTTACTAAGCAGAGGTCTTGCAAAATGATGCTGGATAGCGGCATTTCAAGGTCAAAGTCTTGCAAAGCTTTATTTTCTGAGAGGATGAAGAACCATAAAATTATTTCCTGTCCCAAATGGCTCTGTAATCTTCTAAGTGTTTTATAGCATATCATGTTGATAAGCATGTGTTTTTCAGGCCTTGATGGTAAACTGTTTCAAAATGTGAGTTTTATTTAAAAATTGCCATTTGAACCACACAAGGACCAGGGTGCACATGGGCCTTGGATACAGTGCAGTGACTTGCTCAAAATGAAATGCTAGTATTTACTTGGTGCCTCAATATGTGGAATTTCATCACTCCTTGGATAGTGGCTAAGGTCAGGTCCACATGCAGAAGATGTAGTTTAGGTAGATGTAGTGAAATTGCGTTGTGTTAGTTTTCTTTTTCTTTCTTAAATCCAGGCAATGATTGCTTTGTTTTTCGTATTAAGAGGGAAACAGAGTGTGATTTCTCAAATAATCTGACTGATGTGACTGAAGCTTCTGGCACTGATGTTCAGATTTTCTCTCTTCAGTGTCAAGGAGGGCTAACTACTTTAGATGTCTCTTTTGGTTCATCCAGTTTACCTATAGTTATTGCAAGGGGAAAGGTTTTGGTTTTGGCTGTATTTCTAGTGTATATAACCTTTAAACTCAAGAGAGATTTAAACGTGTGCCTGGCTAGTCAAATCGGGTTTTACCCTGGGAGCTGTGCTTTGGAAGCTGAGTTAAAGCCTGAGAAGCAGCTTTTTTTTTTTTTAAATCCTTTTCCTTGGCTAACCCTTTGTCTGTGTATGGCAGCCATTATCATTCTGTGAAACTGGGACACTGCTCAAGGCCCAGGGGAGTGAAGATGGATCTTCTTGAAGGCCTTTGTCATTTGGGCTGCTCAGGTGGCTCTGTTAGCCAGTGAGGCTTGGTCTTTTGTATCCCATTCCTCAGGATCCAGTTGTGTTAGAGCCCTGTCTGACCCCACCGAGCACACCAGGTGGCTTGCTTCCTTTCAGCACATTTTTGTTTTCTATTTTCAGGGACTTCCTTATGTCTCTGATGTTCTGCTAGGTTATAATTCAGCTTGGGCTGGGTCCTGTGTGTAGTGTCCGTGCTGTGCATGTGAAGCAAACCTCACGCCTGGCCCAGCAGAGGGCAGCCGTGGCAAGTCGTGAGTCTCTTCTTTCTTCCACGCTCATTCTTGCTGTCAACACCTAATCTTTAGCCTCCTCCACACCATGCAAGGCTCTTTTAACATTTTGTGTAGTTTTACATTCTGCATTTTGGGCAGTGCTCTTAAGTTTTTTCTTTTTAGGAAGGTGCTGAATGTACCTGGAATACTTAATTTAAAAGCCTTATGAAAAGTTATGCATAATTAAAAATAAGTCATTAGGTGAACTGAATAATTTGCGTGACATTTAGGCCAGGTGGAATTCTAGAGGTGTGATTTGAGATCAAAACAAACTTAAACGTTTTTTTATTTTTGTAATTTGAAGCTTTGGGATGTGAAATCAGCAAACGAGAGGAAGAGCATTAATGTGAAGCAGTTCTTCCTAAATTCAGAGGAGCCTCAAGAGGATATGGAAGTGATAGTGAAATGCTGTTCATGGTCTGCTGATGGTGCTAGGATAATGGTGGCAGCAAAAAATAAAGTCTTTGTAAGTACCAGTATTTTAAAAAGCCAAATTTAGTCTAATATAAAGAAAATTGAAACATCTAATTGATTTTTGCATTTTAACACTGTTTATTGATATAAAGTATAGCTGAACAATTTTGGGCAGATGCTCTAAGCTCCCGTAGTTCTCAGAACTACGCTTCAGGGAATGTCCATAGGCCTTGTGAGGAAAGGTCTCCATGGTCACGGGTTTGGGAAATATTATGTATTACTTTCCGCTATTAGAGGTACTTCAGTGTGTACAAACATATTTAAGGACTCCGGAATCCTACAATAAAGAAACAATTTATGTTGTTTAACCAGTGTTTCTCAAATTTATCTAAAATATGGATGGAATGCTTTCTGCATTACTCTCCCCCCTTTCCCCCATTTGAAATACATTGGTTTAGGTGATTTTTGAAGTTATTTCTTAGCCATAAAATTTTATGATTTGGTGACTGAGAGAAATACTTATCAACAACTGAAGAAGTTTGTGAAATTTCTATGAAGTAAATAAGGAAGATAATGCAAAGAAAGGTAAATGGCAAGGAAATGTTTCTTCTTTATTCAATTCAAGTGATAGTTCACATTTGTAGTATTCAGAGTGCTCTTACATATAATTTCTTTTGATATAAATATCCAAAGGGCACAGCAGATTGCAATAGCCCTATGATAATAATGAGGCAGCTGAGGTTCAGAGCAGCCAAATAATGTATCCACAGTTACACTGTGATTTGGAGAGCCAGGTCTTCTGATTTAGGGCTCAGGGCCGTTCCATTCTGATGGTAATTTTAAAGACTTAAATAAGAGATATTACAAGTTTATTCTATTTTATTTTAAGCTTTATTGAGGTATAATCGACATATTGTAAAATATTTTAAGTGTATAACGTGATGATTTGATAAACGTATACTGTGAAGAGATTCCTCCCATCGAGCCAATTAACACGTGTCAGCTCACGTATTTGCCTTTTTTTCTTTTTCTTTCTTTTTTTTTTTTTGTTGAAAATATTTAAGTTCTACTCTCTTATACTATGCAGTGTTATCAACTATAGTCACCATGTTATACATTAGATCCTCAGACCTTATTTATGTTATAACTAAAAGTTTGTATCCTTTTATCAACCTCTCCCTATTTCCCCACGCAAGAGATTACAGTTTTAAAGAACACAATTGAAATATACATATAGTTGGGGCCTTCCCTGGTGGTGCAGTGGTTAAGAATCCACCTGCCAACGCAGGGGACACAGGTTTGAGCCCTGGTCCAGGAAGATCCCACATGCTGCAGAGCAACTAAGCCCGTGCGCCACAACTACTGAACCTGTGCTCTAGAGCCCGTGAGCCACAACTACTGAAGCCTGTGTGCCACAACTACTGAAGCCTGCACACCTAGAGCCCATGCTCCGCAACGAGAAGCCATCACAATGAGAAGCCTGCGCACCGCAACTAGAGAAAGCCTGCGCACAGCAACCAAGACCCAGTGCAGCCAAAAATAAATAAATAAATAAAATAAATCTAAAAAAAAATATATATATACATATAGTTGTATAAAAACTGAGGGGCCATTTATATTATTATTATTGATCTAGTAGTTATGACCCTTGGATCTTGGTTGCTTATAGGTTTTTACCCCTTTAGCAGGAAACCAAAGAAAAATATCTCCTTTGTCTTTAAGTATGTTAAAGTCTGTAAGAACAGAAGGGAACCACTACATTTACAAGATGTGAAGATTTGTAAAATTTGCCATTTTAACCATTTTAAAGTACACAATTCAGTGGCATTAATTACATTCACAATCTTGTGCAGATATCACTACTTTTCCAAAACTTTTTCATTGTCCCAAACAGAAACACTGTAACCAGTAAGCGGTAACTCCCTATTCTCTCTCTTCAGCCCCTGGTACCTCTAATCTAAACTATGAATTTGCCTTTTCTAGATATTTCATATAAGTGGAGTCGTACAATACTGGTCCTTTTGGGTCTGGCTCATTTCATTTAGCATAACATTTTCAAGGTTCATCATGTTGTAGCATGTGTTAGAACTTCGTCTCTTTTTATGGCTTAGTAATAATCTTATACGGATATACTGTATTTTGTTTATCCATTCATCTGTTGTTGGGTTGTTTTCACCTTTTGGCTATTGTGAATAATGCCACAAGAACTGGTGTACAGGTATCTGTTTGAGTCCCTGCTTTCAGTTCTTCTGTGTATATACCTAGGAGTAGAATTTCTGGGTCATATGGTAATTTTATACTGGGCTTTTTGAGGAACCACCAGACCTTTCCATAGTGGCTATACCATTTTCTGTTCCCACTAGTAGTGTACAAGGATTCCAGTTTCTTTACATCCTGCCAACACTTGCTTATTTCCATTATTAAAAATTATAACTGTCATATTAGGTGTAAGGTGGCATCTCATTATGGTTTGGTTTGCATTCCCCTAAAGACTAATGGTGTTGAGCCAAATTTGAATGTTTAAAGTTATCTGTCCAGTGAGAGAGGAAAATAATTTTATATTGTGTGAAATGCTTTCCTGTTTTAAAAATCTATAGGCCAGCTCTTTATTTTACCATGCTAAAATAAAGCTACCCTAAGATTACCCTTAACTACATGTAGATTCCAGTTCTTACTCTTTGGTCTCTCTATTCTTTTCCTCTATTTCTTTCCAACTCTCTTGTGTTATTAGCCCACTCCTATTATTAGGTCTTTTCTTTTTGCTACCCAATAATTGGGACAGCTGCCTATTCCATACTTGCCAAGTTTCCTCTATGTCTCTCAGCCACTAATTTTTAAGAACAACTTGTCCTGGGAAGCATTTTAAGTATGATTTCCTGTCATTTATTGTTGGCCCCTGATGCCATGCTGCTTACCATCTATGTGTGCTCCCAGGGCTATGCATTCACAAAACATTTTCATGGCTTCCACTGGAAACTTTTTTTTTCCTTCCTGAAGACTATGGCTTGGCCTTAAATCGTTATACTGTATATTGGTATAAACGTTTTTATCATTTGGCAAAAACTTTGGAAGAGTATATTCAGCATTTAAACATCTTTCAAAAATTGAAATGAAGTTTGAATTACTCAAAAATAGCCTTTTTTGGTTCAAAAATGGGAAAATGATTGATAATGGAGTACTTTGGGCTCTGAAGAGAAATAGAAATGATTGAACTAATTTCATTTCAGTAAGCCTCTGCCCTATATTATTTTGATCATCTTCATTTATGAGTAGGCATTTTCTCTTTTGAATAAACGAACATTAGGGAGAACTGTTCTGTATATTAATTTGGCTAGTCCATTCATGTATTCACAAAGGTTTTATTTCTCTGTAGGCTAGCATGATCATCTGTGATAAGTTTTCCTTTATAGGAAACATGTTTCAGGATGAGCAGTATTTAAAAAGTATATGTATATTTATATCTTTTTAATGAGTTAATAATTATGCCAATTATCAGTAATTGTAGTATTTTTTTAGAACTTACACTCTATGTTTGAAATGGGAGGGTATTCTTTTAGAAATAAATTTAGATTCACTTTGGGTATAGCTTATCTTTTAACATATTTTACTTTTATAGATATCTCTCTATTTTATGTTGACAGCTGTTTGACATTCACACCAGTGGCCTGTTGGCAGAAATCCACACAGGCCATCATAGCACTGTCCAGTACTGTGACTTCTCCCCCCATAACCATTTGGCAGTGGTGGCTTTGCCCCAGTACTGCGTGGAGGTGAGTAGTTGAATTTACTGTGTGAAGTCTGGGTTTTCAGAGGTACAAAGATGACAAAGAATGGGTTGCTTAAACCATTAACTGCTGAGGATGTTTGCTTGAGAAATTATAGAGTGTTTTCTTCATAGCATAATGACTTTTAGCTTTAGGATATTAAGCCACATTGACAGCTTTAATACTTTAGCAGTGATTGAAGAATTGGTTTGACAGTAAACAGAGAATGACAGACAACATCATTCACCAGGCATTTATTGAACAGTCAGTATGTGCCAAGGTCTGGGGAAACAATGGCATGACCATTGGTTTCCTAGGCAGAAACATGGCATCTCTGAAATATGGGCACAGACTCTTCTGTAAAAGAAACGATGAGAAATGAGTCCAGTTCACATTTCTTAGATCATTGAGAAAGGTAAGATGGAAGTTAAAATTAGAATTGGTTAACCTAGAATTTTCATTGCTAAGCACTAATGAATAAAATGATTTCTTGTTTATATTTATAATTTTGCCCTTAACCTGATGGATTTAATACTCAGTGTCTATACCTAGAAGAATTCTACCCAGTGAGTTGCTATATTAATTTTTTCAAAAGCAGTGAATTCCCTGATATTTTTTCTCCATAGATGGATTAGTTTTTCCAAGCTTTGTTACTACTCATTCCTTGAGTTTATTTTACCACCAAGTAATTTGAGGCCCCTTGTGATTACAGTCCAAGAAGATGGGTATGGGCCTTTATTTGGAAAATAGGGAAATTCATTTGGTTCACAGGCTACCTTCAAAGGAAGCTTGACTATGGCAAGCACTTCTTCAGTGTTCTGAGCCTGTTTCAGTGATTTTTTAGTGAGTTCGCCAACCTTGCCGTATACATGAAGGTATGGCTGGAGAGTGGCTGAGCTATAGCCCTTCAGCATGGAGATACATATAAGATGAGAGTGAGTGGATAAGCTCTGTAAGCTCCTCCTCATTCTGAGTACAGCAGTGCAACTAACACTGAAGAACTTCCCTGTGAGAATCTACCCATTGGAAGCAGAGGCAGTGAGTGTGAACGAGCTCCAGTCCTGTTTGCAGCAATGGGAAAGAGTAGGTGCTGTGGGAAGTGTTCTCTTCAGCAGAGGCCTTGAATCGAAAGATCCAGAGCTACTAGGAGATCTCACACCTTACCCGTAGATCCTCAAGGTAGGCGTGGTTGGAAATTTCCCCTTCCTGGGTTTTGCCTGGATTTTAGGAGGAGCGGAGGAGCAACCCTTCTTTTGGCCTTTCCTGTCACTTCTAAAATCCTTACCCCTTGCTATTCTTAAAAATCTCCTGGAAACATTGTCTTTCTTCTTGAAATATAGGGACTTAGTTTTGGAGGCTGTGAGTGACAAAGAAATGATGAGAGAGAGCAAGAAGGGAAGAGAAAGAAGGATTTTCAAGGGAGATTTTTCAGTTGTGGAACCACTTTCATTTCTGGCCTTTAGCTCTGTTTGTCCCAGATTGGGCTCCAGAGATAAGGCAGAGAAAATTTCACATAACGAATTGGTAACCATAGAACTCACTGATTGAAAACTGCTGGGCATGTGATGAAGTACTTGTTTTGTCCATGCTAGTTCTGAAATAATAAAGTAGGTCTGTAATTCAGAATGTAATGAGAGGAACTCAGGCACGTATGGTACTTCATTAGACTGGAATATATTGAGTAATTTGCAGCAGAACTCAGGACAAAATACAGCCAGGCTAGTGATAGACATTGACAATTTGTAATAAGCATGAATAACAGGAGAAGTACATACATGTACAATTAGCACATTCATTTGTTTCAGGGTTTTGCAGTCATTTGAAATGAGGATTAGATGACAGTGGAAAATAAAATATGGAAGCCACTTATGTTCATCCTATTATTTTTTTAGATTGATTTTTTAAAAAATGGATAAAATGTTTGTATGACTCCAAATCAAAGCTTTATAATAAATTTTATTCAGGGAAGTCTGACTTTCATCCCTATCCCTTCCCTGCCACTCTCCCTCCCTACCTTCTGAAGGTAACCGTTTTTGTCTTAACATCCTAATGTTTCTTTTTGCATGTATAAACAGATATCTATATGTATAATATATAGCCTTATATATCCATCTATATATATATATCACATCTGTATCCATCTCTAGATTCACATATTTGTTTTTTAATCTCATTTAGTATAGCTTGCATATATATATATATATATAGAGAGAGAGAGAGAGAGAGAGAGAGAGAGAGTAACATATATACTCTTCTGCAGAAATGTATATACCATTCTTTGCTTTTTTGGTGTAAACAACATATCCCAGAGACTAGTCATTATCAGGGTGTTTTTCTCATTACTTTCTTAAGATTGCGTATTATCCCATTTTGTGATTAATGCAGTTTATTCAGTTAGTTCCCTATTGATGGTCATTTGAGTTGTTTCCAGTTTTTTGCTGTTAAAAATAACAATGCAGTGAATAATCCACACAAGTTATTTTGTATTTTTGCTAGTGTATTTTTGGGCTATATTCATGGAAGTGGAATTGCTGGATCATTCTTGCTATTTTTAATATTCTTGATATATTCAAAATGCTTATGAATGTGATTTCCTATTTGTTGTGTTTATTCTGTAGGTGTGGAATATGGACTCATGTTTAAAAGTAGCTGATTGCAGAGGGCATTTAAGTTGGGTCCATTGTGTGATGTTTTCTCCTGATGGATCATCATTTTTGACGGCTTCTGATGACCAGACAATCAGGGTGAGATATATTGAGATTTTCATTTTAGACATTTAATGATGGTAAGCTAAATCTCCTACCAGTTAAGAAATTGATGGGCAGTATTGAGGGAAGTAAAACAGGAAACTGCTGGTTTCATATTTATCCTTGAAAAGAGCTATTATGTGGACTATAGCAGTCTCATTCATTCAGTACATGTTCATTGAGTGTTACCATGGTCCAGGTGTTAGAGAAGTCCAATGATTAAACTGTATTTTGGTTAATTTAAATATATTACATTTGAGTCCTCAGAGTAACTTTGGACTCTTTCCATTACCTTGAATTCCCACATCCAATTACTTGCCAATTCTAATGGATTCTATTGATACCTTTCCATTTTCTATCATTTATTTCTACTTTTCCATTTCAAGTTTAGGTGCTCATTAGCTGTTGCCTTTCTTGTATTAGCCTCTGCTACAAGTCTTTTCTTTCTTGATTTTTTACATGCTGCTTGCAAGGTATATTCCTCATGTACAATACAGTCATGTAATTTTCTTTTCTTTTTTTTTTTGGCCAAGTGGCTTGCAGGATCTTAGTTCCCTAACCAGGGATCAAACCCGTGCCCCCTGCAGTGGAAGCGCAGAGTCTTAACCCCTGGACCGCCAGGGAAGCCCCCAGTCATGTCATTTTTGCTCAAAAACAGATAGTAGCTCCCTTGTCTACCAAAGTATAGGGTTGGCCAAAAAGTGCCTTCGATTTTTAAGTAAAAATAAGACACATTTTTCATTTTCACCAAGAACTTTGTTGAACAACTTATTCACCCTTCCGTTCCACTACCTAGTGCCATTTTTTCAGGCAACTTCATAATTGCGTCTTCCCAAAATTTTTTATCTTTTTGAGCAGAGAACTGTTCCAGGTGCCTTTTACAGTCTTCCAGGGAATTGAAATTTTTTCCATTAAGAGAATTTTGTAAAGATCTAAGTAAATGGAAATCCGAAGGTGCAACATCTGGTGAATATGGCAGATGAATCAGAACTTCCCAGCCAAGCTGTAACAGTTTTTGCCTGGTCATCAAAGAAACATGTGATCTTGCATTATCCTGATGGAAGATAATGCGTTTTCTGTTGACTAAGTCTGGACGCTTTTCGTTGAGTGCTGCTTTGATTTGGTCTAATTGGGAGCAGTAATTCTTGGAATTAATCATTTTGTTTTCCGGAAGGAGCTCATAATAGAGAACTCCCTTCCAATCCCACCATATACACAACATCACCTTCTTTGGACGAAGACCAGCCTTTGGTGTGGTTGTTGGCAGTTCATTTCGTTTGCCCCACGATCTCTTCCGTTTCACGTTACTGTACAGTATCCGCTTTTCATCGCCTGTCACAATTTGTTTAATTAATTAATTAACATCTTTATTGGAGTATAATTGCTTTACAATGTTGTGTTAGTTTCTGCTGTATAACAAAGTGAATCAGCTATACGTATACATATATCCCCATATCCCCTCCCTCTTGTGTCTCACTCCCACCCTCCCTATCCCACCGCTCTAGGTGGTCACAAAGCACAGAGCTGATCTCCCCGTACAATGCAGCTGCTTCCCACTAGCTACCTATTTTACATTTGGTAGCGTATATATGTCAATGCTACTCTCTCACTTCGTCCCAAATGGAACGTTTTCGTTACGTTTCAATAGAGAATTGCATGTGGAAATATGATCAAGAAGGTTTTTTTCACTTATGTGGAACCCAAACATTAAAGCAGTGAACATATTCAAGCTGGTGCAGGTGATTTTCAACGCTTGATTTGGATATTTTGAGTATGTCGACTATCTCCCCCATGGTATAACGTTGATTGTTGTCAATTACTATCTCGATTTGATCGTTATCAACATCAACTGGTCTACCCGACCGTGGAGCATCATCCAGCAAGAAATCTCCAACATGAAACTTCGCAAACCATTTTTGATATGTTTGGTCTGTCACAGCACCTTCTCCATACACTGCACAAATCTTTTCTTTTGCGTTTCGTTTGAGTTCTTTTTTTTTATTAATAAGTTTTATTTATTTATTTATTTATTTTTGGCTGTGTTGGGTCTTCGTTGCTGTGCATGGGCTTTCTCTAATTGCAGCGAGTGGGGGCTACTCTTCTTTGTGGTGCACGGGCTTCTCATTGTGGTGGCTTCTCTTGTTGTGGAGCACGGACTCCAGGCACACGGGCTTCAGTAGTTGCAGCACGTGGGCTCAGTAGTTGTGGCTCGCGGGCTCTAGAGCACAGGTTCAGTAGTTGTGGCGCACGGGCTTAGTTGCTCTGCGGCATGTGGGATCTTCCCGGACAAGGGCTCGAACCTGTGTCCCCTGCATTGGCAGGTAGATTCTCAACCACTGCGCCACCAGGGAAGCCCTCGGTTGCGTTTTTACCTTTCTTGAAATAATAAAGCATAATATGCCCAAAATGTTGCTTTTTTCTTCCATCTTCAATATTAAAATGGCTACAGAAAAATTCACCAATTTTGATAAGTATTTTTTTTTAAATGCATGCTGACATGGCAGCTGTCACATTTAGTCTAACAAAATTGTTTCGAATGAAGTTAAAGATAACTAAGTGCTACTAGAGCCATCTTACGGAAAAAACTGAATGAACCTTTTGGCCAACCCAACAAATACGTACTCCAAAGTCTACCATTAAACTTCTCTACAGTACAGCCTATTCTGTACCAGTCTGTCTTCTGTTTTATTTCTACAGGTAACCTACACTGAATTGCTCACATTTCCCCAAACACCCTGTACTTCCCTGCTTCTGTACTTTTGCTTATGTATTTTCTTTTTTGTTTTAAAGGTATTTAAAAAAAATTTATTTATTTTTGGCTGCGTTGGGTCTTTGTTGCTGTGCAGGGGCTTTCTCTAGTTGCGGTGAGCGGGGGCTGCTCTTCCTTGCAGTGCACGCGCTTCTCATTGCGGTGGCTTCTCTTGTTGCAGAGCACGGGCTCCAGGTACTTGGGCTTCAGGAGCTGTGGCTTGCGAGCTCCAGAGCGCAGGCTTAGCAGCTGTGGCGCATGGGCCTAGTTGCTCCGCGGCATGTGGGATCCTCCCGGACCAGGGCTCCAACCCATGTTCCCTGCATTGGCAGGTGGATTCCCAACCACTGCACCACCAGGGGAGCCCTATGTGTTTTCTTATGTTTGGAATAACCTACTTCTCTGTATCTCTCCTTGTTGAAATCCTCATAGCCCTACAAGTCCCCTCAAGCTTTCAGTGAAGCCTTTCCTAGTATTCCATTTGGGGGAATGTCTTTCTCCTTTAATGCTATGTGACTGTGTGTCATTTTCTTATGGTACTTATCAAATTGTGCCTTGAATTTAAGCACAGAGTTATTTTTTTTTTTAACATCTTTATTGGAGTATAATTGCTTTACAATGGTGTGTTAGTTTCTGCTGTATAACAAAGTGAATCAGCTATATGTATACATATATCCCCATATCGCCTCCCTCTCGTGTCTCCCTCCCACCCTCCCTATCCCACCCCTCTAGGTGGTCACAAAGCACGGAGCTGATCTCCCAGCACAGAGTTATTTTAAAACTCTTAACCACTAATGTTTCACTGCCCCTCAGACTTGTTCACACATCTTAAATTATAAGCTCTTTGAGGCCGGAGACCCTGGTTTGTCCCTGTAGCATCTAATACAGTGTTTTGTACAAATTTGTGTTTAGCTAAAATTTGTTTAGTATTTACTGTATGCCAGACATTGGGCAAAGTACTGTGCCTGTGTTAATTTGTTAATTCTCATAGCAATCCTTTTTGCAGCTGAGGAAACAGTCACAGAAAGGTTAAGTCAGTGCTGTTTAAAGTGCCAGTCTCAATAAGCTTGAGCCAGAATGTAAATCAATGCACCGCTTCCTTCATCAAGAAAGTCTTGTTTAAAATAATCAACTGTATCATAAGCATACTGTTAACAGTGTGTTTAGTGATATAGCTGATTTGCTCCTTATCTTGGTATCAGACAGTGAGAAACAGCAGGAGGTCCTTATCTTTGAGCAGCACCAGGTTAAGTAATCTGCCCAAAGTCACAACTTTCAGTAGGACTAGAATTCATACTAAGGCATTTTGATTCTAGCATTCATTACTCTTAATAATAACTGCTTCTTCCTATACTATGTAATTAATAAATTTCTATTGTTGAATTATAATCTAATTGAAAATTTTCTAGCATTATAGGCATTTGGAGAGTGAAGTATGATTGTATATTGTTTTTAAGACTAAGACTTGTCTTTGCATTATTTCAGAGAATGCAGTTATCTTACTTTAGTATTTTAATTTCTTAATCAGCTCTGGAAGACAAAGAAAGTATGTAAGAACTCTGCTATAGCATTAAAGCAAGAAATAGATGTTGTGTTTCAAGAAAATGAAGTGATGGTTCTTGCAGTTGATGATATAAAACGTCTGCAAGTGAGTATTTTTTAGAAAATAGTTGGAAAAAGTGTTTTGATTGAACTCTCAATTCAAAATTTTTCTTGTTTGTTTTTGGACTTGATCATGCATAATTGTATAGTATCTAACAGATGCTCAGTAGGTATCAGTTTTATAAATATGTGGGTCTTGAGCTGAGGCTCAGATATGCTAGTATTTAGAATTAAACAAGGTGATACCTTGCTTACCTCATTCCTCTCCTGTTAGTAACTGGAAGACAGGGAGCAAGAACATGTGAGAGAATGAGATGAGGTAGTGGAATGGAACTAGAGTGAAGAGAGAAATGGAATAGAGGAGAGGAGAGAGAAGTAGAGGGAGCACGCACATGGAAGTTGTGAGATGTAGCAAGAGCTTGAGACAGACTGACAGACTGACCCATTTTAATTTTAATTTGTCTTTTTATGTAATGTCTGTCTCAGTCCTGTTTCACCAAACCCCTTGAAAAATATCAGGGAAGTGTATTTTAATAAACGATAGCCCTATTAAAATGGGCTTTGTGAAGAAATGGGAAACAGAGTGTGGAGCTAGCTGTGGGATTGCAAATCAGACAGATGTGTCTCAGGTGGCGGGCACAGCAGCTGCTTTTTAAACCTTTTAAAGCTTGTTTTATTTTACGAAAATGTATATGAACCGCAAAAGTGAAATGAAATGGAAGTGTGAAGTGCTAAATGCAGCTGCTGAGAATAGAATAGGGTTTTGTTGTTCCCCTGGGAGCTCTTGTTGGTTATATTCATTTTAATTTTTCAGTTGAAGTCTCTGTTCTAAAGAACAAAAACTGCTCTTACAGTCTAATACCTGATTTTGACTTATTTTTCATTAGCTCATTAATGGAAACACAGGTCAGATTGATTATCTGACTGAAGCTCAAGTGAGTTGCTGTTGCTTAAGTCCACATCTTCAGTACCTTGCATTTGGAGGCGAAGATGGAGCCATTCGGGTATTCAGTTCTCTTCTGCAGAGGCAGTCCGTGCAGTATAGTTTTTATTTAAAATTAATGATACACCTGGCATTGTAGACTTACATACTAAATAAATCTTTCTATGATAATTAGTCATTCCTCTGTTAGATTAAAAATAATCTTAACAATCCTATTAGTTGTATATTTTTCATATTGCTTTTACTATTCCTTCTCATACTTTTTGACTTTTTGTGTTCCTTATTCTCTGCCCAGTTGTCTTGCTGTTCTCCAAATATATCAAACACTCTCAGAGATTTAGCTAACTGTGCAAAGAGCGTTTTTTCTCTTCTTAGAAACTTGGCCGTTTAGGGGTGTAAGTTGTTTCCATGTTGGTTCTGATCAGGTTCATCGGGAATATCAGTGCAGGTGCCTTATGTTTACCTATTTCACCAATCTTCACTGTTCTACGTTTGGTATTAGAAGTACACCAGTTTACCACCTGAAATCCTTAATTTATCAAGTAAGATCAAATAAATAAAAATAAAATCAGCTTGTAAGGAAAAAAAGACAGTATAATAAAAATCATTTTGGAAAAAAGTGATTTCATCACAAGTGAAATTCATCACAAAAGCACATTTTCTCTAGGTACATAATAGTTTTTCAAAGAATTTTGACTCCTTTTCTCACCTGAGCTTTTTGGAATTGTTTCTTAATTTGTTAATTATGCCACTAGCCACATTTATTTTACTTTGGATTCATTGTCGTAAGGAACTACACAAATATTCTCCAGTCCGTATTGCCCCACAAAGAGGAGTTCTTTTTTTACCTTTCAGCTTTATTGAGATATAATTGACATACAGCACTGTATAAGTTTAAGGTCTACAGCGTAATTATTTGACTTACATCATGAAATGGTTATCACAGTAAGTTTAGTGAACATCCACCATCTCACGTAGACACAAAATCAAAGAAATAGAAAAATATTTTTCCTTTTGATGAGAACACTTAGGATTTACTCTCTTAATAACTTTCATGTAGAGTGTACAGCAGTGTTAATTATATTTATCGTGTTGTACATTACATCCCTAGTGCTTACTTAGTACATATTTACTTATTAGTGTGAGTTTATTTGAAAGCCTTTTTGATGTAGTTGTTATTTTTTGAGTTCTTTTCTACTTTCTTATTTTCTGTATTTGGCATATTAATCTTTAGCCCTTTCAAGTCTCCTCAGTGTACTGCCTCCCAGCCTGCTCGTATCCTCTTTTCCTTTACCTGTCTCCCTCATCATCCTTTATCTTGCATTGTCTCTGTGTTGTTTTATAAAGAGCTTGCCTTGTCTCTCATCCAGGATTTTTTTCTTTCTTCCTTCTCATCCATCTTAAATGTCATTTTCTTTTTGGAGGCTGAGCTCAGACTGCTACTTGTTTGATGAATTGGGTAGTTGAATACTCAGAAGGACCACTGGTTCCTACTGCCATCTGGTCATTCCAGTGAATGTTTTATTTTAGGGTGTGTATGTGTGTGTGTGCATAGATGTGCATGTCTGTATTTGTGCCATTCATTTGTGTCTCTTTAGTTAAACTGAAAGCACTTGAGATGGAAATTCTATACCCTTCTGTAGTCTAGTTTCGATTTAATATTTTGGGGTTGTAATGCCTGGGTCTTGCTGAATTTCTTTGTATTAATTTTCTCTGGTTTTTTACTTTGAAGATTTTAGAACTCCTAAACAACAGAATCTTCCGATCCAGGATTGGGCACAAGAACACTGTACGGCACATGCAGTTCACAGCTGATGCAAAGACTCTTATCTCAAGCTCTGATGACTCTGCAGTTCAGGTGAGAGGGAGGTTGAACCTCTAACATACATAATGCTGACTCTAATGAAGGAACACTTTGATTATGCCTCAAATCTAATATGTATTTTAAACTTTCAGATCAGATTATTTTGGGCTTCCCTTTAGATTATGCACATGGGCATAAATGAAACCCATATTTTTCTGTCAGTGAGGCACGCAGTTTGACTCAGAACCCTCTAATGGGAGATTGTTTATTTTGAAAATCAAGCATTCATTTGAATTCTCCCACCTGCCTTGGTACTTGGATTTGAATCAATAAATATAGTTTTTGCCACATTTATGTAATTTCTATTTTTCTTTACAGTAGTAAAATCTGATTGAAATTATTTCATTCTTTCCTTTAAGCATAAGATGTTTATTACAGGGATAAAATCCTGTGAAAAAAGAATAGTTTACCATAACGAAGGATTGTGGATCTAGAGGCCTTAAGCCTACTGTATGTTCTTTTATTGTTTTATTTTTTTAACATCTTTATTGGAGTATAATTCCTTTACAATGGTGTGTTAGTTTCTGCTTTATAACAAAGTGAATCAGTTATACATATACATACATCCCCATATCTCCTCTGTCTTGTGTCTCCCTCCCACTCTCCCTATCCCAGCCCTCTAGTTGTTCACAAAGCACCGAGCTGATCTCCCTGTGCTATGTGGCTGCTTCCCACTAGCTATCTGTTTTACATTTGGTAGTATATATAAGTCCATGCCATTCTCTCACGTCATCCCAGCTTACCCTTCCCCCTCCCCGTGTCCTCAAGTCCATTCTCTACGTCTGCATCTTTATTCCTGTCCTGCCCCTAGGTTCTTCAGAACCATTTTTTTTTTAGATTCCATATGTATGTGTTAGTATACGGTATTTGTTTTTCTCTTTCTGACTTACTTCACTCTGTATGACAGACTTTAGGTCCATCCACCTCACTACAAATAACTCAATTTGGTTTCTTTTTATGGCTGAGTAATATTCCATTGTATATATGTGCCACATCTTCTTTATCCATTCATCTGTCGAAGGACACTTAGGTTGCTTCCATGTCCTGGCTATTGTAAATAGAGCTGCAGTGAACATTGTGGTACATGACTCTTTTTGAATTATGGTTTTTTCAGGGTATATACCCCGTAGTGGGATTGCTGGGTCGTATGGTAATTCTATTTTTAGTTTTTTAAAGAACCTCCATACTGTTCTCCCTAGTGGCTGTATCAATTTACATTCCCACCAACAGTGCAAGAGGGTTCCCTTTTCTCCACACCCTCTCCAGCATTTATTGTTTCTAGATTTTTTGATGATGGCCGTTCTGACCGGTGTGAGGTGATGCCTCATTGTAGTTTTGACTTGCATTTCTCTAATGATTGGTGATGTTGAGCATCCTTTCATGTGTTTGTTGGCAATTTGTATACCTTCTTTGGAGAAATGTCTGTTTAGGTCTTCTCAATTTTGGATTGGGTTGTTTGTTTTTTTGATATTGAGCCACATGAGTTGCTTGTATGTTTTGGAGATTAATCCTTTGTCAGTTGCTTCGTTTGCAAGTATTTTCTCCCATTCTGAGGGTTGTCTTTTCGTCTTGTTTATGGTTTCCTTTGCTGTGCAAAAGCTTTTAAGTTTCACTAGGTCCCATTTGTTTATTTTTGTTTTTATTTCCATTTCTCTAGGAGGTGGGTCAAAAAGGATCTTGCTGTGATTTATGTCATAGAATGTTCTACCTATGTTTTCCTCTAAGAGTTTTATAGTGTTTGGCTCTACATTTAGGTCTTTAATCCATTTTGAGTTTATTTTTGTGTATGGTGTTAGGGAGTGTTCTAATTTCATTCTTTTACATGTAGCTGTCCTGTTTTCCCAGCACCACTTATTGAAGAGGCTATCTTTTCTCCATTGTATATTTTTGCCTCCTTTATAGGTGCGTGGGTTTATCTCTGGGCTTTCTATCCTGTTCCATGATCTGTATTTCTGTTTTTGTGCCAGTACCATACTGTATTGATTACTGTAGTTTTGTAGTATAGTCTGAAGTCTGTGAGCCTGATTCCTCCAGCTCCATTTTTCTTTCTCAAGATTGCTTTGGCTATTCGTGGTCTTTTGTGTTTTCAAACAAATTGTGAAATTTTTTGTTCTAGTTCTGTGAAAAATGCCATTGGTAATTTGATAGGGATAGCATTGAATCTGTAGATTGCTTTGGGTAGTATAGTCATTTTCACAACATTGATTCTTCCAATACAGGAACATGGTATATCTCTCCATCTGTTTGTATCATCTTTAATTTCTTTCATCAGTGTCTTATAGTTTTCTGCATACAGGTCTTTTGTCTCCTTTGGTAGGTTTATTCCTAGGTATTTTATTCATTTTGTTGCAGTGGTAAATGGGAGTGTTTCCTTAATTTCTCTTTCAGATTTCTGATCATTAGTGTATAGGAATGAAAGAGATTTCTGTGCATTAATTTTGTATCCTGCAACTTTACCAAATTCATTGATTAGCTCTAGTAGTTTTCTGGTAGCATCTTTAGGATTCTCTATGTATAGTATCATGTCATCTGCAAACAGTGACAGCTTTACTTCTTCTTTTCTGATTTGTATTCCTTTTATTTCTTTTTCTTCTCTGATTGCTGTGGCTAAAACTTCCAAAACTATGTTGAATAATAGTGGTGAGAGTGGACAACCTTGTCTTGGTCCTGATCTTAGTGGAAATGGTTTCAGTTTTTCACCATTGAGAACAATGTTGGCTGTGGGTTTGTCATATATGGCCTTTATTATGTTGAGGTAAGTTCCCTCTATGCCTACCTTCTGGAGGGTTTTTATCATAAATGGGTGTTGAATTCTGTTGAAACCTTTTTCTGCATCTATTGAGATGATCATATGGTTTTTCTCCTTCAATTTGTTAATATGGTTTATCACACTGATTGATATGCGTATATTGAAGAATCCTCGTATTCCTGGGATAAACCCCACTTGATCATGGTGTATGATCCTTTTAATGTGCTGTTGGATTCTGTGTGCTAGTATTTTGTTGAGGATTTTTGCATCTATGTTCATCAATGATATTGGCCTGTAGTTTTCTTTTTTTTATGACAACTTTGTCTGGTTTTGGTATCAGGGTGATGGTGGCCTCATAGAATGAGTTTGGGAGTGTTCCTCCCTCTGCTATATTTTGGAAGAGTTTGAGAAAGATGGGTGTTAGCTCTTCTCTAAATGTTTGATAGAATTTGCTTGTGAAGCCATCTGGTCCTGGGCTTTTGTTTGTTGGAAGATTTTTAATCACAGTTTCAATTTCAGTGTTTGTGATTGGTCTGTTTATATTTTCTGTTACTTCCTGGTTCAGTCTCAGAAGGTTGTGCTTTTCTAAGAATTTGTCCATTTCTTCCAGGTTGTCCATTCTATTGACATATAGTTGCTTGTAGTAATCTCTCATGATCCTTTGTATTTCTGCAGTGTCAGTTGTTACTTCTCCGTTTTCATTTCTAATTCTGTTGATTTGAGTCTTCTCTCTTTTTTTCTCAATGAGTCTGGCTAATGGTTTATCAATTTTGTGTATCTTCTCAAATAACCAGCTTTGAGTTTTATTGATCTTTGCTATTGTTTTCTTCATTTCTTTTTCATTTATTTCTGATCTGATCTTTATGATTTCTTTCCTTCTGCTAACTTTGGGGTTTTTTTGTTCTTCTTTCTCGAATTGCTTTAGATGTAAGGTTAGGTTGTTTATTGAGATATTTCTTGTTTCTTGAGGTAGGATTGTATTGCTGTAAACTTCCCTCTTAGAACTGCTTTTGCTGCATCCCATAGGTTTTGGGTAATCATGTTTTCATAGTCATTTGTTTCTAGGTATTTTTTGATTTCCTCGGTGATCTGTTGATTATTAAGTAGTGTATTGTTTAGCCTCCGTGTGTTTGTATTTCTTACAGATTTTTTCCTGTAATTGATATCTAGTCTCATAGTGTTGTGGTTGGAAAAGATATTGATACAATTTCAATTTTCTTAAATTTACCAAGCCTTGATTTGTGACCCAAGATGTGATCTATCTTGGAGAATGTTCCATGAGCACTTGAGAAGAAAGTGTATTCTGTTGATTTTGGAGGGAATGTCCTATAAATATCGGTTAAGTCCATCTTGTTTAATGTATCATTTAAAGCTTGTGTTTCCTTATTTATTTTCACTTTGGATGATCTGTCCATTGGTGAAAGTGGGGTGTTAAAGTCCCGTACTATGATTGTATTACTGTCGATTTCCCCTTTTATGACTGTTAGTATTTGCCTTATGTACTGAGGTGCTCCTATGTTGGGTGCATAAATATTTACAATTGTTATATCTTCATCTTGGATTGATCCCTTGATCATTATGTAGTGTCCTTCTTTGTCTCTTGTAATAGTCTTTATTTTAAGGTCTATTTTGTCTGATATGAGAACTGCTACTCCAGCTTTATTTTGATTTCCATTTGCATGGAATATCTTTTTCCCTCACTTTCAGTCTGTATGTGTCCGTAGGTCTGAAGTGGGTCTCTTGTAGACAGCATATATACGGGTCTTGTTTTTGTATCCATTCAGCTGGTCTATGTCTTTTGGTTGGAGCATTTAATCCATTTATATTTAAGGTAATTATCAATATGTATGTTCCTGTTACCATTTTCTTAATTGTTTTGGGTTTGTTATTGTAGGTCTTTTTCTTCTCTTATGTTCCCTGCCTAGAGAAGTTCCTTTAGCGTTTGTTGTAAAGCTGGTTTTGTGGTGCTGAATTCTCTTAGCTTTTGCTTGTCTGTAAAGGTTTTAATTTCTCTTTCGAATCTGAATGAGATCCTTGCTGGGTAGAGTAATCTTGGTTGTAGGTTTTTCCCTTTCATCACTTTAAATATGTCCTGCCAGTCTCTTCTGGCTTGCAGAGTTTCTGCTGAAAGATTAGCTGTTAACCTTATGGGGATTCCCTTGTATGTTATTTGTTGTTTTTCCCTTGCTGCTTTTAATATTTTTCTTTGTATTTAATTTTTGATAGTTTGATTAATATGTGTCTTGGCATATTTCTCCTTGGATTTATCCTGTATGGGACTCTCTGCGCTTCCTGGACTTGACTATTTCCTTTCCCATACTAGGGAAGTTTTCAACTATAATCTCTTCAAATATTTTCTCAGTCCCTTTCTTTTTCTCTTCTTCTTCTGGGTCCCCTGTAATTCGAATGTTGGTGCGTTTAATGTTGTCCCACAGGTCTCTGAGACTGTCCTCAATTCTTTTCATTCTTTTTTCTTTATTCTGCTCTGCGGTAGTTATTTCCACTATTTTATCTTCCAGGTCACTTATCCGTTCTTCTGCCTCAGTTATTCTGCTATTGATTCCTTCTAGAGAATTTTTAATTTCATTTATTGTGTTGTTCATTATTGTCTGTTTGCTCTTTAGTTCTTCTAGGTCCTTGTTAAACATTTCTTGTATTTTCTCCATTCTATTTCCAAGATTTTGGATCATCTTTACTATCATTATTCTGAATTCTTTTTCAGGTAGACTGCCTATTTCCCCTTCATTTGTTTGGTCTGGTGGGTTTTTACCTTGCTCCTTCATCTGCTGTGTGTTTCTCTGTCTTCTCATTTTGCTTAACTTACTGTGTTTGGGGTCTCCTTTTCGCAGGCTGCAGGTTCGTAGTTCCTGTTGTTTTTGGTGTCTGTCCCCAGTGCCTAAGGTTGGTTCACTGGGTTGTGTAGGCTTCCTGGTGGAGGGGACTGGTGCCTGTGTTCTGGTGGATGAGGCTGGATCTTGTCTTTCTGGTGGGCAGGACCACGTCCGGTGGTGTGTTTTGGGGTGTCTGTCACTGTATTATGATTTTAGGCAGCCTCTCTGCTAATGGGTGGGGTTGTGTTCCTGTCTTGCTAGGTTTTTGTAGCTTGCTGGTCATTGAGTGGAGCTGGGTCTTAGTGTTGAGATGGAGATCTCTGGGAGAGCTTTTGCCATTTGATATTACGTGGAGCCGGGAGGTCTCTGGTGGACCGATGTCCTGAGCTCAGCTCTCCCACCTCAGAGGCACAGGCCTGACACCTGGCTGGAGCACCAAGACCCTGTTAGCCACGTGGCTTTTGACTGAACATTTTTATTCCTATCTTAAGAAAATAATCAAGTATGGAGAAATATTTATGCACAGAGGTTTTCTTCAGTGTTATCTGGGTAGCGTTGGAGGGCAAGAGGAGTGGGGAGCCCTCAGGAAGAGAAGGAGGTGGCAGAGAAGGGGCTGCCCAGGGTTGCATCTGCTGCAGCTCCAACCCCTACATGAGGAAGCACTTGTGTGTGTGTACATTCTTTAAAAACTTACTTTATTTTTTTTTATTTTTTAACATCTTTATTGGAGTATAATTGCTTTATAATGGTGTGTAGTTTCTGCTTTATAACAAAGTGAATCAGTTATACATATACATATGTCCCCATATCTCTTCCCTCTTGCATCTCCCTCCCTCCCACCCTCCCTATCCCACCCCTCTAGGTGGTCACAAAGCACAGAGCTGATCTCCCTGTGCTATGCGGCTGCTTCCCACTAGCTATCTATTTTACATTTGGTAGTATATATAAGTCCATGCCACTCTCTCACTTCGTCCCAGCTTACCTTCCCCCTCCCTGTGTCCTCAAGTGCATTCTCTACATCTTTATTCCTGTCCTGCTCCTAGGTTCTTCAGAACCATTTTTTTTTTAGATTGCACATGTATGTGTTAGTATACGGTATTTGTTTTTCTCTTTCTGACTTACTTCACTCTGTATGACAGACTTTAGGTCCATCCACCTCACTACAAATAACTCAATTTGGTTTCTTTTTATGGCTGAGTAATATTCCAGTGTATATATGTGCCACATCTTCTTTATCCACTCATCTGTTGATGGACACTTAGGTTTCTTCCATATCCTGGCTATTGTCAGTAGAGCTGCAATGAACATTTTGGTACATGACTCTTTTTGAATTATGGTTTTTTCAGGGTATATACCCCGTAGTGGGATTGCTGGGTCGTATGGTAGTTCTATTTTTAGTTTTTAAAGGAACTTCCACACTGTTCTCCATAGTGGCTGTATCAATTTACATTCCCACCAACAGTGAAAGAGGGTTCCCTTTTCTCCATACCCTCTCCAGCATTTATTGTTTGTAGATTTTTTGATGATGGCAGTTCTGACCGGTGCGAGATTATATCTCATTGTAGTTTTGATTTGCATTTCTCTAATGATTAATGATGTTGAGCATTCTTTCATGTGTTTGCTGGCAATCTGTGTAACTTCTTTGGAGAAATGTCTATTTAGGTCTTCTGCCTATTTTTGGATTGGGTTGTTTGTTTTTTTGATATTGAGCCACATGAGTTGCTTGTATGTTTTGGAGATTAATCCTTTGTCAGTTGCTTCGTTTGCAAATATTTTCTCCCATTCTGAGGGTTGTCTTTTCGTCTTGTTTATGGTTTCCTTTGCTGTGCAAAAGCTTTTAAGTTTCATTAGGTCCCATTTGTAAAATTTACTTTATTTTTATCAAAGTTCCAGTGCACATACTTTTAAAAGTCATAGTATTACAAGGCTCATTATAAAAAATAGACTCCCCCATTTCTCTTTCTCTTAAAGCACCACTTTTAGCTTTTAGATGTTTCTTTTGACATTTACCTTCATGACCCTATATTGCATGCTTATAGTGCTAATTCTTGATTTTTAGGTTTGAGGGTTTATCTACTGAATTCCTTATATTAAGATGAAAATTTAGCTCTTTTTCTCCTCCCACCTGTCCTACCTCCAACATATGCACACACCCTTTTGTCGATCCCTGTCATCCCAACACAATCACAACAAAATTTTGTTTAGGTCATTAGTGTCATTGTTATGACTAAGTAGACCAAGTGTACTATGAATTACTTTTCTGCCTTAATGCAATTTAGGAAAAGTCTACCTTTGGTAATAGTTGGAAATTATTTTACCCTAAATCCTTGAAGACATTGTTTTATTTTGTTTTTCAAAGTTTCAAAGCTCATGTTGAGAAGTCTGAAGCCATTCTGATTCCTCATCTTTCTCTCTGGAAGATTTTAGGAACTTCTCTTTGTCCCCAGAATTTTGAAATTTCATGATGATGTGCCTTTGTGTGTTCGTTTCATCCATTGTTTTTGACTTTCACTATCCCTTCTCAGTTTGGAAACTTATGTTTTTCAATTCACAGAAGTTTACTTGAATTATTTCTTTGATTCACTCCCACCCCCTGCACTCCCCATATGCTTCCTTTTTCTGTTAACATCCCTTATTCACATATTGGATCTCCTGGACTGATCATCTAGTTTTCTTTTTCTATGTTTCCTCTTTCTGTACCATACTCTATTTTCTGGGAGTTTTCCTCAGCTTTATCTTCCAACCCTTTCATTGAGTTTTTCATTTCTACCATTTTTAATGCCGGAGAGTCCTTTCTATTGTTTGTTTAATTTTTCTGTAGAGCGTGTGTTCTTGTTTTGTAGATGAAATATATCTTACTACTTTGAGGATAGATGGGTATATAAATAATGTATAAATTATATCATATACATTATATATATTTTTTCCCTCAAAATCTAATTTTCCTGCATAGTTGCTCTTCCCTCCAATTTTTTTTTTTTCTCTTTGGTTGTTTTGGCCTCTTATTTTAAATGCCTTCCTCAGCTGTGTGGTGATCATTCGTTACCCAGAGATGGATACTAAAAGGCTGACTGGGAGCTCTGTGTATTGACTGAGACCTCCTCTGAAAGGTGATGTGGATGGGGAAAATTTGTTGTCAGTGTCTTTAGGTCTTTGTCTTGGTCTTGTCAGATTCGTAGAGAGGAATCTCTGGTCTTCTCCTGGAGGTTATAAACCTGACAGACAGGTTCTTAGAGCTAAGTGGGGGAAGAGAGCGGGAAGGGGGGTGTGGATCGTATAATGTCTTGGCGTTTAGTGTGTAAACCTTCACTGATCCCCCTGTTCTCTAAATTGCTATCCTACCCTCAGTTGTGCTTGTGTCCTTTAATCCAGAGATTCTTCTTTCTGGTTTGTTTTAGGAGTATTATTCTGCACTTTATTCTTTTTTTTTTTTCTCATAATAACATTGTTTGGGATTCAACAGTGATTCTTTTCTTTTTACAGGAAATTAGTTTTCCTGAACTTTTTGAAGGGATTGGGAAGGACAACATTTCTTTCTTCACAGCTCTGCAGTTCCATCTTCTGTTGTTTTCATGAAGTGTTAAAAATATGGCATTGTTCTGATGAGATCCCTTTGTTCTATCCCCTTCCCTCATTTTTATGGAGACCTTCCCTTTCCTTTGCTGCCATCATCTTTGTTTTTCTCACTTTAGATTCTATTCCCAACAGTTTCTCCTCATTGTAGGATTGTCCTGGTTATTTTTGAGAGTTCATAGGGTCTAGACTGCTTTAGCCTTCCAGACTGTGCCACACAGTACAGTCAGTCTTGCACTCAGTTCCTACTGCTGTTCCCTGTTGGTCCTTCACTTTTCAGTGAATGGTACTTGGCTCTTTTGGGATTCTCCTGTTTTTAGGTTTGTCAGACTCATTATGCTTCCCTCTGCTTCTGCCCATACAGATGCTGTTACTGTGCAAGTCTTGCAGCTCTCAGTTTGTCCCCATTTACTTGTATCTTGTGGTTTTTGGGGATACTATGTCATGTAACATGGTCTTGTTGATATTGTCTGTGCATTTTTGGATTTGCTATTTTAGTTGCTTTGTCTACTCTTATGGAGGCTTCAAGGAGATACCTGCATTACTGCCATCTTCCCACATCTCCTGATACATCTCTTTTTAGCCCCACCCTCATTCCCACCTCTGGATGTACTTTGTGACCTCAGTTTCTGAGCATTTTGGGAGTTCTGTAATGTCAGTTTTGTTGCTTTTGTCTTTTTAATGCTTTTAAGATTCTGTTTCTTGGTTCTGCAAAGCCAGTTACCATTCTCCTGCTATACAGCCTCCAATGTTTTTTTGTTACCTTCTTTCTCATTCTTGACTTTGTCATTTTAGTGGGGTTTTAGAAGTGAAGGAGAAGGATATAAATGCATATGTTCAAACAGGAGTTAGTATGTATTCTCTTATTTTATATGTATGTATATATTTCCTACAGTGGCAATATTTAACTGCACAGTTAAAAACTATTTTGGAAAAAATCTTTTTATGTTATGTCTCTATGAGTCCTGTATGATTGGAATGAAATTTGCCTTTAGTACAGAAACTTACTTATATGCTCCCATGGTACTAGTGTATTAGCTCTGAAACTCAGTGTAATATTCACCTTTCTTCCTCTCCACATGGCTTTCAAATGTGTAAAACTAAGCTACATCTGATGAAATTCTGCTGAGACATTGTATACAGTGTAGTCTTTCTGTCAAAAGCTAAATTCACAGGTTTTATGACCTCCTTGAAGATCAGATATTCTCAGCCAGAGGGAGAAATAATTTCTAGGAATATTTTTAGGATCCAAGTTAGATTATTTGTAGAAATGAGTTGTGTTTCATCCTCTTTTTCTGCTCTGCTCAGAATACTTTTTACATTTAAAATGTTTTAATGCATGTACATTCATGCAACAAAACTCTTGGTAGGTATTTCCATGAATTGACTGGTTGGGTTTTTGTTTTATAGTTTTTTTAATGTTTTAATAAATAATTAATTGGAGGTTTGTTTTTTTTCCCCCCAGCTTTACTGAGGTATAATTGGCAAAACTATTATGTTTAAGACATGTAATGTGATGATTTGATATATGTACACATTGTGAAATAATTACCACAATCAAGTTAATTAACAGATCTGCAAACCCCTCACATAGTTGCCACTTTTGAGGTTTATTTTAATCATCTTTGTATCCCCAGTGCCTGGAATGTAGTAGGGGTTCGGTAAATCTTTGTCAAGCTCAACTAAAGTTACTGCCAAAATTTGAAGAATCAGCTCTCTTGATTATAGCACCTAGAGTTGTGAAAGTTGAGGTCTATTTTGGTAGTTTTTGATCTTTTACCTCGATGTAAATAAAGCCCAAGTAGTAGCTGTGTTTACCTGAGCCAATGAATGAGAATATATTGATTCTTACAAGTGTAAAAAGATTCTTTAGCATTTTTTAAAATTTAAATTTATATAGCTGAAAAAATTCTAGTGTACATACATTGCAAAAATTATAGCTAATTGTAGAGACATACCCAAACTCAACCTTTATACATTTGACTGATGATGCTGGTGGAAGTTTAGCTATTATATAAGGTGATTCAACTAGCACAGTATGTTTGAGGTCAACAAAAAAGGTATCCTTGTCATCATTGCCTTATCAGAAAGCATCTGCAACAAAAGCTGCTAAGGCTAGTAGGCTAGTCTTCATTTCCCCTTAGTGATTGTCAAATTCTTTGTTATATCTGCTCAGGAAGGCTCTCTGACTTCTTGATGTGTGGAGGGTAGCAGTAAGAACCTCAGGCAGGAATGAACATTGAATCAGACACAGCTGGGAATGGCAGTGCCAGTCAACCAGGAAGAGCTGTTAATAATAGCCACTGATCCTCTAGTTCAGTAAAGCCCAGAAAGTAGGAGGAGGGAGCCAGAAGGTTCCTAGTGGTAGCGGTCCAGGGTATTTTATGTTTAGTCACACAGGATGCCTTTTTTCCTGATATGATTTGGGGAGCCAGAAAGCTTCTGTTTCTTCCCCCTACCTCAGCATATCTTATTGCGCTCTTAAAATACTGAAATTCCCATTTCATCCTCTTTAGAACTACTCTCACTTCCAGCTCTTCTTCTAAGGTCCCTTGCTCTCATACAAGATACCCTGCTTCTATGAATGAACACTCAGACAGAAAAGATGGAGATACCTGAGAGCCAGGGCTCGGTGGGGCTGGGAGGGTGATTGCTAAATGTGGAGGACAGAGGAGTAAAGAAAGGGGGTAAGAGAGGTGTAATTTCTGTTACAATTTTGCCTAAGCCCAGTAAGAAAAGCCTTAAAGGCATTTCTACTGTTTAACCTTCACCAGTCAAAAACGAGACCCAGAATATTACTAATGTGCATACCTGAGATGGTGGCTGCTTTTTCGTTATCTTTTTATTCCTAATATTAAAAAAATAGAAGAAAATTCTGTGGGAGACTCTCTGATTGCCCACAGCTCAGAAGTCTAGCTTCAGGCTCTCTGGGCTGTTTCTTTGAATATCTTTCTAAACTTTTTTCCCTATACTGTTCCTTCTACATATCCTGTTCCAGTCAGATTGAACTATGAACAGGTACCTGTAATCTTTCCACATTTTCCTGCTCCTGTGCTTTAACTCTAGCATTCATTCTCTTTGTTTGAAATGCCCTTCTCAGTTTGTGAATCATAGTTCCAGCTCACTTCTCAAGCCTACTTTGAACGCATTGTCTCCAACATTGCAATCTCTTCTCTTTCTCTTGTATCTGAGGAGTTCTTCCTGGAGTGCCATGTGAAAAACAATGTACTATATCACTTTTGTCATTTTGAGGATTGCATTAGGGGCTAGGTAAGATCTCTGAAGCTCAGAAATTCCACGACCTGGTCTGAAGCTGCTCTGGTCAACTGACCTTCCCAGGCAGTAGGGCCAGTAGGATTCAGTAGCTTCAATGGAGCCAGAATCTGGACACTTGGCCTAACTGTGAGGTTTAGCAATCTGTGAATATGTCGGGATAGTTTTCTTTGGAAAGTTTAATCAGATGGTGAGCTCATGAACATATTGTGACTTTTCTCTATCTTCTGGTATAATTAACTGCTCTCCAAGCAACTGAAGAAAACAGACTTTATTTAGGAGGAAAAATATTTTATTTTGCCCATAGTCAAGTTAATTAACCCCAGCTTTTCTCTTCTCTGTCTGTAAAATGGGGATACCATATTCTTATTTGGTTCTCTTCTTTATTTTACTGACGTGCCATGAGGATGAAAGACTTTAGACAAACGAGTGATACACCTCCGCCTCTCTAATGGGATATTATGGGGAAAGGGTTATAGCAGACGTATTTCTCTGATATTCAGGTATGGAATTGGCAGTCAGAGGAATATGTCTTTCTGCAAGCCCATCAGGAAACTGTGAAAGACTTTAGACTCTTGAAAAATTCAAGACTGCTTTCCTGGTCGTTTGATGGAACAGTGAAGGTAATTTGAAGCACATATTTCTTTTTAAAAAAATATTCTAATATTGATCGCATTGATTATATCATGACAGCCAAAAGCAGGTGGCTGATATGTAAATACTTAAATTTTTAAATTTCTAAAATAGAAATGCCTGTTTTCTGTTTACTGCAGTCATCTACATCTGCTGTGTGTTTATGAGCATTTGTACTAAAAGGCACTTAAAGAGGTCAGAACAACCAATGTGCTAAAGCTCTTGGTTTATAGATGTCTTCTGGCTGTTTATGCTCAGTATACAAAATGTTCTGAATTGTCAACTTCTGAGTTTTTCTTTGAAGGTATGGAATATTATTACTGGAAGAACAGAAAAAGACTTTGTCTGTCATCAGGATACAGTTCTTTCTTGTGATATTTCTCCTGATGCAACCAAGTTTTCTTCTACCTCTGCTGACAAGACTGCAAAGGTAGGCCAATCGGTTGAAAGGTGCATGCATAAGACCTTGGTATTTGTTATGTATTATGAGTCCAACTAATGTGTAAAACAGAATAATAAGTTTCTGTCTACATGTCTGTCTCATTTTGTGAATTTTTGGAGGATGCCCATGACATTTAGTTTGTGTCAGATAGATTAAGTGAATGACATTGAGGACTTTTGATTTATCCCTTACTGATAACTTTTGTCTGTTAGTAATCAAAGGCAGTGTCTACTGAATATTTTAGGCAAAAAAAAGCATTGAAAGAGATTTACATTTAATTGTACACCCACAGTAAATTTTTTTTGTAATTGATGTAAATCGATGCTTCTAAAAATCATATTCCAATGAAATGATGCTCCCTGGTTGGGGACATTGAATACTCCATTCTCCATTCTCTTCTTTTTTCTCCATCTTTGTTAATGGCATCATTATCTACCCGTCTTTCCAAACTGTAAACATTGGAGTTGCCTGGGACTCTCCTGTCTTTTTTTTTAAAAAAATTAATTAATTAATTAATTAATTAATTTATGGCTGTGTTGGGTCTTCGTTTCTGTGCGAGGGCTTTCTCTAGTTGCGGCAAGTGGGGAGCCACTCTTCATCGCGGTGTGCGGGCCTCTCACTATCGCGGCCTCTCTTGTTGCGGAGCACAGGCTCCAGACGCGCAGGCTCAGTAGTTGTGGCTCACGGGCCTAGTTGCTCTGCGGCATGTGGGATCCTCCCAGACCAGGGCTCGAACCCGTGTCCCCTGCATTGGCAGGCAGATTCTCAACCACTGTGCCACCAGGGAAGCCCTCTCCTGTCTTTTGTGCTCTATTGATTACTCCTCAGTGTCTCCTGGATCCTTGTTCTCTTCCTTGTCCCCACCCTTAAGACCAGACTCTCCTTTTTTATTGGTGAACCTGCCACTGGTCTGTACTTCCTCCGGTTTATCTTCCCTACTGCTGCCTGAGTTCCCTGTTGAAACTCCTCTGTGACCTGATGGTTTTATAAGCTCAGCTCCTTAGCCCATCACCATCTCTTTCTGCTACATTGTTCCCTCTGTGCCAGACTACTTCTACTTCCATCTTTTTGTGCACACTGTTAACTTTCACTTGATACAACCTTGTATCCTTTTTTACCTGGAAGCATTATGACTCATTCTTCTAGACCTAGATTTAAGGTCAGTCCTTCAGTGAACCCTTTCCTGGCCCTCAGGCAGGATTAGCTGCTCCACCCTCAGTTTTTCTATTACATATTACTCATGTTAATTTACTTCATACCACTGTTCCCTCAAACATTCATGATTAAACTAGAAACTTTTCAAGGACAGGGACTGAATCCAGTTATCTTTGTACCACCAGTTCTTTGCTCACAGTGCCTGGAACACGTTTTCAGTATAAGCTTGTTAAATGGTGATGACAGAACCACCAGGGAGAATATTGGAAGGAAAAGAACAGCATTTGGCTACTAAGGTAGTAGGATGGTATAGGGACTAACCTTTAAAGTACTCTTGCCGTATGTTAGGCCCTTTGCTAGGAATTTCAGTCTCAATTATCTCATTTAATTTTCACTCTATAGCTGCTGTTGTCTCCATCATACAGATACAGAAACTGAAGCCAGAGAAGGTTATGTGGGTTGTCCTAGGCCAAGGAACTAGTAAATAGTGGAGTCAGGACTCCACTCAAGTCTGCTGTACGCCATAGACTGCTTTGCTATTCTTCCTTCTAAGTCTAAAGTTAAGGAAGCTGTGACTTTGATCCTTGAGCTTAAATTTACTTGAGTAATTAAAGGGAAACTCTAAAAAATGAACCAGGTTGCTAGTTGGCATTTGGGCCTCTCATGAAAGTTTATGAACTGTTGAATGTTAGAACTTCATACGATTGAATTTATGGCTAACTAGTACTCGAGGCAGTGTTTATAGATGCTTATTTCGCGTGTATTTACTATTCCTAAACAATCTGAATTGCCTTCCAGATTTGGAGTTTTGAACTCCTTTCCCCTCTTCATGAATTGAGAGGCCACAAAGGCTGCGTGCGCTGCTCTGCCTTCTCTGTGGACAGTACCCTGTTGGCAACTGGAGATGACAACGGAGAAATCAGGGTAGGGTGTTTGCTGACATGAAACCACTGCTCTCCTTATAGCTTTGGCTAGCCCTCCGTACCATAGCTGGGGGCTTTGTTAATGTGACAGGGAAGCACAGGCCCCAGGGTTCTGGTTGGATGAGGCATTCTTTGTTCTGTTTCTTATGCACGTTGTGTTCACAGCTGCATTCCACTGCAGAAAAGAATTCATTTTAGAGTTAAAGTGAAGCATTTCCCATGTATGTGAGGAGGCAGATGCCCTAGTTATTTGCAGTTGGTTCTGTGCTGTTAGCTTGAGAATGATTCATCTTAATTCTTGGACCTGAACCAGAGATTGTTTTTAGTGGCAGAATGTGAGGAAAATAATTTTTGTAAATTGTTGTCTAGATTATAAATGAATTGCAATTCTGCTGTTTTCTGCACTGAAAGGTCTCTTTAGCACTATATCCATTAGATAGTCAACATTTAGAGTGGAGCCTGTTGCCATCCTCGTGGGATTGTCTGCCTCTGGTTGTGTTAGAAGGATTGGGTAGTTGATGGAAGAAGTTTGGGCGTTGTGGGTGGCTGCTTTGGTAACTGGTATAATCAGGAGAGTCTTGTTTTTTGTATGTTATTTTGTTCGTTTTTTACAAAGCAGGAATTAAAACTCAAGGAATAGGTATATAATGCAGAAGAATGAGACAGTATGCATTATGCAGGAATAGGGGCATTATCAGATAGGCTTTCCAGGAAAATTAAGATTCTCTTGCTTGAGGACTAAGTAACCAACCTTCCGTATACCATTCTCATAAATGCCATGCCAGCTGAAGGGGCAGGACTGCTTTGGGAACATTCATTTTGCTCTGAGTTCTCACCTCTGGATGAAAGGGCTCCTTTACTGGTTATGAGGCAGTGTTTCATTTTCCAGAAACCCCTAAAGGTAAAAATTGTCTCTTTAAATAGGTTATTTAAAATTTTTTCTTTAGCACATTAAAAAAATTTTCTGTTTTTCTACTTGATTTTTCAAAATATAGGAAAGCTATTAATTATATATATATATATCTTCTATCTAGCTATCTTACTGATTTCTTTCTAATCAGTTTTTCCATTTGATTCTCTTGGATTTCCCAGGGGGACATTTACAAATGATGATTTTGATTATTTTCTTTTGCTATTTATGCCTCTATTTTTCTTATTCTGATGTACAGTTTCTTTGAAAAATTAGAATACTGCTCATATATTAAGTATCACTGGAAATAAATGAAAATATTAGTATCTATAAGTAATTGGGTTGTTTTTAAGAGCTTAGTAAACTAATCTTAGTGAATGTATGTATATATGCTTGCTTGCTTGTTTATTTTATACATATAAAATATAAAAAAATACATATATATATATTAAAAACCTTACTGGGACTTACTGTTTAAAATATGTATACTTTAGGTGTTTGAATAGTGTCTGTCAATATTCTTAGTGGTAGATCCTGAACTAGAATTCTTTGTTCTTTTGAGGTAGTTTATTTGTTAGGCCTTTTTTGTTTATTCCTTGCTTCTCCCATCATACTCTTTTTTAAAAAAATTGTTTCAATTTTTGGCTGCGTTGGGTCTTCGTTGCTGCACGTGGGCTTTCTCTGGTTGCAGCGAGCGGGGGCTATTCTTCATTGAGGTGCGCAGGCTTCTCATTGCGGTGGCCTCTCTCATTGCAGAGCATGGGCTCTAGGTGCGTGGGCTTCAGTAGTTGCAGCACGCAGGCTCAGTAGTTGTGGCTCGCGGGCTCTAGAGCGCAGGCTCAGTAGTTGTGGCTCGCGGGCTCTAGAGCGCAGGTTCAGTAGTTGTGGCGCACAGGCTTAGTTGCTCCACTGCATGTGGGATCTTCCCGGACCAGGGCTCAAACCCCTGTCCCCTGCATTGGCAGGCGGATTCTTAACCAGTGAGTCACCAGGGAAGCCCCATACTCCTTTTATTCAGTGAAAGAGTCACAGTATTCTAATCAATCACTCTAAGTCCCTTTGTTATATTTTTTGGAGTATAGTTAATGATAAATATTGTAAGTAATGCATTTTAATTATAATTAGTAGTTTTTAAAAATTAACACCGGAGAGAATGTAATCTAAAAAAATTCCTAAGGTATCACTGAATTGTAATTATATTTTTAAGAAAGATTTCCAAATATGTTCCAAATGAGATAGATAGATATATAAAACTTCTGAGTAACCCTGTTAATGAACTGTGTATCATTTTTATAGATATGGAATGTCTCAAATGGTGAGCTTCTTCATTTGTTTGCTCCGATTTCAGTAGAAGAAGGAGCTGCTACTCACGGAGGCTGGGTGACTGACCTTTGCTTTTCTCCAGATAGCAAAATGCTTGTTTCTGCTGGAGGATATCTTAAGGTAAGGGTTTCTCAAAGACTGAAAGAAAAGAACAGCCTGTATCCTACTTTCCAAATTATTTTCACTTCCTGTGTTTCAGTTGGGCCTTGTACAACCCCTCAGAGAGGAAGGGCGATGACTGTTACCCCGTTCTGGGTGATGAGACTGAGATCTGCAAGGCTGCATTCTTCAGATCTCTTGGAAGTTTTGATGGCAGTGTTAGGGATGTTCTCAGTCCAGAGCTCTCATCCTGCCCCAAACAAAGTCTTAGGCGATCAGAATGACTAGAAAGTGGGGTGTTTAACTTAGTTTGATTTTCTGCTTCACTAATTGTGAACTATGTTGGTTGAGTCTTTAAAAAAATTTATTTGTGAAATTTCCTTTCTTAAGTATTAGTGGTAGTGGTGGTAGTAATAATAATAAAAATAGCAGCGGCAGCGTATTGCTTTATAGTTTACAAAATGCTTTACTTACATCATCTTATTAGCCAGCTTTGCGAGGCTTAAATTTTATCATCCTTGGTTTGTAGGTGAGTAAACTGATGTTCATAGAGGTTGTGAATTTCCTAAAATTACTTAGTAGATTGCCTTATACAAACTTATTATTAGCAAATACTGAGGCCACGGTTGAGCGTGCTGTGGTGCCTCAGGGTCATTTTTTGGTGCTTGCATCATTTTTATCCATCCACTCACTAAGAATGTATTAAGTGCCCACTGTGTGCTGGCACTGCTGCGTGGCACAGTGTTTAAGACTTGGTTCTTGCCCAGGTGGTTGACAGTCTTTGGAGGAAGCAGACAGTAAATAAATAAAGTCTCTAAGTGTAAGAGGGGTTCTGGGACACATTTGCATAAGGATAGTAGAGGCACAAAGGAGAGGACAGTTCTACCTTTGGGAGTTAGCAGAGGCTTCCAGTGGAGGGGAATGCTTGAGCTGAGTCTTGAGTAGTGATTTACTTGTAAAAGGGGTTGAAGATGATACTGTGTATTGTACTGATCACTTAAAATAGATCCCTAATGAATTAGACCCTAATGAATTAGATCTTCGATACTGTTTTTTCTTACTGAAAACATTCAACTGTAGGAGATGATTCTGATTAATTGTCTAATACAGTGTAGATGTTCAAAAATATTTGAATGACTGAATTGAAGTTTTTGGTTATATGGGACCTATGTAGATGCAATTTTATTTAAAGTAAAAATCTAGCTTATATAAAAGATAAATCAGAGGACAGTTTTTAGCTCTATGAGAGGATGTATGTTATGATTCCTTTACAGGTTTACATTGAAAATACAATGCTGCTTACAAGATGTTGCATTAACCTGTACCTAAATAAAGGTACACCTTTATTTAGTTATTAGGGGATTGTGAGACTATCACCACTTGTCCTACTTTAGTGTAGAGATAAACTGCACTCTTAGTCTGTTCTGAGGATGATGCTTAGAGGAGCGACATTGCTGTCTTTGTGTTGGAAGCTGGGAGTCTTCAGCCGTATTAACTGCTGAAAAACTTAACTGCTCAGCTTTGACACTGAGCTTCTAGGGACCATGTCTTTTGATGCTCTGGGCACCATAGAAGGCTGTCACATAATCGTGAGTCTGGCTTACAAGATATGATAGAGATCAGTGACTAGATTTCCAGAGTTCCTGGAGAACCTTGAAATAAACAGCAGAATCGATGTCTGTACTGTAGAAGTTATGTCTTCAGGGTGAAAGAGCCTATAGCCTATATATGCAGTCTGTATATTTCAGTGACAATCAGGCTGTTCTTCCTTCTGGTTTGATTACTAGCATGGTTAAACTGGTTGTGATATAGCCCAGCCTGCATCTACCCAGCATGTTCATGAGACTGTCTAAGAGCACAGAGCAAATTAAAAGTAAAAAGGAACCGCTGCTGTAATGTCCAAGAAAATAGGCCTTTTGAGTCTGTTTACTTTATAATCCAAGCTGTATGAATCGAATGTCGGTAAGATAAAGTAGGTATCCAGTAGCTAAAAAGCTCTTAACTTTCAAAATTATTCCTATTTATAAGTTAAAAATAATGTAATTTACTTGTGTTATGCCACAGAGTATGTACTGTTAGAATGACAAGAAATCCACATTAATTCATACTCACGAGGAGAAAGGCTGATTTGAAATATGAAATGCATGATGATAAATGCAGGTTTTCCATTACGTAGAGGCAACAGAATATAAAGGTCAGGAGAGTGAGACTTGGGGCAGACTACTTGAATTCAAAGCCTGGATCTGCCACTCAGTAGCTTTGTGATCTTGCACAAGATGATTTAGTCTCGACTTTCTCATCTGTAAAATAGGTGTAATAATAACACCTACCTCATAGGGTTGGGAGGGTTAAAGGAGTTAATACAAGTAAAGTACTCATACATGGTGGCACATAGTGTACCCTGAGTAAATGTTAGCTATCTTTTAAAAATTGAAGTATAGTTGATTTACAGTGTTTCAGTTGTACAGCAAAGTGACTCAGATATATATATATATATAATAATATATATTATATATAATGATATAATATATATTATAATATAACATATTTAATAATATTACATATATAATAATATAATATATATTATAATATATATAATAAATATATTATAATATATATAATATATATGTTATAATATAATATATATATATTCTTTTTCAGATTCTTTTCCATTATAGGTTATTACAAGATGTTGAATATAGTTCCCTGGGCAATACAGTAGGTCCTTGTTGTTTATCTGTTTTATATATAGTAGTTTGTGTCTGTTAATCCCAAATCCCCAATTTATCCCTCCTTCCAAAAATATCCCTGCTATTTTTTTTTTTTTATTTACTTTATTCCTTAGAGCAGATTTAGTTTCACAGCAAAATTGAGCGGAAAGTACTGAGTTCCCATATACCCACCCCTGCCCCACGAGCAAGGCTCCCCCACTGTCAACATCCCCCACCAGAGGGTACATTTGTTACAGCTGATGAATGTTCATTGACATGTCATTATCACCCAAAGTCCATAATTTCTATTAGGGTTCACTCTTGGTGTTGTACAGTCTGTGAATTTTGACAAATGTATAATGACACGTGTCCACCATTGTAGTATTATACAGAGTAGTTTCACTGCCCAGAAGTCCCCTGCGTAAGTCCTATTTAATATCATTGTCTTTTAGTCCATATTCACATTAGTGGCTGGGGTAGTGTTTCCAAGTCGAGTGGTCTGTTTTAATAGAGGAAAAGGCAGTGGGTGCACTAGGTTTGGAAGCCGGATAACTCTTCCACCTCTGCCACCTGCTAGCGGTGTTGTCCACAGTGACAAGGCCTTTCTTCTCTCTCAACCCTGGTTTCCTTACTTGTAAAGTGAGGCAGTTGGACTAGGTGATCTCTAAGGGCCTTACTACCTCTACGATTTGCCTCTAGCGACTGTCCTCTGCAGTCTTGATTACACTGCTATTTTATAAAGCAAAATTGTGAGTCCTGGAAAATTTCAAGTTAGTACATGTTGCTTCATTGAGGTTTACTTAAGTCCACAAGGTTTACTTTTACCAGTTATCGTTACTAATAGTGAACATGAATAGTTGACCCAGTCACACGAGCAAGGCAGGATGCTAGGCATTGCCACGGACACAGAAGTGATCATTGCATTCATAATACTCAGAATCTTGATGTACCTGAGGCCTTTTCAAAAGGTGTTCATGTACATGGTCTCTTTTGCCCTCATCTTAGTTGTGAGATATGTAGGTAAGCTCCGTGATCTCCATTTAGTAAAGGAATATAAATATTGTTATAATCTTAGCGAATTCAGTAATTGGGAAGAGAAAGGAAGGACTTGGCCAGAGCACCTGCTGCATTTGAGATGTTCAGTATTTATTTAGCAAATATAAGTGTATAGACTTTTAAATAAAAAACTTGGTCATGGGCTCTTGAATCACTCCTGGTGAAAGGGAAGATTCAGTAAAGAGAACATTGTATCCTGCAGCCAGTATTATCAGTAGTCTTGATATCTGCCAAAATTCCTGTCCATGTCTGCAAAGGGGCATTTTTAGAGAAGAGAGGGTCATTCTTTCCATTCTACTGAGAAGGATACGCAGACAGGAGAATTCAGTCCAGCCGTGGCCGTAGAGGGCTTTGTGTAGCCTTCTGTCTGCGGCTCTGAGTAGGCTGCATGTTTCTCCAGCATGCTTTACAGTGGGGTTAGGTGTAGGGTAGCTGTGACGCAGTCACCAGGGTTAATCAGGAATGGTGGGCTGGGTTGATAATACTATATTCAGCCTTAAACCTTAGACATCCTTCCTGGTGTTTGCTTTAGTTTGGGAGTGGGGAGGTGATGGGGTGAAGGATCCAGTTGGCACTGCAGATTGTCTCACGCTGTAATTACCAACCTAATAAGAATTTTATTTTTCTCTGAACAGTGGTGGAATGTTGTCACTGGGGAATCCTCACAGACCTTCTACACAAATGGAACCAATCTTAAGAAAATACATGTGTCCCCTGACTTCAAAACATATGTGACTGTTGATAATCTTGGTATTTTATATATTTTAAAGATTTTAGAGTAAAATAGTTAAGCAGAGATGTAAGTTGAACTCTTTTAATTTTGAATTGGAAAAAAAAATCCTAATGAAACTGTATTTCAACTTTTTATAAAGCTGTGAATTGTTTTGCAGTATTGCATTCATTACGAAAGTGTTTGTGGTTGGATGAATAATATTAATGTAGCTTTTCCCAAATGAACACACCTTTAATCTTATTTTTCATAATCATCATCATCATTTTTAAGTTTGTCCTTAAGATGCAAATGAAAATGTAAATATATACCTTGTTATACCGCTGGTAAAATTCTCCCTTGATGCATTCAAATTGGTTGACATAATTAGAATAATTTGAAGGAAATATATATTTTAATAATATTATTATTCAGGCTGTGCCTCAGGGTAGTAGTGGCTTGATTTCTGAACCACATTTACCCGAAGGGGGTATAGTTCTCCCAAATATAATCTCAGAACTTATTTGCACCCCTTAAATTTGCTTTAAAAATGTTGTGTCTACGTGCACAGTTTGCAAAATTTTCTTTAATTCACTTGATAAGTGAGTCTTAGATTTCAAAAGTACTCTCTGTGAAGCAAAAGTTACGTGTGTTGGAGTGAGTAGATTTTGTTGGTCTACCTTTTCTCATTAGCTGATGGCAGCCCTGGGCTGGACCTGGCCTCTAGCTGTCAGTCTCCGAACTGGGCACTCTCCTGCTTTCTCTGGTTTTTTACATACCAGACTTCCTACTTGACTGAACTTAACCTTTCTTAATCCTCACTTTTCTCTCTTTTTTTTAAAGTAATTGCTCCACAGTTAAATGTTAGTAAATCTGAATAATTGGGGAGGAGCCAATTTTAATCATAATTTTTAACAACAGAATTTTTCCAAGATATAGAAAATAGTAAAAAATAATTTTCTTCTAATTCCATTTACTTTTAGATGAACGGCATTGCCAGTGCTATTCTCTTAGTGAATTTCAAGAGAATTCTCTGTGGTTTTCTACGAATACTGGAAGAGTCATTGTGACTGCAAGATGTCACCTTTAACCTTCCAGCCAGTCTGTTTTCCTTCCTCTTCTCTCCCTCCTCCTCTCCTTCCCTCCCTCCCTCTAAGTTTAATCAGGAAAGATAGTTTAGACAGGGAAAAAGCATATCAACATCAGTAACTAGCTTTTTTGATTTCCTGATTAGGAACTTTAATTGTAGCTTAAATCTAAACATTTTCCCTGAAATATATTGTTAAGGGAAATGGTGATAAATTAGTAATAGATGTGGTTCTTACATTAAAAAAACAACCAAAATTCAAAATTTTTTGTTGCTGCAACAAGAACTAAATCAGATGAGTATTAGCGTTAACAGTAGGTAAGCACTGAGCCAGTTTCTATTTTTGGTGCATATTAGTAGATGTGGGGTGGGTAGGGGGGGAACAGACCACTCCAGATGTATTTTAGATTAGATGTTCCTATTTAGCATTTGAGGGAACCATAAAGAGAGTGAATAAAATATTTTACATTGTTAAGGAGGTTTTGTTTTGTTTTGTTTTATGGTGGGTTGAGGGATTAATTTAGGGGCTTACTGTGATTTAAGCAAATGTGACATGAAAATCTTAATTTTATAAAAAGAAATTTCTGTAAATGATATGTTCTGCTTAGAGTACCCAAATCATAATTTGATTTGCATACAATGTTTAGGAACTCATTTATAGCTCAGAGTATAAAGTATTAACTTTTGGAATTAAAAGTCACTTGACTGTAGAAGTATAACAACAAACATCGGCTTTTAAAACACCTTGATTGGCTCTTATCTTACAAATAAATTAAAAAGAAAAATGAGAAGAAAGACCAGGTAACATGAGGGAAGAAGAAAAGCCTTTCATAGCAGCTTAAGTGGCCAGTCAAGGGGAGGGTTTTGTTTTGTACTTTGGATGAGCATTTTTCAAGCATTTCCCCTTTATTTTTTTTTTTGTATTGGAAATACATTGCATTTTGTCTATATAAGATTTTTTTTTTACATTGGGTGTGTCTTGTATGTTTTGAAAACTGTTAGTTTTGTATTTATGATACAGCTTACATGATTTTTTTTGTGTCGGTATGCATTTTAATACATGAATTTTAAACATTTTATAAAAATAAAATTTCTAAAATATTTTTGAAAAACATTTTCAGATTGTTTCAGACTCCTTGCTTGTCCTTTGTTGATCAGAAAATGAATGTGAAAGAGTCTTCAAATTAAAGCCATCAACCTCTCTATCCATGCTTTATCAGCTATATGTAATTCAATTCTATCAAAATTTTCTTTTTCCTCAGTTTGTCTCTGATGCCTGGTGTGGCTGGCATGGAGAAGATCCTGTAAAGAAGAGAATTCATTTATTCGTTTTTTCATTCAGTACATATTTGTTGAGATCTGCCTGGCATTTTTGTAGGTATTGGGGATATAGCAGTGAGCAAAACAAAGTCCTTGCCCTCCTGCATTTGGGGGCTAGGGAGAGGCAGAAAAAAAGTCAGTCAGTCAAATTTATAGTGATTAGTTGGTATGTAAGTGAGGAGGAGGAGGGTTACAGTTCTAGAGGGAGCTGCTTGTTTGGAAGGTGAGGGAGTGAGTCAGGCAAGTATCTGGAGAGAGTCCCCAAGCGAGGGTGTACAGCAAGTGCAGAGACTGGAAAGTGGGACGGGTTGGTCTGTTCCAGAACCAGCATGGAGGCCGGTGTGGCTGGAGAACACTGAGCGAGGGGAGCTTAGTAGGAGGTGCAGCCAGCTCTGTGGAGGGTCTCCCAGGCCATGGGAGGATGTCTACCCTGAGGTAGTAGCTAGCGCAGGAGTGTGAGAAGTGGGGAGATCTGACGTAAGCTGTAACTTGATCACTTTGGCAGTGGGAACCAGTTGAGAATCAGCTGAAAGGAGGACAGGTGAGGAGGGAAGCGGGGAGACCAATGAGAAGCTTTTACAATAATCTGGGCAAAATGAAGGCGGCTAGACTGGGGTGGTGGCAGGAGAGGCTGTGACAAGTTGGATTCTGGGTATATTTTGAAGGTAAGAGTTAATAAGAGTTGCTAATGGATCGGATACAGGTTGTGAGAGGGACAAGTCAAGAATGACACTAAGGTTTTGGCCTCTGGCTTGAACAACTGGAAGAATAGAGTTGCTGTTAGCTGAGATGAGAAGACTGTAAAAGGAGCAGGGTTTAGGACAAAGTAAGTTTGAGGAGGTGGGTGTTCGGCAGACACCTGGGGCTGTTGAGTAGATGGTTCTTTTATAGGAAAAGTCTCTGATGGAGATAAAAATCTGGGAGTCATCAGTGAATTGATGGTATTTAAAACCACAGGACCAGATGCAACAAAATGGGTGTAGATAGACAAGACAGGAGGCCCCAGACTGAGCCCAGGGCAGTCTGGAGGTTGGTGAGCTGAGGGACCAGCACAGGACACTGAGAAGAACCAGCAAGGACTAACAGTTGCAACTTAGTGTGGTAAGTGCAATGGGTATGGGGTCCTTCACTCAGTGTGCTCTTGGGCAAAATTCCTTTATTGGTTCACTCTTGCAGCCACCTGTCTATCCTCTATGTGTTGAATATCTGCTATGCCTAGCACTGTTTTCAGCAGCAGCCAAGGCAATAAACAAACACATTTCAGTTGTTGGGGGAAATTGGGGACAAGAGATAGTAAGAAACCCAGAAAATATCAGCAGTTGTCTTATCTGTAGGGGTTCCTCCCTCTCAGCATTGTTGTAAGGATTTAATAAGATAATGCTCACAGAGTGCTTGCTTATCTCAGTGTTTGGACCAAGAAAGTGCTCACTGCACATTCCTTGGTGTTATTTGGGTCCCATCCTCTTTTGCGTGGCAACAGTTCCCCAACCACTCTCTCTCCCAGCAGTCATGCCTCTGCGTGATCTTTCCAAAGTGCTCGTCTTATCATGTCACTTGTCTTTAAAATCCTGGACCTGCTTGTGCTCTCTTGCTTCTGTGGCGTTGTATATGCAGTTCTCTCTTCTATACTGCCCTCCCCCACCTAATTTTTTTTCCTAATTCCTTCTTATCTTTTTCCTTGAGATGATCTTTCTGCTGAAGGCTGCCCTGCCCTCTTGTAGCCCTCTCTTTTCTCTGTCGTGGTTTTATTGACCTGTATCGTTTATTTTATGGAGTCCCCCCATTAGACTGTAAGCTCCATGAAAGCCAGGTCTGTTAGGTGTTTTATACCAGAGTCCAACGGAAGCCTGGCTCCAATTGGAGCCTCAATAAATCTTTGCTTAATGATTGGAATTCCTGTATGCCCGCATGCCCATAGTGCATTCTGTGTCCTCCCTCTGCACTAGGATGTCACGAGGCTGTCAAATTAAGATGTAGCACATTACCAGCGTTTTCTTTATCTTCCCGTTTTAGTTTGGCATTTTGCTGTGAAGCATCGTTAGGGGAAAGTAAAACTTTACTTGGATAAAAAAAGATCTTCCAAATTATATGAAATGAATAAACATATCCCTGGAGTGTTTAAGTTGGCAAGTATGGCAGTCTATTATTCAACATATGTTTTGTGTTATTATTATAATTTACTTACCGACCTTTAGAGAAGGAGAAAATGATTTTCTAATAACTCTTAGTCTCTGAAGATCACTTGAATGGATTTCCTTGCTCATAACCCCTATCCTTAAGACTATGGATATACCATACAGCTATTAAAATACCTAAATTAGAAAATCAGCTGCTGCGGGGCTATGAGTTTAACCCTAGAAGAATTGTTGTGTAGTTGTATATATTCACATGGCAGGCGCAGAAGAATTTGCATCAAACGTGGGACTCACCAGAGACCAGGCCTTTGAAGTCATTTGGCATCAACAGGGACTTACTGCTGAGTCAGATGGCATTGTGAGCAGACCAAAACTTGGGACATTTTCATTACAGTTATGATTCAGGAAAATGAGTCGCTGGTATTCATTGTAACTTCATTTCTGAGGTCAGGCCCTCAGAACTGCTTATCACATGGAAGTAAAAGAAAAATCTGTCTCTGTAATTTCTCATCACCAGGGGTAGAATAAGTGTCTAGAGAGAGCATTCTGGGCCTGAGTTTGGGTTTGGTGGTTCTGAGCAGCTGTTCAGCTGGAAAACATCCAGCAGTGAATGAAGACTCCTGTTCAGTACCAAGGTGGCTGTTCTGAGGAGTTGGAGCAAACTTTCACATTCATCGGATTCAAATCTTCCTCCCCTCCCCAGCCCTTATTTTATCTTCACAGTAGTTGATGCGTTTGCAGACTATGCAGTCCTAGCTTACAGGGGAAGAACTACATCCCAGGCAGTTAATCTGATAAAGCCAGGACCAGAATCCAAATCTGATTTTCTTTTCTTTTCTTTTTGGAAGCACCCACTGGGCAATGTGTTGAGTGTTTCGGTTGGAAGTGGAATCCTCTTGGAAACGTGGCCGATGAACACCAGACTAGGGGTCAAGGCTTGGGTTTCAGCAGCTGGGGAAGATTTTGGAGATCTGTGTTTCTCATTTCTGATTTATTTGCTGCACTCTGTCAACTTTCTGAGACATAAAAAATCCTTTTTAGGAGGAAGGAAGAAGGAGCTACTATTTTTTTAAGGGCCTTTTATGTGTCAGGTCCCATGCTGGGCACTTTCCACACATTATTTAATTAAATCCTAACGACAAGGCTGCAAGGTGTTATCTCTGTTTTCTAGATGTGGAAACAGGTGCAGAGAGGTTAAGTCACTAGGGCCCCACAGGCAAGGCGGGGAGCTGCGGTTTCGGTCCGTGGCTGTTGGCCTCCACCACAGCCCCTGGGCTGGAGGATCCAGGAGCGTCATTTCAGCTCTGCACTTAATTCATTGTTCATTTCACTCATTCACGTCATGGGTGATGCATGACCGATCTTAAGTCCTGAGCTCTCAGAGATGATGTCAAAGGTGGTCTCTGCTGCCGAAGAGCTTCCACTTCTGGTATCCTGGCTAACCCATCTCTGTGCCCGTAGGGATTGCTCTTGGAAAAAAAGCAGCAGGGGCCATTCTGATGGGAGCCAAACGGACAGCAGAGGTTGGGGGATGCTTTGGATTTGCCAGCACTTGGCCATGGCTCAGCCTAGTCTCAGTTCACAAATGATTCAAGCCCTGAGCAAGGTGGGTGGCAGCCCTCCTGCGACCTGCTCCGTGGAGAAGCCTGCTTCTACTTTGAAACTTTTAGGGGGTTCATTTCACATTAGTGGCAGCCCTGGGGCTAGTGGATCCATATGTTTCTTCTGCCATCTTGATTTCATTTCCTTTTCTCCTTTTCCTTCCATTTGAAAAGGTGCCAACTCTCAGAGCCTCAGCTTCCTCATTTGTCAAATAGGGACCGCAACATCTAATTGCAAGGTTTTTGTGAGGCTTGAAAAATATGTCAAACATCTGACACAGGTTTCAATAGTATAATTACCTTTTGTCCCAGTTACAAATTCCTATTCCTTTGCTGCCCACATTTCCTTGGTTTACAAATTGGGACTGTGCGGCTTTTGCTCCACAGAACACACCTCACTCCGGTATCCTTCTCTACCTCGTGGTGGATCTATCCTCATGGCTGTTGGCTCCCAGGAGACAGACCTTGCTCAGCAGGAAAGCTGTCCCAGACGTTATTCTTTTTAGGATAGGCATGCACCTGAGTGGTGGAGGATTAGGAGTGACGTTGGAGAAAAGACCTTGGGCCAGCGGCTTTGCTTTGGCTGTCAAGTGGATCCAAGTTCAAATCCTGGCTGCACTACCATCCCAGCTGTGTGGCCTTCAGCAAATGGTTTAATCTTCTCAAGGAGCTTACTTCCGTGGTAGCCTCGGATGTGGGCATCTGTGTGGGCTTCCCAGCTTCTCAGGGGATCTGGAGGGCCTGGTCCATCCAGGAGTGAAGCTTCTCACACTTTAGTGCATAAACCGCACCCCCCCCCGCCCCGCCCCAAATCCAGGTCTCACCCCAGACCAATTAACTCAGAATCGCCGGGCATGGGACCCAGGCATCCATATGTTTGAAAGTTCCCCGGGTGATTCCAGAGCACAGCGGAGGTTGAGAACCCATGTCCTCTGCCCTTGCCCTGGATGGCCTACCAAGCCATTGCCAGTCCCACTCCTGTGCCACAGCCAGCTGTGCCTGTGATGTCTGCTTTTGCAGCATGGTTTGTCCACCTGCTCTGTTGTGACACTCTCAGGAACGTCCCGAGCAGCACAGTTGTTTGGTGTGCATATTAACACAGCTGGGGGGATGTTTCCTGCTTGGATTTGATGGCTAGCTTATAGAGCAACTCGGCCAAGGTTGGGGTATTACCAGTATTACCAGTTCCTCCTCCAGTCACTGCTTTCTCTGTTCAGGTGTCTCACCTGTGTGTGCTTGCTTTCACCTTTTACCTAGTGCTGTGACATTCCCATTGTGACAGATACTGGTTTTTTTTGTTTGTTTGTTTTGTGGCAGATACTGTTGGTGGCCATCCTAATATCCAGTCTCTCCCTTTTCCTCACTAACAACTGCTGTATTGTTGGGAGCTGCAGTGGGCTCAGCTAAAATCAACAACAGCTACATTTTCCAATTGCTTATCTAGGGGTAGCAGATGTAAGCAGAACTTGTAGGGTGAAGCTTCCAGGAAAGCTTCTAAAAGGTTGCCTTACTCAGTTGGGAGGCAGGAGCCCTTTGTTCCTTACCATCTTTTTTCCTGCCTGGAATGTGGATTCGCCAAATGATGGTCTAACAGCCATTTTGTGCTCATGGGGTGACCTTGTAGATGGATGCCACAAGCTAAGGGTGGCAGAGCAGGAATATAGAAGGAGCTTGGGATTTTGATGACAACTGTGGAGCTCCCATTCCAGCCCTGTACTATTTATCTCTGAAGTTCATGTTACATGAGAAAATACTCAACCTCTCCCTTGTTTAAGAGACTCTTATCTCTGGTCTTTGCTACTAGTCCCTGAATTCAGCTCCTGATTCTCCCATAAGCAAACCAAGTATATAAGAACAGTTCAGCAAATGTCAGTGACCCCTACATCCCTGTCTCTTCCATCCCCTAGCCCTAGCCACCCACCATACCTCCTCTAATAACTAGAAATCAAGTTGGGAGGTTGTTGAAGTTTGGTGGAATCTCAGAAAGTCACAGACAAGTGATTCATGGACCAGGCCCAGTCCACAGAGGAGTTTTGTTTGGCCCACACTTCGTTTTTAAAAAAACACCGAACTTGTTGCCAGCATTTGAAAATCTGGTGGTTTCACATAAAAATCCTGATTTCTTAGAAAGTCTCTTGAGCCAGGGTCTTCTTTTCTGCCTGGCAGCCATCAGCTGGAACTGAGCATCAGCTGCCCCCTGAGATGATGGATGCTTGGATCATCACAGCCCACCCTTCACTCGCGTCACCTGTGTGGCCCTGAAGGTATCTGAGTTTGCAGTCTTCCCTCTCCCTACCAAGTGCACACCCCAGAAATGGTCTGCTAAAACAGGATTCCTGAATTTCCTGTGCCTTCCCTCTTTCCCAGTCTCCCCTGACTCAACACTAGCATGTTGGGCTTTTTGGGTTTTGTTTTTCTCTGAGAAAACTGTGCATGCATTTAAAAAAAAAATAAATTTATTTAATTTATTTTTGGCTGTTTTGGGTCTTTGTTGCTGTGCGTGGGCTTTCTCTAGTTGTGGTGAGCAGGGGCTATTCTTCGTTGTGGTGCGTGGGCTTCTCATTGTGGTGGCTTCTCTTGTTGTGGAGCACGGGCTCTAGGCGCGCAGGCTTCAGTAGTTGTGGCACACGGGCTCAGTAGTTGTGGTTTGCGGGCTCTAGAGCGCAGGCTCAGTAGTTGCGGCACATGGGCTTAGTTGCTCCGTGGCATGTGGGATCTTCCCGGACAAGGGCTCGAACCCGTGTCCCCTGCATTGGCAGGCAGATTCTTAACCACTGCGCCACCAGGGAAGTCCCTATCTTTATTACTATTTTTATTTATTTATTTTTGGCTGCATTGGGTCTTCGTTGCTGCACACGGGCTTTCTCTAATTGTAGCGAGCGGGGCCTACTCTTCGTTGCGGTGCTTGGGCTTCTTATTGTGGTGGCTTCTCTTGTTGTGGAGCACGGGCTCTGGGTGTGTGGGCTCAGTAATTGTGGCTCACAGGCTCTAGAGTGCAGGCTCAGTAGTCGTGGCGCACGGGCTTAGTTGCTCTGCGGCATGTGGGATCTTCCCAGACCAGGGCTCGAACCCGTGTCCCCTACATTGGCAGGCAGATTCTTAACCACTGTGCCACCAGGCAAGTCCCTCATATGTCTTATTGACGAGAGGCAACAAGAGGGAGAACTGCAGGCTCCCTGGGGAGCAGCTGTTGGGCATTTGATTGAAACACTGAGACATCCAGAGGACAATTAAATTGAGTATTGAATATGGATAGTTTTGAATGGCTTTTATTACCATGTTGTGAACTGACTTCAAGTTGCTAAGAGCGGCTCCATCTCAGCTTGCTCTTACTGGGTGCTGAGACATCACTCCGAGTTTTCCAGTATGGCAGGACTTGCAAGATGCTCTGGGCTCATGAAGTGACATGTGTGCTCCTCGGCTGTCTGAAAACCTCAGCGGCTGTACTGCCACCTTCAGCTGGAGTGACCCTACTGGAGCCGTTAAATGGAGAATCTCTATCTCAGTCTGACGTGTGTGTAAGTCTTTATATCACTAGTCATTAACTATGCTTGGGAAGTTAAATGCCCATGAAGCTCTTACAAACATAGGTCTCTGGGGTTTTGGGGAGAAAACCAAAAACTGTCTGGATGATAATTTGTAGCTATGATTATTTATGAGCAACACACAGAGTGCAGCATGTTGGGTTGGGAATGATCATCTCTGCATTAGCGACTAAGTAAAATGGAGCCACGGTGAACACAGAGTGAATTCTCGGTCAGTAGACTGGCTTGAGATCAAGACAGGAAACAGTTAAGTGGAACTGGCATTTCCCAGGTCGGCACCAAAATCTTAGGGTTAATTCCACTGCAAAAATTTGAGTGTTAATGGAATCTCATAGGATGCTGGATGGTGATTGGGCAACAGACCTAATGAAATTCCCTGCTTTGGAACTGGTTTCTGTGGGAAGCAGGACCCTGTTGCTGGGGCAGGCTGGGCGTGTGGATGGCTGGAAGGGAGTGCGGGGGAGGCTGTTGGAACCTTGGTGCAGGTAGACTCTGCCAGCCTTTGTTGGCTGGTTACCCAATTTTAAGAAAATGTGTCTATAACTGTCAGATTGCTTAATTTTCATAGGAAACATACTCAGTGAATAGCTTATATAAAAAAGGAACTGAAAAACTTAAAGTCTTAAAAAAAAAAAAAGGCTTCATTTCATACAGACTTCTGAACATGGTTATTGTATTCCAGTTCTGTGGAAGAACAACTCTGGAGGCTACCCACTTATCAAATTTTCTTTTCTTTTCAGAAATAGCTTAGGAGCAATGCTGCTTGGGGTCCAAGTATGAATTTTCACTGATTTTTGAGAATTTGGCCATGTGTTCTTCATCTAAGCCCATCTTCTGCCCCATCATATCCAAACATTATATGCACCAGCAATATTCCCATGTATTCCAGCAGAAAATCTGGTATGTCTTGAGAAAAATCACTTCCATGACTTATTAATGAACTAACTAGGCATAATTTTCATTGGGTTCATTTACCCAAATTTATCATAGACTATCATTTAAGAAGAAAAAAAAATAGATGGAGTAATTGAATCAATGTCCTTTTTGGAATAATATTAACATTCCAGGATCTCCACCCCCATGGATATTTCAGTTGCCAATGTGTCAGATTTCCTCTTCAAGAAAATGAGGTGCAAATCCCTTCAATACAAGGGCTGCCTCTCTTCTGTTTGCCCCTCAGACTCCTTCCTCCCTCTTCCCTGCCCTGTTGTGGTTCTGGAGGTGCCTTGTGTAGACCAAATCAATGCGCTCCTTGCCCTATGGCTTCCAGTGGGTTTAGGTAATGCAGGGTGGATGGTGGAGAGTGAGATCAGGGTATTTTTTTTTTTTTAATTGAAGTTTAGTTGGTTTACAGTATTGTGTTAGTTTCAGGTATACAGCAAAGTGATTCAGTTTCATACATATGTATATATTTTTTTCCAGATTCTTTTTCATTGTACGTTATTACAAGATATTGAATATAGTTCCCTGTGCTATACAGCAGGTCCTCGTTGTTTATCTGTTTTATATATAGTAGTGCATATCTGTTAATCCCAAACTCCTAATTTATCCCTTTCCCCTTTGGTAACCATAAGTTTGTTTTCTACGTCTGTGAGTCTGTTTCTGTTTTGTAAAAAAGTTCATTTGTATCATTTTTTAGGATTCCACATATGTGATATCATATGATACTTGTCTTTCTCTGACTGCGCTTAGTATGATAATCTCTAGATCCATCCATATTGCTGCAAATGACATTATTTCATTTTTTTAATGGCCAAGTAATATTCCCTTGTGTATATGTACCACACCTTCTTTATCCATTCATCTGTTGATGGACATTTAGGATGCTTCATTGTCTTGGCTATTGTAAATAGTGCTGCTGTGAACATTGGGGTGCATGTATCTTTAAATTGGAGTTCTTGTCTTTTCCGGATATATGCCCAGGAATGGGATTGCTGGATCATATGGTAACTCTATTTTTAGTTTTTTAGGGGACTTCCATACTGTTCTCCATAGTGGCTGTACCAATTTACATTCCCAGCAACAGTGTAGCAGGTTCCCTTTTCTCCACATCCTCTCCAGCATTTATTATTTATAGACTTTTTGATGATGGCCATTCTGACCCACGTGAGATGATACCTCATTGTAGTTGTGATTTGCATTTCTCTAATAACTAGTGATGTTGAACATCTTTTCATGTACCTGTTGGCCATCTGTATGTCTTCTTTGGAGAAATGTCTATTTAGGTCTTCTGCCCATTTTTTTTTTTTTTAAGTTTTTTTGTCTTCTCTTTTTAAAAAAATTTATTATTTTTGCCTGTGTTGGGTCTTCGTTGCTGCGCACGGGCTTTCTCTAGTTGCGGCGAGCAGGGTCTACTCTTTGTTGCGGGGCGCGGACTTCTCACTGCGGTGGCTTCTCTTGTTGTGGAGCACAGGCTCTAGGCATGTGGGCTTCAGTAGTTGTGGCTCGTGGGCTCTAGAGCGCAGGCTCAGTAGTTGTGGCGCATGGGCTTAGTTGCTCCACGGCATGTGGGATCTTCCTGGACCAGGGATTGGACCCATGTCCGCTGCATTGGCAGGCGGATTCTTAACCACTGTGCCACCAGGGAAGCCCACATTCTTTTTTTAAAATATTCTTTTCCATTATGGTTTATCATAGGATATTGAGTATAGTTCCTTAGTGCTATACAGTAGGACCTTGTTGTTTATCCATCCTGTATATAAAAGCTTACATCTGCTCACCCCAACCTCCCACCCCATCCCTCCCCCAACCCTCTACCCCTTGGCAACCACAAGTCTCTTCTCTACATCTGTGAGTCTCATCAGTGTCTTATAGTTTTCAGAGTACAGGTCTTTTGCCTCCTTAGGTAGGTTTATTCCTAGGTATTTTATTGTTTTTGATGTGATGGTAAATGGGATTGTTTCCTTAATTTCTCTTTCTGTTATTTTGTTTTTAGTATATAGGAATGCAATAATTTTCTGTATATTAATTCTGTATCCTGCAACTTTACCAAATTCATTGATGAGCTCTAATAGTTTTCTAGTGGTTTTCACAGTGACAGTGTTACTTCTTCCTTTCCAGTTTGGATTCCTTTTACTTCTTTTTCTTGTCTGATTGCTGTGGCTAGGACTTCCAAAACTATGTTGAAAAAAAGTGGTGAGAATGGGCGTTCTTGTTTTGTTCCTGATCTTAGAGGGAATGCTTTCAGCTTTTCACCATTGAGTACAGTAAGTCCCCTGCATACGAACCTTCAAGTTGCAAACTTTCAAAGATGCAAACATGCATTCCATCAACCTGATGTTGCATGGATGAAATTGCAGCTTGCCCTCCGTCTCCTATTGCTGACGATTCTTCAGCTCTACCATCTCCCACCTCCTCCGCCTCCTCCAGTCAGTAATTTTTCTTGCCTGTTGACTCGATGCCAGCCCTTGGATGCCAGCTGTTGTACTGTACTACTGTACTTTTCAAGGTACTGTACTGTAAGATTAAAAATGCTTATTTTTTGTGTTTGTTTTTTATGTATTATTTGTGTGAAAAGTATTATAAACCTATTACAGTACTATATATCCTGTTGTGTTAGTTGGGTTCCTAGGCTAACTTTGTTGGACTTATGAACAAATTGGACTTACATGCGCTTGGAATGGAACTCGTTTGTATGTAGGGGACTTACTGAATGATGTTAGCTGTGGATTTGTCATGTATGGCCTTTATTATGTTGAGGTATGTTTCCTCTTTGCCCACTTTCTGGAGAGTTTTTATCATAAATGGATGTTGAATTTTATCAAAAGCTTTTTCTGCATCTGTTGAGATGATCATATGGTTTTTCTTCAATTTGTGAATGTGTTGTATCACATTGACTGATTTGCAGATATTGAAAAATCCTTGTATCCCTGGTATAAATCTCACTTGGTCATGGTGTATGATCCTTTTAATGTATTGTTGGATTTGTATTTTGTTGAGGTATTTTTGCTAGTATTTTGTTGAGGATGTTTGTATCTATATTCATCAGTGATATTGGCCTGTAATTTTCTTTTTTTGTGACATCTTTGTCTGGTTTTGGTATCAGGGTGATGGTAGACTCATAGAATGAGCTCAGAAGTGTTCCTTCCCCTGCAGTTTTTTGGAATAGTTTCAGAAGGCTAGGCGTTAAATCTAAATGTTTGGTAGAATTCACCTGTGAAGCCCTCTGGTCTAGGACTTTTGTTTGCTGGGAGTATTTTAAATTACTGATTCAATTTCAGTACTGGTAATTGGTCTGTTCCTATTTTCTATTTCTTCCTGGTTCAGTCCTGGGAGATTGTACCTTTCTAAGAATTTGTCCATTTCTTCTAGGTTTTCCATTTTATTGGTATAGTTGTGCATAGTAGTCTTTTACAGTCCTTTGTATTTCTGTGGTGTTGGCTGTAACTTCTTTTTCTTTTCTGATTTTATTGATTTGGACCCTCTTTTTTTCTTGATGAGTCTGGCTAAAGACTTATCAATTTTGTTTATCTTTTCAAAGAACCAGTGTTTAGTTTCATTGATCTTTTCTTTTTTTTTGTCTCTATTTCATTTATTTCTGCTCTGATCTTTATGATTTCTTTCCTTCTACTAACTTTGGGTTTTGTTTGTTCTTTCTCTAGTTGCTTTGGGTGTAAGGCTAGGTTGTTTGAGATTTTTCTTGTTTTCTGAGGTAAGCTTGTATCACTGTAAAGTTCCCTCTTAAAACTGCTTTTGCTGGATCCCATAGGTTTTGGATTGTTGTGTTTTCATTTTCATTTGTGTCTAGGTATTTTTTGATTTCCTCTTTGATTTCTTCAGTGATCCATTGGTTGTTTAGTAGTAGTATATTGTTTAGCCTCCATGTGTTTGTGGTTTTTTGCAGTTTTTTTCTTGTAGATGATTTCTGGTCTCATAGCGTTGTGGTTGGAAAAGATGCTTGATATGATTTCAATTTTCTTAAATTTACCGAGGCTTGTTTTGTGGGCTAGTGTGTGATCTATCCTGGAGAATATTCCATGTGCACTTGAAACGAATGTGTATTCTGCTGCTTTTGGATGGAATGCTCTATAAATATTAAGTCCATTTGGTCTGATGGGTTATTTAAGGTCTGTGTTTCCTTATTGATTTTCTGTCTGGATGATCTTTCTGTTGATGTAAGTGGGGTTGTTAAAGTCCCCTACTATTATTGTGTTACTGTTGATTTCTCTTTTTATGTTTGTTAATATTTGCCTTATAAATTGAGGTGCTCCTATGTTGGGTGCATATATATTTACATTTGTTATATCTTCCTCTTGGATTGATCCCTTGATCATTATGTAGTGTCCTTCTTTGTCTCTTGTAACAGTCTTTATTTTAAAGTCCATTTTATCTAAGTATTGCTACTCTAGCTTTCTTTTGATTTCCATTTGAGTGGAATACCTTTTTCCGTCCCCTCACTTTCAGTCTGTATGTGTCTCTAGATCTGAAGTGAGCCTCTTGTAGGCAGCATGTATATGGGTCTTGTCTTTTTAATCCATTCAGCCAGTCTGTCTTTTGGCTGGCACATTTAGTCTGTTTACATTTACAGTAATTATCAATATGTATGTTCTTACTGCCATTTTGTTTATTGTTTTGGATTTGTTTTTGTAGGTCTTTTTCCCCTTTCTTATTTTGTTCTCTTGTGATTTGATGACTATCTTTAGTGTAATGTTTAGATTCCTTTTTCTTTTCTGTTAATCTATTATAGATTTTTGGTTTGTGGTTTCCATAAGGTTTTTGTATAGCAGTCTGTATATAAACGTGATTGTTTTAAGTTGCCGACCTCTTAATTTCAAATGCATTTTAAATACCCTGCATTTGTACTCTCCTCCCCTCATGATTACTGTTTTTGATATATTTTACATCTAATTGTTTTGTGTACCCCCTTACCTTACTGTGGATACAGATGATTTTACTGCTTATGTCTTTTAATCTCTCTACTAGTTTTGTGTGTGGATGATTATCTACCTTTACTGTATAAACTGTACCTTTACCAGTGAGCTTTTTTCCTTCTGTAATTTTCTTTTATCTAGTTGTGGACTTTTCTTTTTCACCTAGAGCATTTCCTTTAACATTTGTTGTAAAGCTGGTTTGGTGGTGCTGAATTCTTTTAGCTTTTGCTTGTCTGTAAAGCTTTTCATTTCTCCATCAAATCTGAATGAGAACCTTGCTGGGTAGAGTATTCTTGGTTGTAGGTTTTTCCTTTTCATCACTTTAAATATATTGTGTCACTCCCTTCTGGACTGCAGAGTTTCTGCTGAAAAATCAGCTGATAGCCTTATGGGAGTTCCCTTGTATGTTATTTGTTGCTTTTCCCTTGCTGCTTTCAATATTCCCTCTTTAATTTTTGTAATTTTGGTCCTGAAGACTCTGGGGCTGATGCCCACCACTAGCAGGTGAAGCCAGGTCCTGGGGTTAGTTTAGTGCTGGTCTACTGGCAGGCAGAGCTGGTTCCTGGAGTCTGGCTGCAAGGTCCAAGGATCCCAGAGCTCGTTTCAGATCATTAGTTGGTGGGGGGCGTGGGGGGGTGTTGCGGTTCCTGACACAGTTGGGTATGAGGTCTGGGGTGTCCTCAAGGTTGTGTTGTCCTGCTAGTGGGCCAGGCCAGGGCCTAGCTGGTCCCAGGGTAGGGTCTAGACTGATGGGTGGGGCTGTGTCCCAGCCCAGTTAGTTGTTTGGCCTGAGGCGTCCCTGCACTGGTGCCTGCAGGGTGGGGTCAGGTCTCACGCTAATGAGCCAAGATGTCAGCTGCCAGCAGTGTTCATGCATTTGAGTGTTCCCCAGTATGTCTGCCACCAGTGTTGTGTGTCCCCAGGGCGAGCTGCAACTAGGTCTCCTCCTCCCACCCCCCCACAAATCCAGGAGACTCTCCAAGACTGGCAGGTAGGTCTGGCCCAGGCTTCTATCAAATTACTGCTTTTGCCCTGAGTCCTGGTGCATGTGAGATTTTGTGTGCCCTTTAAGAGTGAAGTCTCTATTTCCCCCAGTCCTGTGGGGTTCCTGCAGTTAAGCCCTGCTGGCCTGGGGAGCCTGTGGGGCCCAAGGCTCTCACTCCTGTGGGAGAACCTCTGCATTATAATTATTCTCCAGTATGTGGGTCGCCCACGCAGGGGGTATGGGATTTGATTATATAGCAAGTCTGCCCCTCCTACCCATCTAGTTGTGGTTCCTTCTTTATGTCTTTAGCTGTAGAAGATCTTTTCTGGTAGTTTCCAGTCTTTTTCATCAGTGATTGTTCTGCAGATCGTTGTGATTTTGGCGTGCTTATGAGAGGAGGTGAGCTCAGGGTCTTTCTACTCTGCCATCTTGGCTGCTCTCCCTGAGATCAGGGTATTTTGATCCCTGGCTCCCTTTCTGAAGCCCACAGCACCTGTCTGGAAGCCCCCTCCACAGGCCACCTCCTTTCTCACTCCCCTCAGGCCACACCAGCCCAGGGCTAGTTTCCCTACATGCTGCCAAGACCTTTGTTAAGTATTCTATTTATTAAACTCTTAAATTCTCCCAGTGGGAGTGTGCCATCTACTTCATGCTGGGATCATAACTGATACGAATAAGCATTGATCCACAGAGATAATAAATAAGAGGATTGCTGACCTCTTGGTGGTTAGCAAAGATTAAAAAGGGGCTGAATTAGCCCAGGCAAAGCATTACTGTCTAAAATCCCAGCCCAAACCTTCCTTCAGGAAACCTGCCCTTCTGCCTCTGTGAATGTTGCCCCATCTCCGGATGGTTTTAGCCCTTTCGGGTTCAAAGCCCTAGGCCTCTGCATGTCAGGCTGGGACCACCCTGAGATTGGTTTGGCATGTGTTTTGGAGAGTAACTTGGATCGAGCAGTGGGGAGATCTTCTGCTGAAAGTGACAGGATATGGAATGTGAATCATTGATTTTTCCAGTGTGTCTCTAACATGACCCTTTTATCACTTGACTCATAGCTGGTCATGTGTCTGTTTTAGGAAAAATGAGTGTTTGTTGTTATGGAAAATCTGTGTCCCCTCAAAATCCATATGTTGATGTCCTAATGCTCTATGGTGAGTATTTGGAGATGGGCCTTTGGGAGATAATTAGGGTAAGATTGGGTCATGGGGGTGGGGCCCTCATGATGGGATTAGTGCCTTTATAAGAAGAGAAGCCAGAGAGCTTGATGCTCCCCCACCCTCTGCAGACACACACCACAGAGAAGTCATGTGAGCACACAGCAAGATAGCAGCCACCAACAAGCCAAGCCAGGAGAAAAGGGCCTTAGAATGAAACCTACCTTGCTGGCACCCTGATCTTGGACTTCCCAGGACCTCCAGAACTGTGAGAAATAAATTTGTTGTTTAAGCCACCCAGTATTTTGTTATGGCAGCCTAAGACAAACATGTAGATGTTGTCCTATAAAAGTAATCCAGTTTAGTGGTCCTTCCTCTTTTACCAATTTCTGTTTTGGTAGTTCTTCCTTACAGCCCACTTTAACATTAAAGACGATGGGGGCTTTATGGCTGAAATTCAAGCTTTAAGGGCCTGGCTGAACTTGGAAATGAGCAAATTTTCTCAATTTTGCCAAATGAAAAACTCCCTTTAGCTATGGATGCTGAGAAGGCCGGGCCTTTGGTTCTATCCTAAATGGAAGTGGGAAGGTGCTCACAGAATGATGCCAAGCACCAGCAGCTGTACAGTTTCCATTTTATTTTGTGTGCTTTTTTTTATAGGATATAAATAATGACAAAAATTACAAAATTTATAACTGGAAGCCCAAGCATATTTACACGTTTCCTTTTCAGCAAAGCTACTATTTACTTTGCTCCTATACAGTTTCTTTTTGGTACCATATTTTAGGGTTATTTTACTCTCAATTTACTACATACATATCAACAGTGAATAGGCAAAATATATACAAGGAACTGTTCAGTTCAAGTAATTTAATTAATATTGTATTAAAATTCTCCAACACTGAACTAAAACCATATACATTTGTCAGTTTGAAATAAAATTTAGTTGTCTTTCTTTAAAACTTACCAACTGATGAATGTAACTGATAATCTTAGGTTTAAAATAATATTGGTTAATTAAAAAAAATTAAGACAATCCCACAATTTATCAATATCGCTTATTATAATGAACTCCAAAATGATTCACAATATGGTTAGAACAATATACATTAAAATGTTATTTTTTTTCTATAATGATATTGGTACTGTTTATATAATTTGATTCTACATAAATATACATTATGGTATCATACAAATACTCCACAGAGACATTAAAAAAATTAAAATACCTTAATGAAATGTAAGTAAGTAAATTTTATTTAATCAAAGAGTAAGCAAACATTTATTTATTTATTTTGTTTCAAGAAAAGAGTTTTATTACTTTGGAATCTCTATTTTTTTTTTTGTATATTTGTGTTTTTCTAGAAAAAAAAAATTTTTTTTTGCAATAGAATTTTATTAACACCTTTCTCAAACAAACAAGGTTTCCATGACAGAAATCTTGACAGCAGGAGCCCTAGATTTTTTGTTTAACATGTTTTTTAAAACTGTGAAGTTTAAAAAAAAAAAAAAAAAAATCTTTGCAGGCTTATGGCTGTGTCAGCACTTTCGGTAAGACGCCAGCCTGCTTGCCCAAATCTCCTGCTCTAGTGAGCGCCTCTGGTATAGTACTTTGCAACGCCCAAGCCAGTCCTCTTGGTAGTAGCAGTAGAAATTTAGTTATTTGAAATGAAAGCAAAACATCCCTCACAACTAACCTAGTTTTCTTATCAATGCGTTAGTGAAACATTCTTTTAATAATAAAAATATTTAATACAAGACACATTTTTCTGTGCATAATAAATTCCTCTGTTTTAAATCATTAAGTTTTTGAATCAATCCATAGATGTAAAGGTTTTCTTTATCTGACATAGTTGATTACATATAAAATCCACAAATATAGAAATTGGGAAATAGGATTTCCTGGCAATCAGGGGTACTTTTTGTCCTTTTGCATGAAACGATACTCAGTGAGATAATGATTTTACAGATGCTTTCTGGGGGTAGTTCTGTTCTCATTCTACCTTGAAAACTGCTGACAGTGAAAAATAAACCCAAGATTTTTATACTTTTAGGCAGTATTAGAGATCCCCTGTATTTTTTTTCTTAAGGTATTATCCCCAAATACAGCAAAGCAAGTGTTGGGGCAAAGTCACTAGAAATACCTTGGGTGGTAGCAGGGAGGGGAGTCGGGAGAGTGAGCCACAAATCTCAACTCATTTCTCTCAGGGGTTACGGCTGGAAAGTCTTGGTTGCACTTTCTGTCACTGGTGCAGAAAGAACGTCCCCAGGAATGGCCAGCGGCCTTTCGCCCGTGACAAGGCCACACAAACAGCAGTCTTCCTCCTGCGCTGGGTGGAAAGCCTGCTCCGGGACTGCTCGGCGTGCAAGGCACCGCGAGGACGGGAGGACGGTGAGTATCAGAAAATCGTGGTCTCATACTTGGTATTTATTCCCCTCTTGGCTTCTTGTCCCGGCTCCACAATCCACGGCAGGTTGGCCAGAGTCTTTTGCTCAGATGGGTCGATCTGCTTTAAAACAGAAAGGCTGATGCCCGTTATACGGTACCTGCCTGGGGTTGCACGCATGCATCCTAACGCTGCCTGGAAACCAGCACTGGGCTCTGGCAGGACCTCAGGATGTTGGGGGGTGAGAGTCATCTGTTTGTTCTTCTGATACACATTTACTGCAAGGCACTGGGCGTGGGGGCGGGGATGGTGAGTGAGGCACTGCCCTTGCTCTTGAAGGCACACAGGTGGGGAGCAGGCGTAGGAATACTTTACTGAGAAGTGAGACTTGAGGGGGAAGAGGGCACTCTGTGGGCACCCAGGAAGGCCACTGACCCCATGTCGGGAGCCAGGGGGGCTTCCTAGAGAAGGTGAACCAGGCTCTGTCCTGCCTGCCTCTCAAGCCTCCAGTGGTTTCCATTAGTCAGAATAAACCCAGGGTCCTCGAGGTGACCCACGGTGGCCCTGTCCGCCTGCCTTTCTAAGCTCCGGCCACACCGGCCTCCCTGCTGCTCGCTGTACACCAGGCCCCAGCCCAGAGCCTCTGTGCGCATCACCTCTCTGCCTGAATACTCTCCAGACATCTGCCCGCTTTATGCCCTGATGTCAATCAGGGCACACAGTTCAAACATCACCTCCTCACCAGTTCACCCCAAGCAAAAGAGCACCTCAACTTTTCTGCTCTCCTCTGCTGCTCTCTTCTTTATAATCCTTTTGCCACATGCATCATGTTTATTTGTTCATCCTCCACTACAGTGTATGCTCATGAAGGTGGGATTCTGTCTGTTCTGTTTATTCCCGCTTCCCTCAAACTCAGAAAAGCTCCCGGCAACCCACTAAACAGTACGCACCCAATAAATACTTGTTGACTAGACGTAATGTCTAAACGGAGAGCTGGAGGAGAAGCAAGAGCTTCCTGGTAAAGGCAAGGCAGGGGGTGTGGAGCAGCGTGTGCAAGGTCCCTGAGGTAAGGGAAAGAGGCCGTCTGAGGGCGTGCAGTCAGGTCGCCGAGGGGGACCCGGGGGGAGACAACTGAGGGTGAAGAGGTGAGTGGGTCCAGGTCAGGGTGAGCCTTGAACCAAGCTGAGCTGTAAAACGTCAACACCATTTCGGCCCCTGCGTGTACAAAGTTAAATAGGCCCTTTCTGGGTGACGCTTGAGTTCTGAGCTCACGGGGGGGCCTGGGGCAGTTCTCCACCAGATTGCCGCCTCTTTCTTTGGTGTTTCCATGTCTGCCCCTGGCCCTGGCCACCTGCTCTGCTCAGGAAACAGGGGCAAGGGAGCTGCCTGAAGAGTGTGGGTTCTGTGCCCGTCGGCCACCTGCAATTTGACTGTATCTCCACAAGGCTGTGGGGAGGACTCCACATGTCTTATCATGGGCTGTTTCTCAAAAATAAACTACTGGGGCCGAGGGAAATGGAACACAGACACCTGCTGATGACGGGGACGGGATCTTGGGGCAGTTAAAGGACAGCAGTATTATTCACTGTATGTTTCATAGTTTTCAGTGAAGGCTTCTAAATGAATATTCTGAGCTCTTATGGCACACACCCTTTGTGCTCATCTGGAAGAAGTCTATGGGGACCAGACAGAAGTCAGATGGAGGTCCCTGCCACGAACAGATTTATCCAACCCACACGGGAATGAATACAATAGTCTAAGAGCTAATCCCCCAAATGTTCTGAAAATTCCTGGACATTTAACTTGCTTTTCTTGTGGGATAAGATAGATAGATAGACAATAAATAAACAGGATAAGCCAGGAAAAGCCTGGGTGGTCCAGGAGAAGCCTCTTTGTGTAGCTGGGCCCTGGATGACAAGCCAGACTCAGCTGTGCAGAAACAAGGGGGAGACAAAGCCAGGTGGAGGGAACAGGGGGCACAGAGGCCTTAGGTGGGAGTGAGCTTTGTTTGTTTCCAGGAAGAGGAAGGCCTGAGTGTCAGGAGTGTGGTGTGAAATTAATTGGGGCAGTGGTACCATGATCTGATCTGTGTTTTAAGAAGGTCACCCTGGGTGCCGGGTGGAGGAGGGGAGTTTTTAGGAGATGTATGGGAGTATTTTGAAGATTAATGGTGGTGACGGCTTGGATGGGAAGAGTGACAGAGGAAATGGAGAGGAGTGGACAGATCTGAGAGATGTTTTAGGGGCTGAACGGATGGAATCTGCTTGTGGGGTGGACACAGGTGAGAGGAAGACAGAAATCAAGGGTGTCTTCTAGATTTGAGCAACATGGTGAATGGTTATTCCGTTTACTGAGCTGGGAGAGACTGAGAGAGAGAAGCAACTTTGTGGAGAGATCAAGAATTCTGTTCTAAGTTTCAGATGTGTGCTAATCCTCGAAGGAGAAATGAGGGAGAAATTGAACCTGTAAGTAAGTCTGCAGTTCTGGGAGTGCTTCAGGATTGGGAGCCAGCGGGGCTGGGAGGTGCTGAGGTGGGAGAACTGGGGGTCAGAAGGCAAGTCAGAGGACGTGCAGTTACTGGTGATGATCAGCGATGAGGGATGAGCATGGGAGGGAACGGTGAGGTGGGGGAGGAGATCTGAGAGGTGAGCTGTCAAGGAGCAGAGGGGCCAGACGCTGGGAGGATCATCCCCATGGATGTTGAAGCTGCCAAGAATGGAGACAGGAGTAGAGGCCAAAGAGAAGATCGTGAACAAGAAGCCACATGGTCACAAAGGGTGGTGCCTCCGCAAACATTAAAAACCCTACAATTCCCCACGACTCTGGGGACAGGGCTCGGTGGGGAGGAGGAGAGTCACAGGCGGAAGGATATGTGGGCTGAGTGATGCCTCAGGGTGCCTGCTGCCCTGAGTCCCAGAGTTTCTAGGATGCCATACGGCAGCAGAAACCAGACGGGAGGCTGGTTGGGAACATTCCAGCTTCTGGGTATTGCTACCCCCAGAGGAGGCCGCTTTGAAGTCATGAAAGTCTGTTAGGACAGGATGTGTGCAGAGCGTGTGGGAGGGAAGGGGGGAAATTTCTGGAGGGAGGCAGATGCCAGGGAGGAGGGGCGGTACCTTCTGAACAGTCCCCACTCTGCAGGAAGCCTGTGCCTAGGCCTCCTTGTCAGGCCTGCATACAGCCTGTGCCTCCAGCCTCCTCTAGCTGGGTACCAGGGATGCCCTCCCCGTGAGCCTCTTCCACCCTCTCTGCTGCCCAGCGGCTTGTGAGAGGCTTGCCCCCTAGAGGGATGGCAGCCGGGGCCTCAGGGATCCTTTTTCCCAAGATCGCCTGGACCTTGAGGACAGACTCCCCCGGGAGGCCAGCAGCGCCCAGTCCCCTCACAGGCTGCTTCAAGGGACAAAAGGAGTGGGATTTTCTTGGGAGCCTCCAAGTTCAGGCAGATGGTCCCCAAGACTTTGCAGGAACTGGGCTGAGAGGAGGACAGACACATGCCAGGACGAGGCCGAGGGAAGGACATGAAGGGCAGGCCCTGGATTCTCACCAGCCCCCACGGCACCAAGGATCCCCCCCCTCCAGTTCAAGGTTTTCAGAACATCTGTGTCTTTTCTACTTACCACCGACTTGCGAATGCTGACTCGGGGCTTGGGGATGGGCTTGGAGGGCTTGTTTTCAAAGCTTTCTGGAAGCGTGGAGGAATGCCCCCCTTTCCTGGCTTGCAGCGCGAGCTGGTAAGCAACTTCAAATGCCTGTCCCAGCGTTAGGATGATCTCGTAGGCTAAATTCTGTGAGAGAAATGAGAAAGCATTTATGACAGCATCTTCCAGATCAGAACAGAGTGGCTGAGGAACACTGAGGGGGTGAACCGGCAAGGACCCTGAACTGTTCCACCTGATGTGGCAGAGAGCCAGGGGAAATCTGACAAACAGGACACTCTGGGTCCAATTTAGGGTCTGTACGAGGCACCAGTTACTGACGCGATGCACTTGCTTACAGCCACGCTGAGTAGCCTGCACCGGGACCCCGGAGCCCGCTCCAGCCGGGGTGGCTGCTTTGCTCCCAGGCCTCGGAAGGGAAGGGGTCACTCTGGTCCCTCAGCCTGGGGGGAGGATCCCACACACTCCACAGGAGGTGTTACTGAGAAGTCGGGGGTCTTTTCACCTCCCACATCTGTGATTCAGTGAACATCTCTGAGACACAATCAAAATCTAATTCAGGCAGAGGGGGGAGGCATTAGTCATGCTGGCGTGGCGTCTCACACTCACAGCAGCGAGCATGCAAACAGAGCCAATTATCCATCTATTTCTTGAGGCGTTTGCTCTCCCTGTGGGTCCACTCCATATTTTATCATCAAATCAGCAAGAGACAGGAGATCCTGTCAGGCTCGAATGCCATGCCAAGCAGTGCCTGTCTGGGAGAGAAGTTCTTTCCTTCGGACCTTCAATCACTCCCCGCAAGACGTCTAGCTTCGCGTCTCCAGATTCGTACTTCATTTCTGCCTTCTCTTCTGAGCACAGTCCCACCCTGTCTGCTGTCACTGAGAAAACAGGACATTGACCCCACAGAAGCAGGGTCTCGACAAGACCCGAGGTCACAGCGCATCAAAGAGCTGGATGCCTGTGGGTCACAGAGAGCTTTCTTAAAACCACGGCACCACGGAGAGCTGGTGTGGTCTGTCCCACGTTTCCATGCTCATGAACGCCCCTAGAAAGTCTATGTGGTTTTTCCTCAAAACCACAGACACCGCGTTTGCTGATGTTGCACCCCTGCTCCCTCCGCCCCAGTCAAGCACACAGAACATCTCGATTCCCATGCTTCTGGGGAGATCCGCTGAGGACCGTTCTCACTTGCCGAAGAGGGAGGGAGACGCGGGATGGCTGTCGGGGCTCGTGTGGAAGAGGCCCTTGGGTCTCCAGAAGGACCAGATTTCAGATCCACGCCGGACTGCCGGGGTTTAGGCCCAAGCCAGGGGGGAAACGCCCTGAGTGTGAGAACTGGTCTGACAGAGGATGTGTCCTCTCCTCTGAGCTACTCGTTAAGAAGCCGTGGCCCCTCAAGACAGACAGACGTGTGCTTACTGGAGACCCAGCCTTGCACAGCCAGCTGAGCACTTCCCGCAAGGAGCTCGGGGCCCGAGTTTGCCTCCAAGCATGCGTCAGACTAGGAGATTAGTAACGCACCGACAAGTGACAGTGGCGGGCTGGCGGACAGCTCCGGCCGTGGCTGCACCAGGAGGGCTGAACCCTCAATGCCTACACTTGGCACTCGCGTCACCACCAGTGTTGCCCATTGCGTGGTGTGCAATGGGTCCCCTGGAAAGGGGGCCTGGGGCTTTGGGCTTTGGCTGTCCCCATGAAGTCCATTTTCCACAAGTGCTGTGGAGATAGTGGCTGTCTATCTGTCAGGGACACGTAGCAGATATTCATGCTCTGGGTGGGCAGCTGGACTAAGGGAAAGATGGCAGATGCAGCAGTTCTGTAACATGTTGCTTTTTGATGCCAGAACAAAGGTGCTTAATGAGTGTGAATTCCTTTATCGTTAACCTAGAAACAAGTTCCTGAAAGTGAGATTTACTTAAAGTTCCAGTGTCTTCAAATGAAAGCCAAAGATGCTCATTTGAGCAGGTGAGATTTTCACAAGATTTTGATGGGAAGGCTAAAGGTTTTTGGAAGTTTCTGGGTTAGAAGCTCTGCCCTTTCATTGTAAAGAAGTTCCTGGTGTTAGGAAACTGCTGAGGTAAGACACAGAGACCAGACCAGACTGTGAGGTTTCCTGCCAAGCAGCTTTTCCTAGTTTGGCTTGCATTTTTTCTCCATGATGTCTTGCTTTTCGTTTCATGTAGAATGCCGCATTTTAAGAGTTCTTTTATGATCTGTAAAGAGTTGGACATTGTTACCTTTCCTACACTTTCTGTCACCTCGGTGTTTGAGGCTTCAATTCTGGATGCCAGTGACAGCCCACAAGGAGCAGCTGGTTGCTGATGGGGCTTTGCACGCGGAGTCCTGTGTTACCAAAGTACCGGGGCCCTTGAGGGGCGCAGATCCTCATCAGATGGGACCTGAGGACACATGTTTGAATGGGAAGGAGGGTTCATTTCTCCAGCCTCTCCTTAGTAATATCCCCACTACTTAAAATGGGAGGAGAGTTACTGTGAGAGCGGAAGACACTATAGGAAAGGGCCAAAATGATCTGATCAGAGAGGCTTAGGTGACAAGCCCTTGCTTCCTCCTTTGAGCCAGGCTTGCTGACCCCAGAGATGCTGCCTGGCACTGAAGAGCCAGGGACGCTGCTCAGAAAGCCTGAAAGCCCACTTAGTTTCTGCTTACAACATATCATCGTCTTTACAACTGTGGGAGGCCAGGGCCAGAGACTGTGCCTGGCACACAGTAGGCACACAATAGAGGCTTGTTTGCTGAGTGAATGAATGAATATCTAAAGGGCAAGCTGGAGTAATAACACTACTAGTTATCACTATAGGTAGTATGGCTACCATTAAGTGAGGACTTCGTAGATATTAGGCATTGTACCAAGCACTAGATTTATCTCATTTAAGTCTTACCACAATCATCTGTAGTAGAATATCATTGTCCTTATTTTATAGATGAGGAAATTGAGGCTCAGAGAGGTTAAGTAATTTACCTGACATCACAGAGCTAGAAAGTTACAGAGCAGTGGTATGAACCAATATTTGTGACTCAAAAGTCTATGTTCTTAAGAACTCTAATTCAAAAAGATACATGCACCCCAATGTTCAAAGCAGCACTATTTACAATAGCCAAGACATGGAACATGGAAGCAACCTAAATGTCCATTGACAGATGAATGGATAAAGAAGATGTGGTGTGTGTGTGTGTGTATATATATAATGGAATATTAGTCATAAAAAGGAATGAATTCCATTTGGAGAAACATGTATGGACCTAGAGATAATCATATTAAGTGAAGTAATTCAGAAAGACAAATATATGATACCACTTACATGTGGAATCTTAAAAAATGATACAAATGAACTTATTTATAAAACAGAAATAGACTCACAGATATAGAAAACTTAAGGTTACCAAAATGGGGCTTCCCTGGTGGCACAGTGGTTGAGAATCCTCTTGCCAGTGCAGGGGACATGGGTTTAAGCCGTGGTCTGGGAAGATCCCACATGCTGCGGAGCAACTAAGCCCGTGCGCCTAGAGCCTGTGCTCCACAACAAGAGAAGCCCCCTCAATGAGAAGCCCGTGCACCACAATGAAGAGTAGCCCCCGCTCGCCACAAGTAAAGAAAGCCCGCGCGCAGCAGCAAAGACCCAGCACAGCCAAAAATACACAAATTAATTAATTTGAAAAAATTACCAAAGGGGAAGGGGGGGAGGGATAAATTAGGAGTTTGAGATTAACAGATACACACTACTATACATAAGACAAAGAAAAACAAGGTCCTACTATATAGCACAGGGAACTATATTCAACATCTTGTAATAACCTATAATGGAAAAGAATCTGAAAAAGAACATTATATACGTGTGTGTGTGTGTGTGTGTGTGTGTGTGTGTATATATATATATATATATATATATATATATGCAGGTGCCTAGGTTGTTAACTTACTGACTAGAAGTGAATCTCTTAACTTTGTATCAACTCTGCCAATCCACTGTATCTTACATTAAACATTATACTCAAACCAAATATACATATACACATATATACACACACACACACACACACACATATATATATATGAAACTGAATCACTGTGCTGAAATCCTGAAGCACTGTAAATCAACTATACTTCAAAAAAAAAAAAAAAAGTCTATGTTCTTACTCTCCCAGGTGGGTAGCTTGTCTCCAAGGTGGCAGCCATCACTCTTCCCCTTCCCTCACGCCATGCTGTGAGAGGGGGTTGTTGAGAGGGCTAGTCTGTTCCTCTACATCCTTGAATCTGGGCTTGTTATAATGACTTTCTCAACTAACAGAATGTGCAGAAGTGACATGCTGGGACTTCTGAGATTAGATTGTGAGAGGTCTCACAGCTTCCACCTTGGCCTCATGGAACATTCACTCTGAGGGAAACCAGCCACGTATAAAAAGTCTGACCTCCCTGAGACCACCATGTTGTGAGTATGTCCAAGCTGGCCAGGGGAAGAGGCTGCCTGGAGAGAAACAGCAGTTGCAGCCACCGCAGCCCAGGCCCCAGATATGAAGCGAAGGAGTGATACTGGACATTCAAGCTCCAGGAGATGCCACACAGAGGACCAAGGCCCCAGACAGATGGCCCCAGTCAAGCCATCCCAGCATCTGCAGTCATCTGAGTTACCTAGTGGAGGCCCCAAATACTGTGGAGCAGAAGAGCAGAACTGCCGTGCTCTGCCCCAATTCCTGACTCTCAGAATTGTAAACATGATAAAGTGGATGTCGTTTTACAGCACTAAGTTTTGGGGTGGTTTGCTAAGTAAGCAGCAATAGATAACTGGAATACCATGCAGTGCTAAGGAAGGCTGGCTGGACCCTCATTCACGTGGTGGAAGAGGAACCATCAGCCTGTGATCTGGTCACAATTAGCAAACTGAATCCAACAAAACATAAAGATTATACACCATGACCAAGGTGGATTCATCCCAGGATCACAAGGATAGTTCAACATACACAAATCAATCAATGTGATATACCACATCAACAAAAGAAAAGGTAAAAACCACACAGTTATCTCAATAGATGCAGAAAAAGCATTTGATAAAATTCAACATCCATTTATGATAAAAACTCTTATAAAAGTGGGTATAGAGGGAACATACCTCAACATAATAAAAGCTATTTATGACAAACCCATGGCCAATATAATAGTGGTGAAAATCTGAAAGCCTTCCTGCTAAAATCTGGAACAAGGATGCCCACTCTCACCACTTCTATTCAACATAGTATTGGAAGTCCTAGCCACAGCAATCAGACAAGAAAAAGAAATAAAAGGTATCCAAATTGGTAGGGAAGAGGTAAAATTGTCCTTATATGCAGATGACATGATACTATATATAGAAAACCCTAAAGATTCCACACAAAAACTACTAGAACAGTAGTAGTACAAATTCAGCAAGGTAGCAGGATACAGGATTAACATACAGAAATCGGTTGCATTTCTTTACACTAACAAGGAGATGTCAGAAAGGGAATGTAAACGGTCTCTTAAAATTGCATCAAAAAAGACTTAGGAATAAACCTCACCAAGGAGGTGAAAGACTTATATGCTGAGAACTACAAAACATTAATAAATGAAATTGAAGATGATTCAAAGAAATGGAAAGACATCCCATACTCTTGGATTGGAAGAATTAATCTTGTTAAAGTGGCCATACTGCCCAAAGCAATCTACAGATTTAATGTGATACTTATCAAATTACCCATGACATTTTTCACAGAACTAGAAACAAATAATCCTAAAATTTATATGGAACCATAAAAGACCCAGAATTGCCAAAACAGGAGGCATAACCCTCCCAACTCTTTAGGCAATACTACAAAGCTACAGTAATCAAAACAGTGTGGTACTGGCACAAAAATAGACATATGGATCAATGAACAGAACAGAGAGCCCAGAAATAAACCCATACACCTACAGTCAATTAATCTTCAAGGAGGCAAGAATATACAATGGGGAAAAGACAGTATCTTCAGCAAGTAGTGTTGGGAAAGTTGGACAACAGCATGCAAATCAATGAAATTAGAACACACCCTCACATTACACACAAAGACTTGTATATAAGACATGACACCATAAAACTCCTAGAAGAGAACATAGGCAAAACATTCTCTGACATAAATTGTACCAATGTTTTCTTAGGTCAGTCTCCCAAGGCAATAGAAATATAAGCAAAGATAAACAAATGGGACCTAATCAAACTTATAAGGTTTTGCACAGCAAAGGAAACCATAAACAAAACAAAAAGATAACCTACAGACTGGGAGAAAATATTTGCAAATGATGTGACCAATAAGGGCTTAATTTCCAAAATATACAAACTTCTCATACAACTCAATAACAAAAAAACGAACAATTCAATCGAAAAGTGGGCGGAACACCTAAATAGACATTTCTCCAAAGACAACATACAGGTGGCCAATAGGCACGTGAAAAGATGCTCAAAATCGCTAATTATTAAAGAAATGCAAATCAAAACTACAACGAGGTACCACCTGACAGAGGTCAGAATGGTCATCATTAAAAAGTCTACAAATAACAATGCTGGAGAGGGTGTGGAGAAAAGGGAACCCTCCTACACTGTTGATGGGAATGTAAATTGGTACAGCCACTATGGAGAACAGTATGGAGGTTCCTTAAGAAACTAAAAACAGAGCTACCATATGATCCAGCAATCCCACTCCTGGGCATATATACGGACAAAACTATAATTCAAAAAGATACATGTGGGCTTCCCTGGTGGCGCGGTGGTTGGGAGTCTGCCTGCCAATGCAGGGGACACGGGTTCGTGCCCTGGTCTGGGAGGGTCCCACATGCCACAGAGCGACTGGGCCCGTGGGCCACAACTACTGAGCCTGCGCGTCTGGAGCCTGTGCTCCGCAACAAGAGAGGCCGCGACGGTGAGAGGCCCGTGCACCGCAATGAAGAGTGGCCCCCGCTCACCGCAACTGGAGAAAGCCCTTGCACAGAAACGAAGACCCAACACAGCTAAAAAAAAATAAAAAAAATAATAATAAAATAAAAGATACATGCACCCCAATGTTCATAGCAGCACTATTCACAATAGCCAAGATATGGAAACAACCTAAATGTCCATTGACAGATGAATGGATAAAGAAGATGTGGTACATATATACAATGGAATACTACTCAGCCATAAAAAGGAATGAAATAATGCCATTTGTAGAAACATGGGTGAACCTAGAGATCATACTAAGTGAAGTTAAGTCAGAAAGAGAAAGACAAATACCATATGGTATCACTTAAATGTGGAAGCTAAAATATGACACAAATGAACCTATCTATGAAACAGAATCACAGACATAGAAAACAGACTGATGGTTGCCAAGGGGGAAGGGGTTGGGGGAGAGATGGAATGGGAGGTCGCAGTTAGCAGATATAAGCTTTAATATACAGAATGGATAAACAACAAGGTCCTACTGTATAGCACAGAGAACTATATTCAATATTTTATGATAGGGACTTCCCTGGTGGTCCAGTGGGTAAGACTCCACACTCTCAATGCAGGGGGCCCAGGTTCAATCCCTGGTCAGGGAACTAGATCCCGCATGCATGCCACAATTAAGGAGCCCGCCTACCGCAACTAAGACCTGGTGCAACCAAATAAATAAATAAATAAATACTAAAAAAAAAAAAAAAAAAAAAAAGCAGCCCACATGCTGCAGCAAAGGTCCTGCATGCTGCAACGAAGACCTGGTGCAGCCAAAATAAATAAGTAAATATTAAAAAAATATCCTATGATAAACCATAAGGGAAAAAAATATAAAAAAAGAATGTGTATATATATATGTATTACTGAATCACTTTGTTGTATAGTAGTAGTTAACACATTGTAAATCAATTATACTTCAATTAAAAAAAACCCTAAAAATAGAGTTGCCATATGATATGATCCAGCAACCCCACTCCTGGGCATATATCCAGACAAAACTATAATTTGAAAAGATATATGCACCCCTATGTTCATAGCAGCACTATTCACAATAGCCAAGATATGGAAACAACCTAAATGTCCACTGACAGATGAATGGATAAAGAAGATGTGGTACATATACGTCAATACAATGGAATATTACTCAGCCATAAAAAAGAATGTAATAATGCCATTTGCAGCAATATGGATGGACCTAGAGATTATCATACTAAGTGAAGTAAGTCAGAAAGAGAAAAATATCATACATCATTTATATGTGGAATCTAAAATAGGACACAAACGAACCTATCTGTGAAACAGAAATAGACTCACAGACATAGAGAACAGACTTGTGGTTGCCAAGGGGGAGGGGGGTGGGGGAGGGAAGGATTGGGAGTTTGGGGTTAGCAGATGCAAACTATTATATAGAGAATGGATAAACAACAAGGTCCTACTGTATAGCACAGGGAACTATATTCAAAATCCTGTGATAAACCATAATGGAAAAGAATATGAAAAAGAATATATATATGTATAACTGAATCACTTTGCTGTACAGCAGAAATTAATACAACATTGTAAATCAACTAGACTTCAATAAAATTAAAAACAACAACAGCAACAGTACCTAGTCACAGGAGGTCGGAGCCTCCACTCCCAGCCCCGACCTCGGGGAAGGTGGCTGATGCCTGTGACCCGTTTTGGTCACAGCGTCACGGTAAGCACTAAGGAGTCCCGTCACATGCTAGCTCAAACCACAGAGCTGGAATGTCCTTTCAAGTTGGCATGACCACACTCTCATCTCTGGTTGCTACCTTGCTCGGGCATAAATCCAAACTCATTTAGCTTTATGTTCATTACCTCTCATCCCTCAAATGCTGTAACCTGGTTGTCTCTGACCCTGGCTCCTTCTGCCCCTCCTAGCTTGTTGGAAGATACCTGCCTTGGCCTTTCCAGCGTGTCTCTTTTTGGGACCACACTTATTATGGCAATTGACGTTGAGTATTTTCTACCTTACACAGACCACCAATGAAAGAAGGAAGCCTGTGTGCATGTGTCCTCAGGGCTGGTGTGGGGGGCAGTTACTGGGAAGAGTATGCTCTGAGTCTCAGTTATTTTTTGTTTGTTTGTTTTAAAATGGGGATAATAACACATGCAGTATCCACCTGACTGGATTATTTTGAGAATCATTCATAATAACATTTACCCTAATGACAATACCAGCCAACATTTATTATTTACTGTTTGCCATGTTGCACATGGACTATCTCATTTAATCCTAACAAACCCTGTGGGAGTTATTATATTAAACAGCTGCAGGGCCATTATCATCCTTGTTTTGCATGTGAGAGAATTAAGCTCAGGAAGGTTAAATAACTTGTTCATGAGGCCAGCACCTGGCTGAGCTGGGATGTGAATCCAGGTGTTCTGAGAGGCTGTGCTCTTGATCACTGTACCTTAGAATTATACTTAAGATAAAAAGACTCAACATCACTAATTATTAGAGAAATGCAAATCAAAACTATAATGAGGTATCACCTCATGCCGGTCAGAATGGCCATTATCAAAAAATCTAGAAACAATAAATGCTGGACAGGGTGTGGTGAAAAGGGAACCCTCCTGCACTGTTGGTGGGAATGTAAATTGATACAACCACTATGAAAAACAGTATGGAGGTTCCTTAAAAAGCTAAAAATAGAACTACCATATGACCCAGCAATCCCACTACTGGGCATATACCCTGAGAAAACCATAATTCAAAAAGAGTCATGTACCACAACGTTCATTGCAGCACTATTTACGATAGCCAGGACATAGAACCAACCTAAATGTCCATTGACAGATGAATGGATAAAGAAGATGTGGCACATATATACAACGGAATATTACTCAGCCATAAAAAGAAATTGAGTTATTTGTAGTGAGGTGGATGGACCTAAAGTCTGTCATACAGAGTGAAGTAAGTCAGAAAGAGAAAAGCAAATATCGTATGCTAACGCGTATATATGCAATCTAAAAAAAAAAAAGGTACTGATGAACCTAGTTGCAGGGCAGGAATAAAGATGTAGACATAGAGAATGGACTTGAGGACACGGGGTGGGAGGGGGAAGCTGTGGTGAAGTGAGAGTAGCATTGACACATATACACTACCGATTGTAAAATAGTTAGCTAGTAGAAAGCAGTAGCATAGAACAGGGAGATCAGCTCAGTGCTTTGCAATGACCTAGAGGGTTGGGATAGGGAGGATGGGAGGGAGGTTCAAGAGGGAGGGGATATGGGGGCATATGGCTGATTCACTTTGGTATACAACAGAAACTAGCCCAGTATTGTGAAGCAATTATACTCCAATAAAGATCTATTGAAAACAAAATAAATGATGGAAAAAAAAAGACTTCGGCAGACCTAAATAGACATTTCTCTAAAGAATACATACAGATGGCCAGTAGGCACGTGAAAAGATGCTCAACATCACTAATTATTAGAGAAATGCAAATCAAAACTACCATGAGGTTACCACCTCAAACTGGTCAGAATTGCTATCATTAAAAGTCTACAAAGAATAAATGCTGCAGAGGGTGTGGGGAAAAGGGAACCCTCCTACACCGTTGGTGAGAATGTAAATTGGTGCAGCCGCTATGGAAAACAGTACGGAGGTTCCTTAAAAAACTAAAAACAGAGTTACTATGTGATCCAGCAATCTCACTGCTGGGCATATATCTGGAGAAAACTCTAATTTGAAAAGATACATGCACCCCAATGTTCATAGCAGCACTATTTTCAATGGCCAAGACATGGAAGCAACCTAAATGTCCATCAATAGATGAAAGGATAAAGAAAATGTGGTGTTTATATATACAATGGAATACTACTCAGCCATAAAAAAGAATGAAATAATTCCATCTGCAGCAACATGGATGGACCTAGAGCTTATCATACTATGTGAAGTCAGAGAAAGACAAATACCATATGATATCACTTATATGTGGAATCTAAAATATGATACAAATGAACTTATTTACAAAACAGAAACAGACTCACAGACAAAGAAAACAAACTTATGGTCACCAAAAGGGAAAGGAGGGGGAGGGATAAATTAGGAATTTGGGATTAACAGATACACACTACTATATATAAAACAGATAAACAACAAGGACCTACTGTATAGCACAGGGAACTATACTGAATATCTTGTAATAAACTATAATGAAAAAAATATGTATAACTGAATCACTTTGCTGTACACCAGAAACTAACACAACATTGTAAATCAACTATACCTCAATAAAAAAAAATAGAAAACTTCTGCAAACTGCTAAAAAAAAAAAAAACCAACTTAAAAACATTAAATACAGAAGCTCCTGGGTGCTGGATGCATCTTGGCTGCGGTGAGGGTCTCATGCCTGGACCAGTCTCCAGGCAGAGGGTGTTCTTTATGATTTGACGTGAACCCTTAGCACAGGGATTCTCAGCTGGTGGCCCTGCCCCTCCCATGACGAGGGGTGATGTGAGGGAGGAAAGGCAACACTCCCTCTCCAATGGAGGCTCTTTAGGGTGGAGGCAGGGAACCCCAATTCAATGAGGGCACATTACAATCTCCAAAGCCCTTCCCTTCTCCCCCTGGGATTTTGATCTGTGGATTAAGAATTGCTACATTAGAGGTATCTGCAGGACGATCATATTTTAAGGATAGATTCTAAATGTGATCCAGGGATGCAAACTTGTTTTTCTATGCAAACTAGATTGATCTGTAGGCCAGCCTGTATTTACTGTGAGCTTCTTGAGGCAGTCAGGATTGGCAGTTGAACATCAATCACCACGGATATTTACTGAGCTACTTCCTTGTGTCAGGGGCTGAGTCCCTAGTGCCTGGCTTCTAACAGATGTCCAGGAATTGCTCCCTGAATGATGTCAGGGAGAGGGGGTTCATGATGAGACAAAGAGGTGTCCCCCATTGTCCTCCTGCATCCTAGTCACTGAGGCTGTACCTGGCACACCCATCATTTTGGTATTAGAATAACTGAAGCATAGGCTTTAGGCAATCTGTCCCCTAGGAAAAACTCTGGGCACCCAGGTAATTAATTTATATTAATTGGCACATCATTAGGATTTTTCTGTGTTGGAAACTCCTGGTTTGAAAATCTTTTGGGCTCAAGGGTTCAATGGCATATTTGCAAGAATATTCATCGTAGTTTAAAAATTTCCCCCTAATAGGGAACTGATTAAGTATACTACATAGATCTACACAGTGAGATACTAGGCAGCCATTTAAAATGAAAATGGAGGCATTTAAAAAACTGGTTAAAAGACTCAGTAAAAATTATGTATATGTACATAGATGGTATCTGTCTATGTGCATAGAAAACAGTATATATCAAAACGTTACTAGTGGTTATCACTAAGTGTTAAGACCGTGGACAAATTTTCTCTTCTTTATACTTCTTTGTATGTTTCAAATGACGAATAATTTTACAATCATAAAAAATAATAAGCTTTTGCATTTTGAGCATTAAAAATAAGAGAAAATCTTCTAGCTCAAAATAATCTTATTCTTTATCCATCATCTGCCTTTTCCTTCTTTGGCAGAGAGGGTTGGGAACTGTTTTCCAGGCAAAATCCAGGCCCTGTTTTCTGGTGTTTCCATGGCTCACCCCCATGTACTAGTGGGGCTGGCCATCCATTTGGTCAGTTTTTGTATTGGATGTCAATTCTAGCATCTGCTCAGCTGAATTTTAGAATACTCAGTTCTTCCTTTAACCTGGAAACCTAATGCCTCTACTCCAAGTCCAGAGCAAAGAGTTGACTCTTCTGTCCAATTTCTATCAAACCCAGCTGGAAAATGTTCTATGTGGACATTAGCTTATGGACATGCAGTCAGTCCACCCTTGTAGCCATGCTAGGTTTGATCCCTGCACCAAATTGGACCACCTGTCAACTTGAACCACATTCTACTTCCTCTCATACAGATGATAAAGCAGTGGTAGCAGCAACTACCACATGACATTGTTAACTACACCCCAGAGACCAGCTAAGGGCCTGACGTGGATTATCTAATCCTCACAACCACCTTGTAGAGGAGGAATTATCATCCCCATTTTATGTGTGAGAAACTCATGATTAGTGAGATTGATTAACTTGGCCAAGTTCACACAGCTAGTCAGGGGCAGAGCCAGGATTCAAACCCAGACCTGACTTTAGATAAGACAGTGTTTTGTGCCACTGGGCTGTCCTGCCTTATTGCTTTCATGAGTCTGTTGGTGTTCTGCCTCCACTTTCACTGAAGGACCCTCTGAGGAACCATCTTGTGTTTTGGAGATTCAGCATATGAATGTTGGTGAAGACACCATCACACAATATCCCCTCCTGGAGACCCAGGACAAAAAGTTCTTTCACCATCACATCAAAAAAATCCCAAAAAACCTAGAAGTAAACCTACCTAAGGGGACAAAACACCTGTACTCCGAAAACTGTAAGATGCTGATGAAAGAAATTGAAGATGACACAAAAAGATTGAAAGATATACCATGTTCTTGGATTGGAAGAATCAATATTGTTAAAATGACCATACCTCCCAAAGCAATCTACAGATTCAATGCAATCCCTATCAAATTACCAATGGAATTTTTCACAGAACTGGAAAAAAAATTTTAATTTCTGTGGAAACACCAAACACCCCAAATAGCCAATACAAAAAAAAAAAAAGAGAGAGAAAGAAGAACAGAGCTAGAGGAATCAGGCTCCCTGACTTCAGACTATATGACAAGCTACAGTAATCAAAATAGTATGGTACTGGCACAAAACAGATACATAGGACAATGGAACAGAATAGAGAGTCCAGAAATAAACCCACACACTTGTCAATTAATCTACAACAAGAGGCAAGAATATACAATGGAGAAAGGACAGTCTTTTTTCAATAAGTGGTGCTGGGAAAACTGGACAGCTACATATAAAAGAATGAAATTAGAATATTCTCTAACACCATATACACAAATAAATTCAAAATGGGTTAAAGACCTAAATGTTAAGACCGGTATACTATAAACTCCTAGATACTATAAAATTCCTAGAGGAAGACATGGGCAGAACACTCTTTGACATAAATTGCAGCAATTTTTTTGGGGGGGTCCATCTCCTAGAGTAATGGAAACAAAAGCAAAAGTAACAAATGGGACTAATTAAACTTAAAAGCTTTTGCACAGCACAGGAAACCATAAACAAAACTAAAAGACAACCTACGGAATGGGAGAAAAATTTGCAAACAGTGTGACCGACAAGGGATTAATTCCAAAATATGCAAACAGCTCATACAGCTCAGTATCAAAAAAACCACAAACAACCCAATCAAAAAATGGGCAGAAGACCTAAACAGACATTTCTCCAAAGAAGACATACAGATGGCGAACAGGCTCATGAAAAGATGTTCAACATTGCTAATTATTAGAGAAATGCAAATCAAAACTACAACGAGGTACCACCTCACACCAGTCAGAATGGCCATCAACAAAAAGTCTACAAATAATACATGCTGGAGAGGGTGTGGAGAAAAAGGAACCCTTCTACACTGTTGGTGGGAATGTAGATTGGTGCAGCCACTATGGAGAACAGTATGGAGGTTCCTTACAAAAACTAAAAATATAGTTACCATATGATCCAGCAATCCCACTCCTGGGCATATATCCGGAAAAGACGAGAACTCTTATTTGAAAAGTTACATGCATCCCAATGTTCATAGCAGCACTATTACAATAGCCAAGACATGGAAGCAAACTAAATGTCCATTGAGAGATGAATGGTTAAAGATGTGGTACATATATACAATGGAATATAACTCAGCCATAAAAAAGAATGAAATAATGCTATTTGCAGCAACATGGATGGACCTGGAAATTATCATACTAAGTGCAATCAGACAGAGAAAGACAAACATCATATGATATCACTTATATGTGGAGTCTAAAAAAATGATACAAATGAACTTATTTACAAAACAGAAATAGACTCACAGACATAGAAAACAAAATTATGGTTACCAAAGGGGGAAGGAGGGACAAGTTAGTAATTTGGGATTAACAGATACACGCTACTATATATAAAATAGATAAACAACAAGGACCTACTATATAGCACAGGGAGCTATATTCAATATCTTGTAATAACCTATAATGGAAAAGAATATGAAAAAGAATAGATATATACGTATATATATATAACTGAATCACTTTGCTGTACACCGGAAACACTGTAAATCAACTATGCTTCAATTAAAAAGAAAAGTTCTTTCAGAATCACTCTCATTGAAGTTTTGTCTTCTGAGAGGATGGGGTATACTCACCCAAGAAATATCAAGCATATAATGACTGTGTTTTCCTACTTGCCTTGACCTCCAGGAAGCTCAGAGCCAAATCTGTGGCTCAGTTCTAGTAACTATGTAGAATTCTGTGGTTTGCAGGTTGATGTTAAAACTTTCCCCTGGGTCTTGATCTTCCTTTTAGTGTGTATTTTCCCTACTTCAGATCCATGTGTATCTATCTATATTTTCAGATTTAACATACCTATTCATGTAGGCTGCCTTAAGTCCTTTATGGAAGGAGGCATAGTATAAATGGTGGTTGTTTGTTCACTTAAACATTTATTCGACAGCTTATTTTGTTTAACCCATTACTGAAAAAATGGCTGACAAGGTACATCAGACACGAGTCTCACATCATCTGGTGAAAGTGACAAAAAAGGAAGTGTGCTGAGGAGAGAGAGGACACCACAGGGAGAGAGGCCGTGCTGGCTTAGGCTGGGAGGCTGCTGTTTACAAGTGGACCATTCTGATCTGTCTGCAGGCACTTTCCATTAGCAATAAAAAAAACCAAAAAACCAAAAAAAACACCACATTTTAGTGACTAAAATTGAAGGAACAAATAATTGTATTCCATAGTCTCAGAAAGCTACAGGACCTGAATATCCTTTGGCTCCTGGGGGCCAGCAGAAGCAATTCCTGAGGTCGGCAGAGGCTATCCGCACCTGAAGAGGGTGCAAACAGACATTCAAGGGAAAAAGGGCTGTATCTGTGCAAAGAAGCCTGGGGTGTTAAGAGGAGCCTCAGAGGTCTACTACACCAGTGTCAGTGAGTAAAGACCACGCCTGGATCACCTGCATGGGCTACGTCTGCCCTGGGCTGCCTGCCTCTGTACCTATCACTGCCACTGAGGAGATGGCACTGAGAGGGGGTCTGGTCCCGGTGACCTTTAGGTCCCTCTCCACCTGGGAGCTCCAGGGTTCTCTGATTAGATGCTGTTGTCTGTCTTTTACCCAACCAACAACGGCTCCAGTTTAGAGATGTATGTACAGCTGATGCCATGTTAAATAGTAGCACATTCCCCAAAGGCTGGACTGCAGGTCTCAACAATCCACCAGCCAGTGCACAGAGGTGCAGTGACCACGGGGCTGGCTTCTACCACAGGGGATGTCCTCACAGCAACGCTCACCCCAAAACTATTCTAAATGGCCAAGTATTTTGTCTATTATTAAATGGCTTTTATTCTTAACAATATGCCCGTTCCCCACCTCTCCGTTTGCCTGGTGAGTTACTGCTCAACCTTGAAGATGCACCTGGGGCATTACGTCTTCCAGGAGCCTGCTCTGAATCCCCTTCCCCGACACCCCAGGCTGCGCCAGGTGCCCTCCCTCAGGTGGGCACAGCTCCACTGACTGTAAAGAATTTATTAGGATTTTCTCTTTACAGGTCCAAATCCCCCAGCCGGCTGAGCTCCTTGAGGGCTCTCCTCTCATTTGACTGCGTCTCTAGGGCTTAGGACATATCAGGTGCTCAATAAATGTTGGAGGAACTGAAAAAAGGACGCTGCCCGGTAGGTCCCTAAGATAAGAGGACTTGCACCCCAAGGGTAAGATATGGGTGCCTGTGGATGGCCACAGCGCATTCTTCCCTTCTATCTTCTCTCCACAGGTAGATCCTGGCTGAACAAATGCTGAACCAGTGCAGGGCACGCCCTTTGGGCCTAAAGATAAAGGAAAGTGTTTTCAATACGGGTCTATGGTGGGGCCTCCAGAAAGAAGCCACATTTCTCCTCTGGCTGTATTTTGCTTGTACATCTTGTTTTTTAAGAGGCAGGGTAGGTTTCATCTACCACTTGCTTCACCCACGTCTTGAGGCAAAAATAACTGAGAATATTCTGGCCATATTCACAGAATTCATTGACATTCCTTAGCTCTACCTACTTAGTTCTCTCAAGTACAAGTCAGAGATTAAGTCTTGATAGATTATATTTATAGAAACAAATACTGCCCAATCACAGGTCTTCAGCATTTAGAAATAAATATTAGGCATTCTGCTAAGATGCCTATCTAGTCCAGGGCTGACACAGCAACTGGATAAAATGCAGATAGTTTCTTTAGGGCTAATTCCAGCTAACTAAAAGAATCATGAAATTAATATTTCTCTCTAAATATAACAGGGGTACATGTAGAAATTTTTGAAAATATGTAAAGAAGAAAATTAAAAATCACCTGCAGAATTCTACTGCTGGGATATAGCCACTGCTACATTTTGGTTTCTTTTCCTTTTACATTTGTATATATCCACAAATACTTTTATAAGCTATATGAATATTTATGTGAATTTAAAAACAAAATTAGAATGATATTTAAGTGCAGTTTCATGAGTTGCTTTTTCATGCAACATTAAATCATGAATGGTTTTTGCGTGCCATTAAATGGTCTTCAAAAACCAGATTTTTAAAGGTGGCAGAGCATTTCACTGCATCTGCTAAGGTTTCACGTCATGCCTCATCCCAAGTACATGAGTGCCATCAGCTCAGTGAAAGACTAAGAAAGGCTTTCTTATAAAGTTCCAGGTTCTCTGTAGCAATCACGTACTCACGCCTGGTGGTCGCCTGTCCACATGGAACCACAGTCTACAGTGCCGGGACAGCAGACCTCTCACACCCATGCTGGAGGGGCTGGCCTGCCAGGGCAGAAGGGGAACACAATCCATCTTTGTCCTGTTACTTGGCAGGGACTTGGGGAAAGGGTGTGCAGAAGAGAGACTTGCTGGATTTCAACTCCTCGCCATTCTTCAAAAGTAAAAGCTCCTAGCGGAAGCTACGGTAAACCCTTCGCCAACTTGTGATGCCTCCAAAGGGGCATTTATCAAATTCAAGACCCTTCTTACCTACCAAATTTTAACCCTTGTTGAAAATCTTTCTCAAATGGACAAGACAGTTGATAAAAATGACTTGTTCTCTGCTTATGGCAGATGACTAATGCCTCACCTCATCTTTCCAAAGTGCATGAATGAATTGTCAGGCCTCCAAGATGCCCACATGTTCATACAAACTCAACGTTCAGCTTCCAGCCCCTGTGCCCCTCCTCTGGGAGCCCTCCCCCTGCTGGGGCCAGCAAAACTGCAGGAGAGCACGGGCAGGATTTTACTGCAACCATTCGTTATGTCCCTGCTTCTCCCTCTGAACTCGGACATCCTGGAGAGCAGCGCGGTGTGCCTGCCTCATGGCAGGCACTCAATAAATGCAGAAATGTATTTGATACAGACTTGGACTCTTCCCCTCAGGTGTGGGATACCGCCGCAGCAAACGTATGTTGTAAACCGAAAACTGGGACATAAATCCTCCCACAGGTCTGACGAGAAAGAACATAACCACCCCCGTAACCGCTGTTGCTGCTCTCCTGCCCTTAGAAGCTAAGACTGACTGAACACCACGTGCTGGACATGGACGTGTGTCATCTCACTTAATCCTTACGGTAGCCCTAGGCAGCGGGTACTGCTGTTATCTCTATTTTACAGATGAGGAAACTGAGGATTACAGGCATTCTTGCCCAAACTATGAAACTAAGAAGTGCCGACCTGGGATTCAAAACCAGGCTGATTCTAAAGGCGTCACCCCTAGACATGACATTTGATTTTCAGTTCTTTGGGAGGGGGCTATAATGAATATGTGTACGAATGCTGCAAAACAACCTGTGGAAAAAAATCAGAATGACTACTTTCTAACTTCATAGAAAATGGGATTGATTTAAAGCCCTGATAACATCCATCTGCCTCACCCCTCAAAAAAATAGGGATGAAAGAAAAAAAGAGTGACTATTATTCTCTTAATATTCACCCATCTTTGGCTTTATGGCTTAGTTAATTCTCAACGATTTATGCCAATGGAGAGGAAGTATGGATAAATGTAACCCAGCAGTGTATTTTTTTTGGGCGGGGGAGGACGTGGTATATAACGGCCATAGGACTGGGAGTGCTGCCGTGGTTTTTTTTTTTTTTTTTTTTTTTTTAATTTTTATTTATTTGGCTGCACTGGGTCTTAGTTGCAGCATACGGGATCTAGTTCCCAGACCAGGGATCGAACCCAGGCTCCCTGAATTGGGAGCTCAGAGTCTTAACTACTGGACCACCAGCGAAGTGCCATTTTTATTCAATCACTCCTGCCACTGACTTGATGAGTTTCAGGTGCTGCAAGGGGCCAGGGAAAGGCTTCTACTTAAGTGTAGGTTGCTACTTTGTACGTGGGAGACTAGCCAGGGAAAGTGTTACAGTCCCATCTTAAGGGCTCTATGCACTTTAGCATTTTCTTACATTGCCATTTATTTTCATAGTATCATAGTCCAACAGGTTGAGGGCCATTTTCAGGTGGAGAAAATGAGAAACAGAATGAAAGAGACCACCTAGCTCCACATACAGTATTAATTTCATTGTCAGAGGTCAACTAACATCAATGATAACAGAAGTTCTTTTGCACTTGTAAATTCCCACTCTGTGGGACAATCTCTGCAACATAAGCCATAAGTACTTTCCGTTCAGAACACCACGCTACTCCACGAAAAGAATCTCTGAGTTTAAGAAAGGGAGAAATGGGTGAAAGTGGTCAAAAGGCACAAACTTCCAGTTATAAGATAAATAAGTCCCAGGGATGCAATGTACAGCATGGTGACTATAGTTAACAGTACCGTACAGGCATACCTCGTTTTATTGCACTTTGAAGATATCGCTATTTTAAAAAATTGAAGGCTTGTGGCACCCTGCATTGAGCAAGTCTACTGACTCCATTTTTCTGATAGCATTTACTCATTTTGTGTTTCTGTGTCCCATTTTGGTAATTCTGGCAAGATTTCAAACTTTTTCATTATGATTATATTTCTTACGGTAAACGGTGATCAGATCTTCGATGTCACCATTACAAACAGATTATGACTCGCTGAAGGCTCAGATGATGGTTAGCAGTTTTTAGCAATAAAGCATTTTTAAATTAAGGCATGTACATTGCTTTTTTAGACATGATGGTATTGCACACATAACAGGCTACAGTACAGTGTACACATAATTTTTATATGCACTGGGAAACCAAAAAATTCATGTGACTTGCTTTATTGTGATATACGATTCATTGCAGTAGTCTGGAACAGAACCTGCCGTATCTCTCAGGTATGCCTGTATTGTACATTTGAAAGTTGCTGACAGAGTAGATCTTAAAGTTCTTATCACACACACACACACACACACACACACACAATGTGTAACTATGTGAGGTGACGGATGTTAACTTGTGCTGATCATTTTGCAGCGCATACATATATCAAATCCTTATGCGGTACATCTAAAACGAATACAGTGTTATATGTCGATTTTATCTCAATAAAACTGGAGAAGAATAAAGGGCTCAGGAATCTCACTTTCATTAAACTGATCATGACAGAGTGGTTGACTCTGGTGTTCTTCTTCCCCTGCGCTTAGGTTTGCTGGTACCTAGTGATGGAGAAGGACTATAAAATGCTGTCCCCCTGCTGACCACGGTTTCCTGCATTTTGTCATCTCTGTTTCTCCAGTTTAGATCCTTTCACGGCCCACATTCAGCCAAGAAAGCACAGGAAAGAGGGAGCCTCGTCTCCCCCACGCACCGCCCACCGGCATCAAGACTTTGACATTCTCTACACATTCCACAACCAGTCTAAGCCGTATACACTGAAGGTGACAGAATTTGGGAGTTGCAAGTAAGAGAAAACTGAGCATGGCTAAAAATATCAAAGACTGCAAACATGTTCTTTATAGAGAAGTGAGAGTTAGCCAGGGTTTAGCGGCAGTCATGGCTTTTAATGCTATTTAAACAAAATAAACCTTTCATATTTTAGAACTAGTGAATGAGGTCCCTCCCAGATTTTTAAAATAAATCTGACAGTCCCACAGAGAATGCATCAAAATCTTTCTAATCTACCTATCTCCATTCTATGTCCTAGAAATCTAGACTGAGTGAATAATACATAGAAGATGATAGTTGCCAAATGATCTTGGTTATATCTATCTCTTTCCTATGGTGGCCTTTTAAGGATGATCACTGCAGCCTTGGGCTCTGGTGGCCGCTGAAATACCCATTCTCCCTCTTGTCATCTCAGCGGCATGGATTTCCCCTTCATTCATTTGAGATAAGAGTGGAGAAGAGAGAAGCTGAATCCGTTGTTTTAAGCCTTATAACTCCTGGTCTTGTAACACATTCTTTTTTCCTACACAGCCCTACTCTCTTCCCCCAAGTTTTCACTGCCTGGAAGGTGGAGGCTGGGCAGCCTCTTGTTCTGTAGTGGATGAGATGTGTCCCACTGGGGAGGTGACTAGAAATCAGCTGCCACCAGCTGATTCTAGACTAGTGAGTCTAGAATGCAGAGTAGGTCTGGAGCACGCCGGTAGGTACATACTGGCTTTTCTTGGGAACGCTAATTCCTTTTCTGCTCTAGTCTTTTAAAATTTTCATCTACCTGTCATTAAAAACTGAAAATATCACAAGCTGAATTTAGCATAGATTCTAAGTCATGGAAACAAGCTTAGAGAAGATAAAGCGTAACATTTCCTGAAGTGTGTTCTGCAGCACGCCACCTCCGTGAGAAGCTCTCCCCAAAAGAGGCTACCACGGCCAAATGAACTTGGGAAACCAGGGTCACTCCACCCCCTCCCGGTGTCTGAGCCTATTAAGGGCTCTGCAAGGTCCCAGAGTAAAGGAACTATGTTAAATTCACATGCTCCCTTCCAAGACCACAGGATTTCTATGGGAAAAATGCTCTGAATTTCAAATCCAACTCTCAGTAAACTGGAAACCTCCTAGATATCACTGGGTTTTCTTGGTGATAAGAAATATTCATAAAAACTTCTTGCGACCCATAAAAGATCTACAAGGTCAAAGTAGCAATAACTGCAATTAAAAATGTACATGTACTCATACACATCAGCTGAAAGACTACATGTATACTTAAGGTATTCTTTTCTTTTCTTTTGCCATTTGGGCAGCCTGGGGAACTGATTCATACCAAAAGAATTTTAAGGCTTCAAGACTGGACTGAATATTGAACTGCCCTACATAAAGATACAAAATCCATGCTCAAAGAGGTTTTTTTTAGTGCAAGCAAAGCTTGGTGCATCTCAAAATTGCTCGAAGGCCCACGTCAAGGCTGGTGGCCTTTGTTACTATTTTTGAAGTTAGACAAACTGTTCACCTAGAGAGGATTAAAATGGTTGATTTGTGGTGTAAGATGCAAATCCTCTGGAGCTGAAACCAGACTCCTAACCTAGTGAATGTCTACATTAAATCAAACATACGGATGAAAAGACAAAAGGTGAAGCAATTCTCCACTCGTTTTCCAAATGTATCAGGAACATCATGTTGATCTTAAAACTAAACAGTTGACTATTTTTTCCCCACATTTCACTTCTGTATTCTGGCGTCACATATACACACACTAAAAAACTCAAGAGGCCAGATGGCCCACGGGTATCATTTTTAGCTTATTGTTCAATAGAGAACCATGTTTTGGATACTCTTATGAAGGCAAATTATATATTACTCTAAAACCAATTTAGAAAGAAATGCTGCAATACCCAAGGGAAGGGTGGAATTCATCCTGACAATACTGGAATACTAATGTTGACATTCAATGACAACACTATATAGATGCAATATACCAATAGAAGGCCTACAGAGTCTATGCTTTCTTTCTATTGTTTCTATTTTATTTATTTTTTTCTTCTATTTTTTTCAATTCTTTCACAAGGGCAGTGGGAAAACTTCGGACCATAAGTACACTTCTAGAAAATCTATCTTATGTCTTTTAGCAGAAAAAGTCCAGGCTGTGAACTGTGAGGTCAGCAGGCAAGGAGAGAGAAGAGGTGGTGCGGGGGAAGCTAACAATGAACACGCATTATTTATGAACGCTCTACAAACGTTCCTTCATTTCAATCCCAAAGAAAACCTGTAAGGTACAATCCCTGTGCCTGTTTTATAGACAAAGGAAATCAGGACTCAGAAAAGTCCTGCAACTCGTCTACGACCCGGGAGCAGGCAGCGAGTTGGGATGTGAACCCTGAGCAGCCTGCTCTATGACACCAAGGCAAATCCCAAAGGAAGGTGTATCACGCAAACCAAGATGTATGTGGATAGAATGGAACTTCACTGTTTTAAGAAACAATTGTGGGACTTCCCTGGTGGTGCAGTGGTTGGGACTCCGAGCTCCCAATGCAGGGGGCCCGAGTCTGATCCCTGGTCAGGGAACTAGATCCCACATGCATGCTGCAACTAAGAAGCCTGCACGCCGCAACTAAGGAGCCCACCTGCCACAACTAAGACCTGGTGCAACCAAATAAATAAATATTTTTTAAAAATGCTAAAAAAAGAAACAATTGTTTTTCACAAGAATGGCAAGTTATGTCTACGGCACCAGAAACCTAATGCTGACATGGCTTTAATCAACACTGTTGATCCCATGCAAACAAACGCATCCAGAGATATCTAGAGCAGCCTTTGAGGGCTTGGCTTTGCGGTCCTTACTGTTAACACAGACCACCTGTATATTATTCTCCTCATGCCTCTTAAAATAGAAAAAAAAATTAAAGGCACATAGCATTCTTTCCTGTTTTCAATCTTCAAAACTTGAAAGGGATGGGCCACATGCAGCCCGATACAACGTTCTGGGCATGAGCCTAACATCCCTTAGGATGGGGTAAATTCTGGGTTACTGCGGTCCTTGGTCCATGGGAGTTTGTCAGAACTAAAAATGATTGCTTCAAGCAGTCTTACCCATGACACTGAACTGTGGGCTGGCCTCTCAAGAATATATTATACTGCAATTTCTGTGTAATTCTTTAAACATGTGTATTTCAAAACTTGAGCAGAGCAGAACTGTCAAATTAAAGTGACATTTTAGAATTCTTCTGATTACAAATTATTTCATGGTTGTAGCTGTCTCTGTTCTGTCTGCTTCAAATTTAGAATGCCCAATGTACTACAATAGTTATCCTCAAGCAATTTGTACCATCTTGAAGGTATAAGAAGGAATACTTGTTATTTTCTAGAATTGCTTCCATTTTCCAAGTTTGTAATATATGGGCTAGTTTTTAGACTTAATGACAAATAGGACTATAGGTAGTGTAACACCATAAGGAGTCATTACAAGACTAACTTCTGAATATGGGCCATATTCAAATGGACCAAACCTTGCTGTTCCCAATTATTATTTATAAATGTCTAATTTAACTACTATTCAATATAGAAAACCACAAATGTTGTATGAGGCACTGAAATTTATTTTTACTCCAAACAAACCTAGACTATCATGCCCTACTACTTAGAAATGGCTACCAAAGAAACCAACAGACATATAGCAAAGGAACAGAAAGGCTGGAAGACATTTACTATATTTTGGTACCAGAGAAAGAAAGGAACTCGTCTGATATGAAAAGTGAGGTTAGTCACTGAGCAATGACGGTTCAGATACTGGATAGAAGTGGAGTTCTAAATTTAATGAATGAAAGAAAAATATAGAAAAAACTCAGAAAAGCTGAGTCTGCAAAATACCTTACACCAGGTATACCTTAAAACTTGGTAAACAAGCCAAGCATCTAAATTGCAAGCTGGGCTTTCAATAAAGTCCAGGTATATTCAGGGAAATATTTAGTCTGTCCAAAGAGGGTAGTTACTCACCACATCGAAGGCAGTAAACACGTGACAGTAGTGGTGATTGGACTTCAAATCTTTTGTGATATAAGCGAATGTTGAGAGGTCTTCTGGGTCCTGGGCAGCACAGGAGATATTACGAATTTCATGTTCGGCAATTATGTTCTGGAAGAAATGACACAAACGACCGTTGTTTTCCTCTGCAAACCAGCATATATTAGAACCAAGGCAAATGATCTGGGAAGCAGTTGCTTTCCCTCGTCCTAGAATGTTCTAGAGTAGCAACATTCAAAGTGATTCAACACACTATCCGTGGGCAAAGGTACACCAGGTCTGGAAGGAATGCTTTCGTTTAATTAAAAACAACCTAAAATAGTCCTGTCCTGGAGCAGCAGTTCTCACATGGTGCTGTGTGCAGAAGCAGTCTGGGTGGCAGACACTTTAAAAAAAAATAGTAACTACTAAGCATTTTACTGTTTCCATTTTCCATGTAGAGTCAGCGCTGCCTCCTGCTAACTCTGTCTGGAAAGGATCACCTGCCATGTTGTTCTGCCTGCCGGGAGGCTGATCCCTCACCGTCTTTTACCTGTTGTCTTGTGCCTGGCCCCTAGCTCCCCAGAGACAAGGCAGGCAGGCGAGGGCGCGTCAAGGCGTTCTCTCATGAAGACTCCGTGGAGACTAAGGTGTAAGGGTGGGATGAGGGAAACACCACGCTGCACGCTAGATGCAGCGCCCCGCGGATGACAACGCTTTGCTAACTATACCTGCTGTGTATAATTATGAGTGGGTGCTGCGGTTATCCTCATCATCAGCTCACAGGTGGTGAAACCAGTACTCAGACAGTGTAAGTTATGCAGGGCAGGTAGTGGAACTGGGCCTGAAATTATGTTGCAATACCTCTCAGCCCCACCTCTCGCGCACTGGTTTAACATAATTTCATTTTTTCTCTCGGCTAGCACTTTTTCATGCCATCTCCCTGCCAGACCCCTCATCCCAACCTGCCTCTAAGAATAATCGGTGGGAGGTAACTGAGGAAAGGGTTAAGTACCATTATCCCGAAGCACAAAATAACCAAGGAGCATCATCTGGGCTGCAAACCCAGCCAGAAACTTCTTTTGATACACTGATGTATTTCAGAAGCAAAAGATTTCACATAATCATGCAAACATTTCTTAACCTCACAATATCCCATTTATGTTTTTGCAGTTGTCATAGATCTAAAACCCTCAATGCTTTAGTTACCCTAATTGCTTTGTAACTGCACAGTCTTAAATAACCTGAGCGAATATAATGCTCCGTGTATACCCATCAATGCCTAAAAATGCTTACAAAATGCCCTTTCCTGCCAGCGCCCCCAGCAAGTACTTCACACCCCTCACTCTACTGAGCTGTGTGGTTGGTAAGCAATTACAGAATTAACACATAAAAGAAAATTAAATTAAGACATTCTTCACAGTGACCCTGTATGTTGATGCTACATGCAGCGCTGTCAAAAATAACTCAAATTGAAATCAGAATCCCATAAACAAGTAACATCCTATCGCAAGACAGAGTTTCAAAATAGAAGGTCCTGATCCTCTTCTGGCACCCAGATAGCATTTCTTCAAGGAGAAAACTAAATTAGGAACTCGTGAGTCTTAAATTTAAAATTAATGAGATCTGCGTGGTCTTCATAGGTACGACGTTAGCAGGTGCTGAGAGCCTCCACCATCATTTTAATTGGGGGCTGCTATTACTTCGGGAAGTCTGTGGATTTGGTCTCACCTGTCCAGGATCCACTATTACTGAAAATAGAGCATTGGCTCCAACTTTTAACTAAATTGGCATTTTGTGTTCTTGAGATTTTTTTACTAGCATAAGGTTGATCAACTTCTCGGGAAAGTGTTAACAGTGAAAAGTGCCCTGTGATTTTTATTGCACTGAATTCCCTGAATCTTGCCAATTCACAAGATGTCACCCCTGACAATTTTCAATGGTGTGTGACAGCACTGTGGCCCAGGGAAAAATTGTAAAGTAGGTAAAGTGTATCTTTGGAGATCTCTCTTAATCATGAACTGCATGTTTGCGTCCTCCCCAAGTTTGTATCTTGAAATTCTAGCCCCCCAGTGTGATGGTGCTTGGAGGTGGGCCTTTAGGATGTGATTAGGCCATGAGGGTGGAGCTCTTGTGAATGCAATTAGTGCCTTTACAAGATGAGGCAAGAGAGCTAGCTGGCTCTCTCCGCCGTGTGAGGACACAGCAGAAAGATGGCCATTTATGAAGCAGGGAATGGGGGCTCTCATCAGACACTGAATCTGCTGGTGACTTCATCTTGGACTTCCAGCCTCCAAAACTGTGAGAAATAAATATTCATGGTTTAAGCAACCCAGCCTATGGTAATTTACTACAGCACTACGACATTTTTCCTCTTTCTGGATCCTCCCTCCCAATTTTCTGGAAACCGGCCCCCTCTTCTCTAATCTCCAGGAGCCCAGGGCTGTCTTTTAACTCTGAGGCCTGCCCTCCTCTGTGTTGCTCCATGTCCCCAAATCAGCCTCCTCTCCCACTGTTGAAACTTTTATTCCTCTGTTCCCATGGTCTAAACTAGAGGAAAGGCAAGCTAATAAAGATATTCTACAATCAGTTAAGAATAACTCATGTAATTGGCACTCAGTCATCCTAATTGGTACTTAAAAAATTTGCTTTTATATGAATTCATAGCAATGGACTGTGTAGGGAGGTATTTTGAACAGAACTTCCTGATATATCCGTGGTGCTAGAATGTGGTGAGGACCTGGGATCTCACTACTGATGTAACTGAGCAAGGGCCTTCTCAGGACATACCCCTCCCTCATGTCCTCTGCTGTACCTCCTCTCAGAAGTACCCAGATAATAGTATCTCATGCATATTCCCTGAGTTTTTCAGATGCTCCAAAAGGAAGAAATTAACTACTGATGATCATGAGCATGTAGCCCCCAGACCTTCCAGTGCCTAAGGATTGATCACCATCAACCAATCAGAAAACTGTGCACGAGCTGATCACATACCCTGGGAAGCCCCTCCCTCACTTGGCCTTTAAAAATGTTTTGCTGAAACCCTCTGAGGAGTTTGGGGGTTTTTTGGGCATGAGCCACCCATTCTCCTTGCTTGGCCCTGCAATAAACCTTTCTCTGCTCCAAACTCTGACATTCGGTTTGCTTCGCCTCACTGTGCATCGGGCACACAAATTTGCGTTAGGTAACACTGAGACACTGCCATCAGTCTGCACTGCCCACCTCTGCAGAACAGCGAGGCTAGTTCTCTATGTGTACGATGATTCCAAGACTAAGGATACTACAGCTGTAGATGGAATGGAGACTGCACAGTTGTTTCCTCCTGGGAGAAGTCAAGGAAGGATACATTCCACCCTGTCATTAGTGGCTCCTCCATAAATTAAAAGCTGACATCTTCATGAGGTACAGGTGATGTTCCTCAGTTTACAGTGGACGCCTTTATGCGGCTGAGCCTCCATATCTAAGCATGTTCTAAGGAGATGAGGGCTTTTAAAAGGCTCAAGCCAGGACTGGGGTCACCCTGCCGCTTCTTTGGCTAGAAAATTTGGCAGCTCAGTACCCTTCAACAGGGAGAGATTCTTTTTCTTGTCTGTTGCCTTTCCTCATGTAGAGAAATAGCTAAAGAGGTATCTGGCTGGTGGGTGTAGAAGAGACTTGTTTGGTTCAGCCAATTAACAGAGACGGTCTCAGAAGGGGGTGTGATAACGAAGTGATGGAGCCTAGAAACTGGCCTCTCCCTGCTTCCCTCGCTCCTGACTACGACAGGTAGGGCCCTTCTCTGAGTCTCCTCCGCAGGCCAGGCCTTTTCTGAGGGAGACAATGCAGCACCCCTCCAGAGAGCGCCCCCCACAGAGAGGCAGCAGCCCTGGTCGAGGGCGACCTGGAGGAGACCTGCAGAGAGGGTGGTGCAGATGAGAATGGCACACACTCTTAATTTGACTCTGAGCTTTTTAGAAATATGTGCTATAAAAAACAACTGGCACTTGTTTAGGCAAAAGTTCCAAGTTAATCTGTGCCTAAAAAAATAGCATAAGCCCTGTTTGAAGCTGACATTCAAAACAAACAAACTGGGCTTCCCTGGTGGCACAGTGGTTAAGAATCCACCTGACAATGCAGGGGACACGGGTTCGAGCCCTGGTCCGGGAAGATCCCACATGCCTCGGAGCAACTAAGCCCGTGCGCCACAACTACTGAGCCTGTGCTCTAGAGCCCACGAGCCACAACTACTGAGCCCACATGCCACAACTACTGGAGCCCGCGCACCTAGAGCTCGTGCTCCACAACAAAGAGAAGCCACTGCAATGAGAGGCCCACGCACCGCAACGAAGAGTAGCCCCCGCTCGCCGCAACTAGAGAAAGCCCGCGCGCAGCAATGAAGACCCAACACAGCCAAAAATAAATAAAATAAATAAATTAAAAACAAACAAACAAACCAACCCAGGCACTGCATTGTTCCTAATTTAGCTGGATGAGAAGACTGAGGAGGGGGTCAGAGCAGGAAGGCAAAATGCAACCCACCCTCAGCCAAGCACTGGACGTGGGGATGGTGTCACCTCTTGGAAGACCCTGCTGATCTGAAGATGGGTCTGGAACTGAGCAGTTGTAGCCCTCTTGGCAGAATGCCATGCTAGAGTACCTCTGGGCTATGGATCTACAGAAAGCTGGTGTGATTTACCTATAACATTTTAGTATAAATCTAACCCAAGTTCCATTTTTAATTCAAGATCATTTTCCGCTTCTTCCTTCTTATCAGGTTTAGTGACTCATTTCCCAAGTTGCTAGGTAACAGGTTTACAAGTTTACAACTAGGCACCTAACCTTTCCCCATGAACTCAGCCAAAGCTGCTACTTTATATTAGAGTAAAATGAAAGAAGTGCTTTGCTGGAGGGTTCATCTTTCACACAGTCTAATGGGGGCTAATAGGAGTGGAAGAGTCATTAACACCTAATTAAGTATCCACTGCCCTTCAAACGAATTGGTGGAAGGTAGCATGGAGTTAAAGTGCAAAAGTGTTAGGTTAGGGAGTGGGAAGGTCAAGTTTTAGTCCTTCTCCATGACCAGCTAGCTGTGTGACTGCAGGACAGTCACTTAGTGAAGGTCTGAGGCCTTCGATTCCTCTACGCGTCCAGTGCAGGCTGAACACCCCCTCTAGCTGACCAGGGTAGGGTTACAGAGATGCGGCGGTTAGAGAGGACTGTTTAACAATAAAGTACAGGGGACGTCCCTGGTGGCACAGTGGTTAAGAATCGCCTGCCAATGCAGGGGACATGGGTTCGAGCCCTGGTCCGGGAAGATCCCACATAATGTGGAGCAACTAAGCCCATGCGCCACAACTACTAAGCCTGTGCTCTAGAGCTCGTGAGCCACAACTACTGAGCCCAGGTGCCACAGCTACTGAAGCCTGTGCGCCTAGAGCCTGTGCTCTGCAACAAGAGAAGACAGTGCAATTAGAAGTCTGTGCACTACAACAAAGAGTAGCCCCCGCTCGCCACAACTAGAGAAAACCCATGTGCAGCAACGAAGACCCAACGCAGCCAATAAATAAATAAATAAATAAATAAATAAATAAATAAATAAATAAATAAAATAGATTAATTTAAAAAAATGATGAGCATTTGAAAAAAAAAAAGAAAACATCAAACATGAACAATAAGCTGTGACTTCTGGTTGTGTCTTACTATAGGCTTAGTGCTCACAAGCACCTCAAATTGTGAGGTCTTCACAGATGTCTATGAATCACAAGTCCTTCACTTCAAATCAAGGTGGCTCCCCCCAGATGCTTCCCAGGGGAGGAATCTCTGGTACAAACCGAAAGCAGGACCTGGCGTTTATCAATCTGCTCTTTTCCTGCTGTGGGTATTAATTAGAGGCTGGTCTTTGTACAGGACCAAGTGGCACGCATGATGCCACCACGGACACTGCTGGATGAGCACAGTTCCTTTCATACCACAACCTGAGGACGATCCTTCAACACTGGCTCCTCTGCGTCCCCTGAAACCAGGCCTTCAGCCCTGGCTGGAGGTGTTTCTCAGCCTTCCCCAAACTCCACCAACGCAGCTCTACACTGTTTATTTCTTCCACCTTCTAATACAAGCTCTCTGCTTTGGCTTCTCACACAGCAACTCCTAGACCATGGCCCCGAGTCACCCACCCTCTCCCTATCCACTATTAGACTGGGGTAGGTCACTACGTCACAGGACACTGGGATGGGAACCCTGTGCAGCCCCAGTATTGAAGTCGATGTCCCCAAATTCCTGAAAAAGCCAGGCACACGTTGTCATATAGTCATAGAGCGGTTGGCTCCACCTGCTACCAACATATGCACTTTGCCTTTGCTCTGGATTTTGAAAATAGGCTGAGGACCACACTGTAAGGACCTGAAAGAAATGCGGGCCTTCTTTATTTAGTGTCTTTATACACAACAACTATCTTTTGCATATCTTTCAGTGCTTAGATTTCCAGAGTAGTCATTAGTGAGCAGAGATCTATGAATAACTCATCTAAGTACTGGCGACTGAAGCAGAAGCATTTCCTCAAAGTCTGGGAGATCAAGATCTACAGCCCTTGATGTGTCTGTAAGCAAAATGCCACAGAGCCGACAGCGCTCTCTCCTTCCTCTGATGGTGGAGAGTGGGTTAGAGAGGATGCAATTAATACAGACACACCCAGTCATACCACCAGCTTCCTGGGATGATAGCCTTAAGACTCTGGAAACTTCTCAAAGCAAATACCACTTGTTCAGAAACTGTCAGAATCCAAGCCTGCTATGGTTGTTAATCTAAGAGAGTGTCAAACTCAAAAGCTGATAACATATTGCCATTCATGGTTTTCAAGTGCAAATGGGGTAGAGACAGTTGCTCCAGGTTAGGTAAAAAAAAATCCAAATGCCAAAGCTTTTCTTGAAATTTAGATACAGTGATAGCAATGCTATCTTCAGTCAGAGTTCCATAAAGTTTTGAAACTTTTAAAGCCAACTGACTATAACCTAGGGCTAAAGGAAGTTTGTGCACCAGCAACTAAAGTTGCTTCCAAGAAATAAAAAAGCAAATCAACTGGGATTTTTCTGATCAGAGTTTCCATAACTGTAATCTGACAGCTGTAACTGTCAATGACATATTGCCGGGTTGAAGCATCATTCCACATAAGGCATCTATCTGACTCTGAGTGTGCTTTGGATATCATCAACCAGCATGATGAGGCTGAGTTATCAGCTGTCTGCTTGAGTTTCAGAACTGCTTCTAAACCTGGGGGGTTGTTCTAAGTAGACTTGGGGAGCTTGGGCTTATCTGACTGCTGACGTAGCAATCTTCATTACAGAAAACAAATCGGGAAGGCTTTGAATTGGTGGAATCAGATGCTCAGGTTTATTATAGATGGTCAAGAGTCACTGCCCATGGGACGTTTCCCTGGATCTAAATCCAATTGCCGTGGTCCTAAGTTTCCATTGTTTAAATTCACCTGTTTCATGACTTCTGTTTCCTTTCTCCAGAATGGAGTGGGTCCAGCTGGGAGGACTAGATAGGCAGTCCAGAAAACAAATGGTGTTTACTAATGGGCATCACCTCATTTCCCCTATTTCTACACTTTATTGGTTGGAAGGATGTAAGACTGAAATGCAGGACTTGGGGGTTTTGGAGGAGGAGCAAGTCAGGTTTGAATTTATAGAGGGTGAGGGTGGTCATACCTGAGTTTTCTAGTCTAGCACCTGCACTGTCATCTTTGCCAAGAAAGGACACTTTTTAAGTAAAATGCAACCCAGATGTCTACACTCGACCTTAGGGCCCACAAGCTGTTCCCACTGTGAGCACAACGTCACTGCAGAGTCACAGCACGGCCTGAGCTTCTTTTCTGATTGTCTCTCTTAAGAAAATAATACAGTTGGAACCCTCTCTTCCATCTCAATAGTTGAGAACAAAATGCAATTATATGATGTAAACGCCAGAGCATGGGTTCCTTGTGTTAGGTATTCATTACATACATCAAAAGAAAGGACAGGCCTATCTCTGGAGAAATGATAAGACAAATGTTCTAGCCCTTCACCTGGTAACACTTCCTCTGATGGAGGAATGATGACACTGGTACATTTTCACACTAGACATGATTTTTTTTCTGTTTTAATATTCTCTGGATCCAAAGGGACCTGCCAGATACCGAGTGGCCACAGTCTACTTAGGAAGGTACCATGGAAAAGTGAAAGCAAAATATGTGTAGGAATCCTAGATCAAGCCCCCAAATGCAATGTGCCCCTCTTTGTGTGTGTGTGTATACAGTTGCGTTTAGGGAACATGAAGGTCAGGGGTGAGGAGTGATTAAAATGGGGGATGTTGGGTATGATGGGAAGCAAAGGATTTTAGATCATTTACTCAGGACTGTACCTGGTGTCTAAACCAAAGAGAGGTGTGGTACCCACCTTATTTGTTGCATCAATAAATTTGACTCCTTTATAAGAGACTGAAAGAATAATAGTAGGGACCTTCTTCATTTGCTCTGTAGACTTCTGAAATTAAAATTAGAAAGCTATTAGAGCAGTCTGTGTTCCATGGCAACTGTAGCACATAATTTTTTCTCTTGAAAGATAAAAATGAGCTCAAGTTAAAAACAATACACACACACACATCAAACACACACCAAACACACTCTAATTTAAATGTATGTCTCTCTCCTCCTGGGCTTAGCTACTATGGTTTGGGTTTATAAAGTATCTGTTTTGCACTTGAGGATCTAAAAAGAGCTTGTTCTGCTGCTTCATGTGGGTGAAGGAATACGCCCTTTCCCTGACACCAAGGGGAGAAACGAACAGCTCTGTCCCCTATGCAATTTCAAACGACTATTCTTTTGACTAGAGTTAAGCCATGTCAGAGTGAACTCTAAGGATGAGTTTAGCATTAACAAAATACATGCCACCTCTCCCCATTTCTTCCTAGTCTCTCTCTTTCTTCAAGGCACAAGGCGTGCCTAAATATGTACTTAAAATAGGGATTTAAAATACATCACTGTGGGGACTTCCCCGGCGGTCCAGTGGTTAAGACTTTGCCTTCCAATGCACGGGGTGTGGGTCTGATCCCTGGTCGGGGAGCTAAGATCCCACATGCCTCGCGGCCCAAAAACCAAAACATAAAAACAGAAGCAATATTGTAGCAAATTCAATAAAGACTTTAAAAATGGTCCACACACATCAAAAAGATCTTTAAAAAAAAAAAACATCGTGAATTTTTCTTGGACCTGGCCAAATCTATAAAAGCTGATAGTTTACAGCAGAATTGCTCATGGCCACATAGGATATAATACCACTCCATGACAACTGAGCCCTCTGGGGGCAGGCTGTATTTTGAGCCACAGCAAAACTGGACAGTCCAGGCAACCTACTTTACCATTTAGAGCTGCTGTGACCCCTTAGGCTAAGCTCTTAGGACAGATGTTCACAACGGCTGAACGTGCTCACAGTTTGCAGCTTCTACGGTTTTATGCATCTGCAAAAAGTTTCTCTGTAATTTAGCATTTGCCTTTTCTGGTTAGTTTCATCATTCATCACAGGTCACTCACAGTCTGTTTACTTCATTTCCTGCTGTGGATACTCCTAATAATCACATTAAACATCAAGAAGAACCTACCTGACAGTTAGCCTGATGGATTTTCCAGACAAGACAGGTGAGAACATAATAGGAGAGAAAATACATAAGAAGGTGAGAGGAAACCATTTCAGTAATTCACAGACAGCACAGACTCATTAAACAGTAAAGAGAATAGGCTCTACAGACAATATGTTGATGCAGTGAAACTGTTATTTTAGAGATTACTGCAGGCTTTTCCAGACCGTCTCTCCTCTGCTTTTACTGTTCTCTCATCGTTCCGCTCATTACATTGCACAGTCTTATTATGACTGACACGCAAGAAGCTTCTGCTTTGTGTTCCACAACCAGCTGTCTTATGTATATTAAGGAAACCGAGAAAAATATGAACTTTCTTGATTTCTTCATTTCTCTTACCCATTTTCCATTTTTAAACTCTGAAAATGGGACCAGAATGAAAGAAGGTTGGATAGTGTGAATGAAACTCATTGAACTCAATAATGATAATTATATTTCATCTTTCACTTGAGCCATGGAGAAGGTGCTTCACATTTTCCTGGTTGTTTCTGACACATCTTTTTGATAGCTACTATATCCGCGTCAAAGATAAAGAAAATGGATTACTGAGAGTATTACTACTTAATATTAATTGTTTCATACAGTATAGAAAAAAGCAGCTCCCTCAAAGTGCTTTTTAACTAGTTTTAAAATTACCCAGACTCACCAGTTTTCTTTTGTGATTGCCAAAAAGAGATATTATGAAATTGGAATGTAAGGATAGATACTTTTAGCTTTTTTAATGCTTTATCCAACCAACTCTTAACAATGTACAAGATAAAGTGAAGGCAAAGCTAGAGGAAATAACATGCAGCGTGCTGATTGTAAGGCAAGGCCGTGGGCTGAATCTGTAAAGAGAGAGGGGGCAGGAACAGGCAGTGGTCTGGTGGACTGAATGTGTGTGTGTGTGTGTGTGTGTGAAGAATTCTTTGCAGAGAGTAACAATGGGTTTCAACAAATCACCTCGCTCATCTCTTGCTGTGAATACATTCTCATGGACAGATCTATCTGTAACATGAAATAATATACACGTAACCTAAGGTTAAAATACCAACATTTCATGTAGTATCAAGAAAAACCCCCTAAAGAAAAGAGAAGAACCCATTTGTCATTCATTCAGCAATTGAGTGGTTATACTAGGTAGGTGGCCCATGTGCTGGAAAAATGCAGAGTCTTCTTCGGGGGATGTCACCCAGACCTCAGATTGTGTGCAGACTCCGGTCTGCTGAAAGTGGTCGTCTAGTGCTGTGTTGAGAAGGATTCTGAGCCTCTGTCTGGGCTCCGTGGTAAGGAGGGTTGGGAACGACGTCTGCCATGGGAGAGGGAGAGGAAGCAGCAGCACACGAAGTACACATCAGCATTCCTGGCCTGGCCTGATACAGAGAGCAGCTACAATGCTAATGCTGACAAATGTGACAGAGACGTGAACAGAACCTTCCAGAGTGCCGAGCAGGAAGAGCCTCACTCTGCAGAGGGAGTGGGCGGGTCCTCGTCCATTCATTCAACCAACACCGGCTGCCTTCTAGGGGTGACTGACCTGGCTCTTAAAGGTTGGACAGGAATTTTCCATGTGGCAGAAGAGGACACAGAGGCTGTTTCAGCCGCACAATCAACACACACATACACATCTGGAAACGAGAAATAACATAGTGGGTTTGGGTAACTGGTGGGAGATGAGGCTGGTACAATAGGTTTGGAAGACTGTGACTTACTCCACCAAGCTGGGATCCACTGGAAGCTTTTAAGTAGGGACCAGATCTCTGTTGCAGAAAGATGGTTCTGGTGCTTGGACGGCCTGGAACGGCTAGAGGCTGAACGCAGGGAGGCAGGAAGCTGTGGTGTAAATTCAACGGAGAACCTAAGCACCTGAGTTGCAGTGGATGCTCTGGAGAATGGAAGGGGAGCCACCACTCTGATGAGGAAGAATCAAGAGGATCTGCTGACTGATCCGGACAGAAGATGGGCGAGCGGGAGGATGCCGCGGACAAAGAGGCCATCAGCCGAGGTAAGGAACACTGGAGGGGAATGCGCTTTTGCATGAAACCCTCTTGAATGTGATTATCAGTTTGATAATCAGGTGGGGATGTCCAGCAGGAAACTGGAAATAAGAATCAGATCTGGAAATCCAACTACATTGCGGGGGTGGCTGAGGATATGGGAGCAGATAAAGTGGCTCAGAGAGTGAACTAGAGGAGGTACAAGAATCACCCCTCAGGGGATGGTTAATACTTAAGAAATGGGTAAGAAGAGTCGATGAAGGAACCTGAAACCTGACAGCAGTATCCCAAATCCCAAGTCAAGAAGATTCCTTAGAAGGTGGGAGCAGTGCCTGATGCCAGGAGGACTAAAAAGGCCTAAAAATCTGTGCCTAGCACAGCGGCTGGCACACAGAGGAGTGGCTGCTACTTTTACTGGGTGGAACCCCTGCTTTGGGCAAGTAGAAAAATTTGTTGCTGATTTTATCAAGAGCAGCTTCAGGACAATGGTGACAGCAGACACAGAAAAGAACACTGGGCGATGAATGCCAAGAGGGGGAGCAGAGAGCTAGAAAGACAGGCAGGTCAGGACACAGGCTCTGAGGCTGAAATGAGGGCATCCGCGGTGATTTCTGTCCTGATACAAAGATTTCACATCGTATGTCCAGCCAAGGTGAACAAAGAAGAAAAGATAAAGGATGGTCATTTCTTTCTCTTTCGTGGGTGGCAAGAACCCCTGCTTTCCTAACTGGAGGCCGCACTGGGGTCCCAACGATGCAGGCTGTGCACCGGCCTCTAGGAATGGCGGTACTGGGGGTGGCCACAGGTTCCAACCTGCAGCCCAAACTGCTTCTTTTTCCACTGAGTCAAGATAAGAAGAAGATGGATCTGGCAGCCACAGAGATCAAAGGGGCTGTGGGAGGTCTTCAGGGTAATGCACCTCTGTTAGGGCAATTATATTTCTACAAGAGATACGGATCCAACCTCTTTCTGGACTCTAGAATCTAGAGGATTTTCTGATGGTGTACTTTACAGAGCTTTAGAGAGGTCTATTCACACATAATTTTAATGAAAGATGAAAGCGCACAGAAAGAAGGTAAATATACTGAGTCTTCACTGGCTAACCAGGGAGGCAAGAAATCCAATAAGCGCTTCATTTTAGGAAGGCTTTTCAGATATCAAAATGCGAGCTCGGCGCTTCAGCCTGATCCCAGGCAGCTGAAGTCCCACCCTCCCCAGCTTCTCTTCAGTGTTGTAACCACCTTCTTCTTCTCCTGCCCAGGGACGAAGGCACATAGCCTGGACACCACTGCTCACGTTACAAGCATCTGCTCTCAGGCAGCTTGGTTTCTATGACCTATCTTCATGCTTTGCTGTGTTTCTGGATGGTGAATACTCCCATATGTGTATGTTAAACATTGAAGCCTTATTTATTTGTATAAACAGAATTCTCTTCTTCAGGCCCATTTCCTCAGTAAAATGCTCCGGGCAAACTTTCTTTTGTGGTTGCCTGTTGTTTCTAGTTGCTTTTTACTATGCCCCACTCTGTGGAATTTCTGAGGTTTCCCGGAGTCCTCAAATCCCCTCCCTTCAGTGCCAGCTTCACAGGAGAGACTAATTTGTAACGAGGACCTCTGCAAACCTAATCAGCTACATACGGGTAATGCGCCAAATTAACTTAACATTTGCAGCATCTTGTTCTCCCACTGAACGCTGAAAGAATACAGTGGTATTCCATTGTATTTTCTTCACAATTTCCCAAATTAAGATGATCATCCTTTTATTATTCTAAGAGAAACAGTATTTAGTTATATAGAGATGTTACATTTCTGAAACCTAAAATAAAATGCAACTTTTGAATCTTCAATTTAAAGCCAGTCCTTTATTTAGCACTTGGATTTATATTGTTTTTAAGCATCATACAGAACAGGGATCATAATTTTCTATCTGGAGGTGGACACCCGAAATATTGTTCTTAATAAGAAAAGTAACTGAACACTTTCGGAGCTATTTTTTTTTTTTTTTTTTTCAAGAGGGATTTTTGGATTCACCAAGGAATGAATCAACCTTGGCGAATCCAAAAATTCACCATCTTTTTTCTTTTCCTTTTAAATTACAAATTAATTTGCTTGGAATATTTGTATCAAGTAAGAATTTGCCATTGAGCTTTTGTTCTAGCCTTACAGCACACCCTGAAAATATCAATAGTTTCTCATTTTCTAATGCAGAATCAACAGTATGAGAATATCCTTGTGAGACTGCAGGGACCTTTGCGGCTCAGAGCAGGACTTTCACAAGTGTGAATGAGAGCAAAGAGGTTTATAACAGGGAGTGGAAGCACTTCAGTTGTGAGCTGTAATGTTGGGCTTGAGTCCAAAGTGACATTTACGCCCTTCACAGGAATCAATTGTGCCCAGTAATCAGCACAGAGAGGAAAAAGGGTGAGGCAGTCCACGGGGAGGAGGTCACCGACCCTTCATTCTTACAATACCCCGATAATTGCCAGGGTATTTTAAGCACAGACTGGAACAGATTTCCCAATGGTCTACTGCCATCCAACTTAGAGCATATTTTAACCTACACACGGCTACCCTGAGAACGCTTTCTAGTTAGATATTCAGTGCTGAGTCATAACTATTAATTTTGCCATATAATATTTTCCTTAGTTTCAACACTTATTATATTCAGTTTCAGCAAGTAAATTAAAATAGGATCAAACAATTATGTTTGGTAGCCTCAAGTGACTTTCAAATGATTAAAAAAATACACCAAAAAAGCAATATTGTGGTGATTTTGTATGCAGCAAAACCAGCTACGTTGCGGGGATTATTAAGAGAGAAAACACAGATCGCAAATCAGCCATTTAAAATGAACTCTTACCCTTTCACTTTCTGGGGAAAGCTCAGTTTCAAAGTCACTTTCTGGCCTCCTAGCTGACAGGACGCCTTTCCTTTTGCTCCCCCGCCTGCTCTGTGAGCCTCTGCCATCCCTCGGCGTCCGCCGCTCTGGGGTGGGGCTGTCTGCTCCCCTCATGCACCTGAGGACGGCCCACACCTTTCTCGATTTGTCTCGCTTATAATGACTAGCCCATGGTCTCAGGTGAACCCTATGAAGCTGCCATTTTTAAGGGTCAAAAATGGCTAAATATCAGCAATTTCATAGGGTTTGATCTAAAAGCTGCTGAAATCCATGATTGTTAAAGGAATGAGCAAATGAATTAATGTACAGTAACGAGGAAGAAGCCAGTTTTATAAAGAAGAACCACTGTCTCAGCCTCTCGACACATGGAGAACTCAGGAGACTTTTCAGAAAGCCGAGGTACTCAGAACCAGGCATGGAGGGCTTTGAAGAACTTGGAGGAGAACCATGGATGTGACTAGAGATGCACCAAGAGATTCCTATGGCATGGCAAACGTGCCACAGATCTTGTGAAGTTAAGCTTCAAGGAGGGAAGGTTCAGCTTCAAGGAGGGAAGGGTTAGGACTTCGTTTTGGCAAAAGGAAACTGGCTCAAACTGCAAGCAGTGAGATGAGAAGACTTCTTGAGAGGACAGAATGATTATTAGGGACAGCTGGAAGTTTCTCCATCTGGTCTTTAATAATAGTTTCCCTCATCTGTCCCTAATGACTTAGGGGTAAGTCTCATTTGGCTGGAAAATGAGGGTAAATGACCTCTCAAGGGCTCTTCTGGTCACAAGGACTCTGACCCAAAGGCTGGGCGAATACAGAGCCTAAGTAAGGCCACGTGACAAGAACAGACAGTGGGCAAGCAGCAGCCATTCAAACTCCTCCTCCGGCATAAGACTCGGCTATTGTACTGCGGAGTAACTCACACACCCTGGCCGGGTCTGCATGGCACAAAGCAATGCCCTCTATCTCTATTCCTCTGGCCCTGGCTGGTATCCAGGCGCTGTGGCAGAATGTTCTACCAGGATAGCCTACCTACACAGCAGCCTTACTGGAATGCCCAGTGGACCAAGGCAGTGGTTCTCAAACTTTCGAGAGCATTCAAATAACATGGAGTGCTTGGTAAATAACAGACTGTCGGGTGCCACCCCTAGAGCTTCTGATTCAGTAAGCGCTACAGACCGAATGTTTGCATCCCCCCAAAGTTCATTTGTTGAACCCTAACGCCCAATGTGATGGTATTAGGAGGTGGGGCCTTTGCGAGGTGCTTAGGGCATGAGGGTGGAGCCCTCATGGATGGGATTATGTGTTTATAAAAGAGGCCTGAAAGAGCTCACTTGCCCCCTCTGCCAGGAGGGCATGGTGAAAAGACGGCCATCTATGAACCAGGAAAAGTGCCCTCGCCAGATACCAAATCTGCCAGTGCCTTGATCTTGGACTTCCCAGCCTCCAGAGCTATGAGAAATAAGTTTCTCCCAGTATACGGTATTTTTGTTCCAGCAGCCCAAACAGACTGAGACAGTAAGTCTGCGGTAGGGCCTAAGATTCTGCATTTCTAACAAGTTCCCAGATGCTGCTGATGCTGCCAGTCTGGGGGCCACACTTTGAGAACTTCTGCTCTAAAGATGCAGTTGATCAATATGATTGAAAGTCACTGTCAGAACTGTTCTCTGCTGCTGTACATATAGACTCAGTTGTACCGCATCTTAACATTAATTCAGAGAGACATTAATTTATCAAAACACACTATGCTCCACTTGACAAGTGATTTCCAAAAATCCTTAGTTAGCAGTTAGCTGCAGCTCTTGGTCTTCAGAACAATTAACAAGTATTATTTAATTCACCCTTGGTTCCTCGGGGACTGTGAAAGTATAAGACACTCTGCACATAAAATAAAGAGTTTGGGTCCTGAAGACAGATTCTAGAGTTATGTCCAGAATAGATGCTGACCAGATAGAGCTGATAAGCCCAGAGGTCACGCTGGAGATGTATGTTTTCTCGTAAAAGTTCCCCAGCTCACCCTCAACTAGGAACACAGCCAAGATATTAAGTTATGCCCCTGAGAGGTGTGACAAGCAAACATCAATGCGTCTTCTTGGACTGCTTCTGGGAGTATAAATTGGAACAATGTTTTTGTAAGGCAGTTTGGCAATACTTACCCAGAGTTTCAAGATGTGTATACTCTTTGACCCAGTCATTCTACATTTAGTGGTTTATTCTAAAGACATAATCAGACCAGCTGCAAAAGACTTAGGTATAGGGATGTTACCCATAGTATTGGTTATAATTGGAAAAAATTGAAAATGACTTAATGACCAAAAAGGGGAACTGGTTAAATAAGTTTGGTTCAGTTATGGATTGGAATATTGTTCAACCAGTGCAAATAATATTGGGGATGAATAGTTATTGGAATAAAAATGTTTCAAAATATATTGTACTTAAAAATAGATTATAAACAGGCTCAGAATACTTCCATTTTTTGTAGAAAAGTGATGCTTATAAATGCATAACTAATCAGTCTGGAGGATTACGTACAAACGAGGTGTTAACAGAGCGGTGTTTACCACTTCTGGGTGGTAAAACTACAGTTGTTTTTATTTCTCTTTTCTATATCCCTATTTGAAAGTTGAATAATAATGAATGTGTACTGCTTTTGTAAGAAGCAAATGTAAAGTTTAAAAAATTTAAGATTTTTTAAGTTAGAAAAGTCAACTGTAAACATGTGCAAAACACAGGGACTTTTTCAGTCTATCACATTTAAGTACAGCTTCAGAGTTATGTGTGTGTGTGTGTGTGTGTGTGTGTGTGTGTGTGTGTGTGTGTGTGTGTGGTGTCATCCTGAATTTATGAAGGGACCCAATGATATAAGCTCCTTCCTCCAGGGCCTCCTCTACTTACTATAGTAAGAGCACAGGAGGGTATGTTTGGATTCCTGTCTTAGCTCCACCCTTTTCAAACTATGTGGCTAGGTATTTTAACCTCCCTTTGTCTTAGTTACTTCATCTGTAAAATGGGTATGTTTATATAGCATCTCCTTTGTGGAGTTGCTGTGAGATGACATAATTCGGTGCCTAGTATGTAGTGAACATCAATAGATTTGGGCTATTACTGTTATTCTGAGGATTAATGCTTTCGCTTAGCTTTTCAAAGCACAGCACCCCACTGGCAAAGGAGGGCAGAAGTAAAATCAAAATCTGTCAGCGTAACTGAATAATCTCTGCGGAACATGCTCGGACTGCAGTGAAATGGTGGTTGCCACAGTGAATGTTCAGCAGAACAATATATCTGAACCAAAACCAACTGACTCACTATGTTTAGAAAGAGAGCTTCAGACAAGTGGAAATTAAAGACAGAAGAGGCGCATGACATCTTTCAGTGATGTGGAGCAGTGAGGGTGTCACATGGGAGAAAAGCCAGTAACGAGACTAATAAAAACAAAAATAAAAAGTAAAGAGAACTGGGGTATGAAGATGATATGGGATAAGGTGATTGGGACCGTTTGGTGTTCCACTGGGAAGACTCCTAGGAAAATATAATACTCACGAAGCAAAAAGTACACACGAGCAAAGCACAGTGACAGGGGTTAGAAGGGCAGCTGTTTCGTTGTGTGTATTGCTATATTAATACACACACAGACACACACACCACATTCAAGGGCTTAGACCTGTATTTACCTTACAGGCTTAGACCTGTATTTATTTTGTGCAGTACTTTTGAGAGAGTGAAAGATAAAACTTGATTCCTCCCTGAAACTTGGGCAACAGAAACTTTTAAAAAACAGTTGTTTATAGGTTTTTTTCCCAGCCTGGTTCCTAAGAAGTAGTCCCTGAAATTATTTCTGAAAATGACAATTCCTCATAGAAGGGATTTGTATGAGGACAGAAGGACTAACCATGACTTCAGTTTGAGCCTCTCCTAAGGAAAGAGGCCTCTTAATTTAACATTTCCACCTGATTCTAAAATCTACCTTTCTTCAAGCTTTCCAATCCATTCTCTGCCATTAATTTCTTTCCTTGCAAGCACAGAAAAAAGATGCTCTTCACACTTCAACCAAGGCACAGACGATTATCTGGAAATCTATATTAAAATTCAACTTCAGAATTGCTTCCAGATTAAAAGTTTAAATATCATATAAAGTTAAAGGGAACAGACTCAACAAGAAGTCCGAACCATGGTGAAACTGTCTAAGCCCTTTGGGAAACAGAGGTTCCAAAACCGAAGTACACTGGAAGATTTGCTTATTCCTGACTTAAACATAATTTTAAAATATTTCCTTTCTTACATCAGAAAGGCCGATTTCTACCTTATTATAGTTGAGAACAGATATTTCTTTTTCTTTTGTTTTCTTTTTTTTTTTTAGGGAAATGTCCTTGAACGCAAACACCTGTGACACCTGTGAACATTTCTAACCGTCAACTATGGGATTAGGGAAGGTCAGATTTCAGAGTATTAAATTGAATAGAATGGCCTACCTCTTACAGTAGCAGATGTTTCCTTATGGTATATTTAATGAGGGAAGTGAGAGAGTGCTATGTATTAGTGATAAATATTCCCTGGGGCAAAACTCAGGGTTAGGGGATGGGGTATGAGGAAGTCTAGGGAGGTAAAATGGAATAGTAGGACCTCCTGTTGCCAGAACAAATCCCTCATTTCACCAAACACTGTACCTCTTGGAATCTTGAAGTGGGAGCTAATCATGCCAAAGAGAACTGAAAGGCCCAAGCAATCTATTTATTGCTTTGTAAAGTTCAGTCCTGTGGACACATTAGTTAAAAGAAGCAACTCCCAATACAAGTAGGAACAAATTACCTCCCCTAAATATGAAATGCAAGATTACATATAACATCGTATCTACAGTGTTCCTTCAGTTTTTTCTCGCTTTTGGCAATGGCCTTTAAAAACTGGAAAGAAGAGTGCAGGGTCCCTAAGTTTCTGAATACTCTCTTACATACTGTATATATAGAAAACCAGGGTAAGGACCCCGTCAGAGGTGTGGAAAAACAAATGAAATAATCCAAAGCAAATCTATCCATCAATTTACTTGTTTTTCCAGCGTTTGGAGGAAGAGGTCATGTGTTTTAAGATTTTACTGAGCTAGACCTTTCACAGGCATTACTTTATGGAACCATCACAGCTACTTCCTGAGGTAGCTATTATACAGCAGACCCTGGGGATACAGCACGCACGGTTCCTGCCTTCTAAGGGGCGCAGGGCAGGCGTAACCAGATGTCACACAGTGTGAAGTGAGGTGTGACAGAGGGCAGGTTCCATGTTCTGTGGGGAATATGTTAGGGTAGCATTGTATTCAGGACCGCAGAGCTCGGATTCCTCTCAGGAATCCTTTTAGAAAGGAAGACTCTGCTCTGAGCACAAATCTAGCTGGAAAACCCAACCAGGAACATAAAGGCAGCACTAAATGAATGTGTTCAGATTAAATGGATACCTTTTACAACTCCTCATATATTACTAATATGTTTTAAATTTTTAATTTTAAATAGACATGTCTGTAAAGCTGTCATGGGAAAGGAAATAAGCAGCCCAGTTGTACCACTAAGGTGCAAAATAATTCATAGAAATTATTCTTCCTAAAAGTATGCCTCAGTATCAAGACATGGATAGTCTCATAGGCTTTTATTAAAAAAAAAAAAAAAAATCTAAAAGATAAGGCAAAAACTGCAATTTTACTTAAAAAATGATCAGGGTTTCTTGCAAGTTTCTATTGATTCTTTTTCACTAAACACAATTCAGAAGATAATTCTTCCAGGGACGGGGGGAATCTTACAATGAAAACCTGCATAAAAGTGTTTACAGCAGCTCTATTCATAACTGCCAAAACTTGGAAACAACCAGGATGGCCTCCAATAGGTGAATGGATAAACAAACTGTGGTACATCCATACAATGGAATATTACACAGTGATAAAAAGAAGTGAGCTACAAAAGACACAGAGGAACCTTAAATGCATTCTGCTAAGTGAAAGAAGCCACTCTGAAAAGGCTACCTACTGTATGATTCCAACTACATGACATTCTGGAAAAGACAAAACTGTGGATATAATAAAAAGGTCAGTGGTTGTCAGGCGTTATGGTAGCAGCAGAGAGAAGAGGTGAGTAGGTGGAGCTCAGGGGATTTTTAGGTTGTGAAACTATTCTGTACGGTATCATAATGGTGGACACATGACATTATGCACTTGTCAAAACCCAAAACACTGTATAACACAAAGAATGAACGCTAATGTAAACCATGGACCTTAGTTAATAATAATATATCCATATTGGTTCATAACTGTGACAAATGTACCGCACTAATGCAAGATGTTAGTAATAGGGGAGACTGTGAGGGTGGTGGTGATGGAGGGACCTTTCTGTGCTTTATGCCCAATTTTCTTGTGAACCCAAAACTTCTCTAAAAGTTAAGTCTATTAATTAAAAAATCTTAAGACAGTTTGAAGAGGAAAGAGACTGGTTAACCTGAATAAACAAAGAGAGAAGTGATTCCATATTGTAGAATGATATGAATTACTATCATCTCACACATGTTAGTTAATTATGGTGTATTTTTAATTGAAATAATAGGTGTATAATAGAACACCAGGAGAGTAGTGTAGAATTATCTTTATTTCAGAACTGATGGGACCTTAGAGATGAATAAGCAGGTTTATATAAACTCAGAAAATAACCAATCATGACTACCTGAGAAGGGAAAACTGTGTTTGGTTTCTGCTGGGGCAAACTGAACGTGTTAAAGTAAGTGGTATGGAAAAAAATATTTATAGTTGCTAAGGATGCAAAAAAAATCTCCTGAAATTTTTATTTATGTTAGTACATTGGAATGTAGCCCAAATTACTACATATGTCTGTACCTAAATGGTTTAATTTAGTTGGTACTAATCTTACACACTCTTTGAGGGTTCCTAAAGTTATTTCTTTATCAACATAAATGATCCACCTTTTCAGCTATTTTAAAACTCAGGACAATAAACGTTCCACTGGCACATGTGAGAGGTGGTACAGCCTGGGCATTCGAGTGTGGGTGGTGGAGTTAGACTGCCTGGGTTCAAATCCTGGTTCCACTACTCACTGGCTGGGTGACCTTGGGCAAGTTACTTAACCTTCCTTGGCCTTTTTCTCCCCATATGGAAAGTGGGGACAATAGCAATACTTACCTCATGATTAAATGAATTAATGTACATTTCACTTGTGCAGGGCCTGGCCCACAGCTCTCAAGTGTTAACTGTTATTAATCCCAATAAACTGATTTTAGGAGACCACGCCTGATGGCAACATGAAGACACCTCTATGGTGATACTTCTGCTACTCCTAGAATTAATGTTAACCTGTTGGCCTCCTCCACTGAATTGTACTCAGTGACAGCAGGAGCCAAATTGTAGTCATCTTTGTCAACAAAACACATTTAAGGAAATAGTTCTCAGAATAAGGAACTACACTGATTTACTTCTTACTGGGGAAGAAATTTTAATTTCAGCTAAGATTCATACTGTTGAATTGAAAACTTTATTTTTTCAATTGAATTGAAAGAGGAAACCAGGTAAAGTTTTAGTGCACCATACTTTGGCCCAGTGACATTACGGTATATCAATTTTAAGATCATCTGTGCCCTTAAGTATTTCCCCTGGGGAGACTGGATTACACTGGGACTTTTGGCTGAAATGCAACCATGCTGAAAAGAGAGAAAACAGCAACTGGAGGTTCAAACTGAACATTAACTGCAAGTTGAGATCCACACCATTTTTAGTTGGTGAGGGCTCTAATTCACAATTCAATAGTTCCAGATAACAGATCAAATCTGCGCTTCTGGTTTTGAAAGGCTCTGGTGAATCCAGTGCGTGCAACTTCAGCTACTGTATCAAAGACTGATGTTTATTTAATCAAGATGGGAAATAAGGGTTTATGATATCCTAAGAAGCAGTAAAGTTATTATCTTCATGTAAACTACCCAAAATAAACACCAAGGGCAGCAAACTGGAAAAACACCCCAAAGAACAGAAGACTGGCTTCTAAATAGATGGCCTTTTCATTTTAAGCAATAGGCAAGTATTTAACTAAATTATTCTCCACTGAGACTATTAAAATGGTTTTGCTATTGCTATCCAAATGGAATTTCAGACCCACTTAATTTCAAAAAATTGAAATTCAAATCACAGATTTGGTGTATTTTAAATGGTGCTGTGTGCTCTATGAGCTATTTGTGCTCATTACCACATCGAAGTGGCTGGACTCAGATGTATTACGTCAGAGATGCCAAATTAATTTCTTAGACATCTTCATAAATAGCTCTAAAATTATTATGAGGCTTGATGATTGAAAACCTTTCCCATTTCTTGTTGTTCACTGGTGACATAATTTAGATCAGATAGATATTTAGTATACAAGATTCCCGGAATTATAAAACCAGGAAGAACCCTAATGGGCATCCAGTCCAATGTCCTTACTGTCTAAGAAAATGAGGCCCAGAACAAGCAGGTGAATGTAGTAGTTAAAAGCTTGGGCTCTGGAGTCAGACAGACCCAGTCCCAGATTGGCAAGTTATTCACTGCCGGACCTTGAGAAAGTTATTTAAGCTCTCGAAGCCTCAGTTTCTCCATCTGCAAAATGGGATCAACAATTGTACTAATCTTTATAGCTTTGTAGTAAAGACTGGATGAGCTGAACACTCAAAGTATTCAGCACAGAAGATTGGCACACTGTAACTACTCAGTAAATGCTACCAGTTATTATTATTATGACTAAAAACTGACTCCTAAGGCAAGTAAGCAGCAACAGACTGGAACTTGAGTTCCTGCATGCGTCACAGTGTTTTTCATCTAAACACAGTACCTGGGATAAAGATTCACTGGTCCTGACAATTTAAGTATAACTACATCAAATAGAAGGATAACTGTTTCAGTTTTTGTGCTACTGAAATGATCAAAATATTAAAATGACGATTACATACTGAGGTGTCAAATTCATGAAGATTCACATGTATTTAGCTTTTCGTGAGCAATGGACATTACATGTTTACCTTTGTAACTGTTAAATTATATGCTTTTAAGTATTTCCCACCAAAAGCTGCTCATATAAAATAAATGACAAAAGTTAGGGTTCACTTGCTAATGATCTTAAATTTGACCCTGATTAGTTGCTATACAGACTATGTCCAATATTCTTAATTTGTATCATCAGTCAGATATCACCATATCCTCTACACATCTGCTATGGAGGAAGAAGAATAAGGACACATGAAAGAAAAAGGTCACATGGATCTGTAGTGTGAGTGAGAATCGGTTTGGCTAATACAGACTCGTCAGAACCCAGCAGCCACCAATCACAGACATTTGGAATTGCCATTTCTGTCAACATTGTGTCCTTATACGATTCAGCTCAGAGTTGAATGTTTTTCTTACATTAAAAAATGAATAATTAAGAAGCCTCATAAGGACTATTAGCTTTTTATAATATGCTCTCAATATTCTGCATTTGTTAATTTTTAGTTAGTTGGCAGTCTTTTCAATAAATATTCTCAGACTGTCAAGTGGGTGCTTAAAATATTTTCTTGTAGTAAACTAAAGGTCATTTTTCTCCTAATCTGGAGAATGATCAATGTATATAAAATTACTTTAAATCTTTAAAAATAAGAGTAACTGAATTAAATAGACATCAGCTCAAACTACAGTGACATAAGCTCAAATATAAAAACATGAACAAAACCCAAACACCTTTTTATATAACACCAATGTGATTCAGCAGACCAACAGATGAAGAAAATAGTAATCTGAAAAGTGGCAATTTATATCCACAGCCAGTACTTAGTATTTCAGTGACTAGAAATAAAATTGTTTGGCAAACTTACCCGCATTTTTGCACAAGCATCTTGGGTTGATTCTGTCCCCCTGAGCTCTTTTATCAGCATAGAACCTAAATACTGAAATACAAAAAAATTCAACGATTTATGAAAAACAGAATATAAATATGAGTAGCAATTTAAAAGCAGACTGTAGAAGTACTACTGGCCAGGTTTCCTGGCTGTAGGCTGCTGCATAACTTTTAAAAACTAACAGTAACTAATCCTAACAAATAAATGCACATGTAGAGAGAATGCAGCAGAATTAAGCACAGTTCTGAAAGCTGCAAATTGCTCTTTATAATAAAACTGTAGCAGTTTCTAAAGACGCCATCTTTCAGATCATATTTAACTGCAAAACGGGGGCATCTAAAAATGTTTTCCCTTTTTTTTTTTGAGGCAGCTATGTCTGCAAAAATAAATCACGTCACTATCTATGTAATTACAGGGTTGTATGAGACAGCTGAGAAGCTAAGAAACATGCACCCCCGTTTGGATTTAGTTGGCCGCATAGGTAATTAACGTTAGGCTGTTCTTAGGCAGAGATGCAGTTTTGGACCTTTTTCATTCACAGCTGTGTGCCCTGTGGTTGATCCACTTGAGAACAGGCTGGGAGCCTGCGGGGAGGGGGAATGTCATTCACAGTTGTTCCACAGCCCAGAGAGCTGAGTCTTTGGTGCAAACTGACACTGGAGGGGCTGAATGGGGCAGGAGAAGGATGAGAATGTCTCCTCCCAGGAATGACCAACCACTTTGCTGTTAGGTGATCGGCTCCAATACGGCCTTGGTACAAATCGTCACGCATGCTTCAAATTCTGGCTGGGGGGGCAAATAGTTTTTAGCAAAATGTCTATTTTGCCTTTCTATCAGTTGACTCCCCTTCAACCTTTTGAAGCTTCAACAGGGCTCTTTCCATTTATCATTTTTCTCTAATTCCCTTAAAAAAATAGAAAGAGCTCTATATGTCTTTTTTAAAAGAGTGCATTAAAATAATTATTTTCCTGACATGACTGAGGAGACCCTGGCACTCTGCAAAAACTCGGTTGGGAATCAGTCCTACCGACCCGGGAGGTCCCTGACTTGAAGAGGTTGTGCAAGGGCACAATAGCAGAGGGTTTGGTCAAAGCCTTCCAAGAAAGGCATGCTCAGAAAGGCTCAGGGATTTGGCATTTGAGCCTTGGAGGAGGGAGGCATTTCAATCCCACAGTTTTGGGAAGACCGCTATTGAAATGAGTCCAATGCTTCAAGATATAAAGAGGTGCAGATAGCACAAAATGAAAAAAGAGCCTAAACTGCTGTGAGATAATCAGAACATCCACATCTTCATCAAATTAAGGAAAATGATCGTGGTGAAATCCTTATCTTTTAAGGTATCAGGAAACTTTGTCCTAATTGAAACATTTATTTTTAAGAGAGACAGTTTCAATGCTCTGTCCTGGGTTCAGCCACTTTCCCTGCCGTAGTCATGACAACCACCTGCCCCCAAACCAATGGTATCTTTTGAACATTTACCTGTTCATATCATTCACAATTCTCAGCTAAGCCTGATTCCCTCTCCTATTTCAAAAAAAAAAAAAAAAAAAGCCCAGTACTGTAATATAATCCAAATGATGACAATGAAAAGAATCTGGTATTTATATAGAGCAGTAGACCCAATGTTTTGAGATGTGTAAGTGGAAACGTCTATATGTGCTGTATTTATACTCATTTCCATTTTAAGATAGCAGTTTATCACATTTAATTTAAAATATACAACTATATAAGAAGACAAAACAGACCTTAAGCTTACAAGATTAAAAGGGTTGTAAAGCTCTATTTATTTGGACTTTCTCTGTGGCGAGAAGGCTACTTTAAGAAAAAAGAGAAGGGGAAAACATTTTAGGAATTTCAGTGACGGACATTTGGGGATACCTTCAATATAAAAGTAAACAGGTTAGAAATGCACCCTCTATCCCTGCTGGTACCCAAGTACTGAATTCTGGGTAACTTACAAAAGCTTTGTAATCACACGACTGGAAGATGAGCTTCTCCGGGTGGTGTTGCCAGTACTGCACTGGAGTTGAGGCTGTGGCTTCGTTTGGAGGTCGCAAGGTAATGGAAGGTTCTCCCCAGTCTCCTGTCTGAAAATCACATTTATTCTAGAGGCAACATGAGCAGTAGGCCAAGTTCATTCCCTATAGCTGGCCTGAGTTCATCTTATACCTGTGTGCTGTGAATGTGCAAATGTATATTATATGTTTGTTATGGCTTTGTATGTCTTAGCATCATATTTCCCAAAGCTGAGTTAATTTTTGAGGTATGAAAGAAGTTGACCTATTCTATTTTTAGAATGACACCCTAAGCTAAGTAATTTTAAAATAAAACATGAAGATATTCATAAATGATTTGCTAATTTTCTGTTCCAACAGAAAAGAACATACAATCTTTGACTTTTCTGTTTTTAAACTTGACTATTTGAAATTTTTAGTTTGAATTGCTTTTGCATTCAGAATACACAGTTCCATAGATTTCAGTTCCCAGTTAGGACATGTACCATGTACTCTGAATAATTTTATATCTCTGGAGAAAAGATACAGTAGGTGTGACACTAAACAGAATTTTAGAAGAAAAATGTACTAATGGATGATATCTGGTTTCCCTCCTCTGAATTCATTTGTATCAGTACAATACTACTGTGGTTGTCTTGGATATACTCAGCTACCTCCCTCAGAAAACCTAAAGCATGAATGAAGAATAAATATTTAAATACCAGGTTTGGTCATACGTGCATATGCATGTACTTGAGGATCCTGACCACAAATACAAGCACATTCCCATATGCTGGTGTATCATATAGTACATAAATGTCCACTAAGACAGGCCTAAGACAGAAGGACATTCTATCATTTTAATTATCATTTTCCATAAGGTTAACCTCGATATGTTTTATTACTGTAATGGTTTAGTATGAGCACCTATAAAGTCAAAGGCCCGTGTTGGGAGATTTCTCACTCTTTTCCCTCGTAAAGATTCTGATTGCTCAAGATTCGGTTCTTTGTTGGACATAACTAAAACTAGACAACAGGCAGATTTCCAAAGCCACTCTCTTCTAACCTGGATTTGGTTGGTCTTACAGAGTTATGAGAAATTACCTCTCTCAGGAGCTGGAAGAGTATAAAGAGGTCTCCTGAGCTCCAAAACCAAATAAAACCTTGGCTAGAGATAAAGTTCCACAGAAGTACTGGCAAACGGGTTTCTTAAGGAGGATTTTCAAGAAGTCTGGAATAAGAATGCCAGATTTTGGATGTAGGTGTACGTTTTGGGAGGAAAAATCCATAACTTTCATTAAATTCTTTGAAATGCTTTAGAAAGTTCAAAAGGTTAAGAGCCCCAAGTCTCCAGGAATAGCTTAAATAGGATGTGTGTTTTGGGGAAGAGGACTACCATTCCACTTTTTTTTCTGTGCAGTTTGGACTTACTTTAGGAGGAATGTGAGGTGGCTGTCATTTCTGGAAAGGGTTAGGCATAGGCTTTGCCATCTGGAAATTTCTAACTGACTTTAAAAAACAAAAGAATTCTAGAGCCCTTTAGGAATTCAAAGGCCTTTTCATAGAGGCAGAGGAATGCACAAGCCTTTTCGTGAAGCAGAGAGCCTGAAGCTTTTCTCCTTAAGATGGGTGACTCCCAACCACGGTAAGAGCAAAGTGAGCCTCGTATTATCTCCTTGGCTTCTCACCAGAGTGTGTGACCAGTCAGAACTCCTCTGCTTGTCTCTTACGCTCTGCCCTGAGCTACTCTGTGTTAGTTTCGTTCTAGTTGCTGATTTACTCTCACAGGGCTCCGTTCTCCCATCTCCCGTCTGTTGATATTGTTAAGGCTTTATCTGGAATATTTACTTTAGCATTTTTAAACAAAAATCCTATGTTTTATGACCCATCCCTGACTCATTCTTGAGTTTTTTCTTCATGTTTATACAAACTGTTATTTTGTGAAAGCAATAACTGATTGCAATTAATTAATTAGGAGTAAGTTTTCCTCTGACTTCCTATTTTGATCTTTTCTTTTCCTTCTCTCTCAAACGTTTGGATCTTTATTATCTCTCCAGTCTTTATTTCAACTGGCTGTGATTTGCTCTTAAAAAAACTACTATAAAATTAAAAATGCAGAATATGCGAATTTCAATATTCTTTTGAAGCTGAGTGTAATAACCTTTAAATAACAGTTAAAACTCTGGAAACATGCAGCTGTGAGTACTTAACTAAAAGCTCTCCCCACATCTAGCAAATCATCCTCTAATCTCCCCCCATTAACCTTCTCCCCTGTTCTCCCCCCTCCCCTGATAAAGCAACAACAACATAGCAAACAGGTGTTGTACATTTAAGTCACAGGTAACACTGTTAACGGAACAACAGAAGTTTGCACACAACTTCGTGGAATGATACAAAAGGAGCTGGTTGACCTCAAAAGATCCTTCGATCCAGTGTCCGCTGATGTGACAACCCAAACCAAGCATCCAGTCTTCACGTTAGCCCTGTCATCATTTAGCTGAGGTTCACCTTGGCCAAGCTCAATGGGCAGTTTTCAAAAAAGCCTGAGCAGACATGGCAGGAGCTGGGGGTACCACGGGTTGCGGGGCAAGGGTTGGGGGGTAGGGGTGGGGATGGGTGGGGTGAAGCTGGGGTTCTGGGGACATTTGAGGTGTTCGTACATTAAGCATGCAAATCATATGCAAACTCATTCTCTAATTGCTGAATTAACTCAGGCACTTGTATAATTGAATTTCAATGTGAGTTCCACATATACTTAAAGCAGAATGCTGATGCAAATATTTACATCATCCACAGACGTCGCAGCAGCCATTTTGGGAATTACAAGCCCCAGCATACAGCGCCTCAGTCTGGAGATCATTTCCATCTCTTATTTGATAACCACTTGAAGAAATCAGTGGTGCTTCCATTTAATCTGTTTAGGCAGCGCCATCATCTGCTCTCCTATGACTCCACTTTGTCCAGAAATCACAAACCACTGCTCTGAATCCAGAGTGATCTGACACACTTCCCCCACGTGCAATGGGGGGAGATAATTATAGGGAAGAGAAACAGAATCCTTACTTTATTTTCTTTGAGGCCCAGAAACTTTGCTCCAGTCCAAATATTTTAAAAATTCCCTACAGGGACTGAATCTACCTTTCTGGAAATAGAAACTGAACTTTGTCAGACTTAGTGCTATTTCCAGAAATTCGTTTTCAAACAGAGGGAAAAGTGTTCTTAAAATTGAATTTATAAGGATATAATTTTCCTTTCTTCCTGGAAATTCATCAACTGATTTTTTTTTAACCTTAGATCTAAGAATATTTAGAAGACTCTGCTTGTACTTGTTGACTCTTCTCTTTGGAATTAATTCAGTGGGAATGGATGGACTCCTCATTACTCTATTGTAAAGGGCAGATGTGGCCTTGATCCTTGGGGTGGGATTCAGCTTCACCTGGTTGATGGACAGTAAAAACAAAAGTGCTCAGAGAACAAGGGTGCCTTAGGTCTCCATCCTTTTGGAGGCTGAATTACAGCAGGAATGAGCTATGGAGGAAACAGGTCGAGTGGTGATAATACGGAGGAGCTGTAGAGACCAAAAAGCAAATACGGGGTTTTGCCTCGCATATAAAATAATTTCAACTGTGAAGCCCAGTATTAGCTCTTGTTAAATAGTACATTCGTATCTAGATAATATCTGTATTTCTTCAGATTAAGTTTAAAACATTAATAATTTCCCAGTTAAAAATGCTTGTTAAATATTAAATAAAAATCAAACAGACTTAAAAAGTCTTTTGCCTGAAATCATGGTTTATAATCAAGTCTCATCTTTACTGAAAAGTAGATCTAAACATGGGTTACGATGAAGCAATACTATTTAATTAGAATAACAAAATAAAATCGAAAAAGTCTGGGGTAAAAGTCTGTCATATTGTAAACTATCAGTGACTGGCAGTGCTTTTTAAAAGGCTTAAGTAATTGCAGAAGAGAAATGAAAATGATCCAGGGCACTCTTACTAAATATCTTCAGGATATTTCTTTAAAGCTTAAAATACTTAGAGAAAAAGCTTTTCTTTAGGTTCACGTATTGAATGCTCTTAACAGTCCAAGAATTTGGCCATGGATTAAAACCTTGTTTACTTGGCATATATGTATGTATTTATTTCCTTTAATATATATCAGTTAAACAGAGGGAAATGTACATTATTAACTATCCCTTCAAGCTCAAATAAAAATTAACCTTCCAATATGAAAGAAGAACATAATTTGAGATTAAAGTTTTAAATGGAGAATTGATTCTGCTTAATAGGTATTTGTCAACTGCCAACTAGAAATTCATAGCCTGCTGAGTTTGAAGGATTACAATTGGGCCATACCCAATATAATGTAATTAAATTAAATGTCTCATACCACCAGCTGAAAAGTATAAAACTGCTAACTGAATTTAGTTATAACACAGAAAAAAATTTGCAAAATTTCATAGATTTTTATTGGATGGCGGATTCTAAAATGTAGCTTTTAATCTTTTCATTATTTCAAAAGGTGGTAAAACTGCAAGGTTTTAGTTCATGTGCACCAGACATATAATTCTAAAACATCATATCATATAGCTCTCTATCCCCAAAAATGGAAACTGAAGATACCACATATTCTGTATGTTCTGAGAATACAAAGGGGAAACATCGTCTATATTCTTACTTACTTCTTGAGAAAAAAGTTCTGTAAGGATGTCAGTAGATAATTAAAAGCTATGATTATGACTTAGTTTTCTAACATGAACAGGAAGATATGGTATTTTCCAAGCATGACTTAGTTTTCTAACATGAACAGGAAGATATGGTATTTTCCAAGCCTTGTATTATTCTTTAAAGAATTTTTAAAATTAGGATTTAATTGATTTTTTTAATAGAAGCTTTTAAATCTTTTCTACTAGGAACTGCTCCCACCTACCTGCTTGTAAATTTAGATCTGAATATTAACAAACATTATTCTCTACTGAGAACACTTAATGAAAAACTAAAATGATTTTAAATGACAACTGTTATTTTCAGGTTTCACTTTCAATAATTCTGACAAATAACAGAGGTGGGCTACCCAAACATGTATGATATATGTGATCACATTTACTTTCCATTATCTCTACAGCTTTGAAGAGGGCTACATATAGCTCTATACTTATAAATACGTATACATGTATTTGGATGTGAATGTAAGGAAAGGTCTCCTACAAACATTCACACACACATGAAAGCAAGATGCTGCTGCAGTTCTTTTAAAACATCTTCAGCAACAAAGAATGCTGGTTTGGGCAAATGCAGCTGGTTATCTTGAATTTGTTCCTTTTGATGATAAAGAGCAGAGATGGCCACTTCTGAACACGAAAAAGCACTGGTTAGAATTTACGTGTTCAGGAGGAACTGCGGGGTCACTGGAGCATCAGTACCAGGCAATGCATAGACACTGTGGTCCCCAAGTGCCAGAAATTCCCATGCACAGGAGGAGGGGTGTGCCTGACATGGCACCTCAAAAGAGGCCCTTTGCATGCCACCCCAAGAGCTCTGCTTAGTGATTCTCAACCAAATGTCTCAACCTCTTAGACAGCAGGCTATCCAATAAGAGAAATTTAATGGAGTGTGAAAATAGAATTGTATTTTAAAATCCAAAATGGAAAAAAAACCCAGACATTAAAATGTTTACTTTCCAAACAAAAATGAATTTTTAAAAAGTATGCAAAGGTGAACTGTGAATATTTGAATATTAAGCAGCTCAGAGTAAAACAGGTCATGATTTCACACGCATTCCAAAGACCAATTCAGTACTGTCAAGTGGAAAAAAAAGAAAAAGGCTGAGAACCACTTTGTAGCTGTAATGGTGCCTCTCCTGGCTATACTCCTCCCATATTTGCATAAAACTTATATATAATATCATGCAAATCATACTCAAATATTTCTCACAAGTAAAGTGCATGAACCTTTGAGAATTGTTAGGCACAAAGGACTGAATAGCCCATGAACATGGGAAATACAAAATGGGGAAGAATAACACTGATATATACATGGGTATATATATATCAATTTACCCTTTTCCTTTTTCCTGTAAAAGCAAGTTAACGCAGACACCTGGGATGAAAGCCAAACTCACATGGGACAGATTTTAACTGTAGACTTCAAAACCAAGTATGTTTCTTATTTTAGGACAATGTTTGCACGTTAACTAGTCACAAGGCACAGTGAATGAAGTATAAGAGACAAAAGAAATCTCAGGAGTTGTTAGACATCACAAATTTTCTGCATTGCCAGGACATGGTCCCTATAGCTACTGACGACACTTTGCAACACACGACACAGCTTAAGTTCAGGAAGAGAAAAATAACCATTTGTAACCTTACATTATGAACCTGATGGATGGCTGAGAAAGGAAATCCAGCGTTCTGATTCGTCCATATTTCACAGACAGACGACTGCTGATATAAACAGAAAACTATCTCATCTTGTCAATATTTAAAACACAGCAGCTACCAAGGTAGCATCAAGGAAGGGAAGGAGGAAAATAATAAAAAGCAAAGAATCATATTTCTTAAAAAAAAAACAACTCAAAACACCAAAAAAACCTTTTAGGGTGCCCGAGGTTTAATAATTGACTTTCAAGTCATTCTTTTGCCTAAAAACATTTTTGGGTTGGCTGGAAAAAAAAAGACCATTTATGCATTAGTATTATGTCAAGGGAAATTACCAGTCCACGCACATCTTGGAAAAAGCAAACTGTGTTTTACATTTGCCGAAGAGAATGGAAATACCTTCCCTCTTCATGTCATTTATTTCAGAGGATAAATATTTTTATGAAGTTCAAGAAGGATGGGAAAAAAATCTTTAACACAGGTCAAACACTTTTATTTTCTTATCTTCAAATGACTGAGAGCAAACAACGCAATAAAATGACTTTCCTAATTTAGTCATTGCTCAAGTTGATAAACCTGGAGAGATTTTTCCCCTCCAGAGCTCTCAAGACCAAAGCTCTGTGATTAACAAGGGAGAAGTGTCAGTTTGCTGCCCAGCAGAGGGAATGTGTGGTGGTGGAGGGGCCCCAAGGAGGCACAGCAGGGAGGGGCTGGGGTCGGGAAGCTCAGCTCCATCCCTCAACCAGAAACTCTGGGGAACGCCATTTGGTGTTTGTGAGCCTAATGAATCTGCTCCATGATTCGGATTCTCTCCCACACCATTAACAATCTAGTAACCAACAATTATTAAAAGGCAGTAACGTTTGCTTAGAACCAAATGCCAAATGAACCAACACCCTCCCAGGAGTTATAGCAGAAACCACCAGATAAACCAACGAGACTCCTGGCTTGACCTTTACAGAGTTCTTTTCCTGAATTCCATCATCTAAAAGACACCATGAAACTGAATCACAGAAAATGGCAGAACGCCTAAACTTATTCAGCCAAGCACTGTGAACATCCCCAGAATTCACAAGCCGAGCGCACAAAGATCAGTGCAGGAAGGAGATAAGAACGTAACCACAATACAGTTTAGAAACCCAGCAAAGAACAATATCATCAGCAAATGCGTTGTGGAAAAGCAAGCTTATCCCTGGCTAAATGTTTCCCCCACCTCCACCCTCCCAGAAACGCTCACCAGAAATTTAACATCTCTCTCTCCAGTTCCAAAGGCAGCTCCACACACACCTACATCTTTGCTTTCCATCCCTTCTGTCATCTGGGTGGCTTGCTGGGGACAGACTGTCAGGTAACTGGCATTCCGTTAAGAAAGTAAGATACCTGGGGTCTGACCAAAAGGCACCTCCAACCACCTCTGCTGTTAAACCAGCTCTGCTATTCTCAGTTTCTGCTCTAAACTTCATGCTATCTTCTCCACAGGGGCATCTTCCCCTTCCTTCTTTGCAAAAATTAAATCTCTAGCAAGTTAAGTCTTGGGGCCATTAAACCCCAAGCCTCGTCTCCAATAGCTGTCATCTGATTTAAATATATTAATTCCATGCTTCAGCAGGATTCCCATCTTAACCGGCGCCAAACATACTTCTAGGATACCCTTAAAGCACTGTCACCCACAGTTCTGAGATAGTTCTTTTACAGAAATTACATCTTCTACAACTTTCACAGACTTTTAGTGCTGGAAGTAAACCAGGGATCACCTGTCATCTGACAGATGAAGAGAAGGACATTCAGAGAGGTTAAGTGGCTTGCTGTGGTCACACAGGGAAGTGTCACAACGTGTCAGCCTGCCAGGATGGCTAGGGAGGAATGCCAGCCCAGTACTGACCTCCCCAGAAGACGGAGAGAATATTCAGTTATACGGAGGCTGTTTGCTAATCCTGAAACAAATATATATAAATGGAGCCAGTTCATGGAACAGTCTCAACTCCACAGGGGTTCAAATACCTTAGAGTTTTGTTTTCCAGTCAACTCCCCCCAAATGGGCCATGCCCGGTCCCTCCTCCCTGGTGGGCAACAGGCCAAGTGACATTTTGGGCAGCCTGCATGACCTCCTGGTCACTTTGAGTTATGAAGAATTCATTTTTATAAAACTCCAATATCATTTATGATTCAAACGGTGCCCTTCCCCACCACACGCCAGTCTTGAGGCTTAAAGAAACCCGAGGTGGGGTGGCATGGTCCTCCTTGGATGCCCCCCACGCCAAGCTCAACCTCCTTCATGCACTTAGTTGGGGCGGAGGATACAGGAGAAGGACAAGGGCCTCTCTTTTCCTTGGTAGTGGCTGAATTCTCCCTGCTGGTTGTCACTGCTTCTCAGGGTAACACTAACTTGGTCTCCGATCCTTCTTACAGGAGCTGCCCCGCCCTGGGCTCCACCGCATCTGTGGAGGTTCTCTGGAGGTCTCTGCTGGGGAGCGGTGTCCCTACTGCACAGTCCCTGATGTGAGAAATCTGGCTCTAGCCTGACTTTGCCCAACCCCACCCAGCCTTCCTAGGTAGGACACGTGCACGCCCCTCGGGCGGGATGCAGGAGAGCGTGCACAAGTCCCGCCGCCTGACTGCTCACCCACAGCACACACGTACGTCCTTGCCACGCAGAGCAGCCTGCTCTGGGACCAACCCTCCTCTCTGCCAGGACATGTCCCTCCAGCTCTCTCTTCCTCAGTGCAGGTTGCTTTATGTGCATCTGCTCCCACAAGTTCCCCCACTCTGGGTGAGCGTTCCTCTTGGAGACCTTCTCCTTAGGCTTGGGTTGCACGGGGATGCGCTCTCTCCCCTCCCATGGGAAGGGAGGAGAAGCCTCGGTTCTTTCCACAGTGGCTCAGACAATCCTCTGCCCCCCCGGCCCCCAGCACCAATCTTGTGCCTCTGCGGACAGGAGGCTGACTGTGCAGGGCAGGATCCACCACCTGCTGCTAAACTCCAGGTAGGGTGTCTGGCTCCCTTCGCAGCAGCTCTCTCTTTAGAACGTGCAATACCGAGTACCTACAGGCAAGTTCCCCCTTAGCATCCTGTTACATGAGTCTATCTTCCAACAGTCACAGAAGTTACCAGAGAGTTAAGGAGGGAAGAGAGGGTCTTGTGCCATAATTATTTTTATTTTAAAAAATCTTGTGCCATAATTATTTTTATTTTAAAAAATCTTGTGCCATAATTATTTTTATTTTAAAAAATTAAAAAGAAAGATCTTCTCAGTGAAGAAATAAAACCCACCTCTAGTCATATACACCGAAGAGAGCTCCCACGTGGCTTATATACCTTTTAAAGATGTTAACAATAACTATTTTTCACTTATAAGCTATGTTCAAACTTGATAAAGTAAATCCTCTCTCATTTCCAATAACTATGTGCCTCAATGCAAATGGTAAAAAGTCAGATTTAAAAAATAGAGTTTAAAAAAAAGGCAGTTAATTGTATTTTAGTTATGGAGATTGTTTTTTAAAAAGCTGATACATGTCAGACATCACAGGAATTCTGACGGTAGCAAAGACTTTACCAGGCGTGTAAGAGCAGTAACTTAAGGTAGACCAGCTCTAACTGGTGTCTTCATAACATGAAATGGCTCTTCTTCTAGACACGTGGTTACCAGGCTGAGTGTTGGAATGAATTTTTTAAATGCAAAAGAGTTTCCCCTGCAGAATTTCATTACATTTATGAAGATAATACTTCAGGGTACAACATGCATTGAAGTATAGAGTGTTCAAAAGCTTTGAGAAAGAAAATAGCAGTGAGAAAATTTTATCTGGGGCCCAAATTCCTAGAACAGAAGTGATTTAAATCTAAGTTTTAATTAAACTTTAGAATGTCCTCATGTGTAAAGAAGAATAATAATAGCACTTGGCCTACTTATTTCATCAGGTTGTCGTGTGGCTCGTGCTAAGCTTCACGCGAGAGGCAACTTTTTCACATCTAGGTTTCTAGGACCTGGAATACAGAAGCCATCAAACGTATTGACTGAGTGAATGGAATCACAGAATGTGTTCAATATTTCTTGGCAAATGGTCAAGCACCATAGGAACATTAATTACTGCTCTTCGTTATCACGTTTAGTTGATCTACTTTGTTGTTGCCACTTGTGCCTTCAGTAAACTACATCACTGCCAACACACTTCTGGCAAAATGCACCAGAGATTAACCCGGCAGACTTCTTGTTAGAGATGGTCTCGTTTTTCCTGATAAAGGATGAAAAAGCACCGCTGACTTTGTTGAAGAGAGAGGCACACCTATATGCTAAAGAGCTGCTTGTACGAGCCTGGAAACAATTCTGTAAAAGGATGGTAAACACCCTTTGCAATTTCATTTGCTTATTAATTTTCTCTCAGTTCCTTTTCCTCATACATTGTGAAGGTTAATTTAGTTGATCTGAACTTGAATTACCATGAAATCCAAATAAATGGGGGTTAAGTAAAGGTATAGCAATCTTAGAACTGAGATATCAATAATTTAATGTTTATTTCTTTGGTGATGAAGTCACCACACTTTTAGAGGTACACAATCTTATCTTGAGTTCAGACCTCTCTCCTGACTCTGGAAATGTTTTCTTAAAATGCAACACACATATTGCTATTGTTACCATTACGTATCTCGGGTTACCACGAATACAGTTCAGAAAATACAACACATTTGCATTCAAATCTAATAACAAACTAAAAAGCATATTACCTATATCCAAAGTCTTTCTCCTAAAGGTTGACTTCTTTTTTGCTCAGTTGGTGGCAACCCAGTAATTTACAATAAATTTTCTCTCCTTCGCTGTCTGTTTTCCCTTCTTTACTGGAACATTGCCTGTAAGTACTGAAACATCTTCCATTAAAAGCAAACAAGCCCCTTTCCTTGACCCAACATTCTCCCTGAGCTCCTGCTCCAATTCCTGTTCTTTAAGAAGCAAATCCCCCCAAGAAGTATCTATATGGTCTCTGCTTCCCCTTCTCCTGTCCTCACCTGAGCCTACTCTGCCGAAACTGCTTTTTTCATTTTGTCAAATCCAACTGTTCATTTTCCTTGACCTTCTGACACTTGATCACTCCTTCCTTTTTTAGCCTCCTTTGCTGGTTCCTATCATCCTCTGGTCCCTGGAGCATCAGTCCTCAATCCTTTTTCCTTCTCTGGCTTTACCAGGTGGTCTCATCCTGTCCTGACTCCCAAATTTATGTCTCCAGCCCAGATCTCTCCTCTGAACTCCAGATTCAGACATCCAGCTGCCTTCTTAACACCTCTCTTAATCTTGATGATTAAGAGGTATCTTAACTTTAAATGCCCCAAAGCAAGCTCCGGATCACCTCACCTTCCCTATAAGCTTTCTTATCTCACCAAATGGCAACCCTCTTCTTCCAGTTGGGGTCGTCCTCTTGCTCACATTTCACATTCATTCCAGCAGCAAATCCTACTAAATCTACTTCTAAAATCTTCTCACCCTCCTATCACTACCTGGTCCAAGTCACTACCTTTTCTCACTTGGATTCTTCCATTAGGTTTCCAAACTCATTGCTCTCATCCTTGCCCCCTTAGTGTTTACTCTCAACACAACAGCCCAAAGGATCCATTTAAAATGAAAGCCAGATCATGCTGTTCTGCTCCATTAACTCAGAAGAAAATTCAGAGTCCTAATAATGGCCTGCAAGGATCTCCATCCTCTGGCTCCCATGCCCGCCCTTACCTCTCTGCCCTCTTGCTCACTCGGTTCTGGACAGCAAAGCACACTCTTGCTTCAAAGCCTCTGCCCTTGTTTCCCCTTCTCCAGATGCTGCAGGACCAGCTCCCTCACCTCACGTTCTACTCCAGTGTCACCTTCTCAGAGAAGTCTCCCCCCAAAGCCTAGCATATTATATCCAAATTAAGTCTATGCTTTCTACGCTGCAAAGGGATTATTCTTTCAGGCACAAATTGAAAATGGGGAAAAAAGTTTACAGCATCAGAACCTGTCTTCCTGGCACCCTGACATTCATTCAGAGGTAACTACTGCTCATCTATTGGGTACAAGGCATGGGTCGCAAAGTGACTTAGAGGTCAGCCCTGCTTTTAGTCAACGTTTACGGAATAGGGATTGCTATGGACATGATCCATTTTCCTTTGTCAGGACCAGTATGTAGTAAACTGGGATTCAGAGGCTGATGGTGGGTCTTGGAAGCAGCAAGTGGGCGATAGCTCCGCCCACTCAGTAATACCAATTAGGCTCTGAAAACCTTCGGGATTCTGCCGATGTTGTGTAGCTAGTTTAATAAAGAAGCTTGTATGAATAGAGCCCTCTGGTCAGATTCTATCAGAGATGAAATTTTCTGCCTTGTTCTAGCTCTGAAAAAAAAAAAAGCTTTTCCTCTGTTTCTCCCTTATGTTTGTCACAATTTGTCACACTTTGGGGTGTTCAGAAATTGACCAGAAAGAATCCAACAAGAAATACGAAAGGTTCAGAGTGAAAGCTAAAAGAGTAATGAAGTCCATTTCTTCTCTTGGATGACAGCTCTTCTAAAATAAAACAAAAACAAACTTGAAGAGGGAACAAAACAGCTTCAAAGGCAAAAGAAAAAAGGGCACCCTAACAAAGGAAGCCTTGGTCAGCAGCCAGCAAACTCAGCGCCTCCTTGAGCAGAGACTAAAACGAGATGAGATCTGTCAAAGGATGGAGTCAGACAAATTCACATCAGTCAAGGAACAATGCACCAAACACCGCGTATGCATCTTTTCTTCAGCAGCGACAGCCGCCTCCTCTTCCACGGGCACTAACCAAACCCTGCCTGGAAATCAGAATCAGAACCTTTTGTCTCTCCTGAGTTACCCAGAAGTCACAGGCCAGCATCTTATTTCTTCTGTCCCACCGTTGTAGATGTGGGAACCATCCTCCTCCTCTCTTCACGGGTGAGTCTTGCAATGTGTAGACACTCTCTAACAACCATATGTGATTCTTCTCTTCAACTACGCTGTGACCGTCACAAGTTCAGGGTTTCTTACCACTGACCCTTTCTGTAAAAGGTTTCTGATCAACTATTTTATTTGCAGGGAATGCTGGGCTAAAAAACTCCTGCTCCCCATCATTTCTTCACTTTTCTGATGAGCAGTCTTCTCAAACCTTCATGATTGTGACCTTGACCCCGTATCAGGGAAATTCTTGGACAGATTGGTAATCACCTGCTGGAAGTGAAAAGCCAGGCCAATAGCTGTTTTTCCATGTGTGACCCATTATTGCTGGCGTCGGAATGAATCAATCTAGCAAAAGTGGGAGGAAGTAAACACTACATTCGGTCTCATCATAAGTACGCTGACATGATACAAATTCTGATATTACTTGCTGCCTGCCCAAAGTTACAGCTTTCTCTCACTCACTTCCTCCCTGCTTCGCTCCTCCCTCTCTCCTTCCCTCCCCCCTCCTCCCTCCTCTTCTCCACCCCCCACCGTCTTTCTTCCCTCTTTCCCTGTAAACTCTGATTCTGCTACTGACAGCACATAAAGTAAGCTCTCAGCAGCCAAAACAGGAGAGAACTATAGCTATGTGACCTGTTATTCATTTGTAGAGATAATACATGACCTGCATTCCCTAATATGACAGTTGTAGCCCTAAATGACATTACACAGTTATTTATGAAATCTCTTCACAGGAAAAGAAAAAACAGAGCAGAGGAAAAAAAATGGAACACTGTCTACCATCCAGATCTTACTGTTCAGCTCCCCACGTTCCCTGGATGTTGCAGGGAATTTAAGTCAATTGGGATCACGCTGTTTCTTGCAATATGGGCTATTTTACTTGTTCTCCCTCAAAGTTTGGATGCCACCACTCTTGATACAAACATTTTTTCAGGGCCATTAGCAGAAATATTAATCACTCATTCAGAACTGCAGCGATCAGCTTTTTTATCATAACATGAACTGCTGCAAAGAAATTCGATTTTGCAAAGTATTAATTGTTCTTTGCCTGTAACATCTCTTTAAAATATACATTATTTTCCTTTCTTGTAAATCGAAGATGTCATTTTAAAAATTTAATCCCATTTATTAACTATATGCTCAACATTGGTTCCTGCCTCTGGTAAAAAAAAAAAAGAGGTATTGGACAGGCCATTCATTCAATGATGTTTATTGAGACCGCACTATTTCCTCATTTTTTCCTTGTGGAATGTATGGGAAAACAAGGTCTGGTTGATTTAATCCTCTTGCATGATGCCAACCTAAGAGGTCGCTGGTAGAAGGCTACACAGGTTTTTCCTCAGTTCTGCCTTGCTCAGCACTGAAATCAATACATTGGAGGAATTACTTGAAAGGCACACTTTTTTGAGGTGCACTTTTAAAATCAGCATATTACATAGTTGGGAAGGATCACTGATACTTTGAGCATTGAGCAAGTTCTAAAACGGCATTGACATAATAGGATTACTGGACAAACAACTTGATAAAACTGTCTGAGCTGGAAAGGAATAATATAAATGTAAAATCCTGCATTAAGGTAAAATACACACACACACACACAGCACTGCTCATGGCCATTGATAAAGGCTGGGACATTTCCATAAAGAAAAGCTCAGTAAGAATTAACCATATCTCAATGTTGTTAAGCATGAACATCAACAAAGCAGACATGCCCAGAGCTGGGGAATCCGGACGCTGTGTAGCCTGCGTCCCACTTATCAGAATGACACTGGCAAGATGTGGATGTGGTTAATATAGTGGAGGGAAGACATCAAATTGTCTTTAGTCTTAAAGAACTATTCTCAGCAAGAGGGAGTAGATTTATTCTTCGTGTTTTCAGAAGATAGCATTAACTAACTACATGGGAGCTTTAAGGAGGCTCCTTTCAAGTCCATATAAGGCAAGAGTTCTATTAATTAGAACTTTTCCGATGATGATGGGGCTGGCTGCCTCACAAAGTGGGGGCTGCCTTACAGGGACAAGTTCAGGAATAAACTTGTGGCTGTTTATTAAGGATGTATTAGAAGGGGTGCTGCATCAAGACACATTTTCTGGCCCCCTCCCACCCTAAACTTCTCTGCTTTTCGTTAACAGAGGCACAAAAGAATCCTCTAGCCATAAATGCATGTAGATATTGCAAGTTACTATACATTTTTGTGATACTACATTCAAGCCTCAAAGTAGAGACCGATACAGAAAGGGGCGGGGGGGGCGGGTCACATCATTTCACAACTGGTTATGTGAAGCAATTGTTTGCTACCCCTGATTTGTAAAGAATGAAAAGTTGGATGTCAAGAGCAAAGGATCTTCTTTAAATACAACGTTTATCCACACCACCTTAGAGGTTCAATTCTCTATTAACTTTGCATTTACATGAAGTATTAGATATTAGTAACAGAATTTGTCAAAGGACTAAAAAAAATTGCACTGAAGCCTTTTGGGGTTCTAGAATTTTTAGAATGTGCCATGTCTGCTGGTATAGACACAACCCGGGTGTTCATCACCACAGTGGTTAAAGCACAGGCTCTGAAGCTAGACAGCCTGGGTTCAAATCCTGGCTCTGCTTCTTACAATCTCTGTGGCCTTGGGTCAGCAACACAAAGTCTCCGAGCCTCAGTTTCCTCATTATAAAGTTGTATTAATCAGTGCTGGCTCTGACGATGATGACGATGAACCAACTACCAGATCTAAGCTTGGCAGGTGATATGCTACTATTCCAGGTAGTTTGTTTCTCTAGAAGATTTGAGACCATCCCAGTTTGTGTCTAAGCTGGAGTCCTGGAAACCTGTGGTTTTGTGGTACCTAATACCTGTGTAAAGTAATCTGGTCAACAAGTATTTATGGAATGCTTATTACAGGGAATTAAAAAATAAGGAAGAGTCAGGCCTCACCCCTATGTAGCACTCATACACTTTACTATAAGAGAAGTAAAATGAAATTTAATATACAATAAAATGACATATTTTTAATATATGTTAACTCATGAAGTATTTAAAAGTACTTAAGTATGGATATCATCCATAAATCCTCTCCAAAGAGCTCCAATGCTAACTAGGTTATAACACAGATAGGAACCTCCTGTACAGTGTTTGCAATCCTAAGAACTATTGTTTCCATATCTGTGGAAAGGTATTAGTTTGGGGCTTAACAGCTGGAAAATAGAAATAGTTTTGTAAAACACAGCTAAATATTATGAGCTTTACTTTAAAATGCATTTATTCCCAGTTGCAGTTGAAAAAGCATAGTGTAGAAGGAAGCTAGAGTTATCTCAAAATAATAATAATTTCTAAAAACACCCAAATGTAGAGCTGCATACTTTGTAAACTACTGTGACAACTACTACTTTACCTGTGCCTCACAACAGTGATGTGAGGGGGCCTTAATCTCACTTGAGGAAGAGAAAACTAAGGCTCTGAGTAGCTAAGAGGCTTGTTCAAGATTACAGAGGTATCAGATATCAGAGACAGAATTTTTAACTCTGACCTCATTACTTCAAATCTGGTATTTTAAAAAAGCTCATCAAATCAAGTATGCAAAAATGAAACGAATACCCATGTAATATAACAATTGTCCATCAGATATTCTTGGAATTCGGACGTCAGAATGGGTTTATTCAGGTGCCCACCACTGCTATTTCTGTCTGCCCAGAGACCATGGCCACTTCTGCTCATGAAAGCCTGTCCACAGGAGGAGTTCCTTTGCCATCCCTCAGTTCCCGTGGTTCAGGTGGAGCTAAAACCATCTCCAGGCATGTGACCTATGCCTGGCTAATCGCATCTCTCTCTCTCACACACACACACACACATGCACACACACACACCACGCACATACATGCTCCTCTCCTGTGTGATTAACTCAGGACACATAAAAGATCCAAACCAGCCTGATCTGAACCAATGGGACTCAATCCTGGGGCTTTTTGGGGAACTCTTGGTAAGATAAGCCCTCTCTCTCACAGGTTCAAGTTTAACAGGAATTGGACCTGAAACTCCCCTCATGTAGAGAAAGCCTGATTGGGAAAAAAGCCAACCCAGAGGACAGCAGAGCTAAGACATGAAGAGCCTGAGACCAAGATGTCATATGAGCACCTGAACCCAGGCTACCAGGACTTTGTAGCAAAAATGACCCAAATATATGCCCTTTTCTGCTTAAGACATCTTGAGTTGGATTTTTGTTACTAGCATGCACTCAGAAGAGTCCCTACTGATTTATTACTTTAGTCATACACAAACGGAAGTAACTGAGACAGGACCGCACAATAAGCCCCATTTCCTCTAGACATTAAACACCTTCCCTTTATTTTCTTTAATACTGGAAAAAGAAAAGGAAGAAGGAGAAGGAGAATAAGAGAATTCTCCTACCCTTGAAAACATATCAAGGTCAGATTATAACAGCCAACACTGACCTGTGGACCCAAGAACTGGACTGAATCTAATAAGAAACATTCCAAAAATTTAACAAGTGGAAAAAGATAGCCTGGTGTGCCTCTTTGCAAACATGCTGCTCAATGTCAGCCAGCCTAAGGCGCCACTAAATATCACAAGGTCAATTCCACTAAAATAGGGTTTTTATATATTGTCCGATTTATTATTTATTCAGTTGAAAATAGGATCCTTTCTGTTCATGTTTTTTAAAAAAATCCGTGGTCTGGTTTTAATTGGAAACATTCTCCTTGGTTAAGTACCAGCACATGATGCGTAGGTGGAGATATCACAGCTTCCCTAGCAAAGAGAGTGGAGGTGTTTAGGTCTGATGGCGTCGGTCAGAACAAACTCCTGGTCATCTAATGTGCCTCACTGATGGACTTGACAGAGAATGAAAGAATTGAGACATGTAAGATGAGTATCAAAATGTAAAAGCGACTCCATCTGAGTGATTCTCCTACTTCTTCCTATTATTTTTTTTTTTTGACTGTGGTACAGGATAGACGGTAACACTTCAATGTTGCCCATAAGACGATAATCATATTGGAATTTCCAGCACCAAAGCTGTCATGGGGAGAGCATATATATATATATATATATATATATATATATATATATATATACTTAAAAAAATTTTTTTTTAGTATCTTTATTGGAGTATAATTGCTTTACAATGTTGTGTTAGTTTCTGCTGTATAACAAAGTGAATCAGCTATATGTATACATATATCCCCATATCCCCTCCGTCTTGAGCCTCTCTCCCACCCTCCTTATCCCACCTTTCCAGGTGGTCATAAAGCACCGAGCTGATCTCCGTGTGCGATGCAGCTGCTTCCCACTAGCTATCTATTTTACATTTGGTAGTGCATATGTGTCCATGCCACTCTCTCACTTCGGCCCAGCTTACCCTTCCCCCTCCCTGTGTCAAGTCCATTCTCTACGTCTGCATCTTTATTCCTGTCCTGTCCCTAGGTTCTTCAGAACCATTTTTTTTTAGATTCCATATATATGTGTTAGCATACAGTATTTATTTTTCTCTTTCTGACTTACTTCACTCTGTATGACAGACTCTAGGTCCATCCACCTCACTACAAATAACTCAATTGCATTTCTCTTTATGGCTGAGTAATATTCCATTGTATATATGTGCCACATCTTCTTTATCCATTCATCTGTCGATGGACACTTAGGTTGCTTCCATGTTCTGGCTATTGTAAATAGAGCTGAAATGAACATTGGGGTACATGACTCTTTCTGAATTATGGTTTTCTCAGGGTATATGCCCAGTAGTGGGATTGCCGGGTCGTATGGTAATTCTATTTTTAGTTCTTTAAGGAACCTCCATACTGTTCTCCATAGTGGCTGTATCAATTTACATTCTCACCAACAGTGCAAGAGGGTTCCCTTTTCTCCACACCCTCTCCAGCATTATTGTTTGTAGATTTTTTGATGATGGCCATTCTGACCGGTGTGAGGTGATACCTCATTGTAGTTTTGATTTGCGTTTCTCTAATGATTAGTGATGTTGAGCATCCTTTCATGTGTTTGTTGGCAATCTGCATATCTTCTTTGGAGAAATGTGTATTTAGGTCTTCTGCCCATTTTTAGATTGGGTTGTTTGTTTTTTTGATATTGAGCTGCATGAGCTGCTTCTATATTTTGGAGATTAATCCTTTGTCCATTGCTTTGTTTGCAAATATTTTCTCCCATTCTGAGGGTTGTCTTTTCATCTTGTTTATGGTTTCCTTTGCTGTGCAAAAGCTTTTAAGTTTCACTAGGTCCCATTTGTTTATTTTTGTTTTTATTTCCATTTCTCTAGGAGGTGGGTCAAAAAGGATCTTGCTGTGATTTATGTCATGGAGTGTTCTGCCTATGCTTTCCTCTAAGAGTTTTATAGTGTCTGGCCTTACATTTAGGTCTTTATTTCATTTTGAGTTTATTTTTGTGTAAGGTGTTAGGAAGTGTTCTAATTTCATTCTTTTACATGTAGCTGTCCAGTTTTCCCAGCACCACTTATTGAAGAGGCTGTCTTTTCTCCATTGTATATTCTTGCCTCCTTTATCAAAGATAAGGTGACCATAGGTGCGTGGGTTTATCTCTGGGCTTTCTATCCTGTTCCATGGATCTATATTTCTGTTTTCATGCCAGTACCATACTGTCTTGATTACTGTAGCTTTGTAGTATAGGGAGAGCATATATTTTGAGAAAAGGCAGTTAACCGTCCACATTAACAAACTAGGTATACAACACATCAGGTTTAAATTCCAAGTACGAAAGCACCGTTTTCCACTTTTGCTTGGCATGATGCCTTTGGGAATAGATGGTTGACGGTCCAGAGTTCCTGGCTTGAAACAGGGCACAGATATCATCAACATCCCAAGTTATCACTGAAGCTGGTGTGTTAGCTTGTCAACTCAACAAGCTGTCACATCAGAAGCTCCTGATGGAAGAGCTTACTGAGTTTATTCTTAACCTTCTTTTTTGGGTTATATATTATCTGTCTGTGCTTAAGTATTAGAAGCTGCTCTTTAGACCTTCATGGAAAAAATTTTTGAAGTCATGGACATGTTGAGCTTTTCTGAGCAGTGGTGAGGTGATGAAAATCTAAATTAAAAATTAGCCACTAACTCATGGACATTTGAAAAAAATCTAATGTAACTCAGTAATAAAACTTGTTTAGTGGGGGAAAAATCACTTTGTAAAATGCTGTTCTTTTCAACACAGTTGTACCATTTTTTGAAGGCTGATTCTGTAAATTCCATAACATGAGAGCAGTGGGTAGAATTTCTAGGAACACCAGGCTTTCTTTCCCGAGAAAATACAGAAGAATAAATTACTCCCTTCTTTCTCAGAGGCTGGCTCAGTGTTTGCCTCATGGATTTTGGGGCTATCCATGCTTTCTAGTTAACAATTTTGTGTACTTTGTATTTCAAACAAGTTTTAAAGTTCATTTAAGTCAAAAACAATCCTTTCTTTGTCACTTAATGTTTTGCCTTACCATGTTACGATAATAACGTGTTATTACTGTAAGATATCCTTTGCTACATACTTTTGTATGCTGAATTTGCAGAGAACTCTTCCATCTCGCCTCTGCTTTCCCTGGCTTTGTGATCATCTCACAGACCCCTTTTCCATCATGAGAGATGCTCCTTGGCAGCCTTCATATTTAAACGATTAAAATAATAAGGAGGAAAATTCCAATTCCATTCTCAATATACATTCTAAGCATGGAAATAATACTGGAACAAAAGGATCATCTTTATAGAATGCTACAACCATCTGAGCACTTACCTTTCTAATGTCTTTGGCATTAACTGGCCCTACAATGAATCAGGGACCTTTGAATTAGGGACTGATAGATGATATATCTGAATTGATAGTCAAATCATCTATCTATCTATATATACATTGTGATTTACAGTTTAGAATATACTTAAACATAAATTATCTGACACACGCAAGCCTGCGAGGCAGTCTTTATCCATGTTTTAAAGACAAGGAAACCGAAGTTCAGAGAAGTCGCATGACTTGGTACAGGTCACACAGCCTGAAAGAAACCAAATCAAAACTCCAACTGAAGACGCTGCTAAGGAAACAGCACCCACTAATTGGAGAAACCCTCACAGGCAAGAACTTCTCTGTATATGCAGTAAACCCCACAGCTACCTACAAAGCTTTTCACGAACATGGGAGGAGGGCAGAGTTCTACCAAATGTGCAGGAAGGGTTTCCACTAAGAGGATCAACAAATAAACACTGTAGAAACTCAGAAATGGATTAAAGACCTAAATACTTTAGGCCAGATACTATAAAACTCCTAGAGGAAAACATAGGCAGAACACTCTTTGACATAAATCACAGCAATATCTTTTTAGATCCATCTCCTAGAGGAATGGAAATAAAAATAAACAAATGAGACCTAATTAAACTTAAAAGCTTTTGCACAGCAAAGAAAACCATAAACAAAACGAAAAGACAACCTACAGAATGGGAGAAAATATTTACAAATGATGCAACCGACAAGGGATCAGTTTCCAAAATATACAAACAGCTCACATAGCTCCGTATCAAAAAAAACAAACAATCCAATCAAAAAATGAGCAGAAGATCTAGATAGACATTTCTCCAAAGAAGACATACAGATGGCCAATGGGCACATGAAAAAATGTTCAACAGTGCTAATTATTAGAGAAATGCAAATCAAAACTACAATGAGGTATGACTTCACTCCGGTCAGAATGACCATCATCAAAAAGTCTACAAATAATCTTTTTTGATCTATCGCCTAGAGTAATGAAAATAAAAACAAAAATAAACAAATGAGGCCTAATTAAACTTAAAAGCTTCTGCACAGCAAAGGAAACCATAAACAAAACGAAAAGACAACCCTCAGAATGGGAGAAAATATTTGCAAACGAAGCAACCGACAAGGGATTATCTCCAAAATATACAAACAGCTCATGAAGCTTAATATCAAAAAAACAAATAACCCAATCAAAAAATGGACAAAAAATTTAAATAGACATTTCTCCAAAGAAGACACACAGCCAAAAAGCACATGAAAAGATGCTTCAACATCACTAATTATTAGAGAAATGCAAATCAGAACTACAATGAGGTACCACCTCACATCGGTCAGAATGGCCATCATCAAAAAATCTACACACAATAAATGCTGGAGAGGGTGTGGAGAAAAGGGAACCCTCCTACACTGTTGGTGGGAATGGAAATTGGTAGAGCCACTATGGAGAACAGTATGGAGGTTCCTTAAAAAACTAAAAACAGAACTACCATATGACCCAGCAATCCCACTCCTAAGCATATATCTGGAGAAAACCATAATGCAAAAAGATACATGCACCCCTATGTTCACAGCAGCACTATTCACAATAGCCAAGACATGAATGCAACCTAAATGTCCATTGACAGATGAATGGATAAAGAAGATGTGGTTATATATATACAATGGAATATTACTCAGCCATAAAAAGGAATGAAATAATGCCATTTGCAGCAACATGGATGGACCTAGAGATTATCCTACTAAGTGAAATAAGCCAGACAGAGAAAGACAAATATCATATGATAGCACTTATATGTGGAATATAAACAAAAGAGATATCAATGAACTTATTTTCCAAACAGAAACAGACTCATAGTATACCTGAAACTAACATGATATTGTAAATCGACTATACTTCAATAAAATAAAATTTTTTAAATTAAGTATTTTTTTAAAAAAGGGTTCTATGGTGAGAACCATGAGCTGATTCAGTAAGTTTCCACTAAACTACTAGCAATTTTATCCTCATTCTGCCCACTGTTCCTATGAATGTATAATCTGTTAGAACATATGGGAAATTAGTATGTATTGAACTGTTACTAAGATATTCTATATCATTTTAAAATAGAAGTCGCCCACTGGGCATCAGGGGCCATAGAACAGGACATGGTCAGGCAGACAGCTTGAGTCCTGGCTCTGCCGTGTAGCAGCTGCAAGGCAAAGCACTCACCCAGCTGGGTTCCTTGAGTATAGAAGGGGCTGCTGTGAGGTTTAAATAAGATACCGCATGTGGAATTTCAGACATGGATGGGGCCATGGCAGGGCTTCTATGTGGCCCAGTTTCCATTTCTCTTCCTCTAACAGTATCAAAAGAACGACCATTTGTAGAACTAATATAATATGTAAAGTGCTTTCAAATAAAGAAGTAATTGATCTAGTCATACTTATTAAGTAATACTGTTTGGATCAAGATATATTAGACTTTCAACTGAATCAACTTTCTAGTGATTTAGAAGCAATTTAGACAAAGCCTTTCTAGTGCCTGACATATTGCCCCAGGCAAGTTCTGATTTGGTTTCTTTCTGGCTGTGCTACCCGGACCAAGTCACATAATTTCTGTTTCCCAGTCTTTGAAATGTGGATAATGTCTGTTTCTAAGGTTTGTACGCATCAGGTAAGGTAATTGCCTCAGGCAATATTGATATTTCTAATTAGATGAGAGCATTCAAAACACAAGAACTTCCATAGTGTGGGTTTTCTGTTACTGTTTAGGAGTCTTTTTTATTTTGTGAAAATAGAAGTATTATTTCACTTTTCCATAAGTATTTGGTTATAAATAAATGGTTATAAGTTTCACTTTGGGAAACTCCTTTTCCTTTTTTCATAACTTTGGAGAATGTGGTCCCTAAACTTTATTAATTCCATTACTCTCATTTATTATTCATTTTAAGAATGTTTTGACTTCTCCTAAATATCACTCAAGAAAATTTCTAAATATTGCAATTAGGTCCTAAATACTGGAAATATTTTTCCTCCTTCTGTTATTATTTTTCATATTTTCACTTACTATCTCATCTCCACAGAACTTGGTCTTAAAAGCTGATCTGCCATGTGCTACACACACATAAATAGTTGTGTAGGATACTTTGTTTGTGCTAAAATGAGATGACAGATGTGACAGTACTTTGGAAATTTAAAAGCAAGCTCTATACGCATTAAGGTATTATCATACAAATGTGAATGCAACATTTATTTATTAGGGATATGGAAATAGGGGAGCCTTTTAGAACTTCTGAGCTGAGTCCAATTTAGAATTATAGGCTAGAAAGCCATGTTTTCAGCATGATAGGCAATCCATTGTTTAGATGTGTTTACATCATTACATTTCATGGTTTCAAAAATCCTATTAGTACTGAACTTGATTTTGTTTCTCACATATTTATTTAAGACAATTTGATGTCACAATATTGCTTACATCAGAATAAAAGCAAACAACAGCCGTACTATTTAAAATCCTCTGGATTCCAAGGCAAGTATTTTAAACATTGGTTCGAATTGAAAACAAGTAATCAAACACTGTGTTACCTTTTAAAAAAATATTTGCTAACGAACAAATTTAATAGGTGGAATAGACATTAACTTTATCTCAATTTAACGTTCAGCATTGGTTTTTCAAGTTAAAGCACTTCCACACATCTGCTAGGCAAAAGCTATGCTCCTATGAATTACTGCAGCCACCAAGAGCTTAAGGTTCCTGGCCTACGGCTAGAATTCCAAATCACTCTTCTGGGGGCTCAGGTAAACTTGAAGCACTAGAGGGGTTTCTGAGAATAAGGATTTGTCCAGGTGATTTTCTTTTAATTGTGTTTTCCTTTCTTTTAGTAAGTAAGTAAGAAAGCCTGAAGGTGGACTTCTGCCTTTTAGTGGGAAACAGACTGGTTAGGCATGCATTAACCAACCTCAAGTAAGCCCCTTGGGAGAAACCCCTTGGGAAGGAACCTCAGGGACTGAGCTCCTGGTTGGAAGGAGGTGTAACTAGCTGCTTGCTTACAGGAATTTTAATTGCTAAAATTGCTAATTCAAGTCCTTAGGAAGAAGACTTGAATTCAGCTTTACTGGCTAAGGGCATAACTTTGGGGAAGATGTGGTCTAGAGACAGTTTGATGGGTTCTAAAAAAAAAAAAAGCAAACGGATTTCAAAAATTATTACAGCAAATGACCAGAAACAGAAGAATAAGAAAAAACATCAATTGGGTGGCTGAGTGGTGAAAAAGTCACATAAATAAAACTGTTCAACAACAAAATTACCAAGTATTTCATATTTTGACAGGTTAAAGTTTTGAAATGGCGCTATTTTTTAGAAGGTACCCATTCATTTCTCCACGATTTTTGGCATTTCTAGACTGGGAAAGAGTCTCAAGACAAATAAAAAACTGCAATTAACACAGCCTAAAGAGCTGCAATCTCAGAATCCTTTTTTCTTATCGATTGGATTCCTGTAGTGCCATCTCCTATTTATTCTGCAGCAAAAGTGCTGTATTGAGCAGTGGGATTTTAGAAAGCTTCTAATAAGCTCCTGGCTGCTGATGGAGGCCTAGGTCTCCGTCAGTCATCCGATCATTGTGAGCAGTACACGGGGCGGGAGGGAAATAAGCACATTCACACAGACCTTCCATAGCTCCCAACTCACCCACTGCTTACCTCACTTCTCTTTGTGCATTTTGGCCTTTCTCACCTGGCCAGATAAAAGTTCATTCAATTTTCTCAAGGGCAAGACAATTCCAGAAAGGGATGCATTCTGATTGGAATGACAAGAAAAAGATCTAGGCTCTTCAGACGGTAATACTGCCCCTAGGTTGTGAATCTCACAAAGACCATAAGGGAGCAATTGCTAGATTACCTCTGAGTGTGCATACTCAGGCAAAAGAGTAATTAATTTCCTCTCTGAAAAAAACTGCACTCTGTGGAGAACGCGCATAAATTACATGAGCAGTTCAGACAGGTGATTCTGTTGCTGAATTTGGCACAGTCAATAACAGCAAATGCTTGTTAATGGATGATCCGCCCTTATCCAGGGAAGAAAAGGGTCCAGGAAAGACCCAGTTTGCATTAATACATAAACACTACATGGTTCAAGGTTAAAACAAACCATGTCTCTGAAATGCTGTCATTAGAGAAATTTAACCACATATGTGATCCACAGATACTAACAAATAGCAGGAAATGTATGAACATCTTGGGGAAAAAAGCTTTTAGATTCTTTATTTAAAAAAACATCAGTGAAAACAGTAATAAGGATTAAAAGACAATACTTAACAAGAGAGAGAGGGAAAATTATTCTTTTCTTGTCTCTCCCACATTTTCCACCTCCCTTCAATAAAAGATTCTCCATAATCCCAACATTGCTATTCTCTGCACAAAGAACCCTGAGAACAATTCGATATTGAGCAAGTTGAAAGGAGACACAATATCTCAGACCCCTTCTCTCCAGGGCATATGCAGGCAGAATAGCCATGGCTTCCAGAACATTCTCTTCACATTTTTCTCTCGTGAGTGGCAGCACTGAATGTTTACCAAAGGCTTTAAAAAAACAGCATCTCACCAAACAGCTGAGAAAAATATTTAACAACCAAGGCAACGCAATTGCAGTCAAATTTTCACCTCAAGATTCTCATCTTAGGTGTGGGAGGCAGAGAAGCCTCTCAACGCTCAGTCTGAACCTAGAATGAGGATGAAAAGGGTTGATTCTGCCAACAGCTGTCAACAAATCCATAGCTGTGAGCCTCGGGGTGACACTGCAGAGCTAGCTGCCCATCTGAATGTGCTTTAGGAACAGCACCACTATTTGGTTACGGCTGACTTGAGTTCCTGAGCAGCAACCTGCGGACAGGTGAAACACGGACATCCGCACCCAAAACATGGAAAGGTCTGAACAGGACAGACCTCTCTCTTCAGTTATTTGTGTCAGGCAGCGGCATCATTTTCAACCACTCAAGGTGACAGCATGAGATGGATGCAACTAGTCCCCACTGCACAATTCTAAACAAATGTGTAAACTTGGGAGAAAATGAACCACATTTCTCGGAGTTAACACTCCCCCACCCCCCAACTTTTGCCCTGTCATCCGACCAATTTACAGTCTATAATCTAGACTTTTATGATTTATTTTTTTCATTATGATTTGATTCTTACACAGTATTATTCCCTTTAGGGCAAAGACTTTCTGGGTGCAAAGAGATCAGACATAATTTCTTCAGTAAAGAAATGGATAACAAGGATCTGTGTATACATTCCATTCCCAGAAAGGTCCATTTCATTCTAGTTCAACTGAGCAGAGAACGAAAGTCATGGCATAAAATGGTAAAATTCCAGTTACGTTGTGCACAATAGGCACCCATTGTAAGCAACTGTTCAAAGCTGGAATGCATTACTTGATATGGGTGAAAGACAAAAACATCACAGAGGCTTTGAACACCTTACCTGGGCCATCTGCCTCTCCAGTTTTGATCGGGGAATATCATCAAAGTAGTTTTCATTTCTTCTCCTCCTTGCATCGCCCTGCATGATAATGTGAGGAACGTCTAGGGAGCCACCAGTGGTGTAAGTGCTTTGGCTAAGTGATGGAGACAACTGAGGAGGAGTGTGATTACCACTGGGTTCCTGAATGGAAATACATCATGAAATAAATACCATGCTCTTGTGGCTGACCTCTGGTTTCAAAACTGTGAAACACTGACAAGACACACTGCGGGGGTGGGGAGTCATTTTTGAATCAACTGCCAAGGAATCGATGACGTTCCACCATTTTATTAATGGCACAATCAATACCTCCCCACTAAGCATTTCAGGTTGAAGGTTTACAATATCAAGAATCAGGCTCTGTTTTCTTGAGCCAGCACCATGGATGATCCCAGGAGAGAGGCACACATATGTTGGGCACCCCTGACACTATCACTTGTGTTTACAAGGGAAGGAACTGTGTCTCTACGTGGACAGAGGGGCCTCACCATGGTAGATGCCATGACAAGAAAGCTAAAGTGGGACCTCATGGGTGCTGATCCTTCATCAAAGAGTAGCCTGGCAATCCTTGCCAGGAAGAGGACACAGTATGGAAATGGCATGTCACACGCACAAACTGCAGAGCAATGCATGTAATGACAGAGGATGGGCTTCAATGGCAAAGAGAACTGGGGGAAACTGGTCAAGAAGTAAGATAAAGGGGGGAAGACAGCCGGGCTCTGATGTTTGCAAGTAAGTGGAGGATTGGATCGTGCCGATTCTCCAGGCTACTTCTCCCCAAGATGTTCTGGACCTCCTTTGATGGATTAAGGTCCTACACTTTTTCTTGGGAACCTCAGTCTTTGATTTGTCTGTTGTTTCCCTAGACCTCTTCCAGAGAGCCAGAGGGAGAGGTTCAGCAGAGGAAGGAAAGACAGTAGGGTAAGTAGCAGGGAATTACTCCTCGAAAGGGTCATTTTAGGATGGTCACACTGATGGTGCCTGTATCTTTCTCCTCTTTTGTGCAGCGAAACGAAGGCAAAACAATAATCCCTTCCTAGCCTCATTTTCCCCCAATTTATTTGAGGCGCTTCTTACTGAGGGAGAACTAGGTCCTCTTCTATCTTCACTACTCCCCAAGCCCTCACTAGCCTCCAAATATCCCAGTGTATTCCAACTGCCCCAATCGTCAGTTTTCCTCATGGCCCTCCTGGAGCCAATTCTCTTGCATTTCCTGAAGGCTTTGTGTATTTTCTTCACCTTTAAAACTGAATCAGCCTTAAAATCTTAACAGCTCCTCTCCTGCTCGATCCTCTGTGATGCTGACAGTAGTTACTGGTTGCTGAAGTCCACTGATAAGAGGCATTCGACTGCATTTCGTCGCTGGCAGTGACGTCTAAGTACTACTTTTGTGTTCGTTTATTATCACTACCCTTTCTGACACCTGCAGAAAAGGAATCAGAAGCAAGCAAGTGCAGGACTCAATAAAGAGAACAGAGTTGGAACTCTCCAACTGGTCATGGCGATCCTGCCTTTACGGTAAGTTTTTGAAACGTTTCTACAGGCCTCATGAACACCAGGGACCACTGGCTACTCCTCCCGCTGCCATTCTGCCTGGCAATCTTCTCTCTCTCTGTCTCCTTCCCTCTGCTCTTTCTTGCCTTCCTTCCTCTTCCACTTTATTTCTCTCTTCCTCCTAGTTTTTCTACCCCATAATTCTAAAAGACAGCTGAAATAGTTTACTAAATAAAGTTCTAGATTCTCTATTCTTAATTTTTGAAGTGGGTAAAGCTGAAAAATTTTCACTTCTTAAAAAACAGAAGACCCTAAGGTTAACTTTAAATTGACCTTTAACTTAACTCTGGTCCTCATCGATTTTCTACCTGTGGGTTTGAGGAGTTTGACAGAAAACTCATTTCTTCTCTTGGTGTAGAGGGGTGTGTGGTATGCGGTGTAGCGGAGAGGTTCTCTAAAGGTGGTGGTTTTTCAGATGTTAATTTAAATCTCAAAAATATATATTTAACCAACCGAGAAAAACAAATCTTGTTGTAGAAAACACTATCAAAGGCGAGATAGTTTTTTATACAGGGGAGGTAGGCTACATGGAAAACAGCCTGTACTTCCTGACCCATTGCTTCAATCATTTTTATTTTATTGCACAAAGTAATATTCGAGGATAAGAGTGGAGGACAAAACAAGCATGCTGGGTACCTACCCTGAGCGTGATGGACCGAGGGGGCTTCTGGGGTGGGTCGTCGTGCAGCCTGTCTCCTAGAGATGCCAAGATACGTTTCCTGTGGCCAATCAAATTGATTTTTAAAACCTGAAAAGACATATATTTGGGTTAAATATTTCACTTGAGAAAAATAATTTTTACGTGTCCTAAAAGATGAAGGAGCGGAAAGAGATTTGTGCAAAGTTACCTCTGCACCGGGAGAGATGTGGTGTGAAATCAGTGTGTCCCCTCGGATCCAGAGAGAGAGGAACGGAGCGGCAAGGCAGTGTGGGTAGGAAGAGAAAGCAGGGACAGTGCTGTCACTCAGGCTGCCCTAGGGTCTGACTCTCTCCCGAGCAGCCACAGGACCCTTCCAAAGCAGAAGTCAAGCCTCGTCCCTCTAATAGCTTCCTATGGCTCAGAATAAAATCTGAGTCCTGAGCTGGCCTCAAGTTCCAACAAGGCTGCCTGCCCTCTCTCTTTCTCTGTGTCCCCTCCTCTCTCCCCTCCAGCCTTCTCTGTTCTTTGAACATTCCACACTCATCCTGGCCTTGGGGCCTCCACCCTTGTTTCTCCATCTGTCTGGAATGCTCCCCAGCAATTTTCAAATGACACCTTCTCATCCCTTTGGACGTTGCTTAAGTGTTGTCTGTCTTCTCACAAAGGCCCTTCCCATCTCCTCTTTAAAAGAACTGAGCCCTCACCCCGTCACACTCTACCCTGTGATCCTCTTCGTACCATCCTCTGAAATAACTTTATTTGCAGGTTTAGTGTTTGTGTAGCCCTCTCCCCCAGGTAAGCTTCCAGACAGCAGGTATATCTTTATCATTACTATTTCCCAAACGCCTAAACCAATGTTTGAAATAGTGGGGGCTCAATGAATATGAAAGAATGAATGTTCATACAGATGAAAGTAGCAAAGTAGGGTTAGAATCAAGTACTGCCTGACCAGAGTCTCCCCAGGGTGGGATTTTTGAGTCTGACAGGGCTGCAGAGGGCATAGTGTAGAAGAGATGACAAAGGAAACCAAGCCTTGCGGAGAGCCTCTGTTCTCAGCCCTTCCCAGAGCTTTACAAATGTTACTCTTTCCTTCATCCCAACATTCCTAACTGGAAGGTGTTCTTCTTGCTCTACAGAAGAGGAGACTGAGGTTCAGAGTGGTTAAGTAGCCCACCTAAGAGTCAGTATGCGGTGGCTCTGGGATGTGAATATGGTTTGCCTGACTCCAAAACTTGTTTTACGCCAAGGCAAACAGCAAAGTTTGGGCATATCTCCAAATATTACTGACTTTTTTAAAACAACAAATTATAAATCCATTCATAAGAAATATATTCACCTCTTTTCTGCACAAGTGTAGTACCAGGATAGAACAACCCTTGTTGGGTAACTAGTTCCCAAAGTAAATGACCCATTGTGAAAATGATTTTTTTTTAAAAATTTCTCTTTTCAAGTTTTAAGAGGTTGAAGCGGGCATTTCTTTGGCACTCATCCTGTGCTACCTTGAACTATTATTGGCCTATCTGTCAGTTAGCCTATTGGCTTTTCTGCCTAATCTGATTTCAATTTTAAACTAGCATGATGCTCTATGCCTTTTATTTTTTAATTAAAATTTTTTAAAATTTTTAATTTCTAATTTAATTTTTATTTTATATTGGAGTACAGCTGATTTACAATGTTGTGTTAGTTTCAGGTGTACAGCAAAGTGATTCAGTTATACATATATCCATTCTTTTTCAGATTCTTTTCCCATATAGGTTATTACAGAATACTGAGTAGAGTTCCCTGTGCTATACAGTAGGTCCCTGATGGTTATCTATTTTATATATAGTAGTGTGTATATGTTAATCCCAAACTCCTAATTTATCCCTAACCCCACCATGTTTCCCCTCTGATAACCATAAATTTGCTCTATTCCTTTTATACTCACTCTCTGACCCACGTCTGTCGAGGATGGGGATGGTAAATGTTAATCAGCGTGTGTCTACCTGCACCACATCCCTCTGATTTTATAAACCTTCATCTTCCCAGGCTGATAAATCCTCTCATCTTTGCAGGTTGTTTTCATAAAGCAGTCCTTTTAGTCCACTCTCTCTGTACCTTCTCCTCCTGTATTCCAGCTGCTTCAGGTCTGCTGAACACATTACTCACAACATTCCAGGTGTAAGTGAACCATGGCCTTACCTTTGAGTGGGCTACTATTTCCTGCTTTTAAAAATGCCCTTTCTAAGCACTCCTGATTTTTGGCTGGCTTTTTAGCTGCAGTAGGAATAACTAGGCACAAAAATATACACTGACTGTAAAACCTCTTAATTTTGTTATAGCTGATAGTTGAAAGCCCTTTAATCTTGGAAGGATGGTTTGAATGACTTCTCCCTACATTCCTTATCTTACAGTTGTCCATGCAGAAGCCCATCTGCCATCCTTCTGCCCACTCATGTAACCCTGTGTTATCTTTCTATATTCATATTAGCCAGCTTGGCATTTCACTACCCAGAGGAGCTTAGTAGTTTTTGCAAATCTGGAATTTCACCATATACTCCTTTTTTCAGGTGATTTACAAATATGCTAAGTAAGTGTGGTCCCTGGGCTGATTATTTGCAGGCAATACTGTTCATACAATCCAGAGAAATACCCTTATATTCTTTCATTGTTTCTTTTTTTTAAGCATCAAGATCAAAGAATTCCTCCATTTCAGAAAAATACAACATTAACCTTTTCAAGTGTATTCGCAAGTCTAAAAACCACTACATTTTCTTATTCCCTTTTATTCTTATTCTCAATTACTTTGCCAAAGCTTCTATTAGATATAAATTGCTCCCAAAAAATCCCCACTGCCTTTCTCTCAGTAGGGAATTGAACCTGATGCTGATGGTGCTTTGGGCCTTGGGCCCCTAAAACCTGCTAAGAAATGTTTGGTTTTTTAAAAAGATATATATTTTTAAGATTTATTGTTTATTTATTTATTTATTATTTATTTTTGGCCCCGTCAGGTCTTAGTTGCGGCACGTGGGATCTTCGTTGAGGCATGCAGAATCTTTCGTTGCAGCGCGCAGGCTTCTCTCTAGTTGTGGTGTGTGGGTTTTCTCTTTTCTAGTTGTGGCGCGTGGGCTCCAGGGTGTGTGGGCTCTGTAGTTGTGGTGCATGGGTTGCAGAGCGCGTGGGCCCTGTAGTTTGCGGCATGCAGGCTCTCTAGTTGAGGCGCGCAAGCTCAGTAGCTGTGGCACGCGGGCTTAGTTGCCCTGTGGCATGTGGGAACCTAGTTCCCCGACCAGGGATCGAACCCGCGTCCCCTGCATTGGAAGGGGGATTCTTTACCACTGGACCACCAGGGAAGTCCCAAGATATGTTTTTATAGCAATAAAGACACTCAAAATTATTTTGACAAACAACTGACACTAAATAACAAATAACTGTGATAAAATTGAGTTGGTGTAACTTCCATTGCTGCTTTTGGTTTACTCTCTGACAACTCAATTTTGGGCAAGTTACCTGACTCCTCTGATCCCAGTTTTCTTGCCTATAAAATGAGGAAGTTAATGCCAATCTCAAATGTTGTTGGAAAGATGAAGAGTGAAACGGTGAGAATAATCAGCACAGTGCCAGCACACAGAAGACACAATCTCATGGTGTGCTCATTCCAGCTAATGGTCTCTAAGGATGCAAGGAAATCTGACCTGGAAAAACAGGGACTTGGTCATTTTCATGAAGTTAATGATGTCAAACAAATATGCTGGTGCCTTGCATCATGAGATGTGGTTAACCTTGGAAAAACCCTCATTGAAGCGATGTGTACTGGTAGTAATGGGTCTGGTTTCTAGCTATTACTTTAATATCAGACCTAATCTAAAAGAATGCATCCTATTCTCCCATCCCACCATTCAATCTCCAATAGGAGGTAAGCTGAGGCCCTCCTCCACACTAAGCTCCATTGCTGCCTCCTCCACACAACTAGCCTGAAGAGGGAAACAGACAGATGGGTGGACAGAATGAACAAATTAACACAGAATGATGGTTCATGTCAAGAACGCCTGGGTAACTCTCCTTCTATATTAGAAATGATCTCTTTTTTTTTTTTTAATTTATATTTTGGCTGTGTTGGGTTTTCGTTGCTGCGCGCGGGCTTTCTCTAGTTGTAGTGAGCGGGGGCTACTCTTCGTCGCGGTGCGTGGGCTTCTCATTGTGGTGGCTTCTCTTGTTGTAGAGCACGGGCTCTAGGCGCACAGCTTCAGTAGTTGTGGCACGCAGGCTCAGTAGTTGTGGCTCGTGGGCTCTAGAGCGCAGGCTCAGTAGTTGTGGCGCACGGGCTTTGTTGCTCGGGGCATGTGGGATCTTCCCGGACCAGGGCTTGAACCCGTGTCCCCTACGTTGGCAGGCAGATTGGCGCCACCAGGGAAGTCCAGAAATGATCCCATATTACAGAAGATACTGATGATTACATTTATTGAACATCTGCTATGTTCCAGTTGTGCCAGAAACTATTCCAAGTGTACTATATATGTGTAAATATCTCATTTGATTCTTATAATAACAGTATCATTCCCATTTTAGAGATACCAAAGCTGAGACTTAGAAATACTGAGTAATCTGTTGAAGGTCTCACTGCTAACAGGTATCCTGGCTGGGATCTGCACCTGATTCTTAACCGGCTCTTTACCACTCACCACACTCTTCTTCTTGCTATCAACCTCTATACTGTTTGGTCTTAGTTACACTATTAGTTACACATTATGATGCTTCTTAAGATGGTGCTTTTTATTTTGAGTTATCATGTTCAAAACATTTATACTGGGTCTCGATCATCTGAAAACATTAAAATAACACAGTTTCAGTTTTGGACAAGGCTCACGGCAGGGTTAAAGCTTCAAGCCAAAAGAGCTCAGGTGGGTGTACCTTACAGAATTCCTTGTGAAATGCATATATACACAAAGGACAAGAAGTCCTCATGAACCTAAGATTCAATCCAAGTTGACTAATATTAGAGAGGTAGGGAGGGTGACATTTGGCTTCAAAACTCCAAAGTTGACAGTAAGAAATCCAATTGGCAAAACAACAGAGAGACTATTCCAAAGAAAGATAGTCATTATGGAAAAGTTAAGTCCAAAGGCAGCTGGGTTTGCCTTGAGTGAGAACAGCTTAACATCTGATCATCGTTGTAAGCAGATAGGGAAACAGTGAGATCCTCTCACCCCAGGCACCGTAATCCATGACCAGTCAGTCTGTAAACCTTCAGTTTTCAAAAAGCCGGAGCAATGGTTACTGTGGTAGAAAGAATTCTGTATGGTTTTCATCACCGCTTGGGTGAAAAGTTAACTGCATGTAAAAGGAAGGAACCCCATCGGAGTAAAAGGTAAAGTAATGGTAACCTACTGAGGATTTAGCTGTTCCAAGATATTGAGCCAATTCTGCTCAATTCAAAAAACAATATCGAACAAACACATGAAAGGATGTTCAACATCACTAATCATTAGAGAAATGCAAATCAAAAGTACAATCAGGTATCATCTCACACTGGTCAGACTGGCCATCATCAATAAATCTACAAACAATAGATGCTGGAGAGGGTGTGGAGAAAAGGGAACCCTCTTGCACTGTTGGTGGGAATGTAAATTGATACAGCCACTATGGAGAACAGTATGGAGGTTCCTTAAAAAACTAAAAATAGAACTACCATACGACCCAGCAATCCCACTACTGGGCATATACACTGAGAAAACCGTAATTCAAAAAGAGTCATGTACCCCAATGTTCATTGCAGCTCTATTTACAATAGCCAGGACATGGAAGCAACCTAAGTGTCCATCGACAGATGAATGGATAAAGAAGATGTGGCAAATATATACAATGGAATATTACTCAGCCATAAAAAGAAACGAAATTGAGTTATTTGTAGTGAGGTGGATGGACCTAGAGAGTGTCATACAGAGTGAAGTAAGTCAGAAAGAGAAAAACAAATACTGTATGCTAACACATATATATGGAATCTAAAAAAAAAAAAAAGGTTCTGAAGAACCCAGGGGCAGGACAGGAATAAAGATGCAGACTTAGAGAATGGACTTGAGGACACGGGAAGGGGGAAGGGTTAGCTGGGACGAAGTGAGAGAGTGGCATGGACTTATATATACTACCAAATGTGTGGGAAGCAGCCGCATAGCACAGGGAGATCAGCTTGGTGCTTTGTGACCACCTAGGGGGGTGGGAAAGGGAGGTTGGGAGGGAGACACAAGAGGGAGGAGATATGGGGCTATATGTATATGTATAGCTGATTCACTTTGTTATAAAGCAGAAACTAACACACCATTGTAAAGCAATTATACTCCAATAAAGATGTTAAAACAAACAAACAAACTAAAAAACCAATATCAAGTTTCTGCCACAAATTATTTGGTGGATTCGAAGAGGAAACACAGAGAAACTGGGCATAAAAAACTACAGAGCCAAACCATTAACTAAGAATAAATTATTTTACATATGAGGATAAGAAAGTGGTTCCAACTGCTGAGTTCCAATAGGTAAAAAATTAAAGTTACTGCATGTTTTCTTAATAGTTTTTATTACAACTATCATGAGAAATGTGGGTTAAAGGGAAGGAATGTTGTTGAAACAACACAGGCCTGCTGCATATTGGTATTCATTCATCAGAGTAGTAGCTGCCTCTGGGAATCTTCTCCAGTATCAATTAAAGAAGACAACTTCAGAAACCCCTTGGCACACCCTGGCAATAGGAGAATAACTGTGCTGAGTGACAATGCTATAATATTATGTCACTGTCATTTATGTTTCTGGGTTTAGCTGTGGGAATTCTGCTAGACAATATCATGACATTACCCTCACACTGAATAGGTCACATCAGAATATATGTCACAGCAAACTGGAAGTCAGGGTACCCAGACTTCTCTTTTTTTCCCTCTTTAAATTTAATGTGATATAAATTAAACATGTTTTTCTCTTTTTAAAAATTAATGTTTTGACTATAATAACAATACTCTTTCCCATTATAGAGACAGGAAATACAGAAAAACAAATAAGAGGATGAGTTATCCTAGGCTTTTAGTGTTTAGGTACATTTTCTTTCATTTTGTCCCCATGATTATGTGTTGTGGTTGTCATACTGTAAGTACAATTTTCGCCATAATTTTTTTTCACTCAGTACTAAACCTAAAGAACTTTCCTACTTATGCTACCCTCAGCAGGCATTTAAAGTAACTCCATGTTACCATATTATTGCTTTTGAGAAGTATGTCATAATTCATTAACCACCCCCCTCACTGTTGGAAATTTAGCTTGTGCTTCTTTTCTCAATATCAAACATTCCACGTGCTTTAAAAATGCTATCATCCTACAACTTCCATTTTCGTTGCCATGTTTGCATAGACACAATATGAAAAACACCAGAGAACGCTGCAGGAATGCACGTGAGTCATGAAGAAGAGTCATGTAGCGACAGTCTGTCTCCATGTTCCACATGAAATCTCAATCCGTTTATTGCCGGCTGGACCCAGTCCTCCAGGGAGAAATCACAAACCCAGATAATGTTCCTCAGTGTCACATTTTGCATTTGTTATATTTTGGAGTTCAGATTTAGCTGACAGACGTGAAATAACACAGGTAGCTGGAATCCTCCAGAGACTACATGTGAGGCAGTGTTGAGCACACAGGCGATTCTGGTTATCACCGTGGGACTGCATCCTTCTTATTTCTGGGTTTTTATTTAGGGAGGGATTTTTATTTTATTTTTGTTTAAATGGTATTTTGGATGAAACAGCTCCACGCTGCATGCGGAACCCCCCTTCCATTTTAAAAGGGTAGATTATTTCCCCCTTCCCTTTTCTAGATATTTGCCAAGTGAGGACAGCAGCTCCCATGCAAGTCTAGAGAGCTCATCTACCTTCAGAGGGGCCTCTTCTAACAAAACTCCAAGTGCTCTGAATGCCCAGAATGGAAGCTCAGATGGAAGTTTATCAGGTTTGTTCTCCTCTGCAGAACTAAAATCGCAATTAAATGTGAAAGCTTTCCCCCCTTCCTGGTAATAATTTCTAAACACTTTCCACTGAGAGCATCAAGGCAAAAGTGCCTGTGTGTCATTCAATTTCAACTCCCACAATTCCAGAAATCCTCATCTGAACTTGCATTCGATTTTTGACTGTGACATTTTCTCTCTCATTTCTTGGGCTGTAATAATCCATGTCTGGAATGGTATGGTGGATAGAAGGACCTCTGGGGCAGACAGTCATGGCATTTTGTTCTTGCCCTGATTCTTCTTCTAGCTAAGTGATATTTAACATCTTTGAGGTGTGATATTGAAGGGCCAATAATAATCTTATTCAGCAAACATCTACTGGATGTCTTCCACATATAATGCAATTTGGGAGCACCAAAGAAGAAAAAAATTCAGTCCTCTAGGGCTCTCAATCCAGTAGATGAAAAAATATTTTTAAAAATGTGGGTGTGTGTATATATTCTTGCATATTATCTATGCATGTATCCATCCACCCATCTACCTACCTACCTACTTATCGTCCACCCATCCATCTAAATGTATATGTCTACACAGCCTTCCAAGACTAAAAGGGATTTCTGTGGACTGAATGAGAATGGCTAGGAAGCTGCTCTGGAAATTATAAAGCACTGAATTAGGGCATTATTTCTCTTTTAAGTACAACAGAAACTTAAAACTTTCTTACCCTATCCTTGAATAATCCTATCAGCAAAATTTTGAATATAATCTTTGTTACTTAAATGTGCAATTATGGATACCTCTGGGTAGATTTAGATCAAGAACCATGCCTTTCACTTCTCCAGCCCTCTCTCCTATTAATCTAAAATGTCTTTAACTCCAACCAGACAAATCTCTTCCATGTCTTCAACCGTGCCATGTGCATCTTTTTGGCCCAAATATATAACACCTCTGCATACTCTAGAATGTCCCTGTCTTCTTTATCATTAGAATGTTGCAAGGATGAAATTAAAATTCACCTAAAGCCTTTCTTGCTCACTTCTCTCTTTGAACTTCTATAGTATTTGTGGGCTGCCCTGTGCTGTTGACACTTGATATACAAGGGTGTGTAGTGCTAGCTCTCTTGTTATATGTCTGTGTCTTACCTGTTCAACCAGACTGTAAGCTCTGGGAAGTCAGGTACAGTGTCACTGTAACCTAGGGTCCCTCATGGCATCTAGCATGCAAGTATACCTTAAAGGAACATCCCTGAAATCTCAAATCTGATCCCTTTTGCAATGGACAACAAACGAAGTAGGGGAGATACCGCTGAAAGGCAAAGAGGAGAAGAAAGGAACAGCTATATCCTATTTCTTTTCCTTTCTACTCTCAATAGTTTTCTATTCCTTCTGAGTTTTAGCACCAAATTCCTTTACACAGTCTTGCCAAGGGTGATGTAAAACTCCCTTACCTCCCACCATCTGTAAGTCCTTCCCTATACCTCTAACACTTCAACTAAAAAATCAAAAACCTGTGACTAGATTTTCCAAATTTTCTTTCCTTCTGCTATTACTTTTTAGAGTAACTGCTACTAAAAAATCAGCAAATAACAGTGTGTATGACAGATGCCATCAAAACACAACTGTGTTGGAAATTGGAGACAATACAAATAAATGGAAAGATATCCCATGTTTGTGAACTGGAAGAATCAGTATTGTTAAAATGTCCATACTACCCAAAGCAATCTACAGATTTAATGCAATCCCTATCAAAATACCCATGACATTTTTCATGGAACTAGAACAAATAATCCTAAAATTTGTATGGACCACAAAAGACCCCGAATAGCCAAAGCAATCTTAAGAAAAAAGAACAAAGCTGGAAGTATCACATGCTCTGACTTCAGACTATACTACAAAGCTACAGTAATCAAAACAGTGTGGTACTGGCACAAAAAAAGACACATAGATCAATGGACCAGAACAGAGAGCCCAGAAATTAACCCATGCACATATGGTTAATTAATCTACTACAAAGGAGGCAAAAATATACAATGAGGAAAAGACAGTCTCTTCAATAAGTGGTGTTGGGAAAACTAGACAGCTAGATGTAAAAGAATGAAATTAGAACATTTTATACCATATACAGAAATAAACTTAAAATGGATTTATTTTATAAAAAATCTAAATGTAAGACCTGAAACCATAAAACTCCTCAAAGAAAACACAGGCAGTACAATTTTTGACATAGGTCTTAGTAATATTTTTTTGGATCTGTCTTCTTAGGCAGGGGAAGTAAAAGCAAAAATAAACAAATGGGACCTTATCAAACTTAAAAGCTTTCACACAGTGAAGGAAATCATCAACAAAACAAAAAGGCAACCTACTGAATGGTAGAAGACATTTTCAAATGATATGTCTGATAAGGGGGTTAATATCCAAAGTATGTAAAGAACTCATAAAACTCAATATCAAATAAACAAACAACCCGATTAAAAAAATGGGAAAAGGACCTGAATAGACATTTTCCCAAAGAAGACATACAGTTGGCCTACAGGCACATGAAAAGATGCTCAACATCACTAATCATCCGGGAAACACAAATCAAAACCATAATACAATACCATCTCACATATGTCAAAATGGCTGTAGTAAAAAAGACAAGAAATAACAAGTGTTGGTGAGGATGTGGAGAGAAGGGAACCCTAGGATACTGTCGATGGGAATGTATATTGGTACAATCACTATGGAAAACAGTATGGAGGTTCCTCAAAAAATTAAAAATAAAACTACCATATGATCCAGCAATTCCACTCCTGGGTATCTATCTGAAGAAAATGAAAACAATAATTCAAACAAGATATATGCACCCCAATGTTTGTAGGAGCATTATTTACAACAGCCAAGATATAAAAGCAACTTGTGTCCATCAACAGATAAATGGATAAAGAAGGTAAAATATGGTATATACATACAATGGAATATAACTCAGCCATAAAGAAAAGAATAAAATTTTGCCATTTGCAACATGGATGAATCTGGAGGGCGTTATGCTTAGTGAAATAAGCTAGAGAATGACAAATGCTATATATTTTCACTTATATGTGGAATCTGAAAAATAAAACAAACAAATGAATATAGCAAAACAGAAACAGACTCACAGATACAGAGAACCAGTGGTTACCAAAGGGGAGAGAAGTGTGGGGGGAGGGTGAGGCAAGACAGGTGAAGGGGAATAAGAGGTACAAACTACAAGCTATAAAATAAATAAGTTACAAGGATGTAATGTACAGCACAGGGAATATAGCCAATAATTTATAATGACTTTATGTGGAGTATAATCCATAAACATATCTAATCACTATGTTGTACACCTGAAACTAATGTAATATTGTAAGTCAACTATACTTTAATAAAAAACAACACAAAACAAAACCCAAAACACAACTGTGTTAACCTATGGCAAGGAAAAGAGGTTCCAAGTTACACAGCTCCAGAGAGAGCAGAGGGCGGTGAGAAAGAGGGACAGTGTGAGACGGGGGTGGAGGTGGGCTGGGGGTTGGGGATATGTGTGTTTTCTGATGTAGTCTGTCTCAGTAAACAGGAAATACTAATTACGAGGAAACAAGATAATCTCTGCATAGAAAGAAGAGACCTTAATGGTATAATTGCCTCTGAGCGTTTAAGGGTTTTGGAGGTAGAAAGCCTTCTTTTGTAATCAATGAGAATCTTAGGCTTATTTGCAAAGCTCTCTGAATTACCTCTTGATGAAAGTACTAATTTTCTGATTACATTTTCATATAAACATTGCTCCAGAAGATTTTTAAAAAATACAAACCAACCAACCAACCAACCAACCAACGAATCAGTTCTTAACTAATTTTCCTGTAAGTTACTTGTAAGTACAGCTTGCTGCAAATCGGGATTTCATAGAGAAATTTGGTTTGCATTGCTGAATTGCAATTGAGCAATTGTTGGGATTATTGAAGGAAAAATTTGTTATGAAAGAAAATGGGGGGGCTTCCCTGGTGGCGTAGTGGTTAAGAATCTGCCTGCCAATGCAGGGGACATGGATTTGAGGCCTAGTCCGGGAAGATCCCACATGCCATGGAGCAACTAAGCCCGTGCGCCACAACTACTGAGCCTGCGCTCTAGAGCCCATGAGCCACAACTACTGAGCCTGCATGCCACAACTACTGAAGCCTGCGTGTCTAGAGACTGTGCTCCGCAACAAGAGAAGCCACCACAATGAGAAGCCCACGCACCACAGTGAAGAGTAGCCCCCGCTCGCCGCAACTAGAGAAAGCCCGTGCACAGCAACGAAGACCCAACACAGCCAAAAATAAATAAATAAATAAATAAATAAATAAATTTACTTTTAAAAAAAGGAAAGAAAATGGGAACTATGTGCTATATCCCACATCTGAAGTTATTCTTATAGATGCGATGATGGGCTAATAGCATTTGAAAGCTGCAATCTCTTTGCGGTATTACTAATACATAAAAATGCTCTGCATGTGAAGAAGTAGAAAGGCCACAATTTTGCTTATATTTTGCTAACCATGCACGATATTTACGGTTATTAAGGGTACTTTTCAACTTAGTTTTTTTCAGTTTTTGAGATCATAAAACTTATGGTCTATTATATTGTGTGCCCAATGTGCTCATTATTGTAAATGAAATTATGTTTAACAAAGTTCATTATTAACACACATCCATTTATTATAAATTAAACTGAAATATACAAAACACATGAATATAACATATTTGTAGAAGAGCTCTAAGACAAATTGAATCTCAAGAGACAATCTTAGGTGAGGTCCTGGTTATTCAATTTTGGATTATAAATGGTTTCCTTTTCTGCTCTTTTACTGCTTCCTTCTTTCTGTTTAGCTACTTTAATGGCATGTAACACCCTCTATCAGAGGGTAGGACAGTGAAAGGGACAATGAATTCAAACCAGTCAATTCTGTTTCTTGTCAGCAGCTCTGATAAAAGAATTTGGCACGGGAGGAGGCAAAAATCTATCTAAAACTAGCTCAAATTAAGGTTTAAAAAATGCTTGCATGGATTTTACTTAGCCTACCTAGCTACTACTGCACTTTAGAATCGGGTGTTCACTGTATTTCAGTCCCTATATGGAGGGAAAAAGGATGTTAAGGGTTAAAAAAAAAGTATTTCTAAGGAAAGCAGATGTTGTTGTTAGTCCCATGGACAGGCTCAAGATGAGAAAGCAGGATGGTAGTGAGAGAGAGATTTTTTTTATAATCCTTTTCTTCCATTGCTTTTCCCCACCCCCATCAGCTATCTCCTTATCATCTTTACCTCCTGAAGAATCACATAACAGAATAAAATTGGAGTCACTATATACTCACTAGAATGGCTAAAATAAAAAAGGTTGACAATACCAAGTGGCGGTAAGGATGTGGAGAAACTGGAACCTTCATATTGCTAGTGGGAACGTGAAATGGTACCTCCACGTTTTGGAGAACTGCCAATATCTCACATTATGACTCAGTTTCTTATCACACAACCCAACAAGTACACTCCTAGTCAGCAACCCAAGAGAAATGGAGACATGTCCATACAAAGATTTATAAATGAATGTTTAGACAACATTATTAATAATAGCTAAAAACTGGAAAAAATCCAAATGTCTCATCAACTGGCAAATGGATGAGTAAAATCTAGTATATTCATGCTATGGAGTACTACTCAGAAATAAAAAAGAACAGGCTATAGATACATGCTACAGTATGCGTGTCAAAAACATTATGCTAAGTGAAAGAAGCCAGACACATAAGATTACATGTTGTATGATTCATTTTTTGATGTTTTTAGAAAATATAAAACTATATCTAGAGAAAGCAGATCAATGTTTGCCTAGGGTGGGAATGGGAGTGAGGACTGACTGCAACGGCTGTGAGGGAATTTTTTATAGTGATGGAAATGTTCTAAAACCGAAGAGCACTGATGGGTGAACAACTGTATAAATTTACTAAAACTCACTGAACTGTATACTTAAAATGGGTAAGTTTTATGACCCATAATTATATCGCAATAAAGCTGTTTAAAAAATGAATAATGCTGGGAGAAAGCCCTCAGTATTCAGTATTCAGCAAGTGTGGTGTAAATAGGCCATTCCTGAAGGCTATAATTCAGGTTGCTCCAGAGAGAAACCGCTGTCCTCTAGGAATGTACCATTTTCCACCTGGACTAAAGGATAAGCAACACTCGAACTGCAGGGTGTCCAGGATATTTCAAGGGAAATGTGACCCAGAGGGCAGCTTTGCTCTAGGTACCGAGTGCTGTTTAGCTACAGGCTAATGGGTGAGTAGGATATTTCTCTGTTACATGTCTACGGTAAATTAGGACCTATGTCTTTCAATATGTATATTTTAAGAGTCTTAATCTTCCTAGCAATGACACTTTGGTAAAAATGTTTATGCTTTTTAAATGCTTGCAGCAAATGGTTTGTGAATGTTTGAAAAGAGAGAAGTGCTCACTAGGAGCCATGATGGGCTCTGTAGGGGTAGCAGGTGGTGATAATGAGATTCTCTCACGCACTAGGGAATAAGGTTGCATTCTAAGCACTAAATTAATCACACCAACAGAATGAATGGAGACAGAATGACTTGGTTCAGAAAGAGCCAGTGGAATAGACCGGCAATTTGACTATTTTGTTTAGATACTGAAACCCAGCTGAACAAAGAAGGAATGTGTCAGGGTGGGGTGGGCATGGAAGCAAGGGTGGGGGGCAGATTCAAGCAGCAAAACAGCGGATAAAACACAATTAAAAAGCCTAGCCTTGGTAGTATTGTTGGGACAGAGAGTTTGAATCTGGAGAAAGAAAGCTCCTTGATCACTTAAAAGGCATTCTCTGCCATTAGGCAGAGGCTATTTCATCAGGTCTCCTATTGATCCAAACAAGATATCTCTCAAAATTCCCTTTCCTCCAATACCACGTGCACCAGGGGGCAATCAGAGAATCCGTTTTCTTGGTACCCAGATACCAGGAAACGAAGTGTGAAAGATGGAGGGCGGGGAGACTTTGACCACAGTTAGGGAGGCCTTCCCACCATACATTAACTGACTGCAAATCTTGTTGATACACTGTTCTCGAGTCAACTAACTCAACACCGTGGAAGCACAAGATTCTATCAGACGAACATAGTGACTGAGAGCAGGGCCTGGTGTCAGGGTGACGTGGGTGTGAGCCTTGATTCTGGCACTTACTATATATGGCTTTGGGTCAATTATTTAGCCTCGCTCAGCTTCACCTAACTCATTCAAAATAATGGGGTTAAAAAAATAGTACTTACCTCTTAGTGTCGGCATTAAATGAGATATATGAAAAGCACTTAGCCCAGTGCCTGGCACAGGATAAGTCTCAATAAATGGTAAGTTCATTCAGTGTGTGATTTAGTCCAGTTTCTGAACCAGAAGGACTGAGCCCACCCCTGGAACTTGGTCACTCATCAACGTCATGTCACAACTCAAAGCCCTCGGCAACTGGCCAGGCATCTTTTCTCTGGCAAGAACACCTGTGCCATCAGCCTCTCTTCAAACTTCAGTGGTCTCATTAAAAATAAGTTCTTGCTGTACTATATTAATTGCCTCTTTTGACAGGGATATTAGTATGAGGTTGACAGACCAGGAGAATGCCATAGATATAGTGTCTTCGATTTCAATAAAGCACTTGATGAAGTCTTTCATTATCTGTAAGATGGTGGGCTCTATGAGAGAAAAATTAAGTGGATTCACAGCTGGTTGTACATCTATACCCAAGAGGCTTGATGAATGACTCTGTCACAGCCTGTAGGGGGGTACCACTGATTGAATGCCATAGGCCTCTGCCCCTGGATTCTGCTCTATTCAATATTTTTATTAATGGCATCAAAGTAGACCTAAGAGGGACGTTTATCAGATTTTTCAATGACATAAGGCTGTGAAAGATATTTAATACAGTAATAGGCCAATGCAAAATTCAAAATTCCCTCAACAGGCTGACAGGCCACAGTGACACCGAAAAGATGCAATTTAACATGGATAAATGTAATGTCCTACACTAAGGTTCCAAAAGAAATCAATTGTTCAAGGTCAAGATGGAGGAATATATGGCTTTGCCACAGCTCAGAGAAATATCTGAAGTTTTAGTTGAACACAAAAGAGGCTTTTTAGTGCCTCTTTTTAGGGGAAAGAACACAAGACGACAGGTCAGAAGGGGAAAGGAATACACATGTAATACAGATCAGCTCATTTACCTTACGGTTTCAGTCTTACAAGCTTGGTGATTACCTCCATTTTAGAAATGAACAGACTGAGGCTCAGGGACTTTAGGAACTTGCCAAAGTAGGTGACAAAGTCAGGAGTTGACTTCCAAAATTCGTGCTCTTTCTATTCATCGTATCCTGCAGCCATTTCTCTCTCAGAGGCGCTGTGAGGCTCAAGTGAGACAATTTTAAAAGAAGTACCTAGCATGGTGCCCGGCCCACATCTTCTGCTCAGAAGTTGTTGGTCTTTCCCCAGAGACTCATTTAGCTGTAAGGTTATGTGCTTATTTAAAAGACTGGTACTTTATTTACTACAGTATGAGCCCTGCAGTTTACTCTAAGCCTTTTCAAGTTTATCCATTAATATATCTACCACAGAAATGATTCTGTTAAGTTTTCTTATATTCCTTTTACTCTCTCACTATTATTCCAAAATCCTTCATGCCAGAAGGGGAAGCCCTGGCCAGGAAAAGGTAGTGGGAAATTTGAGGGCAATCTGAAATCTGTCAGTCAGTAATGATTCCTAGATAATAAAAACTTTTTTTTTAATTAAGGTAATTTTCAAGGGCTGCATTAGTGGTTCAGTGTTGCATATTTACATGAAAAAGCCTCAATTACCTTTAGATAATGGGGTGGTGTGTTAAGTAACCTTAGTATAGTGATATGCATATAGAATGTACAAAACTTTCGCTTAATTCAATTATTTAATTAGTGTATCTTATGGTTATATGACACTTTTTTCCCATTGTTGGAGTCTTTATTGGAATTTTTTCTAAATATATATACCTTATATACTATATTATACATAATATGTTTTATATATATTATATTTGGCATTCTTCCTAAATATATATATTTAGTAATATAACATACATATAAATATAATATATAAAATACATAAGAATTCCAAATGTTATATAATATATATAATACATGTTCTTCCTAAACATATAATATATATAGCCTATATGTATTATATATGTAAATACTTAGGAAGAATTCTAAATATTATATATGATATATATTATACATAATATGTAATAATCTCTATATATCTAATATATACAAACAACTTTTGCTCCTCCCCTGCCTAAGTGCAGTTAATTGAAGGTCCTTAATTCTTTCCTTGATATCTGGAATATCACATAGCATCTGATTCATGCTGTGTGAAGACCATTTGTCACTGGGCCACAGTGCTGCTGCAGAGGGTGGCTGAGGAATGCACACTGGCCCCAGCAGCATCCCAGGTTTTTCTCTTTTTAATAAATACTTAGGAGCAGTTGTTTGTCACTGTCTCTTGCACCAAAAGCAAGGGCTGACAACATTAGCTATCTAAAAGTTCCAGTTAATGGAGGGTTTATTGCAAAAAAAAAATTCTTGGAGGGAGAGGGGCGAGCTCCTTTTAATGTTCTCTCCTTCCTTCTCTTCGCCTAGGCCAGCCACGATTCACAAAGCTGGAGAATGGAGAGTCATTAAAAAGATGGAGCCATTAGCTGCTGACAGAGCTTGTCCTGTCCTCCCATCCCGGGGCGGAGAGGGATAGCCATGGTGAGTGAGCAGGTTGCCCTGTGCAGTGAATGAGATGAGGACCTCTGCTGTAAACTCTCTTATAAAGATATGCAAAGAGGGCTTCCCTGGTGGCGCAGTGGTTGAGAATCGGCCTGCCAATGCAGGGGACACGGGTTCGAGCCCTGGTCTGGGAAGATCCCACATGCCGCAGAGCAACTGGGCCCGTGAGCCACAACTACTGAGCCTGCGCGTCTGGAGCCTGTGCTCCGCAACGAGAGGCCGCAATAGTGAGAGGCCCGCGCACAGCGATGAAGCGTGGCCCCCGCTTGCTGCAACTGCAGAAAGCCCTCGCACAGAAACGAAGACCCAACACAGCCTAAAATATAAATAAATAAATTTAAAAAAAGTCTTAAAAAAAAAAGATATGCAAAGAAGTAATGTTTCTGGTGTTGAAGGATTCTCTGGGGGCCAGAGCACTTAATCTGTGATAAAATGGGACCCGTCCTTCAGGTTTTTAAGGCTTATGAGCTGTGCCTTCTTTTTGGAATGGCCTTCACCTCTTCTCTATCTGGTGAACCTCTACTCATCTTTCAGTATGTCAAGACCAAGTTCAAATATTACTTTGTGAAAGATGAAACTTCTACCAACACCCCTGTCACCCATCCCCTGCCACCTGTCATACTGTACTACAGCTAGGTGTTTGCATGTTTCCTTCTCTAGACCAAAATCTTGAAAGCAGAAATAAGTCTTATTCTTTTTGTATTCCTTACATGCAGCTATTATAAAATGGCTCAAAACTAAACCAAACCAGACCAAAACAAAGAAATCTCAAAACAAATCACAGCAATAGACCTTTGAATGACAGTATCAAATTAGTCATGCTCCAAGAAAAAAATATCGACTTAGCGCATTGTATGAAAAAATGAAGTATATTTATTTTGTATCAGGTTTGTAAGCTTGTTGATCAAATATATGAGCTCAAGATGAAAAAGCAAAAAGAAGAGCAATGCTTTCTAAAAAGGAGATGCTGAGCTATCAAATGGAAAAGTTATATCCTTACTTGTCAATATAATTCATTATAATTTACAAGTCTCCAGTGAAAACCAAGCAATAAACAATGATTTAGTATGTGGTTGAAAACAGGGTTTAATATGCAATTGTCACTGAACTCATTACCTTCATATAATGTCATTCACACAGTGAGAGATTATTCATTTTTACTTCAAGATAATCCTAATATTAAGCTGGACAGAAAACAACATATGATGAAAACTTGGTAATTCATTCTTATGTTGCCCTAGAATGATGATAGTACAGGGCATGTCAATAATTAATTAATATAATGTTATTCACGTAGTGGGCACTCACTTGATAGCCATGAAATGCATAATTAATGATGAAAATGCCATAGTGTTAATATCAAACCTACTGACTACATCAACAATTTTCCACCCATGCTTAAATTAAACCTTCCTGGTTCAGTCTTCATGGGATTCAAGTAATTTGTCATTTTTGATAACGAATTTAAATGCCAAAGTTTATTTCCAATATATGAAAAATGACTGTTTGCCACAGAAGTATTTAATCTCAATTAAAAAAAAGAATTTCCTAACAGTATTTCAGGCAAAATGCCTCAATTATTGAAATCTCATATTTTAATTCCTTGAGATGAAAGTGGCTTCCTTTCCCCAGCATTTTTAAAAAATTTTTATTTTCAGTACATTAAACTGACTCATAAAAACATTCTAAAAATGTACAATTTTTCCTTTTTAACAAAGTATAATGAAGCATAAAAAACCCAAAAAACAGGATACTTGACATTTACAGTTCATTCTTGTTTTTATTTAGGTTTAATCTCTTCTCTCATCAAGGTTCATAAAAAATGATATTTATATCTCTTGAACACGGACAGAATGTGTTGAAGGCTCCTTGTGGGAAAACCATGAGCAGAGGTAAATACTGCAGGATCCTTAGCTCCTTGACTGCAGCGTCTCTTAGAGAAATGTCGCTTATGAGAGATGCTAATTAAGGAGGCTGGGAGAAAAGAGATGTTACCTTTCCAAACACAACATTTAAAAACTAAGTATTACTAATACAGTGGTTTTATGAAGCACTTAAATCTTACATAAGCATGGCTTAGTTTTTGTTTCCTAAAAAAAGACAGCATTTGGGCAAACCAAAAGCTGAATAATTTAAATTGTGAATTTGAAAGAAAAAAAAATTTGCATCTAGCTAGGAATTTAATAAAATGCGACTTTCAAACAGTTTTCCCCCATTTTATAATCATTTACATGGCTACTTGCAAAATCTCTAGTCACGCAGAAGCTGAAAAAGATGGTTTTAATTTTAAAATAGTAACACTGCACTCATTTATGAGAATTTTTGCAGGGAGAAGAGTTTTATAAACTATTCGTTTCAATATGAAAGGGCTTAAATTCAAGAGTGTTTAAACTTAGAATTTGAAGTTATCCCTTGGAATGGCCTCATGGCTAGTATCTTGTCTGTATACAAAGTCAAAATAGATGTATGTCTCCGGTTAATTTGGACCAACTGCCAAGCAATTTATTAGGAAGCTGGAGTATCCGAATTGATCATTAAGACGAGAGAATAAATGGGCTTTGTCTGATTAGTTCAGTTTACTTGACGATTAAATCATTATGCCTGCAGAAAATTTACTTGACTTCCAAATGAGACAGACAGACGGTCACCCCCATGACATACTTACTATTTAGAACCCTATCTTAATTAAATGAAAAAAGTCAATTTTCAAAAGCTCAGCATTAAGCATCTTTTGTTGCTTATTTCTTTGCCGAATTACCTCTCAGGAAGTGGAAGAGCTTCGTGTTCCCATCCTTCCTGATCTACTGTCATGTTCTCCACAACTGGAGACTTTTGGGAAGATGGATAATTAGGTATTAAATATCAGAAATTATAAGTGCCGGGTCTTCCGTTAGCAAATACTCCTCTTCAAAATGTTCAGTTTGATCTTTGATTAAAATTTCAGCAGAAGGCTTCCTTTGGAGGCTTGGAAGTTATTTTCCACATAATGGAGGTGATGGAGATGATAAAGGCAACATTTAAGGGGAAAAAAGACTCTCTCCAATTCTTTCTGCCCAGCCTGCCAATACTGCCATCTTCACAGCACCCAGTCTGGCCAAGACCTAACCTCACACTGAACAAGGGAACACGTTTTGTTTTTTTGTGTGTTTTTTTTTTGTACTTTTTTTTTTTTAACATTTTTATTGGAGTATAATTGCTTTACAATGGTGTGTTAGTTTCTGCTTTATAACAAAGTGAATCAGTTATACATATACATATATCCCCATATCCCCTCCTTCTTGCATCTCCCTCCCACCCTCCCTATCCCACCCCTCTAGGTGGTCACAAAGCACCGAGCTGATCTCCCTGTGCTATGCTACTGCTCCCCACTAGCTGTCTATTTTACATTTGGGGAACAACGTTTTAATTAAGCGTGGAGTTCTATTATTTTTGCTACTTAAAGTGCAAAACACTAAAGCAAGAAAGCTTGTTAAGGAACCACAGCATGTTGTACAGAAGTTGGTCACTGTGCCCTTGACAGAACCGTTACGGTCCCACAGTTCTAGGTTCTTACTGGCAGCTTCTGCTCTGAGAGTCACACCTTGGTGAGGGACCCCAACAATGCAGCCTGTAGCACGCAGTTATCCATCAGCAAATATGTATCCAGCGTCGGCTGTGTCGTGCTCAGGGGCATACAGAAATGAATGGGACGTAATTATTGCCTCGAGGTGCTCCCGGTCCAGTGGGGAAAATGAAGTGACAGATGCTCCAAGTGAGTATCTTCACTGTTATGAAAGCTCAGGGTAGGGAGTGACGATCTCTGCCTGTGGGAGATCTTCATGGTGTAGGAGACAGGCTTTCAGGGATGAGTAGGAGTTTTCCAGGTAGAGGAGTAAGGGAAGGGAATTCAGGCAAAAGAGATATCACGTGCAAAAGTGCAGACGTGTGCAAGAACATAAGAACATGACATGTCTGTTTATGGTTTTACAATTTTATTTACGTCCCTGTTCATTTTTGGCAAGGGAGAACTGTATATGTGAGTGGCAGGACAGGAGGCTTGAAGGTGGGTTGTGGCCAGATTTAAGGGCATTTGAAAGAAATTTGGTCTTCCAACTTAATTATATTATATATTATATTATATCAAATATATTATATTTGACAACACGTGTAAAGTGCTTAGAAGAATGCCTGGCACGGTGTGCGTGCTCAGGAAATATGGACTGTTTTTATTATGGTGAAATCTTTGGGAAGTCAACCAAAGTTTTAAAGAAGGGAAAGGATGAGATTAGAGTTGATGAGATCAGAGATCACTGTTGCTCTATAATACTGAATTTGATGTCAATACTGAGAATGGATTGGAGTAAGGAGATCCTGTCCACAGGCCAGTGCGTTGAACTAATTCAAGTGAGTGAGGCTGAGGGCCAGGAATGAGTTCTTGTTCACTGTGTACCCCCAGAGTCCAGTGAAGCGGTTGCATGTAGTAAGTACCCAATACATAGTCACTGAATGAATAAATGAGTGTCAATGAGAGGAGGGAGCAGATCTGAGAAACACTTGGCAGCAGAAAGGGCAGGGATGGGGAGTGTTGGCTGTAAATGGTGAAGGAAAGGAAAGTTTTTTAAGGATGACTCCAGAAAACTGGGCTTGGGAGAAAAGTGTTGCAGAAAGGGGGAGGAACAGCGTCGGTGGGGAAGACAAGGCTCTTGTGAATGAGGATTTCTTTCCATGTAGCTGCTGGGTTCAGCCTCTCCCGAGTGTTGAGAAAAAGTGGCCATGGGAGGGCAAAGGAGCCTCTCACAGGCACCTTGTTTAATCCCCACAAACCCTCCCTGAGTTCAGTATTGTTATCCCTGGTTACAGGTAGGGAAACTGAGCATAAGATGACATATTAACTAGGTGGCAGAGTCCAGGTTAAAAACACACACATCTTTCTACCGCAAAGCCTGTGTTTTTATCACTCCATCACATTGCCTCCCCTCTTAAAACGAACATTTGGAATAAGGTATATTCCACATTCAGACAGCTTGTGGCTGGGGAGGAGCGGTACCTTTGCAAAGAAACCAAAGCATAACTTATGTTAACTTTTGCTTCATTAATACTCCACAACTTGCCCTCCTCATTCACAGAGTTATTATGAGGAACCAAAAAAGACGTGGAAATCTTTTGAAAAATATAAAACATTCTATAAAAGCAAGGTGATATAAAAAAGAAAAAGAAGAAAATATGTTCAGATTCCTGTTAAGGAATTCTAGAAAAGTGCAAAAGATGAGAGGAGCTGGATGCTGTATTAGGACCATTTGACTGGCAACCACGGTTCAGAGAACTTGTTGTTTTTTCTGTCAATTTTCCTAAAACATGAAAATCTGGATTTGAGGTATGGGAAAAGAATGAATTTTGCCTTCCAAAGTCAGAGAGTTTACAACTCTTTTGCTTTCAATAAACCTATATTCAAACGACTTGTGTCTGCAAAATTCCCTCAGGAACCGGGGGGGGGGGTGGTCACTGGGTGGGGAGCAAGTGGCCGTTGGGTGGGATGTGCTTTATCCTTGTGCCGGACAAAGCCTTTGAACAGCATTGAGGGCCCGTGGAGAGTACAGTGATGTGTCTCTACTTGATCCAACTCAGCACCCAGCATGGGCCTGGCATGTTGAAGGCTGTTAGAACCTATGTGTTGTTCTAATGAACAAATGATGCTACGCCTGAGATGGTGAGACAAGTGACAGGGAAGCAGAGGGCCACTCAGCACCTGGGGGATCTTGTTGCACAGTTAGGCTTCGTTATGATCTGGGACCAGGAATGGAGCAGTGGATTGGCTCACATGTGGACCGAGGCCACCTCTCTGGTCTCATTAGCAAGACATGCTAACCAAAGGAACTAAATGATCCTCACACAAGCCCCAAAGGAGGAGCACAGAAACACCACTCTTCCTCAACCTCGGAGTAGGTTCCTTGCTCTCCTCGTTAAGTATGCATGGCATATAAAAATAATTGTGCAGACAGAAGGACTCACAGTTGCTCAAAGTAGACCAGGAAGGTGTTTGGACCATTCAGTGGGTGGTGCGACTGCAAGGAGAATCAGGAATGTGCCAGGGGTGGGAATAGAAACTACTCCAGGAAATGGTACTGTAGGAAACAATTTACATATTTCAGGGCATGGGAGGTTCTGGAACTGCATTTGTTCCCCTGCATTTCTACCAGTGAAATAAATTGTTAAGAGTTAAAATGAGTAGATGATATGTAGTGATATGGCTGGAAAGCCACTAAGACTAGTTTACAGCCAGGCTCTATGCATAGTTAATCACATCAGATCCTTACAACCTGTATGGAAAGTAGTATTATCCCCTATTTTACAAGTGAGGAGAGAGGTTCAGGGAGCTTATGCAAGCAATTGAGTCTGTTACATTTCAACACTTGCACTTTCTTTACCATTGGAGCCAAAGCCAGATCACTGTTCAGAACAGAATTCTAAGTTCCTTATTGCAATGTCATTTCTTACATATTTCTTATACACTTTTGATATACTAGGAATATATTTCTGATGGCTCAGTGGCATTGCAAAAATGGTGGCTTCCAAGAGATGGGGTGCATTTTCCATGTGGAAACACATTAGGGAAGCAATAGGTTTACTTTCTCAGTGTTGAGTACAATGGCAGTTATTGAGAATTTCACCCATTTCCCACTGAATGATTTTAATACTACTAAACAGTCATTATTTTTTTTAAAGAAACTATCTCCTTACAAACTCTTTCCTTGCAAAATACTTGTTTTGCAGTAAATATCTTCTCTGACAATTCTAAAGAAAGGTACATGAATTCTGCATCCTAGCTATAGTTGCCAAGAGAGTTGAAATATGCAGTAGCCATATTTATAGCACCAAAACCTGTTCTTCTGATGCTGTATTTTGCTAATCTTCTCATCCCGAAGGGCTTCAGTGCCTTGAATATCCCTACACATCATTTGTTGCTGCTTAGTGTGCTTATTCATCAATTTTTTAAAATAGAAGCATATTCTGCAACATATTTAATTTTCTGATGTTGAAAAGGATCATTTCTGGTTCTTCACTCAAACTATATGGAATAGCTGACAGAGAGTAGGTACTAAATGAAGAAAATAAATGGAGGTTAAAATAATCTGCTTTTTCATAATTCTACCCATATATAATATCTAGAATTGCATTGGCTTAAAAACTGGGCCCACTTATATAAATATATAACCAGTGTGAAAAGTTTGGGAAAGTGGGATGCAGAATTCAAAACTGGCTCTTGGCCAGTGATTTTTAAAAACAAGGTCTTCAAATATTTTTGAACTGCAAAATGCCTTTGCTGTCCTCTTCTTACAACTGGTATTGTCATATGAACCTGGTGTCCCTTCCAAATTAGTCTGTGGTTTGGAATCCTTAATTATGGGGAGTGTCAACTTTGCTCCCTCAAGAAAAACTGGTTGATGCACTGTGTTTCTCAAAAAGCATGGTTAGTCAGACCTATACACTCAAGTCCAGGATGGAGTTATGCTCTGAGACTCTCGTTCTGACTTTTGGGAAGCATCTGCTCTTCTCTGGGCCTTGATTTTCTCATCTGAATCATGGAGTGTCCTCTGTCTCAGATGAAGGTTGCAAACATAGATTACATAATGCCTCAGCGAATGATGTTCTGCAAGGTACTTATATCAGCAGTTGGGAACATATGTGAGGCCTGATACATCATGGTTTAGTGACTAATTTATATTTTTATGATATATACCCAGTATAGCTATGAATAATCTACCACAGTCGTACATATGAGCCTTACAACCATTAACGTTAATCAATTCCCCCTATTTTTGAGGCACACTGGCTTTGATGCAAGGTTGACCCAAGTTTGATTCCTAGCTCTAATATTTAAGGCTGGATCTCAGGGAAGGTGATCCCCTTCCCCAGCTTCGCTTTCTGCCATCTGTGAAATGGAACTGATATTCATACCTCCTTCATAGATCTGCTGTGTGCGTGCATGTACATGTGTGCATGTGTCTGGTGCAGGAGTAGTAAATATTGCCTTTCCCTTAGGCTTTATGATTTACTATGACTGTGAGGACAGTGGTCAGTGCTATTATTTGCCTTTTCCTTCCAGAGGTTAGATGGGTTGTGTAAGATGAGGGAGGGTGGCCACAGGCAGATCCAGAATAACCTCTGTGAGCCTAGGAGGACAGATGATTGCAACTAGGTAGGAACAAAAGAAACATGAAACAAAATAGTTCTTAAAGCATATTTTCTTCTATGTCTAGAAGAATCTTTAGGAAGGCACGTTATCAAAAGAAAGTTTATATTTGAGAACACAAACGACATATGGCATGAGTGTTTACTTTTATTAAGTCCTACCTGGTGAGAGAAAAGAAAGCAAAATTATGCCACAAGCATTTGTTAAAATACCAACTCTGTGAGAAAGCCACACAATAGGAAAGACAACGATTCATAAGACGTAACCCCTGTGTACAATGAGTTCTCAATCTAATGGAGAAGGCTGTATGTACACAAGAAAGTACCTGCCAGGCTGTGATTAGTCCTATATCAAAAGATATTTAAAAAGAGATTTCCAAGGAGCTAAGGATATTCTAAGCTAGGTCTTGGAGGAGATATAAGATGATCACAGGAAAGGAGGGGGTCAGGAATGGGATACGGTGTGAGCAACGCTTGGAGCATCGCAGGTATTCTGGTACTGCGGAGGCACAGTGATTTCAGCAGTGGGGACCTGGGCGGGGCGACACTACAGGGAGCCTTGAGGGTAAAAGAAGAAGAGAAGAACGGATGGACTTTGGAGAGGGAGAGTGGGGATGGACCCAGCACACAGAAAGAATGATTAGCTTTGGATAGAAGGAGGGACACATGTTTCTGTGAGCAGGTGAGTCTGGGTGTTAATTGAGTAAGTCCAGAGATGGAGCAATGGTAAGTTCTTTTTTTAAATATCACTTTAGTCAGACAGAGAAAGACCAATATCATATGATATCACTTATATGTGGAATCTAAATAACGATACAAATGAACTTACAAAACAGCAATAGACTCACAGAGATGGAAAACAAATTTATGATTACCAAAGGGGAACGTGGGGGAGGGATAAATTAGGAATTTGGGATTAACAGATACATACTACTATATCTAAAGTAGATAAACAATAGAGTCCTACTGACAGGGGATTATATTCACTATCTTGTAATAACCTAAAATGGAAAAGAATCTAAAAAAGAATATATATATATGTATAACTGAATCACTTTGCTGTACACCTGAAACATTGTAAATCAACTATACTTCAGTTAAAAAACCACCTTATTGAGGTATGACTGACATACAAAACTCTGTACATATTTAATGGGTACAGCTCAACGAGTTTGGAGATAAGTATATGACTGTGAAACTGCCACCACTACCTATGCCCTAAACATACCCCTCACCTCCAAACGTTTCCTTCTGCCCTCTGGCAGTAAGTTCTAAGAGAACGTGTCTAGCTACCGTCACGTTCTTGGTGTGGGGAGAGGCAATGTCATTGAACGAATGAATGAAGGTGGCCGGGGTAAAGGCTTAAGAAGTATAAAATAAAGGTTTGGAGAGCTATTTATGGGGATCAGTAAACATGAAATGAATGAAGGCATGGCATGGCTTCTGATCTCAAGGTATTTGCAAGTGAGTTGGAGAAACATATGTAAGGCCATAATACATATTTTCAAAGCAGAGAGAGTTTAATGAATGGTTCATAAAATAATAAGAATACTCAAAGGGAAAAGTTTGTAGCTACATTTTATATAATACACTATGATGTACCCTGATTTTTCTCAGTGAGTTTTTCCCGCCTTACTGTCATAGCCTGCCTCTATGTGACATTAGTTGTACTTTTAGTTGTATTCGTGTTCCTAACAATGTTTGGTACACAGACAGATTCGGGTTCAGTGTACTCTCCACCTTCTCCCTGAAGCCCTCTCCCCACCCCCAGGGTCTTCAGGTCACAGTTTGGGACCTATTGCACTACGGTGCTCCCCAAAAGGAAATGGGGGTGATTAGAGAGGATTGCACTGAGAAGACAGCACTGGATCGTAGCTCTGGAAAAAAAAGCTCTTTGAATCAATGAGAAAGCATAGCTCAGAGCAGAAGAGAGAGTCTGGGACGTGCACAGCATGTTCAGAGGAAAAGCTGGCCAGCTGAATGGAGGAGAAGGTTCTTTCAACCGTGCTTTGAGAGGTGAGGCCGGAAGAATAGGTTGGGGTTAGACTCAGTGTCTTAATGCTTTGCTCGTGGATCTGACCCTTACTCCACGGGTGGTAAGGAGCCCCGGAACAGGGACAGGACGCTGCTCTCGCACTGCTGGTAACTGATGTCTGAACCTAGGCTCTCCGGCAGATCTAACTAAACACAGCCTCAGCTTCTCCCAGTGTTCCTTGAGGAAGCAAGTCTTGGGAGCCATCTGTTTCCCATGGGATGAGAGAGGAGCATATATTACCCAATTATATTAAAAAGACTTCCTGTTTCTCTTAGGGTTATTGTCTCTTTCTGGAACTTCAGGCAAGTGGGTAAATGCTTACTTTCATGGACTTTCTTTTTGCTAAAGAATGTTGTGTCTAGCTTGTTGTGATACATTTTGCCAGACATTTCAGCCCCATGAACTCATTTGGTTCCTGAGGAAAATAAGGGCTGAGTTCTAGAAGAGCTTTGGGGTCTAATGCCAGTACTTCTGACCCGACAAGTAAGAATAGACAGTTACGGGAGCTCAAGCTACCAAAAGCGACTTCAACAGAACATTCACATATGTGAGAGTATCAGAGCCCAAGTCTTCAAAGAGAAATATTTTGAAAATTCTCACTGGTTTCTGGCAAGAACAGCAAATCCTGATTTTTCAGTTCTTTATATAAAAAAAGCAAAGACTAACAATATAAAACCTGGGCATTAATCAACTATTTAATAATGCCAGCAAATGAATTGAGTTCTACTGCAATTCACTGTGGGGAGATTAAAGAAAACCTACAAGCTACAAATAAGCCATTATGAACTGTTTATAGCAGTTGAACACGTGAGCTGTGATTAATAATGAATCAAAAGTAAAGCTATGAATGACAACAAACAGGACTCATCAGAGTAAGAATTTGATTAGAAAAGTATAATTTGAATGTTGGTTCAATGTTTTCAGTGGTAACAATAGGGACAAGTTATCTTTTATGCAATGCGTTCTAGTTGATCAAATTAAAATTGATAATGTATGAGATGACATTTAGATCACTTCAGCCCAGGAGATATAAAAGTACAGGCTTATGTGGTCTTCTAAACAACTGACATTTATATATTCTGTTTTTCTTAAGATCAGTGTAAGCAAAATGGAAAAGGCTCCCTAATATTTTGGCTTTTTGGGAGAGAGACTTTTCAATCTTGCTTATATTTGCGTCAAAATGCTGACATCTTTATTTGTGACAGAAACATTTTCACATACATATTTTGGGCTCATGTTTTCTTTATTACACAGAAAATAATTCATTGCCCAGAGAAACAGAAGCCAAATTTAATTGATTTTATAAGCTGCAATAAGTACAGCTCTAGGAAACAAACGCAAATGGAATGAACAATTCTTACCATATGCTTCACGTAGGCTACTCACGTTTCTCCCTCATTCCAAAATGGCTTTAAAAACCTGTTCTGCTAATGTATGTATGCAATTTCTGCAGTCTCAAAGATTTAAAAACCTATGCGTTTTCACAGTCCTGAATATCCTAATACACACAGTTTTCACACCTGGATGCTGATGTTCTCTGAACAAAGGAATAGGAAAGGGACCACAAATTTCTCATTGTATGCTGAAGCTGTCCTGTGTCAGCTTTTCACACAAATGCCAAACACAGGGGCTCTGAATTTCAAGACAAGATGCCATGCTTTTACTTCAGTTAGTTTAACTCTTTGTTGTCTATCTCTGCTCCTTGGAGATACAAGCTTGCCTTGTGCTTACCGAATGAATACTAATGTCTTGATTAAACCTTGATAGAGAAGCACACTACAGCCCTCACTTAAAATATGCACAAAATTAGAAGGGGTTAAAAAAGATCAGGACTTTGTAGGCCCGTCAAAGGAAGAAGAGAGTCACAGTGTCAAAGGCGCATTGAAAGACTTCCTCAGACTGCTTTTCTGCTGAAGGCCCTAAAAATGAAAAGTGCCCTCATTTCTCCTTCACTGACATGAGTTGCTATTGTTGCTGTTTTCTGAGAGGTGAAGGGGCAACGGGACCAGAGTGGTTTAAGTCCATGAAAGGATTATTGACAGAACTGTAGCGATTTGAAAAGCTTCATAGTTCATCTGTCCCACCCCCACCTGGGTTAAGTGAGGCAGGAAGGACCCCGAATTTTTCCACTAGATTCTCTCATGGTAAAATCATGACAGATTCTCCTTCCAAATTTATGCTACTACTTCATGATTTCCAGCTCTCACTAGAGGTGTTGTTAATGGATCAGGCTCCGTATCTTGATTTTAACATTTCTCCTATCAATTTCCTGGGAGGACCTTTATGGAGCTTAATTTCTGATATAAAGAGAAAACAGATTTAGTGTCTTTGGGAAAACAAAAAGGGAGGAAGAGAAGGCACTGCTTATTTACTAGATCATCCTTATTGCTTGCTGCTCTAACGGTTCCATATGGCTCCGAAGACTTGACAGTGCCTTCTTGAGGAGAGAGAGAAGCCTTCACCAGCCTCATCAAATGACCAAAGAGCCACTGATGGTGAAGTTAATGTGATCAATTAATAATGTTTGAAAAAAAAAGTTTGTCCAGCTGTTGATCTCATCAGGAAAACAACAGAATAAGCATCTTAGAAAAGAGGTTAATGCATTTTGATTCTAAGACAACATGTACAAGTTCTCCACTAATTTCTAGTCTGAAGGTATGCATAAAGTATTAGAGCTGGCATGAACTCTGGCAATTACTAGAAGAAAAAGATTTTAAGGTTGTGGAAACAAACTCAGAGGGTGACGTGTTCAAGGTCACCCAGAGTTAATAGAAAAAACGGGAGTGAATCTTGGGGCTCCTGAGTTCTGCTATGCTGCTTTCCTACTGCAAATCACAGTTTTTGAGATTCACACTTTGAAAAAGAATGACATAAAGTAACACTGTCATTTTGGGGTTAGCTTTCTCCTCTAACAGATGATTTAAAAAAAATATCTTGACCTTCCTCTTTCCCCATGTTTAAAATGTTATTAATATTTTAAATCTCATTTTCCTTCTTTTTAAAATTCAGATAAATTTGCTGTATCAATTTCTAGAGGTTAAGAGTTTGTGTCAGTTCTCTTTCATTCTATATTGTTTTAGTCATCCCTCACTGTAATAAAATTTTATTGTGGTTATGCTGACATTGAAGTTTCCTTTTCTTGAAGAAAACTAATGACTTGACCTTGGCATAGTATAAGAGCACAGACTCTGGGGTCAGTCGGACTGAGCTCAGACCCTATCCTATCACTTCCCAGCAGTGTATCCATGGGAGAGCTACTTAACTTTCTCTGCGTTTCAGTTGTCTCATCTGTAAAATGGTAATAATAAGATTGGGTGAGAATCAAATGAGCTTATCAATGCAGAGTATGTAAACAGTGACTGGCACATAGTAAGTACTCAACATAGTTATTATTATTACTAGAAAAGAAAAATTGAGGGGCTTCCCTTGTGGCACAGTGGTTGAGAGTCCGCCTGCCAATGCAGGGGACACGGGTTCGAGCCCTGGTCCGGGAAGATCTCACATGCCGCAGAGCAGCTAAGCCCGTGTGCTACAACTACTGAGCTTGTGCTCTAGAGCCCGAATGCCACAACTACTGAGCCCGTGTGCCACAACTACTGAAGCCCACGCACCTAGAGCCCGTGCTCCGCAACAAGAGAAGCCACCGCAATGAGAAGCCCGCGCACCGAAACGAAGAGTAGCCCCCGCTTGCTGCAACTAGAGAAAGCCCGCACGCGGCAGTGAAGACCAAATGCAGCCAAAAATAAATAAATAAATAAATTTATAAAAAAAGAAAAATTGAAAAATAATTTTATGAGTAGTGGAAACTCAGCTTCACAACACACTATGAGAATATGAAATTTCATCATTAAATCTGAATAGATAATTTTTACACAAAATCCTTTGCTCAAATAATGTAACTCAGCAATGACTGACTTTCAGATATTGGGGAAATGTATTAATATGTATTAATATGAACAAGTTCGGCAGTCTGAAAATCTGTTTATTGAAAAACAATAGGCTTACTATGGAGAACAGTATGGAGGTTCCTTAAAAAACTAAAAATAGAGCTACCATATGATCCAGCAGTCCCACTCTCAGGCATATATTTGGAGAAAACCATAATTTGAAAAAATACATGCATCCCAATGTTCACTATTTACAACAGCCAAGACATGGAAGCAACCTAAATGCCCATCAACAGAGGAATGGATAAAGAAGATGTGGTACATATATACAATGGAATATTACTCAGCCATGAGAAAGAATGAAATAATGCCATTTGCAGCAACATGGATGGACTGAGAGATTGTCATACTGAGTGAAGTAAGTCAGACAGAGAAAGACAAATACCATATGATATCACCTATATGTGGAATCTAATAAAAGGGTACAGATGAACTTATCTACAAAACAGGAATAGAGTTACAGATGTAGAAAACAAACTTATGGTTACCAGGGGATAAGGCGGGGAGGGAGAGATTGGGATTGACATATACACACTATTATATATAAAATAGATAATAAGGACCTACTGTATAGCACAGGGAACTCTACTCAGTACTCTGTAATGGCCTATATGGGAATGACTCTAAAAAAGAGTGGATATATGTATACGTATAACTGATTCCCCTTGCTGTACACTGGAAACTAATACAACATTGTAAATCAACTATACTCCAATAAAAATTAAAAAAAAAAAAAGAATAGGCTTAAACTCTCAAGCGTGAATCAAGATGCCCACCCCCTTCTCTCTGTTTCTGTCTCCCCAAAAAACTGTTCAGGAAAACCTTGCTTTACATATTATACATATTAACACACATTCAAGACTCAGAGTTCTGAAATGCGATGTGCAACATGAGCATTTTGATAGAAGTATGTCCCCACAGATTTTTTTTGGCCCTAGTACAAAATAACAGATCTCCACCGCAGAGTTTCACAATTTAATGATCCAGTATAGTCCCTATGTGAAAACCGACAGATCATGAAACATAACCTCCAACACACTTGCAGTGGACCACACGGTCTAAAGCCCATCCATGTCATTGGGGGTTTTCACCAACTGTGAGGTCCTTGACTTATCTGTGACCGGAGACCCTCATCACAAAGATATAAAGGCAGGCTTTTCCAGCTACTTTTAGGGATACAAGCAATTCCAGTCTTGTCCTGCATAATAAGGTTTGTAGGTTCTGTAAGTGGAGTTCACCCCCTCAACGGATTAGTAAATGTTTATTAACGATAATAACTAATAATATAGAGGTTCTGACCTCTCTCACCTAAGAAGAACAAAACAGCAGGGTTCTCCTGCAGCTCTGTGTGACCCCAGCCTCTGTGACCTCTGCTGCTAACAGCCTCTCCACAGGCAATGGACAGGAGACACCAGCTATGCAAATTAGAGCACTGATGTTCTATCGGCTGCAAAACCCAAATGGCCCTGAGTATGAGCCAAGCGAGGCATTTCTATGTCCCGTGCCCGGTTAAGGTGGGGACCCTGATTAGTCAGGTTATGGCAATAAATTTTTAATTCCCTTACAGGGCACATGAAAATTATTAGTTACTCTCCCTTTTCTAAAGGAGGGATTGAATAACGTATGTTGGTTGTATAGGTTCAATACTAGGGGAAAGAGAGGAAGAGGGCATTCTTATATATAAATAAAACTTGTTACTTTTCATGTCAACTTGATTGACAGATGTTGTTTTCTCATGTCATCTACGGACCATTGAGACCTAACCAGAATAGAAATAAACTGGAATATTAGTTATTGAGGAACAGAATGCTAAAGATGTGACTGGAGAAATTCTGCGGGTAGGGAAATAGTGTACAAATATTAGTGAATTCTTTTTCCATGGTCATCTTGATAGAAAGTTAATTGTAATGTAAATGATACAAAAGGGTTGGATAAATATCTTTCAACATTTTGCATTACTTACACAGGCATGCACTGCACCGGATTTATCTTAAACATAAAAGTATGTTCATGTTCTTGGAGGTGGCCTGGATGCACGACTTCAGTGCTTTTCACCTCAGTAGCCATAGGAGCCACTGTCTTCCTCCAGACTCTATGTTGCTCCAAGGAAGGAGCTATCTTATCCTTACTGTTTCCCCAATCAGACCTGGCCCATAGCAGGTGCCTGGTTAATTTTCAGTGTCAGCTCTGCTAGATTTCTTCTCTTCTTTCCCAAAGATAACCAGAACATTCAAGGAAGTCTGTTTTTCGTGTATTTGCTTTTTCCAAGGGACAATCACTCATGCCATCAGTATTTAAAATATTTTGAAAAACACCTTGTCCACACAGCCAAAAATTAATATCCGAACGCTCTGTGCTCCTTTAAAACCACTAGAGGTTTTTTCGTGTGTCTCTGCAATATGCACCATCCATGGATCCTTCCACCTCCAGACAGCTGGAGTCCTAGTTAGCACCCAGATATGTGGTCAAACATGACTCAGGATGTTTCTGTGAGGGTGTTATTGGAAGAGATCAACATCAGTGGACTTTGAGTAAAGCAGATGACCTTCCATAATGCAGGTGGGGTTCAGCTGATCAACGGAAGGCCTGAATAGAACAAAACACTGACCTCCCCCGAGGAAGAGGGAATCCTGCCAGCAGATGGCCTGAGACCGGACTGCTGCATCGGCTCTTCCACGGGTTGCCAGCCTGAAGGCATGAGCACTCCAACTGTAGATTTTGGACTTGTCAGCTTCCATAATCATGTGAGCCAATTCCTTAACATAAATCTGTCTGTATTTACATTCTACTGGCTTAGTTTCTCTGGAGAACACTGACTAATACAGTGCCTGATAAAAATCTCTTGACTGATGACTGAAAAATGATTGGCTGCTTCCTTCTATCCTCCCAACCGTCACCTGGACTCTCAGTACCCGAGCTGTTAGACCTCATCCAGGCCTCCATCCCTTCACTTCCTCCTTTATTTCCCTGCCATTTATCCCGTTCATGATTCACCTTCCTTCCTCAGCCAGGATAAACCCCAGGATGCTGCTTATACCTGCAGCTTACTTCCCCTGTCTTTCCTCTGCTCAGGCCTTCCAAGTCTTCAGCCTCTAATCAAATCAAGCATCTTCTCCGCTCCCATAGAGCTGCCTTCTGCGGGAGAAAAGTCCCACCACCAGCCACTACATATTCATGATGGCTAATGGCTAACTGTGGTTCTTAGTCAGCTCCGCCCGAGTCCTTACCCTAAACCTTCTGTGCTCTTCCTCAGGTCCTCTTCCATTTCTATCTTGGGATGCTTGATCGGACCACTTGGCAAATGCTTCAAGTGGGACTCACCGCCTTCCCTATTCCCTGTTCCTCTTCTCTTTTCCCCATTTTGAGGAGTTCTTTATCTACTCTCCTCATTCATCTGTCCAAACCAGAAGAGAACTAGGCATCACCTATGCCTCTTCTTTCATCTTTGATCCCAATATCCATCCGATTATGCATTCAACAAATGTTACTTAGTTGAGTGGCTACTATGCACCTGGCATTGTTCTAGAGCTTGGGATATAAGAGTGAACAAACAAAACCAAACCACTCCTGCCCTCAAGAAGCTTATATTCTGGCAGGGGAGAAAGATCGTAAACAATGAACATAAAAAAAATAAATTTACAGAGGATATTAGGAGGTGAATAAATGACACAGGGAAAGACAGGGTGATGGGAATTCAGGTACGTTGTGGGGGAGGTAGGGTGCAGTTTTAAACAGTGTGATCACAGCAGGCTTCGATGAGAGGGTGGTATTGGAGCCAAGACTTGAGGAAATTAGGAGAGAACCATACAGTTATCTGGGTGCAAATCACGTCAGGCTGAGATAACAGCTAGCGTACAGGTCCAAAGCAGAAATGTCCCTGGCACGTTTAAGGAGCAGCAAAGAGGCCAGTGTGGCTTGAGCAGAGCCGCCACGCTCCTTCCTTTGTAGCACTCAGATGAGCCCCGATCTGTCCATCTCACTATTACCTCAATCCAGGCCCTGATCCTTTCTCAGCTCCACTAATATGCTGATTTTCCAGGTGGTTTTCTCATGTCCAGTCTTGTCCCACCCCCATCTGTTTCCTACACAGCACTGTAGCTAAGAGGAGCTTAGAATTGGCCCATGGAGCCCCACTGCCTGTGAGGTGATGTGTGCGGTCCTCAAGCAGGGTTTAGGGACCCTCCCACACCTGGCTCCAGCCCACCGCTCCCCTGTCATCTCTTGCCACATCTCACCCATCCTTGGTGCTCAGCCACATGGCCCTGCATGAGATTCTCTGAACACGATGCATTCTCTCTGGTGCCTGTGCCTCTGTGAGCACTGCTGCCTCTGCCTGAAACACCTTCCCCAACCCTCCTTCATCCCTTCCTGAACCTTCCTCATGCTAAGAAGCATGGTCTGGTCAGCTCAGTCTCATCTCCCCTTTCTCCTTACAATGCTGCTTTCTGTAGAAAGTTTCTCCTGACCTTCCTCTCTCTGGTTTAGGTACCCCTTCACCATGCTTCCAGGAGAACTGTTGCGTATCTCCTGCAGCAAATTCACACTGTATCTCCACAGTTTCTTCTTCTCTTGGTCTCTCAGCTAGGTTTTAAGTAAGGGTGGGGATTGTGCTTTTTTTAATGTCCCAGCACTTAGCACCTGGCTTGACACATAGGAGGTGCTACATCAGTGTTTGTTGAATGAATGAATAAATGAATAATCCCCACACAGAAAGTTGAGGATTATATAGGTGGATAAGATAGGGAAAAAAATAAATGTAGAAACTGCATATAACCTCCTCTGAAAAGGAATTTCTTACAGAAGCAGAATCTGTAACCACAGGCAGCCATCTAGAGGAGCAGAGGAATAATTTGTGCTGCTTTCGTCACTATGGGTTAGGATGAGTTTTCAGGTCAACTGGATTACCCGGACCCATTACAATAAGCCTCATCTTGAGCACAGACGTTTCTAGCACCTGATCGCTTTTGTACTCTTCAGTACACACAGGGTGAGGCTATCCTCAAACAAAACAGTCTCTTTGGCTTCACAGACGAGAAGAATGTAATCCATTTCCTGCACGTGACAACAAAAGAGAATCTAAAACAGCATAAAAATGCAATGGTAATATCATACAGACAGGAAAGAGCTGAATCCAAAAAAATGAAATATGACCAAATGCAATCAGCAGCTAACAGTAGGCAAAAGGCAGCTGCCGTCTTCATCCCTTTCATAAACTTCTTAAAGCAAATTACATCTTCTGGAATGTAAGTCGGTCTCCTTTCTGGATGTGACTTCTGAAGGCTTCCGCCGTTTACGGAAGGTAAAGCATTCTCTGCATTCCCCCTCCCCCCACCCGCAGTTAGAAGCGGCCTCGGAATCCCACCCAGGCGGTCTCTTCAGAAGAGCCCACCTCTTTTAGCAGAGCGCCTTCCCCGAACACCTCAATCTGACAGTCCTCTCCTTTCGCCTCCTATCAAACCATCAGTGGTTTGATAGGAGACAAAAGGCATTCTGTGTTGACTGATTAATAAACATGTTGTAGCGGCTCTGGGCGCTCCAAGTCTAGAGGGAAACAGGTCTAGACTCAGATAAATAAAGCCACAACTCATGGCAGAGCACACCCTGGGCCTGAGGAGGCTGGAGGAGAGCCACCAAGTGTGGGCTGCACAGGGAACGGGAACACTGGTGTTAGGAGTGGGCTGCTTGGAGCGTCCCCGGAGCGGCTTGCCTCGTGTTACAGGCTAGGAATCCAGCTGTCTGGAGGTGGAAGGATCCATGGATGGTGCATATTGCAGAGACACGGTTTCAAAATCTTTTGCAGGATGCACATGTTAGGAAAGAAGCCCTCAAAACAACAACAACAACAACAAAAACCCTCTAATGGCTTTAAATGAGTACAGAGCATTCAGGTATTAAACTCTGGCCATGTAGACAAGGGGTTTCCCAAATTATCTCAAATACTGATGGCATGATTGACTGACTCTTGGGAAAACATACCAAATACAAGAAACACAGCCTTCCCTGAATGTGCTGGGTAGCTCTAGGAAGGAAGAGAAGCCCCCAAATAGAGTTGAAATCACCAAAAGCAGATCTACAAAATGGGGTGATGTAGCTAACACACTTCGCATGAGACCTGGCCCTGTGTGAGAAATGCTTGACAAATGAGGGTGATTATTATTACGATTTACGACTAGCTGTCCAATAGCCTACCAGCTGAGCACTGGGATGGGAAAAGCCTCTGTGCCTGAACAAAGGCAGGGATGGGGAACTTGGTGCCATAGAACTAACCTTTACTCAATACCTTGTCCGTTTTAGGCACTCTGCTAGCTGCTTCATGTGCTGTTCTCATTTGATCTTCTAAACTGTCCTTTCAGAGACATGCTGTATACCCCTTTTTTATAAGAAGGCTCTGGAGATGTTAAGCGCGTCCAAGAGCACAAAGATAACTGGTGGAGAGTGAAGATATGCATGCAGGTGCCCGACTCCAAATTCCATCAGGAGCCCCACTGCTGAGTCCCAGACTGCTCTGTTCTCTTGCACAGCAAACCTCGCATCTGCCTCTTCTCTTGTGGATGTCCAAAAGACAGGCAGTAAGCTCCACGAGGACAGGAACTTTTATGCTTTTCTTCATCGTTAGTTACACCCTCAGTGCCATCCACAGTGAGGCCATGCTTGGTGCTCAGTAAATACTTGCTGAGAAATGAGCAGACTCTGGGTCTGGGGAGGAGTGTTCTGTCCCCAGCACCACTTTCCATCCATATGAGAGTGAGCTTTTCGCTTAGGAGGGCAGGGCCTGAGCCCAAGCATTCCTGCGGATAAGGAAGTTTTTGACTGGGGAGTTTAAGGACTCCTTAGTCAGGATGAGACTTGGGTCAACCCAGATAAAAAAGGAGCTGGGAGACCCGGGATAGAGTTACATCTGGAAGATACGCCTGGGGGCCTGTCTTTTACTATTTAATTCCCAGTCCTGATGAAAATTAAAATACCTAAAGTCCTGGAGCTCTAGAGGTTCCCAGAATTGTGACAACCATCTTTAATTGGTTTAGCAACCAACAATCTAATTAAAGTTTTGCAATATTCTGATTTTGCGCTACAAATAGCACAAAATAGTATACACACGCATATATATTTGCCAACCCTTGTCTTATGTGGGAAATCGAATTTTAAAACAAAAAGAAACCATGTCCATCACTACTTTTCTAATAATTTGGTTATTCAACCACTCATTGTCATTTAACTCCTTTGAGCCTCAGTTCTTTCCGTAAAATGGGTATAATAAAACCTTCTGCTTCATGTGATGAGTGCATGATGGAATACGCTAAAATGCCCCGAAAACCAGAAAATAGTCTCGTCAACGGCAGGGCTTTGTCTATCTTTTTCACTCTGGCTGTAGAAGCTAAGAGGGAGGCCCTGGGCCCCTGCCCTGGCTTGGCCACCTGCTGGCTGTGTTCTCAAGTGAGTTTAGGAGAGCCTGTGCCTCAGTTTCTTTATCTGTAACAGGAGGGTAATCATGTACCCAGCTCCTAGAATTGTTAGAGAGATTCAAGATAATGTACCCAAAGAAGGTAGAAGAGGCCCAACACATGAGAAATGTTAAAAAAAAAAAAGTTAACTGTGATTATTACTCTGCTTTCACGATCAGCACACAAATGTCGATTCTGGCCAGTTACACGCTTCATGAGCACTGGAAGGGTCTGTTCACAGCTGTCCCCAGTACTGGGCGGGGTGAGGGGTATGCAGACTCAGGCCCACCCGCAATCCAGTAAAGGTGGTCATTTTGCCAGACAGAGAGGAACCAGACAGAAGAACTTTTTGGGGTATGTGCTCTTTATTTCCTTTTCCTCCCTCCCTCTGTCCTTCCTGTTACGTTTTCTTCTCTATTTAAATAAGCCGCAGAATTCAGGGCTGCCTAGGAGGAGATGCTAGGGCAGCTGGGAGTCCAGCTGGGAGCTGATGAGGAACAGGCTAAACCCCTGCTATTCCACCCCATCCACTCAATCTTCCCCAATTAACTGGAAGTGAGGCGGCGATCTCCTAACGAGGTTCCACTTTCTGCTCCTAACAAAGCTTGTATAACAAATGCAAACACTTGGCTGTCAGCACCCAATGGCCTGCATATCCATCACATCCTTCTGCACCTGTGTCAGCACGAGGAGGCAGGACCAGGACCACAACCTCCTGTGTGCTACGCTCTATGCTGTGCCGGCTCCAGTGGTGCTTACAAAATGCTTCTGCATGACAGTGACGAGACTGGTCCCTCCCAGGGGATTTTATAAGAGGAGAATCCAGTCTGGGCTCGCCTGTGTCATTCCTCTGATTATTCAGACCTGGGATAGGGGCAAGAAAGGTGTCACCATTTCACTTCTTCCTTTCTCAGTGAATCAAAATTTCCTCCTACCTCTTTGAACCGGGCCCAGGTCTTTTTCCCTTTCGAAAATTTGCCTCAAAGACATCTTTTTCATTTTACCTGAGGAATGACTTTAATGGTCTAATTTCTGACTGCTTCCTCATGTAATATAAGCGACCTGTGAGGTTTCTTACACCTTTTGAATTCCCAATTTTTTTCTAAATCAGTTCCCTCCTGGCAAGGCATTATTACTTTTTGCCCATTATAAATACTATCATCCACGATTCTCTTCCATTAGAAAACATAACATATTCATATTTAAAAATAAGCTCTGGTATTTAAAATCTAAGTACTGTCTTGCATATTACTTCAGTAACAATTTCTACACTGGAAAAATGCACAAGAATATAAAATATGAAATAGGTTTTATGGATGTGGATATAATCATCCACATTTGCCCAATGAAGAACAAACGCTCAGGAAAATTAAATGCCTTGCACAAGTCATGAAGGCGTGTGGCGCCCAGCTGAAAGCAGAACTGACATCACCTGATCGTTACACCACTTTTCCTGTCAGACCACCAAAGGAAAACTAGAAAAATTATGAACGTCTACTAATGCAAAGACCTTTCAAACTTTCATATTTAACAATATATATATTTTTTTCCATAAAGGAGAGCCAAGAAGCAGTTACACTCTTTGCGGAGCTGTTTTTAAAAAACTATATTCTTATCTATATTGAAATTCTGTACAGTGATCCATCCAAATCAAGGTAAATGAATTTACCTCTGCAGTGGGAACAAATTACTGGAAATTAAGCAATGTGACGCTGAATCATTTTATCGGTGCTACTGAATATGATGTGGCTTCCACTGCAGTGCTGAAAGGGCTCACATACGGTCACGTGTCCTGGGCCTTCAGGGACATAGTACTTAATGAGGTAGGACTTCTGTAATATTTTAAATCTAAACAGAGCCACATGGGAAATCCAGGACATAGATGGTAACATTCAGTATAAACTTAAAACATTCAAATAGCTTTGCTCAGCAGACAACAGTTCATCATATACCCTTGTAGTTACGTCAAGTGACTCGGAAGTTCAGTTACGCCATTAGTTCAAACACTACCAAAGACTAAATCCAAACTCTTATGGGCTGAATCGTGTCTCCCCACCACAATTCCTGTGTTGAAGCCCTAACCCCCAGTACCTCTGAATGAGACTGAATTTGGAGACAGGGCCTTTAAAGAGGTAACTGGGTTAAAATGAGGTTGCTAGGATGAGTGCTAACCCAATAAGACTGATGTCCTTATAAGAAGAGAAGATGAGGACACAGACATCACAGAGAGATGATCACGTGAGGACACAGTGAGAAGATGCGTATCTGCAAGGCAAAGGGGGAGGGCTTAGAAGAAACTAAACTTGGTGACACCTTAATCCTGTTCTTGAGCTTCCAGAACTGTGAGAAAATAAATTTGTTGTTTAAGCCAACCAGTCTGTGGTATTTTGTATGGCAACTTAACAAAACTAATACACAAATCTAATACTTATTTTTCTCTCTCCAGTCTCTGTGCCTGTTTTTCCCACAGACTTTTAGTTTCTCCTTGATCTGCCAATAATACAAAGACGGACAGATGTGGACGGACGAATCAGGATAAGTTGAGAGTACCGTCTTGTAAGAATACATCTTCCTATGAAATGCCATTTCCCCCTTGTCTGCCTAGAAAACTCATCCCGATTCCCCCAGATCTATGGTTAGATTCTTCTTCTTTAGAGCTTTCATCTCCTCAGAGGGGCGCCCCTGCTACACTTGTAACTCCACCTCTGTCATAGCGCCTATCACACCATGTTAGAATCGTTTCCACTGCTGCTGCCTCCTTCGAGATCCTGTGAGCGCTTGCAAAGGAGAGACTCGTCTTTGTAGCTCAGTGTTTGAAAACTAGAAGGTACTCATCAAATGTTGGTTGAATGAATGAACAAATGAATGAATAAATGAAAAAACAAGGTCTCCACTCCTCCTGGAATAAGCCTAGAGTAATTAATATCCAATACAGTTTGAAGAACAGTTGTGTGTGTTCATTGAGGGAAGAAAAGTATTAAGTTATACGAAGCTAAAAAAAACATAGTAAACTCTACAGGCAGAAAGTGCCTGTTGATGAGTTTAAGAACAGTGAAGAAAGTAATTGCGGATGAGAAGTTGAAAAAAGTGGAAGCAGAGAGCTTGGGACAGAACAACATAACCCAAAAGGGCTACACCTGGGTGTAGACTTGTTTAGACAAATGCTCACTTGAGGGAAGGAATCTCAGGGCCCGTTGTTCTGAACCAGGCCCTCGAGCATCCAGCCTGAAAACAATGCCCTCATTATGAAGTTCAAGAAGCACAGATTCAAAGAATACTCCATGTGCAGTTGAAAAAAGACAGTCATAGCGCTGGAGGTAAAAATCACCTTACCCATAAACAGAACCATGAGAGAATGGGGAACAAGGAGATAAAAATGAACTGTGTGTGTTTTCTTCTAAAGGGCAGCAGAAGCAGATGAGCGAATGTTAATGGATCATGCAAGGGGGAAAGGAGGTTACAAATCACAGAACTCAGGAATGGGGCAGAGACCCAACAGGTGGTAAGAAGGAGACGATGCAGTCAGTCAGGGTGACTGGGGAGTAGTGTGAGAAGGTGGCTTCAGATAACAGGCAGCAGGGACTCAGCCTCTGCCCGCCTCTCCTCACTTTTACCACCATCCCCTATCAGTAATGAACCTGGTTAATATAAGATACACAGAATCGACAGGAATCCACATATTTAGGCACCACAAAATGAGGCTAAAGGAAAAGAGAGCCCGATTTTCAAACGATGAAAGTGACCCTGGAAATTGTAATTTGGCAAGTTTGCAATATTGTGAGAGTAATAAAAAATCTGTTAACATCTAGAGGGAATAAACCAAAAGTAATAAGAAGGTGAGCTTTAGGAAGGAAAAAAGAAAAAGGCACGCCAAAAGCACGATTGCTTTTCTGATGGAATTACAAGATTATTAGTTTAAGGGAGTGGAGCAGATGTGATATATTTGAATTTTATTAGAGCATTTGGAAGAACATCTCATACAACTTCCTACATAAAACGAAGTAACTTTGGCTTGAACCAGGACTGAGGAGATAATAAATGAGGGGAACAATACAGTGCAATCAATCTCATTGGGAGGAAGGTGTTTAAGAGGTGGCACAATGGTCCCTGCTGTGTAGGGTGGACAGAATATTCTTTTTAATGATCTGTGCAAAAGGAAGGATGAGAGTTGCAGACAGGAAACATGGAGATTTAATGGACAAAGGGATGAGAAACACCGTTAAAATGATCTGAATATAGAGAAAAATGAGAGCTAACAAATATATTTATATATTTAGAAAAGTAAATACAGTTGGAAACATATTTGTAAAAATGCACACATAAAAGAAGAAACCAGAAATTAATAACACTGAAAATTACCTAGAAGCTCTTTGCTGTAAATGTGAACTGCAACACAGATTGAAAGTAGAGATTTTAATGACTTATACCATGTCATAATGAAGACATATTATGTACTCACCCCAAAATAATTTTTTAGGTGCCAAAGGGCTGATTTTTACTCATCTTTGGATTTTACCATTATGAATTTGAACCCTCAAGTTTAGCAATAAAACTACTAAAACAGTTGAACTATTTCTGGAGCAGGGACAACTCGTCCAGTCTCTCTCTGAGATGCTCTCTTGCTTTTTATCTGGTCCCCGATGAGGCCCAGCTCGCCTGCAACTATTTCTGGATAAATGAACCTTCTCCAGCGCAGTCGTGACCGATTCTAAAAGGATCCTGAGCACCCCTGTGAAGGTTTGCTGCTGCTGCTTTCAGGAATCTCTTTTCAAAGTTTCAAAAAAAACCCTTAACCAAACAGAGCAGGTTCTGAAAAATAATGATTGTGTCCTGGACTTGTCCACTCTTAAGTTCACATATTTGTTAGAAGGTAAGTGAGAAGTTTGGAAGCCACCATGCCTGGCGTGAACCTTGGCTCAACTGCTGCTGGCCGGTGACCTTGAGTAAGTTACGTAACATTTCAGCGCCTTGGTTTCCTCACTTAACAAGGGCCTAACGCTAGTATCCAGTCCACAGGTGAAATGATTAAATGAACTGATGCTATGTAACGCACATAGTGAGCCCCCTGTAAATGTTAGCCATTCCCAGCTAGACTCGCAGTGAGCAGACAACACATTTAAAAGAGATGAATTTCAGAGAAAAACATGATATTTGGCTCTGGATGCTCATCGATGACTATTTGCTGAAAACCAAAAACTGAATTCTGTTTTGTTAGCATTACATAATCTAATGACGTATCTTCAAAGCAGACAATGTGGTCTAGAAGCAAGAAACAGGCAAGGATTCTTATGCTACTCTGCATGCTAGCTGTGTGATCTTGTGCATGACTGATGTGTATCTACAAAATGAGGAAACTGACACTTGTCTAACCTTCCTCGCAGGTTTTGAAGGAAAAATGATATAAAAGAGGTGGAAACAATTTTCAGGGCTTATAAAAGAAGTGTTTTTTGGACAAGAATATAAAAATGAATCAAGGAGGAGAAGGCATATTAAGGGTAATAGGATTCCAGTGTGACATTCAAATCCAGCCAGTAATGTAACTATCACAACAGTGTCAGCCACTGAAAAACCGTACCATCCGTGGACTACGGACCACCCTTCTTCATCCTCAGTTTGGCCCTCTTATTCCTCTCCACATCCACTGAACCTCCAGCCTCTGGCAATTCTGCTTCCTTGCCTCTCTTTTAGACCCATGTTTACCTCTACGTTCCGTAGATGCTAACTTGGCTACAGCGCTCATTATTTTTTTACCAGCATCACTCTCAGAGCTCAGTAACAGAGGGAAACAGAGATAGTTTCCTGGTCTCCATCTTGTCCTCCAATCTGCTCTCTCTGCTCTCAGAACAATCTTTCTGCAAAGCTGAACGTGTTAATTCTCCCTGTTTAAAACCCTTCGGGTGGCACTGTGTACAGCCCTGGAGGGTCTGGTCCCCTCTGACCTTTTAGCTCCTTCTCTTATCACACTCTGGCCTGACACACTTCAGTTCTCAGCAGCTCTTCAGTCTGTTTGCCTGGCACCTGGACATCCCTGTCCACCTTTATCTGCTTCCTCCTTCAGGAGATGCAGATGCCATCTCCTGCAGGAAGCCTTCCTGGTCTTTCTCCCCTCCTCTCCGTTCCTTTAGTTTCTCTACTATGGCATTTATTGTACTCTACTGGAATTGTTTACATGTTTGCAAATAAATAGTGGGAGGCAGGAGCTGTCTCATTCCTCTGTGGTCCCAGCCTGGGACACATAGCAGGCCCTCAGGTATATGCTGAGTGAGTGGACCCAGATCATCAACATACTCAGGGGCTGCACCCAACATCAAGACAAGTCTGGGCTTGTGATCCAAAGCTCATTGGTTTTGTGAGCAGCATACAGGAGGTAGGAATGGCCCACAAAAGAACCACAGGGATGACGCAACCTAAACGTTGCTATAACAAGGTAGGGGATAACTGCTGTAGGCACCCGTTGGCCTGTGGCCCTTAAATTCAGCCTTCCTCAGCTCATCCGGCCTGGAAAGTGTTACAGTTTAGATCAAGCCTTGCAGAAACTGTAATAAAAACTGAAGGAGGGGTTGGTCTTTAAATACAAACAACAGAGGATGAGGAATGCAGATTGCACTAAAGTGACTCTTCCCAACTACAAGCATGATCACATCACACCTCTGCTTCACACCTTCCCATCATAGGAAGGCTGAAGTCTAACAGCCTCCTTTCTCTCCTCTTCCTCATACCCACCCACACTACATTGCTAGTGGCACCACATGGTGTACTCCTCTGTGCCTTTGCACATGCTATTTTCTCTGCCTACAGTGCCTTCTTCCCTCATCCTCTTCTCAGGTTTTCCTGGTGAACTCCTGATCATCTTTAAAGTCTCATCTCAACTGTCACCTCCTCTGAGAAGTCTTCTATGAACTCTAGGTAGAGCTGAAATGCCTCCTTGGTGCCTCCAATACACCTTGTAATCTACCATGTAATTGAATAGATTGTCTGTTTACATGCTGTTCCCTCCCCACATGGCAGGACTTACACATTTTTGTATTCTGGGATTCTAGCATAATGCTCAGCCCAGATTAAGAACTCAATAAATGGGGCTTCCCTGGTGACGCAGTGGTTAAGAATCTGCCTGCCAGTGCAGGGGACTTGGGTTCGAGCCCGGGTGCGGGAAGATCCCACATGCCGCAGAGCAACTAAGCCCGTGTGCCACAACTACTGAGCCTGTGCTCTAGAGCCCACAAGCCACAACTACTGAGCCCGCGTGCCACAACTACTGAAGCCCACACACCTAGAGCCCGCACTCCACAAGAGAAGCCACCGCAGTGAGAAGCCTGCGCACCGCAACGAAGAGCAGCACCCCCCTCGCCACAACTAGAGAAAGCCTGCGCACAGCAACGAAGACCCAAGGCAGCCAAAAAAAAAAAAAACTCAATAAATTATCTGTTAAATTGAATCTGTTGAATTCACATGGAAGAGAACACTTACCGAAAGCCTGAAAAACTAAAGTGGTTATACTTTTGTGTTTCATTTGACTATAGGGAACATTATTAGAATAAACTAAAATGATCAAGAATGTGCAGAAAGACCTTCACAATCAGAAACTATGGGGATACCAAACTTTTTAGTTAAATAAACCGAACATAAGAGCAATCACAGAAAACAATATTTAATGGCTTTAGGGTACAGGTAGAAATCACATGATATTTTTAGATTGCTTTCTTTAAAAATGCATCAAAGCATGGTAAAAAAGTCCAAAACAGGCTTTTAGAAGTGGTATTTTACAACAGGTATTTAAATTCTACTTTCACGGTGAGTTTATTCAGAGTAATTGTACAATAAAGAAAAGCACTTGGCCTTCGGGTCACTATGCATATATAGCTAAATTATGCAATTAGATGACAAGTAATTAACCAGAATAGCAACACAGCCAATCTAATGGGGCCAGTTTGGGTCTGAGTGGCTCATAAAAACACTATGTAGTTAAGCTATAGGCACCTATGAGGACAATGAGTTGCGGTCTACCTACAGCCTAACGAATCCCTCCTGAGACTAAAGAGATATGGAAAGAGCGGTCTCAGTGATGGGGCAGTATCATTGGAAGTTCTGCCCAGGAAGGAGTTGTGATGCCATCTTGATTCTTATTATCTAAAGCTTCTAATGAGACAGGAACTACCTCCAAACAACTGCTATCAACATTATCAGGTTGACCCTTCCATTACTAGAAATAATAGGAAAACAACATCAGTCAAAGCTTATTTTAAATCAACTTGAAGAAATACTTCCTGACCTATCACTGGGGTAGTACAACAGGTTGAATATTTAGTAAGTGGAAACTAGTGGCAGAGGAAGTCCAAAATGGCTTTCTCCCTTCTTCTTTGATGACTTATAAATGGTAAGCATGAGTGAATTAATAAAGTCACAAACAAGAAATATTATTTCTTTTTTAATGATCAAGGATTTTTTTTTTTTGGTTGTTGTGTTTTGTTTTGGGGGGTTGGTTTTGTTTTTGTTTGCTTGTTTAGTATATGAAGGCATTCTAGTTTTGTTAGGATTCAAGCTAGGAACAAGAAGGCATCCTTTAAGAACTGTCTAGCTACCCTTATCTATCAAGAAGAACCTAGCAAATGTCATACTGGCTAATGGGGCAACAATTAATATTTTATTTTAGATTTCTAAGTGAGAGATAAAACTATATAGCCACTATGCACAAACCTGTCCCCCAATCTCCAATATGATTTATTATACACATATTCACTGAACATAAATACTCTAGGCCTTGGTGGGAACGTGAAGGGTGCCTGAAAGTCTAAATATATTTATCCATACTATGTGGATTAATGATTATTTTTAAGGATTTAAAGATTATTTTATGGCTCTTCTTCTCAGAAGACCCTCAGATACTGTAGCTTATTTATTTTATACATAGTAGTTTGTACCTCTTAATCCCCTACCCCTATGGTGTCCCTTCCCCCTTCCTTCCCCCCACTGGTAACTTTTGTTATATTCATTTGTTTAGTTTATTTTTTAGATTCCACATATAATTGATAATGTACAGAATTTCTCTTTCTCTGACTAATTTCACTAAGCATAATGCCCTCCAGGTCCATTCATGTTGTTGCAAATGGCAAAATTTCATTCTTTTTTATGGCTCAGTAATATTCCATTGTAGATATACACCACATCTTATTTATCCATTCATCTGTTGATGGACACTTAGGTCGGCTCCCTATTTTGGCTATTGTAAATAATAGTGCTATGAACATTGCGGTGCATGTATCTTTTTGAATCAGTGTTTTCATTTTCTCTGGGTATATGCCTAGTAGTGGGATTGCTGGGTCGTATGGTAGTTCTATTTTTAGTTTTCTGAGGAACCTCCATACTGTCTTCCACAGTGGCTGAACCAATTTACACTTCCACCAACAGTGTATAAGGCTTCCCTTTTCTCCACATTCTTGCTAACATTTGTTTTGACTATAGCCATTCTGACAGGTATGAGGTGATATCTCATTGTGGTTTTGATTTACATTTCCCTGATGATTAGCAATGTTGAGCATCTTTTCATGTGCCTGTTGGCCATCTGTATGTCTTCTTTGGAAAAATGTCTATTCAGGTCTTCTGCCCATTTTTAAAAGGTTTTTTTTATTTTTGATATTGAGTTGTATGAGATATTTATATATTTTGGATATTAACCCCTTATTGGTCATATCATTTGCAAATAGTTACTCCCATTCAGCAGGATGTCTTTTTGTTTTGTTGATGGTTTCTTTTGCTGTGCAAAAGCTTTTAAGTTTAATTAGGTCCCACTGATTTTGTTTCCTTTGCCATGGGAGACAGATAAAAAAAATATTGATATGATTTATGTCAAAGACTGTTCTGCCCATATTTTCTTCTAGGAGTTATATCGTTTCTGGTCTTACGTTTAGGTCTTTAATCCATTTTGAGTTTATTTTGTATATGGTGTGAGAAAATGTTCTAATTTCATTCTTCTACATGTAGCTGTCCAGTATTCCTAGCATCACTTATTGAATAGACTATCTTTTCTCCATTGTATATTCTCACCTCCTTTGTCATACATTAATTGACCCTAAGTGTGTTGGTTGATTTCTGAGCTCTCTATTCTGTTCCACTGATATATGTGTCTGTTTTTGTGCCACTACCACACTGTTTTGATTACTGTAGCTTTGTAGTATAGTCTGAAATCAGGGAGCATGATACCTCCAGCTCTGCTCTTCTTTCTCAAGATTGCTTTGGTGTGCTCGCTCTCTCTCTCCCTCCCTCTCTCCCCCCCCCCCCCTCTCTCTCTCTCTCTCTCTATATATATATATATATATATATACATATATATATATATATATATATATATACACACACACATATATATATATTGCCGAATCAACTCTCTTGTTGGCCAGAGGACCCCCTTGAGAGATGATGGTTCATATGAGGATGCCAAAGCCAACAGATCTGGGAACAAGTTGTTTTCCCATCTTTTATACAAGGGGACTTACAACACATATGTAGTTTTGAACAAAAAAAAGTTTTTCATGCCTTGATTTTTATGCTTCTTTAAAAGTAGAGACCAAGAACAGATCAACTGAATTGGCATCACATTGCACAGATTGTCTGTGGGAGTGGCACCCTGCAGCCATGCAGAGGACAACTGGAGGCCACAGTCAGCCACTCTAGGTTTGTTTTGGGCTTTAAGTTCTTGTCCTGGCTATAATTTTTCAGATCTGTTGGTTTGAAAGCATCATTCATGGTCCTAACATTGGTTCTGTATTGATATTTGGTGGCTAAGGATGAAAGAAAATGTCTGTAACGAAGATAAGAACTAACAAAAATAGCATCTAGAGGTTTATTCAGCACCTGCTGTGCATCAGAGGGCTATCCATCTACCTGTCTGTCCAACCTCTTAGTCCTCAGAATAACCGTGCAAGGTAAATGTCATGACTGTTTTACAGATGAGGAAAATAAGACTCTGAAAGGTTCAGTTTGGTAACTTCCCCAAAGCACACACAGCCAATTAGTGGTGGAGGTAAGTCGCAGTTCAAGGAATCATAAGCACTCCCAAGCCCATCCTTCCTCACCATTCTTCAGAAGAAATGAAGCAACTTGTACCAAGTATTCTGTTGACACATAATAAAAATTTAAACTTTTTGCTCTTCCTCATTTTTCTTTATGTATTTCTGCTGCTTTTTGTTCCTCCCCCTCCCCCCTCCCTTTTTTCAATTCCTATCCCTCCTATGATTTAGTGGCATTTGATAAACCTCAGTTGAAAATTCTTCAAACAGTGTCTGAGGGTGTTCTGAGAAAAAGAGGCATAAAATAATCTTTAAATCCTTAAAAATAATTGTTAATCCACACAGTATGGATAAATATATTTAGGCTTTCAGGCACCCTGGATATTGGACAAATAAATTCTCTTGGAATCTTCATAGTCACACACACACACACACACACACACACACACACACACACACAATTAGAATCATTTTTTAAAATCAGAAATGACATTTGCTTTTGAAATGATTATTCAGTATTAGTCTCACCCTCAGCTAAAATTCCCATAATGCCTGGATAAACAAAAAGGGAGTTGAACACTAGATTATTCGGCTTTTTCCTTTTTTGCACAGTGTGATAAACAATGATTAAAAGTATAAAATATATGTTAACAATACAAAACAGAACCAACTCCAATGCTTTGCAGAATGTAGCTTTCATATCCTAGGATGCTGACCTTCTGACAAATCTATGTTTTATTTTCTATGGCCACAGAACCCTTTTTAAAAGTAAGTAAAGCTGAAAAGTGAGACAATAACAGCTCATATTTAGGATTACCTAGTTTCTCTATAGGAGATAGGCTCCAGTATCGTGAGAGAGAAAAAAGATTTCCACTAAAATCATTTAAAATGATATAGCAACAATAATCACAAAGACACATAGGATGATGAAGAAAGTCCATTCAAATAATGTGTCTAAAATAAGACACAAAAGAAGGTAGCAATCACATGGAGTTGGGTTTTGGTAACAATATGACAATCAAAAATAAGAATATGAAATAAATCAACCTTAACTGGAATTCACAAGTTTACCTAGCTTAACAAGATGGATAAGTTTCTAAAAGTTCTGTATAAACACAGGTTTGGTTTTCTCCCAAAATTACTATGAGAAAGATAAAAAAACCTAATGAAATCTTGCAGTGAGCTCCCCTATAAGGAGAGAACTACTGTTATATGGCAAACAGACATCTGCTTCGACTCCCTGCCTGAAATGATTTAAAAATTTTTGTATAATAAGTAATGGTTTATATAACAGCATGTTTTCTAAAAACTAGGCAAAACTGTATGTCATTGAGAATATGAAAAGTAGAGAAATCAGAGGGCTGATTTCCATTTTACTTTTGATATTTAAATGCCAGAGTGATAACTGAACACTGTAAAGAGTCAAATAAATTACTGTTTAATTGTCTTGAAAATAGCTCAGGCCTTCAGTCCACAGTCAATAAAATATACACCTTGCCTGTGGTTTACTCAAGACTACAGAAATTCAGAATCATTCCAGGTGGCTTTTATAGCTTTCAGGCAGCGAGAACTGTATTTTATTGAATGCAGGCATTTAATTAGTAGGTATTATTAAAGTGCAATTTTCCATATTAAACTATTTTCTATATAAACTAGCTTCCTGGTGTGCTGACTTGTAAAGACAGGGTTACCTTGAGTTCATCCAAGAGACAGGTAATGACTCATTTTTGTCTCTGTGATTCTGATTCTACAGAATGCATTCTTTCTGCTGTCATCAAAAAATAACTTGTGAACAAATATTCTCCAAGAATTTTCTTACGTCACTGTCCTATAAACTAAATATTTTAAGACAAACCTGAATCCTAACATTACCTATTGTGATATTTCTTATGCTACAAAGGAAATTGTACCATAATTTCGAATTATCCCATAGCTGATGTACTTATTACAGCCACTCTACCACAAAAGTGCAATGCTCAACAGATACCTTTTCTCCATTACAGTATAAAATAGCCTTTTGACTTTTAGTTGAAAAGACTGTGACAAATGACTATTAACTCAATGCATAAATTCTATCTAATAATCGTCCAAATTTACCAATATAAATGTCGGCAGGAAAATGAATTTGGAATAAGCATATACTTCACATGTTTCCTGGCATATATTAAGAAACATTCAAGCAAATAAATCCACCTGATTAAAGGCAAATATTGTGAACAAAATCCACAAAGGGTGGAAAGAGATTTTTTCCTTCCTTATTATGGAAATTTACTGGTTATAATACTTAAATTGTAGATTCTTTTCTTTAATTGTAACTTTTGTTAAAAGATCTCTAACAACACACCATTGCTGATTATGTAACATTGGTGATGCGCAGCTATGATTTCTCCCCTGTGTACCAAAAGACAAAAAAAACAATAAATTTGGATAATGTTTTAAAATAACAATTCTTCTAAATACTTCTAAATCAACTGCTACTTCTCAGTGTAGAGCTAGATCTCCTGAATGATTATAGTACGAGGAATGACAAGCGATATAAAGAATATCAATTTTCACAAAATTCAAACTTTATAACATATGAATGGACCCCACAGAAGAACAAAACATCCCTCCCGGAAGATGTACAGTATAATTAATCAGAAAGGTGTGGCAATGTTTTTGATTGTGATCAGCCACCTGGAAGGATTATCAAATAAACAATCTAGCTATTGCTGCTTTGCTAGACAACTGATCATTCTTAGTGGCAAATGTTAATAATGCCTTTGAGAAAGATTAGAACAAAACTAGCTTTGTGAATTACTGCACACTTTCTTGCAAATGCACAGTAGATAAATCAACAGTTTAATCATTATCAATACAGCATACTTTAATATATTGGATATAAACAATTGTCACTAAAAAATCATCTGCTGTGTGTTCAGATAAAGCTATAGAGATCTGCCTTGTTACCTAGCAACTGGGCAAGTAACTGCCATACTGCAAAAAAAAAAAAAAAAAAAAAAAAAAATCCTTATTTTTTAGGTAGAGCGTGAGCAAAAGCATAAGAGGAGGTATGTTTGGGATGCAATCCTAGTTGACTAAAATCCCCATAATTTACTGGTCAACCTTTGTGATATAACGGTTCATCTTCCCCTGACTATAAAAGAGTCTGTTACCATTTGCTTTGGTTAATAAGAGCATTAAAATATTTTTACGTCTCTTGATAAAATTGTACAATTAAAGATAAATCGTGCTGAATTTTAGAGCTGAGGGAACACTGGCTTTACAAATGAGGAGGCTAAAGTCCTGGGAGATTAAGTAGCTGAAAGCTGTGTGACTATACAACTTCTTAATAAAGTAAATATTATGTGAAGTGTTTAGAACAGCACCTGTCACACTGAAAGGATTATGTGTGTTTCATACTGCTATTTTTTATTACTGCCGGAGTTGGATCTAGAATCTGTTTCCTAATTTCCAGAACAGTATCCTTTTCATTAAGCACATTCCCTCCAAATATAGCAATGCTTTAAAATGTACAATGTACCTCTACTATAAGCAAAAGCTATATTTTAATTGTAAAAGTACGTATTAAATAAAAATGTATATATTGATTCATTTTGAAAGCAGAAAAAATTGAGTCTTCATAACTAATAAGTTATATATTTGTTTAAAATTAAATCTTTATCATCCTCAAATACAGATAATTGATGTGGTAAGAGCTAAAAAGCAAGTCTAAACCATCTTTGAAAGGCAGTACTTTACTGTGTTACTGTGTAGATCTAGAAGTATAAAATTTCCCATCTTTCAAAATGTTCCCTGACCTACATTTCTCACTAATTCATACCAAACATTAACCTGATACATTTATACTGAAAGATTTCAGACGTCTGTCAGATTAAGAAGAGTTGACACTGAGCCTGGAGAGTCCACACACCCACACATCCTGATTAGTACACATTCATTATACATTTCCCAATATTTCTATTCTCTCTCCCTAGGTGATCTCATCCAGGCATGTGTTTTTAGGTACCACCTATATGCTGAGCATCTTTCCCCTGGGTTTCAGGCTAGTAGATCCAACCACCTGCTTGACATTTCCACATGGATATCAAGTTTCTTAGATTTAAAATGCTTAATACAGAACTCTTGATTCCTTCTCCCAACACTGGCCCAATCTGTTCATCACCCACCCAGTTGCTAAGGCCAAAAATTTAGGTGTCATCCATAACTCCTCCCTTCCCTTCATCTTTCAAATTAATTCGTCAGCAAGACATCTAAATTCTATCTCCAAAATATATCCCAGAGTCTGATTTAAGATGGCAAATTTAAACTGCCTCACAGAACTTCCCTTCCCCAATACCAAACAAAATGTGGAAAAAAAATAGTAAACAGTACGAAAAAAATACCAACAGTAACCAATCAAGGAAAGGAACATAAACAAATATAAACAAACTTCAACACTGGCAGCCAAGGAAAGAAAGAGAAGATTCCGGAGCAGGATGAAGAGGCACAGTGTTGCTTGGTTCCCAACCCTGTTCTCACTGCCCAGAGAGGTGAGTCAACAAAACTCTGAGAATTCTCACTAATAACCCTGAATTTAGAGAAAGCACACACTCAGTGAATATCTTTATCTGTTTCCTCTCTCTATGGAGGAGTGATGGAAACATGTGAAATGAGAAAAAGGGAGTAAAGGGCTGACTCCCTGGAATTGAAGACTCCAGGGCTGCCCACTGTGATCAGGAGACCCATGAAGTCCTAGGTTACCTCCAGGGTAGCTGCGGCTCATGTGGAACCCTTTAGTTGATTATAAAAAGACTGTCCTTGGTATCTCCCACCTACCCCCTCCCAGTTTGGTGAAATGAATGCTGATAACAGGGACATTCTGCAAAACCTGAGAAGGCAAAGCCCTGGAAACGTAATCAAGGCTGCACAGGGCATGAGCTACCTCTCTCCACGATATTTCTACCTCCCTTGGCAACTCCCTCCCACTTCAGAAAAGTGGACAGGTCCAGGCAGTAAAACATAGCTCAAAGAAAAAAATCAAACTGGTCCCCCAAAAGGTGGGAAGTGATCTAAGGAGTTACTTACACCATGTCTGAGCAAAGCTCCCCAAGCACCAGCCGGATAAAAAAAAAATAGCATGGCAGATATGCAAGGAAGGGAGGAAGGAGGAAAGGAGAGAAGGAGAGAGGACGAAAGGAAGGAGGGAGAGAGGAAGGAGGGAAGGGAAGAATATAAAATGCAAGGGTCATAGCACGAGGAAGTAAATCTAGAAGAAATTTATTCAAATAAAAGGAAGGACCTCCTCACACAAACTTTCTACTACAGAAGAATGATTTCAGTAAAAATTGAAGCTAAAGACAGAATAATGAAACAAATGAGATGAAAAGAGAGATTGTGGACCTAATGAAACTATTTAAGGACCAAAGAGCATCATTTTAGAATCAATCAATAAATTAGAAACATCAAGAAACAGAGTAGACACTTCTGAAAATGGAATTACTAACACAGAGGAAAGGATTGACATAATCACTATGAATGCAGGTGAAGATGACAAAAAGATTAAATTATAAAGAAATTAAGAGATATGGAAGAGAGACAAAGATGTTCAAAAATAAGGATAATTGATGGCCCCAAAGTAGGTAACAATACAAATGGAATAAAATGTATAATAAAAGATATGATACAATGTCAGCAGATTTAAAGAGCATATTGTATTGCAGAAAATTCTGACACAGAACATTCAACAAGACATATCCTAGCTATGCTACTGAACTATGAGGATAAAGAAAGAATTCTTTGCTATCCAGGCAGAAAAAGCAAACCCCTACAAAAGGGTGGCTTCAGACTGCACAGTAGTAGTGAATGCTACTCAACAATGGGGTAATGGCTGCAAAACTATAAGGGAAAGAGAGCATAACACAAGAATACTATACTCAGCCTCAATGTTGTTTCAATTATAAAAGTAACAGAAAGATACCCTCGAATATTAAAAAAACAAAAACCAAAACCAAAACTCTCAGAAACGCAGTAGCTACAAGTCTTTCTTGAAATAAGAACAAAAAGCAATTGACAATGACATCTAGGCAATTAAGAGATGAATCAAAGAACTCATTTAGAAATGGAGAAGCTATACTAAAGGACTGGGAAACATTGGGTCTATTTTAATAGAAGAATTTATATTAAATAAGCTTAGTAATTATAATTTTATGATTACAGAATAGCAAGTATTACAACATGATCAATATAAATTAATTAAGATTATTAGCTGAGGAGAGGAGATGGGTGATAACGTACTTAAAGCTGGAATATGTAGTTTAAAAAGCATAATAATTGCAACACTGAGGTGGATTTACTGTAAAGCTACTTAAGTTTCAAGGCCTTTCACCTACATGGGTGATTTGTTTTTCGTTGGCCCTGGGAGGGGTCACAACAAAGCATTCACATGATCATGTTTTTGTAAAATATACTCTGTTTTCTTAAAGAGGAGTCCCAACTTGTAATAACCTTCCTACAAAATCTCAATCCACTCCTGCTCAAACCTCTTAACATTTTTCATTTCTCTTAACCATAACCATTTAATAACCGTTAATCATAACCATTTCTTTTAACCATAAAGGGAGATCTTTTAGGAAATAACTTGTAGGAAGGAGAACTTTGAAGTTCAACAATTACTTAGCTTTTCTTACTTCCATTTTTTTATGCTGTTAAATATAAGAAAACAAATTTTAATACTTTTAAAAAACTAAAAATAGAACTACCATATGACCCAGCAATCCCACTACTGGGCATATACCCTGAGAAAACCATAATTCAAAAAGAGTCATGTACCACAATATTCATTACAGCACTATTTACAATAGCCAGGACATGGAAGCAACCTAAGTGTCCATCGACAGATGAATGCATAAAGAAGATGTGGCACATATATACAATGGAATACTACTCAGCCATAAAAAGAAATGCAATTGAGTTATTTGTAGTGAGGTAGATGCACCTAGAGTCTGTCATACAGAGTGAAGTAAGTCAGAAAGAGAAAAACAAATACCGTATGCTAACACATATATATGGAATCTAAAAAAAAAAAAGGTTCTAAAGAACCTAGGGGCAGGACAGGAATAAAGATGCAGCAGACGTAGAGAATGGACTTAAAGACACGGGGAGGGGGAAGGGTAAGCTGGGATGAAGTGAGAGAGTGGCATGGACATATATACACTACCAAATATAAAATAGCTAGTGGGAAGCAGCCACATAGCAAAGGGAGATCAGCTTGGTGCTTTGTGACCACCTAGAGGGGTGGGATAGGGAGAGTGGGAGGGAGACACAAGAGGGAGGAGATATGGGGATACATGTATACGTATAGCTGATTCACTTTGTTATACAGCAGCAACTAACACACCATTGTAAAGCAATTATACTCCAATAAAGATGTTAAAAAAATACTTTTTATTTAAAAACAGCATCTCCAGTATGATTCCATTGTTGCCATTACCATAAAAGTATCAGTATTTCTTTCTATTCATGCATCCATCTACCAATCCCTCTGTATATATGCATAGAAACATGCCTTAAATGATATTAGTCTAATGTTAAAGATGGTTATTTCTGGGTGGTGGGGTTTAGCATAATTTAAAAATTATAGTATTTTTATTATGTGCATCACCTGAATTATGTCTTATGATCAAATATCAAATATCAAAATATCAAAAATAATGTGGTGATTATTTTTCCTTAAAAAAATGCGGAGATATTACTTTGGATGGTGAGAACTGTGAGAATTGTTATTTTCTTTTTTGTATTTTCCTATATTTGTAAAACTTCACAAAAGCTTTTCACAATTTGATATTCCGAATCTTCCCACAGCTCTTCTTTGTTTACTGTCACTACCCTAGCCCAAATCTCTATCAATTCTCACCTGGACTACTATAATAGCCTTCTACGTGGTTCCTCCGCGTCCGTTCTGGCTCTAGTTTTGTCCAGTCTTCCCACGGCAGCCAGTGTATTCTTTCCAAAGGTAAAGCTGTTGCACTTCTGCTTTAAATTCTCCATTTGCTTCATGTTGTTTTTAGAATAAAACCCAAACCCTTGGCCATGACCAGCAAGGCTGACCTGAGTGGGCAACGACCCAGTCACACTGTACTGCTGTTACCCAAACATACTGTGACTGTCCCCCCAAGGGCACTTAGGTGAGTGGGTCCCTTTGCCTGAATGCTCCTTCCCCAGATTTCTCTGCATGGCTGGTTCCTGCTCACCATTCTCTATTTGAAGGACACCTTCTTAGGGAGACCTTCTCTGAACAACTTTTTAAAAGTAGCATCATTCCCCTCCAGAACACTCTCAAGCACTTCACCCTGTTATATGCCCTTCACAGCACTTACCACTGTCTGAGATTATCTTCTCCATTTGTTTATTTACTTGTTTTGTATTAAACTTCCCCCATTAAATATCTGCTCTACAAAACAGAGACCTTGTCTATTCTGTTCATCATTATATCTCCTGCCCTAACAACAGTGCCTTGAAGACAGTAGACATTCCATAAAAATTTCTCAAGTGAATGAATTGAATACACACAGAAACTGTTTCTCAAAGGGTTGTGTTGGCAAATCTGTCTTTTAAGTCAGTTGTTTAGAATTCAGAATGCAAATTCCTTCAACTAAGCCACAGTATAAACAATAATTAAATATTAGGGTTAGAGCCCACGAATGTCTACTGGACCCATAATGGGCTAAAATTCTGTATATATACAACAAAAATACTAGAAAATCAACATGATGAATTATCACCGGCATAATATACAATTTAAAAGAAATATTTTAATTTATTTAATATGAACAAATTACAATTATTATTTATCTTTCATATTGGTGGAGACATTTATGGATATTCTGAAGGGGGCTTCAGATTCATTTTCAAGGGCTGCAGGGCTTTCCGGTCCTGATTTTTTATTCATATAACTTTAAAATTTATAGCTTTCAGCTCCTTTGGTAACAGACATAACACTGTTACCACCTTGAATACTTATCAGCCATGACTTGGGTCACTGTATCAAAAAGGTAAAAGAGGAAATAACAGATTTTCTGGAGGTTTTAGTAGCGAGAAACCTAATGAAAGGGATTAAAGAGATTATGTGATTTGAAAGATACCTGAGCTAAGAGCAGTGAATGAGAGGAGAGAAGAAGTCAGTGATGAGTGGTCAGGAAAAGGGGAAAAAGTTTCTTCTGTTAGCTACTAGGAATTTGCATCTTCCAAGACAGCTTGGTTCCTGTCTGGAATAGTTCTGGGTATGTAAAAGGAGGGCGAGCCAGTATGTAAATAATGTTGAAACTTGGGAGGGACTATTTATTTCTAATTTGAAGCTTTGTACCAAATTTGGTTTGGCATGAGTGTGTACGACTAATCTACCAGTAGGGTGAAAAAAATAGCATCACTCATATCAAGAGTACCAACCAAGCCTTGGGAGATATTTAGGACGCAATGCCAGACCTTTCATTCCAGAGAGAAAGCTATACTACTAGAAAACAACTTGAACCAATTATTTTTACACTAAATCGACAGTTAAGACAGAAAAAAAAAAAAAAACGTATTAAGAGCCAAGAGATGCTGCATATGGTCTGCACATCTTTTCTGAAGAAATGAATCATGGAGATAAAGAGAAGCAGCTTATTTTTACAGTTACATTTTGTATTTCTGGAAAAATAACCACAAAATGGTCATGATTTCTAAACATCAGGAAACGAGTCTTTTATGAACATTACACAACACAAAACATACCACCTGTTGCAATTACAACTATGTGCAAGTCACGCTCAAGCCTTAATTGAAACCAAAAACAGACCATAAAACTTACAGTTACAAAAAAATTCTTCTAACTGAAATGTGCTAAAATGACAGGATGCTCAAATAGTCTTAAAATACAATTTTCTCCTGCCAAGTGTCTTAGTTTTCACAGGGTCACAAAACCTAGCCCTGACCAATGTTACAAGAGCTACAGAACTGAGTACCACTTAAACATATGGCCAAGCAGTGCTGAGACTGTGCTGGGGTCGCCCACTGATTTCTGTGTGCTTCAAAGGTGGCTGTCTATAGAGACAGAGGGGCTGGAACGTGGTAAACATGGGTATCTGGACAATCTCAAGGCAGCCATTGATTTTCCAGAGCATGTTCTTGTGGTTAGTCTTGTGAAGTTAGTAATTTCAGTTTAGTTACCTTAATTCCAAACCCCAAAGAGATGTATCCACAAAAGCCATTTATAGAAAAATTCTGTTTTGAGATTCACCTAAAAACACACTATAAAGCATTTAGTAAGAGGGGATCAGAACATGCAGTTTTGCTTCTTCCAGATCAAATCTTGTATTGATCTTCTCTGCATTCCTTCCTATTCCCATATGAGAAAACTACCAGTAAGTCTTTGCTCTGTAAATACCAGAATCGGGAGATACTGCCTAAACATAAAATTTTTAAGGGAATTAATTTTGAATTTTCTTCTAAACAAACTATTCTCACAGTTTTTTTTAAAGAAAAAAAAGACTCAGCTTAATCATAGTTTGACTTCTAAAAAAACCGTCTCATGATTTCATGGAGAGAAAGCAAAAATCAGATGAACAAGAATGGTTTTCAGCTCACACTACAATTATAAGAAAGGTTAATTTTTACATGAAAATCCATCTACATAAAAATAGATTTCTGGAACAATGCATTATTGACAGATATGTGGGAAGATAAATGCATTCATGTAAATGTTCTTTCTCAAGCAAATTATTAAATATATTGACAGCATTGCACTTTGGAAACAATCATTTTAAAGAAATCAAATATTAATACAAGAGTAAAGACATCACAGCTAATGTAATCTTTCACTTAAAGAAATATACATGCAACACTTCTTCCAAGGCTTACTGCTATTCACTGCCATTAAATTCCACGGCAAACACTTATGCTTTGTTACTGGCTATTGTCCATGAAAGGAAAAAAAAAAATGGGTAACCAGTAAATAAATCTGGTTTCTGTTCACACTTCTGTTAATTACTGGTGGCTTATGGAAGACCTTGTACTTTGATTACTGGTAGTGGCACTTGTAAATGCTAAATCTGAATTACTGCTATAAATCCAAAATGTATAAAAATCAAACATGCCTATGGTAATACAAATGTTTTACTGATGACCATTAATGATTTTAATCAAGCAGATCTCCTAATTAATTTTGCTAATTGTTCATTCTTCCTGGGACATTAACTGCCTTGACGGATATTAATGTGACATATGTTGACATTAGCATCTGGTTAGAACTAGGGACATCAATAAACTCTACCTGGTGTTTCTACAGACTCTGCCAATGCTATAAACACTGACAATGCCAAAACATTTATTTCAATATAATATTTAGAGAACATGTCTGCCTTCCATTTAGAGAAAGGATAAACCTGCTTCAAAACACATGGTGCTCAAAAATCCTTATTCAATGAATGATGCAATGAGTATGAGTTAATAATAAACCGGTAAACATTTGCCAACATTTAAAAGAGGACAATAACATCACAAATGATTATTGGGAATGCCTTTCCTGAACAATGTCTGTTAATTTTTATTCTATTTAGAATATGTACAGTAACTTTAAACAAATATTACTACTCTAAAGAAAGCCATTCCCTAACATTTCAGACCAATTATACCATACGCAGTAAATTAACAGAAAAGAAATGTATCAGAATTCAGTACATGTATACAAATTTAGTAAAACCTGCAAACTTTTAGATTGATAATAACTGTCCAGTGATTATAATTTTAAACTGCTGACAAATAAATGTACTTATACAAAGTTTTGTTAAAAACTAGTTACCCCCAAATATCTTATTAAATATTGTACCATGCTGTATCTATATTTCGAAAGTATTTTAATGGAGATTTGATCTCCAAGTAGAGGTGAGATACTTTGTTCTCTTTCTCTGGTCCCCCTTAGGGGAACTGTAATGATACAGAGTCTCTCATTCCTAATACATGGATATATTATCACTCTACTGTCACTGATTAAGAAAAAAAAATTACTTCTACTAAAAGTGCCAAAGTGCTTCAAGCAAAGTAACTCTAATGCAGTAAAAGTAAGTTTTGGCAATTAGCAACCGGAGGAGAAAGTTCCTATCCTTGAGCAAGGAGCACTGACTCTTCACTGCTTTTATCCAACATTATATTTCCCCCTGCATTCTGAAGTTAAAAAAGTCTTCGTAACGATGTTTTTAAAAATATGTCACAAAGTCGCCCAGGTAGCATGAATCTGTTTTAATTTCATTTGTACCAGTTACTCCTTTCTCCTCCATCTGAGTCCAGGAGGATCACGGCAATTACACCAAGCACTATTCAGGACTGACCGGGTGGAATGACAGAATGGCACACTTGTGAAGTCTTTACAGTGGGACAATGCCAGCACCAGTCATTATAGTCTATTCTGTCACAGAGCCATCGACACCACAGACTCAAATAACCCAGACACCACTGGCATCGCCTTGCCCAAGCTCATCTGCTGAGTACAAAGAACACAGGTTTGGAAGGAACCTCTGGGAGGTTTCCTAATCTCCTTTCCTCTCTCCCTTCCAGCTCCAAACCAGCTCAGAACTGGCTCCAAACTTCAACGTGAATCTACCCTAATGTAAAGACTCCCAGAGAGATTTATAGACTCCTTTGGTAACTTGTGTCAACGTTGAGGAAAGTCTTTACGTTGTACCTAAATTCCTCATGTCGCCTTTCCATGCAAGAGTCCAAGTAGCAAGTATCCTAATCTAGTAAGTGTTTAAGAATCGTTAAGGACCCCAAAGCTCACATGCCTCCGATCTACCCATACAACATGTTGGGTGCATATCTGCAGCCTGGGGGCTGAATTTTCAGCCTCCTAAAACTAACATCTCAGTCGCTCAGGGAGGAGAAATGATAACTGCAGCGAGAACGAGCCTTCCTGGCCAATCTCTGAAAATGTAAAGCCTTCCTGAGCTGCCCATTTGTTTTAGGGGCTCATGTTTGTAGATGGCTGGTTTTCTTGGAGGGAAACAGCAACAACAAAAACCCCAAAACCGCGGCGGTGGCAGCAGCCTTATAAAAACAACATCTTGTTTGCCTTTGGCAAGTTTTAGCCTGGAGTAAAATTACACCCAAGTTGCAGCCACCGAAATTGGGGTTTCAATGGAAATGTTGATCCGACCTTCACGAAAGCAGCAAATTGCAGTCTTTGCTGCTCTAATACAGTTCGCCAAGGCGTAGAGTGGTTAAGCCCAAGCCCACTTTCCCCTCCGATTAATCAATGTATAAAAAAATACGAGGAGAGAGGGCACGCTCAACAGCAACCCTTCCAGTGTCTGTTTTTCCTGCTACTCTTGAAAGGTGATTCAAAGCGCACCTGGAAATTACATGGATTGGTGTGGCTTTTTAATACTGAAGACAAATGACCTTTGGAAAATATCTACTCGTGAAAGTCAAACCATTTGGAAAGACATCCGGCAATTTACCGCTTCAAACTCCTTGCAACCCCGAAGATGCGGAAAGGAAAGGGAAAATGCGCCGAACCCGAGGGAAAAGCAATAACCAAACCATGTTTTCTGAAGGATTAAAAAAAAAAAAAAAAAAAGGCCCACACAGTGGAGACCGCCAGCCTGGCTGCAACAAATGCCCCGGCAACCCTTATCGCACGCAGCCTGTCCGGATTTCCGACCCGGCTTCCCTTTTTTCTCCCGCAACCGCATCTTGGCAAGCTGGGGCCGTGGACGGCGGGGAAGCCGTGCCCCACGCCGCCCGCAGTCACGCCGCTACTCACCCGAGCCCCTCGGCACTAGCGACGGCAGCGGTCGCGGGCTGGCTGCGAGCCGGGATCCGCGAGGGCTGGCGGGCTCTGGCCCCCGAGGACGCGGACATGTGGCAGGAACCTCCGCTCCCCTAGCCGTTGCCTCTGAGCATCTTTCTGGGCGCCCCCAGCGAATGCGAGCGGCGAGGCGAGGGCGAGCGCGCCGAGGAACGGGGGGGAGAGGCGCCGAGCCTGGCCGCGCCGCGCCGAGCGCCGGGCTCTCCCGGCGAGCTCCCCGGGCCCGCGCGCGCGCCCCCCGCGGCGCCCCCCACCCCGCTGCGCGCCCTCGCACACGCCCGGCCCCACGCGGCGCGCGCCAGCCCGGGAGGCGGCGACGTCCGCGGCGGCGGCGCGTCGTCCCCGGAGCGCGGTCTTCAGGGCGGCCGGCTGCGCTCTCTATTGTTCTGCGGTTACCTCCCGCGGGTGGGTGGCCGGGGCGGGTGGGAGGCGTTGGCTTAGTTCCCGGGAGGGCTTACCACTCAGCCGGACCCTAAGTGCGAGAGCGACGCGGGCTCGGGCGCGGCGCGCGGGGGCTGCAGGGCGCCTAGCGCCGCGGGCTGCCGGCGCGCGGGGGCTTCCTCCTCCCGCACTAGGTCCCGCTCGGCGCCCGGCGCATCCTGCGTTTCTATGGATATCTCGCTCTTCGCCGCCCCCTCCTCGCGCTCCGAGGGGCCGCCGCAGAGGCAGCAGCCGGGCAGCTCCGCAGGCGCCCAGGTGACCAGCGCGGCGGCGGCAGCGGCGGTGGCGGCCGCTGCCGCCGCCGCCGCTGGGCACAGGAGGAGGAAGAGGGGGAGAAGGCAAGTCCTGCTCTGTCCCCGAGGCCACCTCGAGTTTCCTCCCACTAACCAAGCTGCTTCGAGTTCACGACGCAGGAGAAGCCACAGCATTCCTCAACTTGGGTGACTGGTGGTGGCACCACCCCGAGCCACTAGCGTTCCAGCTGTTCTCAGAGGGCAGTGATCGGCCCCCAGTAGACGTGGAGGGTCGCGGTTAAGATTCTGAGTAAGATTTTGATACGATTCAAACACTTCTCGCCCCCCCCCCCCCGCAGTTCCCACGTAAGTTACCATTGTACTGCTACCAACAGTTGTAGAAACTTACTTGGGCAAAGGTTTCTCTTCAAAATTATGCCAATTAAGTGAAGTATAATACATCTGACCTTAAATGACAAGGCCTTTCTCCCGTATATATATTTTTAATGCCAATAGTGTTTCCTTGCCATAAATAAATAAAAATAGTATGTGGCTTACAGACTGCTTAATACCATAACATTCGAACAAACGTATCTGGCAACCCACACACTTCAGTTCCTTGTTGTTTCAACGTTCCATCCAAAAGCGTGAGTTGCCCACTTAGTCTGGGATACGAACCACAGATTCCCACAGAGGATAACCAACGTTTGAACACAAGGTAACAGCACCCAAACAGTCTGTGAAAAATAGGTTGGACTGAAGAAACTTTACATAAAAGTACTTAAGGAAATGTATGACATGATGAACTCCAAACGGTTCTTATAATCAACCTGTTGTTCCGGGCACATTTTCTTTCTAAACTTTTTGAATACGCATTTATTGCCTTAAAACCAAAGAACAACGATTTTGATCAACTGCAAAACATCAGACACTGAAATAGAAATGTTAATCGATTTTTAAAATAATAGGTAACGTTTACTGTGCACTTATTCGCCAGACATCTGTGAATTATCTCATTTAATTCTCACAGCTCTATGAGGTAGGTTTTATTATTATTCTCGCTTTACAGATGGAAAAAAAGGTTTAGAGAGATGTGCAACTATTAGTTATGGGACAACATCCACTTTCTTAAGCAAGAAACAATGTCCACCGTTTTGTCTACTGTCATGTCCTTGTCTGCTTTGGTGAAGTTCAGGGCAACAGTATACTCTGAAGCCACCCTGCTAGCAAAGGATGGGGCTAGGATATAAACTCATGCCTGTCAACCTCCAGAGTGTGAGCCCTTAGCCATATGGAAACTATTTCTCATTTCCATAAGGGGTTCATAAAGCTTTTTGATTTTCTGTCTTACACCTATAGAAAGCGAAACAGGTTGGACATGAGCTGCCTTCTTGACTGGTGTACTCCTTACTGAACATGACCTGCCTTCTTGCCTGGTGTACTCCTTACTGAACATGACCTGCCTTCTTGTCTGGGGCATGTTCGGATGTCTGTTTTCTGAGATCAGCAACCTTTTGATGGGTTTGGAAGTCAGGCCATTCGGTTCTATTTCTCACTCTGCAATTGAAACACATGTGACTTGAGGTGGAATAGGTGTTTTCTTAGTTTCCCAATCTTGCAAATAACCAAAGAATGACATTTCCCAATAACCAAAGAATGCTTTCCCAAAGAAAGCATCATTCTCTTCTCTGACTGTTGGTCTTGTTCTCTGGTAACAATATTGGGCTATCAGAGATGTCATTTATTAGCGATGAACTGCAGGCTCTTTAGAAAGGAGTTATGCTATCATTTTTGTATTGTGTCGAATCCTCTGTACTGTAGAATAATTTGGGGCTGTAGGCCATTTTGTGTCTGAAACACCTCTAGAGAATGATGGAAATCTAATTCCCTGTCAGCATTTGTGCTTGACTAATGAAAACTCTTCTTGAGGGAACTGGGAGGGAGCGTTGCTGTCCAGAGCGGCTGTCACTGATGCTCCATTCAGCGTAATCAGCTCACATATGAAATACTGTAGTCCTGGAAATTAACTTCAGCATGGCAATAATGAAATTTGGTGATGACCTCCAGGTATGCATATTAAAATCTAAAGGTCTTTTCAGTATAATCTCCTACTGGTTGGAGTAAAAACATAGCATAATTCACAGAAGAATGACTTTTTACTCTTTGGCCTACTTATAGCTGAAATTTTAGACATTTTTATGTTCTAGAATAGCATAAAGGATGTAAGAGATCGCCTTCTAAAACTCCCTCATATTGTAGAAAAGGAAATTGATACTTAGAATGGTTAATTCACTTGCCCAACGACCTAACCTAACTAGTAGCAGAGCAAAACCATGAATTTTTGCCATTTGTTCAGACACTTACCATGATACTATGGTTCCCCAGGATATTCAGTGTCAGAATTATTTTTTCCTTCAGTTATTTTTTTGCTAAAAATCAGTCAAGTTCCAATTTATGTTATTTAAAATCCAAATGATATATAATCTTGTGTTCTTTTACTTGGAGGATATCTACTGATTTTTAGTACTCTGGTTATATTAAGTAATACATTGTTTCTTGAAAAATGAGACAATTTAGAAAAGACTCTTACAGTGCAAATTTCCAAACTCCCTATAGCTCCAATGAAATGTAAAGCATTCATTCCATTACAGGTCATCAGGATTGCAACCCTTGTGACATAAACTGCTTATTTAAGAATAGCAATTTTATATCAGAAAGGACTAACATTTGGGATTCTCCAATTTGCGTTTAAAAAATTATCCAGAAGACCATGTTGAATATTCTAGTCTCAGAAAGTCTAAAGATGGTGGTAGCATTTCAAATAGATACATAAAACACTGATTTGAGTCCTCTGTACAGATTTAGAGGAATAGAATTACAATGATCTATTCATTGGTTTGGAGGTAGTACTATGCAAATAGTTAAGCTCCCAACTTTGGAAACAGGCCAGTGGGTTCAAGTAATGGCTATTCCACTTGGTAGTTTTGTGATCTTGAGTAAGTTACTTAACTTTTCCCAGCTTCACTTTTCCACTTTGCAAAATGAATACGATGATAAAGGAAATGACTTCACAGAGTTGTGGTTAGGAGGAAGTGAGATTAGCCATGTAGGGTGGTCTTTCTGATGTGCCAATTTGGCTAGGTTATAGTCGCCAGTTACTTAACCAAACACTAATCTCGGTGTTGCTGTAAAGGTATTGTGTAGATGTGAGTAACGTCGGTAATCAGTTGACTTTATCTAAGGGAGGTTATCCTAGATAACCAGGTTCAATCAGTTGAAAGGCCTTAAGAACAGAACTGAGGTTTCCCCAAAGAAAAGGAAACTCCATCTGTGAATGGCAGTTTCAGCCCCTGCCAGAGTTTAAGCCTGCCCTTCCTGACAGCCTGCCCTACAGATTTCAGACTTGCCTAGCCAGTCCTCACAATCACATGGGTCAAGTCCTTGCAATAAATCTCCTAGTATATACCTCCCACTGGTTCTGCTTCTCTGATTGAACCCTAACTTATACATATTGTAAAGAATTAACTATAGTATCTGGCACATAAAATGCACTCCAAAAATGTTAGCTAAAATGTTTTTGTTTAAAAACCTTTATTCAACACCTCTCACATTCACAGCATTGGGATATGCACTCTGATAAAAATGTCTTAGAATTCTGAGATAGAATAGGGATAGATACCTATTACCTTCAATGTTAGTAATCCCAACCAGGAAGGGATTCAATGTTTGAGTAAAATTTCCAGAAAAACAAGGGAAAAGGCCAACAGGGTTGATTATTCCATCCGGAGCTATGTGGAGGAATCATGCAAATCTAGTATGAGGACGGTTTCTTGGGTTAGGAAGACAATGAACAAAAAGGCAGGCATTCCTTTTTTGAATGACCTATATAGATTTAGCACCTGAAACTACGAAGAAAACTGATCTTCAGTCATGGGATTCCATGATGTAATAGATTCATCTCTGACTGTTGGTCTTAAGCCAACTAGAATTATATCCTTAACAGAACTGCTCTGAGATTCTTGGAGGAAGAAATATTCTTATATTTAAGAATATTAAAGCAAAAGATCTTTCTTGTCTCAATGTTAGCTTACCTTAGTATTCTACATTATTACATTTTACAGGTTTTAGTTTGTTTTGAGCATTTTTTAATTTTATTTTTTTATTGAAGTATAGTGATGTACAATATTATGTAAGTTACAGGTGTACAATATAGTGATTCACAATTTTTAAAGGTTATACTCCATTTATAGCTATTATAATATATTGGCTATATTCCCCAAATTGTACAATATATCCTTGTAGCTTATTTTATACCTGATAGTTTGTACCTCTTAATTCCTTACCCCTATATTGTTTTGAGCGTTTTTAAGCAAAGGAAAAATACCTTAAAAATACCATGAAAAAAGCAGGCATGGTACAAACCTACTTAAATAGAAGCTGCCTCTACCCTTCAGAGTTATGATGCTAAGTATACAAAGCTTAAAGCTGGAAATACCTCAGATCAGTAAACAAAGTCCAGGAAGGCTGTCTCAGATATAAATAGGATTAAAAGGTGATGAAGAGGTGAGAGAGACTGAGAACCTTTTGACTTTTTACTAAACCTCTGGTAACTTAGAATCAATCTTACCAACGAACATGTTTTAAATTGTGTATTTGTGTGTGTATTTGCTAGACAGAGCTGTCCTGTGATCCTTTATACCATATTAGTGATTTTTTAAAAATGGTAGTGATATAAAAATACTTCTCATTATGCCAAGATTTACTGAATGCCTATGATCTCAAACACTGAGCTGGGTTCTCAGGGATAGGAAGATAAAGTAGAGATGAACTCTAATTTTGTGGAACTCTTTCTCTGGGTAACTCCTTTTGGAAATCCTTATGGATTTCAACTAACATGTGACTTACCCCAGGAAAATTTGAATACATCCCTTGTCCTGCACTGGCCTAGAGAAAATTCTTTTTTTTCTCATAGTAACTTTGCTTCTTCTAATATAGCATTTATCAGGTTTTTTTTTTTTTTTTGGTAATTATTTGTTTAGTTATGGATATCCTCATAAGACTGCATGTGGTCAAGGACCTTGCTTATGCGATAATTTATGTTCAGCTCTTGACCCCAGATAGGAATTACGTGAGTATTTATTGAACACTTGAAAGAAAGCTTGAGACATTGAATTTTAGTTGCTTTCCAAATAGACACATGCAGAAAGCAGACAGAATATAAATCTGGAGCTGAGGAGAGAGGTGAGGGCAAGAAATATGATTTGCTATCAGCTAATTCCTGGTAGTTGGAGGGCCTGGGAGTGGAACTGCCATCAACTAGAACTACGTGTATAATTACGAAAGAGAAGGTTTGAGGTCAAAACTCTGGACAGCGCCCACATTTTCCATTTCACACCGTGTGATGATACATGGCCCGCTGGCTAGGATAGAAAAGTTTCAGAAAACCTCACTCCCAAATAAATCGTTTTAACCGCATGAACAAGTTTCTAGCAGAAAGATATTTCAGAACTAAGCTATTGTAGAGATAGGAGCACTATGAATATGGCTTTATAATCATGATATTGTGGAGTTTTACCTTCTAATATGTGGAAAGTGGGACTTTAAATTTTGTAAAAAAAAAAAAATTTGGTATGTGTAGATAGAGGGCATGGCACGTGTGTCAGAGAGAAAGAGTCTGTGTAACAGCAAAGCGACAAAATCAAGGAGTTCCACAAGAGGTAAGCGTTAGGGAAGGCTCTGAGTGGTGTTTGGGCATGTGTAGCTGTTGGCGGTGTGTGTCCACTGCAGAAGCAATGTAGCTCTCCCTTATACTCAGCGCTTGCTTGTCATTAATGAGGCACGTAAGGCATAGGCCGACTCCAATGCTCATAGATTTTATTATTTTTATTGCATGATCATACTTTTGCTGTGGAAAAATTCCTTTATTTGGATAGTAAATTTAAAACAACTTATAGACTACCTATTAACCATGGGCATATTTACAGGTCTAACTACCAAGCTAACCCAGAGCAGAAGAGACTTCTACACTTTTTCCTGAAGGCAAGCAGGCTTGGAACCCAGGGGGAATGAATGTAAACACTGAAGCCCATCTGCCAGGAATGTTCTGCCCCAGTCTTCTGAATTAGACCTAGGGACTTCTTCTGGATGCTAACTACATTCAAGGCCTGAGCTAAGACATTCGCTTGCAGACTTTGCTTACAAGCAGCCCCTGAGAATCAGTCTCAGCCGTACAGCACAGGTGTTAAGTACCTCATCCTTCTAACACCTTTAGCCAACCAAACAGCTGTGTACAACGCTGGCAGCAACTTTCAAAGTTAGCTATGAGAAGACAATGCTCCAGTAATCTGATCTGGATGTCTCTTTCACTAAGTGGCTGTACACTCCAGCTTTCCCAGGACAGCTCCCTTTAAATGAGTCAGACCATGAGATCTGATTTTTTGTTCAGAAAAATATGGTTTACAGCATAGTGGAGACTTGTAATTGGAGACCTTAAGGAGGTAGTATAATGTACAGAAGAAGGCTGTGGGCTCCGACCTGAGTTCAAGTCTGGCTCTATAATTTACTAGTTGTAGGCTCTAAGCAAGTTGCTAACCTTGGTGCACCTCAGTTCCTGCATCTGTAAAATAGGGATAATTGTTCTTTAAGGATGTCATTTAAGGATTAAATGTGTGCACCCATGTAAAAAAATCTACCATAATACCTGGAGCACAATAATTATTTAACCAAAGAATTAAGTTCACTCTAGTATTAATTCATAAGCCTTCAGAATCAAGAGGCTACTCCAACTTATCAATTGAACTAAATAACAAAGCTCATTCCCATAGCACCTTCTGGTGTGCTTATCAGCTGTGTAGGTGAAGAAGTGCCCACGCACCTGAGAGTGGAGAGTGACTTTTTGTACAGTAGACTCATAATAAAGTTTTTTCCCCCCACAGGATTTTGTGGAGGACAAGACAGCCTATCATTTGGTGATTAGGTATGTCATTATGCTAATTCTGTAGTAATGTACCTTAGGAGTACTGAAATATACTAGAGGGACAAAGGGAGAAAGAATTACATAATACATATTAAAATCATTATTTTAATACTAGTTTATTTAAAGATTAATTATGCCATTATATGGATTATAGTAATATTAATATAACAATTATATTAATGTTAATTATATTAAAATAATAATTTTGGGTTGGAATAACTGAATCTTAGGATAGGAAGGTACGGTTGATATTCACTGTTTTTTCCTGCTTAATACCCAGTCCCTCTACTTTTGTTACCAATAGTCTGATTTTTCACTGGGGACCCACCTCTCCAGCCCTGAGCCATGAAGTTCTAGAAAGCCCTAGAAGATCTGACCATGGAGAGGACCCGTGATCCACTGGCCTAACAAAGGGTTCCATCACTCAGCCACAGTAGTTCGTTCAGGGAGGGTCAGGACCAGGACTCTATAGGAAACACTGGGAAAGAGGGGAACTCTTTTCACTGACGTTTCTGAGCCGATGACACCGGCATTGCTAGGGTGCTGAACTTAATGCCTGGAGCTGCCAATGTCCATCCTGCGGGGAGGGTCTGCCCGAGAGTGCAGCCACTGCAGAGGGAGCAGAGTGGAAGTATGGAGTGAGAGACTGAAGGACTCCAGTGAAAGCATTCAAGGCTCTGGATCCAGTCCTGCCTGAAACCTCTGGACTTCGTCTCTTTCGTGAGCCAATAAATTCCTTATTTTGAGTTGGGTTTCTGGCACTTGTAATTGAAAGTGTCCTGACTTACTTGGAAGGGAACTTAAACACAGTTTATCTCAACTTCCCATCTGATGTCTGACTCTCCTCTATAACTTCTAGTGAAAGAGTTACTCAAACAAGACTTGGACTCTTCCAGTGACAGGTAGCTCATTATCAACAGAAGAAGCCTATCCCATTGTTGGGGCTTTTACTCCTACAAAAGTCTTCTTAAACTAAGGGAGAACTTCTTTTCTGAAACTTTTGTATAGTTACCATTTATTTTGTACCTACTGGGGGGCAGGGGCCTTGTGCTATGTTATGCTAACAAATGTAAAATTTATTATTTCATTTAATTCTCAAAACAATCTGATATAAAAATGATTTTGGAAGCCACTTCAGAAATCCAGATGAGAAATGATACGGGGCTGAGGTAAGGGCTGGGGGAGGGGGTGGGGATAAAGTGGACAGGGATGGATCTGGAGATACAAAGATGTAGCATCTCAATGACCTGGTGGCTGAATGGAGGGTGAGGGCAAGAGAGAAGGTGGAGTCCAGGATGACCTCTGGATATTAGGCATATGGCGAAAAAACAGGGAAGGAACAAGTTTGTGTGGGGAAAGATGAGGGTTCTGCTAGTTACCTAAAGAGGTACTGTAAACCAGTGGGGTCAATACGTCCAAGGGCATGGGACAGCTCTATAAATTTTTAAAAATTTTAACTGAATCTGAATCAGTGTTAATTAAGAAATCACCGGGCTTCCCTGGTGGCGCAGTGGTTGAGAATCTGCCTGCTAATGCAGGGGACACGGGTTCGAGCCCTGGTCTGGGAAGATCCCACATGCCGCGGAGCAACTAGGCCCGTGAGCCACAACGACTGAGCCTGCGCGTCTGGAGCCTGTGCTCTGCAACAAGAGAGGCCGCGATAGTGAGAGGCCCCGCGCACCGCGATGAAGAGTGGCCCCCGCTTGCCGCAACTAGAGAAAGCCCTAACACAGAAACGAAGACCCAACACAGCCAAAAATAAAAATAAATAAATAAAAATTAAAAAAAAAAAAAAAAAAGAAATCATCAAGAACAATTTTTGCATGGACTTTTGTCACATGGGTGCAGGTCAGAATAACATGTTTATGTTCAACACTCAAGATCAGGTTCTCCCTTCTCTCTTCCTGCCAGCACCTTGGGAGGCAGAGGAGAGGGGCCAGAGAACTCAGCATGAGGCTGCAGCAGTTTGCCTGAGCCACGGGGGGAGCGGAGCCTGACTTTGAGGTTCTGGAGCTAAAGAGAAGTGCATACCTGTGGAAGATGTTTCTGGGAATGGGAAAGAGACAGGAAGGGAAGAAACATATTTCTTATGTACCTACTATGTACTAGGACTTTATCTGCATTACCTCAACAACCCTGGAGGGTTGTTACTATGATTCTATTACCATCTTTTTTCCGGATGAAGAAATTATGGAGGCTCTGAGAGGTTAAGTAATTTTTCCAAGATCTAACAGCACTGGAATTAAATCCGGGGTGTATGGCTCTGAGACCCATGGTTTCTTCTCTATGCCATGCTGTCTCCTTAAAAAATGATCAGTTATAAGATATTTTCTAGCTGAAAAAATATATTCACACGCTATCTCAAGTAATCCTCTAAACAGCAACCCAGAGGTTGGTACGGCTAATACTGTTCCTGTTTCGTAGATAATGAAACTGAGTCCCTGAGAGGTTCATCGACTTACTCAAGGGCACACAGCTAGTAAACAGCAGAACCATGGCTGGAATTCAAAATTCCTAACTCCAAGCCTCATGTATTTTCCCATGACCCTGCAGCTACTGCATTAGGCAAGATGCTATGAAGGGGGCCATGTCAGAACAGTGACTGATACCAGCTTTGCCCTGAAACACCCCCTCACTTGCAGAGCAGTGCCCAGCCTAACACTTGGTGGTGGCGCTGCTGTCACCCTCACTGGCTCTGGAGGAAAGACCCCAGCATAAAAGGAACGTAAGCTCCCAGGAGTTTCTGACCAGGTGTGGGTGGGGGTGAGGAGGGGCTGAAAGCCCCTCGTGGAACTTGCGCCCACCCCCTGTCTGATGAACACTTAAGTGGGGTCTGTAGTGCCGGACTGTGAAAATCCATTTAAGCTGCTATGTCTGTACACCGTCTGCACTGAGGGGAGGGTAAGCCCTCGTATCCCTAGGGCAGAAATGACTCTCTGGGTGGAAATAGCGTGGGAAGCCACGTTAACTCTTTCAGGCCATTAGGCTAACATTTAGTAAATTACAACTTTGCACTAAATGGGTCCCTAGTGGCTATGGAGGGTGAGAATGTTCTAATTTGCATTTTCCCCCCTTTCTCTCAGCTGCTTTTTCTAATTATGACGTAGACCAAGAAGTTGTTTAATAACTGGTTTATTCCAAATCACTGGATGCTCCTATAAATATAAATAATGCTCTTGCAGATCTGCTCTGTAGAAATGTGTGAAATCAAATCTATGCCTAACATGGGTGTAGAGGGGTGCTGAAGCCCAGCCTGGCCTACAGGACTGAGGAGCGACTCAAGGCACTGGGACATCCCAGCTTTTCAAGTTCTGAGTTAAGAGAAGGTATGGGACAGAGAGCCCCTTGTTCCTGGAGGCTGGGGAGGTGGGCAGCGGGGAGCAGATGCTGTGGGAAGCTCTAGGGCAGGAGTTCCTTTTTCTGCTTAGAAGGGAGAATCCACAATTCTGATCTGAGGAGGAATCCAGATCTCCTCCTTGGCATATCTATTACAAGGGAGATCTGTGGGGAGGGCAAGGACGCTCCCTGAAAACTCCGGTTTCACCCTGTCACTCAGAATGCGTGACCACGGTCACTTGAAATATCTGGGAACATATTTCTTCCCTGGGGGAAGAACAAATGTCTCAGAGGTCTCCTTTGTTCTTACAAATCTGGGGCTACTAAGTAAAAGCCAACAGAGTTGCTAGGGCCTAATATTATTTCCTACTGGTGATTACAGCAATAATGCTTTACATTTATACAGCATTAAAAGTTTTTGAAGCACTTGCATATCCACTGTGATCAGGGCTGGCTTCACGGGCATGTGATTAGTGCTGTCCCATAGCGCCTAGTTCTCAGAAGAGCCCAAAGATTGGTTTAATGCTCTGCAGTCTTGCAATTCTGAATAATTTTAACTTCAGATCGGTGTTTGTAAATGAAGTCTGATGGGACTATGGAGCATGTGCTGGGGCTTAGAACCTCAGTGCACATGTGATACTGCCTTCCTAGGATGAGTTTTTAGCTGTCTGTTCCCTACCTCCTGCTGCCCAGGGCCCTGCCCAGGTACCCCTGGCCCCTCCCTGGATCACCCCACAAATGCTGCTGCCCTTTGCCTGGGGTGGCAATCAGGTGGCATTGAGAAGGGTGGGGCAGGGGCTGGCTTTCATTCTGCCCTTACTCTCCTTCCTCCCCTGGTGCTGGTGGGTGGTCTTGGTGTGGACGGTCATCCACCCCATGGCTTCTTGGGGTAAGCAAGCCGACGGCCATCGCTGCCCCAAGCAGCAGCTCATAGTGTGTTTGCTGGGCAACATGGTGACTGACTCAGCAGGGGCCTCTCACTTCCTCCAACCCAAAGACCAAGCGCATCCTGGCCTCGAGATAGTTATCCCTTGGCGGGGCAGGGGAGGGAGTCTCTCATCTGCCATAGGTTGGGGTGATGGGTCTGTGGGAAGGGGAAATTGACTTCCCCACCCCTGGCCAGGCCCCACATTTTGGATCCTGCAAACTATGTAGCTGGCCCTGTCACTGACATTCATTATGCTAGTGATGGAAGCTAGACAGGACAAGGATGTTGCTACTATTACGACTTCTGCTGTTACTGCTGCTGCTTGTGGATGCACCATTACCATCTCTGTGACTTGCACTGGGGCAAGCACTGAATTATATGTCAGCCTATTTCATCTTCACAACAAATGTACAAGGTAGGGCTTATACACTGGGGTAGTTCCCTAACTTCTCTGAGTTTTGGTTTCCTCATCTATAAAACAGGTACAAAAATACCACCTTACAAGGATACTGTGAGAATTAAATAAGATGGTGTGTGTATAGAGAGATGGAGAAAACTTCCTTCACCTGTGTTACTTTATCACTGTATTTGTTTGGAAGAAATACTTTGATGAGCTGTCTGGGGAGAAGGGTGAGACCCCTGCGGGCATACTCAAGTAACTCAGGAGGGCTGCTTAACTTCTGGGCTTATGACAAGGAGAGGGGTCTGCATGGTCCTTGGAGGATGGTGATAAAGAAAGAGGACTCACTGAGGGCAAAGTCTTTGTGCAGGAAGAGGACGCTACTGACAATATGGCCCTTAGAGAACAGAAGTGATGAATGGGGCTTTAAACAAATTTGTTTGTGTTGGGTGTATGCTGTAAACCCCTCCACTTTCCCATCTTCATGAAATCTTCGGTAAAGACTAACTGACTAATGCTTTTGTGTGTGATTAGATTAATGGGGGCCTCAACGAGGTATTGAGATTCGCATCCTTGTTGGCACAAAGGAGAATGGACAGAAAGTAGACATGCAGATGCATGTTCAAGAAGATGAGTGTAGAGCTGATGCTGGGTTATAACATTATTCTTTGTTTCCTCTGAGTTGTCTCACTTTTTGTTCATGCATTTTTGTGGGGTATAACAGCAGCTATGGATATTCTGGTTTGTTTAAATCTTTCCATAAGCCCCACTACCAGGCTCTGCACACAGTGAACACTCAAATGTTGAGGGCTGATCAATGTGAGTAGTAACTATCAAGGGAAGGAAGCTAATATGATTTGGTTTAATCATTTCAGTGACCTATTGATGTAGAAAATTAGGCTCTCCAGTTTACAGATGAGGTATCTGAGGCTCAGAGAGGCTAAGAACCTTGCCTGAGATCACACAGCTGCTAAGTGGCGAAGCAGAGATACAAATCCATGCCCAATATTTGATGCCTCCCTGGTCAATGAAACTTCAGCAGAAGAGATAGAGTTTCAGTATCATATAAAGCAATATGTAAAATAAACACATATGTATATTTAAAACCCCCCACTGAAATCAGAAGAATAAGAAAAATTGACTTTAAAAAACTTCCTAGGGAATAAAAAGAAGAAAAGGGGAGGAAGAACAAGAATATATGAAAAAATATAGCATAACTTAGTTATCTCTTAGATAATTGCAGGATTGTTACTGGTACTAGTCATTGTACTATAATGACACCAAAAAGGAAAAATGTGCCAGGTAGATGCAACCTTTTGTGCAAGAAAAGGCTGCCTCAAATGTGTCTGAAAGCATGGCTCTTCCTTCAGCTAAGTCAAGTCCAAAGGAGCACATGAATAATTGGCTACAGCTACCCTTTAATCAAGTGCCAGCTCTCTTTGCTCAGGTTGATACATCTCCAAACCTCAGGGAGTCAGGAATCAGCTGCCAGCAGCCAATGGGTTTCTGAGCATTGAAAACCAGACCAGGTGCTGATCCATCAAGCTAATTAGCAGCCTGTGGGCCACAGTTAGCTGGGAAAGTAGAGGTTTTTTTTAACTCTTTTCCTGACAGACTCTGTATCTACCTATCTGTCCTTTTTGAACAAGGTTCCATCAGCAAAACAACAAAGGAAAAAGAACTCAGAATTCAAAAGGAAGGGGTCTGAAAGGAAATACGGGCTTGCTTTAAATAAGACAAGAGAGACTATTATAGAAAGGAAGTGAACTTTCACACACGCGCACACACACAGTGTATATATAGTGGCTTTTCCCATTCTATATATCTCCATTTTACTTAGCATAACATCATCATCACAGAATGGACATTCAATAAATGTTTGCTATTGTTAATAATGATATTTTAGACACAAATAATGAACAAAAGGAGGAAACGGGACAGAATTACAAAGGAGCAAGAGATATAACTTGTAGGCACGTGAAATACATTTAATCATCAAGTTCCCCAAAAAGCAGAAGAAAAAGAATTAATTTCAATGGGAAATAGACAGAATATGTTGAAAGCTCAGAAAAATGGAAAACAATCTAATTAGGACACGAAGAGATGGGATACATCAGAAATAGTGTCACTGAAAATTACCAGATTTATAAAGTAATGTGTAAAATCAGCAGGGGAAGGAATTCAGTGGATTTTAATAAATTTGGAGAAACTTGTAAATAGTGCATTTAAAATTAGTTTTACTGTGGTGATCAAACAGTCAAATAGAATCAACCATCAACGAAGCCAAAAGTTTTCCAAATGTCTTCACTGACACAAGACAAGCCAATTTGTTCAATATTTCTGACTTTAGTATGGTTTTGTTTATCATGGATCCAATAATCTCCAATAGAGCAGTGCCAATATATGATCTGAAGATATGAAATAACAAAGAAGCATTCTAGTCCTTGAAGTAGCCAAATCTGAAAATCATAGAAAATGGTAAGGCAAAATGTTGGCAGAAGTCTTGAAACACAGCAGTAACATTTATGGAGATGTCTGCACCAGCTCTCTGTCAACATATGGAGAACTGAGGAAGGGCTACGGGATTTCAATGACACCCCCATCACCACCATCTGGAGATAAAAATCCTGCAGTAGATTTTCTTTTAACTGTGCTATATTACTGATGAACTTTACATTGATGACAAGGTCCTAGCCAAAGTTCCCTTGGACTGCTAACTATAAAACTGTTTACTGCTTGATTCTGGGGTTAAAAAATGGATTTATGCCTCTGTGAGGAACAGCTGTCATTGTATTTGTAGAATCAAAGGGTCAAGATGATGAAACTGAGATGATTCCAGGGTTTTCAGGGACCTAAAGAAAGCATTACACAGCCTGAGAAGGTTTGGATGTGCTTGGTACTAGTTATAATGTAAACCGTACTACCCCAAGAAACTGATCTACACCTTGAGATTATGAGCACAAATCTTTCCCCAAATATTTACTGAGCAAAAACAGAGTGAGTGGTTCCTTAGGAGGAGCAGGGGCATGAGCTGGATTACTTTTGCTGTGAGAAATTAATGCACTACCTGGGACTACAGTCAATTTGGGGATTGCGGTCCTTTAAACAGCAGAGAGCAGCTTATCCCAGGTCAGTGAGCCACTGGATTCATGCCAAACGAGAATTCTCCATAATGCTTCCTACAGTCTTAAGTGTGCAGAGGAGATGAGGTCACAAGTGTGTTCTATGGCTGACCTGCTTATTGCCCTAGAAAATCAACTCCCCTACCTCCTACTCACTGCCACAAACTGTCTTCCTGTGGTTTGGTTAGAGCTAACGCTCAAGTTCTTCCTGCCCACGTCATTTCTTACAAGCAAAGGGAGAAGGGAGCATATGATCCTGACCTTTTCTACTTCTCTAGCCTCAGCTCTAGTCTCTCCTCACTTGAACGCTTTGATGCATTCCCAGGGATGCCTTGACTTGGTGCTTTTGCCTTTGGGACTCTCACTGCCTTTAACATCCTTCCACCAGTTTTCTGCCTGGAAAACTGGTCCTCTTAAAAGCTTTCCCTAAAAGTAACAGCAAACACATAGCACTTCCTTGGTACCAGGTACACTTCTAGATGCTTTGTTAAACATTTTTCTCACCAGAGCCCTACTAAGTAGGTACCAGTAGAATCTCCATTTTAGAGATAGAGAAACTTAAAGGCAGAGAGGTTAAGACATTTATTCAAGGTCATTGGTAGGTGGCAGAGCCGAGATTATGAACCAAGGCAGTCAGGCTTCAGAGCGCGTGTTCTTCACCACTACTCTGAGAACAGTGGTCCCTAGGGTGTGCACTGGCACCAAGAGCACACACCATCAGACTGCCCGCACCGTGGTCATGTTTGTAACCCTCTCCTCTGTCTATGCTCTCTAACTCCAATTAATCCTTCAACACCCAACCCAGACAACCATTTTCCTTTTTTCCCTAAGCCTTCCTGATCTGGCTCCCCCAGCCGGGTAAGGTGCACCCCGCGTTGTCCACACCGTGCTTCTCTCTGTGCTAGAGCACAACACCATGTGCCTGTTTACTTGTCTGTCTCCCCCATTAATCCATAAACTCTTTGAATACAGGGATGGTCCAAAATGTTATGGCAAATAACACAGTGCCTGGCATATAGAGCTGTTGCTTAATCAATATTTGTCTGTTCAGTTGGACAGACGTTGGTGCTGAGAAGCCCCCATTTTGCAATTCTGGTTTCCAGCTTTTACAAGCTGGTTAAGAACAAAAGGGACTCTATCACAAATCCCAGGAGAATCATGACAAATGCTTAGCTCCAGTTCAGAAAGAAGAGGGACTATTTATAGCTCAGGGGCTCAACATTACATGACCTAGACTTAATTTTTCCTCATGGCTTAGATTTGTAGAACTAAAGACTGGAAGGACCCTTGGAGATCATTTAGTCTAGGCTTTGCAAAGTGGTGGGCTTGAGATATGTTTTATTTGACACATTATTATTTGTTTGTATCTTTATTAGAACACCTTTAGGCAGGACATTTACTCTTTATTTCTCCACTTTCTGCACCATATCCTATCATAATATACCACTTCACTCATTTATATCATCCGCCTGACCTTTCAAATGCGTATGAGATATCTGGTTTTAGTCCTACCCATAGTTTGATTCCCTTTACAGCAAACCTCCTCAAGTCTGTACCGTGGTCCCCAATTCTCTCATTAACTCATTCTAGTCAGCTGTCATTCCACCCTCTACTGATGTGTCAAGATGACCAGTGACCTCCATCTTGCTAAATTCAGTTTCCAGCTCTGACCTGAGACCCTCCTCCTTGATTTTCAGGACCACATTCTCCTTGTTTTCCTCCTACTTCTCTGGCCTCACTTTCTGTCCTCTTAATTTCTGTCCTCTTAATTCCTCTTCATACTCTCGACCTCTCAATATCAGACGGCCCAAGGTGCAGACCTTGGTCTGCTTCTTTTCTCAATCTATACTCGCTCCCTTGGGGATCTTGTACAGGCTCATGGCCTTACAGACGGTCAACATACTTACACTTCCTTAACATACATCTCCAGCCCACTTGGCTGTCTAGCAGGTCTGCCAAACTTACTACGTCAAAACATAAACTCCTGATTTCCACCCCCAGTCTACTCTTCTTACAGTCTTCCTCATGTCTGTTAAGGGTACATCCACCCTGCCAGTTGCTCAGGCCAAAATCCATGGGGTCGTCCCTCATTGCTCTCTATTTTTTGCCATATACAAATTCTCAGCAATCACTTCTTTACTCAAATCCTCCAGCACCCGGTTCTTTCAGAATAAAAGTCAAAGAACATCTTCACTGTGGCCTACGGAGGCCTTGCTATTCCACCCCTGCTTTTATTTGACCTCTTTTCCTACTACTGTCCCCCTTATTGACCTGCTTCAACCACACTGGTCTCCCTGCTATTCACTGAACACTCCAGGCCTGCCTCTGACTCAAGGTCTTAGCATTTGCTGTTACCTTTGCCCGGAACATACCCAGCCCCAACGTTCCCCCATCCCCCAGGTCTCTCCATGCCTATGCAAATGAACCTTCTCACTGAGGCTTTCCTAGGTACCCCCTGTTTAAAAATGACTCCCCTACACCAGGATTCTGTGCCCCTCCTACTCCATCCCTTTCTGTTTGACTTTTCGCTGAAGCACTTTATTACCCATTAACATACTATATGTTTTATTTATTTATTTTGTTTGGCTATCTTTTCCTACTAGAATGTAAGCTCAGTGAGGTCAGGAATTTTGTCTTCCTTGTTCACTGCTATATCCTCAGCATCAAAATAGTGCTTAGAACATAGAAGGGACTTGTTATGGGTTGAATTTTGTTCCCCCCTCCCATTCATATGTTGAAATCCTAACCCTCTGTACCTCAGAATGTGACCTTATTTGGAATTAGGGTCATTCAGATGTAATTAGTTAAGATGAGTTGGAGCAGGGTAGACTCCTAATCCAGTATGACTGGTGTCCTTATGAAAAGAATGCCATGTGAAGAGAAAGAGACAAGCATAGAAGGAAGATGATGTGAAGAGACACGGGGAGGAGATGGCCATCTTTTCCAAGCCAAGGAGAGAGCTCTGGAGCAGACACTTCCCTCACAGACCTCAGAAGGAACCCACCTTGCTGACAACTTGATTTTGGACTTCTTGTTTCCAGAACTGTGAGACAGTAGAATTCTGTTTTTTTAAGCCACCCAGTTGGTGGTACTTTGTTATGGTAGCCCTAGCAAACTAAGACAGTACTCAAAAATATACTCAAGGAAAATGTCTGGATGAATAAATGAATGAATTAATTTTTTCAGTGAAAAAAACTGAAGCACAGTGAGGTGAAGTAACTAGCCAGCAACACAGTGGTGAACTTGCAGAATCAAGATCCAGCTTTCCTATCTCCCCATCCAGCTCTCCGTCACCACAACTAGACGCAACTTTAGTCTGTCTAGCACACACTGAAAAATCCTGTGCTGAGGATGAAAGAGATCTCTGGAGCTCTCTCACCAGGTCTTGGGTCTCATCTTTTCTGCTTTCCTACTTAACACCCCTCCTGTCATCACATATCCTGGATGCATTGTGGCTGGACAATTATTGTGTGTTTGCTAATTGTTCTGCTCTCCTCTCAGAAGAAAGCCCTGTGCATGACTCTTTCATTATTCAGGAAGCAACAAAAATTATAGTCATAATACATAGGAAAAAAGAATGATTCACTGCTGAGCCATTGAGCCACAGGGAGCAATGCAAGGTTTCGGGTAGACAATCAGCTAAGATAAGTCACGATGATGTCACAGCAGAATATACAAATACCTCAGTGCGCTGAGCCAAAATAACATCACGATGAAATCAGCTTACTGCTGTGTCCTCTTCACTACATCCGTGAAGAGCTGCTCTCCACTCTGACAGCCACATGTACGGAAAGGCAACAAAAGGAGGTGGTGGGAGGTGGCAATCTATCCAACATATTCCATGGAGGAATAAATGATTTCAAATTGCTACAGTGTAAATGAACCTTAGTCACATAGAAACATTCTGAAAGAGGTCAAACATGTTTGGACACTTACCAATCAGGTCAGGAACAGTGTTTTCTTTTCAGAATGGAATTACAGTGAGACATGGGGCATGAAAACTGATGAGGGCCATCAGGGATGATATTCAGAATATTTAACAAAACAGAGACAGCGTAGGCCATCAACTGGCCAGCAAAGCCTTATCAGTACACGGTAGTTGAACCTGGTCCTTGGTGAAACTCACTTGGCTAGAATAGCAGAAATACTCTGAACCTCTTTGACCCTTGGTTTAGTTTATTAATCACAGAGTGAGATACCACCATCCATTTCTCAGTGCTATTACAAAGGTTAAGAGATCACGTGTGTGAAAATGTTTGGTACATATCAGGTCCTCAATAATAACAGCAAATATTTGTATGTCATTATATACCACATATTGGCAAATGTTAATTTACTTAACCCTTACAACAATCCTAAGATTCAACTATTATTATAACCGTCTTACAGATAGAGAAACTGATGTATAGAGAGGTTAAGCAACTTTCTCAATGTCACACAGCTCACAAGTGGCAAGACTGGGCTTTGGACCCAGGCAGTCTGGATCCCAGGTCCTCAGTATTCATCCTACATCACCCTCATAAGTGTCAGGGCCCTCCCTGCCCAGTCTATGCTCCAGGGAGCCAGTGCCACTGCAAACCCAAAGTTTCATTGACTCAGTGTCTCAAAGGAAAGTGGATAGTACATCACTGTCTGGTGCCCAGTGATATAGCCTTTCTTTCTATGTCTGCTCAGCCCCCATGTGCATGAAGAGGGGAAAAAACAAAACCCAGTCAAATTAATACAAAAAGTAAGATCATGAGTTTGGGAGACTTTTGTTTGGTTTTTTATTTAGTATCAGCTGAACTACACTAAGCATTCAGAGTGAGGAGTTATTTATCCCAGCTAATGAATCTCTTGATAATACAAACATCTTCTAGCTCTGAGCTTAGTGAGTAGCTCTTGTCTGGGGGCCACTTAGTGAAGCAAATCCTGCATGAACAAAGGAGGAATGAGACTTGGGAGAAAGAGGAGGGGAGGAGGGTGGGAGTGAGCACTGGTTGAACAGCTACCTCACGCCAGGCATCACATTATTTCCATTAATTCTTTTAACAGCTCAATCATTCAACAAACGTGTACTGAATGCCAGGCACCATAATAGGAGCTGGGGTTACCAAATTAAACAAATCCTGGTCCCTGCCCTTCTTAGCAAAATGAAGAAAGAAAACAAGCAGAGCAGCTATTCGAGTTCAGCGTAGTGTTATTGTAATGTCAGTATACACAGGCAGTGGAACTATGCTACACAGGCCAAGATGGTACCGGGCGTGTTTACAGTCCCCACATAAAGGACTCTTTCCTGACAGGGCAGCTGTGTTCTGGGCTACGTGATGCCACCACTGCTCTTCCCTGCTGCCCTCCTGACCTCTTCACAGAGAAGGTGGTAAATTGGCTAAATGAGTGAGATTCTCTCCCGTAGGAGTTTATGTTTGGAGGCAGAGATAGAATCAGTTATTTGGTCGTAAGGACAGAAACGGAGGAGATAATAAAAAATGACTCCTAAGTAGAGTAGAAGGAAGCCCGGCGGGGGGGACCGGGCGCAAGCAGAAGTCCCAAGTAAGCAGACGTTATGAGTAAACAGAAGCTGTGAGGCACAGAAAACACAGAGTAGGGCGTGAGGAAGCTAGTTGGTAGCAGGAAGAGAATGCATCAAAGCAGAGTATACCATGATACATGTACCACGATTTATTTAACCATCCCCCTCACGTTAGATCATTTTCACTTTTTCTGTATTACAGGAAATCCTATGATGAATATCTTTTACCTCAATATTTGTAGAATTTTTGATTACTTCTTTTAACATGTTCTTGGATCAAAGGGCATGCACATTTGAAAGCTCTTGAGACAAATATGAATCATTTTTTGCAGAAAGAGAGTACATGTACTGATTTTTCACTCCCTTCAGTTGTATACGAAATCATCTATTTTAGCCCATTATATTATACCAACACTGAGACTTGATCAATTAACCATTTTAATTTTTATCTCTCAATTATTTGCATCATTTTTTACATGCAACGGGGCAATTTTATTTCTTCTTTTGTGAATTGAGCTTGTTCATCTTTTGTCCATTTCATCTATTGGGGCATTCATATTTTTCTTACTGATTTCTAAGAACTCTTCATATTTCAAGACCGACGCCCACTGACATATTTTGCAAATACTTCTTCATACTTTTTTGTTTGCCTTTTATTTTTTTTTTCAAGTAGTCAAATTTATTGATATTTTCCTTTTTTTTTCCTGAGAAAATATTTTTCTCCTTTCTAGACCAGTAAAATACTTGGCTCTGTTTTTTTTTTCTCCTAGTTTCAAAAAATGTTTTTGTTTTACATTTAACTCTTTTGTTCACTTACAATTTATTTTGGTGTATTTGAGTCTTTAGGAAGGAAAAATTTGAAATTAAAAAATGGAATTGTGTGATCCTGTTCCAGAAAGATCTCAGCTGTGTTAATGCTAGTTTTCCAGTAGAGTCAACCATCAGTGACTTCCAATAACCAAGGCAGTGAATAGAGCATACACAGAGCCATTGAAGTACACAGCCAGGGAAAGCATACGATCCAGGGCAGGGATGTCACCATTTGTGTGCTCTGTGCAGAACCTTCTCTTACTAAACAGAAATCATGGTTACTGAATAAGAATAATTCAGCCACTTGAACTCTTACAAAGGGTCAGTAACCCTCAGTTCTTAAGCTGGATCTGTACTGATTTACAATGGGACACTTAAACACGCTGTACCTCCTGGACTCTAACACCCACTTTCCAATTGCTTGTCTTTCAAAACTATCTAATTAGATTTCTTAAAAAAGAGAACTCTTTGTCATTTGGGAGAAATTTTTCTTCTCTTTTTTCAGGTTGTCCTTATTTAGCGCCCAGGGTAACTTCAACTTATATTTTCAGCGGATCTTTTTCAAAGTGTGCTGACCGGAAGGAAGCTGGTTTGTGAAGTAGTTGACTATATTTCGAACTCAGCTGTTAGTGTATATAACACAACACCAAGTTCCATAGGAGAGTAGGGACACACTCTAAAAAGTGACCACACTTTAGATTTTCCATTTCAACAATGGGAAACTTTAGGAATTGGAGAAAGTCTACTAATTTCAACACCCAACTCCAGGAAAGTAATGGTGTATTACTTTGCTGGGGCTGCCATAACGAAGTACCACAAGCTGGGTGGCTTAAACAAAATAGAAATTTATGGTCTCACAGTTTTGGAGTTTAGAAGTCCAAGATGAAGATGAGTAGGCACACCCCTTCTAAGGGCTGTGAGAGAAAATCTGTTCCGTGCTTCTTGATTAGCTTTCTGTGCTTTGCTGGCGACCTTCGGCATTCCTTGATTTGTAGCACCATCACCTCCATCTCTGCTTTAATTGTCACAGAATATTCTCCCTCTGTGCATGTCTATCTATAAACTTCCCCTTTTTATAAAAGGACGCCAGTCATATTGGAACAGGGCCCACTCCAGTTACCACAGTGTAACTCAATTATATCTGTAAAGAACCTATCTTCAAATAAAGTTACATTCTGAGGGGCTGGAGGTTAAGACTTCAACACAGGAATTTTGGGGGACACATTTCAACCCATAATAGGTATGTAATACAATATTTATTGTACCAATTCCTCTGATGCATTGGATAGAATACAGGCATCTGGGAAAACAAACAGTGTTTCAATCCTAGCTCTTATTAGACCTGGAACATTGTGAAGTTTCCCTGAACCTGTTTCCTTGTCAGTAATAAAAGAGCTGGGTTATGGTAAGGATTTATTCATCAATTCAACAAATGACTGCACACTAAGGGGTCAGCTATACGTAAAATGCCAAGTATATAGTACACATTCAACATGTGCCATTTCTCTTTCCTTGTACATGTTTAAATTATTAGAATAATCTGGGAGATAATAGTGCTAACCTAAGTATTAGTAAATAAAATTAAAATGTAATGGAAGTATTTTTGTTAAATAGATTTTTATTAATAGGATGTATTTCTATATTTATGATATAACTATTTACATTTGACAGGCTTTTGGAGTATTTCAGATTTGGTACCATATTTTGCTTGTGTAGAGAGATGACAGAAACTCCTGGTATTCTTTATCACTTAATGGCTCTCCAAACTTTCAAGGATATAAAAAATAGCCTGGACATACAATACGATTATAAATGGAGTAGACTCAATGGATCAATCCATGTTTTTTTCCTTAATATAGATGAAACAGTAACTACAGTTTGTTTATGTAAACTTACGTTTACTTTTTGGAATATGTGATCCACTTGAAACCAAGTAAAAAATCATGAATCGATACTTCAGGAGAATTAGTAATATTTCATCATTCACTAAATTTGATGTTTTATTAGCTGGACCATGTTTCCTACAACACTGCATTAGAACGAAATATCTTTTTAGGCTGGGAAATATGCCAGGGAGAAAACTCCTCATTTAGAATTAGAAGCCTCTCAAAATCTCCTTCTCCCAAACATTTGCCTTTCCTGGGATCAGGGAACCTTGTTCTCCCTGATAAGGTGTTTCTTAGAAGAATCTGTAAGGCAGTGGATTTTAAACTTTAAAAAATTATTGTTAACTTTCACAGTGGAGTGCTCGTTTCCAAAGAAATCATACACAAATTTCCATATTTATGGTTAGTGCAGAGTGGAGGTTCTGGAGATCCTTTCTCAGTCTGGTTTTCCTGTGATTTAGAGGGGGTCATGCCCAAGAGATGTCTGTAGATCCCTAGGGCTCACTGAAACACAGTTTGAAAGCCACTGTGTTAGAGCTCGTTCTACAGAGGCATGAAGGCATCTTACCAAGCACGTCTTCTACACCCTATCTGATATTATAAAGTAAGCATCACAGAAGGGGAAATCAAGGAAGAGAAAGGGAACAATATTTGTACACGTGTCCTGTGATTCACCTGGGAATTCTGGCAGACAATGATTTCTGATGACCACACACAGGCTTCTTTTCCATTAGGCAGGGAGGATTTAGTTTTAAAAACTGAGTTTAGGACACACATGTCAGTTTCTCTAGGGAGTACTCACTGACTCTACAAATTGTGTTGTGAAGCACCTGCTTTTACTTCCATAGTCACCTGTTGTTGCACTGATATCTGTATTGTATAGATAATTTTGCTTATTAGTTGGATCCTCTAGTAAGCAAACTCATTGGGGATAGGGGCCATGACTTATTCATTTTTATATCCTCAGTGCCTAATCCAGTAGCTGGATAATAATAAAAACAGCAATAAAAATTATTAATTGATTAATAATAACTAGTTCATAATTAACAATATTTTTTATCATTTTAAAAGCACCTGGCAATTTGAGCACAGCGCCAGACACTGTTCTATGTAGTCTGTATACGGTATCTTATTTAATCCTCACCCAACCCAGTGAAATAGATCCCATTACCAGCATCTCATTTCATAGATGAGAAAACTGTGGCATGGAGAGGTGGAACAACTTGCCCTGATGTCACGCAGCTCAGTGGAGAAGCCGAATTTCAAACCCAGGAAGCCTGTTCTTCCTAATTTGTTGTATGATATCATTCAACAATATTTTTTGAAGACTCTCCATGTGCCAGACACTGTTCCAGGAACTGAGGAACATGGTGATCAAAACCAAGTCCTTGTTTTTGTGGAATTTACACAGTGACATGCTTTCTAAATATGTGCATAGTAAATAATTCGTTAAATGAGTGAATTAAAGATTATCTTTCTAAATTGGATAGCCACATGTAAATCAATGAAGTTAGAACACACCTTCACACCACACACAAAAATGAACTCAAAATAGCTTAAAGACTTAAATATATATCAGACATGACACCATAAGACTCCTAGAAGAGAACATAGGCAAAACATTCTCTGACATTAATCATACCAGTATTTTCTTGGGTCAGTCTCCCAAGGCAATAGAAATAAAAACAAAAGTAAACAAATGGAATTATTTTAAAAAATAAACAAATTGGACCTAACCAAACTTATAAGTTTTTGTATAGCAAAGGAAACCATAAAAAAAAAAGAAAAGACAACCAACGGAATGGGGGAAAATATTTGCAAATGATGCAACTGACAAAAGTTTAATTTCCAAAATATACAAACAGCTCATACAACTCAACAACAAAAAAACAAACAACCCAATCGAAAAAAGGGCAGAAGACCTTAATAGACATTTCTTCAAAGAAGACATACAGGTGGCCAACAGGCACATAAAAAGATGCTCAACATCACTAATTATTAGAGAACTGCAAATCAAAACTAAAATGAGGTATCATCTCACACTGACCAGAATGGGCTATCATTGAAAAGTCTACAGATAACAAATGCTGGAAAGGGTGTGGAGAAAAGGGAACCCTCCTACACTGTTGGTGAGAATGTATTAATAAATTGGTACAGCCACTATGGAGAACAGTATGGAGGTTCCTTAAAAAACTACAAATAGAACTACCATACGACCCAGCAATCCCACTACTGGGCATATACCCTGAGAAAACCATAGGTCAAAAAGTGTCATGTACCACAATGTTCATTGCAGCTCTATTTACAATAGCCAGGACCTGGAAGCAACCTAAATGTCCATCGACAGATGAATGGATAAAGAAGATGTGGCACATATATACAATGGAATATTACTCAGCCATAAAAAGAAATGAAATGGAGGTATTTGTAATGAGGTGGATGGAGTTAGAGTCTGTCATACAGAGTGAAGTAAGTCAGAAAGAGAAAAACAAATACAGTATGCTAACACATATATACGGAATCTAAGGAAAAAAAAAAAAGGCCATGAAGAACCTAGTGGCAAGACGGGAATAAAGACACAGACCTACTAGAGAATGGACTTGAGGATAGGGGGAGGGGGTGGGGTGAGATGTGACAGGGTAAGAGAGTGTCATGGACATATATACACTACCAAATGTAAAATAGATAGCTAGTGGGAAGCAGCCGCATAGCACAGGGAGATCAGCTCGGTGCTTTGTGACCACCTAGAGGGGTGGGATGGGGAGGGTGGGAGGGAGGGAGATGCAAGAGGGAAGAGAAATGGGAACATATTGTATATGTATAACTGATTCACTTTGTTATAAAGCAGAAGCTAACACACTATTGTAAGGCAATTATACTTCAATAAAGATGTTAAAAAAAAAAAAAAAAAAAAAACAAAACTAAAAATAGAGGTACCATATGATCCTGCAATCCCACTCCTGGGCATATATCTATAGAAAACTATAATTCAAAAAGATACATGCACCTCAATGTTCATTGCAGCACTATTAACAATTGCCAAGACATGAAAGCAACCTAAATGTTCACCAACAGATGAATGGATAAACAAGACGTGTTATATATACATAACGGGATCCTATTCAGCCATAAAAAATAACGAAATAATGCCATTTGCAGCAATATGGATGGAACTAGAGATTACCATACTAAGTGAAGTAAGTCAGAAAGAGAAACAAATACCATATGATACCACTTATATGTGTAATCTAATATATGAACTTATCTATGAAACAGAAACAGACTCACAGACATAGAGAACAGACTTCTTGTTGTCAAGGGGAAGTGGGGAGGGATGGGCTGGGAGTTTGGGACTAGCAGATGCCAACTACTATATATAGAATGGATAAACAACAAGGTCCTACTGTATAGCACAGGGAACTATATTCAATATCCTGTGATACACCATAATGGAAATGAATACGATAAATAATGTGTATATATATGTATAACTGAATCACTTTGCTGTACACCAGAAACTAACACAACATTGTAAATCAACTATACTTCAATAAAAGAAATTTTTTAAAAAGATTACATTTCTATTTTTACTATCATTTCACAGATGAGGTGACTAAATCTCAGGGAGCCAAGGAACTCTTTTAAGGTAACAAAGTTAATCTGTAGTAGAGCCTGATTCAAACTCACTTCTGTAATCCCTGATCCCTTGCCTTCAAGTCACTCTATCTAAACTAGCCAAAGCAAACCACACTTATTGGATGGGTTCTATTTTCAGAAGATTCTCAGGGATAGGGATAGAGATTTCAGAGCATCTGCTTTGCCTCTAACTAAACTTTGCTTATACTAAGTCTGTTTCTTCTTATTTGATGTTCAGGCATCTGTGACTTCCTTACAACTTTTAACACGTACACTAGCCTGGCCCAAGTGCTAGATGGATGAATGAAAGTCGTCGTATGATGCATACTGGGAAACGCAGTGAGATACATCATGCCTGTCTCTGCCTACTCTGTTTTAGCTTCTCTGCAAGTTTCACACCTTGGAGAACAGAGGAATAAAAGCACACTGTTCACTCAGATTGTTTGAAGAAGGCACTTTCAGATGTGTTTCAAAGGCTGGGTGGGCTTCTAGATCTGGATAAAACTCTGCCAGCTGTTGGGGCTGTTGTTTGATGAGTGTGGAGACGTATCTACTCCAAAAAGCTACGAGTATTACTAAGCACACAGAACACTTAAATCCTGGTCCACTTACCTTATCAACTGCTTGCGGCCAGAAACAGCTGGCCGACTTGCGATGAACCCTCCTTAGAAGTGTAGCTTCAAACCATCAATCTCAATGCATACCTTATACCTGAAATTCTACTGCTTTACTAAGTGCTAAGATAATTACATTCCACAAGAGTTAGATAGCAATTTCAGCTGCTTGTAGAAGGTGTGGATGGCAGCAAGTTAATACAAACTTCAATTTTCAAACAAGATCCAGGACGTGTATATAATGTACTTGGCTATTCCAGGGAGGCAAAAAATAATTACTAGGACTTGTTAAAAGTATTTCTTTTTTCCTTCCCCGGCCATCAATTCTTCCTTCTTTTCTCCTTTTTACATTCCCTTTCCCTCTCTCTCCTTCCTTCTTTCCTGTCTTCTCTCCCTTCATGCTTTCCATTTCTCAACAAACATTTAGGGAGCATTTACCACATGTCAGAGTTTATACCGTATGCCATCATGAACCCAAGTACTGAGCTAATACAGTTCCTGACCTCAGCAAACTCAAAGTCTAGATAGAATTGCAAAGTTACCTGATGGGGGAGGCTTGTAAACCTCTTTCTGTGAGAGCGGTTTGAAGGAACCATCTTAGATCTCTTGAATTCCTTCAATGATTTTCCTCTTTGCTTGACCACTGTTTTTCCACCTGGGATTCATCCTACTAGCCACATTACTGTATAATGTTATACTACCCCTTCAAGTAGCTCAGTGTGTTTTCTATAGATTCTGTCAATTATTGCTGTATGCTAATGAGGTTTTAAGGCAAATGCTTGACGTTTAGGAGCCTTTTAATTATACAAGGAACATCGCCTGACTCCCATTGTGCCATGCCTACATATTCTACCCTCCAACTCAAGAAGCAGAGAGGGTGGGGTGAGTTGAGAAAGTTATTAGATGACCCGCTGCTGTGATCCGTTTGCCTGCTTTGGTATGCTTTGGTTGAGTTTATTTAAAGACTATGTTCACCGAGGAAGTTAATTTGAGGAAAGTGATTGTAAATGAGGAGTATTTCCATCTATAAAGATGGTAACTATAAGGGTTAATTTGAAAGGATCTTTTTGACATTTAGTATAGAACCTTCCTTTCAGTGAGCTTAAAGTTCTAGATTTTAATAAATTCCAGTCTGAACCAAATTTCTATACTTTTCAAAATGGATCTTAAAGGAAACAACACCTGCAGAGCAAAAATATTTTCCTCCTATAACCTCAAGCAAATGTGAGGGATGTCTGGTATTGCAATTTTTTATTACTTCAAGATGTCAAGAAGGAAACAATGATTCAGTGAGTCCTTTCTTTTTGCACATTGAGAATTACTCTGCAATTGCTTGGTGCTGGTGTAGCTACCCTCCAGTGGCATTTCTGCTTGAGCACGGTATTTTTCATTATTTAGAGTTTCCTGTAATTTTATTTTGTGATGTTAATATTTAATAATGTCATAACCCAAGAGGTATCTTTGTGCAACTTTAAAATACACACATCTTGTCCTTTTAAATAACTTTAACCTTTTATTCCTCTCACGCTCTGAATATAATGGAATCTATGTGCTTTTTAGTGAGGGTTTTTTGATCCCTGGTTCATAGCTGTCACTCATTGCAGGCTTTCCTTTGACAATATAAACCCCTGCTCCCTGTACATTGATTCTATTTACTTCATCAGAAAGGTAAGTGTAACTATGTCACTGCATAAAAAAAGGAATTAAATTGATACAATTCTCTCTTGAGATCTTAACATGAATGTTGTTGTATACACACTTAAGTTCTGATTTGTGGACTTTTTGTAAAAATAGAATTTTCTTAGAAATTCCTGGAAAAACATGGCAGTTCTTATTATGCATAATAGATTCCCCGAGAGTTCCTCAATGTCTAGGAGGAGCTTCAATACCAAAAGACGAACTAGTGGTGCATGAAGCGAGGCTTTAGTTTGCTTGTTAAAAAAATTTAGTTGATAAATCCAACATTCCTTAAAGGTTTAGTTTCCAGTGATTTTTGTTCTGAAATTCACACACAAATGCAAAAAAACATATTTCCTACCTGAATATAGTAGGCACGCTATAAAAACAGAGTGAATTTGTAGAAACCACTTTTGGGTAAATGATAAAATGGTTGCTGACCACTTCATCACTGCTCCCAGCCACCAATCAACATTTGAAGGAAAACAAAATCTACCTTTGACAATGGAGGGAAAGTAGGGCTTTGCTTCTTTATTAAGAGAAAGTAGAGCCTGATACAGTTACCATTTAGTTCCCTAAATAATAGCCGTTTCTCATTTTTCATCTTCCCTACTTTTATCAGAGCCATTTATTTTCTTTTAATGCCCTCCTTCTCCTTGCCCTTTTTTGTTCTTAATATCTTTGGGGGACACCAAAGGAGTCATTTATTTCTGCATTCATTAAAAATAGGTTTATGCTTTGCCTTCTTGGTCTATTCCCACTTGGGCTGCAAGTAAGCAACACATGTGAAAGCAAATGGAGAGTCAGGCATGGTGGGCCCCAGACTTAGATGCTGCCACATATGCCTAGATTCTCCCTATTTCTCCCATTCTTCCCTCAGGACAGGAGAAAAGGAAGCAGCAGGGCTCTAATGAAAGCAGGGAGTCACCATTGCAGCGCTGAGACTGCACAGCCCCCAACTTCACAGAAAGGCTTGCAACATAATTTCAAGCTTAAAGGCACCAATAGTCCCTCCATGTTGCTATTTTTCACACATTACCAGAGAATAACCTTCCAGTGTCTAAAAGAAGTGTCATTTTTATTCATTGTCATTTATTTCTTAATAAGTTAGATAATACAAGTTTTAAGAATATATACATTTTTTCCTCATGGGGTTCTATTTCTCTTTCCCTCTCTATTTTCTGCTATACAAAATGGCTGTATTTACTTTTGAACATACACACTAACTCCAAGTGTTTTTTGTGTATTTGACTTTAGGAAACCCAAGTGGCTTCTCCCAAGCCCTCTGTCTCTCATTTCTATTTTGTTCCCTATAGGCTATTTTTACCTTGTTCTTGTGCACCACCAACCCAAAGAAAGACACATTGCCTTAGGGACACAAATGTGGAAGGGGTATAGTTAGTTTTATTCTGAGGTCATGCAATCCGTTTGTGAAATCTTAGATTGTCTAATGGTGTCAGAAGAAAATTTCCTTCTGTTAGAGGGCTTTCAGGACTTTTGGAAAGGAATTCAGAATCAAGGCTGGTTCCTTTTGTTTCTTAATCAATTCACTAAATAGCCTCAAACACAAGGGGAAATTATCCCCACACTGCCAACTGAAACAGTATTTTGAAACAGATTATCAAATAATAGTGCAGACTAATTTCCATAGTTCAATGAGTAGGAAGGCAAAGTACATTATTTGCTAATGCAAATGCTGAGTCTGTTCCCCAAAATTTAATATTCAAAGTCCAGATGGGATAAAGAGACAAAAAAGTGGTTGCTTAACAATTTTCCAAACCAAAGTGACCTGTAACATACAAAATACAGTTACATTATGTGCAACTGACACATTCTTTGTTAAGAATAATGAACTATAGCAGAATGGCATAATGTAGAACTTCCCATGTGAACTTTCTATATAAGAACGGAAAGAGGACATTTCTTAAACAGTCCTGTGTCTACCGCTTGCCTTGAGGAGGGCTTAATGGCTATTATTATTCATAGTGACAATATGAAGCTAATTGGTTTATAAGGAAGCAGCAGCAAATACTGATGGTGAGATTGGGGTATATAAAGGGAGAAATAAAAATCTATATTCAGGCTACATAAAAATGATGCTTAAAACATAACTTAATCTTGATATTTTATTCATAAATGACAAATTTGTTCACTATAGTGAACATTCCCTAGGTCTCATCAAATGCCATCTCTCAGCTGGTGACTTGCAAATTTTTACACCCAGTTCTGACTTCTCTCCTAAGCACTAGACTCAAATATCCAAATGCCTACTTGGCATCTGTACTATTACAGCTAGTAGACATCTCAAATTTAGTATGTCCCAGACCAAACCCCTGATTTTTCCCTCTGCCCTTCTTCCCTTTCTCTATTGTCAGCACCACAGTTCACTCAGTTGCTTAAGCTCACAAACTAGGAATCAGCCTTGATTCCTTTCTTTCTCCTAATAATCTCTTTAAAACATAACTTAAATACAAGTATATTTCACCAGCTCACCAGACACCACTTCATCCAGGCCACCATGATCTCTCCAATAAATTAGTCCCCTTTCTTCTACTCTTGTCCCTCTAGTGTCCATTTTCATACAGGTAACCAGTGATCTTTGAAAATGTAAATCAGATCATGTCACTTCCTTGCTTAAGTTCCTCCAATGGCTTCCCTTACCCTTACTTACAATAAAACTAAAACTCTTTACCCTAATCCACAAGCATTATCTGACCCATGTTTCTTTATTAGACCTAATCTCTTATCACTCTATCCCTTACTTTACTCCCAAGCTCTCTTGTGTTTCTTTGAAAAACTTAATTCCGTTCTTGTCTCAAGGTATTCAAACTTGCCATTGCTCCTCTCTGGATTTGCTGCTCCTCAAGACTTTGGATGGTTTGCTCTTATTTCAGTGACTTATTTCAGTGACTGTGCCCTCCTCAGAGATGGCTTCCCTTGACTACCCCTACACAGCCATCTCCTAAACTCCAGGCTCCAAAGCTCTCTCTAAAGTATGTATTCCAACCTAAATCTATATTACATATTTAATATTTTTTTCTCATTGTATTTCTTCCCCCCAAGAATGTAAGCTCTATGAGGTTAGGACTTACTGTCTTGTTCACTGCTGTATCCCCAATGCATAGAACAGTGCCTATCATATAATAGACACTCAATAAATATTTGTTGAATAAATTAATGATTGAATAATTTCTCTTCTTAAGAAGTTTCTATGACTTTACATTACCTAAAGAACTAAAGGTTCAATTTCTTAGTCTTCCGTAGCCCATGCCTTTCTTAGCTAAAGTCCCTCACTATCTTATGTCATGCTCCCTTTCCAGGCATAACTTCTTCCTGGGCATTAGTCACCCTGCACTACCAGGTCTCAATACTTTGTGGGCTCTAGGGATGCCTTCTTTGCTTCAATGCCCACTCTCCTATTCTGTGTGGCAAATTACAGCCCATAAATCATCCCCAGCTCTTATGTCATCTCCTTCTCAGACTCCTTGCACTAAATTAATTCCTCCCATCAAAATTTGTTATTATATTTATTATAATAAATACCACATCCCCAGGGCATTTGTTGAAACAATCAGCAGCAATTGTTTAACATCGCAGCTGCCAGAAGCAGTGATGCTAGTTAGGGCTAAATAGAGGATGACCAAAAACTTTATAGGAAAAACTGGAGAACAAAATGTCCATAGGAAGGTTTGAAATGCTCCAACATATTCCTGGTAATCTAGAAGGCCATGCATATGTACAGGGCTGTGTATATACTCAGGAAAGACCTGGGAAGGACCTAATCTCTCACCTCTGGCTGACCTTCAGGCTATGTGCAAGCAAGATATTAAGGGTAAGGCAGAGTTGTAAATTGCCTGCTAAAACATTAAAGGCATGCTCCAATACACACCCATAGCCCCTTGGCAATGGCTAAGGTTCAAAGCATTTAAGGAAATATCTGTCATTAGCTGACCACTTAGCTAACTGAGCATAGATATCCGTTGCTCTGACAGAGAATATACAGTTACATAATTAATCCAGGAAAAACACTAAATAAGCAGCATCAACAAACAGCATCACAACAAACCCTAAGGAGTAATATGACTTCCAGAGTGCTACATTATATTATTGAAAATATGTAGAGTTCAACAAAAACTTAAGAGACATGCAGATAAAGAGAAACACATGGCTCATACACAGAAAAAAAAAGCAGTCAATAGACTGTACCTGGATGTTGGATTTAATAGACAAGATTTTTAAACTACCCATTGCAGATATATTTAAAATAACTAAAGGAAACCATGTCTAAAGAATTAAAGGAAAACATGAAAATAATATATCACCAAGTATAGAGTGTCAATAAAGAGATAGAAACTATTAAAAAAATAGTAATTTTGGAGTTAAACAATATAATAACTGAAATGAAAATATCACCAAGGGAAGGCTTAACAGAAGAAAGAATAAGCAAACTTGAATATAAGTCAATTGAGATTAATAAATTTGAGAAACAAAAGGAGAAAAGAATGAAGAAAAACAAACAGAATGTCAGAGACCCATGGAATGCTATCAAGTGTACCAACATATGTACAATGAGAGTCCAAGAAGAGAGAAGAAAGAGAAAGGGGCATGAAGAAATAATGGCTAGAAACTTCCCAATTTTGATGAAAAAAAAATTTATCAGCAGATCCAAGAAGCTCAATAAAAGCAAGTAGTACAAAGTCAAAGAGATCTACACCTTGACACACCACAGTCACACTGTCCAAAGACAAAGACAAAAAGAGAATCTTGAAAATAGCAAGAGATAAGTGACTCATCAAGTTCAAGAGCTCCTCAAGAAGATTAACATCTTCTTCTCATCAAAAAGCTAGTGTCTAGAAGGCAATGGAATGAGATATTCAGAATGCTGAAAGAAAGACTATCAACAAAAAATTTTATATCCAGCAAAACTATCCTTCAAAAATGAAGGATAAATTAAGACATTCTCAGATAAACTGAGAGAATTCATCATTGGGAGACCTGTCCTACGATAAACAGTAAAGGGTAACCTTTGGGATGAAATGAAAAGACACTAGACAGTAACTCAAATCCACATGAAGAAATAAAGAGCACCAGTAAAGATAACCAAATTTATAAAAATAAAAGACAGTTTAAACATATTTTTTGCTTGTACCTATTTTCTTCTTCAGTCTTATTTAAAAGACAGCTGCATAAAGCAATAATTATACAACTGTGTTGATGGATTTATAATTATGAAGTTTAATTTGTATGACAATAACAACACAAAGGAGGAGAGGAGGAATGGAGCTATACTGGTGCAAAGTTTTATATATAACTGAATATAAATTGGTATTAATCCAAACTAGATTGTTTTCAGTTAACATGTTAATTGCAATCCCTAGGGCAAACCCTAAACACACAAATTTAAAAATACAGTAAAAGAGCAACAAGGAAATTAAAATGGTATACTAGAAAATATCTATTTAACATAAAAGAATGCAGTAGTCAAGGAATAGAGGAATAAAAAGACATGAGAAAAATAAATACAGAAAACAAAGAGCAAAATGACAGATACAAATCCAACCTCACCAGTAATTATAGTAAATATGAATGGGCTTAAAACTCCAAACAGAAGGCAGAGAGTGGCAGAGTAGATTTACAAAACATGATCTAACTATATGCTGCCTATGGGAGACACACCTTAGATTCAAAGATACAAATAGGTTGAAAGTAAAAGGATGGAAAAAGATTTACCATGTAAACAGTAACCAAAAGAGACCTGGAATAGCTGTACTTTCATCAGACAAAATAGACTTTTTTTTTTTTTTAATTTTTATTTATTTATTTATTTATTTATGGCTGTGTTGGGTCTTCGTTTCTGTGCGAGGGCTTTCTCCAGTTGCGGCAAGCGGGGGCCACTCTTCATCGCGATGTGCAGGCCTCCCACCATTGCGGCCTCTCTTGTTGTGGAGCACAGGCTCCAGACGCGCAGGCTCAGTAATTGTGGCTCACGGGCCCAGCCGCTCCGCGGCATGTGGGATCCTCCCAGACCAGGGCTCGAACCCGTGTCCCCTGCATCAGCAGGCAGATTCTCAACCACTGCGCCACCAGGGAAGCCCCCAAAATAGACTTTTGGATAAAAATTGTTACCAGAGACAAAGGAGGGAATTTTATAATGATAAACGGGTCAATCCATGAGGAAGACATAATAATTATAAATATGGAGGTACTTAACAACAGAGCCCTAAAATTCATGAAGCAAAAAATGATAGAATTGAATAATAATAATATCAATAGTTGGAAACATCAGTACCCTGTTTTCAATAATGAAAAGGACAAGTAGGCAAAATCAACAAGGAAATAGAAGATTTGAACAACACTACAAACCAACTAAACATAACAACATCTATAGAACACTTTACCCAACAATAGTAGAATAAAAAGTCTTCCCAAGTGCATATGGAATGTTTATCCAGGATAGATCCTATGTTAGGTAATAAAACAAGCCTTAATAAATTTAAAAGGATTTAAATCCAGCAAAGTATATTCTCTGACCATGTGGACTAAAATTAGAAATCAATAACAGAAGAATTTTTAGAAAATTTGAAAGTACAGATACATTAAATAGTACACTCCTAAATAACCAATGGGTCAAAGAATAAAATCACAAGGGAAAATAGATAATACTATGAGATAATGAAAATGAAGATCTATCATACTGAAGCTTATGGGATATAGTTAAAACAGTTATTAGAGGAAAATTCATAGCTATAATGCCTATATCAAACAAGAAAGATATCATATTAATAACCTGAATTTCCACCGAAAGATACTAGGAAGAGAAAAGCAAACTAAACCCAAAGCAAGAAGAAGAATGGAAATAATAAGTATTAGAGTAGAAATAAATAATACAGAGAAGGGTAAAACAATAGAGAAAATTTGAAAAATCAAAAGTTCATTCTTGGAAAAGATCAAGAAAACTGACAAATACTTAAGTAGACTGACCAAGAAAAAAAGAGAGAATACTGAAGTTACCAAATTCAGAATAAAAGAGGGAACATTAATCTAACGGAAATAAAAACTATCATAAGCAAATTCTATGAACAACTGTATGCCAACAGATTAGATAATCCAGATGAAATAGAAAAATGAAGGCACAATGATTGAAACAGACTCAAGAAAAAATAGAAAATTTGAGTATAATAAGAATAGAGATTAGGTTAGTAATAAAAAAAACTTCCCACAAGGAAAAGTCCAGGCCAAAATGGCTTCACTGGTGAATTTTACCAAATGCTTATAAAAGAACACCAAACTTCAGATGCTCTTCCAAAAAGTAGAAGAGGGGGGAATACTTCCAAACTATTTCTATGAGGCCAGTATTTCCCTGATACCAAAATGAGACAAAGACACCACAAGAAAATATCTCTTAAGAATATATATGCAAAACTTCTTGAGAAAACACTAGCAAACCGAATCTTGCAACATAATAAGAGAATTATACACCATGAACAAGTGGAACATATCCTGGGAATGCAAGATTATTCAACATACAAACTGCAATCAATGTAACATTTATATTATATTATATTATGTTATGTTACTTTATATTATATTATATTAATAGAATAAGGGACAAAAAAATGACATGATTGCTCAGTATACAAACTTCAATCAATGTAATATTACTATATTACATTAATTATATATTATATTAATATTAGATTAGAGGGCAAAAATGACATGATTATCTTAATAGATGCAGAAAAAGCATTTCACACAGTCCAACATTCCTTCTTGAAAAAATCACTTGATGAACTAGAAAAACTAGATAAAGGCCAGCCATATACCAAAATTGCACAGTTAAAAATCATACTTAGTGGTGAAAGTCTGCATGCTGTCCCCCTAAAATCAAGAACAAAACAAGGGTGTCTGCTTTTGTCACTTCTACTCAATATTATACTGCAAGTTCTAGTCAGGATAATTAAGCAAGAAAAAAAAAAGATGCATCCAGATTGAAAAGGAAGAAATAAAATGATCTCTTTGCAAGTTATATGATTGACTATATAGAAAATTCTAAGGAATACATACACACAAACACACGTACACAAACTACTAGAACTAATCAACAAGTTCAGCAAAGTTGCCCAATATAAGGGAATACAGTGTATTTCTATATATTATCAATGACCAATTCGGAAATGAAATTAAGAGGCAATTCTTTATACAATAGCACCAAGAAGAAGAAAATACTGAGGAATAAATTTTTCAAAAGAGATGAAAGACTTGTATACTGAAAACTACAAAACATCATTGAAACAAATTAAAGAAGACCTAAATAAATGGGAAGACAACTCATGTTCATTTATCAGAAGACTTAATATTGTTAAGATGGCAATACTCCCCAAATTGATCAGCAGATTCAGTGCAATCCATATCAAAATCTCAGCTGCCTTTATCTGTAGAAATTGACTAGCTGATCCTAAAATTCACATGGAAATGCAAAGGACTGAGGAAAGTTAGAAAAACAACCCTCAAAACTTTTGAATATGAAGAACAAAGTTGGAGAATTCACACTTCCTGATTTCAAAATTTACTATAAAGCTACGGTAATTAAGATAGTGTGGTACTGGCATAAGGATAGAAATATACATCAATGGACTAGAATAGAGAGACCAGAAATAAACTCTTACATGGTCAACTGATTTTTGAAAAGGGTGTCAAGACAATCTAATGGAGGGGAAAAGAGGTTCTTCAACAAATGGTTCTGGGATAACTGGATATCCACATTCAAAAGAATAGAGATTAGATTAGTAATAAAACATTCAAAATGAATGAGCTAACACTGGAAATGAAATTTAACCTACATTTCCAGTAACCTAAATGAAAGAGCTAACACCATAAAACTCTTAAAGAAAACACAAGAATAAATCCTCATGACACTGAATTTGGCAATGGGTTCTTGGATATGACAAAAGCACAAGTGACAAAAGAAAAAAATAAATAAATTAGACTTCATGAAAATGAAAAGCTTACATGCTTCAAAGGGCATCATCAAGAAAATGAAAAGGCAATCCACAAAAATGTAGAAAATGTTTTCAAATCGTGTATCTGATAAGAGACTTCTAGCTAGAATATATAATTAACTGTTACAACTCAATAACAAAAAAAAAACCCAAGTAAAAAATGAGCAGAGGATCTGAATAGACGTTTCTTAAATGAAGACATACAAATGACTAATAAACACATGAAAAGATGCTCAACCTCATTAGTCATTAGGGATTTGATTTTCAAATCAAAAACACAATGAAACAGTTCTTCACACCTACTAAGATGACTAAAATAAAAAAGACAGACAATAACAAGTGCTGACAAAGATGTGGGGAAATTTTAACCTTCATACATTACTGGTGGGATTGTAAAATGGTGTAGCCTCTTTGAAAAATAGTTTGGCAGTTCATCAAAAAATTAAATTTAGATTTACCATATGACCCAGCAATTCCACTTCTAGGTATATACCCAAGAGAACTGAAAATATATGTCTATACAAAACTTTGTATATAAATATTTATAGCAGTAGTTTTCAAATAGCCAAAAAGTAGAAACAATCTAAATGTTCAAAAACTGATGAATAAATAAAATGTGTTATATGCATACAATGGAATAAAAATTTGCAAATAAACGGGAATGAAGTACTTATATATACCACAATTTGGATGAACCTTGAAAACATTATGCTAAATGAAAGAAACTGATCAAAAAGATCACATGTTGTATGATTCCATTTATAAGAAATTTCCTATATATGGGATGGAGAGAGAGAGGAATAGGGAGTGACTGTCAGTGGGCATGAGGTTCCTTTTTGGGACAGTGAAAATGTTCTAAAATTAGATAGTGGTGATGGTTGCACAATTCCATGAATACATTAAAAACCACTGAATTGTACCCTATACAAGAGTGAATTTAATGGTATGTGAATTATATCTCAGTAAAGCTATTATAAAAAATGATGTTGTGTAAATTTGGGCACTCATGTTTTTCATTGGGATATATAATATATAATATATATACATAAAATACATCGTGATCTATCTATCTATATATTACACTAGTGGGACAATTCAGAAGTTACCATGCTGGCATCTCTGGCAGAAAATGACGGTGACAGCAAATGACATTTGAGGAATGGCTTTTAAGGCACCAGGAGTAATAGCCTGAGGATAATCAGAATTGTTAGGGTATTCTCTTACCCTGGGAAGTGAAATCAACCTGATTCTGTCCGTCATGGACACTGGTGACTTGAGTTGTTGATGAATGCTCTGTAAAGTTTAACATCTCTTGCACTTCATAGAGCCCAATCAACAATATCTTTCAAACTCAAGCTATTTTGAACATAATTAAAGTAGAACTTTAAAATTAGAGAAACTTGGGGGCTTCTGGTCACTGGCCAAAGGGGAAAAATAATTTTTTAGGACCTGAAAATTTTATTTAAGGTTAAAAGAAAATGACTTCTTTAGATGAGAATAATGGAGAGGCAAAACAACCAAAGTTGAGGTTCTGGGTAAATACAAAGCAGCAACTTAATAGAGACTCCTTTCTCCTGTTTTCTATTAGGATTATATTTGGGGATAATACACCTTCATCAAATAGTGGCTTTATACTGCACAGATAGGTTAACTCTAAAATCTGAGATAGAATACCCTGTATTACAGTTTAAAATTTATATTGATATCCTGTTACAGCCATGTCTTTTGCCTCTGGGGAAAAAAATGACCCAAACTTCATCGTATTATGTGGTCAAGTATTTCCTAGACACTTCTGTATGTGATAGGAAGGAAGTGCGGCTTTCTCGATCCTGCCCTTCATCACTGCATTGGCCCCCTCAAGCTTAACCTCTCTGTTTTCTGATTGGTTTCTCAACAATCTAAACCAAAATACTATTTCTTTAAGGAAAGCGTAAGAAGGCACTTTTCCCAGAAAGAAATTGGTGCCCCAGATTATACTTTCATAAAGCCTTCTGTTGATTACTGGGAAGCGACATACCTGTGCACCTGATCTTAACAAGCTCTAAATCTATATTGTGTTGTTCAGCGTCTGCCTGACAGAGCTCAGTCCAATAGTGGAACAAACACACCAACCTCATCCTGGCTTTCACTGGCTACAATCCTCTCCCACCTCTCTCTGCATTCTCCCCCTTGTCTTGTCCTTTTCCCACAGCCTCCAGACCCCAGCAGGGGACCACGGGGAATTGCAGATTGGCACTCTGCGTTCTTCCTGTTTTGTGTGCAGCTTCTCTTTGCATTTTCCCTACTCTGGTAGGCAGCACTCATCAATCAGCCCTGCAGCTCCACCACTGAGAATTCTTTATAAGGAGCAAGCTTTCTTTAGTCATAGCCACGTGTATAGGAAGAGAGATGTTTTCTCCCATGAGTTGTTTGACATGCAGTACAGTCATTCTTTCTGTTCTGAAAAGTTCACCCTGAATAGGATGGCATAATTCCAGGATGCTCAGAACCATAATACCTTTAGTTTTGTCTTTCCAAAACAAATTTTATGTTTGTGAAAGGGACCAAGATGGATGAGCAACAAGCAGTGGAGACTAAAGGCTTATCTGTGTGGAACTGTTGCTATAGAAAAGAACCATGTAGTATTCCCTGTCCTGAACCTACTAAATCTTCCAAAGGGTTAGGAAAACAGTATTTCATCTGTTTTTGGCTTTCAGATAATACCAAAAAGCATATCAAATGGAATTAATCTCATAGTTTCTTTAGATAAGCATTTCTCAAATTAGTGGTTATTGAATATTTTTTCCTGGGTGATGTTAATATGTATTCCTGGAAACCAGAAAGGTTTCCATGGTCAAATACATTTTATAAATAAATTAATTAATTAATTAATTTATGGCTACGTTGGGAATTCGTTGCTTCGCACGGGCTTTCTCTAGCTGTGGTGAGCCAGGCTACTCTCTGTTGTGGTGCACAGGCTTCTCATTGCAGTGGCTTCTCTTGTTGCGGAGCACGGGCTCTAGGCACACGGGCTTCAGTAGTTGTGGCACATGGGCTCAGCGGTTGTGGCTCGCGGGCTCTAGAGCGCAGGCTCAGTAGCTGTGGCGCACAGGCTTAGTTGCTCCGTGGCATGTGGGATCTTCCTGGACCAGGGCTCGAACCCGTGTCCCCTGCCTTGGCAGGCGGATTCTCAACCACTGCGCCACCAGGGAAGCCCAATAGACAGTCTTGACTCTGGAATGAATACTTATATCTCAAGAAGCTAGTGTTCTGTGAAAGAGTTTGTGAAATGAGGTTTTAGATTCATACCCTTTAACCTAAAGTAACAGTTAAGGGAGAAGAGTTTGGACAAATAAGAGTAGATTCTAGTTGTAGGCTCTCTACCAATTAACTTCATTTATAAAATAAGGACAATAATACTTGCCGCTAATGATGCTGTAAAAATTAAATGAAATATTATATGTATACTAGCTAATAAAATCCTAGGCACCTAGTAGACCTTCAGTAAATGGTAGCTATTATTACATATAGAAAAAAAAACTAGTCAACACTTTTTCCAATAAGAAGCAAGCCTTCCTTTAATTTACAATAATGATTTAATAGAAATTCCTGCCTTGTGCGTGATCCAAGTAGGATGGAATAATGTTCAGTCCAATTTTAGTGGTTAGCACAATTTGTGGCATTCTATTTGTTGAGGAATGGGAGGAAAAAGAACATCTACTGAGAGTTTATTTAGTATTCACATCAGTCTTATGGGAAAAATCATCCAGCCAGGCTTCACTGGTGAGTCAGCTTAAGCAAGTTGCCCAAGTTTATACAAAGCATATTAAGTGGCAGAGTTAGGATTCAAACTCAGGTCACCTGACTCCAAAGCCAATGTTCTTTCCATCTACTATGCAATATTGCCCTCTTTAAAAATTGATAATTCATTCTTACATGTACATGGTAGCTCTCTGTTAACTAAGATGAATATATTCCTCATTCATTTCAGATAAATGATTCCCCTCCTAGATCTCAATACAGTGGTCCTAATTCATATTCATCCCAATGATGTTTTATGGTCTCTTTGTCAGAATTTCTCTCATATTTTGGTAACATAAGGAAGCATCACATAATTGAACACACAGCTGTATCTCGTCCAAAGCCTCCTGACTTTGTGGTAAGGAGTACAGCTCAAGGGAGGTGATGTGAGGTAGTAGGAGGAACACCGGCCTGGGGTTTAGTCGTGAGTCCCAGGGCTCCCTACACTATAACGAGCTGCATGACCTCCAGAAGTCACTACCTCTGGGGCTTAGTTTTCTTACTTTTGCTTCCTCACAGGTTCTGTGAAGTACAGATTAAGTCACTTCGCTGACTCTACATGTCTGTTGTGGCGTCTCAAAGTGGGGTATACATACTGCAGGGATGTGCAAGGTGATTCACTGGAGTGAAGGAGGACAACATCAGAACTTCCATTTAGAGTTATTTTTAATCTTGTCCTTTTAAAAATTTCTATCTTTGGCATATGTTTTATAATATATTAACATAGCATTCCATTAAGGTAAACTATAAACAAAAAAACATATATTAAAAGTGGTGCTAAAATTTTTTATTGATAAGGTTATGTGATTTTTATCATAATGGCCTCCAGGATAAGGTCCAAATCCTATAGTATGGGATTTAAGTCCCCTGGGAACTCTCTAGCCTCATTTCTTTTTCTACCTTTCCTTCTACCTAATTAACCAAACACACCAGTATGTTTCATAGCTTCGGTGTCTTTGCTTATTCTACTCCCTCTGCCTGAAATTTCTGAAACCTCTCTTAACCCCCTACCTTCCACTTGGAGACCGCTTACTCATTTTTCAAGACTCAGCAAAAGAGCTACCTCCTGGATGAGTCCTGTTCTGAACCTCCTAGGTATACCAGATGACTCTCCTTGGACTTCCATTGTACTCTATACATGGCACCTGTGACTTGTCTAGAAGTGTATTTGTTTGACTTCATTTATTAGTCTGTATATCTCTGAAGGGCAAGAGTCATGTCTTCTTCATCTTTTTTGTTCTAGCACCTAGTGTGGCCCCTGATACATATTTCATAAATATTGATTAATTATGCAAATAGCAAATGAGCTGTAAGAGTAATATAAAATGTTAAACTCTCCAGGCAAATGCAAAGAGTCATTATTATTAACATATGTTAAATTCCCATGGATTTCTTTGGAATACCTTTCTAAAAAATCTTGATCAAGTGATGTGAGCAAATAAACTCAAAATGGATTAAAGACCTAAATGTAAGGCCAGGCACTATAAAACTCTTAGAGGAAAACATAGGCAGAACACTCTATGACATAAATCACAGCAAGATCCTTTTTGACCCACCTCCTAGAGAAATGGAAATAAAAACAAAAATAAACAAATGGGACCCAGTGAAACTTAAAAGCTTTTGCACAGCAAAGGAAACCATAAACAAGATGAAAAGACAACCCTCAGAATGGGAGAAAATATTTGCCAATGAAGCAACTGACAAAGGTTTAATCTCCAAAATATACAAGCAGCTCATGTGGCTCAATATCATAAAAAACAAACAACCCAATCCAAAAATGGGCAGAAGACCTAAACAGATATTTCTCCAAAGAAGATATACAGATTGCCAACAAACACATGAAAGGATGCTCAACATCACTAATCATTAGAGAAATGCAAATCAAAACTACAATGAGGTATCACCTCACACTGGTCAGAATGGCCATCATCAAAAAATCTACAAACAATAAATGCTGCAGAGGGTGTGGAGAAAAGGGAACCCTCTTGCACTGTTGGTGGGAATGTAAATTGATACAGCCACTATGGAGAACAGTATGGAGGTTCTTTAAAAAACTAAAAATAGAATTACCATACGACCCAGCAATCCCACTACTGGGCATATACCCCGAGAAGACCATAATTCAAAAAGAGTCATGTACCACAATGTTCATTGCAGGTCTATTTACAATGGCCAGGACATGGAAGCAACCAAAGAGTCCATCAACAGACGAAAGGATAAAGAAGATGTGGCACATATATACAATGGAATATTGCTCAGCCATAAAAAGCAACGAAATTGAGTTATTTGTAGTGAGGTGGATGGACGTAGAGTCCGTCACACAGAGTGAAGTAAGTCAGAAAGAGAAAAACAAATACCATATGCTAACACATATATCTGGAATCTAAAAAAAAAAAAAATGGTTCTGAAGAACCTAGGGGCAGGACAGGAATAAAGACGCAGATGTAGAGAATGGACCTGAGGACACGGGGAGGGGGAAGTGTAAGCTGGGACGAAGTGAGAGAGTGGCATGAACATATATACACTACCAAATGTACAACAGATAGCTAGTGGGAAGCAGCCGCATAGCACAGGGAGATCAGCTCGGTGCTTTGTGACCACCTAGAGGGGTGGAATAGGGAGGGTGGGAGGGAGATGCAAGAGGGAGGAGATATGGGGATATATGTATATGTATAGCTGATTCACTTTGTTATAAAGCAGAAACTAACACATCATTGTAAAGCAATTATACTCCAATAAAGATGTTAAAAAAAAAAAAAGTGATGTGAGCAAAGCAATCCTAACTGACCCTTGTAGGCACTGGTTCTCAACCCTGGCTGCACAGTTCACCTGGGAGCTACCAAAAATACCAATACCTATGCCCTACTCATAGGAATTTTGATTCCATTGGTATGGGATGAAGTCCAAGCATCCATGCTTTTAAAAATCTCCCCAGATGATTTTCATGTGCAGCTAGAGCTGAGAACCACTGCTCCAAGTGTCATGTATAGAATAAGAAAAGTGCGCAGGAAAACGTGAGACAGAGCGAATGCTTTTCCTAAAAATGCAACTGCAGTTGTGGAAGAGTCTAGTACACTGTCTTTGTGAGGTTAAAATTTATCTTTGGTGGGAAAAACACATACACAAAATGCAGTTATTTACTGAGACCAAACTACTAAGTCACATGAATGAAAATGTGAGAGTTTAAGACTCCCTGGCATGGGTTCACTAAGAATAGATTATGTCACAGAAACCCGAACAATAATCCCCAAATAATGAAGCTTTGCACGATGTCTCAATTCCTAGATGTTCGAATTGTCTCACGTTCTGTGTACACATTTCTTGGAGAAATACTCTCAAAGAAAATTGTTTCAAAGATTCCTTGGCAAAGTAAAGACTTGGACCTCTTAAAATAATGCTGCCCTTAAGGCATGAAGTGAGGTCACCTAATGTTTTTAATTGGTTCTCAACTTGAATACTATGGAGTTGTTCACCCATTGCACACTGACATTCTTAAATGGCCATTTGTACTCTGAATTTGATCTTTCAAACAACAGGGAAAGATAGTTTTGAGCAGCTGCCCTGTTAGAGGAAAGTGCACGGGGGAGGGGGTTTTGACTGTATTTTGCTGTGGCCCCAGCCAGTGCTAAACTGCAGCATGACTGTTAGTCTCACTCCACAGCTGAGCCCAAGCGCCGCCCTGGGCATGCCTGCAGTTACATCTGACCCTTCTCTCCTGCCAGCTGGGTCCTGTGGGGTCTGCTGGCTGCTAGGTACTGCAACCTATCTAGGCAGGCATCCTTTCATCTAGCCTGATGGGCCCCCTCCTCCTTTTCCCTCTGTGGGTGTGGGTGGAACAGGGTGTGGGCAGGCAGCCAGATGGGAGCCTGACCCTATGGTCACGTGCACGTAGAGGGCACAGCCCACTGATGCACCTTTTCACTTTTTCTGTGGGGAGGGTGTGGAGGGATAGAGGAAGAGAGAGGAAAAGCCCATTCCTCTATCTCTAATGCAGGAATCTAGCATGTTCTGGTTCTGGGTTCTCTCAGGGCTCAGCTGAAAATGTCCCTTCATCACGGCACTCCTTCCTCATCAAGATCAGGTTCCCTTACATGCTTTTATATCTTCCCGTACTTGTCTCTACTAGCACTTGTTATTAGTCTAATGAATTATTTGAGTAAATACTTGTTTATTATTTATTCCTCTCATGTGATTATGAACTTCAGGAGGGCAGAGACTGGTATCTGTCCTGTTTATTACTGTTTCCTTATGCATGAGGCCTCAAATATAGTTGGTATTCTATAAATATTTGTTGAATGCATGAATGAATAAATGAAAAACACAAAAATGTGTATACAAGAATTATCTTTGAAAATAAGCTAACATCAAGCAGGAGGGAAATAAATCATTGAGATCTATTTAGTTGAGTACCTCATTAAAATATATTAAGAATATTTAATAACATTGAAAAATGTTCAGAACGTAAGGTTAGGTGAAAAAAAGGTAGGATACAAAAATTAATACATAGTATGATTTCTTTCTTCTTTTTTGGCATAAAGAAAATACAGTAGATTCTTACTCTTTGCAGTAGTTCTATTTTATAACGTCACTATGAACACTGGATTATCAAATACTGAATCTCTGCTCTGAGGGAAAATACAACCTCTGGTCACAACAGTTTTGTCAACTGATCAATATATAGCCTTGTTTTATATGTGTTTCTGTTTAAAGATACCTTATTTAATATATATCATTGATTCATTAACACTGAATTCATGTTACAAATACAGTCAACACCCCCTCTCCCGTGCACCTTCCTACAACCCACGTCTGAATGAAGCTTATCTAACACACGTATTTTCTCCAGAAGCACCTCACAGCCCTGTGCTCAGGAACACAGCACTTCAGCACTATGCTTGGGGTCATTGTCACCAGCAAAGAGCACAAAAATCTGAAAAAAGTGGCACCAAGTAGATTGCAAAACTGACACTTGTTTATAGCATGAGAACTGAAACAAGAAGGCAGAATGTGGCCTTGCTCAACCTTAGCTGGGAACGTGTGCAATGGGGGACTCAAAATTTTTGCTGCTCTGCACATGCGCAGGTCCATGCAGGACTGGGAAAGCGCTGAGAGCATTGATTTGGGGGTTATAGTTAAGTTTTGGTGAGTAGGTGAATTTGCAAATATGGAACCTGCAAATTACGAGGATTAACTGTATGTAATTAAAAAACTGAGGCCAAAGATGCCCTCAGGTTAGTAGGATTGTGGTGACAAATACTTTTTTCTTTATGCTTTTTTGCAATTTCCCAAATTTCTAAAAAAAACCATTATTTTTATAGCTACAAAAAGAAATACTATTTCTCTTATATTTGGAATTAGCAAAATGTGATGGGCAGGATATATAGAGAGAAAGATTAGCAAAAGGGTATTTGGCCAGCTGTGGCACAGCAAGTTTAAAAATAAAAAGCCTAAACTATACCCAGATGGTAGTTTAAAAAGCATATTGAGCCATAATTTTGAAATATGTTTTGAATTCCTCTTTGCAAGATGATTTTGAATAGCCAGTGTGCCATTCTTCAGCCAGAAACAGGGTGATTCCCTGAGCAAGGGCTTCAAGCTGGCCAGGAGAAAGAGACGAGAGCAAGACCCGGCTCTGCAAACATAAATCAGCCATCTGATGAAGACAGTGCAAAAGGGAAGCCTCTCTCCAGAAATCCTTGCCTTCAGCTATTCATCCACCACTCTCTGCCAAGTCCAGGGTGAGTGCCCCTCAGCAAAGTGTCCTTCTATTACAGCACTTCCCACACTGTGTTGCAATGACCTTCGCGCGTGTCCGCATGCCACCTAGGCTCTGAGAAGTCAGGGGCTGACTGTAGCTTGTTTACTATTGTGCTCCATTGCCTATCACAGTGCTTTGCACACAGTGAGTATTCGTTCAAAATAGATGGAATGATTATGCATCAAGCACCCCAATAGATGGGGACTCCTATCAGTTATCACCTTTAAATATGAAAGTCAATGTCAGAAACAACACTAAAATCTCATCCAAAACTCCTGAAGAGTTCAAATGAGAAAATTTCATACTCCTAAGGAAAGGACAAGATTTCTTATGTTCAGGCAAATAGAGATCATAGAAATAAGAATCTGCCTCTGTATGAAAAGCAAATAAAATTCTTGTTTCCTTCTACATTCTTACAATTGTACATTCAATTCAGCCACCTTCTGGTTTGTGATTACTGGGGAGTGCACTGCTATGTCTTGAAGTGTCCATAAACACAGAGAGCAGAGCTCAATTCCTGAAATGTGCTCTGGTTTGATAAGGCGGATTTGGTTGGATCTTGTTCAGCCTTTAGTCTATTTCCTTAGGCATTTGAGAATGTTCCAAACTCAAGGCTGTTTCAGTACCTTTCTATCTGCCATGTGTGATTCTATAAAATGATAACTGTTAGTTTTCTATGGCTGCTATAACAAGTTACTACAAAATTAATGACTTAACACAAATTTATTATCTTACAGCTCTGCAGATCAGAAGTCTGACACCAATCTCACTGGGCAAAGATCAAGGTGTTGGCGAGGCACATTCTCTTCTGGAGGCTCCAGGGGAGAATCCATTTCCTTATGTTGTCCATCTTTAAGCGCTGCTTGATTTCCTTAGCTCATCCCCATCTCTATCTTCAAAGCCACCAATGTCAGGCTGAGTTCTCATGCTGCCATCTCTCTGGTCCCATATTCTGATACTCTCTTCCAATTTCAAGGGCCCTTATGATTATATTGGGTCCACTGGGATAATCCAGAAAAATCTCCTTATTTTAAAGGTAACTGTTTAGCAAACTTATTTCCATTTGCTGCCTTAACTCATCCTTGCCATGTTACCTAACATATATTTGTAGATTATAGGGATTAGGATGTATGTGTTTTTTTGGGGGGCATTATTCTGCCTGCCACAACTATCTATTTATCTATCTATCTACCTATCTATCTATGTATCTATCTATCTACCTATCATCTATCTATCTACCTATCTGTCATCTATCATCTATCTATCTATCATCTATCTATCTATCCATCCAATTATATATACATACAACCTAGGAGATACAGTGAGTCATTTAAAAAACTGTTCCTAACCCAACTCTGCTTCCCCAAAAGAGAAAGAAAAAAGAAAAAAAACTATCCAAAGAATCAAACCACAGAATGAAGTAATTCTAGAGTTAAAAAAGTCAAGTTCTTCTTTTGCTATATGGCTTTAAGAGGTCAGGATCTCCACAGTATCACTTGTGTGGGAGTTTATGTGTGGGAATCTAAATGCTCATAAGTTATTTCCAAGTCCCTCTCACAGAATGAATAGATATGATCTTGTTATAATCTGCCCACTGTTTGCCTGAAATTGTGCATACAAATTGTGTCTAAAGCCTTTTCTTCTTAATCAATTCCTCTCTCAGGAATTTTGTTTATTTTCTAATTTGATTAGACAAGGCTCTCCACCCCCCACCCCCCGCCAGAGCTTTTCTCAAGAGACTACACAGAAATAGACTCTAGCCAATCCTAGGAAGAATGATCATTGACTGAAAATCAGCAGGAGTGATAAACATTACTGTGTGGTTTATGCAGAAGGCAAAACACTGCAGAAATATCAGATTCCATGTCCCGTAAGTCCCCATCCTATCCCACATCACATATTTAATAAGTCAAAAGAAACAGAACAAGCAGCATTCTGTATTCCAGCCACAGTTTTCTCAGCTACAAACCATAAGAGTATGAAACATTTGTTATATTTGGTTTTGAGTGAAACCGGAATCAATAACAAATTTGTTTTGCATTCATTCCTAAATATATTTACTGTGTGAATACGATCAGCAGGGGTGGTGTGAGACTGTCACACTTGAGCAGGGCTTCTGTGCTGTCCACACGAAGACTTCTAATACTCTTGAGCAAGGCCAATCAATCATAAAGCTCATGTGCCACTGAATTCAGAGCATCAGCCCCAGCGAAATCAGTTGAGATGCTTTCAGAATGTTCAGTTTCCCAGCTTCTCTTTCTTAACAAGTCCTTTCCCCTATCCCTTCTGCCTGCCTGCCTGTCTTATCTGGCTGACTTTGAGGAGTGGACACTGGGTTTGCCTCCTTGCCATCCATCTCACCCCTTCTCCATTGTGAAGTGTCCGTGTGGTTGGGGGTGAGGCTTGATTAACGTTAGCTAAGTCCATCATGCTTTTCCATCCCTCTTCCCAATGACGCAAAGCACTGCACATCAATGGCAACAAACTGGTTCAAGTTGGGCCAATTAGATGCTAGCAGATGTTCACTGGCACTTCTGCTTAAAGTGTTTTTACTCTTAAGAGAGAGTTTCAAAGAGCCTTCCTCTCCCACCCCAAATTGGTCCTAGGACTTTTGTAACATCTTGATATTAGCTTGATGAAGTAGCTGACCTAGAAGAATCACAGGGACGTGGAGTCCTTCCTGATCCCCACACATTCCTCTGAACTTCCAGTTATATGGGACAGTGTTTTCTTTTTGTTTAAGCCAATTTTATTTGGATTTTCTGTTATATTTACTCATTCATTCCACAAATAATGACAAATGTCTGCTGTGTATCAGACACTGTTGGAGGCACGTGGGTTATGTCAGAGAACAAAACAAAGACCCTGCCCTCTAGAATGAAGAGATAAAACGGCAAATAATAATATAATAAATCAGGAAGCTCAGAAGTATGTTAGAAGGTAATCAGTAGAGCAAGACCACAAATAACAAATGTTAGCAAGGATGTGGAGAAAAGGGAACCCTCCTACATTGTTGGTGGGAACGTAAATTGGTACAATCACTATGGAGGTTCCTTAAAAAACTAAAAACAGAACTACCATATGACCCAGCAATCCCACTCCTAGGCATATATCTGGAGAAAACCATAATTCGAAAAGATACATGTACCTCAATGTTCATTGCAGCACTATTTACAATAGCCAAGTCATGGAAGCAACCTAAGTGTCCATCGACAGAGGAATGGATAAAGACGATGTGGTACATAAAAACAATGGAATATTACTCAGCCGTAAAAAAGAATGAAATGATGCCATTTGCAGCAGCATGGATGGACTTAGAGATTATCATACTAAGTGAAATAAGTCAAAGAAAGACAAATATCATATGATATCACTTATATGTGGAATCTAAAAAAATGATACAAATGAACTTGTTTACAAAACAGAAACAGATTCACAGACTTGGAAAACAAACTTATGGTTACCAAAAGGGAAAGGTGGAGGGGAGGGATAAATTAGGAGTTTGGAATTATCACATACACACTACCATATATAAAATAGATAATCAACAAGGACTTACTGTATAGCACAGGGAACTCTACTCAATATTCTGTAATAACCTACATGGGAAAAGAATCTGAAAAAGCATGTATATATATATATATATGTATAACTGAATCACTTTGCTGTACACCTGAAACTAACACAACATTGTAAATCAACTACATTCCAAAGTAAAATAAAAATTAAATTAGAAAAGAAGGCAATCAGTAGAGCAAGATGAAGGCAGTAGGGAGTGACAGGAGCAGTAGGATGAAAGATGGGAATTGCTGATTGTAATTTTATGCAGGGCAGTCAGCTTTCACCTCATTAAAAAGGTGCCATGTGAGTAAACTCTCAAGTGAGGTGAGCATGTGTGCATATTTGGGGAAGAAAGTTCTAGGCAGTGATAACAGCCAATGCAGTTTCCTTCACTGGGAGTGTGAGAGAAGAGAGGAAACTGGTGTGGTGGGAGTGAAGTAAAGGAGGGAGGAGGTTGACGGAGTGAAGTAAAGGAGGGAGGAGGTTGACGGAGTGAAGTAAAGGAGGGAGGAGGTTGACGGAGTGAAGTAAAGGAGGGAGGAGGTTGACAGGGAGCCCTGTGGGCCTTCTGCACCAGGGAAGGAGGATTTTCGCTTTTACCCTGAGTGAAAAGGGGAGCCATGGAAGGGTTCTGAGCTGAGGAGTGAAAACCATCAGTCTGGCTGCTGTGTTGGGAATAGACTTTGGAGGCGTAAGAGAAGGGGCGGGGAACCCACTTAGGAGGCCACAGTCCTATTACAGGGTGGTGGCGATGAAGGTGATAAGAAGTGGTTTCCATTCTGCATATGTTTTGAAGGTAGAGCCAACAGTATTTCCTCACAGAGAATATGGGGGATGTGAGAGAAGAAAGGAATCAAGGATGACTCCACCTGAAAGCAATTTAACTCATTCACTCTTAAATTTACCTGGCTTGCTTGTCATCTATCTATAAGCAATGAGTGTTACAAACATGGAAAAGCCCAACCAAACATAGGGTTCGACATTCAGGGCTTTACACTTTCCATCCACCATCTCCCCCACTTAAAAAAATATTTTTCTTGGCTGATTTTTGAAAACAAAATTATCCTCCATTGTCTTCAAGAGTTTACTCAGGTAAAACTGAACTGATGACTGTTCTACCCTGTGCAGTAATGTCCTCATCCTTTATCTTTGTCTGATGTGGTTTCCCTTTATCTGGAGCCTTCTGCTGCTGGATGTGACAATGATGTCCCTTCCTCATTGATGGGCTCAGCATCTGTATATGGGATGTTTTGACTCCAATCTTGCTGATGCATCATCCTAATTGTCTGGTTGTTACTGCCTGTCACTTACCAACCGGTGTGAGATATTCTTTAGCTCTTCATCTGGAACAGAATTACCGCCTCTATCTTTAGAAATGATATATGCTGAGGATTATTCATGTTTGTAATTACAAATCTTCTACTAGAAGCACAATTATTAAAAACCTTTGGAAATGACATTTTGTCTCACGTTGCAGAACCTGCTGTCAGCCTCTCCTGCTGGTATTGCTTTTGTTGCTGTAATTTCTACCTGCACTCCAATTGTAATTTAACATTATGTCTTTTCTCTATATCTTTCTACCTGGTTGTAATGATTAGGTCTCCTGCTATTTATACTTAAATACTTTCCCCTCTGTTTTGACTCTTACTGGGCTATTTTCTGTGGTTACAACCTAGGAAACAGCTGCAGCAACACTTGTTGCATTGTAATAACTGGAGAGAGTCGGTTTATCTCTAGAGTAGAACCAGTGAGGGGGAGAACTGGAGGGAACTTTGGAGATTTTTCATACAAACACATCTTTTTAAGGATGAAGAAACTGAGATTCTGAGTGTTAAGTGAATTTGCACATGATCACTTAGCTTCTTATTGTTGGGTTATGTTCTGGAGTAGCAGGTATAACTGTATTAGGGATGGATTCTTTTAAGTCCTTGCACCTTGCAATTTAAACTGATTAACCAGTTATCTGGATAATAGAGCTGGGGATGGTATGGGAAGTGACACTGAATGCCTCTTCTGAGTCAGACACCATGTTATGTGCTTTGTATCATGGACCACATTAGTATCCACAACAACCTCACGAGGTAGGAATAATTATGTCCCTTTCACCCCAAAAACTATGGAGGCTCTTGGGAGATTAGGCAAGAGGCCCAAGAGTTCACAGATAGTGAGAAACTGTCTGATCTACCTGACTTCCCACCCTTTCTCCTTCTGTCAGGAACAGAATGATAGGTAATATTCTGAAAAGTTGAAGTGTGAGCATGAGCTACTTTTAAGGCAGTTTGGAAACTTAAAGTGTTTTGGGAAATGTGAAGAAGATGTTAGAGACTGTGCCTCACAACCTTTACTGTTTGCTCAGGTCTGTACAGCTACCTCCATTCTTTTGTTCTGAGCAAACCAGACCTGGCTAAGCAATGTCACCTGACTGTTAAAAAAGGAAACTCAAAACTAGGAGGTAGGAAGCTAGAGAATTTGCTCAAGACTTGAATTTTCAATTTGACTCTTTGAGGTTGAGTTGAACCTCATTGGTCCACCATGGTCCAAAGTAGCTCAATTTGGCTGGTGGGGCAGGGGGAGGGTTGGAGGAGGAAGAAACTGAAAAAGGAAAGATGCTGTTTACATCTTCATGGGAAAGGACACTGCCTTAGGTTGCCTAAGAGAGCTTGACTCTAAAATAGGTTCTCTTCCTGAAATAACCAAGAATGCTGGACATCAGAGGCATGAATTAAATGACTGCCTTCTTATTCTTTAGTTCTTTAGTCTTTAGTTATTTCCATTGCTGCTGCAGAGACAGAGAGATGGCCATAGAATCAAGGTCAGGAAGTAGTATGGAGGTCAAGGGTGAGTTAAGGGAATCTATTGATTTTCTGACCTGTGGGGCTTTCTGAATGAGTATCCCTTGAATTGTGGGAGGATATCCAGTAGAAACCCCAGTATGTCCCATTCTCAAGAGATAGCCTCTAGAACACTGGGATTAGCACCAATCCCTGAAAAGTCAAGAGCCGTAATGATGATGATAGGACTAGATACTATATCTACAAGCACAGTGGGAGAGTTTGGGATTATGAAAGGCTGAAGGATAGAATGGTTGTCTTCCAAGAGCGCATGGTGACCATGAGAGTGAGGGATGAAGTGAAAGGAGTGAATGAAGATGCTTTGAGACCTTAAGGTCAGGTTTAAGTAGTAACTCCCTAAGAGTTCAGCCCCATAATGACATATTGAAGTGATCTCTACTAAGATCTTTAGGAACACCAGAGTGTCCCATCTGAAACTAGATTAGAGGTTTCAAAACCTGCTTTCTTACCACAATGACCTCGATTAATTAAAAATTCAGACTTTCAGATCTTACCTCCAAAAAGTTTGATTGACCCATGGGAATAGCCCCCAGGTAATTGTGGCAAGAAGCCTCACTAGAAACATCTGGGGTAGGTAATCCCAACTTCTGTAATTGTGGGTTTTTATGTGCTACTTCTTATGTTGCTTCTGGAGCATCCTTAATTTTGTCTTCTCCAGCTTAGAGATTCTTAATCTGAGATTCTGGGGCTCAATGGATAGGGTACAGGGGGTCCACAAACCCCCTGAAATAGTATGCAGAATTTAACATATATATGAGCTACATGTAAAGTTTCAAAGGAATCTATGGTACCCAAAGGGTTTAGAACCACCAGTTCAGCTGTCCTACCCATCTTCTTTCTGCCCTGACCCACTGGAGCTGACACATTGCTTTTTGCCCTGGCCAGTCTTCCTGGCTTCAGCGGACAGTATATTTTTCTTTTATTTCAGAACTTTACATTTAACTATGAAACATAGGATGATTCTGAAAAGAGGGTGGTGAACTTCCATGTTTCTATTGAAATTAATTTCCTTCGGAAGGATATGCCTGTGACAGTATTCACAGAATACTGCTGGCCCCTGTTTTAATGAGCAACTTAAAAAAATTCATCCATGTCACCAAAATTCTACTGTCCTCAATTTTTCTCTGAAGCCTGCCCCTTTGCCAAACCGCCTTAAGCATGTCTCCAATTGCATTACTTTATTTCTCTGGGTCCTTTGTTGCCCTTGCTCTACTGTCCACAGAACAAAGTCCTGACTTCTTGGCCTGGCATCTGTGCCCTTTACAATCTATCTCCTGCTGCTCCCCTAATTGTTCCATGTTCCAAGCTGACTGTGCTCCTTGCCGTTGCCCAAGCCCTGTCTGTGCCCTCTTCCCTCTGGGCCTACATGGGATGCCCTCCCTTTCCTCTCCATCTGTCACATTTTACCTTTGTTCAAGGCCTTCCTCCTCTCTAGCCCTCAGCCAGAAATTTCCTCTTCTCAGAACATCAATTGTACTTGGTTCGTATGGGTCTCATGGCGTTTGTTGCGTATTGATTCATGCTTTATTATTCATGACTTGTGTTTCTCTTCTTCCTTACTAGATTCTAAGTCTTTTCATAGCAGGGCTCATGTTGATTTTAACTCTGTATCTGGTGTACTGCCTCTCATAGAACTGAGCATACCATAAGCCCTTAATAAAATCTGGCAAATACATTTAAAAACCTAGATCTGGCTATTTTAATTTAGAAAAATAATTCTGTTTGTCTTTTCTCCTGGTAATCTAAGTCGGGCTTAGTAGCTTGAGAATTGCATATACACTGCATTTATTCTTGATGAATGAGAAAAAGTGTCAATGAAATTTATACTTTAAAAATTATTTATGTAATTTCATTTTTCATAATACCTGTGAGGCTTGCAGTAATGTAGTGTTTTTATCCCCCTTTAACTGGTGATTGTACTGAGGCGAGAGGTCAAGAGAGTCATCTGAGGCCACAGAGCACGCAGAAGACAATAGTGGGGCTGGAACCCATGCCGCCCGAGGACACATCAGCAAAGTGTAGCATTGCCTGTGCTAAAAATGGAATACAAGTGTGTTCACATATTGCTAAAGTCAATTAAGACAAAGCTATGGGTCAAAAAGTTTGGTTCAGTGTAGACAGTACAGATAATGGACTATCTGAGATTTTCTCTCTTCACCAGTCTGTTTTGACATTGCTGGCTCACTTTGTCCTTCTGTTCCCTAAATAAGGACATGCCTGTTAAGTCTAGTCCTTGGCTCTCTGCCTTCAGCCTTCTCCAATATCTCCCTCAGGGACCTACCCCTGTCTCATGGTTTTAATCATCACCACTCTGCTGACTTTTGTAATGTCTTTGCCTGTAGTGATGACCCCTCCGCTGATCTCCACTTCTCCTCTCTTACGGTTTGCCAGAGGTTTCTGCTTGGAGTTCTGCGGTACTTTACATTCCTGATATCTAAATCCAAACTCATCATCTGCTCTCTGACCAAACTTACCCCTTTCTCAATCTACATTTTTTCCATCACCATTCTAATTATCTAAGTTCAAAATCATTGTTGCCTTTAACTTCTTCATTCTTCATAGTTGATTCATTATGTCTTATTACTTCTTCCTTCAAAATGTCTATCATGTCCACTTGAAAATCTAAAGGCTTTTGGCAAAGGCTGCATCTTTAGAGCCCTTTATGTCACACACCTTCTTTTTTTTTCCCATTTCCATCACCATATTCCAATCCAGGACCTCTGCTTCCTCATCCTTAAACCACTGTAATAATCTTTGCCTGTTTAAATGTTCCTAAAATATAAATTGAAAGATGTTACTTCTCTTCCCCTTCTCTCCCCCCACTTCCAAATTCCATTGGTGTCCATTTGATTATAGCATCAAATCCTTCTTCAGCCTGGCATACCAAACCTCCCACAGTCTGTCCTAACTGATGGTTCCATCAGTATTATCTAATACTCCCTCCATAGTAATTCTTTGTTCCGGGAAAGCTCTTGTGTTCACCGTCTTGGAATGTATCTTCCACTGCCTTGCTTTGTTACTCAGCTTATTTCTTCCTTTCTCCAGTCTATCTCTTCAGATCCTCCTCATTTTTCAGGGCCCAACTCCTATCTCATCTTTTTAATATGGTGTTTCCTGAATATTTAAATCACATCTCTGAGGTTCTGTGGCCCTACTGTCTACACCTTTGCCCCTCGCGTTGCCGTTGAACGACCAGCAGCACTGGCGTCACCTGGGAGCTGGTTAGAAATGTAGCATCTCAGGGCCCCACCTCAGACCTGCTGAACCTGAATCTGCATTTTAGCAAGATGCCTGAAGTGATTCATGCAGGTTGAGAAGTCCTAGTCTATTCTACTTAGACATGTAAAATAATTATACACTGATCTATATACTTATCTCTACTCCTTCTGACCCTTGAGGTCTAGGAACCTGCTTTGTTTCTTTGCATCTCTCTCAAACACAATTTCATGGCAAAGTCTGCACTTAGTAAATAGGTTTTAGTGTCCTTCCCTTAATTTCCTTTTAAGAGGGGAGAAAAGACCTTCAAGACTCCTAGAAAGTGAATACAAGCATTGGTTGTTGTTTCAATGAAGAGAAGGTCAACTGATTCCACCTAAAGGTGGCAAAGAAGGCAGTAGCAAGTCTCTTATGTGACGATTTCTTTGTGTTCCCATAGCACCTCCACTCTCCCCCATTAAAACACCTTTCTCTCTGCATTACAGCTGTGTGCATGCCTTTCTCACCACCCAGACAGGGAGCTCCTTGAGGGCAGAGACTGTGTCTTAGTAACCCTTTTATCAATAGCTCCTTGCCCATCACATGTTTATTGATTATTGATTTGAATTAATAAATAAATGAATGAATAACTTGTTATATGAATAAATTGTAGAGCTTAAACTGAGGCCTCTGCTGCATGTTTCTTACTATAGTCAACCAATGTACATTTATGACCACACCCTATACAACAGATAAACTGACAAGACATTCCAAACCAGAGATCTGTTTCTTTGTTTTCACTCATTTGCCACCATATTTCAATTTCGAGGGCTGAAGATGAGAAATATGAAGGCTGAAAGTAGAAACAGGGAAGAACTCAATTGGCAATGACTTAAAGGGAACCTCAGATGAAAAGAACTTTTTCAACTATAAGTATCTCAATATTCATGTTACAAAGTGTTTTCCTCTAGGAAGTTCATCAAACAAAAAGGAGTGATAAGGTAAATGGCTATAGAACAAAGTGGTGTTTATGTAGCTTGCTATTTCACAATTTCATTTTGTGTCTGAAAAACATATGAGGTTTTGCTGAGCTTAGTAGAGAAATGTCTGCTTTGTGGCAAATGTTGTCCATCAATGAAACAAAGAGAAATCTGAGAACAGATAGTATTGTTATATTTTTCCACTAGACTAGGTTCATAAAAGCCCAAAGAATACAACAATGTTATAGATGACCCTAGCATGCACTTGTACTGTTCCTTAACTTTTTGCATGGGAATGTGTCTTATTTCTGCCAACAGATTTCAAGGAGGGCAGAAACACATACAGTTGACCCTTGAACAATGTGAGGGTTAGGGGTGCTGACCCTCCAAGCAGTTGAAAATCCACATATAACTTATAATTGGAACTTCCCTATCCATGGTTCCTCCATACCCGCAGTTCTGCATCCCCAGATTCAACCAACCTCAGATCATGTAGTACTGCAGTACTTACTATTGAAAAAGATCCACATATAAGTGGACCCATGCAGTTCAAATCTGTGTTGTTCAAAGGTCAATTGTATTTTATGATCCTGTACATAATTGATAATGCTCAGCACATAGACATTCAGTCTATCCATCCTCCCTCCCTTCCTTTCCTCTAGCAAGTATTTATTGACTGAGATAGAATATTGAGATATTCATCTACACAACAGAATATTCTATTCTAGTGCTATCATATATGCTGGGGAAAAGCCACTCATCAAAACAAAATTCATTCTCTTCATGAAATTGCATTCTCGTGGAGGGAAAAAGGCAAATAGGTGAAATATATAGTTAGATTGTTATATGTACTGTAGAAAAAAAATTAAAGAAGGATGTTGGGGAGGTATACTTTTAGATAAGGAATTAGAGAAGACCCCCTTGAAGAAAATGAGATTGATGAAGGACGAGAAGGAGGTGAATTATGTAGCTACCTGGGGGAGGAGCATCCCAGAGAATGGAATAGCGAGTACATGGGTCACGAGGTAGGCGTGTGCTGGAATGAACAGGGAACAGCAAGAAGATATTTTGGGTTTGGAATACAAGGAGCTTGGGGGAGAATGATAGGACAGGTGAGGTCAGATCTTACATCTTGATAGGACCTCTTTGGCTGCTATATTGAGAAAAGCCTGAATAGAGATAAGGGTGGAGGCAGGATATCAATTAGGAGGCCACTGCTGTAATATAGACAAGAGATATATACTGCTGCCTTTCAGAGAGGCAGCAGTGAAAGAGTTGAGGAGTGGTCAGATTCTGAGGGTAGAGCCAACAGGAGTTTCTGGTAGCTGGATTTGGATTAAGAGAGACAGAGAGGCACCTAGCATCCACGCATTCATGATTTTTGGCCTGAGCAACTAGAAAGACGCAGCCTCCATCAAATGAGATGGGGGGAAGGGGGAAGGCTGCTGCAGGTGGAGAAGTTTTTCAGGGAAGATTAGGAACTTAGTTTTAGCCATGTTGAGTTTGACATATCTTTTAGACAAGTGAAGATGTTGAGGAGGCAGTTGGATATTTGTGGAATGAATAAGCAGGATCTTAATCGTGTTTAACTTCCTCAAACATAAATCAACAGTTTCCTCTAACTAGTTCCTCGTAATGTGAAGCACTGGGGGAGTGACACTGGAAATCAGACCCTTCTGACCAAGACCAGACCTGCCTGAATTCTATTTCTAAATACCTAGCCCCCTGCTGGCCAACTTCCCTTGAATGTTCCCTAGATCCTCAACATGTCCAAAATGGAACTCATTCTCTTTCTCCCAAACCAATCTCCCTCTTTGTGAATGTAATGAAGGGTACCAGCAGGCATGCAAGCTGAGGGTCACACGTCATTCCTTCCATTTTCTCATCTCCGTGTCTATTGGTCACCAAATCTTACCAGTCCCACTTGCACACCATCTGTAGAATCCACCTCTTCCCTCTGCCTTCACTCTTGCTTTTTTAGATTAGGTTCTCATCATTTCTCACCCGGATTATATGTCATTCTACTCCTACTTGGTCTCCCAGTCTCACATAGCTCCCAGGGTGATTTTCCAAAATGTAACTGTGGCCATGTTACTCGTCTGCTTAAAATTTTCTCAAAGGCTTCCTTTTGTCTACAATGCCCCAAGTCCAGAGCTTGGCCCATAAAGATCATCATGATCTGGCCCTGCTTATCTCGAAGATTTATTGCTCCCCCCATGCTCATCACTCCCATGCATTAGCCACACTGAACTACCTGTAGTTAATTGGTTTGTTCATTCAATATTCAGATATATAGAGAATGCTTCTTATGTTACAAGCACTATGCTAAGCTCTGGGGATACAGTACTGGATGCGGCAGACTTAGTTCCTGCTCTTGTGGAACCACACTTTCTCAATTTCCACGCCTCTTCTCTTTGATCCCTTTGCCTTGAACTTGCCACTACCTTTCCCTCCCTCTGCCCCACAGCCACTTAGAGAACACCAACTCACCTTTTAAGTTTCAGCTCATGTTATTTCCTTGCATTAGCACTTTTCTTAATCTCCTTCTCTCTTCTAAGAATGTTTCCTCCCTCAAAAGGTATTGAATAACTTAAGAGCTCTAGAAGTGAGGATATCTCTAAATAGGTTCCAGATTCAGTTCACAATATTGTACTAGGAGATCATAGCTCATGGAATAGGCCTTTTTTCTTGATTCCAGGATGTAGAAAAGCCTCCCTTTTCTGGATTTGTTCCCCTGCTCTTGGGCTCCACAAATAGGATAAGTAATTGTTAACCTGCTGCAGAGTGAATGAATCTGAAGGTATTGGATTACACACATGCAGTGGCTACTCCAGGATTTTGAAATAGTAAGGCCTCAGGGGTGGTGATCTGATTGGTAAGGGTGCTAGGGAACTTGTCTTACAGCTGAGTTTGCATAGCAGGCTCACAGTTTTTACTTATATTAGCATACGTGTATTTGTAGTACCTTGGTAGTGGATTGATACAGGTGGGGGTTAAAGACTCTCTTTTAAGCTGTCCCTTAGTGCTACCACTGCACAGAAAGATGGCAGAATGACTGCCTTATATACACCTGCCCATGCTTCCTGACCTACCCTTGTTTGCAGATCCTAGAGCTTGGGAATGAAAATACATAGGGATTCAGAACATGTAAATAGATGGGGGTGGGTACTGAGGCTAAATGCCAAGAAAAACCTTCCTCATTTGTCTGCATCCATCACTGAAGGGGTGCTTCAGGATAGGAATGAGCATTTTGCTCAGGCTAAGAAATTCTAGAAACTCTGGTCCCAACCTCTATCTCTTCCTTCTTTCTTCTCTCTCTCTCTGTCTGTCTCTGTATCTCCCCACCTTCCTCTGGATGCACACATATATGCATTTGGATGATTTTAGAAAGCTCCACTGGTGAATAACCGTATTTTATAAAGATGCAACAGTACTAAAAGCAAATATTCCAGAAAAAAAGCCTGAAAACACTCTTGGTTCTCTCCTTTCTGACTTACTTGCAGGCTGCATCTGACAGTGTATCTTATAATGGAGCTATAAAAATGAATATCGGATACTTTCTTGCCTCACCTCTAGTGTGATTAGGCAGTCAACGACCAAGTTATCACTGCTGAAGCATATTAAAGAATAGTATAAAGTCATTCTGGCTGCAATAAAAATCATAGCTCCCACACTGATACAGTAGGGTGAACCTTCCATGATGACTGCTCATACTTTTGATTCCACGTATGTGTCCATACATGCACACACAAATACACACATCTAAACATTATAACTAGATCAGCCTTTTCCTTTTGTATTGTACTGAACACCTTAAAGTACTATTTCGTTAGTGATTGTCAGTCAGAGTTATAAAATCATATAAATATATTTATAAGCTGTAAACACTTTAAATAATTAATGAAGGACAGTTTGCTGCACAGAAGAGGTAGTACAGCCACTGTTAATACATTTAATTTATTTAAAGATTTGCCTGTTCTGTTATTACTTAAAATATAGTTACATCTATACAGAGCTGATTATTTACTAATTTGTTACAACATTTAGATATATCAATGAATGCATTTTATAGAAGGCATTTTATAAATTAAAATCATATCAAGCTAGGGGACTATTCTGATTACAAAGGCTTATGATTAGGTGATGATTATGAGTGCCTTGTTTAATAATTATATAGATTTGATGACTCTTGTGGTTATACTTTATAACAAAAATTGCCCATGTAATAGTATGGGAATGGATGGTATGTAGTGAACAGATAAGAAAAGAGTGTTGATTCTAAAGCTTTAAATTAGATTCCTATTGAACTGATGGATGGAGTTTTCTTGCTATAAATGTTTTCATGGTTGTCAGTCTCTATTACTGCATGTTAGTAATTTTACTGGTGTGTACAATAGACAGATTAAGTGTCAGGATATGGCATAGTCAGAGCCCAAGGCTGGTGACTTGAATTTACTACTGAGATTGCAAGATTCTTCCCTGCCTCTGCCCCATCTCTGTTTAGGAAGTAGAGCCACAGACTTCTGTACGTGCCTCAGACATGTGTCAAGTTAAAAGTGGGTGGTCCTGTGTATTATCTGGTAGAGGCTGGTGGCAAGTGCCTCTTCCCACAGCCCCTTAGCTAATATCTAGACATCTGCTCCCAGGCCATTCGTTTGGGCAGGAATACCTAATGGGTGATAAATAACGTGGGCTCTAGAATCAGATTCATTTATTCATTCTGTCATTCAAAAGATATTTATTGAGTGCCCAAGTGCTACATTATTCCAGGCACTGGGAATACAATAGTGACCCTGCCTTCAGGGACCTTCCACTTTCATGATTGCTTAGGTTCAGGCAAGACATTTTACTTTCTGAACTTCAGTCTCCTAATTTGTACCAGACTCATGTCTGTTGGGAGAATTAACTGAGGCAGTGTCTATAAAGCACCCAACATTGTGACCAGCGCATTGCAAAAGTCAGTTATTTTTATAATTGGGCAAAAGTCAGATGCATGCCATATTTCTACCACAAATTTAATTGCTTGTGAATATGATCTATTGGTTGAAATTACTCTGACATGCTATGTTTTCTAGTTTAGTCTGAGCATCATTTACAATACAGTAATGACCCTATGACAATGGGTAATATTATTACTGTTTTCCTAATAATATTTTGCCTTTCAGGTAACACACATGAAATGAATACCCAAGCTCTTTTCTCTTCAGGGCACTGACAATAAGAATAGAAGATGATTTTTCTAAGAGCTGTGTACACGTTGGATGAGAAAGAAACATGGAAAGAAAAAAAAAAAAACTCAAAAACTCCGAAAAACTCAAGACAACATTTTGTTTAACTCTTAAAGCAGTAGCATTAGAGGCCCTGAGCAGGGAATTGTAAAGGGTATAATCTTACTCGTGTTAGGAGAAATTTCATTTCATCTCGTCATTGAAAGAATCTGAGAAAAGGACATGAGAATCTGTTTGTTTGTAAAAATCTAATTAACTATGGAGCTGTGTGATGTTCCTTAATAATAGAATTAGTTGCATCAAAACCATGAGGCACTTTCAAGGGTTGAAATGAAAGCCCCAAATTGATCACCTAAATTATGTACTCCTTTATCAAAATGCCTGGAAACCTCTTCAGGCTAGAGATTGGTTAATAGGATACAGCAAGCTGTCCCAGGCAGTACTTACTGATTTGTTTTCCTATGTTAGTAGCTGAGCCTCATCTGAAAGAAGGCTATTCAAGACGATAGTTTTGAGAAAAGAAGAAGTGGCATCAGAGAGTTTATGGTGGAAGGCATAGGAAGTGCCAGTTCAAGCTGCATTCCCAAGACATTCAAGGAGAGAAGCTGGTTAAAAATGGGAACTTGACACTTAGCGTCTCATAGGGTTTGGAGCACAGTTGGAAGAATCATCCAGAAAAGTTTTAAAAATGCCATTGTCCATCCTTTACCCCCAAATGAGTATCTCTGGGGCTGGGATCTAGCATTGGTCTTTTTTATTTAAAAAAATTTTTTTAAATTTTTTTTTTTTATTGGAATATAGTGGCTTTACAATGTTGTGTTAGTTTCTGCTGTACAACAAAGTGAATCAGCTATATGTATACATATATCCCCTCCCTCTTGGACCTCTCTCCCACCCCACCTCCCATCCCACACATCTAGGAGCACCGAGCTGAGCTCCCCGTGCTATACAGCAGGTTCCCACTAGCTAGCTATTTTACACATGGTAGTGTATATATTCCCTGGTGGTCCAGGGGTTAGGACCTGTGCTTCCACTGTAGTTAGGTCTCTGTGCTTCCACCTGGGTTGATCCCTGGTCGGAGAACTAAGATCCCAGAAGCCGTCTGGAGCAGCCAAAAAAAAAAAAAAAAAAAAAAAAGATACAGAGCTATTCTATCACATTGGTCTTTTTAAAAAAGCTCCCCTAGATAATTCTAATGTAGCCAGATGTGAAAATCATTGCTCTAGGGCAGTAGTTCTCAAAGTGTAGCCCCCAGATCAGTATCACCTGGGCATTTGTAGCGATGCAAATTATCAGGCCCCACCCTTAACCTACAGAATCAGAAACTCTGGGGGTGGGACTCAGTAATCTGTGTTTTAACAAGCCCTCCAGGTGATTCTGATGCCCACTCAAGTTTGAGAACCATTGTTCTAGATAAGTCATGTCAGACAAAAAAGTCAGGAAGGCAATTAGGCTGAAATGGCTCAGGTTGGAAGCCCACTGTGGTTCTCTTTTGTACTTACAAAAAAAGAGTTAAAAATACACGTTCCTCATTCCCATACAGCCTCTGAGAGGGGAAGGGATCTAACTTTGCAGCTTTGTCTCTCTCAAACCTCCTAGGAAGAAACCATAGACCTCTGGTTTCCAACTGGGTCATACGATTTTAAATAAAATGCAGAGACTAATAATGGAAAGCTGTCTGACTACCAGAAAGGACAGTTGGCGCTTGTAACTAGGAGGGAAGTGAATGGGGAGGGTAAGGGCTTTCTGGACCAGGAAAGAATAACCTAAAAATAAAAAGAAAAGAAAATCATCAAAACTGAACTCTGCTTTACTTTTTCCTTTTATTTCATGAAAGCAATGTTTTTTCGGGGCACAGCACTGATATGTTAATAAAACTGAATAATGTCCCTTGTACTAACTTTTCAATACGAGATGAGAACTGCATAAGAACGTGTTCTAATGATGCGTTGGTTTTCTCACAGTAACATCCAGCCCCCAGAACATCCTCCAGCAGCACCCACACTCTCCTGTCCTAGTGAATAAACCTGGAACAAAGCTGAGCCACCGCCTGGATGGTGAAGGATATGCTTGAGAACTGCAGCTTGGCTCTGCTGCCGACTTAGATGGGAACGTGGGGAAGTCACTTAGTTTCTCCGGCCTCCAATTTTCTCAAGTAGAAAATGACAGAAACCACCCGGATGAACTGCAATGTCAAAGTAATCTGCACAGGACTAGGAAGAAGGCCAGGTGCCACAGCTAAGCAGGATAGAAGAAAATTGTACAGGCTCATGGTGGCACCTCCTGGTAAAGGGGCATAATAAAATTTCAGCTGAAACGCTGACAAATTTAATTTCCAAATGTGGGCCTAACACTTTGTGTGCATTTTCTTGTCGTTTCTTTTAATTGTCTTTTCTTCCCCATATTCATACTCGGCAAATATACTGCCTTTACCAAGCAATAATCTAAGTAGACCAAATGAACTACCATAGATGAAACATATAAATAAGTAAAGAACCTCAATCAAATCCCAGATGACTGATTTTGTGGAGCAGAAATCTCTTTTTTTTGCTTACTTTTAAGTTCACTTTATGAGAAAACAAATACCACATGGGATCATTATTTTAAACACAAAGTGCATTTAAGAGGAAGTGTCTGGTAAACCTTCTGGGGCTGTAAATTAGCTACTAATTTCATTCCACTAAAGGCTGTGAAATGCATTTCTGGGAATTATTGTGCAGAGACATGCTTCCAATACTTTGTAAGATGGGCTTTCCTGAGCTTGGAAAGAGAAATGCAATCCTACTCAGCGTACTTGTTCTTAAACTGAGGCTACTCGATGACCCAGGCTCATTCTACCTAACTACACAGCCAGCTTTGCTGGATTTACAAAAGATGAGATTTTGGGAAAGAAAATGAGAAACAATGAGTCATTCACATAGACATCTAACTAGCAATTTGAAATTGATATGCAGACCATCTGATCTTTATATCTCTTTTTTTGTTCAGTTTCATTCCAGCCTCTGAAAATTTCCCAGGTACAATTCATTACTCTGTTCAATCCAGTTACTGCTATGTTCAATTACTGCCCTCTGTTTCTCTAATGGAGTTTTGCTTTCAACACTAGTAACAAGCCTTTCCAATATACATTTACGGTTTTTCATTTCCTCATAGAAGTTCCATCATTTATTTCTTTTCCACTATATTTTTCTTTAATTGCTTCATTCATTTTTTTGTTTGCTATATTTTCATGTTTTTACTCTGATCCTTATTTTCCTCCATGATACCTCTTCTCACCCTTAATGTTATTCTCTAGAATGTTGTTAGATTTTCTCTTTTTCTCTTTTACTTATACAAACAACTGCAACATAGAAAGGGCCATATTGACTTGCCAATATTGGGCCGGTATGGACTAGCACAGAACCTGGCACATAGTAGGCATTCAATCAATATCTGTTTAATGACTGCCTGGATAAATGAAAATAGAAATGATGTCAGTATTTGCTTCAATCTTAAGCAAAATTATAAATGAATAACTTCCACCCCTCCAATGTGAGTCAACTTAACTTTTTTTGTTAAATCATTTTATTGAGGTATGACTGACATACAAAAAACTGTACATATTTAATGTACACAACTTGTTAAATTTGGAGATAAATATACACCTGTGAAACCATCATCATAATCTATGCCATAAACATATCTAGCACCTCCAAGTTTCCTCCTTCCTTCTTTATTACCGATTTTTGTAATAAAGACACAACATAAAATCTACCCTCACAGCAAAATTTTCAGTATACAATACAGTGTTAACTATAGGCATACATATATTAATATTATACATATATAATATATAAAGGCATAGTGCTAAACAGTAGATCTCCAGACTTGCTCATCCTGTATAACTGACATTTTGTACCCTTCGACACTTTGTACCTCCCCATTTCCCCCCAAACCCCTATCTTCTGGCAACCTCTGTTCTACCCTCTGCTCTAAATTTGACTATTTTAGAGTCATCATATAAGTGGTATCACATAGCATTTTTCTTCTGTGTCTGGCTTATTTCACTTAGCATAATGTCCTCCAGTTTCATCCATGTTGTTGTTTTTAAGGCTGAATAACATTCCATTGAATGTAGAAATCATATTTTCTTTTTTTTTTAAACATCTTTATTGGAGTATAATTGCTTTACATTGTGGTGTTAGTTTCTGCTGTATAACAAAGTGAATCAGCTATACCTATACATATATCCCCCTACCCCCTCCTTCTTGTGTCTCCCTCCCACCCTCCCTATCCCACCCCTCTAGGTGGTCACAAAGCACCGAGCTGATCTCCCTGTGCTATGCAGCTGCTTCCCACTAGCTAGCTGTTTTACATTTGGTAGTGTATATATGTCCGTGTCACTCTCTCACTTCGTCCCAGCTTATACTTCCCCCTCTCCGTGTCCTCAAGTCCATTCTCTACATCTGCGTCTTTATTCCTGTCCTGCCCCTAGGTTCTTTAGAACCACTTTTTTTTTTTTTGATTCCATATATATGTGTTAGCATACGGTATTTGTTTTTCTCTTTCTGACTTACTTCACTCTGTATGACAGTCTCTAGGTCCATCCATCTCACTACAAATAACTCAATTTCATTTCTTTTTATGACTGAGTAATATTCCATTGTATATATGTGCCACATCTTCTTTATCCATTCATCTGTCGATGGACACTTAGGTTGCTTCCATGTCCTGGTTATTGTAAATGGTGCTGCAAAGAACATTGTGGTACATGACTCTTTTTGAATTATGGTTTTCTCAGGGTATATGCCCAGTAGTGGGATTGCTGGGTCATATGGTAGGTCTATTTTTAGTTTCTTAAGGAACCTCCATACTGTTCTCCGTAGTGGCTGTATCAATTTACATTCCCACCAACAATGCGAGAGGGTTCCCTTTTCTCTACACGCTCTCCAGCATTTACTGTTTGTAGATTTTTTGATGATGGCCATTCTGACTGGTGTGCGGTGATACCTCACTGTAGTTTTGATTTGCATTTCTCTAATGATTAGTGATGTTGAGCATCCCTTCATGTGTTTGTTGGCAATCTGTATATCTTCTTTGGAGAAATGTCTATTTAGGTCTTCTGCCCAGTTTTGGATTGGGTTGTTTGTTTTTTTGATATTGAGCTTCATGAGCTGCTTGTATATTTTGGAGATTAATCCTTTGTCAGTTGCTTTGTTGGCAAATATTTTCTCCCATTCTAAGGGTTGTCTTTTCATCTTGTTTATGGTTTCCTTTGCTGTGCAAAAGCTTTTAAGTTTCATTAGGTACCATTTGTTTATTTTTGTTTTTATTTCCATTTCTCTAGGAGGTGGGTCAAAAAGGATTTTGCTGTGATTTATGTCGTACAGTGTTCTGCCTATGTTTTCCTCTAAAAATTTTATAGTGTCTGGCCTTACATTTAGGTCTTTAATCCATTTTGAGTTTATTTTTGTGTATGGTGTTAGGGAGTGTTCTAATTTCATTCTTTTACATGTAGCTGTCCTGTTTTCCCAGCACCACTTATTGAAGAGGCTGTCTTTTCTCCATTGTATATTCTTGCCTCTTTTATCAAAAATTAGGTGACCATCTGTGCGTGGGTTTATCTCTGGGCTTTCTATCCTGTTCCATTGATCTATATTCCTGTTTTTGTGCCAGTACCATACTGTCTTGATTACTGTAGCTTTGTAGTATAGCCTGAAGTCAGGAAGACTGATTCTTCCAGCTCCGTTTTTCTTTCTCAAGATTGCTTTGGCTATTCGGGGTCTTTTGTGTTTCCAGACAAATTGTGAAATTTTTCGTTCTAGTTCTGTGAAAAATGCCATTGGTAGTTTGATAAGGATTGCATTGAATCTGTAGATTGCTTTGGGTAGTATAGTCATTTTCCCAAGGTTGATTCTTCCAATCCAAGAACATGGTATATCTCTCCATCTGTTTGTATCATCTTTAATTTCTTTCATCAGTGTCTTATAGTTTTCTGCATACAGGTCTTTTGTCTCCTTTGATAGGTTTATTCCTAGGTATTTTATTCTTTTTGTTGCACTGGTAAATGGAAGTGTTTCCTTAATTTCTCTTTCAGATTTTTCATCATTAGTGTATAGGAATGCAAGAGATTTCTGTGCATTAATTTTGTATCCTGCTACTTTACCAAATTCATTGATTAGCTCTAGCAGTTTTCTGGTAGCATCGTTAGGATTCTCTATGTATACTATCATGTCATCTGCAAACAGTAACAGTTTTACTTCTTCTTCTCCGATTTGGATTCCTTTTATTTCTTTTCCCTCTCTGATTGCTGTGGCTAAAACTTCCAAAACTATGTTGAATAATAGTGGTGAGAGTGGGCAACCTTGTCTTGTTCCTGATTTTGGTGGAAATGGTTTCAGTTTTTCACCATTGAGAACGATGTTGGCTGTGGGTTTGTCATATATGGCCTTTATTATGTTGAGGTAAGTTCCCTCTATGCCTACTTTCTGGAGGGTTTTTATCATAAATGGGTGTTGAATTTTGTCAAAAGCTTTTTCTGCATCTATTCAGATTATCATATTAGATACCATATTTTCTTTATCAGTTCATCTGTCAATGGATATATAGGTTGTTTCCACATTTTGGCTATTGTGAATAGTGTGCTATGAACATGGGAGTGCTAATATCTCTTGAGATCCTAATTTCATTTCTTTTGGATGAATACACAGAAGTGAAATTGCTGGATCATATGGTAGTTTTATTTTTAATTTTGGGGGGAACCTCCACACTTTTTTCCACAGTAGCTGCACCATTTGCATTCACACCCATTGTGTACAAGGGTTCCCATTTCTCCACATCCTCACCAACACATGTTATCTTTACTTTTTTTTTGCTAATTGCCATTCTGACAGGTGTGAAGTGATATCTCATTGTGGTTTTGATGTGTACTTCCCCACTGATTAGTGATGTTGAGCTTTTTTTCATATACCTACTGGCCATTTGAATGTCTTCTTTGGAGAAATGTCTATTCAAGTCCTTAGCCCATTTTAAAATTGTGTTATTTGCTGTTTTTGCTATTAGGTTGCAGAAGACATATGATCTCCATATATATTTGGGAAATTAACATTTTATTTTATTTTATTTATTTATTTTTGGCTGCATTGGGTCTTCATTGCTGTGTGCGTGCTTTCTCTAGTTGTGGTGAGCGGGGGTTACTCTTTGTTGTGCATGGGCTTCTCATTGTGGTGGCTTCTTTGTTGTGGAGCATGGGCTCTAGGCGTGTGGGCTTCAGTAGTTGTGGCACGCAGGCTCAGTAGTTGTGGCTCACGGGCTCTAGAGTGCAGGCTCAGTAGTTGTGGTGCATGGGCTTAATTGCTCTGTGGCATGTGGGATTTTCCTGGAGCAGGGACTGAAACCGTGTCCCCTGCATTGGCAGGTGGATTCTTAACCCCTGTGCCACCAGGCAATACATGGTTTGCAAATATTTTCTTCCATTCTGTAGGTTGCCTTTCCATTTTGTTGACTGCTTCATTTGCTGTGTAGAAACTTTTTAGTTTGATGTAGTTCCACATGTCTATTTTTGTTTTTGTTGCCTGTGCTTTTGGTGTCATATTCAAGAAATCTTTGCCAAGATAAATGTCATGAAGCTTCTCCCCTGTGTTTTTTTCTAGGAGTTTTACAGTTTCAGGTCTTACATTTAAGTCTTTAACCCATGAGTATATTCTTGTGTGTGGTATAAGACAAGAGTCCAATTACATTCTTTTGCCTGTGGATATCCAGTTTTCCCCATACTATTTATTGAATAGACTACCTTTCCCCCCATTGTGTATTCTTGGCACCCTTACTGAAGATCTTTTGACAGTTATTTTCATGGATTTATTTCTGGGCTCTCTACCCTGTTCCATTATCTCTATGTATGGTTTTATGCTTGTACCTTACTGTTTTGATTACTGTAGCTTTGTATTATCTTTTGAAATCAGGAAGTGTGATGCATCCAGCTTTGTTCTTTTTGCTCAAAATTGCTTTGGTTATTTGGGGTCTTTTGTGATTCCATATGAATTTTAGAATTGTTTTTTTCTATTTCTGTAACAAAGGGCCATTGGCATTTTGATAGAAATTGAATCTGTAGTATCAACATTTTAACAATATTAAACCTTCCAATCCATGAACACAAAATATCTTTCTACTTAATGTGTACCTGCTTTAATTTCTTTCATCAGTGTTTTACAGTTTTCAGTGTACAAATCTTTCACCTCCTTGGTTAAGTTTAGTCATAAGTATTTTATTTTATATTATTGATGTTATTATAAATGGGATTGTTTTTTAAATTTCCTTTTGGATAATTTGTTTTTAGTATAGATGTGTGACCAATTTTCATATGTTGATTTTTCTATCCTGCAACTTTGCTGAATTTGTTTATTAGTTTAATAGTTTTTTATGTGTGGAGTCTTTAGGGTTTTCTACATATAAGATCATGTCACCTGTGAACAGAGATAATTTTATTTCTTCCTTTCTGATTTGGATTCCTTTATTTCTTTTCCTTGCCTAACTGTTCTGGTCTGGACTTTCAGTACTATGTTGAATAGAAGTGGTGAGAGTGGGTATCCTTGTCTTGTTCTAGATCTCAGAGCAAAAGTTTAAAGATTTTCACCATTGAGTATCAATTTAGCTGTGTGCTTTTCATCTATGACCTTTACTGTGTTGAGGTAAATTCCTTCAAGTTAACTTTACCAATTGAAAATAATCTGGCTAATGTCGATTAAAATTGAGTCTAAAACACTATAGCAGGGCAAAAGTGTGCCCAGATTTTAACATGAGAGGTAAGAAACTTGGAAACTCCGTTTGTGGGTGGGGAGTAGGCATGTAAAAAAATGATCAACTAGGATGTAAGCTTCTTGAAGAGCAGATATTTTCATCTGTTTCATTCTCTGCTATATGTTCAGTGACTTTAATGGTGTCTGGCACAGAGGAGATATCCAATAAATATATATGGAATGACTAAGAATGGATTACCTTCTGTGTGACTCATGATCTGTCACTACTTCCCGAAAGGTTAAGTAATATTGAGAAGAGACCACTTCTGGACACTATGACAACTACCACAGCTTAGAAGCAAGGATTCTCAATCTAAAGTCCATTGACCTCCAGAAATTGGGTTTCAAAGGTCTGTTAACCTCCTGAAATTATATGTTATTATATAATAAACATATATTACATGTTTCTGGGGAGAAAGTCCACAGACTTCTTAATATTCTCAAAGGAGAGTGTGATGCAACATTTTAGAACTATAGTGTCTGAGAAGCCTCCATGCTGTAAGAGCAATTGGAAAGTCCTGGCAAACAGAAACTTTGGTCAAGCAGACCTTGGTTGAAATTCCAACTCTGCCCCTTGCTGGCTGGGTGACTTTGATTAAGTTTTAAAATCTCCCTCAGCTTCAATTTCCTTATCATGAAATAGAGATGATAATGACAAATCTCTAGGTGTAACTGTAGAATCTGAACTTGAACCCCAATTTTTCTGATTCTAAAGCCCATGTTCTTAACAAGTATTGTTCTACTACAATTAAATGAGATAGTTAACACGTAAGTGCCTGGTGTAGAGTAGATTAAATACTCAGAAATATTTTTTAAAGTAACAATAAAAAAGACAACCTAAAGAAAAATCCACTTTAGAAACTCCTCTTTGTCTGATTAAGCAATATTCAAATTCAAAATATTTTTGTCATTGTTCTTATAAAACCAACCCCAAAGTTTGGGGGAAGAGGGGGTATAAATTGTAAGTGGATTAAGGGGTAAGGGGATGCCAGTGAGTCTTATGATGTGGTTTTGACAGGGAATGGATATCTCGGCCTACCTAACATTCAAATGAAAGGTTGTGTGAGTGTTCTAGACTTTGTAGACAGCATCTACTCCTTGATCATCTACTTCTAGATAAATGGGGCTCCCGTTTCACTAGAGTCCAGCAGGAGACAGGGTTTTATGTTAATAATGGTTGTCCCTCTGCCTGAACAAAAGGCTGAAGAGCAAATCACCATGGAACACAGGAGGTCTAGCTGTTGTTGTCCATTTCTAGAAGAGGGATAATTTAATGGCTCAACAGAGAGAAGGCTTGCCTGGCTCATTTGGGTAATTTCACAGTAGTTAGGAGCAGATATATGGCTCAGGTATTAGCTATTTCATTGCATTACCCTGACAAGTGACAAGTGACAGGAATTAGGTTTGCTTACATTGAAATAATAATCTTATTCACTGCTTTTAACTTTTTCTCAAAACTTTTTATGGTTTACTGAGCTGAGAATGAATGATCCCATCTATATTTCTGAGTCAGAGTTGAGCAGTTTTCATCAAATGGCTACTCTGTGTCAGGCCCATACATTATCTCATTTAAGTCTCAAAAAAACATGGTAAGGTTGACTGTATCATGATCTTCATTTATCAGGTAAGGAAACAGAGGCTCGGAGAAGTTCCGAAGTTGAGAACATAGTTCAACTGCACACAGCTAGTGAGTGGTGAAGCTGAGAAGCAAGCCCAGGGCCTTTAAGTCCACTTTGCTATGCTATGCATTTGCATAACAGGATGGTATTTAAAAATGGCATTCTGGCAGTCAGAAGGAGATCAAAACAAGTTCTAGAGACAATATTATTAGAAATGGAAGTCTGGACTTGCCAAGAAATACCTAATGCTATGTAATAGAAAGGCTGGTATTTAGCTTGAAACAGGTATCTCTAAATATCATCCGCTCCTGACTTCCCAGAACTTCTGCTGCCAGTGTCCTTGTCCTCACAGTGAGCCATGGCCACCCCCTGCCTCTGCAGAAAACCCTCCAACACTAGCAGCCATGTGGCTGACAGGGTCTTGGTGCTGCGGCCAGGTGTCAGGCCTGCATCTCTGAGGTGGGACAGCCGAGTTCAGGATATTGGTGCACCAGAGACCTCCCAGCTCCATGTAATATCAAAAGGCGAAAGCTCTCCCAGAGATCTCCATCTCAGCACTAAGACCCAGCTCCACTCAACGACCAGCAAGCTACAAACAATTAGCAAGACAGGAACACAACCCCACACATTAGCAGAGAGGCTGCCTAAAATCATAATAAGTTCACACACACACCAAAACACACCACTGGATGCAGTCCCGCCCACCAGAAAGACAAGATCCAGCCTCATCCACCAGAACACAGGCACTAGTCCCCTTCACCAGGAAGCCTACACAACTCACTGAACCAACCTTAGTCACTGGGGGCAGACACCAAAAACAGTGGGAACTATGAACCTGCAGCCTGAGAAAAGGAGACCCCAAACACAGTAAGTTAAGCAAAATGAGAAGACAGAGAAACACCCAGCAGATGAAGAAGCCAGGTAAAAACCCACCAGAACAAACAACTGAAGAGGAAATAGGCAGTCTACTTGAAAAAGAATTCAGAGTAATGATACTAAAGATGATCCAAAATCTTGGAAATAGAATGGAGAAAATACAACAAATGTTTAACAAGGACCTAGAAGAACTAAAGAGCAAACAAACAATGATGAACAACACAATAAATGAAATTAAAAATTCTCTAGAAGAGATCAATAGCAGAATAACTGAGGCAGAAGAACGGATAAGTGACCTGAAAGATAAAATAGTGGAAATAACTACCACAGAGCAGAATAAAGAAAAAAGAATGAAAAGAATGGAGGACAGTCTCAGAGACCCCTGGGACAACATTGAACACACCAACATTCGAATTATAGGGGTCCCAGAAGAAGAGAAAAAGAAAGGGACTGAGAAAATATTTGAAGAGATTATAGTTGAAAACTTCCATAACATGGGAAAGGAAATAGTCAATCAAGTCCAAGAAGCACAGAGAGTCCCATACAGGATAAATCCAAGGAGAAACATGCCAAGACACATATTAGTCAAACTATCAAAAATTAAATACAAAGAAAAAAAATTAAAAGCAGCAAGGGAAAAGCAACAAATAACATACAAGGGAATCCCCATAAGGTTAACAGGTGATCTTTCAGCAGAAACTCTGCAAGCCAGAAGGGAGTGGCAGGACATACTTAAAGTGATGAAAGGGAAAAACCTACAACCAAGATTACTCTACCCAGCAAGGATCTCATTCAGATTCGATGGGGAAATTAAAACCTTTACAGACAAGCAAAAGTTAAGAGAATTCAGCACAACCAAACCAGCTTTACAACAAATGCTAAAGGAACTTCTCTAGGCAGGAAACACAAGAGAAGGAAAAGACTTACAATAACAAACCCCAAACAATTTAGAAAATGGAAATAGGAACATACATATCGATAATTTACTAGGATTTACTAGGATTTACTAGGAATGTATATATTTTGTCTTGAATTTAACAATTCTATTTTCTAACTTATTTCTGTTTTTCTCTTTGTCATGTTTCCTCTACTTGCAGTTTTTCATTATTTATATAAAATTTTTTGTTAAATAATGAATTCATTTGATTTACATTTATTTGTTTAAATAAAAAGATGAGACATTATATTGATGGCAGTCAACATGCTTAGATATATAATGTTCTGATTTTCATTTAAAAAAAAGTGTTAACTTTTTTCTTGGCAGGCAGCTAAATTATTTGTTAATCAGTTTAATTACTTCAAATCCCCTTTGAAGCTCTGATAGAGTGGCTGGAGAGTAGTCTTCTCTCTAGGATAGGTCAGTCCTACTATTAGGGTGTAACCCCTTTGGGGTCTCCACTTAATGTCCCAGGACTCTCCACACTGACTGGTCAGATATTCAATGTCTTTCCACCCTGTACAAGTTCTGGGAATTGTTCTTCTTACAAATATCTGGTTTTTCTTTTTCTGGCTTGTGGGGTTTCACTCTACACATGCATAGCCTAATACTCAGTATTATGAGGCAGATTTTGGGAGCTCTTTTTTTTCTACACAGCCCTTTACTTTCTAGATATCTGCCCTGCAACTTGCAGCCTCATTCTCCCCAAACTCTGATCTCTGTCTTTTGAGTCAGCAAGGAAGCCCTGTTTTTTGGGGTTACCCTTCTTTCTGTTCATGGTCCATGAACTGCCTCCAGGCAAAAATCTGGTGTAATTGTAGAAATCCCTCTGTTTGTTGCCCTTCTCTCAGAGATCACAGTTCTAGGCTTTCTGCAGTCTAATTTCTGCAAACAGTGCTTCATATATTTTGCCCAGTTTATAATGAGAAGTTAAGTCCACATCTTGATACTCCCTTATGGGCAAAAGCATAAATCTCAAATCTGTTTTAGATACACTTAGACCAAACAATTCCTACAGAACTTATGAGTGTAAATGATTATATCATAATTTTGAGGAAAACCTCTCTCCAGATAATGTCAAGTGTAATATTTAGTAAGTCGATTTTGATAATATTTGTATCTTGTTAAACGAGGCTACTTCAATCTGCTGAGATATTGAAATGAGTGCCCCAAAGGAAGGGGCATCTGATACAAAATGCCAGTTTTCAACCATTAATTAAACTGGGTTCTAGATGCAGTACTCTGTTACAGCCATCACTGCCCTCATTTTTGATAAGTGTATGGGGGAAATTATAAGAAAAAGAATCGAGTATTTCAAAGATCTAGACACTGATATAACTGGAACGTGGTATCATGTTCCATGTATCAATAGTTTAAAGTAAGTTTTTATTAAGTGTTTATTAAATACAAAAGAATACTTATTAAATATATGTAAATTTTAAAGTAATGATCCTCAAACTTTAATGTGCAAACAATCACCTGGGATCTTATTAAAATGCAGATTCTGATTCATGCAGTCTGGGGCCTGTTTCTACATTTCTAACAAAATCCCAGATGATGTCAATACTCTGCTCTGCAGATTATCCTTTGAGTAGCAGGAGTGAAAGTACTGATAATACAATGGTCATCAGTGTACCCACCACCAGTGTAAGAAAAAAGTACATTATCATGATCTCTGATATCTTCTGCATGCTCTTCCTAGATCCCCTCCTCCTCTCCCTCTCTTACAGATAATTACTCTCCTGAGTTTTGTTTTTATTATCCTTCTGCTTTTCTTGATAGTTTTATCATATATGCTTGTCTCTCTAAATATATATTGTTAGGTTTTGCATATTTTTGAATGTAAGAAACTAATATAAATGGAATCATTTGTATATATTCTTTTGCATTTTTTTTCACTGCATCATATTCCTGAGATTCATTTATATTGTGTATAACCTTAGTTTGTTAATTTTCATCACTGTATGGAATTCTTTTGTATGAATATACAGAGCTTACCTATTTTTACTATTGATGGACTTTGGAATTTCAGTTTTATACTGCCATGAAAATTCTTATACAAGTTCCTGGTGTATATATGCAAGACTCAATCAGGTTATATACATAGGTGTTGAATTGCTGGTTCATAGTTCATTGCTGGTATAGTTTTCATCTCAGACACAGTACTCTTTATCCTTAAATGTTTTAAGTGTTATACAATCTGGCAACCTATTTAATCCTCACAACCACCCTATTAGGCAGCTACAGTTAGTCCGCCCATTTACTGATGAGAAAACCAAGTCACTGGGATATTAACTTGCCCAAAGTCACATAGCCAGTAAGTAATAAAAGCCATGATTTGATTCTAGTTTGGTTCCAGAGCTCAAATTCTAAACCACTAGTCTGTACCATCTAGACAGTATATATTCCCACACATACACACACACACACACACACACACACACACACACACACACACACTTATACACAAAGCACTGTAGGATCTATGGATGAGAGCATTCAGTCCAGCTGTTAGAGAACTTAAAATTTGGTTGAGAAAATAGAGTATTTATATGTAAAAAGATAATAGAAGACACTGCATATGAAGTGACAGAAGGATGGCATGGACAAATCAGGCCACAAATGTCGTGGAGCATGGGCTGGGGTAGATCACAGGATGGATGGACAAGACCTACCTGTATGATCTGGCTCCTGCCCATATCTCCCTGACACTCACCAAACTCTAACTATATTGACCCTCTTTCTGTTCCTCGAAATGTCATGCTTGTTCCTATCTCGTGGCCTTTACATTTTCTGTGCCCTCTGCCTGGAATGCTTTTTTCCAAATCTTGGTAAGGCTGGCTCTTTTGTTATCATTCAGAACTCAGATCAAATGTATCCTCCTTAAAGAGAATTTCTTTGATGACTCAACCTGAAATAGTGCTCCAATTCTACCATAGTCCATTAACCTGCTTAATTTTATTTATGATGCTTATCCCTATCTGAAATCATCTCATCTATTTGTTTACTTGCTTGTGGTCTGTTTATCTTTATTAGAATAGCAACTCCATGCTCAAGGACCTTGTCTGTCTTGTTCTTGTCTTTTTTCCTTCTTCCCTCAAATGGTTTCTGAGGTTTCTACTTCATCTACAAAATCTTTTTGAGTTTAATGCTATGAGGGAATGTCTCTCTTTGACTTGTTTTGAGGACTTCGGTCTAATGTATTTGTACAAAGAAGATATTTTTATGTGTTTGTTTTCCCCTCACATCTTTAAAACATGGAAGAAACGTGGTTTCTGAGGTCTCTGGATTTGTTTGTCATCACCCTTGAGAGTTATCGACGAGTAATAGAAAAGGCTGGTTCTTTGTATTTGGTTTCTTTGAAATGTCCCTCTACTTTATAGGTCACGCTGATGGCATTTCCTTTACACTCACCTATCCATATATTTATCAGCCATCACAGCTTTTTCTTGCTGCTTGGAACTTAATCTAATGAGTTCTTTGTTTATTTTTTTTAAACATCTTTATTGGAGTATAATTGCTCTACAATGTTGTGTTAGTTTCTGCTGTATAACAAAATGAATCAGCTATATGTATACATATATCCCCATACCCCCTCCCTCTTGCGTCTCCCTCTCACCCTCCCTATCCCACCCCTCTAGGTGGTCACAAAGCACCGAGCTGGTCTCCCTGTGCTATGCGGCTGCTTCCCACTAGCTATCTATTTTACATGTGGTAGTGTATATATGTCCATGCCACTCTCTCACTTTGTGCCAGCTTACCCTTCCCCTTCCCCATATCCTCAAGTCCATTCTCTAGTAGGTCTGCGTCTTTATTCCCGTCCTGCCCCTAGGTTCTTCGAACCATTTTTTTTTTTTTTTTAGATTCCATATATATGTGTTAGCATATGGTATTTGTTTTTCTCTTTCTGACTTACTTCACTCTGTATGACAGACTCTAGGTCCATCCACCTCACTACAAATAACTCAACTGCATTTCTCTTTATGGCTGAGTAATATTCTATTGTATATCTGTGCCACATCTTCTTTATCCACTCATCTGTCAATAGACACTTAGGTTGCTTCCATGTCCTGGCTATTGTAAATAGTGCTGCAATGAACATTGTGGTACATGTCTCTTTTTGAATTACGGTTTTCTCAGGGTATATGCCCAGTAGTGGGACTGCTGGGTCATATGGTAGTTCTATTTTTAGTTTTTTAAGGAATCTCCATACTGTTCTCCATAGTGGCTGTATCAACTTACATTCCTACCAACAGTGCAAGAGGGTTCCCTTTTCTCCACACCCTCGAGTTCTTTGTTTCTTTATGAACAGATGAACATGAGTGGTTTTCTAAAATATGCCAAGGAAACAGTGGGCTGTAGGAAAGATTTTATTCTTCTTTACAATATATCTTGGTAATTACAAAGTCATTTCTTTGGCTAAGTGCTGAAAGTAAAGTGATGAATATTGTGCAGGATAAAGCTGTGAATTATAGAATACTTTCAACTCTGTTTAAAAATCTGATTAACATTAATTTTACTTTATTACTTCGCCCTGTGAAATAAACACTTTACTAATTATATACAAAATGATATTTAATCTTCCTAATGGAGGTCTCACATATTCATTTTAGCCCCATTCATAGGAATGTTATTTGAAATGGAATACTACATTATAATTATATTGAAATAAGATTGGTTTTCAATTATGAAATACCAATCCTTCTTCAACATTCCAAAAAATAAAAGAAGAGGGAACTCCTTTTTATGAGGAGAGTATTACCCTGTTACCAAAGCCAGACAAAAATACCACAAGAAAAGAAAACTACAGGCAACTACAGGCCAATATCCTTGATAATCACAGATGCAAAAATCTTCAACAAAATATCAGCAAACCAAATTTAGTAGCACATTAAAAGAACCATACACCATGACCAAGTGAGATTTATCCCTGGGTGCAAGGATGGTTTAACATATTCAGATCAATCAATGTGCTATACCACATTAACAGAATGAAGGATAAAAATCACACAATCATCTCAATATCTGCAGAAAAAGCATTTGACAAAATTCAAGACCCTTTCATGGTAAAAAGTCTCAACAAACTAGGGACTTACCCTAGGGATTTCCCTTAGAAGGTACTTACCACAACACAATAAAGGCTATATATAAAAAGCTCACAGCTAACATCATTCTCAATGGTGAAAAACCGAAAGTTTTTCCTCTAAGATGTGGGGCAAGGCAAGGATGCTCACTCTTGCCACTTCTATTCAACACTGTACTGGAAGTCTTAGCCATAGCATTTAGGCAAGAAAAAGAAATAAAAGGCATCCAAATCAGGAAAGGAGAAGTAAAATTATCTCTATTTGTAGATGACATGATCTTATATGTAGAAAATACTAAAGACTCCCCCCCACACACAACTATTAGAACTAATAAATGAATTTAGCAGAGTTGCAAGATACAGAATCAACATTCAAAAATCAGTTGTATTTCTAGGTACTATACACTAACAATGAATTACCCAAAAATGAAATTAAGAAAACAAACCCACTTACAATAAATTCCAAGGTTTAAAATACTTAGGAATAAAGTTAACCAAGAAAGTGAAGACTTTGTACACTAAAAACTAAAAAACACTGATGAAAGAAATTAAAGCAGACACAAATAAATGGAAAGACATCCTGTGTTCACATATTGGAAGAATTAATATTATTAAAATGTCTAATCACCCAAAGCAATCTACATATTTATTACAATCCCTATCAAAATCCCAATGACAGTTTTTACAGAAATAGAAAAAAATCCTAAAATTCATTTGGAACTACAAAAGACCCTGAGTAGTCAAACCAATTTCAAGCAAGAAGAACACAGCTGGAGGCATCATGCTTCCTAATATCAAAATATAATACAAAGCTACAGTAATCAAAACAGTATGGTACAGGCATAAAAACAAACATAGAGACCAATGGAACAGAATAGACAGCCCAGAAATAAACTCATGCAAACAACTGTCAACTGATCTTTGACAAGGATGTCAAGAATACACAATGGGGAAAAGAGTGTAAATAAGTGGTGTGGGGATAACTGGACATCCACATGCAAAAGAATAAAATTGGACCCATATCTTACACCATACACAAAAAATGTAAGACTTAAAGACTTAAAAAGTGGATTAAAGACTTAAACATAAGACCTGAAACCATAAAACACAGGGAAGAAAATATAGGGGAAAAGCTTCATCAAATTTTGATTTGGCAATGATTTTAGTTTTTGCAATGATTTTCTGGATATGACACCAAAAACATAGATGACAAAAGCAAAAATAGACAAGTGGGATTACATCAAACTAAAAAGTTTCTGCACAATAAAGAAAACAATCAACAAAATGAAAAGGCAACCTATGAAATGGAAGAAAATATTTGCCAACTCTGTATCTAATAAAGAGTTAATCTCCAAAATATATAAGGAACTCCTACAGCTTAATAGCCAAAACTCAGATAACCTGGTTAAAAACTGGGCTAAGGACTTGAATAGACATTTACCCAAAGAAGACATACAAATGGCCAGCAGGTGTATGAAAAAAATCTCAACAATCCTAATCATCAGGGAAATGCAAATCAAAACCACAGTGAGATATCACCTCATACCCATTAGGACGGCTTTTACTAAAAAAAATCACATAACAAATGCTGGTAAGGACATGGAGAAAGGGGACCCTCGTATACTGTTGGTGAGGTTGTCAATTGGCGCAGCCTCAAAAAAGTATGAAGGTTTCTCAAAAAACTAAAAATAGAACTACCATGTGATCCAGCAACTCCACTCCTGGATATATATCCAAAGGAAATGAAAACAGGATCTAGAAGAGATATTAGCACTTCCATGTTAACTGCAGCATTATTCACAATAACTAAGACATAGAAGCAATCTAAATGTCCATCAACAGATGAACGGTAAAAGAAAACATGGTATATACATACAATAGAATATTACATAACTGTAAAAAAGAAGGAAATCCTGCCGTTTACAACAACATGAGTGAATCTGGAGGACATTATGCTAAGTGAAAAAAGCCAGACACAGAAGAAAAAATGCTGCATGATATCACTTACATGATGAATCTAAAATAGTTAAACTCATAGAAGCAGAGTGGTTGCCAAGGGCTTGGGGGAGGGGGAAACAGCTAGGTATTTATAAAAGGGTACAAAGTTTCAGTTTTACAAGATTAATAAATCCTAAAGATGTACTGTACAGCATAGTGCCTATAGTTACTACTGTATTGTGTACTCAAAAATTTGCTAAGAAGGTAGATCTCATACAACATGTTCTTATCACAAAATAACAAATAATAATATAATATATAATAAATAATATAACAAATGTAATATCACATGTAATAACATATAATAATAAATAATAATAATAAATGCATCACTTTTGGAAGTCATTAGTAGGTTCGTGGCACAGATTGTGGTTATGGGTTCATGGGAGTAGACTTATCTCCAAACTCATCAAGCTGTATATTTTAATTATGTGCAGCTTTTTTAAGTTAGAGAACTTTTTTAAAAAAAAGGAATGTAGGGACTTCCCTGGTGGTGCAGTGGTTAAGAATCTGCCTGCCAATGCAGGGGACACAGGTTCAAGACCTGGTCTGGGAGGATCCCACGTGCCGCGGGGCGGCTGAGCTCGTGCACCACAACTACTGAAGCCCACGTGCCTGGAGCCCATGCTCTGCAACAGGAGGGGCCACCGCAATGAGGCCCACGCACCGCAATGAAGAGTGGCCCCCACTCGCCGCAACTGGAGAAAGCCCACGTGCAGCAATGAAGACCCAATGCAGCCAAAAATAAAAATTAATTAATTAATTAATTTTAAAAAAAGGAATGTATATTGGAGAAAGCAAATATAATAATAGCATATTCCTTGGTAAAAAAATTAAGTGTGTAAATATAAGGACTAGAACAATATACACAGTATATTTACATTATTTTTAAGAAGAATCATAACAAAAACATGCTAAAATTTCACCCCAAAATATAACCATCAATATACCAAAAATGTATCACATATCATTATATGCTAATAGCCCTTTAAAATTACTGGAAGGATAGGTACTAAACTATTTTTAACAGAAGTTACCTCTTTCTCTGGGGACTGGTATTGGGCAGGTAGAAAGGAGTAGGAAAATGGAAAGGAGACCCTTTCACTTTGTATTCTATATATTTCTGCATTGTTTGAATTAACTGAAACAATAATTAATTATAACTTATTGAAAATAAAACCAAATATTAAAAATTACAACCTTCTTCTAGGTGACAAATTTCACACATTGAAGTGGCATAATAAGCAACCAACAAACACTTAGAAAATGTTTGGTGTGTATTATTCTTACCATCTGAGAAAACTACATTCTTCGGAATTCCCTGGCGGTCCAGCGGTTAGGACTCCACGCTCTCACTGCTGAGGCCCAGGTTCAATCCCTGTTCGGGGAACTAATATCCCACAAGCCATGCAGCCAAAAAAAAAAGACCCAGCCCTATCAATCTGACATGGGACACTGATGGGCAATATGCACTTCAGGGCTCCTGAGGTTGAAGGCTTTGTGGGGCTACGTCACAGCTGAACTCCTTCTGCCCAGTCCTGCTCCCCGCCTTATGTTAAAAAAAAAACAAACTATATTCTTGTTCAATCTTTTGATATTTGATTGCTTTTCAGTGTATTCATATAATTATTACTGAAATTTCCCAAATTTCTTTTGTTGAAAAAGTTCATTTCAAAGTTCTTTGGAAGCAACTATACTCCAGGAAAAATTAAAAACAAACAAACAAAAAATCCCAAAGTTCTTTGGAGTTTGTATTCATTTTAGATTGGGCCATGTCTCTTTTCTCTTGAAATGAAAAATAGCGATTTTTTTCTAACTACCTCTGATAATGTTCACACACACTGCCTTTTGTTTTGGAACCTTCTCAAGGGCAAATGGATATTTGTCTGGTGTTCTATGTGCGACCTGTCCTTGTGCCACTTTTCCAGTGTCATGCGGAAAGAACAGCTGTCATCTCTCCTTCTGGGAATCCTGCCTAGAGTCTGGCACCATGGGAATTTACCCAGGCTGCTTTGGGGGAAGACGTCTGAGATTTCATGATAATAGTAATTGTGAACTAGAAAGACACTAGAACTGGAGGAGTTAAAAGGAAATCTCACAGAGGGTTAAGAATTTGATGTACGTCAACTATACTTCAATTAAAAAAAAAAGAATTTGAGATGATTCTTGGAACCAGGCTGACTTAAGCATATTTTTAAAGTTAGCTTTATTTTATTATTATATTCTAAAACATAAGGGATGATTTTCTAATAAGAATTCTATGGGGAACTTGTGAACCTGGATCATATTTAAATAAGGTTACTGAAAATAAAAGTGAAAACAATCACTGAGAATTGTATTGCTTTGCGTTTGAAGGAAAGCTGCACATAAGACAATACATTCTGTCCTTTGGAAGCTTGTGTCCTTATATGAGAGAGATTGCTAGAGGAGTGGTGAGAAAATGGTAGTATGTATGTCATGAAAGCATAGGTAATAAGCTAACAAGTTCTAGTAAACATAAAAATAAGGTTAAAAGATGGAAATATATTAAAAGAGGTATTATATGTAAAATCTATTAAATGTAAAATGTATAAAAGATTAAAATCCATGTATCTATGTAAAAAAGAGAAAAAATCCTCAACACTCTAGAGGAGCTTTGATCAACCACTACAAATAATAACCTATTTACGTATAATCTAGAATGAATACTAAGTAACAACAACAAAATATTTTCACTATCGTATTTTGCTTTACCTTTGGAATACAAAGTGATGGAGTAAAGTATTTGGTGCTGCTTGCTATGGTTAGAAGAACACCAGGACCACCTAGTGGATTTTCCATTTACTGCACTACCCTTATGCTTTAGTATTACTAAATCGTAATTGCTGAGATAAGCCTTAAAGTGAAATCAGTAGTCATGATCTCTTTGTGGCTTATAACCGAAATAGTAACTGTTAATCATCAGACAAAACTGTCCCTGAATACTTGAAGAGAAGTCCCTGCCCACCAAACACTCACCAACTAGCACAGTGCTGCACTTAGAAGCACAGCCAGAGTTAAACATTTGGTTGCTGAGATATACACCTGGAACTTTAAATTTTCCGTGAAAGTCGGCAAACAAGGTAAACTGCACAACCTCATCTGCATTCATGGTGGAGTCATCCTTTCAATGAACAAGAGTAGAGAACTCTGCAGAGCACAAGCCAAGGGGTTACACTAGCAGCTTGACCTTTATATAAATCTGTGGGTACACAAACTGGGGTTTATCATCAATTTTGTTTTTGGAGCAAAGTAGCTCATCTGGTTACAGTGTGTCCTGGCCTTTCTGTGCCCCATGGCTGAGCCAGCTGGGCCTCTGCCTCTCTGTGGTGGTGACAGATGTTTCATATTGGAATTTGGGGTGATGGTTCAGAGAAATAACAAACATTCTGGGAAAAGATACTTTGGTGAGATGCAGAAGGTTATATACAACATCAAATTTTAGTAAATTCTGACGTTGAGTCAAACATTAATTGAATATCGTGATTTTTTATGTATCAAAAGAAAAAGAACACCAGGATCTAAGGAGAATGAGAAAGTTGACGCGATCTGAACCTGTGGGTGGGCTGTTTAACTGTGAAGCAGATGGTAGGCTTTAGGCTATGAGGCTGGTGATTTTCAGCCAGGCACCACATGTGAAAGGCACGTGGACGGGCTGGCCTCTCCCAAGGCTGCATGGCTGGGGCTGCATGGGTGCCATCAGAGGAAATCTGTGGCGCTGAGACCGCAGCTCTACTAGTCTGCTAACAATTCCCATTTGAGTTTCTTCTCCCTACAGTGTGAAGGAGGCCAGGTGGACACTCTCTGAGGTCTGAAATTTCGAACTGTGATTTTTACAAGAGTGATGATCTCTTCCGAACTCCTTGGAAGCTAAGATAGGAACAATTCAGTTCACAAGAATAAAGCCCAATTCCTCTTCTTCTCGGAGTATCCAGTAAAATGCTAAGAAATGTGTGCGTAGAAGAGAAAAGGAAGAAGAGGAACAGAGGGGAGAATCAAAGATGGAGCAAAAACTTAGAAATGCAGAAAAAGATGATGCACATGAATAATAACAACAAAACAACAACAATAGATAGGATGGAGTGTAGAGAGAGGAAAGGACAGGACCTCAGAGAAGTCAAGGTGAAGGGTTTCTATATGAAGGGCTTCTGTATAAAGAGCTTCATTTCCCAAGTTAGGCTGCCGGACTTCTGAAGTCCATGAAGATAACGAGAGTGTTAGCTGTTTCTAGTATTTTGAAAAGCCCATTATTCTATTCCTTAGCACATACAGGAATTTGCAATTTTAAGTTTACTGGTGTGCTTCTTTGTTTCCCGGGTCCATGAAGGCAGGCCCATGTCTCTTTTACTGACCATGGAATAATCAGCACCACTGTTGTGCACTAGAGCCTGATGGTTAGAGCTGCTTGCTCTGGAGCACAGACTTCCTGCTTCCCACATTGCTTCAACCACTTACTACCCGTTGCATATATGCTGTCAATTGGCTGTCCTAACAAACATTTCAAGATCCCTTTTGCCCTGCTGCCTTCCATTATAGAGGCTTGAAAATGAAAAAAAAAACCCTTGCACTTTACTTTCCTAGTCTCTCTTGCTGCTAGGGGTGGCCACATGACATAGACTTGGCCAATGAGAGGTGAGTAGAAAAGCAGCGAGGGATTCTTGGAAGGCTTTGACTCCCTGCTGAAAGGGACAGAAGCAGATAACACTACCATTTCTCTCATCTTCTTAACACAAATGTGGACATGATGCTTGGATACAGGGCAGCCATTGTGCGCTCATGAGGGAAAAGGTAAGGCGGTTCTCAGAGACGCTAGCCCTGACATTGCTGAGCCACGGAACCAACACTCGGAACAAATGACTTCCCAGCTTATTGTTATATGAGAGAAATAAATGTTTGTTTGTTTCAGTGACTGTAAGTTGGGCTTTCTGTTACTTTTAGACAAAAGTACGGCTGTTATAACAGTTGTGTGACTGAGCAAGTTACTTTATTCTGCTTCAATATCCTCATTTGAAAATGGGGATCAGCAATATCTTCTTTATAGGATTATTGCAAAGATTAAAGGAGATAATATATATAAAGAGCACAAAGTAAGCGCTACATAAGGGTAAATTGTTACTTTTATTACGATTTTGATCATGGGCTCTCAAAAAATCTTGGTTGAATGAGTGAATGAGCGGAGTAGAAGATCAGACCCAAAGGGTATGGCTTGAACCCAAGTAACAATAAGATGACTCAGTTTTTCTGCTTGAGAAAAATGAGAAAATGGGGAGAGATGAGAAGGAGGGGGCAAATGAGGCAGGGCTGAAGAGCAGCCAGGTGGGTGCTGTGTTGGGGTGAGATGGCCCATGAAAAATCTCCCATGGAGGATGGTTGATGTGTTGGTGCCAAGTATCAGATGTATGGCCCATGCATACCAGCATCAAGTAGACACTGAATAAACATTTGTTGGCTCACTGAATAAATGAATGAACTGTTAGGGTGCTTACTGAAAAAGAACTTGCTATCTCTTCCTTTAAACTAAAGAGACAGAAGTGACAGAAGGTTTTTCTCCAGTGCCATCTGCACGTCTTTTACAATATTTGCCTGAAATTATGTGGGTGAAGACGTATTGCTCTATAATTGCCTGTGCCCTCGCAAGGAGCAGATAAGAACATCCGGTGGGGGCAGAAGCAGAAGCAGAAGGAACAGATTTCCCACGGAGTAAAATATTCTGTTGTCATAAAAAGCCCCTTGCCGTAACATGAGCGAAAATGAAAAAGAGAACCTACAGAAGAGAAGCGGATACCTCCTAATAGGTGCGTATCTCCAAAGTTTCCCACCAGGAGCCAGCTGCTCATCAAACAAGGAACAAATGAGTGGTCATGACCGGCTCCAGCCATGCCCCAGCACCGGGGCTGGAGTGCATTGTAAGAACATCACTTTCACCGCCCTGGCCCAGTGTGACAGTCAGGATGTCATGTCAGAATCACCCTGCACAGACTGCTCCTTTGCATCTGCATTCACCCAAGCCTTCTCTGAGGAGGCTCAGTGCATTTCTAATCCTTCCTAAAAACATGTGCAGAAAGCAAGGAAAATTTGAAACATATAAAAGGCTTAGTTACGGGATTATAAAGTGGATGCCTCTACACGAAGGATTAACTTTGATGCACATGTTTCTGAACATTATTTGCATCACAACTTGACATGAATGCCTCAGGTCTAGCTCTTTTACTCCCCTGTCCTCTTTCTGCATCTCTCCTTCTCCCTCTGGATTACTTTGGCTTGAATTCTGTGTGCATGTTTAAATGTGGTAAGCAAACAGAAAGCAAAATCCCCTTTGAATAGTGAATGGACTTGCATTTCTGTTTAGGGATGTGTATTTGCCCTTGGGCTCTATAAGGATGAGACATAAAATAAAACCTTGATACAGATGGGACACACACACACACAAATATGCGCCACACTACTTAAAGCAGATGTGAGTCAAAAACATATGCTGATAAACTTGATTTGCCAGTGGCATTCTGAGCTGTGAGCCCGCTCAGTACAGCTGAAGGGTTTGGCATGCTATCTCTTCATGGGAATAAATAGACAGCTGGGATAAACAATAATGTTGAAAGTCTTTTTCCAATGACTGAAGAAATGGAGAGAAATTAGCATCTTGTCTACCCCCTCCAAACAAAGCCCCATGGTTGAGGCTTAGGTCAAACCCTATAACTTGGGTCATATTACAATGTAGAAACACTTTAAGACAGACTACATGGGGTTGCAGGAAAAGAGAGAGCACAAACCTTCAAAATCATGGAGCTTTGACCAAAGTTATCTCTCCTTAACTTGTCTTAAGATTTTGCCAGCTGAAGCTTTGTTTCTTCTAGCTGTAACTTACTCCATCCTATAGCACCAGCACTTCGAGAAATTAACTGATTCATTTATTTCACAAATATTTATTGAGTGCCAGACACTAGCAAAGGAGATACAGTATGTGCCTGTGAAGGAGTCATGGCTAACAACAACACTGCCCTGGGTAAATGAATTTGAACTTGATTTCATATTAGGGTAAGAGTAGAGCCTCACAGGTGGGCATGTTCACGAGGTTTATGCCCTCTTCCTCCTCATTCCTGTAACCATTTATCTGGGGCCCATCTGTACGTGGGCTGTGCTGGGTGCAATGCCAAAGGGCAAAGCAAGTTAAGGGGCAACAGTCCTGTTCAACAGACCATGGACTCGCGATCAGAAGCAGGTCTACTTCACTTCGCTGTACAGTAGAAACTAACACAACATTGCAAACCAACTATATCCCAATAAAAAAAAAAAGGAAAGAAACAGGTCTCCTTCCTTTTGTTGTAACTCCTGCCATGTGTGGGCTCAGCCTTAAATTGCTTCTGGAATCTCAGAAATGAGGGGAGGCAAAAAATCTCAAATATACTTTGAGATCTGCTTGTAGATTTTGATAACCATGATGATACTAATAAAACAATATTAATATTGTGTTTTTATTATGTGCCAGGCAATGTTCTAAACACTTTAAATGTCTTAATTCACTTATTCCTCTGTCATTTAGTATAAACACCACTATTAGCCTTATTATTCATATGAGGAAACTGAGGCACTGAGTTAAAACCACTCACTTTTTTATATGATGTTAATTTCAATATTTTATGTAATCCAATATATCCAAAATATTATGATTTCAACATGTAATCAATATAAATACTATTAATGAGACATTTTACATTCTTTTTATTTTGTATTAAGTCTTAGAAATCCAGTGTATATTTTAATTAATTAGTTAATTAATTAATTAATATATATTTAAAAACCACTCACTTTTAACTGTTAGTCTATCAGGCAAGCTAACCCCAAGGACCACACAAATTCCTAACTATTAAGTTGTGTCGCTTCTCAGTCACTCTGCCAAAAAATATACAAACTGATAGCTTCTACAATTAAATCCAGAATATCAAGGTGCTCTAATAAAGCATAAAAATAGGGTAGAGATATTCTCTTGCTTTTGTTCCACCGTTTTTGTTTTTCTCCAAATAAGCCCAAGTCTTTAAATCCATAGTTACCTTAAGAATGTGATGTAGGAGTTGGAGCTGTCTACCTACTCACCAGCTGTTTTTATAGGAAGATGATCAGGAACTAGTTATGAAAGAATCATATTGTTTAATCTGGCATCAGAGCACTTGAGAAACCACAGACCTGGTGAGTTAGAAAATATGTAGGCAGAAATGATGTCTCTATGGAAACAGATGTGAAGATTCAAGTGAATACTAGGTCCATTAGACTTTTCATGAACACAGCAGCAGATTTTGGTGTTTTTTTTTTACACTTCTATAACCTGTTTATTGAGGAGACTGACCATGGTGAGGAGGAAGCCAGAAACACATTTTCCTCTCTAGTCACTGCTCCTAACTCTTCTATGTCCAATCTCCTACCTCTTCTAGATGACATCTCTCAATGACATGTTGGGAAGGCACATATAGTCACATATAGGCACAATGGGGTCCCTTACATGAGAGGGCTCAATCGTGTTCAGCCCCCCTCAGCAACCTCAGCCACCCATCAGCTGTAACTGCACTGCCTGCATTTTCCTGCCCAGTGGGCACCTTACTAGCCTGTGGGTTGGGTTGTGGGAGAAGGAGAGTTGATATAGTAGGAAGAGTTTTGCTACTTAGTGAGCCCTAAAGAAAATATTTGGTAGATGCTCTGTTTGTAATGTGAGACACTTAACAACTCTTTTGCCCAGCTTTGGGCCCCTGGCACCAGTTCTTAGACCAAAAGAAAATTCTCTTTTGTATCCTGATCATAATAATAAACTTTGAGTTGAGGACACAAGGAGGGGGAAGGGTAAGCTGGGACGAAGTGAGAGAGTGACATGGACTTATATACACTACCAAATGTAAAACAGATAGCTAGTGGGAAGCAGCTGCATAGCACAGGGAGATCAGCTCGGTGCTTTGTGACCACCTGTAGGGGTGGGATAGGGAGGGTGGGAGGGAGACGCAAGAGGGAGGGGATATGGGGATATATGTATATGTATAACTGATTCACTTTGTTATAAAGCAGAAACTAACACACCATTGTAAAGCAATTATACTCCAATAAAGATGTTAAAAAAAATAATAAACTTTGATCAAAGCCTTAGGATAAGAAAGCAACAGGAGTTCTTTCTTCTCTTCCTTCCTCCCTCCCTTCCTTCTTTCCTTCCTTCCCTTCTTCTAAACAACAACCATATATATTGAAATAAGAGGGATAAAAAAGCCTAGAAAATCAGTATTATCTTAGTGTCACTGACAGAACTTTAACAGAGCAGAAGAGTTTGGAATATTAAAAGATAAAAAGTTTTAGTTTTCTGAAGATTTTGGTGGTATTTCTACCTGCTTAAATCTTGGACTGTACTTTTCCATGCCCCGGAAGCCACCTACAGCCCAGCTGACACTGCAATCAGCCACTAGGACTGTCTCACACTCTGAGAACAACCTGCTTTTTTAAAAAATTTATGCCTTTAATTTTATTTTATCGTATTAAAATTGCTATCCTTTCTTTTTTTAAATTTAATTAAAATTTTTTTGAACAGCAGGTTCTTATTAGTTATCTATTATATACATATTAGTGTATATATGTCAGTCTCAATCTCCCAATTCATCCCACCACAACCAGCACCCACCCCATGCCCTGCTTTCCCCCCTTGGTGTCCATACATTTGTTCTCTACATCTGTGCCTCTATTTCTGCCTTGCAAACGGATTCATCTGTACCATTTTTCTAGGTTCCACATATATGCGTTAAAATACAATATCTGTTTTTCTCTTTCTGACTTACTTCACTCTGTATGACAGTCTCTGGGTCTATCCACGTCTCTACAAATGACCCAATTTCATTCCTTTTTATGGCTGAGTAATATTCCATTGTATATATGTACCACATCTTCTTTATCCATTCATCTGTCGATGGGCATTTAGGCTGCTTCCATGACCTGACTATTGTAAACAGTGCTGCAATGAACATTGGGGTGCATGTGTCTTTTTGAACTATGGTTTTCTCTGGGCATGTGCCCAGTAGTGGGATTGCTGGGTTGTACTGTAGTTCTATTTTTAGTTTCTTAAGGAACCTCCATACTGTTCTCCATAGTGGCTGTATCAATTTACATTCCCACCAACAGTGCAAGAGGGTTTCCTTTTCTCCACACCTCTCCAGCATTTGTTGTTTGTAGATTTTCTGATGATGCCCATTCTAACCGGTGTGAGGTGATACCTCACTGTAGTTTTGATTTGCATTTCCCTAATAATTAGCTATGTCAAGCAGCTTTTCATGTGGCTCTTGGCCATCTGTATGTCTTCTTTGGAGAAATGTCTATTTAGGTCTTCTGCCAATTTTTGACTGGGTTGATTGTTTTTTTGATAGTGAGCTACATGAGCTGTTTATATATTTTGGAGATTAATCCTTTGTCCATTGATCTATTTGCAAATATTTTCTCCCATTCTGAGGGTTGTCTTTCCATCTTGTTTATAGTTTCCTTTGCTGTGCAAAAGCTTTTAAGTTTCATTATGTACCGTTTGTTTAGTTTTGTTTTTATCTCCATTACTCTACGAGGTGGGTCAAAAAAGGGCTTGCTGTGAAATATGTCAAAGAGTGTTCTTCTTATGTTTCCCTCTAAGAGTTTTACAGTGTCTGGTCTTACATTTAGGTCTTTAATCCATTTTGAGTTTATTTTTGTGTATGGTGTTAGGGAGTGTTCTAATATCATTCTTTTACATGTAGCTGTCCAGTTTTCCCAGCACCACTTATTGAAGAGGCTGTCTTTTCTCCATTGTATATTCTTGCCTCCTTTGTCATAGATTAGTTGACCATAGGTACATGGGTTTATCTCTGGGCTTTCTATCCTGTTCCATTGATCTATATTTCTGTTTTTGTGCCAGTACTATATTGTCTTCATTACTGTAGCTTTGTACTATAGTCTGAAGTCAGGGAGTCTGATTCCTCCTGCTCCATTTTTTCCCCTCAAGATTGCTTTGGCTATTCAGGGTCTTTTGTGTCTCCATACATATTTTAAGATTTTTTGTTCTATTTCTGTAAAAAATGCCATTAGTAATTTGATAGGGATTGCACTGAATCTGTAGATTGCTTTGGGTAGTATAGTCATTTTCACAATATTGAGTCTTCTAATCCAAGAACATGGTATATATCTCCATCTGTTTGTGTCATCTTTGTTTTCTTTCATCAGTGTCTTACAGTTTTCTGAGTACAGGTCTTTTGCCTCCTTAGGTAGGTTTATTCCTAGGTATTTTATTCTTTTTGTTGCAATGGTGAATGGGATTGTTTCCTTAATTTCTCTTTCTGATTTTTCATTGTTAGTGTATAGGAATGCAAGAGATTTTTGTGCATTAATTTTGTATCCTGAAACTTTACCAAATTCATTGATTAGCTCTAGTAGTTTTCTGGTGGCATCTTTAGGATTCTCTATGTATAGTATCATGTCATCTGCAAACAGTGACAGTTTTACTTCTTCTTTTCCAATTTGTATTCCTTTTATTTCTTTTTCTTCTCTGATTGCTGTGGCTAGGACTTCCAGAACTATGTTGAATAATAGTGGCGAGAGGGGACACCCTTGTCTTGTTCCTGATCTTAGAGGAAATGCTTTCAGTTTTTCACCATTGAGAATGTTTGCTGTGGGTTTGTCATATATGGCCTGTATTATGTTGAGGTAGGTTCCCTCTATGCCCACTTTCTGGAGAGTTTTTATCATAAATGGGTGTTGAATTTTGTCAAAAGCTTTCTCTGCATCTATTGAGATGGTCCTATGGTTTTTATCCTTCAATTTGTTAATATGGTGTATCACATTGATTGATTTGCGTATATTGAAAATCCTTGCATCCCTGGGATAAATCCCACTTGATCATGGTGTATGATCCTTTTAATGTGTTGTTGGATTCTGTTTGCTAGTATTTTGTTGAGGATTTTTGCATCTATGTTCATCAGTGATATTGGTCTGTAATTTTCTTTTTTTGTAGTATCTTTGTCTGGTTTTGGTATCAGGGTGATGGTGGCCTCGTAGAATGAGTTTGGGAGTGTTCCTTCCTCTGCAATTTTTTGGAAGAGTTTGAGAAGGATGCATGTTAGCTCTTCTCTAAATGTTTGATAGAATTCGCCTGTGAAGCCATCTGGTCCTGGACTTTTGTTTGTTGGAAGATTTTTAATCACAGTTTCAATTTCATTACTTGTGATTGGTCTGTTCATATTTTCTATTTCTTCCTGATTCAGTCTTAGAAGGTTATATCTTTCTAAGCATTTGTCCATTTCTTCCAGGTTGTCCATTTTACTGGCATAGAGGTGCTTGTAGTAGTCTCTTAGGATGATTTGTATTTCTGTGGTGTCCATTGTAACTTCTCCATTTTCATTTCTAATTTTATTGATTGGAGTCCTCTCCCTCTTTTTCGTTTTCTTTTCCTTTTTTTTTTATTCACGTTCATTTATTTATTTATTTATTTATTTATTTATTTATTTATGGCTGTGTTGGGTCTTTGTTTCTGTGTGAGGGCTTTCTCTAGTTGCGGCAAGTGGGGGCCACTCTTCATCGCGGTGCGCGGGCCTCTCACTATCGCGGCCTCTCTTGTTGCGGAGCACAGGCTCCAGACGCGCAGGCTCAGTAGTTGTGGCTCACGGGCCCACTTGCTCTGCGGCATGTGGGATCTTCCCAGACAAGTGCTCGAACCCGTGTCCCCTGCATTGGCAGGCAGATTCTCAACCACTGTGCCACCAGGGAAGCCCCCCTCTTTTTCTTGATGAGTCTGGCTAGAGTTTTATCAATTTTGTTTATCTTCTCAACGAACTAGCTTTTAGTTTTATTGATCTTTGCTATTGTTTTCTTTGTTCCTATTTCATTTGTTTCTGCTCTGATCTTTATGATTTCTAGCTTTGGGTTTTGTTTGTTCTTCTTTCTCTAGTTCCTTTAGGTGTAAGGTTAGATTGTTTATTTGAGATTTTTCTTGTTTCTTGAAGTAGGACTGTATTGCTATAAAATTCCTTCTTAGAACTGCTATTGCTTCATCCCATAGGTTTTGGATTGTCGTGTTTTCATTGACATTTGTTTCTAGGTATTTTTTGATTTCTCTTTGATTTCCTCAGTGTTCTCTTGGTTATTTAGTAGTGTATTGTTTAGCTTCCATGTGTTTGTGTTTTTACATTTTTTCCCCCTGTAATTGATATCTAGTCTCCTAGTGTTGTGGTCAGAAAAGATGCTTGAGATGATTCCAAATTTCTTAAGTTTACTGAGGCTTGATTTGTGACCCAAGATGTGATCTATCCTGGAGAATGTTCCGTGTGCACCTGAGAAGAAAGTGTAATCTGCTGTTTTCAGATGGAATGCCCTATAAATATCAATTAAATCTATCTGGTTTATTGTGTCATTTAAAGCTTGTGTTTCCTTATTACTTTAAGATGGAATGAAGACAGGGCAAGCTTGCTCTTTGTTCATTACCAAAGAAGGAAAAGCCTGCGTGTGAAAGGACCCCTAGCAGAAACCCACCAGTGCTCTTAAACTCAGGATTACAGGGTTGAAGATGAGACCTAGCTTTAGGGAAGATGGTGGCAAAAAATGTTTATTCCATTCTGGATTCCAAGTATTACACAGAATGCTGGAGCCCGCCCAGGTTGGGGAATATTTTTAATTCAGTCACAGTTTATGTTTGGCAAGGGCGATGCACTAAGAAAAGGTGAAGGGCATGGTCAAGATTGATGCTAATGGTCGTCTTTTATGGAGGAGTTATCAAGCTTACTTCAAGCCACCACAAAAAGCAAAGAAAAGAATCTGTTTGATGTAACTTGTTCAGTTGCTTCAGACTGTGGCTACCTCCTTACATGGCATAGGCATCTAGATTACTCAGAAGTGAAAGAAAAATTATAGTAAGTTCTTCTTTTATATGGACCTAAAAGTTTTGAACACAATGTCTTAGTAGAACTGACTGCAAATACTGGAATCTCTGTAAGGATGAGCAAGCAGAGATTAGTGACTAGACATTTGAAAGAGTCTGCAATTCAAAAGAAGAGGGTCAGTGTGGGGAACTGGTTCTGAACTCCTGGTTCTATGTCCCCCAAACTTCCTTCCTCAGTTATGGTCCCTTCCAGATTCAGCATCCATACACAACTCTCCTGTATCCATCAAACCCCCTGTTCTGGAGAAAGGAGGCATATTTTCTACTTTATGTAATTCTCGTGCTGTCTCCTGTAATCAGGAGTTAAGGATTCTTTTTCCTGGTCCTAGTTGAGAACTCTGTCTCTCCATGGGGCAGGGTGGGCCTCACATTCCAAAAGTCAGGGAAGCTAGGCAGAACTTGAAATAAGTGAAAAGAATTGAAGGGTGCTGGAAAAATCTCCCACCGAAATTTCCTCCCCATGTTATTCCATCATTAGATAATTAGCTCCCTGATTCCTAAAGGATGATGTCACATTTTTGTTTGAGAGTTGAGTCATCTATGCAAAGGAAATATAGGGTGAATTAAAGCCAGAGATCTTTATTAGCTGCTGCCTCAGGAGCAATAATAGCATACTAATAGTGAACAATTTCAATTAGAGCAAAGCCCACTGGGAATGTGTGTATCTCCAGCAAAGGAGACAGTAAGCAAGGAGCCAGGAACATGGATGGGAACTAAAGAGAGGCAGGAGGACCCCAAAAGCAATCTTTGGCTATTAAAAGCTGATGGGGACCCTGGCCCATCATTTGGTGTTCTTGGTCATTCTTGTGAGAGGCAGAGCAGTAGAATGATTAACAGCATGGACTCTACAGCTAGGCTGCCGGGTTCATGAAGATTAACAACTTGGCTCTGCCCCCTCCTACCTCAGGAGCCTTGAGCAAATAATATTAACTCCTCTGTGCCCCAGTTACTTCATATATAAAACAGGGATAATATTAGTTCCTGCATCATAGGGTTGTTATGAGGATTAAATCAGTTAGCACATATAAAGTATTTAGAATAGCACATGGCATTGAGTAAATCTTAGTTTTTTTTTTTTTTTTAGTATGTTTTTTTACATCACAGAGGGACTTAAAATGCCAGGACTCCTACTCCTAGGAGCCACTAGGGGAGGAGTGAGGACTACTACGTACTGAATATCCATGCTTCAGATGCTGTATATTAAATATTTCATTTAAAACTCACATGCTTATGAAATAGATATTATTACCCCTATTTTGCAGGGTAAGAAAACTAAGTCTCAGAGAGGGTGAGAACCTAGCCCAAGATCATACAGTGAAAAATTAATAAAGTTGGCTATGGGAGCCCATGACATTACTTACACAGTTCTCTTTGGGAATAAAAATGTCCACAAATAGTATAGGCAGATAAAAAACAACTCTGGCATTCCACCTTTACAGTAGTTATACTCATAACCCTCATCTTCCTGACTTAATGATCATATTCACCCTGTGCCCTGACTATAGCATAATGTCTCTGCAGACAGTAGACTTTTCATCCAGAAAGGATATAAGACAGGTATGGACCCTGAGCTGTATTTTCGGTCTGGGTGTGCACAAAAAGGCAACATTCCCTCATTACATAATTAGAAAAAATTCAATGAGCAGCCAATAGATGAGACTGCTTTATTAAATCACCTTATACGGCACATAGATATAGTTTACAAGAGAATTTAAATGCTTGAAAGGGCTAGGATTTTAAAACCCAAATGATTAGGTTTCAAAGTCTTGTTATATTAATCAGGAAGTAGGAATTATGAATTAATTAATCTGGACTAAACAAAAATTCATGAAAAGGCTCAAAGAACAAACTTATTTCAGAAAAGAGGCTATGGTATCCTATGGCATTATTTATACTTTATCTTTGGATAAATATACACAACATTTAAAAATATATGCAAATGGCACAGACAGATAAAAAATTCAAGCATTACATTTTTACAGTAGTTATGCTTACAAAAAAAATGTATGTATAACTGAAACCCATAGGCAACTCTCCAAACTTTCCTAATTCAACATTGTTAGGAATTTTTCGTGTTTAAACTTCTACCAGAACCATGGTTTGAGAGGATTGATGGGTATATTTCCTTGCTGTACCTTTATTGCCCTGGATGCAAACAGGAATAAATATCTGTGCAAAAATTTGGAGGAGGAGTGAAGACCCTGGATAATTTACTTACTGTGGTAGGCAGGATTCTAAGATGGCCTCCAAGATACCTGCCCCCTGGTATACGCACCCTGCTTACTCTCCTCTCCTTGAGTGTTGGCAAGATCTCTGAATATAATGGGGTCATCACTCTTTTGATTAGTTTACATGACAAAGGTAAAGAGACTTTCCATTGGTAACTAAGGTCCTTAATCAGCTGACTGTGAGTTAATCAAAAGGGAGAATATCCGGGTGAGACTGACCCAATCAGGTGAACCGTTTCAAGAAAATGAGACATCAGAAAGATTATTTCTTCTTTGAGGCCAGCAGAATAAACATCTATGCTGTGAACTGTCTGTGGAGAGGAGTAGTCTCTAGATGCTGAGGGCCTCAGTCCTACAACCACAAGGAACTGAATTCTGCCAACAACCATTATGGCCTGAAAGAAGACTCTGAGCCTCAGATGAGATCTCAGCCATAGCTGATACCTTGATTGTAGTCTATGAGACCTTAGGCAGAGGACCCAGCTAAGTTGTGCCCAGACACACAGAGGAAATGGACCCATGCAAATTGTGAGAGATAAATTTAAGTGTTTTAAACTCCTAATTTGTAGTAATTTGTCACACAGTAATAAAAAACTAAAGTACAAAATAGATCATGAATTGTTAAATAATTATTAAATAATCCTGAATTATTAAAATTGGGTTGCATAAGTGAAAAAAAAATGCATATTTGAATTGGAAGAGTTGGAGTTTTCACATGAAAAATCAAGTGTGATTGAAATAATCTTAGAGTAGCTGTTTTGGAAGTCTATTACTCAAGCACTTGCTAGTTGAAGGAGTGCTAAGATTAAGGATACAACAACTGATTCCAGGGCCTCAAAACTTATTTCCTACAATTGTACGACAAGCTTAACTCTGGGTATAAAGAAAGTAATATTTTTCTTTCTCTTGAAATGACATATTCTGTTCATTGCATCAGCAGTAGCCAAAACATCATATTACAAATTACAAAGCACTTTCACATACTGCTATTTCTGTTATGATGCAACATGTTTCTAAAAGTCACTGCATTATGCAAAATAAAACAATAAAAAACAGAGGTTATGGGAAAATGGGGTTGGGGCACAGCACTCAGAAACTTTGTCAGTGACACATTGAAAAAAAAGATAAAAACCTCATTAAAAAAATGGTAGCACAGTTTTACACATGTCAAATGGGTAAGAAGTATATGTGTGTGTATATATTACAATGTCACTTTTCTTTGAAAAAGACCTTAAGTTTGCTTGTGGAAGTGGGAGTTGGAAGGGTTGCTGCTTGTGAATTTTTGTAAAGTGGTAGAAGGCAAGGGACCTGAAATCAGAGGGAACGTTATATCACCAGATGTGGATGGGTGTGGCTCATAACACAGGTGGTAAACTGAGATACCTGGCAGATGTCTGAGGTGTGTGCGTGTCTGTTTTGCATATTCCTATGTGGCTGGTTCAGCTGGGTGCAGTTCTCTGTGTTCACCTGGTATTTCTTGTGGACTACATAGTGCATAAGCAAGGTGAAATTTGTGTTATGCTCAAATTTTTCCCTTAAAATATGTTAATCACTTTGGAAAAATTTGTGTCTTCAAAACAAGTGTTATAGCAGAACAGATTATACATTATTTCATTGGAATCTTACAATAACAACAAGCAATAGGCAAATATTAGAGATGGGGAACTGAGCTTCAGACACCAAGCTAATAAATAGTCAAGCTAGACTGAACCAGTCTTCTGATTGCAATTCTGTGCTCTTTCTCCTGTACCACTCCAGAAATTCCCCAGTCTGGCATATCTGGAATCTGCACAAGATTATAGCTTCACTACTCCAATTTTTAATACTTTATATTTTCAATTAGACATTTCTTTTAAGACATTCTAGAAGTATCTTGATCCAGAAGGTAATATCCTCCCAGCCATGGAGAGTTCCTCCCAAAGACAAAATTCTTTTTTGGTAATAAAAATGTAAATAAAACTGTATATTTCAAGAGATTTGCAATTTTATTTATTTCCCATTGTATTATTATGATGCAACTCAAAAACGGTTTCAAAGTTTTTACTCTAGTCTTTTCTCAAATTCATCTAATATTAACTAATTTTATTTTCCATGCAATTTAAGTGTATTTTTAAACCATTGATTATGCCTATATTAATATACTATGATATTCATCAATTTGTAAAAATGATAACCACCTAGAAGATAACTCTTGCACAAATTTGTTTTATAACTTAAGAACTCACTTCAGAATGCTGAGACCCACTTAAGTAGAAGGATAGTAACCGTTCCTAGGAGCAAGAGGATTATGCCTACCAGAAAGAGCTCTGTGAAGGTCTTTCTCCTCTTCCCCAGCTGGTTTAATTTAATGAATTCTTCAGGGACAATTTTGTGTAGATGGACTCAAAGCAGGCAAGACATCATTTTCAAATATTTGTGGAGTGAATAAGTATGCAAACAAACTAAATAGTACAAACTGGATCAGGAAAGGTGAGGGGAAATGATAATTTTCAACAGTCCAAAATAGCTATCCTGCGGCTTATGGTAAGTAAGTATGAGTAACCCTAACCCTAACAGTAATGCAGTTTTGCTAATCCTGGGTCCCCAGACATATTCTACTAGAGGATTTTGGCAGTAAAATTTTACTTTTCTAATTCTGAACAAACACAAACAAATGTTTCTTAATTTATTAATCTGGCTCTCATATATTTATTACTTCCCATGTCCTAAGAACTATGCCGGATATTGGGAGGTAGGGAGTAGGATCTTAAGAAAACAGCTTCAGATTTGTAGATCTACATCCATTCAACCTGGGACACTGAAAAGCTCCTTTAGTAACTCGCATGATTAACAATTTTAAATAAGTTACTAGGTGAAGAGGTTATAGGCTGTACAGATTGGTCTCTGTTCCTCACAATCTGTTTATTTTAATAAATTTCTTTGAGAGTTTTATGAATGGCCTCAAAACCATTAAGACTTCATTCTCATGAAGGGCAATCTTACACTCCAGAAAACTACAGCCAATATATACTTTGCTATACATTTGTTATGAAGGATCCTTGAGAAAATTTTGTATTAGGACCCATGACACCCTTGATACAGCTATGCTGTTATTTTTTTCTTCTCAAGTGAACAGATGAGTTTCTTCAGCAAAATAGAACAATCATGGTTGATAGACCTTCCTGTAAGGTAGACTCAGATTTGCTGAAAGAGAATGTATAGCCTAAGCAAATCCTTGCTTGAAGCCTCTCTGTTTACCTACTTTGTATCTCAAATAGGGGGGAAATTAAAATGAAGTTATAATTAATTAATTTCACCACTGGCTCATACAGTTGACCCTTGAACAATGCGCCGGTTAGGGTTGCCAACCCTCACACCTCCTCATCCCCCAGTCGAAAATCCAAGTATAACTTGATGGGAGGGCTCTCTGCATCCTGGGTTCTGCATTGTCGGATTCAACCAAACATGAATCATGTAGTACTGTAGTGTGTAGTTAGTGAAAAACATCTGTGTGTCAGTGGACTGTGCAGTTCAGACCTGTGATGTTCAAGGGTCAAGGTAATATTGCTTCAGAGAATATAATAGGGTCAGAACATCCCCTCCCTTTGCTGGAATTGGGTCTGCCCCCAGAGCCTTGGCTGTAGAGTTGCAGGTACTTTCCCCATCCCTTGAAACTAATCACCAAGGGAGCAATACCAGCTCCACACTCAGGAATCATTTACTATTGAAGTGTCTCATTTTCAGCTAAATGGTTGTAAGAGATGTGTGCAATATCCAAATACTGTTTGGGCATTGAATTTGATGGGGGTATGAAGGGCCTTTGGAACACGCTGGCCAATTTCTGTTTTCCATTATGATAAAAACAATCAACTATGGTCTGGCCAAGAGAAGAACAGTCCATGATATTTTGTTACTGGTTTCCTAAGAAGGTCCAAGTTCTTTTAGTCAAATATTTTACACAAAGAGCAAATTACAGTTGAGACCTCTTTTGCCCATACAAAGTGTAGTAGTGAATACTCTATGGACTACCTTTGAAATTACTAGGTCTTGAATTAGGGATCAGATTGAATGAACTCAATATTCTTATACTCATGAAATACATTTACTGATGATTAATCTGAGAATATTTTTATCACGGCAACTTTGGCTGCGTTGTAAAATAAAGTGTTGACAAAACTTGCCTTAGTGTAATCATAGTGAAGTAGACATTATGTGTCATCTGACCACATTTGAGGTGTGCTGTTTTGTTATTAAGTGCTGTTTACAAACCATCTTAGCATCTTTGCACTGAGGTTGTATACTGTAATTTAATTTTCCATTGAGCTTTGGGATTGCTGTGATTTTTCTGTTCAATATAGGCTTCTTTAAAGATTTGATCATGTTTTAAAATATCTGTAAGCCATATTCAAAATTTATATATCGTATCTAAAATATAAGGATGCTTCTGGTTTTAATGTGTCTGATATAGTTAAAAAAATAGTAATCGAGTCACGGGTGACTCCAAATAAGTCAATTAAAAACTGTATAATAACTGGACTGGAGGAAGCAAGTCATTAATTTGCAGTGATACTTGGTGATCAAGTCATGAGAGCCACTGAGTATTTGGAAGAAACCAATGATATTCAAACTATCAAAGCAAGCACTTTGAAGAACTGCATGATGTGAAATAGCTGAAAAAAGGAATGCTTTAAACTGACATCGTTATCCTGCACTTAAATAAAAATACAATAAAGGAAAATAACAGATTTGATATTTGTCTACAACATCAAGGCACTTAAAACTATATATTTTCAAAACAGAGACTAAACATTTTCTCTTATTGAGCTCTCTCTTTAAGGACTTTATATGCACAAACTTTATAGGAATGGCCATTTCTTCCCTAAAATAAAAGTAATTTTTACAAATATTTTGAGAACTCCGGAAAAAACCTAAAATATTCAAATGAATACTCAGCTGTACTTGAAAGATTTTTGCCTAAAACTACTTTAAAGAGTTAAAATTTAGAAGGTCTAAAATAGAATTTGTAGAATCCCAGTATTCAAAAAGTGAGATTTGTCACCATGGATGGTAGTATTGTGAAAAAGCAGAAAAAGAATTGAGAAGGAGTTATCAAATTGAAAATATTTTGGTGATGCTGTAATCAAACATGCCTGATGTTTGCTGTGGATTAAAAGACTATTTTCTCTTTGAACATTTTTCCATCTTTGTGTGTGTGTGTGTGGTAAAATATACATAACATAAAGATGGAGTACAGTTCTGTGGTATTAAGTACATCCACACTGTTATGCAGCCATCACCATCATCCATCTCCATAACTTTATGTCATCTCCAACTGAAATTCTGTACCTGTTAAAAAGCAACTACCCATTTTCCCCTCCCCTGATACACTGGCAATCACCATTCTGCTTTCAATTTCTATAAATTTGACTACTCTATGTACCTCATATAAGTGGAATCCTACCATATTTGTCCTTTTGTGATTGGCTTATTTCTCTATCATTTTATTAAAACAAAATATTATCAATTATTAATTTTATTTAGTCAGAAACTTGAAACATTGACAAAATTTTTGATATTGAATAACATTACAAAATACTGCTCAAATATATGTGCTTTACTAAAATATGGGACACTTAAAATGAAAGTGCTTAAAATTTAAAACCTGATAAAACTGTAACATCAATATTAATAGCAGTTTTTTGTAATTTTCTCCCTGTAATCCATGATTAAAATGTACATTCATTAATGATTAAAAATTAATTTATATGAAATTTATTATTTTTCCATCTAAAGCACAACTAATTGTTCATTATTATTATTTGACACACAAATTAAAACACATACAGTCCTTGGTTTGTTAAAAGAATGAGTCAATGAAACAAAGGCATGTCATGTAGAAAGTTTGTTAGGGTGAATTAGCAGGTTTATTAGAACATGGTTTCATCTGAATTTTGGAGATTGGAAAAAAATATAGGGCAAAATATAAGAATGTAGGGGAGTGTAGAGAAAGGGAGAGTGGAAGGCAAAAAACTGGCACCAAATGCTAAGCGTCACACCTACAAAAACACAGGATTTAACATACTGTAATGATAGTGGAACATTCAGTGAATATGAGCAGGAGACGTTAGCTAACATCTACTGATATTAACCATGTTGCCAGTAACTTTGTATATGTTGTATTAATCCTGATGACAACTCTGTGGGGTATATAACATTGTCAAAACAGAAGTTCTGAGATGTTAAGAAATTTGCCCAGGTTGCAAAACTAGTGAGTGTCAGAGAATTCCAACTCATTTCTATATATATGGTTCCAAATCCCATGTTTTTCCCATGACATCAAATTGTAACATGTCTTTTACTTACTGACTCTGGAGAGGGTTTTTTTGCATGTAAAAATACAATATTGGGGGAAATGGGGAGATGTTGGTCAAAGGGTACAAAGTTGCAGTTACGTAGGATGAGTAAGTCTAGAGGTCTAATTTACAGCATGAGGACTATAGTTAATAATACTTTGTAGAATATTGGAATTTTGCTAAGAGAGTAGATTTTAGATGCTCTCATCACACACACAAAGATGCTAACTATTTGAGAAGATATGTTAATTAGCTTAATTGTAGTCATCATTTGGCTATGTATATGTGTATTAAATCATGTTGTATACCTTAAATATATAATTTTTGTTAAAAATTAAAAACATAATATCAATAAAATTTTATGTGCCAATCTTACTGGCACTAAAAATAGATAAAGCATTTGTTTTGAGAATAGAGTTCACATCTTTATTTTAAAAAAAGAAGAAATTCAAGCTCCAGAAGAATATGGAACTTGTGAGCAACTTTCACATTGCAGAGGATGGTTTTCTGGTGATGGTAAGAAATACTTCCCAGAAGCATAGATTATTTCTGGTTCAGCAAGAGTCTTCCTTCAAAAGAAAGACAAATTGGAGGTACTGTATAGGTACAGTCAAATCATAGGGGTCAAAATAAAGTATCCCTACTTTCACTTCCCAAAAGAACTTTGAAATAAGGAACATGAAATTACCCAATAAGGGTGATGTTTTATAATCAACCAAAATAAAGTATAAAAAGTTTCTTTAAAGAGACAAAATAGCTGTAGCCTGATTGCACATATCAAAATAAGTCATCTGTCAATCAAAAGTAACGTATGATAGTTCCTGTTTAGGCACATTCTGACCTGACATTATCAATCTTTAAAATTTTTCATAATCTGAAGAGTATGAAATCATACTCTTCAGATCATACCATTGTTTTAATTTACAGTTTTCTAATGACTAGTGATGTTGAGCACCTTTTCATATTTGTCATTTGTGTTTTCTCATCTGTGAATTGCCAGTTCACACGTTATGGAAGTACCCAATTTACAATATCCAATCTTGTTGAGGTCTTCTAATAGATGTAAAAGTTTGTGTGTAGATTCTCTTGCACTTTCTACACAGAAAACATGGCAGAGACAAAGATTCCTATGAAACTCATTTCCTTTTCTTCCTAGGCACACAGCTATACCACATTTCCCATTTTCTCTTGCAATTGTTTTGCCATGTGACTGAACTCTAGAAAACGTAATGTGGACAGAAATGGTGCTATACCTAGTCCCTAAAACTTCCCACATACGAATCTCCATCTCCTTTTGCCATTTGCCAGCTGACTGGAGGAGACTCTAAGGTCCTAAAGGGGGTCACATATAACAATATGAAAGGACCCTGGGCTCTTGAGTAATCATGTGAAAGGCTGTCCAGTGAGGAACTCCCACATTGGACTATGATTTGAGTGAGAAACTTGAGTCAAGCCACTAAGAATTTTCAGTTTATCTGCCATAACAGCTAATGTTACTATTAACTAACATACACTAATATATCATTTGTGAATAATGACTATTTTGTTTCTTCCTTTACAATACTCATACTGTTTATTTCTTTTAGCTTTCTTATTGTGCCACTTAGGTATTCTAGTTCAACGTTGAATAAAATTTTGATAGTGGCCATCTTTGTCTTACCACTGAATTTCAAGGCTGTGTTGAAGCATCTCCATTAAGTAAGTTCTTTATAGATACACTTAATTAGGCTAAGAAATTTTCCTTCAATTCCTAATTTGTTAGGTACTTCAGAATGATGTAGTGTAGTTTTTAGTGTATGCATTTTTTCTTTTTTTAAGTATAACTGATTCACTTTGCTGTAAACCTGAAACTAACACAACATTGCAAATCAACTCTACTCCAATAAAAATTTTAAAAAAAGAAAAAAGAAGACTGACTTGGGTCTAGCTTTGTGACCCTTGACACAACACTAAACACTCTGGGCTTCTGCTTCCTCACCAGTTCAACGGAGGCATGTGGAGGACCCTCCAGCTCTTACACTCTTTGATGCTGTGACTGGCTACCAAGCCGGTTTTTATCACAGTTTCTGAGAAGCTACCTAATATTTTTGAGCTTTCCTTATCCATAAGAAAGAAAATAAAATTGGGAGAAGCCATGTTGAGAAGTGAAAAAAATGAACTGTGGATTTAGGCAGACAGTCTCAATTCTTAGCCCTTGTGACCTAAGGCAGGTTACTTGACCTCTCTGAGTCTTACTTTCTTGACTTGCAAAATGGAGATAACAGTGTTTGTTGTAAAGACTGTGGAAGGATCTTGCTCATGCCACCTTACAGGAGGTGCAAAATAAATATCGTTTTCCTTCTTTGTTCCTGTATTACTTTCAGCAAATGTGAAAGAGAGGGATGTGAATATGCTGAAATGTCTGTAAAAAAAAAATTAAACTCTTTAAAAGAATATCAGAGGTTTTAACATCAGATAGATATATTAACCTACATTCCCCTCTTCCAACATAAGAGGGCCTACCTTCTGATCAACACTGCCCATCTCTGAGGTTATCGGAGATGTTCCAAAAGACTGAGGTTAAGAAGCTACCTTAACCTCCTTAAAGGGAGCAAAGGGCACCAACTACAGGAAGCACTGTTCAAAGCGGGAAAAGACGTGGTCCTGACCATGGTCCTGTCGGGCACCATCTCAGACGGGCCCTGTGACAGCATCAGGAGGCCTGAGGAAACAGTTTGGGCCACCGGCCGGCAGGCACAAGAAGTCCCCAGGCCGGGAGACTTCACCGTGATGGCGCAGCGAGCTCCCGAATCTCAAGGCAGCTCAACATCATACCTGAGACCCGGCCCCGAGGCAGCGCAGGAGTAAGAGGCACTACTTCGAGGAGCAGCTTCAGCTCTAAGTTAACCACAGGAAGAAAGGCTCTTATCACACGTAAACATTTACAGGTTTCCACAGCTAGCTCTAGGGGACTGCCACCTGAGGGGAACAGGGCGTGGCCAGAGCGAGCTCACGCAGGGACCCCTCGCACACTGGGGAGAAGATGCTGCACTGCCACCGGTCTCAGCCAGCAGGCTGCCCGTGTCCCCAGCCTTCCCCTGTGCCAGGTCCAGAACACACGACCCCAGCTCAGACGCTCATGCTCCAGAAGCTGGTGTAGACAGCACTGGGTTTCCTGTACAAAGAAGACTCATCATTCATAACACAGCAACCGACCCGTCTGCTCCTCGGGAGGAGAATGTATTTTAAACCTGGAAGAGTCATAATTCTGAGATGTTCCACATGTTGTCAGCTTTGCCTTCTACAGACACAGGGCCCTTCCCCTTTGAGGGGGACCCCTCTGGCTGTGGGGGGTGCCCTCCCTATTGGCAGAAATGTGGGGGGCAGGCAAACAACAGGCTTATGATTTGGATTGTGTCCTGCACATAAACACCTGGGAGAGCAGAGCCAGGGCTATGGCAGTGGGGAGTGTATGCCACAGGAGGTGGTGATGAGACAGCGTGGCTATACAAAAGGATCCTGGGTGTGCCAACTCTAGTAGCCAGTAGGCAACTCTGGATCTCATAAAATCCTGCCCTTATTTGCCACTCACGACATCCCCAAATCTAGAGGGTCAGCCCTTTTCTAGCTATGGCACCTCACCAGGAAAGTCAATGCTACAGGACCTCAGGGAGCCTCGTGGTGCTAAGGTTGAAGACTCGAGTCAGAGAACATCCTCGTGGTGGAGTTCTGGGAGCAGAGGGGCCTCTCACTACAGTCTGCAGTCCCTGGGAGTGGCTGCACATGGCAGGTGAAGGGGGCAAGTGGCTTGGGCACCTGACCCCCACTGAGGAAGCCAGGGCCCCTCACATCTGCAGTGGTCACATGTACGAGAGACAGGCAAGGTTGCACACGTGAGAAGCAAGCACAGGCTGGCAGTGGACACAGGACTCCTTCCCGCTCCAGGACAGCAGGGGCCAGGGCCCGAGGCTGGACTCCTCAGGGCGCAGAGCGGGTTTTGCTGCAGGACTGGCTTGGCTTTGCTGGTTCCAAGGACTCAGTTCAGCCATCTTCTACCCTCAGACAAACTGGGATAGGTTGGGAACCTTGATGTTGAGATCACCAATGTTGATATTCCGAGGCATCTCTGGCAGGTTGATGTTTTTCACGGCAGACGTGGCCCACGCGGGCACTGCTGAAAGGCCACACTCAGATTTCTCCAGCCAGTTCTGAGCTTCAATCTGAGCCACGATTTCATTCATGTTTGTTTCCAACGCCATCCCACCCATCACCACCTCCTGAAGAATGTAGTGCACCTTATCCATGTGGAAGATCAAATCCAATTCACAAACATTTTCGAAACACTTATCCAGAGTCTCCACAAAAACCTGCTACACATACCTGGATGAGATCCAAGATCCCAAGTTCACTCTCTGATGAATCCACACAAAATGCAAAGTAGAGGGTAGCATAATGCTGATAAATCAGTTTGTAGTCAGAGCCACCAATCAAACTTCCACCCTCCAAGAAGTTACATATGTTGTCATCCCGCTTGAGAACTAGATGGAAGGTCTCTCGAATAATCTGCTGTTGAATTTCTTCTGGGAAATGCTGGTAGAAGCAGACCAGCCGTGGCTTCACATGGTTATTGAAAACCAGAATCGCCTGAATCATCTTTGCCCGCCATGCTCCTTTCACCACTGGCTGTTTCCAGAGAGCATCTCCTTCCCTTGTGTATGTATTTTAACTTATATAACTGTTATTATACTGTAGTTTATTCTATTTTTCACTTTTTATATTAAGCATTCTATTTTTAAGATCTATATATTTTGCTGTCTGTTCATCTGGTTTACTGCATCAAATTGCTGCATCTTAATTCATAATATGCACCAGAATATTTCACTTAGCCATTCTTCAGTGTTGGAAGCTCCAATGTCTCACTTTACAAACAATTCTCAAATAAGCATTCTTTAACATGGTTTTTATATACCTATTTGGGATTTCTCTGGGATATATACCTAGGAATGAGACTGACTAGTCATTGAGTATACATATACTTGAGCCTCTTATATTTTACCTCTTTTGCTGCCTTTGGGGTAATTTCATTAAATCTATTTTCCATTTCATATATTTTCTCTTTATCTGCATCTAATATAGTATTTTAAAAACTTAAATGATTAGAAATCCTATTTGATTAAGGAAAATAGATCCAGAGAATGATTGAAGGAAAAAAGAAAATCAAATGGCAATACTAAGACCCTTTCAAAAAAGATAAGACAGAACTTCTTTCTTGTGTGCTTTGTAATTTTAGGTTCTGTGTTCATAATTAGTTTTGAGCTCATATGAAGGAAACCTATGTGTATCAGTTAGGAGTTGATCAGGGAAACAGATCATTATGAGTGAAATAGAGTAATGGATTCATTAGAGAAATTATACCTTGTGCAGGTTAAGAAGTCTTTGTAAGACTGTTGACTTTGCATGTGGTGTTGGACCTGAGGTCATCATAGGTTAGCTTGGCAGGGAATCAGGAAGGAGAACTGAACTTGAAGTGGGAGAGATCAAGGAGAAACTGGAACCCATAAGGTCATATTAGAACCCCAAAGGACAAAAAATTGAACCCATGAGAATAAAGTGGAATTTGACTTTATCTCCCATCACCTCCAACTTAAATGATGCTGGTGACCTACAGAAGCCTGCACCCTTCACCATGGAGTTGTAACCACACTTGGCCCAGGACTCAGGGAAGCCAAAGGAAAAAATCCAGTGGGAACTGGAGAATTGCAGACCCAGGTGGTCCTCAACACCAATAAGGTAACTTAAAGATTAGCAATAGCATGTGCAAATTGCCAATGCCTGCTGTCTTATACTGACTTTCAGAGTGCTAAAATGGCTGCTCCTTCATTTGTGCCTTTCAATTCTCAAGAAAATTTCCTTTGTAATTTGACTCACAAGGAAAGGAATTCTGAGAAACATAGTTTCAACTTAGCTAGATTGATGTAGTATAAAGCCATCATACTATACTACTTTAGTTGAAGGTATGTCCCTTCAGAGATGTTTTGTTTATTTCTCTTAGCACCTTGAGGCATCTCTGGCCTGGTACCAATTTTTATGTAAATGTTTTCAGCTTAGAGTTTCCAGACTAATAACTCAAAGTTAAAGTGAGGAGCTTGCCCATAGTTCTGGGTTCTCAAGGAAGAGTCTCCATTCCCTTACCCTGAACCCAAGCTGAGAAGACAAGCTACCTTCTTATCTCCCTATGCCAATGGGCAGATTATTTTTAAGTCCTTATTTACATTTATATTAAGAATGGAGCTCTTCTCGGGTTCAGACTGTATGGATGGTCTCAATTCTGACTCCATACCTCAAAGGGACAGAAAGCCTTGTCTCCTGACCTCCAGTGGTTGTTAAAACACAAGTCTCTAGACTTACCTAGAGGGACCTGCCCCTTACCCCCTGCAGAGTAGACAGATCTCAGCTCTACTACTCTGAGTTTCAGTTCTGTCTTAGTTTCTATTCTCTGCAGAATCTATTTATTTTCTGTCTAGCTTAGCAGTTCATTAAAAAAATACATATATATTTGTTTTATTTTATCTAGATTTTCATATGGTTTTAGTGGACGCTTTCAGGTTAACTATTCTGCCATGTTGCCTAAACAGGAAGCCCATTGTTTTTACAACCAAAAACTTAAATGCAGAAGACCTTTTCTACAAGTCAAGGGCGCTTTAAGCAAATTCAGATTTACAGGAAAAAATTTACAGATCTACAAAACAGATCAATTAGAAGGGAAATTTGCATAACAAAAGGATTCACCAGAAGACTACTTAAAATAGCTAGGATCTCACAGTGTATTTAGAGCATCTAGGAGAATGTGTATTGTAAAAAGCTATCTGGCCTGTAGTTAAAGAAATGTTGGGATGAATCCTTTTGTAAAGCAGAAAGTCCTTTTTGTAATGTGAATGATCACTCTAATTTACAAGTTTGTAAGGTTGTGCTTTTGTGTATTTGGATTTTTTTCATCTGGCTTTAATAATAGCGATTTAGAAAAAGTCATTTATATAAAGAGTTCAGGTTTAACTCTCCTGAGCATGTTTTTCCTATATTAACATCAAATAATCAAAACAATCAGCATATTTAAAAGATAGAATGATAAGTTCCTTCAAATGTTTAATACATGCATTTCTAAGTTCCCATGGGTCTTGTTATTAGAAATAAGTTGAAGACATATTTCCCACATAATGATTGACTTCTTTTGATACTGTTACTTAGACACACAGTAAAAAACATTTTTACCAGAACACAATTGCTAATTCACTAGATTCAACATTATGTACTGAATTAATGATCATAAGTACTTAACTGCTAATACGTTGCAGGTACATGGACTTCCTTCACTACCTATTGGAAGACCAGGACTATAAACACTGAATAGAATGGACCTATTTTTCATTTTCATCTAAATTGAGTATGATGACTGCAAAGCTCATCTCATTGTCTTCATGATCTGTTTCTAGAGTTTTATTTTGATACATAATTAAATATTTTAATAGGGTAACATGTAATATACAAATTCTAAGGAAAACAGGCAGCCAGTTTTATACTAATGCTTGTCTGGTTTTTAAAATATTAGCTCTGGTTCTCAAGCTTGGCTGTACTTTGTAATCACCAGGGAACTTTAAAAAATATTGATACCTGGCTCCTACTATGGAGGTTTTGATTTAATTGTTCTGGGATGCAGCCAGGCATTGGGATTCTAGTATGTAGCCAGTATTAAGAACCACCAATGTGGTCAAACCACAATTACTCAAACCCACTTAATCAGAGCACTCAATTAACTGGCAATGGGGAAGGGGAATGATGGACTGGGTTGCAGAACTGGAAAAAAAATCATTTAAAAAGTTTATATCAGGTATTTATTCTAAAATTTGTTTTTGAGCATGATCTGAAATGAGGTTCCATATATCCTAAACTCATGCACTTACAAAACTAGACAAAGATAATGACACAGAACAGTGACCTTGAGGTACTACTATTCCACTGATTATAAATTTTAAAAAATTTAATAAACCATTTTACCCTACTTATTATTAGGTGGTTGACTCATATCTATGGATATAACACTAATACATTGAACAGGTGTGATTTGTGGTTGTAATCACAAGGCAACTTTTCTCCCCAACTACTTAAATTTTTTCAGGGGGGTTGGTTTCTTCCTGCTGCTGGATAAAAATGTGAGCAGTCTTATTGACTTGTAGGTTAAGAAAAAAACTGATCACTTTAGATAGGAAAACACAATCTCTATTTAGTAGTTAAAAATATTCATCCCATGTAATAGTGAAAAACTCCAATCTTGATTTAAAGTTGAAGCTTCTCCCCTTTCTATCTAGGACCCTACTGAGGGGGAGCCTCTAGTCAGGGGAGGTCGGTGTGCTTGGGATCTTCTCTCTTTCCATCACCCTCAGCACTTAGCAAAAGCTTCCTTGCACTTTACATTTTAGCAATATTGAAAGCATAGTGTTCCCTCAGTGCCCCACACTGTTTCACACATCTGTACAGCTAGCTGTTCACTCCATCTGGACTGCTCTTCCTTCCCTCAGTCACCTTGGAGATGCCTTTTTGACCTTTAAAACCAGATGGACATTTCTCTAGCTTTAATTCCCTCCTTATTCAACTTTATTATTTGTACCCAAGTTGGTAGTAAGGAAGAAGTCAGAAATAATACAATGGATTTTATTAAAGAATTATTTGAGCTGATCAGTTGGAGGTCCTTAGAGATCATGTATCCAAACCCTTCTATCTCCAGATGAGCAAACTAGTGAGATCAAAGGACTTGCTGAACAGTTCTTGGCTGCTTAGGGGACTGACAGTACAGGGCTCTTTCTAGCATGTTGTTTTCTTTAACAAAATGAAATATTCTGCTAAATTAAAGAGGTTGTCAATTCCACGGATGAAAAATTCATGCCAAGGAATCATGCTGCACCCCTGCAGGAGGCCAGGTTAGTTGTGGCCTGGTCCAAAGAGCACAGACTTGGAGTCATACAGGCCTGTGTCTGCAGTTTTTGCAGTGGCCTTGGACAATTTATTTAACTTCTCTGAGCCACAGTTTCCTCACAGGCAAAGCAGAAAATTAATACTCATCTTGCCTTCCTGAAAGTGTACTGTTAGAAATAAATATGATTATATAGAAGATATATTTTACTGTATAATCTCCAAGGTACTTTTAAAATGTCAATTGTTATTGCTATAGCTACCCTAGAATAGGCATACATTAAAAGATTTGTGCACTTCACAGATATTTCGCTGAATAATCAAGGAATAAGATGTTAATCTTCTTTTCAGAAGCAATGAAGAAAAATCTAGACTCCACATTTATTAACTTTTTTGTTTTATAATTCGGAACTGTATCCAATGTCATTTCCTATACTTTTCTTTAAGTGGATTACTTAAATAATCAAAAATGATTAATATATGTAAAACAATTAGAAGAGTGATTTGCACAAAAAGAAGTTTGATAAACATTTGTTATTTTTGTAATTTATATCCTCTTACTTGTCTATTCCTAGCTCAATTGTGAAAGCTGAACATAACTCTCTGGACTCTGAATTTCATTCTCTATTGTTTGAAATGACAAAGATCATGGTGACTAAAAATTCAAGCATTGTTTTTCCTCACTGGAAGAACAAGGTGTTGCTTTAGGGAGTAAAAGTATTTGGGAAGCACTGTTTATGACAACTGCTACAGCGTCAAAGGACAGTGTATTTTAAAAATGTATGCATGAGGACCTTCAAGATGGTGGAGGAGTAAGACATGGAGATCACCTTCCTCCCCACAAATACATCAAAAATACATCTACATGTGGAACAACTCCTACAGAACACCTACTGAAGGCTGGCAGAAGACCTCAGACTTCCCCAAAGGCAAGAAACTCCCCACGTACCTGGCCGTGTGGCTGACAGGGTCTTGGTGCTCCGGCCAGGTGTCAGGCCTGAGCCTCTGAGGTGGGAGAGCCAAGTTCAGGACATTGGACCACCAGAGACCTCCCAGTCCCATGTAATATGAATCAACAAGAGCTCTCCCAGAGATCTCTGTCTCAACGCTAAGACCCAGCTCCACTCAATGACCAGCAAGCTCCAGTGCTGGACAGCCCATGCCAAACAACCAGCAAGACAAGAACACAACCCCACACGTTAGCAGAGAGCTGCCTAAAATCATATTAAGTTCATGGACACCCCAAAACACATCACCAGATGCAATCCTGGCCACCAGAAAGACAAGATCCAGCCCTATCCACCAGAACACAGGCACTAGTCCCCTCCAACAGGAAGCCTACACCACCAGGTTGGCCCACTGAACCAACCTTACCCACTGGAGACAGACACCAAAAACAACGGGAACTATGAACCTGCAGCCTGCGAAAAGGAAACCCCAAATGCAGTAAGTTAAGCAAAATGAGAAGACAGAGAAATACGCAGCAGATGAAGGAGCAAGGTAAAAACCCACCAGACCAAACAAATGAAGAGGAAGCTGGCAGTCTACCTGAAAAAGAATTCAGAGTAACGATAGTAAAGATGATCCAAAATCTTGGAAATCGAATGGAGAAAATACAAGAAACGTTTAACAAGGACCTAGAAGAACTAAAGAGCAAACAAACAATGATGAACAACACAATTAATGAAATTAAAAATTCTCTAGAGGGAATCAATAGCAGAATAACTGAGGCAGCAGAACAGATAAGTGACCTGGAAGATAAAATAGTGGAAATAACTACTGCAGAGCAGAATAAAGAAAAAAGAATGAAAAGAATTGAGGACAGTCTCAGAAACATCTGGGACGACCTTAAACGCACCAACATTTGAATTATAGGGGTCCCAGAGGAAGAGAAAAAGAAACGGACTGAGAAAATATTTGAAGAGATTATAGTTGAAAACTTCCCTAATATGGGAAAGGAAATAGTCAAAGTCCAGGAAGCACAGAGCGTCCCACCCATACAGGATAAATCCAAGGAGAAACACGCCAAGACACATATTAATCAAACTATCAAAAATTAGCTACAAAGAAAAAATATTAAAAACATCAAGGGAAAAGCAACAAATAACATACAAGGGAATCCCCATAAGGTTAACAGCTGATCTTTCAGCAGAAACTCTGCAAGCTGGAAGGGAGTGGCAGGACATATTTAAAGTGATGAAAGGGTAAAACCTACAACCAAGATTACTCTACCCAGCGAGGATCTCATTCAGATTCGATGGAGATATTAAAACCTTTACAGACAAGCAAAAGCTAAGAGAATTCAGCACCACCAAACCAGCTTTACAACAAACGCTAAAGGAACTTCTCTAGGCAGGAAACACAAGAGAAGGAAAAGACCTACAATAACAAACCCAAGACAATTAAGAAAATGGAAATAGGAACATACATATCGATAATTACCTTAAATGTAAATGGATCATATGCTCCCACCAAAAGACATAGACTGGCTGAATGCATACAAAAACAAGACCCGTATATATGCTGTCTACAAGAGACCCACTTCAGACCCATGGACACATACAGACTGAAAGTGAGGGGATGGAAAAACATATTCCATGCAAATGGAAATCAAAAGAAAGCTGGAGTAGCAATTCTCATACCAGACAAAATAGACTTTAAAATAAAGACTATTACAAGAGAAAAAGAAGGACACTACATAATGATCAAGGGATCTATCCAAGAAGAAGACGTAACAATTGTAAATATTTATGCACCCAACATAGGAGCACCTCAATACCTAAGGCAAATGCTAACAGCCGTAAAAGGGGAAATCGACAGTAACACAATATAGGCCAGTATCACTGATGAACATAGATGCAAAAATCCTCAGCAAAATACTAGCACACAGAATCCAGCAGCACATTAAAAGGATCATACACCATGATCAAGTGGGGTATCCCAGGAATGCAAGGCTTCTTCAATATATGCAAATCAATCAATGTGATACACCATAATAACAAATTGAAGGAGAAAAACCATATGATCATCTCAATAGATGCAGAAAAAGCTTTTGACAAAATTCAGCACCGATGTATGATAAAAAACCTCCAGAAAGTAGGCATAGAGGGAACTTACGTCAACATAATAAAGGCCATATATGACAAACCCACAGCCAACATCGTCCTCAATGGTGAAAAACTGAAACCATTTCCACTAACATCAGGAAAAAGACAAGGTTGCCCACTCTCACCACTATTATTCAACAGAGTTTTGGAAGTTTTAGCCACAGCAATCAGAGAAGAAAAAGAAATAAAAGGAATCCAAATCAGAAAAGAAGAAGTAAAGCTGTCACTGTTTGCAGATGACATGATACTCTACATAGAGAATCCTAAAGATGCTACCAGAAAACTGCTAGAGCTAATCAATGAATTTGGTAAAGTAGCAGGATACAAAATTAATGCACAGAAATCTCTTGCATTCTTATATACTAATGATGAAAAATCTGAAAGAGAAATTAAGGAAACACTCCCATTTACCATTGCAAGAAAATGAACAAAATACCTAGGAATAAACCTAGCAAAGGAGACAAAAGATCTGTATGCAGAAAACTATAAGACACTGATGAAAGAAATTAAAGATGATACAAACAGATGGAGAGATATACCATGTTCCTGGATTGGAAGAATCAATGTTGTGAAAATGACTATACTACCTAAAGCAATATACAGATTCAATGCAATCCCTATCAAACTACCACTGGCATTTTCCACAGAACTAGAACAAAACATTTCACAATTTGTCTGGAAACACAAAAGACCCTGAATAGCCAAAGCAATCTTGAGAAGGAAAAACAGAGTTGGAGGAATCAGGCTCCCTGACTTCAGACTATACTACAAAGCTACAGTAATCAAGACAGTATGGTACTGGCACAAAAACAGAAATATAGATCAATGGAACAGGATAGAAAGCCCAGAGATAAGCCCATGCACATATGGACACCTTATATTTGATAAAGGAGGCAAGGATATACAATGGAGAAAAGAGAGCCTCTTCAATAAGTGGTGCTGGGAAAACTGGACAGCTACATGTAAGAGAATGATATTAGAACACTCCCTAACACCATACACAAAAATAAACTCAAAATGGATTAAAGACCTAAATTTAAGGCCAGACACTATAAAACTCTTAGAGGAAAACATAGGCAGAACACTCTATGACATACATCACAGCAAGATCCTTTTTGACCCACCTCCTGGAGAAATGGAAATAAAAACAAAAATAAACAAATGGGACCTAATGAAACTTAAAAGCTTTTGCACATCAAAGGAAACCATAAACAAGACCAAAAGACAACCCTTAGAATGGGAGAAAATATTTGCCAACGAAGCAACTGACGAAGGATTAATCTCCAAAATACACAAGCAGCTCATGCAGCTCAATATCAGAAAAACAAACAACCGAATCCAAAAATGGGTAGAAGACCTAAATAGACATTTCTCCAAAGAAGATATACAGATTGCCAACAAATATATGAAAGGATGCTCAACGTCTCTAATCATTAGAGAAATGCAAATCAAAACTACAATGAGATATCATCTCACACCGGTCAGAACGGCCATCATCAAAAAATCTACAAACAATAAATGCTGGAGAGGGTGTTGAGAAAAGGGAATCCTCTTGCACTGTTGGTGAGAATGTAAATTTATACAGCCACTACGGAGACAGTATGGAGGTTCTTTAAAAAACTAAAAATAGTACTACCATACGACCCAGCAATCCCACTAGTGGGCATATACCCTGAAAAAATCCAGAATTCAAAGAGTCATGTACCACAATGTTCATCACAGCACTATTTACAATGGCCAGGACATAGAAGCAACCTAAGTGTCCATCGACAGATGAATGGATAAAGAAGATGTGGCACATATATACAATGGAACGTTACTCAGCCATAAACAGAAACGAAATTGAGTTATTTGTAGTGAGGTGGATGGACCTAGAGACAGTCATACAGAGTGAAGTAAGTCAAAAAGAGAAAAACAAATACCGTATGCTAACACATATATATGGAATCTAAAAAAAAAAAAAAGGTCTGAAGAACCTAGGGGCAGGACAGGAATAAAGACGTAGATGTAGAGTATGGACTTGAGGATTTTGGGAGGGGCAAGGGTAAGCTGGGACGAAGTGGCAGAGTGGCATTGACATATATACACTACCAAATGTGAAACAGATAGCTAGTGGGAAGTAGCCGCATAGCACAGGGAGATCAGCTCGGTGCTTTGTGACCCCCTAGAGTGGTGAGATAGGGAGGGCGGGAGAGAGACGCAAGAAGGAGGGGATATGGGGATATATGTATACGTATAGCTGATTCACTTTGTTATACAGCAGCAACTAACACAACAATGTAAAGCAATTATACTCCAATAAAGATGTTAAAAAAAAAAAAAAAGACCTGGGGAATTCCCTGGCACTCCAGTGGTTAGGACTCTGCGATTCTACTGCCGGGAGCCTGGGTTTGATCCACCCCCTGGTTGGGGAGCTACGATTCTGCAATCAGCAAGGCCAATTTAAATAAATAAATAAACAAACAAAGTTAACACGTGTCCCTTGCCTTTAAAAAAAACTGGAATGGAACTTCTGATTATGAAAAATTGAACATCTGAAATGAGAAATTCGAAAGAATGAAAGTCAAAAACTCCATTGACAGACGAATGGACAAAGAAGTTGTGGTACATATATACAACGGAATATTACTCAGCCATAAAAAGGAATGAAATTGGGTCATTTGTAGAGATGTGGATGGATCTAGAGACTATCATACAGAGTGAAGTAAGTCAGAAAGAGAAAAACAAATATCGTATATTAACACATATATGTGGAATCTAGAAAAATGGTACAGATGAACCGGTTTGCAAGGCAGAAATAGAGTCACAGATGTAGAGAACAAACGTATGGACACCAAGGGAGGAAAGTGCCGGAGGGGTAGTGGTGATGGGATGAATTGGGAGATTGGGATTGACATTTATACACTAATATGTATAAAATAGATAACTAATAAGAACCTGCTGTATAAAAAATAAAAAAATAAAATTAAAGAAATGTACGTATGTATGATTCCCATTTAGCTTCTGTTATAAAACTCCTGAGACATCCTCTGGGTCTTATACTGTTTATGGATCTAGATGTCAGGGAGATGATGAGTCCAAAGGTTTGAGAGAAAAGTTTGTCACTAAATTGGAAATTATAAGCCTTCTCCTACTGAATTATTTCCTTGTTGAATTTCAGAATATCGTCACCTATGAAGGTTATTTTACTGCAATAAAAAGAATCTTTGGATGAGGAAGACAATAGCCATATCTGTACAAAAGGAAAAGAGAATTTAAATAATGTACAAAAATTTACTTATATTCTCCAAATTGCTCATTATGCAAGGCAGCTCAGAAATAGGTAAAAGGCTCCCTTTTCATGGTCAGGACAGCTACTCTTGTATGTTATACACTTGTTTCAATGTGAACTTCAATTGTTTTTTAAAGAAAGAACAATTAGAAGAGATTCAGGGGTGGGACTTTTATATAACTCTTTTAACGAACACTAAATGATATTCTATCTTCAAAAGGTACTGTGAGTGCCTGTGATTGCAGCCAAGTTCACTGAAACAAAAATTTTCATACAGCAGACAGAAAACAATGTAAAGAAATAGAGAAAACCCAAACTGGGAGTCACAGTTATTGCCCATGCTTAATAAACTGTCTACTTGCAAATATGCATAATTATTTTTTAATAAAAAAGAAATTAAGTATTTTGCTGGCTTAACCAATGGTAGGTAATTATATTTAAGATGACATGAAAGTAGGCTGCTGTGTACTGATTCACGCTGCTTCTCTTCTGGGGTGGGATTTTCCAAATTGGAAGAGTAAAGTCCCATTTCCCCAGCAAGGTACAGATTGTACAAGACAGAGATCCGTCTCTGACAGAGAAAATAGCCAGTAAAACTACCTTTTCATTTGCTCCCATTTTGAGCCATAGCTGTATATTAAATAAGGTACTCAACTTTGTTTCCATTGGAGAAGGGCATTACTGCCCACTTGATCCCCAAGGAAAAGAGGGGGGTGGTGATCATGCAGAGGAAGTTGCCAGGACCACCGGTGTTGGGTGGCAGCTTCATGAGGTTGCCTAGGTAGGAAGGCAAATTGCGTGTGCTTTGGAATCCACTTCCCTTTCTCCCCAGGCACTCCACCAACAAAATCTACAGTGAAGGACATGTCAGGGTAAGTGGTGGGGAAGGCAATTATCATCTACAGTGGTAGATTAAGAAAACATGGAGCAGAGGAAGGCTTTTCAACAGAAACCCAGCAATGCATAAGAAGGATATTCTTCCAATCTTTGGCAAGAAACCCAGAAGTGTGAGGTGCATTTATGTCTAACAGAAGTTCTGGGAGAAGGCAGTTTTAAACACCATGTAGCTAAGTTGAAAAAAGAATTAACTATAGGGACCCTGGGGTCTCTATGGAAAGACATTTGTATTCGGAGAGACCTGGGCTTGAGCTCTGGCTCATGTTGAGTTTAGACCATATTTTAAATGTGTGAATATGCATGGGTTCCTTGGTGTCCCCTGCAGTTTCCCTTCCTCTGTAGTAAAATGGGAATGGTAATACCCATCTCACTGGACTGTTATGATTAAACAACCATCTGAGATATGTGAAAGGTTTATCAACTATAAAGCATTATGAAAATGCTTCCGGAAAGTAACAGGAATTTATCCTAGACACTGGCATCAACAGTTAGGGAACTGTAAGTTGATCCCAGCCCTTACATTTTCTTCCCTCAGGCTCAAAAGGAAGGGCTTTTCCCCTGGGTCTCACAATTCCTGACTCACTCTGTTTTGGGAGGACGAGTGACTGGCTGTCAGCCTGGGCACACTCCAAAGTCCACCATGTCACTTCCATGGCTGCGGTCACCAGTCAGGCGACCTCCTGCTCACCCCCTCTTGGTGACAGTGGGGGCAGCTGGTGCTTCTGCATATCCTGCCTCTGACGTTCCATTTCTGGGTCCTTGTAGTTGTGCATGGGATCAACAGCCCACTGCCCTCCCTTTCTCCCCCATCTACCCCGGTGCCTTTTCCCAGATCTTTTCCCTCTCCCAGCCTCTGAGAAAGGAGTTAAATTCTGATCTCAGCGTCCAATCCAGCTGCAGCTACCTCCCAACCAAGCAGAACCCTCTTTCCCTCTTCTTGTACTGGATACCTCCTCAAGGATGATGTTTCCGACCCCTGCCCCCTGCCTTAGTCTTGTTTTAAGGTCCACGATATACGTGTTCCTATGTACACCCTGAACACAGCACCTATTGCACTGTATTGTGCTTTCTGTACTGTACTTTCTCATCTCCCCTCCAGAATGTGAGCTCTTCAAAGGTAAGAACTTTGAAATGAGTCTTACTCGCCAGCGTCTCTCCAGAACCTCGCACAGTGCTTGTCACACAGTAGGTAGATGGTAAATGACTACTGAAGTGAACCAATCAATCCCTCTCCCCTCCACCAGCTCCCACTGACTAAGAGTTAGACAGAGGCAAAGAAGGGCCATTTTGAGGCCACAATGTACTGAAAATAAACATCTCTCTCCAACTTTCTAGCTTGCCTCTTTCTGTATCCCTTTACCCTAGATTACCCGTATATCTGCAAGAAGGGCCAAGAACAAAAATCAGTAGAACAGAGACGAACAATAACAGCCACAAAGTAGAGTGTTCCTTGTTTTTCACTTCTCTTCTGTTTTGACTTTCAAAAGGAATTTCAAGATTTTACTCTTTATCTGGTGCTCTTAATCTAAAATGCCTAACAGTCCCTACATAGATAGAAGATTTGGATAATTATAAGTTTGATGGGGTTATAGAGAAAGTTTGAAAATCATTCTATATCTTCTAGAAATATTCCAAGTCAAATTGGTTAAAGAAATGGACATTTTCCTCTTCAGTTCTACATCATATACCCAGGAATTCAGGATTTGAGGATTTTTCATTCAATTGCATATAACTGATAAATAATATGAGGCTTTTCCAGAAGACCCGCTGTTTTCTGAGAATGGTTTCTATAGCTCTGTGGCAGACATTACCACTTGATGAAAAATCTGTTCCAATTTCCTCTTCTTTGCCTGCTTTGTCTTACAAATGTTGGAAAGAACTAAGACACTTTTTCAGTCTCCTTGAAGTTGGGCAGTGACACAGACACAGTCTGGCCATTGAGGTGTAAACCTGAGTCTGATAGAAGGTTTCTGGACAAGTTTTTGATTTCCTGGTGAAAGAAACACACATCTCTATCCTTGCTCCCTTTCCCATTTCTCCATCTGTGCACGCTGGGATGATGCCTGGACCTGCTGTAGCCACCTTGCAATTTTGAGGTGAAAAAAAATAGAAGCATGAGGGCAAAGCACCATCGTACTAAGGAAAGCAAAGCAAAAAGACAGAAAGGCCTTGGTCCTAGTTGACATCATTAGCAAGTACCTACTTCCAGGCCTTGTGTTGTCCAGCCCATACATGTCAGTATTGTTTAAACCACTACTAGTCAGTGTCATTCCTGACTGATTCAAGCCACAGGTAGGAACATTGCCCTGAGAATGAAACTGAGCTTGGTTACCTATGGTATCATTCAAAAGCTGAAACACGGTTAATCCTTACCAAATTTAATCCTAAATATTCTCTTTATGCCCGCAGTCAGGCCTGCCCTTCTCCTGCATCTGGCTCCCATTCCTTTAAAGCCCACATTTCTACTTAAACCTAACGATGCGGTGGGGGGAAGAGGCCATACACCATCTGTCACAGGGATCATGATTTACAGCTGACCGAGGACAGCCTCCAAGTAGCATATGTTCTACTGCAACGTGTGGTTCCTTTAACAAATTCTGGGTCATAACATTTAAAATTGATATCGTAGCTACTATTTCAAAAATATTGTATTCATTTCCTAAAGCTGCCGTGCAAATTACCACAAACTGAAAGATTTAAAACAGAAACTTATTATCTCACATCTCTGGAGACCAGAAGTCCGAAATCAAGGTGTCAGCAGGGCCATCCTCCCTTAGAAGGCTCTCGGAGAGAATCCTTTCTTCTCTCTTCCAGATTTCGGTGGCTCCAGGTGTTCCTTGTCTTGTGGCAGCATCACTCCAATCTCCTTCTCATCTTCACATGACCTTCTCCTCTGTATTTGTTCTTTTGTCTGTGTCTCTGCTTCTTCTTATAAGGACACATTTGATTTAGGGCCCACCCAGATAATCCAGGGTGATCTTGTCTTGAGTCCTTTAATTACATCCACAAAGACTCTCTTTCCAAATAAGGTCACATTCACAGGAACCAGGTGAACACATCTTTTGAAGGCCACCATTCATCCTATTACAGTGATCTTCCTTCCTGTGCTAGAACTATTATTCTATTCTTTTTCTTTGTTGGATCTCATTAACTTTGAATTTTTTTTAACCCATGTGAAGAAATGTTTATGATTTAAGTCTTATATTGGATCAGAATTTAAGGTTGTTTGTTGAAATATGTGTTAGATTTCATATTTTAAAGAATTATTTTTCTTATTATGTTCTAGTCTTTATTTCTCATGGTAAAGTAAAAAATAGATGACTTAAGACAGGTAAGTACATCATGGCAGTGAAATATTTACCACATTTAATATCACCTAGGCAAAACATTTCTTGCGATTTATTAACCTTAATCTTTAACACAGACTGAGTTATTATTATTTTTAGGGCATGAATTACTTTCTATCTAGACCAATGGTTTTTAACCCTGCTCATACATTATAATCACACAGGGACCTTTAAAAAATATACGTGTAGGCCCCACTACAACCAGTTGAATACATATATCTGGGGATGGGCCTGGGTATCCATAGTTTTTTAAAGCCCCCAAAGTGATTCTTATGCGTAGAGAAGATTAAAAGCTGACCTGGATTCTTATTAATCGTTGTCTTCTTCAATACCATTCATTTATTCAACCAAGTAATGATTATGCACTTTCTAATGTGTAAATCTTTGTGGGAAATATAGGGATATATAGGACTTGTTTCTTATCTGCAGGTTTATAGTTAGGTCGTCTTGGTGTATAATATTCTAAGCGTAATGTGCCATTTACACCCCAGAGTGGTGGAGCCCAATGTCTGTAGGGAACTTCTCGCCTGGTTAGTCTGCAAAACTCAAATCAATTAAAAAAGTAACTTGTATCACTATTGCTTAACTTTCCTGAGCACACACACCGCTGCTAGTAAGAATCAGAGCAAAAAAAGATTCCTATGCTTGACATCATCAGAGAGAACCTCTACAAAGTCAGCAGCTTCTAATGTATCTTAGATCCCCCTTCCACAAAGTAGACATCAATATATGCTTTAAAAAAATCAGTACTAGTAGTGATTTCTATTAGTTACAAAAGCTTCAGCAATAAAGTTGTGTATGCCCTAGGGAAGTGCTAAGGACTGGAAATTCCCCCAGCTTCCAGCTGCTTGGGAAGAACCTTGGGGTGTTGACTCAATGTGGGCAGGTATGAAAGGTAATGACAGTGGGGATGGGTGGGGGCAGGGTCTGGCAGCCCATGAGCCGCTGCTTCGTCAGTGCACACCCTAATCACTGCTGCTGTTGCTGTGTCTGTCTGACATTCACAGACACATCAGTACAGGCCACCCAGAGCTCTGCAGTCACACAAAGAAGCAACAGGAAGAGAGAAGAAGAGGTTGGTAGGGAAGACCCTGCACATGAGAGGCTCAGGGTAGAGACCAGAGTAGATCTGGAGTCTACAGCTGTGAGTCAGCTTTCAGAAAAAGAGAATTGGACAACGTAATCTAAGGAGTCATAGAGTCACTTACATCTGAGGTCATGTTGATGCAAGACAGATAAGAAGAAGGAGGGGAGCTGGAGGAGAATAAGATAGTAAGTCAAATACTTAAAAACTACTGATGAGATAGGAGTCAAATTGATCACTTGTACATTGATCAAATATTTATTGAGCATCTTCTATATGTTCCACATGTTGGGGATGCAGGAGTGAACATACACTCTAGTGAGGGAAATGGGCCATTAGCAAGTAGACAGGTAAATGAGGATATTTCAGGGTTATAAAAACAAACAAACATACATACATTCTGGGTAATGTGATGGAAACTGATGGAGGATGGGGAGATACTACTTTAGTTTGGGTGGTCGAAGGCCACCCTAGGAGATGATGAGTGAGCTGAGATGATGTGGAAGAAGAAGAAAGATGTACACTAAGTACAGGAACAGCTACTGTATTGGCCCTGAGGTGGGAACACATTTGGAGTTTGCAAAGAATCAGATGATATCCAGTCTGGAATCAGAGCAAGGACATGTCAGAAAGAGGTGGAAAAGGCAAGTGGGTTTGATGAAGAGCAAGTAGCTGGGCTTCTGGAAAGATCAGGTTGCAGGTCTTTCTGCTCTGGCTGGAAAGGGACCGAGGTCCCCCTGGGTAAGCTGCTCAGAGCTGCCCTGGCGCAGATAGCCTGTCAGTTCTGACAGCAGCCATCCTATCCTCCCAGCTATAATGATGCTAGCTTTGCAGTTGCCTTGTTTTTAGTATTCCAATCACTCAGGCCCTGCACCTCCATTCCCTGGGGGTTGTTTTGATAGTTTCACTATGTGCACAATGATTTTCAAGCAGGAGAGACATGACGGACTGCAGCAGCGTAAGTCAGTGATGTCAACCCCTGCCAACTACTATGACTGAAAAAGGCAGATTTCTGAAGGGACTTTATTTATACTGCCACATCCTGACAGATCTGAGATCTCTCTTGGCATATGAACATGGTATCATCTTATATCTACGGAAATGAAAACAGAATGGGAGGTTTTTTTTCCCTAAGCAAAAGGGAAATATTAACTCAAGACCTAAATTCTTTTATTCATTTGTGCACCCTTCCCACAATGCCGTACGGTGTTACACTGATTTCAAGACACACACTTTTCCCTCATTTTACCATCTCTGAACTGGTAATGCATCTTACAATCAACGGTGCCTCACAATTGCTGTGACATGACTGTCATCGCCTGTGCACACACACTTGGTCATGGCCGTTCATGTTGTCAGTAAAGTCCACGGGCATTGTTGATCCTACACGTGGTGAGTATCATTAGCATTTTAACTGTGTTTAAAAAGATTACACTACAGGGGCTTCCCTGGTGGCGCAGTGGTTGAGAATCTGCCTGCCAGTGCAGGGGACACGGGTTCGAGCCCTGGTCTGGGAAGATCCCACATGCCGCCGAGCAACTAGGCCCGTGAGCCACAACTACTGAGCCTGTGCGTCTGGAGCCTGTGCTCCGCAACAAGAGAGGCTGCGACAGTGAGAGGCCCGTGCACCGTGATGAAGAGTGGCCCCCGCTCGCCGCAACTGGAGAAAGCCCTCGCACAGAAACGAAGACCCAACACAGCCAAAAATAAATCAAAAAAAAAAAAAAAAAAAAGGAAGGTTTAAAAAAAAAGAAAAAAAAAAGAGCACACCGTTATCACTAAATCCAAAGTACTTCAAAAAAAAAAAAAGATTACACTACATCTTGGTATTAATATGAACAGTTACTTGGTACTTAGGTAAAAATAAAAAAAGAAAGAGGGTAATTTGATATTTGTGAAGCAAATACCTTCATTGGAGAAGAGATTGCAATTACATATTTTCTTTAAAAGCAGCAACCATGTGAGGTACGGGACTGAAGAAAGGAAGATGTCCATAAACACACGACATCATATTATGCCTTGTTACTGTGCTACGTGGAAAAAATTACATATTACATGCCAAAGAACTCAGCAAAACCAGGAGAAACTGACAAAGCCCTCTAAATGAAAGAGATTGCAAAGCCGTGCAAGGCTGTTGTAATGGGTTTATATCTTGGACAGAATCACCATAAGGCACTGTGTCATAATTTAATTTGCAGTATTTTTTCTTTCTTAAGTATGCATAAAATAATGGTGCATCGTATAATAGATGGCATTTTAGATTCCATGAAATACAGTGGAGCAGAGCAGATGTTTCTGTCTCGAGACGACTAGGGCTGTGTAACTACCAGAACCCATTACCCCATTACCTTCAGAATGTCTTGCAGGCCACGTACACACTGCCACAGGTCTGGCCACTTGAAAACTTATAACACACCATGTGCCTCACACCTGTGGCAGACTGAACAAAAGGTTCTTAGGGCAACCTGATCCCCTTGGTTACTGAGCTGGATTTAGTCAAAAGCATCTAAGTACTTAGATAAATATGAAGCACAGAGAGATGATCGTGAAGTAAATGGTCTTAATGAAAAATAAGATGCTAAGGCAATTACTTAAAATTCTATTTAAGAAGGTCACTATGTCTTAATGTCTGATTTTGAAAAGTCAGGACTTGTGGCCCTGAGGTTTTCTCCTTTAAGGTGTTCTCAGATCAGTGCGAGCAGGCAGACAGGGAAGAGAGTCAGGTGGAAAGCCATGAAAGAATTCACAGCCCTGCCGCGGGCAGGTTGTCAATCATTGTGTGTAAAGCCTGTACCGACTTTTTTTAGAGTTCATAGTCATTCTCCTATTTCTACTCAAGAATACCGTCTTAAAGATGTAGTCGAAGGCTTCCCTGGTGGCGCAGTGGTTAAGAATCTGCCTGCCAATGCAGGGGACACGGGTTCAAGCCCTGGTCCAGGAAGATCCCACATGCCTCAGAGCAACTAAGCCCGTGTGTCGCAAGTACTGAGCCTGTGGTCTAGAGTCTGCGAGCCACAACTACTGAGCCGCATGCCGCAACTACTGAAGCCCGTGTGCCTAAAGCCCATGCTCCACAACAAGAGAAGCCACTGCAATGAGAAGCCCGCGCACCGCAACGAAGAGTAGCCCCCACTCGCTGCAACTAGAGAAAGCCTGCGCACAGCAACGAAGACCCAACACAGCCAAAAATAATAAGTAAAAATAAATAAATAAATAAATTTATTTAAAAAAAAAGAAACCGCACTCCTGTTCATCTTGAGCCACATGTGTTCCCCAGCGGCTGCCACGAGGAAGAAACGAAGCTGCCTCAGGCAGCCACCGTGGCTAACACTGCTGGAAAATTTCTCTGTAAGGCTGAGAACATGAGAGAAAAGATTGTGGGTGCACATTCTGTTGTTAGATATGTCTCTGTTTCAAGACCAGCCTCGTCTAACTCCTTTCAGGGTACAGGACACTTGTGAATGTGAAATAGGAAGGACCGGTGGCTTTTTTCAACGAAACTCAACCAGTTCTTTTCCGACAGCACTTCATCTGTGTTTTAGTCAGCTCAGGCTACTATAACAAATTACCATAAACCGGGTGGCATAAACAACAGAAATTAATTTCGTGCAGTTCTGGAGGCTGGATGGCTGAGATCAGGGCACAGCGTGGTCGGGTTCTGGTAAGGGTCCTCTTCTGGGATGCAGATGGCTGGCTTCTTGCTGTGCCCTCACACGATGGAGACAGCAAGCTAGTTCTCTGGTTTCTTCTTATTAGGACCCTAATCCCATTCATGAGGACACTGCCCTCACCATCTAATTACCTCCCAAAGGACCTGCCTACAAATACCATCACATTGGGATTAAGGGTTCAAGATATGTATTTGGGGGGGCACAAACATTCAATCCATTGCAACCTGTAAAATGGGGTTGGCAACAGTGAGCATCTGATAGCATTAAGGTGAGATGAAATATCTCAATACATTTTAAGCACATTGCTTTACACATAAGCATCCTTAGGTCAGTCAGCAAATACTTATTTGCCACCTACTGTGTGTGAGGCACTGTTCTAGGAGCTGGGGATACAGGAGTGAACAAAACACATCCATACCCAGATGGAGTTCATAGTGGTTAACAATCATGATAATACAGGCAGAGCCAGGATGCAAATCCTAGCAGTTTAGCACCAGAGCCCACAGTCTCCTCCATGACTCCACAGCGCCTCTTCTCCACTGAGAGCGAGAAGGCGGATCATAAACCTGAGAGGTTGTGTGAACCGAAAACCTGGGCCTCTAGAATAAAGCCGCAGACGTGTACTTGGCAGCCATCTATCAATACTTGAAGGTGCCAACTGAAGCTTTTCATAGGTGATACCGTCCAAGAGCATAGCACTGGGGAAAGGAGATCTAAAGACAAAATCTTGAGCAAGACTGACTTTTAATGAAGGGGAAGATAGAGGTACAAAAACTCCTATTGTTGCTATTGTTGCTGTTATTCCCTGTGACTGTCTAGAGGCGTCAGCTACCTAAGGAACCACATTCAATTAAAAAAGTATTTGTTGCATTCCCACTTTGAACAAAGGGTCAGTGTGCAACAAGTGTCTGAGCAAGGCAAGAAAATGATTCTCCATTAGACGAATACTTCAGTATTTAATTTTCTAAAATAATTTTGCTTGATGGTCATTAATTCAACAATTTTCAGCTTTTTATAGCTCTAGCAAATCCATTATCATAGTGTGTTTATCATCTAAGTTATTATACTCTAGTTGTTGAATGTTGGTTGTCCACAAATTCTCCATACATTTAAGCCCTATTCAAATCTTTTTTTTCCTCTGTGGGCCCACTAGTCATTTCAGATTTTCTGAGATGGTTTTGATTTCACATATTCTGATTGGAGGCTTAGAAACAATAAGACCATCCAGAATTCTAAAATTCTTTCTTCTTTTCTTTAATCAAAACTCCTCTTTTGTGGTGGACTGATCGAACTAATGGTCTTAATTTTTCATCTGACTTGCAGCCAAGGCATGTATTATGCACTGTTTGTTGCACAGCATTGCTGTGGCAATGGATAATGGATAATGCTTCCCATAAATCTTAGGCACTTGGAAGCTGCCCCTCCATTTGGCCTCCATTCAACAAAAATTGAGTGCTTTCTACTTGCAAAGCATTATGCAAAATGCTTTACTACATTATTTTATCTAATCCTGACAACACTATTATCTAGAAGATAGATAATGTTATTACACAAAATTTAGATGCAAGGAAATTTAAGCTTAGAGAAAGTTAAGTGACTTGCCCAAGGTGGTAAAATGATAAGAAATAGTTGGGAGTCAAAGCCTGGAAGTCTCTTTTTAGACCCTGTGCTTTTACCACTGCTGCTTGCTTTTTACTCTACTGGTTCCTCCACCTCACGTTTTCTCCTGCCCACCTCCCCCACCTAATCAGGAAGAGACCCTGTGTTTCAATTTGGGATGCAAAGACCACTTTTATACTTAGCTCCCCTAAATACTACTCTTCTTACAGTCATTGTAAATGATTATCTTCTCCATTAGTCTGGAAGTTCTTTTGAGGATAAGGACTGTAAAATGCTTATTACATTTTTTCCCCACAGCTTCTATGAAGTAGAATTTTAAAAAAGGTAATGATCCTATTCAAGTTTTAGGAAATCTAATTATCCCCCCTAAGCAATTAATGCAAAATTAAGAAAGACTCTACTAGAGAATATGTATATATGTTTATGCAACACACACACACACACTCACACACACAGACACACACACACACATATTTAAAAGGGCACTGTTATCCCAAACTAATTTAATTGGTGGAATGCACAGTAGAGGGTTTTTCCCATTTTGTTAAACAATTTTACATACATGGTGCTTGAATTTGGTGTTTGACTGATGCCTACAAGAATAAAACTCTTCTGGTTCATGTTTTATTATACTAATATTAGAAACAGGAATTGATATAAAACTGGCACTGAATAATTTCTGTTTTGCAGTTAGTTTCTGCATTTAAGAAATTTTTAGATTTAGTCACTGGCCCTGTACTTTAGGTATGCCGCCACCAGGTGGCGGCAGGGTGCCAGATATAAGGTCTGTACAGTAAGGAATTTACATGCTTTCAAGTTCAAGTTAACAGCTCTTTGCTTGAGTTCAAAAAAAATTTGAGACCACAGAGAGCCAATTTAACATAATATATCTCTTTATTAAAATACCTAAACTTAAATTCTAAATCAACCCTAAACATCTTTAAAGCAGATATAAATCCTACAAAATTACCTATCTCATCTCTCTTCTCCCCGGCTTTGAATTATTATTATAATGGGTAGATTCTAACATTAATCTTGTATACTTACTTTGGTGATAAATTAACCTTTATGATTTACTCTGAGTGTTTATATTTATTGTCAATCTCTTCCATGGCAGCTTGTATGTCAGGCTTCAAAATTCTAAATAGTTTTCTTCTAACAAAAAGACCTCTTTGGCTTTCCTTTCACCTCAGGAGGCAGAGGCTTATCTTTTCAGTATGATCTCAGATCTTCTCCCAAGGAAGACCCAAAGCATTTCTCCATCTGGATAGCATGAAAAGTGTTGTATTTGCATTTTGTAGAGGACTTTTTCCTTTTTTATTTTCTACACTATAGAATAATTCATTAGAATATTCCCCCTCTCAAAGCTCCTAAAAAGCACAGAGCCAGTTTACAGTACTCAGGTATTTAACTGCAACGCAAATGAATCTCCTTAGCAAGGAGGCTCTGCCCTAAATATCTCCAGGAAAGAGTTAAAGAAACAAAAGTCTTCATGTCATATTAGAAATCTGAGCAAAATACAGAATAAAAAATTAACCGACTTAATTATAATTAATGATACTATATATGGAAATGGAGCAGTTTCAACCAAAAGGAGATACTGAACTACTTCAAAACACAGTCAGAAGTGCCCACTCTTATGGATTGTCAAACGGAAACTTTGGAACAGATTCTAGAAGGGTTTAAGATTATGGATGATTGGCTGAGAATAAGTACATCCCTAACCTCTGAGCCACTACACTGCTCTGCCCCAAGGTTGTTTGTTTCAAGAATAAATAGAACTGGGTGGCTGAGAGTCAAGGACCAATGCTATGTAGTTGGGGGAAAAAGGACACTAGCAATTCCATACCTAAGCATAGTCAGAAAAAAAAAGGGGGGGGAGGGGACAGGTTCTCTGCAGATTTATCCTGCAGCTTCTACACAAAGCTCAGAGTCATTCCTCTCACATTCACCCACTCTAGGAGTGGAAACATTCTGAGCAGCACTAAGCAGTGCTGGGAGGCTGAGAGGCTAAGGCAGAGGGAAGGGGTTGGAGTTGGGAGTGGTGGAAGAGAGAGGTTGAGCAGTGATTTTAGAGGCCACAGTCTGCACAATAAACAGGGCGGCTGTCTGTGTTCTAACACGAGTGAGTACTGACAGCGAGAAGCAAATGGCAGCTAAGCTGTGAAAGCATGCTCCAAGAGAGCTGGCCAGATCCCAGCCTAATGCTGGGAGAGGGATCTGGGGGAGAGAGGAAGAAAAAAATAGAGGCAAAAGAAAAATAGAACAGGGAGAGAAGAGAAAGGGATGGATAATAAAAACTCTCATGTGATTTCAAGTCTCACAGGAAACCTATGAAGCCAGCGGAGCAGATATTATTATCTTCTATTTAAAAAGGAGAAACTGAGACCAAGAGTTGATAAGTGACTTTTTTAAGGTCACATACTGAGCGGCAGATATAGGATTCAAAGTCAAGTGACCTGATTCTAAAATAAAGATGAAAGAAGAGAGGGTGCATTTGAAACACTGACACACACCGTCTGTCCTACCATTTACTTTATAAACAGTAAGTAACATTTTCAGATAACCAAGGCTTGGCCTTTTAAGGGTCAAAATGAAACAATTTTAGCCACTATTGAAAGGCATTTCTGAAAGGTATTGTATTTGTCCTTGCCTCCCTTGAATACTGACTGTAATTTGCCCTCTTCTAGATACACGGGGTTATGATGATGGAAATTGACTCTATATTTATGGACTCCAAATTCAGGGACACCCTCAGGTTCTAAGGAGGCACACAGGTTTTACTGCTGTCATGCCTAATACATTCATGGCTAGAAATAGCTGTAGAGCAGAATCGGCTGACTCAGCTCCTACTTCCCTTACAGTCAGCCCTTCCTTCTTATGTGTGTTGGCTTCTGGCCCCTGCCTACTGCTTCTGATCATGTCATTCTCCTGATTAAAATCCTTTTAATGGCTCCCCACTGATTACAGCAGTGGTTTTCAACCCAGGCTACACATTAAAATCACCTGGGGAGCTTTTAAAAAACTCCCAATGCCCAGATTCCACCACCAAAGATTTTGACTCAGTTGTTTAGGTATGGGGCCCTAGCCTACAGGGATTAATGTAAGTAGCATGGACTGGGGCTTCTGGATTAACAAGGATTGGATTTATCTCCCCCCCCCACCTCCCCAATGCCCCTGCTTTCACCTGAAACTGAAAATGGAGACAAAATCTATGAAACACTACTTTTTAAGACATTGGAATGAAGCAATGAAGGAAATTGATATCTGAGAGATGAGAAACAGAGTGAACCCTAAAATTGTCCTAGTGTACCATCTGGAGAGAATTCTCAGGCCATTATGCAGGGAAGAAGAAGCCAGGGAGTCTGGAAGACTCTTTGAATTGAGAAGATGGAGGTGAGAGTCTAGGGAGACTAAAGTGGCTAGACTTTTCTGTATAGAGTGCTAGAGAGGACAGAGGGCTTATCAGCACATGCATATGAGGAAACTATCTGAGGCCAGATTTAAAAAAAACGCCAGAAAAGATTAGTGGAAGTAGTAAGTAGAGCTCCAACAGGGTTGGTAGTAGTCTGCACTATTCAGACTGGGAAACCTGGAAATTCACAGGGCATTGTTAGAATACTCAGAAGCATCTTGCCTCAGTAGTGCAAAGTATAAGCCATAGGCTAACTGATGCTCTGGTTTTGCCTAACAAATCTTAAAAGTAAGACCTGAAAGGATCAAAATATATCCAAGGAGCTTCTCTGTGTCTGATAATGGAGCTCAAGAATATTTATAGGAATACAAAAATATCCAGTACCTAACAAGGTAAAATTTGTAACGTCTGGCATGCAATACAAGTTACCAGGCATGCCAAGAACACTGAGGAGAAGAATCAATCAACTGAAACTGACCCCAAACCGACACAGATGTTAGAAGACAAGGGCATTAAAACAGTTATTATAACCACATTCCTTATGTTCAACAAGTTAGAGAAAAGATTGAGAATGTTAAATAGAGACCTGGAAAATAAAGACTGAAGTCTAACTTCTGGAGATGAAAACTATAATCTCTGAGATTAAAAGTACACTGGATGTTAATAATGGCAGATTAGGTATCACAAGAAGAAAAGATAAGTGAACTTGACACAGCAATAGAAACTATCCAAATGAATCACAGAGAGAAAAAATAATGAAAAAAAATAAGTAGAGTATTGGTGGGTTGTGGCCCAACTTTAAATGGCCTAATATACATGTGATTGAAGTTTCCAAAGGAGAGGAGAGAGAAGGCCAGGCAGAAAACAACATTTTAAGAAATAATGACCATGATGCAGCCACCAGGGAAAGCAATTTAGAGGTTCCTCAAATATTTAAAAACAGGATTACCATATGATCTAGCAATCCTACTTTTAGGTATATATCCAAAAGAATTGAAAATAGGATCTCAAGGAGATATTTGTACACTGATGTTCATTGCAGCATTATCCATAATGGCCAAGGAGTAGAAGGAACCTAAACGTCTATCAACAGATGAATGGCTAAAGAAGATGTGGTATATACATTCAGTCTCTAAAAAGAAGAAAATCCTGTCATATGCTATAAGGGTCCTGATGAAGAATACTTTGTAGCCTGTGGGAATGGGAGAAAAGGCTGGAATTCTGAGCTTGGCTTAGATCTGGGTAGTATGTTCAGGAATGGAATGTGGAAGGGTGGACGTGGCTTCTTCAGAGGAAATTTGAAATGCTTCTATTTTAATCAGGAGAAGAGTGAATGAAATCTGCGTGGGGAAAAAACAATGGTGTCTACTAAAATAACTTTTTTAAGGTAGAAATTTCTAGATACTCAGAACATGATTTTCTTTTTTGCACAGAGGTGGGTCATTAATAGCTATAATCAGAGGGTTTCAGTTATTCATGAAATTAATTTGTTGCTGAGTGTCTAGACTGTCTCTTCAGGGCCAAATGCCTTGTTTACTTTCATTGTGTGTGTGTGTGTGTGTGTGTGTGTGTGTGTGTGTGTGTTTACTAATTCCAGTATCAACACTTAGCAGTGCTTATTCAATAATATTAACCCCAAGGCACTGTAAGAATGCAAATTCACTTTAAATGCAAAAGAAAAGCTATATTCCTTCCAATGAAGTTTTAGTGTTTAAGTGCATTTTATTGTGATGTAACTTTATCTCAGTTTAGGTCAATGCTCCAAAGTTGAGAGCAGCATGATAGGTGCAGATACGCAAAACATGCTGAAAGATAGTGGAATCAATAATACCAGCCTTAGCCCATCATCAATCTCCATGCCATATGTGAAAGGGCTAAAAATCACTTGAAAGTGAGTATTTATTTGGAAGAGGATTGTTCATCTCATATGAGGAACGTAGAAGGGTGCTTCTTCCAAAACTTGGGCCAAGTGAGGCAAGCCTCTGCAGAGTCCTGCGATAAAGTCCAAGCTTGCAATTTAGATGCAGCGAGTGCGGGCGGTAGAGTCCAGGGGCTTTACCTGACACATAGTGTCTGAAAAAGTCTGAAGCCCAGAGGCGGTGTCTAGCTGTCCCGAAGGCTTGTGAAGAGCCAGCTGTACTGTCTATGAGTATAAATAAAATGCTTAAATTCATAGGTCATATATAAAGTTTGCTCTACACTCATATCCAGTTATTTAGTTAAAGCCTTCAGCTTTGATTAAAGTTGTTAACATTTGAAGTGTTGACTAATGTAGCCTCCCTGGTGTGGAAATATGAATATTTTTCTCATTTATTAATGTCCTATAGTGAAAGCATAACCTTTTACTTAAAATAATTGGTCTGGAAATGGAATTATAATATTCTTCTCCCCATTCCTCCCCTGCAATTTGTGAATTTGGTGATTATTCTTCTTGGTTGGGATTATAAGTTTTCATTTGCATTTATCCAATACACATATATACAAACACACACTCACAGACACAATGCAAAAAAACTTCTGGGAGTAAATTTAATTTCAGTTATAGCAATGAGGGTAGGGCAGAGAGAAGTGTGACTTTATAATTCTGATCATGAAATAAAAACATCAAAGCAAGTAATGAGTCTAAATTTGATGCTGATAGGACTATATTTCTACTGTATTTAAAGCAAATAAAGTCACACTATTGAAGATTTAACATAAAATTAGAATGTTAACTTTGAAAATTTCTTAGTATATCTCCAAGTGATTAGATTATCACAAAATTTCCCTGGGAAGGTAGAAATGGAATCAACAACATTGCAAAAGAAAAAACAAAAAAGAAATGTGACAGCCCTAAGCAAGAGAGTGATATAAGTATAGTTTCAGCAGCTATTAGGCAAGAAGCAAATGATCTGCTCATCAATTTTCTGTTATAAAAATAAGCCCATGCCACTGTCTCACTTTGTCCCAGCTTACCCTTCCCCCTCCCCGTATCCTCAAGTCCATTCTCTAGTAGGTCTGTGGCATGGACATATATACACTATCAAACGTAAAATAGATAGCTAGTGGGAAGCAGCCACATAGCACAGGGAGATCAGCTCTGTGCTTTGTGACCACCTAGAGGGGCGGGATAGGGAGGGTGGGAGGGAGGGAGATGCAAGAGGGAAGAGATAGTCATATGAACATATGTATATGTATAACTGATTCATTTTGTTATAAAGCAGAAACTAACATACCATTGTAAAGCAATTATACTCCAATAAAGATATTAAAAAAAAAAAAAAAGGCCAAATGATTTTCATGGGACACATATGGGTATTGCTACCTTAATTACTTTGTTTCTACCCAAAGGTATTTAAAACACAACCAACAGCCAGAGTTGGATTTTTAAAGATATTCCTGTACTTATGAGCAGAGATTTAAGAATGCACTGAAGACTGAACTTTATTTTGTTCTTCACTGGGTACTTTTATCATTATCAATATTGTAGGAGATCATAAGCCTGGACTAGAATTATTTCCTTGGTAAAAAATGAATGGTAAAACTAATGGGAAGAAATTACTAATGTGTTCTACATTGATGTTCACAGATGTATAAATTGGACAGTGTTCAAATTTATTTCATCTAATCAAAATCCCCTTAGTAGGTACACAGTGATAAAATAAATTAACATTGCTTTTCATAATTGCAATACGTTTTTGTTGTTGTTTAGGAAATGGATTATTTCATGGAGATTATAATTATCCATACCTACTTCATGCAGAAAATATGTAGCCCTTTTATTTAAAATTTCCCCCTGGCAGAGCTGTAGAGATTTTTCAGTAGCACTAAAAACTGTTGTGTAAACTTGGTAATACCATATGGAAGGCCTGAGTAACCTTCTGAGTAAAAAAAAAAAAAAAAATTCGTGTACTTATGCACTGCTAACTAGTTTTTAATTCTAACAAGCCTTTGGAGAGGACTATAATTCAGGCTAGAGATTCACCCAGCTAGCATCTGCAGAGGGAAACATTTGCCTGACAATCTCTCTCAATATTCATACAACACTAAAATATCAATACAAAAGTGAAAGTAATGTTAAATATGTTATTATTGGTCATGGCAGACACAGGGGTAAAACAGAGCTATTGATGAAACGTCAGCTTCTGAATATGAAGCATAGATTAGGGAATATAGGAAACAATAATTGGCAAAGACTTCATTTTCTAAGTCTAGACCACACGGGCCTGTAAAACTGGCAATACCTTATGTCTTAAAAGTTTATGCTTGATCTCCACTGCTGACAATGCTGCTATTAAGATATGAGATCTCCCTTTTTGACCCGCCTCCTAGAGAAATGGAAATAAAAACAAAAATAAACAAATGGGACCTAATTAAACTTAAAAGCTTTTGCACACCAAAGGAAACCATAAACAAGATGAAAAGACAACCCTCAGAATGGGAGAAAATATTTGCAGATGAAGCAACGGACAAAGGATTAATCTCCAAAATATACAAGCAGCTCATGAAGCTCAATATCTAAAAAACAAACAACTCAATCAAAAAATGGGCAGAAGACATAAATAGACATTTCTCCAAAGAAGATACACAGATTGCCAACAAACACATGAAAGGATGCTCAACATCACTAATCATTAGAGAAACGCAAATCAAAACTACAAAGAGGTATCAACTCACACCGGTCAGAATGGCCATCATCAAAAAATCTACAAACAACAAATGCTGGAGAGGGTGTGGAGAAAAGGGAACCCTCTTGCACTGTTGGTGGGAATGTAAATTGATACAGCCACTATGGAGAACAGTATGGAGGTTCCTTAAAAAACTAAAAATAGAACTACCATACGACCCCACAATCCCATTCCTGGACATGTATCTGCAGAAAACCATAATTCAATAAGAGTCATGTACCACAATGTTCATTGCAGCTCTATTTACAATAGCCAGGACATGGAAGCAACCTAAGTGTCCATCGACAGATGAATGGATAAAGAAGATGTGGCACATATATACAGTGGAATATTACTCAGCCATAAAAAAAAGAAATTGAGTTATTTGTAGTGAGGTGGATGGACCTAGAGTCTGTCATACAGAGTGAAGTAAGTCAGAAAGAGAAAAACAAATACCATATGCTAACGCATATATATGGAATCTAAAAAAAAGAAAAAGAAAAGGTTCTGAAGAACCTAGGGGCAGGACAGGAATAAAGATGTAGACATAGAGAATGGACTTGAGGACGTGGGGAGGGGGAAGGGTAAGCTGGGATGAAGTGAGAGAGTGGCACTGACATATATACACTACCAAATGTAAAACAGATAGCTAGTGGGAAGCAGCCGCAAAGCACAGGGAGATCAGCTCGGTGCTTTGTGACCACCTAGAGGGGTGGGATAGGGAGGGTGGGAGGGAGACGCAAGAGGGAGGGGATATGGGTATATATGTATACGTACAGCTGATTCACTTTGTTATAAAGCAGAAACTAACACACCATTGTAAAGCAATTATACACCAATAAAGATGTTAAAAAAAAAAAGATATGAGATCTCCACTACTCTCCCCTATTCCTATACTTTGGGTAGCTTTGTGACTAAAACCTTTATTAGGTTATTCAAATAACCTTGTTTTTCAAAGGCATTAATGTGCTCCACCAAGAAAAAGATCTTTGGGGACTTTTTGAAAGATTACAATTTCAAATGTATTTGTACTTTTCAAGTCACAACTTTGTGTAGTTTTCATTTCTTCATGAAAATACTTTGAATAAATTTATACTCAATGTGAATGTATTATTAGTTGTTTAATATCAAGAATAATACCATATGAAATTGGAGGCTTAGTCAATATGATTTAATGACTGAAGTAATTTGTAATTACATCAGCAGTCAGTCTTCTCGTCCTCTGTTCTCCTCAGCAGACCTCTATATCAAAGACAGCCTCCACCTGCACTTCTCTCTTCACTCTACATAGAATAGAAGTTATTGGAGCCATTGGGTTTCCTTAAAACTAGCCACTCATTACAAAAGTTCAGCATGGGACTTGTCCTAAAAGGCTTTGCTCTAAATCAAAGTGACCGTACATTCCTTCCTGGCTGTAAAAAATAAATTATGCATACTTAATACAGAATTGCTGGGCCCATATATTATATATGAGATTATCTTACATTTGGATACTTTCCCTCACTAGTTGGGATAAGTGAAAGTCTTGAATTTGAGACCAGTCGAAAGCATCGTCAGCCAGGAGGTATACATGGTGCCTATCTCTCATTTTAAAACCCAACAGCCCTAAACCAACAAATGAACTACTCTGTAGCAGATCTAAAGGGTGTAAAAATTTTGTTCTCTGATTTCCAAGTCTAAAGGTACAGATAGTTTGTCCATAATAAGTATATTTATGGAGTTAAATGACTTGCAAAGCCTCCCCAAGAGTGTGAACTTGCCCATAAATTCATCACAAACTTTAAATTCCATCAGTTCACTTTAAGGAAAATATACTGGGTTGGTATTAGATGCAGATGTTGTACTCCAGGCCCAAGGAATTTGGCCTCAAGGTCTAAAACACAATGACTATGTTTTCCGATTCTGATATAATGCTTGTGACAGGTACTTCTCTCCAGATTGGAGTCAGATTGTATTACAGCAAAAGTACCTTCAAGAGTTAGTAAGGGTGGGGCTTCCCTGGTGGCGCAGTGGTTAAGAATCCGCCTGCCAATGCAGGGGACACGGGTTCGAGCCCTGGTCCAGGAAGATCCCACATGCCGCGGAGCAACTAGGCCCGTGAGCCACAACTACTGAGCCTGTGCTCTAGAGCCCACGAGCCACAACTACTGAGCCCGTGCACCACAACTACTGAAGCCCGCTCACCTAGAGCCTGTGTTCTGCAACAAAAGAAGCCACCTCAATGAGAATCCCGCGCACCACAATGAAAAGTAGCCCCCGCTTGCTGCAACTAGCGAAAGCCCGTGTACAGCAACAAAGACCCAACGCAGCCAAAAAAAAAGAAAAAAAGTTAGTATGGGTGGACAGACTCTAGGTCCATCCACCTCACTACAAATAACTGGGAGGGAGATGCAAGAGGGAGGGGATATGGGGATATATGTATACATATAGCTGATTCACTTTGTTATAAAGCAGAAACTAACACATTGTAAAGCAATTATACTCCAATAAAGATGTTAAAAAAAAAAGAACCAAATGGAATTCTAGAACTGAAAAACAAAACAAACAAACAAAAAAGAGTTAGTATGGGTGGGAAAGGCCATTGTTCTGTCCCAGCTCAAGGCTGGTTAGCCCTGTGGGCAGTGATTTAATGCCCTGAGCCTTGGCGTTAAACACGGGGCCTTACGGCCTCACTGCCCTGCAGTCGCTGCGGTCATCCACAGGCCTGACCACGGTGACTGAACGGGCATCTCTAGGCTGCTGGTACACATAGCACTGGGGAAAAGTGTGGGTCCAAGCCCACACTTTAAGTATTAGCCTCAGTACTTGAATTTTGAGAGACATATAGTCTTGTTTTAATGATCCTTGCTTCAATGAAAACCTTTTATAATATAGTTCCATTGGAATCTGTTCTTTTCAACGAGGGATTACTGCTAATGCAAGTTAAGTGAGTGACTCATGTGCTATCTATCCAAAGTATTCATTCTTCAGTGGGGAGCGATATTATTCAGCTGTTACATAGAGATATTAGATATTTATCATTGACTAGAAAGCAACTTAGTTGGAAGCATGTTTGATTTGTGGAAGATCCCCCTTTAATAAATGGCTAAGAGTAGCCATAAAATGAGTGTCGAGTTCTCAGTGGAAAACTAAAATCTCCTTGATGCAACTAAAAAGCAATACAGTTTCAGTTGCTTCCACTCAGACTAACAACAAAATTAATCAGAGGCTTTTAGTGAGATAGTGAGTTCCTTCTGAAATAATGAAAGCTTTTGTGAAAGGATAGGAACAGAAAGCTAAGAGTAGCTGATGGCAAATTAGAAGAAGAAGCCAAGAATTTGTCCATTTAAAGTGATTTTTAGATTAAAGTTTTTATAGATGTTCCAGAAAAGATATTATTTTTAAGACAGACTTCTAAAGCAAAGAATAGTTACTACTAATTAACCATAATTTAAAATAATTAATGACATTCAGTACATAGAGACCGGACTTTTGGAGAGAAAATGTCATAAAGACTAGAACAGAGTGCTTTTGAACCAGCAGAAATGTATTTGCTTTGTCTTTCAGTTTATGAATGCTTTTTTTCCAGTTACTAGAATATAAAACTTAAGTCTAAGAAATTCTCTGAAAGATTAAATGATTTCTCACTTTTGAAAAGAAATGTTCATGATACCAAATAAAATATGAAGGCATGATAATTATGCTATCTTTTCATCTCTTTCATTCCTTTATGCCATTAGAAATAAAAGAGCAGTAAAAATAAAATGAGAAAATGATCAGTATCAAAATCAGTTAAACAGGGCTTCCCTGGTGGCACAGTGGTTAAGAATCCGCCTGCCAATGCAGGTGACACGGGTTCGGGCCCTGGTCCGGGAAGATACCACATGCCTTGGGGCAACTGGGCCCGTGTGCCACAACTACTGAGCCTGTGCTCTAGAGCCGGCGAGCCACAACTACTGAGCCTGCGAGCCACAACTACTGAAGCCCACGTGCCTAGAGCCCATGCTCCGCAACGGGAGAGGCCACCGCAGTGAGAGGCCCATGTGCTGCAGAGGAGTGGCCCCCGCTTGCTGCAACTGGAGAGAGCCCGCACACAGCAACGGGGACCCAACGCAGCCAAAAATAAAATAAATAAAAAAAATAAATTTATAAAGAAAAAAAGCAGTTAAACAGATTTGGTTGATCTCTTTGGGCTCGAATACATGGCAACATATATTGGCCAGTTTTTATAGAAAATCTATGCCAAGTGTATGAATAAAACAAACAATTTAAGATTAGGTATAAGCCCTGGAAAATAAAATGTTGATATTACAGCAGCTTATAAAATAAGAAAAAAGTCCCTTCAAGTTTGGGGTTTATATATGCAGTTAAGGAAAAGAGACAAGGAAACATAACAGAGATAAAAAACTAAAAATGATGACTTTAATCTTTAAAAATGCATAAGAGCAAAGAATAGAATGGGAGCCTATTTGTTATCATGTTCATATCCTAAAGTGACAAAATTTCCTAAAATGGAAAGCCCAAAACTGCTTGGAAGTTTTTCTGAGATAATGTAAAACACCCTGAGAGTCCTCTTAGTTCCCACACCAAAACTTCAAAAGACAATCATTGTAGAGCTTGACTAGAATCAGAGAGGCATATATTCAAAACAGAAGGCATACCTGTAAATCCTTGTTGGATGTCCAAAGAGTCACAAAGAAAGAAAAAATTACCCACCTATGGTAGGAATTATCAAGTGTTGAATCGTTAAGGTGTCTTTAAGAGACCAACTTACATTAATAAGTTCAACCTCCCAGATTTTTTTCAACAGGTCCATCGATGTATAGCCATTAATCAGAAAGGCTTTGGTGTAGTCACCTAGTTCGATGGAATCCAGCCACTCAGCAACAGATGTGGGATGGTAGCCATCATGGCCAATGGGTCTCATCTGTAATTAGAAAATCACGTTAGGATTAATTTAAGCTGTTTACTTTGTGTTCCAACAGCAGAATGCATCTCGGAAATTTATCTGATATGAAGCAACAGATCTTTCTGGATAAGAAAATAAGTAAACCCAAAATACTTTATGCACAATTCTAAATTATTAATAATTTCACGCTGAATTAGTTTTCAAAAATGCACCCAGAAATTTCCAATTTAGCTGCTAAATCAGTTCCATATTTGAGAGAACTAAATATGTCAAACTTCTGTTGCAGACATTATTGGCATTCTGTTGGACGGAATTTAAAATGATGTCAGTCGAGCAGTTTTAAATTCAGTGCTGAAGGCACAGGGAACTGAACTCCCAAAATGTAGATGATAATTCTCATATGCACAACATCAAAGCATGTGAAAATACTGCATGACTTAAACATCCAAAGGAATTCATGCTTATGCAAGACATGTAGGTAGTGCAAACATGCTGGAGAAACATACTGCTGTGGTAAGCCAGTAAAGAAGAGGCTTTTGGGTGTTTAAGGACCATGTGTTCTACATAGACTCTACAGTATGTTAGACAAGAATAGAGAATTCGCTGGCAGACAGATTCCTATTTTTTGTCAGCTATATAAAGATTTATTTTTTTACTTTAGGAGAACAAAGAAGTGTGACAGCAACATAATGTTTCTGAGTTTAAATTTGAGTGTCAAAGTAATTTAAGCAAGAGAAACTTCTGGCATTAAAATTTTGTATGGATTATTCTAGTCTTTTGGTTTTTATTTGAAATTTTAGTTGAATTTGCAGTTCTTGGTTTTTGAAGGAACTCACTTCTAAGACTTGTGCTGCTTTGCATGCCATACCATAACATCTAATACTTCAGTTATTAAGGACAGCTGGCACCTCATCAACTTGATGTGATCCTTCAGTGAAATTCATGATGGGAACAGCAAAACTGGGCAAAATACAACATAGATTTTCCTCTTCCTTCAGATTCAAGGAGATAAATATTAACGGAAATCTATATGATTCTGATTTGTGAGCAGAGAAAAGATTAGTCTGGGCATCAGGGATTCAGATTTTAATCTCAAACATGTTAGGCTTTCCGCCACTATGCAGTGTTCTCATTTTTGAGATTCTCCTTACTCCTTTTTTTTGGAGGGGGTCCAAAGTGTTTATTAGGGATCAACATCTGCGGAAGGAGGGGTGAGGAAGCAGGGCTGGGCAGGAGAGGGGCCGAACTGTGGTGGGGCTTGATGGCATCTCTGTGAACCATCTGGGGAACTCTGGCACAGTTTAGGCTAGTAGAGTGTCCCAGGCAGGGCAGATATGAACGGGCCTTTGTGATCTGCCTCTCTGTCACTGGATGTTGCTGCCTGGGAGTAGCGTGCTCTGGTGAGGGCTCTCTGCGGTGGAGGCAGACCCTGAAGATGCTGACGGCTGGAGGCTGTCTGCTGACTACTCTCCCTGATGCTGGGCAAGTCCTTCCTCGAAGGGAGTTACAGGTGGTACATTGCCATGTCTTCCAGAATACCTGGGATCTCGAGTCACCAAATGTTACTATATTTGGCTTTTGCCTTTCACTCTATACCCACTCACTCATTCACATGCACACAACACTTATTTTTTAAATTTTAGGTGAACCATTGGAAAGACATTTCTCCTGAACCATTTGTGGACATCATGAAACTTCATCCCGATACTCCAGGAGCATCTCCCAAGAACAAGGACATTCTCCTACACAGTCACAGTATCATCACCCTCAATAAATCTACCATTGATAAAATTACGTTACCTAATATATAGTCCATATTAACATTCCCCAAATGTCCCCAAAATGTCATCTGTAGCTGTTTTTTTTTTTCCTAGCCATGATCAATCAAAGGTCAAGGCAATTATATTTTCAAGTATTTCTTCTACCTTTTTTTTTTCTCTCTTTTCTTCTTCTGGGATGGTATTTACTCCTTCATTTTTAAGTTCTCTTTTCTCCTTTTCTCTTTCCTATTGCTCCACTCTCCAATCCATTTTCCATTTTGAGGTTGAAATGTCCTCTCTTTTAATATTGCCATGTAATTCATTATTTTGCATTGGGGTCTGAACTACATCAGACTTTTGTATTTCATTCTTACATTGACTGACTCATTTTAGCTACTCATTAAATGTTTGTTCACATAACACTTAACTCAGTGTTTATTACACAGTAGTTACAAATGTAAATGACACCTCAGGAGTTGCAAAATGAAGCTTTACAAATACAGTATGCTAAGACATATATGGAATCTAAGGAAAAAAAAAAAAAAAAAAAGGTCATGAAGAACCTAGTGGCAAGATGGGAATAAAGACACAGACCTACTAGAGAATGGACTTGAGGATATGGGGAGGGGGGGGGTGAGATGTGACAGGGTGAGAGAGTGTCATGGACATATATACACTACCAAATGTAAAATAGAAAGCTAGTGGGAAGCAGCTGCATAGCACAGGGAGATCAGCTCGGTGCTTTGTGACCACCTAGAGGGGTGGGATAGGGAGGGTGGGAGGGAGGGAGATGCAAGAGGGAAGAGATATGGGAACATATGTATATGTATAACTGATTCACTTTGTTATAAAGCAGAAACTAACACACCATTGTAAAGCAATTATACTTCAATAAAGATGTTAATAAAAAAATATCAAATTTTGAAAATCGTAAAAAATAATTTTTTTTTAATAAAAAATCAAAAAAAAATGATGTTTTAGCAGCAGTTACAAATAACCGGATACTATATATATGTGTAAAATTGGCAACTAGGACCCAAAGCAGAGGCTCAAAGGTATTAAATACTTTCATATTCTACAGAGAATTACAAAAATATTGGGGCCAGGGGCATTCTCCAGGACTTATTAAGAGGTGGTTGAACCAACTCTGCTACCCTGAATAATCACCCCAGCCTTAGGAAACTCCCTGGCTGCCCCAGTTGACACAAGGAAATAACTGGAGAAAGGGGAAGAAGGAAGGAAGAGAGACTCATTAGCTTTGAAATTAATATCCTGGCAGGGAGGTCTTGCTGTTAGCCATCCAAGAAGCTGATCACCCCAGCACTGGATACTGGGGACGAGCTTAGAGAATCTTGATGAATCAAGCTGGGGTAGAGTCAGATGTCCCATACCAGAGAACTGTGCAGTAGGGTCCCCATAGGTCACCCCAAGCATTCACACTCCATTCCTTTGAGAGAGCACCCAGTGGCCACCTGCCACACAGAGGTTGTTGATGATCAGCGTTAGCCAAAGAGCAATGACGGCAAACTCACCAGAGCTCTGCAAACCAAACCCAGTCAGGTATAAGGAAGTATGCCTTCCCCCCAATCTCTCCTTCTCTAGCACTAGGGAATTTAGAATCAGAAAAGAGAGAGGTACCAGTCCCTTGGGGGAAGCCTAAAATGGGGTAGGGGTGGGGGGAGAAAATAAAACTGGAGGCTTAAATGGATAGGAACTGAATTTGCAATATTTTACGTAACTGGAAAGCTACTGGATGTGTCTGAGATAACATTAAAAATAGCAACGAGAGAATCAATTGAGCTTGGTTGAAGGCAGGATTGGAAAAAAAATGTCACATCAGTTTCTGCAGACTGCTCAGAAATCTGGTTCCTCCTGTGAGGCAAGTTCTCCCAGACCAACCTTAAGGAGGTGAGAGGGAGGGAAATATTTGGTGGAAAGATGAGAGACGGGGGCAGGGTAGAGAGCAAGTGTGAAGAGAATCTAGGAAAGGGCACACTGACGTGTGCAGCGGCAGCATTCAGCCAGCTGCTCATTTGTTAAACATTTAGCCAGTGCCTATTCTGATAAATGTTGTGGAACAGTACAGAAGCAAACAAGTTATAGTCTCTCCCTCATAGAAATTATAACCCTTATTTAAAAAATATGTGAACAGAAGAACAATAAATTATGAAGGCTCTCCATACCTGAAGACAGGAAACCATTAGCGCCAAGTGAAGTTACAAAACTAACTTGACACGTATTTAACGGTATGCAGAATGGTTACTGCGCTGCACAGCAATTTCCTTCAAAGCAATTCTTCCATCTGTTCCTTCATTTCTCTTCTTCCTGCCACTACTCTGTTTAGGTTCTTGTTGGTGCTTATAAAAATTAATGCAATAGCCTTCCACTTGGCCTCCTACCTTTGGTCCAGCTTATACCATGATGCTACATCAGTCTTCCAAAAAGCCAGGCTCTTTAAGTCAACCCTTGCACAAAAACCTATAGTGGTTCTTTCTTGATAAAAGCCCAAATGTCCTATTCCAGCATCCTAGGACAACTGAGATCACGTACAAACTTATCTTTTCAACCTAATTTCACACTACTTGCTATATGTAAACTAATACATATGATTAGACACATGAGTATGTCTAAACAGTATGTTAATTTGCTAAGCATTCCATGAACATGAACTGTGTGTGCAAGACACATTCATTTCTTTGCTAATATCATTTTCCATGCTTTTTGCCTTTATTTCTGGAGTGTTTCTCCAGGACTGGCTTCTTGAGCTCTAAGATACAAATTTCCAACCATTTGTAAAATATCTCACATAGATGTCCTATAGTATCACCAACACAAGCCAAAAATGTATCTCCTCCAGCTCACAAACTGGCCCTCCTTTTGTGTTTCCCAACTAAGTTAATGGGGAAGCATCACACTATTGCCCACCTAGATGCTTAGGAGTCAGCTAGCTTTCCCCATTCTGTTTTACCATCATATCTAATTAGGCCAACAAGTCTTATATATTTGATTTCCAAAATGTCTCTCAATTCAGTTCCTTTCTTCCAAAATGGACTTTGGAATCTGACAATAATATCTACTGCAGTATTGTAAGGATCATATGACATAGGGTATGTGAACTAGTGCAGTGTTTTGAATACATATGTCTTCAGTAACTCTTAGTTCCCTTCCCTCCCCAGTGCCCTAAATTAGGCCCATGCTTATTTTGAAACTGTACAATGTTGAGTCCTTTGGCTGCTACTCTTTTCAACTTCCAATCAAAACTCTTCTTTCCTCTCTCACCCCTCCCAACTTCCCTCACTCCTTGTCTTTTCTACTTTGTTTTAGAAAGAGTTTATGACTGCTAGCATCTTTATACTCCCCTTCCCACAGGTGACAGTTATTTTTCAGAAATATATCTAACAAGGTCCCTCAAGTCGATTGAATTGTTGGTCTCAATTCTTCGCTCTCTTCCTGGATTAGAATTATGCCTCTGTGCCCTTTGCTGAGGGATCTATATTGAACCCTGATGTGGCTGGAGTTACTTCTACATCCCATTGATGTTGGTCATGTACTTGCTTGGCCAGTGGAACAGGCAGAAGTATCAGTGTGGTGGTTTATAGATGAGGCCTCTGCACTCCTGTGATCTACTCATCCTTTTGAGTCCTATGCTCTATTACAAGAAAAACAATTGTTGACTAGTTGCATAACTGCTGGTCCTAGGAGAAAGATGAAGACTTGTGGAGCAAACCTAAATCTAGCCCGAAGCTTGGAGTCTACCCCAGCTCGCTGGAGCTCAGGTGAGTCCAGCTGAAGTTAGCTGAACCACAGCTGACCCGTGGACTCATGAGTAAGGAAAATAAATATATATACATATATTTTGTTTCTATAAACCACTGATATTTTGACATATAGGGGAAAACTGACTAATAGAGTCACTCTTTTATTACAAAACCCTTGGTATTTGCATTAGTCTGGGTTCTCCAGAGAAATAGAATCAATAGGCTGTGTATATACACATGTAGAAGCCCCTAACCTGGCAAGTGTGAAATGTGCAGCGCAGGCTGGAGACTCAGGGAAGAACTAATGTTGCAGCTCAAACCTGAAGGCAGTCTGGAGGCAGAATTCCTTTGTCTTCTTTGGAGGACCTCAGTCTTTTTCTCTGATTGGATAAGTCCATCCACATTATGAAGGGTAATCTGCTTTACTCAAAGTCCAACTGATTGAAATGTTAATTTCATCTTTAAAAAAATACCTTCACAGTGACGTCTAGACTGGCGTTTGATCAAATATCTGGGTACTGTGGCCTAACCAAGTTGACACATAAAATATTCCAAACTCTTTATGAATCCACCAGCAAATGCATCTACATGAGACTGAGAAAGACTAGGGAAGCTAAGTTAACATCAACATCCTACCCAAGTTACGTGACTGTCATCTAGTAAACATCTATGTACTGCGTTCTCACTAATCCTAAACTAAGTAATTCTTTATTTTATGAGTATGATTGTTGGGGCATAATCCACTGTATTTCTAGTAAACTTCCATACTTTTGCTCATGCTATTCTCTCTTCCAGGGATGCTATTTTCCCCCTGTTTTCTGTTGAAATTCTTTCCATTCTTAAAAGGTCCTGTTCAAATGCCATCTCTTTTGTGACGCCTTCTCCAAAGCTACCTTTACTCCCAAGTCAAAACTAATCATACCTTCTACTAGGTTTCTGTAGTAATTTGCATAAAATTCGATTATAGCTCTATTAAAGTCTGATTTCTATTATAGTTAGAGAGGTGAATGTCTGTCTTCTTCTTTAGACTGTCAACCTCTTGGTGATGAAATAAGGTCTTAGCCACTTTTGTAGTCTCTCACATGCCCAGCAGAGCATCTCACATATGGCAGGCATTTGCTAAATGTTTATTAAATTAAGTGATTTAATGAACACATGAAGATAAAATGACAAATTAATTTTAGTGGTATGGCATCCATTTGTGGGGGAGATTTGTATTTTTTACTACATATTATGAAAATGAGGGCTCTTTTTATGGTCTAACAGTAATGTTTACAACTATTTAAAACTATTAAATACCAAGGACCAATTCCAGGTAGTATGCTGTATCACAAAATGCACTGGGCTTTGTTTCTGTAGCCTGGCAGTCTTGACTCTACTATTAACTAGCTGTGTAACTATGGGCAAGTTACTTCACATCTCTAAGCTTCAGTGTTCTCATCTATAAAATAAGGGTGTTAGATCAATGATCTCAAAGTTCCTTTTTAGTTCCTAAGTCTTATAATTCTATAATTTGTATATTAATATCAAATTAGTGTCAGATTTATTTATCCAGTAAAAAGAAAAGAAGCCCAAAGGCAAAGAAAAAGATTACAGGACAAGATAGGACATTTAGGTTAAAGGCAGATGACATCCACACTTCTTTCCTTGAGTGTACCCACACGGAGCACAGTGACTGCTTTCTCAGATTAGCAGTGTTTAAACTCTTCTTCCAGCAGGCACACCTGGCAGGACAAGGCTAGACAGCGACAGCTCCAGGGGCTGCCGGACCTGCCACACTGCGGAGCATGAATGGGAGTCAGGCACAGTCTGTAATCTGAGAGGCAGAGTGGTGGGCAGGCAGCAGGCACTGTAACAGAGGTTCACAACAAGGCAATACGATTCTACTAGTTGAATCCCAAAGTCTGGGGAAAACCTAAGTTGGGATAGAAATCAGAGATAGCAGTGAAGAAAGCTTCAGTCTCTGGAAAAATGAGGATATATTGGTACATTTTACCAAAGATCTTCCTTGTTGCTCTTGATGTCTTGTTATTCTGCCCAAATGTGCATTGACTTTCCTCCAGGAGCCTCTTAAAGCAAACCTGGCCTCAGAGAGGGCACACTGTTAACATCACAGGCTACACAGCAGGCAGAGATCACTGACCCTAGGACAGTGCTCTGTGGTGTTCTGGGGCTTCAAGGGGGTCAATTATAAGACAGGTGAACAGTACAGGTTCTGAAACTGCCTGGTCTACTTCAGTTGAATAGCTCATATTTTAAGTCTTTTACACAGGTAGGAAGAGGAAGGAAAGCTTTCTCTACTTTAAAAAGAAATATTTGAAAACCACTGACCTAGAAGATTTTTGCAAGATTACATGATCACTACAGTTTTATTTTCTTTTAATTTGTTAGTTTTATTGAAGTATTCTGGGTTTGTTGTATATGTATGGACATGTATATATCTATATATCTATATATCTATATATCTATATATCTATATATATATAGTCTGTCATTCTCTCTGCCTGAAACCAGCTTTATCTGCTGAGACAAAGATAATACCTTATAAAGTGATAGAGCCACAAGATGAAAGGTATAGCAAGAGGAAGGCAATAAAGATAGTAAAAGGAAACAAAAGAAGAAAAAATGAAATTACATTATAATAGATTTGGGATTAAATTTAAAAAACAGTTCTCAGTGCAACAAGTTATGAAGCCAGCATTATGATAGTGGCATGGTAATTAGATCAAGAGAATAAGGAACTCAAAAAAGTCAATAACAAATTTGGCAGACATTTTTATATCTGAAAGTGTTACAAAATTGAGACAGAGACCCATTGTTGTTCACCCGAAACTGTTCTCTCTTCTTCCATAGTAATGGGTCTTCAATTGAGCTCGTGTCTGCCTAACTAGATTCGAGATACACTAGCTTCTCTTCTGGTTGCTTCCATGAGAATACATTTGAGCCTATGGGATGCCAATGAAAGTGCTGCGTGTAACTTCCAGGTCATCTTTAACCTAAAAGGTTCTTTGCTCTAGAGTTGCTTTTTTTTTTGTCTACTCTTGAGCTGAAACATCTGTGGCTGCAGCCCAGCTTCGTCCACATGGGCAAAACAATACTCTAGAGTTTGGGAAATGCTTCTCAAACCTTAATGTACATGAGAATCATGTGGGAGATCTTAACCTGCAGATTCTAATTCAATAGGTTGAAGGGAGACTCTGAGATTCTGCATTTCTGACAAGCTTCCTGGCGATGCTGATGCTGTCAGTCTGGGGACCATACTTTAGAGGATGATAGAGGAACAGATGGAAGGTCCTGGGTCCTTCCACAGTTGCATAGAGCAGAGTCAACTTGTAAACCGGACTGCTCACTGTCAGACAATTACGTGGGAGATATAAGCATTCTGTTCTTTAAACCACTAGGAAGTCTCTATTTTAGTGGCTTAGCCTTTAATAAAAACAGAATTAAAAATTAAATAAGGCAACTTCACGTAGAACATTTAAAGGAAGCCTGTATTTCCATTTGACAGTATGTTGCATTGTCTTTTGTTTTGTGAAGCCATGAGTTTTCATATCTGTTGCCATTAAAAGAAACTTCATTTCTTTTAACTGCCTTTGTTGGTATCTTTCTGTCAATCATGCCACCATCCCTTTGTGACAACTATGCAAGGGATAAGAGGGGGAAATGTAGAAAACCTCAAGTTTCTAGCTTTGACACCTGGGTACATGGTGGTATTACCAGCTGAGAAAGAAAAGAAAATAGAAGGAAATACACAAATAATTTTGAGACATGAGAAATTAAAGATGTTGGGGAATAGCACGTTAAATTTGGGGGAGAAGTCTGAGGGGACATATAACCTTGGGCAGCTGCAGCAGCACAAGGGGGAGTCTTGGCTCTTCCACTCATTAGCTGTATGACCTTGAGTAAACTACTCAACCTTCCTAAGCATCCATTTTCTGATTAGTAATGTGAGAGAGAGAAAGAACGTCTACCTCTGAGGGTTGTCACAGACATTCAGTGAAATAATGCAAGTAGAGTTTAGCCCAGTGCTCAGCACGAAGAAGCACTTGATAAATCTTAGTTATTTTTATCACATGGGGGAGCTGAAATCCTACGTGGATGGGACTGAAGAGGGTATGTATTGATAGTATGAGAAGAGAAGTGGCCTGAGGAGAATCAACGTTTTCAAAGTGAAGGATAAGAATTATTTTCAGGAGACGAAAAAGGGAATAGTCAAGACAACAAGAGAAGTGAGGGAACAAAAGTTGCAAGGAGTCTGTGGGCAGCAGTGCTGGAATCTGCAGAGGTCTGCTGAGAAGAGGAGGGAGAAGCGCTCATGGCATCTGGCAAATAGGTCTCTGCACCTTACTAAGAAGAACCCAGAAGCTAGTCTGTGCTGGGTTGAGGTGTGAGTTAGAGATGAGGACATAGAAAGTGCAATCTAAATGATTCTGCTGAGGAGTTTGTATGGGAAGAGAAGGAGGGAGAGGGAGTTTTTAGAAATTACAAGGAAAAGGCATGGAAAGGAGTGACAAATGAGGATTCAGGGCTGAGGAAGGTCAGACACACAAAGGAGTAAGAGTCCAAGAGTGCAGTGGAGATTGGGGTGGGGTAGAGGGCTTGCCTTTTGCTCTGGTGATTTTTGCTTGCCTTTCTTAGAAATTATAGCATGAGAGGCATAGTTAGAGATAACTTTGGGGTTAATAATTTCTGTGTTAACAGAAGCTACCTGGCTTGGACTTGGTGAGAGCACTCATAAAGGTCCTCATGTGGGCAAGGGCAGCCTTCCGGGTGGCATGCTGCTCCCCGGATACACACAAACCTGACTACCATTTATTATAAACGTACTTGTACAACAGCCTCGATGTGCCAGGCTCAGGTACTTAAACTTGCCTATGAAGCTGCAATGGACCATGGCTCCTCTCTTCTACCTGGATGTACTTTGTGCCCTCAGACTCCCTGATAGGAGTTTTGTAATACAGACAGCTGACATCGTCGGGTATGTCCCTCTATTCCTGCTCCTTGTTCTAGCCTTTTCTGCTCTGTCCTGCTGCTACCCAAGACCTAGACTAACAGCAGCCCTGAGAATAAACCAGGATAAACAGTGCTAGCAGACAGCGTGCTGCCACGTCCAAAAGCAGGTCTATCAAGTATCGCGAGGATCAGATCTCCCACAGGCTCTGAGACCTGGGCTTAGACATCTCCGTGCTGTTCATCAGTGGCTCTTAAAAGACTGATTGAACGTGAAAGAGAAAGGCAGATCCACTGACCACGGAGCCCCAGAAAAAGTCTATTCATCACCATTTAAGCGCTATTGCAGTGTAACTTTGCTGGGAGAGATGTCTACGAAATGGATAAGAGTACTGATGACACCACCTAACAATCATGTGAGACTTTAAAGAGCCCAAAGGGATTTCATACACATTATCTCATTTGTGAGGGGTTTTAGGTGATCTTTGGGAAAATGCCCTTTATGGAGTCTGAGACTCTGGGTGCTCCATGTAATGATATTCCTTCTGTGGAACTGAAAGGATTAATACACCGTGACTATTGTTAGGAAGCACAATGTGATAAAGTCTCTTGTTGTATATACGCAGCAAGGGAGGGAGACATGTAACATAGACGAATCTGTTGCTTGAAGCCCCTTTGTCTGCAATTAGACTCTCTTATGGAGACAATTTCTGTAAAAGAATGGGGAGAAACTTAAACTCTCAGAGGTAAGTGAGTTATATTTGGATGTCACTATGGACTTACAAATTGCAGATAATAGTAACCTCTCTAATTTTTCCCACCACCAACTGAGCCTTGCCGACTTTGCATCCTTGAGTGTTTAGACAATTGAAGACTCCCAGCTTTAGGAATAGGGCAGGAGCATGAAGAGGTGATACCTGGATATTACTTGGCACTACATTTTGGGGAATAAAGGGAAAGTGAAGCGCTTTGGACTGGGTACTATCTCTTAATGCCCTGTGATTTCTATTTCATGAATAAAAGAAATAAACTAAGGTCAGGCTGTGAGAGGGCCTGAGGTATCCCTTATTTTGACAAGTCTTAGACTGTGAAGTGAAGTAATGGACAAATAGTGCATAGACAAGAAATGTTTTTAAGACACATGGTGATCAACTTCCAATAGCACAGTATGGTTGATTGGTGATCAAAATAGAAGCACTAGCCAGACTAGTCAACCCTCTAGCCATCAGGGTTAGGGATTAACCCTTTGATAAAAGGCACTGGACTGACCACAAGTTAAAGGAGTGAAGCTGCCAAAACAGACAAGTTCTATAAACTGTGGTAGGAAAAAAAATGACCATAACAACAGTAACAACCATAAAACAATCTCTTTATCGCTTTGCAAACAGTGTGAGCAGACTGCCAATCAGCCTTCTTCTATGCACACACAGAGTAACTGCTCTCTGGAGCATCACCTGAGAACCTGGCAGTTACCTGCCAGGTAAGATCTGTGCGGATGTGGATGAAAGGACCGATAGGTAGAGCCACTACGCAGTACATATATAAACACTGGGGTTGGATGATTTTATTGTACTTCTCTCTGAAGCTTTTGGTAAAAGGTGTGTTTTTAAAAATTCAATAAAAGTACATGCTTTTGCCATCTTTTCATTTCTAAAATCCTTGTTGAGATCATATTGACCCTAGAGCCCTCTGTTAAATATCACTATTTGTTTTATTTCCTTGTTGCAAATCTCTTTTATGAAACAAGGGCTCAGATTAAAGATGAAGCGGATTTATTGCAACTAGAATAAGGTGCTGAACAACGCTCACCATCATTCACATTTTCAAGCTCCACCACTGATATGAACTATATTTAGAAAAAGACAAAGGATCCCTTTTTTTTTTTTTACCTCTGACAGTACATGTTTTCTGACATTCATGTAGCTACAATGCTTATGTAGTGCACTGGTTATGTAGCACACTGCCTTGCTCTTATAACAGAAATTTTAAATGCTACTATCAGTCCGGAAAATTGTTTGTAAGTTATTAGTCTCAACTAAAAAAAAATTTCCCAAACTTGAGTCTTCAGAAGATAATGAATGTTCTGAATACCAATTCTATTTATTTGATATTTAAAAACCATGTCCTTTCTCAAAGCCTCTAGGTATGTGCATAATAACATCACCCACTGAAGTACTTCAAACAGATAAATGTACCATAAAACCAAAGTCAGCAGTATACAAATGAATAACTTATGTTCTGCTTGGGTAGGGAAGTATAAAAGATATACAAATGGTGGCAAAAAATTAGTATAGGAGTTACAAAATTGAGGACCTACAACCCATCCATCTATCCATCTGTCCATCCATCCACCCATCCATCCATCCATCCATCCATCCAATCATCCACCCATCTACTCATTCATTCATTCACTCATTCACTCAACAAATATATAGGGCATGTCTACTATATTCTAGGCACTGTTCTGGATGCATCAGTGAATAAAACATATAAAGGTGTCAGCCATTGTGGAGTTTACATTCTAACTGGGGAGACAGAAAATAATTAACATAATAAATAGTATAATAAATAGGGAAATTATGTCAGAAAGTGATAATTGCTGTGACAAGAGAAAGTACAAGAGGAGGATTGGGAGTGCTGGAGGTTCTGTGGGGACAGGAGAAAATGGGGTATTCAATAGGGTGGTTAGGGGACATCTTATTCAGAAGGCAAGACTTGAACAAAGATTTAAAGAGGGCAAATTTGCTTTGTTGGCAACTAGGGGGAGAGGATTCCAAATAGAGGGAATAGGTAGAGCAAAGGCTCTCAGGAAGGAGTGAGCCTGGTGTCCATTCAAGGAATAACAAGGAAACCAGTGGGGTTGAAGCAGCTTGTGCAGGCAGAGAGAGGCAGGGAACAGGTCAGAGAGGTAATCAGGGGCCAGATTAGGTAAAGCTTTGAAGGTCTTGTAAGGATTTTGGCTTTCATTCTGTGGGAAACAGGGAGCCAGTGCAAGAATTTGCACAGAGCAGTGACATGATTTGGCTTATATTTCAGCAGAATCACTCTGGTTGCTGTGTTGAGAATAGTGTATAGGGAAGCAAGGGTAGGAGCAGAGAGGCCTGTTCAGAGGCTCTGGAAGCAACTCAGGAGAAACAGGGCTAGTGGCTTGGACAGGGTGCTAGAGGAGAGGTGGTAAGAAATGGTCAGATTCCAGATGATTTCCTGAAACACAAAATAAAGTGTTCCTTGTTCTCTGATGTGGAATGGGAATCTGTCAGGTTGATGGCTGCATCTGGGTGGCACGGATCTCAGCTTGAACAGCACTGTGTTCATCTGTCAAGCATGGGGATATATAGAATATATACGTGGAATATATATGGCAGGGTTGGTCTTGCATGGGTCTGTTTTCAATGAGCAACCCAGCATCCTCAAAATACTCTTCTGCTTAAAGAAGGTGGCCAAGGCATATGTATTTGATTAATAGAACAAGAGATACATGTTCGAGGAGATGGGTGATTATGCATGGATTTCAGGATCTGGCACTCTTAATGGGCCCTGGCTTAGCTCCCATGGACCATGGCTTAAGAAGAAAAAGCTTCAATACAAAATCTATATCACAAAACATTTCTGGGACTTGGGAACAAAAGGAATCAGCAGAATTGGCACCAGCAACTTCATCAGCAAGCAGGGATGGTGCCATATCACAGATATTAGTGCCCTGAACATTGGGCACCAGCAGTTGGTGATGGTGCCCACACTGGCAGGCTGCAGTGACATTGGCAGAACAGTCAGTTGGCAGTGGCAAAAGTGCCCTTGATGGGAAGATACTGGGCACTGTAGCCAGTAGCACAGACATTAGTACCTTTGCCTCATTGGGCACCTGCAAGCTCTGAAGCAGCCTTTGGCAGTCATTAGTAGAGATTTGGTACACTCAGTGGGTATTAACAGCACTGAGAGCACTTTTGGTAAGTTCTGGTGGCACTGTTTCAAGCTTTGGTGACAGGAGCCATCAACCACAATAAGCTAGAGAGGCAGAGAAGGGCAGATGCCAGTCAGCAAGTGGTCTGGTTAATGGTGCACATATGACTTGAGAGACCCAGAATGAATCATTAGGAAAAATTTCAGTAAGGTCTAGAATATGCAGAGAAGTGTAACCTCATTTTGAAGCCCTGCCTGGAATTCTTGAGAACCCCTTTTATATCTATAGTGAGGGAATAATCTAAGAACTATTCCATCACCATTGGATGGAATAAAGAATAGCTTGGCTCTTAGGAAAATGTTTCCAGTTTCATAGTCTGATGTTGTTTGTTTGTTTGTTTGTTTTGTTTGTTTTTGGCCAGCTCAGAATTTTTAGTTACCTCAGACATCAAACTAAGAATTTTCAGCTTGACTTAAGTGAATACCCAGTAGAGAATCAGCTCTTAACAATAGTTTTAGTAGTAATTATTTATTTAATTCAACAAGAATTTTTAAGCACAAAATTTATATGTAACATCATTCTAGGTACTGTAAAAATGCAAAAGGGTCTAAGGTTCTTTCCTTCCAGGAATATGCAATTTTCTGTGTATATATTTGAAATATATACAAATATAAGAAAATTAACTACCAAAGTTTTTACAAGTTCCAGAAAAGAAACAAAACTTGAGTGGATTGGAGAAATTTGGGAGGAGTTTCTTCCATAGTTTCTCTTGGGGTTAATACATAGGGAAGTAAGTGAATGCCTGTGTGAGTGGGTATGTGTGTGTGTGTGTGTGTGTGTGTGTGTATGAAAGTGAGCAAGAGAGAGACAGAGAGAGAAACAGAGTGACAGACAGAGAATGGATGAATACTCTCTCCCTACTGTCTCTAGACCTAGCCGGAACACAGGCAGCATCCTCTGTCTGGAGTGATTCCCTTAATGACCTATTTGCTAAACATACGTATTAATTCCTTGAGATTAAACTCAAGCATCATGTACCCACCCAGAAAACTTTCCCTGACCTCCGTACTTAGTTCTTCCCTCCTCTTGGAGCATTTTTTTTCGCATAGTAGTTTAGTTTTCGACATATCTATCTCTGTCTAAAGAGTAGGTAGGACTCCTTGAGGCAGGAACCAGGTCTTATCCATTTTTTCATACCTATCTCTGAACCTAGCATAGGGCCAAAATGAACTATCTGATTGAATGGATGGATGAATCAGAGATTCACTGATGATCATCTGGGCATGTGGGTATCTGCAGACATTATGCATCTGGAGTTGCCCTAGCTCTCTGTCATCTGGCTCCAATCCTACCAGAAATGCTACAGTCTTTGAGATGTAAGGTCAACTGTTACTTCGTGTTTACATCAGTAGCACTTAGAAAAGTATTCAGTTGAAAGTGGACACCATAAAGGTTGGTAGATGATGTAATTGAGTCCCCGGGGGAAAGGCAGGGAAATCAATCTTCTCTACACTTACTGCAATAATCTCTTGTACATTTGTGAAGAAATTTTCACATTCAACAATTTCTATAATACATTTACCTATTAGTATTAGAAAACTGTAAATACAATTCTTTCCCACAAAGCAGTGGCCTCTAAATAGACAAGGAGTTGAGGGTTAAAACTGATGATGCACTGAATAAAAAGCTTTTAACCTGCTATGACTCTGTGATTCATAAATTATAACCTTAAAAAGCATTTAAAGTGTATCTATTTAGCACTTATGCCACCATGAATTCACAGAACAAGTAAAGGTAAAATGTATTTTCTCTTGAAGACATGAAAGAAGGAATCTGGCAGTTTATTTAGTACTCATTTCCTCCGATAAGAGCAGTAGTTATCTGTTAACTAAAACCAAAACAAAACAAACAAACAAAAAAGCAAGCTGAACATCTTTTTACTAAAATAGAAGATGATAGATCTGTGGGAGAGAGTGAAAATGGCCAGTCATTTTTCTAAAGATGAAAGGTGGATTCTTAGGTAGCATGACAGAAGATCAAGCATCATGTCAGAACCTAAAAGATGGAAATCTAAAATCCCATTGACCACCAACAAAGAAAATGACGACAAAGAAATACCACGTATTGAAAAAACTGCTTTGCTTAGGGGTGGGAGAATAGTAACTCAGTCTTAGTTTAGCCTGCTCTGCTGAAGCTGACTCCAGGCATCTGCTTGAGTCTGAAGCAACTGACTCACTCATTATAGCTTGAAGGGCAAAGTGATGGATGAAATTCATAGCTGGATTGATGGCACTAGCTATATTTCAGAGGGTGGTTATTACAAATGGGAGAAAAAGTAGCATATCTGTCTGCCTGAACAAGCTAAGCAAATACTTTGGGTCACATTTTGCTTGGAGTGTCATGAGCTATCCCCAAACCCCACGCAACAAAGAAGTTTTTAAGGTGCATAGAAATGCCTTTTTGATTTATCTGTCTCCTCCTCCAGGAACCTTCTCCTGATTCCCTGAACAGAAGAGACCTTCCCTTCCATTTAACATCCAAAGCTTGTATTTTTACTTCTATTACAGTTTGTTCATGCTCTGTTTCTATGAAATTCCTTGAATATTGGGCTGACTTCTGTTGTTAGACGGTAGTCTCCTTGAAGGCAGATACTGTGTAACTTCATCTTTTTTTTTCCTCCTTGTCCTGTGTCTGAGACATAAGTAGATGCTCAAGGCATTTGCAGACATAAATTGAACAGAGACTTCTCACTTGAGTGCTATTGATCAAAAGTAAGAAATAGAGCCAAATTATATTCAACTATTAAAGTAGAACTTAATTCAATTGTACAGGAAAGGTAGGGGATAATGGCTCTTCAAAATGGTGGGTATGTTGTTTTAGAGCTCTTGTGTAGATTTACTTAATTCTGCTTTTTTATGAAATCACTACGTCTTCAGCAATTTCATGGAACTGCACTGCCATGGTCTGAACATTCAGCTTCTCAGTTCACTTCTATTCCATTCTACGCCACCTACGTTTACCAAGCCCTTGCTGTTTAAAGTATTCTCCATCTCCACTCTTTTCCCACTTTCCACTTAGCACTGGGGACTGATTACATTACCTCTAAGAGGTGCAGACAGGAAGCAGTCTTGCTATTATGCTTATTCATTTAATCTCTTAGATAGGAAGGCCCTAGTTATGATTTTAAATAACTTCTTTTCTAGTTCCTGATGAGCTAAACAATAATCTTAAATATATTAAAAATTAATTTAGTGAATGATGATCAGAATTGAAAGTTTTGCCCTTTTCTTATTTAAAAATTGACTAATCTGCCTTGTGAGAAATGGAAATGAAAAGAATGGAAAGCTCACTATTGTAAAGTAGTCATGGGCATTTTTAGTCACAGACTCTCTTATATCAGTAATTGAGTTCCTTTCTGTTGCTTTTTGGTCCCAGGCAAGAGCAACCCCCCAAATTTATTAAGTTTTGTTAATTTGGTGAGCACTTATTGAACAAATACAAGTGGCTATGACTAATTTTAACTTAGTCCTTCTAAGTGACAGACACTTCATATGCATTTGAAAATTTATAACTCACAATAACTTAATGTGGTAGGTTCTACTATTATCTCCATTTTACAGATAAGGAAACAGAGGATTATAGAATTTAAGTAACATGTCCAAGGTGACACAAGTAGTAGGTGGCTAACTAGAATTAAATTAGGTTAAAGTAAAAGCTCAAGAAAGTTCCTTTTTGAAAATTCTAAGTTCCTTGAAGGCAGCTTAAGGAAGTTCCTTTTTGAAAATTCTAAGTTCCTTGAAGGCAGCTTAAGGAAGTTCCTTTTTGAAAATTCTAAGTTTCTTGAAGGCAGCTTAAATGGATTATCCCCTTAGTATCCTCATTGTGCTTTGAAGTATAATGTTTAGACAATATAGTTAAGAACCTCAGTTAAACTATCCAGGTCTGGACAGTTACAGAAAGATAGAGAAGATGAAAAGGCAGAGGGCTATGTACCAGATGAAGGAACAAGAAAAAACCCCAGAAAAACCACTAAATGAAGTGGAGATAGGCAACCTTCCAGAAAAAGAATTCAGAATAATGATACTGAAGATGATCCAGGACCTTGGAATAAGAATGGAGGCAAAGATTGAGAAGATGCAAGAAATGATTAACAAAGACCTAGAAGAATTAAAGAACAAACAAACAGAGATGACCAATACAATAACTGAAATGAAAACTACACTAGAAGGAATCAATAGCAGAATAACTGAGGCAGAAGAACGGATAAGTGACCTGGAAGACAGAATGGTGGAATTCACTGCTGCGGAACAGACTAAAGAAAAAAGAATGAAAAGAAATGAAGACAGCCTAAGAGACCTCTGGGACAACATTAAACGCAACAACATTCGCATTATAGGGGTCCCAGAAGGAGAAGAGAGAGAGAGAAAGGACCAGAGAAAATATTTGAAGAGATTATAGTCGAAAACTTCCCTAACATGGGAAAGGAAATAGCCACCCAAGTCCAGGAAGCGCAGAGAGTCCCATACAGAATAAACCCAAGGAGAAACACGCCGAGACACATAGTAATCAAAGTGGCAAAAATTAAAGACAAAGAAAAATTATTGAAAGCAGCAAGGGAAAAACGACAAATAACATACAAGGGAACTCCCATAAGGTTAACAGCTGATTTCTCAGCAGAAACTCTGCAAGCCAGAAGGGAGTGGCATGATATACTTAAAGTGATGAGAGGGAAGAACCTGCAACCAAGATTACTCTACCCGGCAAGGATCTCATTTAGATTTGATGGAGAAATCAAAAGCTTTACAGACAAGCAAAAGCTAAGAGAATTCAGCACCACAAAACCAGCTCTACAACAAATGCTAAAGGAACTTCTCTAAGTGGGAAACACAAGAGAAGAAAAGGACCTACAAAAACAAACCCAAAACAATTAAGAAAATGGTCATAGGAACATACATATCGATAATTACCTTAAACGTGAATGGATTAAATGCCCCAACCAAAAGACATAGACTGACTGAATGGATACAAAAACAAGACCCATATATATGCTGTCTACAAGAGACCCACTTTAGACCTAGGGACACATACAGACTGAAAGTGAGGGGATGGAAAAAGATATTCCATGCAAATGGAAATCAAAAGAAAGCTGGAGTAGCTATACTCATACCAGATAAAATGACTTTAAAATAAAGAATGTTACAAGAGACAAGGAAGGACACTACATAATGATCCAGGGATCAATCCAAGAAGAAGATATAACAATTATAAATATATATGCACCCAACATAGGAGCACCTCAATACATAAGGCAACTGCTAACAGCTATAAAAGAGGAAATTGACAGTAACACAATCATAGTGGGGGACTTTAACACCTCACTTACACCAATGGACAGATCATCCAAAATGAAAATAAATAAGGAAACAGAAGCTTTAAATGACACAATAGACCAGATAGATTTAATTGATATATATAGGACATTCCATCCAAAAACAGCAGATTACACGTTCTTCTCAAGTGCGCACGGAACATTCTCCAGGATAGATCACATCTTGGGTCACAAATCAAACCTCAGTAAATTTAAGAAAATTGAAATCATATCAAGCATCTTTTCTGACCACAACGCTATGAGATTAGAAATGAATTACAGGGAAAAACACGTAAAAAAGACAAACACATGGAGGCTAAACAATACGTTACTAAATAACCAAGAGATTACTGAAGAAATCAAAGAGGAAATAAAAAAATACCTAGAGACAAATGACAATGAACACACGACGACCCAAAACCTATGGGATGCAGCAAAAGCAGTTCTAAGAGGGAAGTTTATAGCTATACAAGCCTACCTAAAGAAACAAGAAAAATCTCAAGTAAACAATCTAACCTTACACCTAAAGAAACTAGAGAAAGAAGAACAAACAAAACCCAAAGTTAGCAGAAAGAAAGAAATCATAAAGATCAGAGCAGAAATAAATGAAATAGAAACAAAGAAAACAATAGCAAAGATCAATAAAACTAAAAGTTGGTTCTTTGAGAAGATAAACAAAATTGATAAGCCATTAGCCAGACTCATCAAGAAAAAGAGGGAGAGGACTCAAATCAATAAAATCAGAAATGAAAAAGGAGAAGTTACAACAGACACCGCAGAAATACAAAGCATCCTAAGAGACTACTACAAGCAACTTTATGCCAATAAAATGGACAACCTGGAAGAAATGGACAAATTCTTAGAAAGGTATAATCTTCCAAGACTGAACCAGGAAGAAATAGAAAATATGAACAGACCAATCACAAGTAATGAAATTGAAACTGTGATTAAAAATCTTCCAACAAACAAACAAAAAAAAAAAAAAAAAAAAGAATTTGGGGCAGAGTTCAGCATCTATTTCTAATCTCAAAAAATGTATGTATATGCATATGCATGTTTATAAATCTTTATACACGTGTGTATATAACTATATATGCATATGCATATATACATTTCAGTCATTATTATTAAATATACATGTTCCAAGCTTTTGTGTAGATTTGGCCATGATTAATATAGTGTAAATTATATGTAAAAGCACTGCTTAATGATAATATGATTTTTAATTTTCTCTATGGGTGGATATTAATATATCCTTGAAACTTCACCTGCATGTAACTCTTCAGAGAATCCCTATCACAGAGAGAATAAAGTCAATGAATACAAATTCCTCCTCAGATACTTTTACAGCATCAAATCTCACTGCTCCTCAGCATTCTCTGATACTATGTAATTATTTGTCATTTTATTTTCCACAACATATTTTTCAGGTCATCCTTCTTTTACTTATGCTGTCCCCTTGCCAGGGAAGCCCTTACCACTTTTCCTCACCTGCTACACTCTTACTCATTTCTTCAGAGTCAACTCAGGCACCATCTCTTCTACTAAGTTCTCCCTGAAAGTAGAGGTTGGAACAATTGTCTTAACTGCTGTGCCCTGGGGTACTCTTTTGTCTTCCTTTACTTTTTTAATCACTTTCCACATTATATTCAAATGATCAGGTTACATACCTATAGCCCCTCAAAGAATTGTAAAATCCTTGATGGTACTGTCTAGCACTGATATGTAATAAATGCTCAATAAATGTCTGTGGAAACAGAAAATAAAAATAAAAATAAAATAAAATAAAATTGCAACCTCTCTGGCAAAAAACAAAACAAACAAACAAACAAACAAACAAAAACTATCCAGGTCTGAACCCTAGCTTATCCATCTAAAATAGCATTCATACTTTCTTGTCACTCTGCCTATTCCCTTGCTTAATATTTCTCCCTAGCACCAATAATTACCTGATAGGACATATTTTTACTAATTTTTGTTTGCATACCCCACTAAAATAAGCTGCATGAGGAGAATGACCTTGTAGGTCCTGTTTCCTAACACCAAATCCTCAACATCTAGAACAGTGCCTGACATGTGGTCGGTATTTCATAAAATATCTATTAAATGAATAAATAAAAGATTCACTTTGCTTATTGTTTATACCTGAAGTAGTCATTTTCAGATACAATTAATGGATTGAAGGAACCTCACTTTTTTTCTTGGTTCACCTTCAATCTTCTTTTAAAATTTTACTTAATATACATGAATATAGCACATATGATGTACCAAGCTCCATTTTAAGTGCTCTACAAATATTGACTCATTTAATTCTCAGAACACCCCTATGGGGCAGGTAAAATCAAACTCAGGGAGTTCTGGCCATGTTACCAACTATTACACCATGCTGCTTCCTGGCTTAATCCTGTAAAAATGTCAACTCTGTGTAGTTTAATGCTCTAATGATGTGTCTTCACTTTCTCCTAGAGAGTGCCCTTCCATCTTGCCCATCTCTCCTTCCTCTCTACCCAGATTAAAGAAGAAAATAAATAAGATTATTTTAGTTATTTTACTTTACTTAATTATACCTTTCCTCCTTTGACACAGCAATTCCTACTGCTAGTGAAGCTTTTCTAAGGCCGCCTACAAGGATAAATAAGCAGTTTGACCCCCAGTGGCTGCTGGACAGCTGACATGGTCTGTGTCTTCCTTTCTCCTTTTTCAAGTTGGTCTCCTTCCTGCTTTTCTAGGGCTTTTGGATCCCTGCCACAGCCCTTCCCTTCCAGTCTTGAGAAGGGAGTTTAGTGGCCTACGGAAGTTGTAAAAATTGCCTTTATAGCCTGAAACTTAAAAGGAAACCCAATTTTATAATCAATTCCTTTTCCTGTGTTTCATCATTTGGTTCTTTCTTGTCCTTTTACAGTTTCTCTCACAAATACCCAAGCGTCTTCAGAGCCTTGGGTCTCAGGTATAACAAAGTGTCACCCAGGAGGCAACTGTCATAAGGACAGACACCTGGGATTTTAGTTCCAGCTCTGTCACTAAGGAACAATCTGCCTTGAGGCGAGCCATTTAGTATGACCGATGCTTATCCTCACCTGTGAAATGACTTAGGTGAGAGGTTGAGCTGAATATTTTAAGGTCCTTTGCTGCTCTAAATTGTGATTTTCTTGGAAGAATTACATTAGGAAGAGAAAGTGCTCAGATATCTAAATTCCTTTACTCTTACTACCGATTGCAGTATCATTCCAAGGGAGCCATTGTTCTTTATTAAGTGGGGGTGAACTTCTCAAAGTTGAAGGATGACAGCTGCTGGGAATGGCGATAGATCAGAATTTATTTACTTGCAGAATTCCTCCCATATTTCTCTGTAAATATCGTGGGGGATAATGAGTAAAATGAGAGTCCAGTTTGCTGGTCTACATAATAAAGTATTCTAAGATAAATTCACTTAAAGTAAAACATTTCAAATCCTCCATCTTTAGCTTAGGAAGAATGCAGCAGTCACCTTGCTTTCTGAAATGGTGTAAAAACCTTGGAACAGAGCGTCCATAAGTAAGTTGGGACTGCACTGCTCTCACGTCTAGCAGTTATTTGGAAATCTATCCAGCCCAAACAGCTATAGCTATTTTGTACTTTGTGTGTACTGGGCTTTGTCATTTCAAAGGGCTCAAAGAGCTTTATAAGTAGCAGCCATTCCTTCTCCCAATGTACTCCTGAAGAATAGACTGGTTATTGGTTTCCACTTGTAAACGGAAAGCATGAGGCAAGGTGGAGGAGGTCTCTGGAGGAAAATGCAGACCACCAGGTTGTGGGTGTTATATTCATGAAGGACCTGCCTTACTTCTTTGTAAAACATTTAAATATAAAGGTGCTCAGCTGGGAAATTTCCTAACCTGGGAGTCCTAATTTGACCTATTCAGGACTGATTTCTTTCTTTTTTTTTTTTTTTTAATTTTCATTAAACAAGCAATTATAAATTTACTTATTTATTTATTTATTTTTGGCGTGTTGGGTCTTCATTTCTGTGCGAGGGCTTTCTCCAGTTGCGGCAAGCGGGGGCCACTCTTCATCGCGGTGCGCGGGCCTCTAACTATCGCGGCCTCTCTTGTTGAAGAGCACAGGCTCCAGACGCGCAGGCTCAGTAGTTGTGGCTCACGGGCCCAGTTGCTCCGCGGCACGTGGGATCTTCCCAGACCAGGGCTCAAACCCGTGTCCCCTGCATTGGCAGGCAGATTCTCAACCACTGCGCCACCAGGGAAGCCCAGGACTGATTTCTAATCTGCATTCTTGTTTGGCTCAGTCCAGTCTAATAAATATTAACTGAGCATTACTACGTCCAGGTGCTCCATGCTTAGGAAATGAAGATGAATATGACAAAGATCCTAATCTTGAGTGAGAGAGACAAACTAGTCAATAGGTAGTTTTATCGGGTGTAACGGGAGCACAGAAGGTTAAATTAGCACTCTAGCCCAGATAGAGGATGTCTCAAAAGGCTTCTCCAAGGAATAAATCTTAAGGAATGAATACTAGTGTGAAGAAAGGCAGCAGTTGAGGTGCAGAAAGAAAAAGGGGTTTCTGACACAGAATGGCTAGATTCTCAGGAATTCCATTTAGCACTTCCTGTGAAGGGAGACTATATTTTTTGGCTTACCTTGCAGTTTAGCAAGGGTCATGAAACTGAGTTCTGGTGAGTCAAATGTGGTCTAAAGTAAATGATGCACTTCCAAGCCTGGCAACAGAATATCCTGTGTGATCGTCTATGTTCCTCTCTCCCCTCCCCTTATGGCAGCTCTCAAAGAACTCCAAGATGGGAGAACCACATGATGGAAGAAGCCTGGATCCCTGAGTTTCTGCTTGGAGGAGAGCTGCCTAAACCACCATGGACTTAGTATGAGTGAGAAATAAATTTAATAATGTTAAGCCACTGAGATTTTGGAGTTGTTTGTTACAGTGGCTAGAGTTCATTACCTGATTATATAGACTAAGGAATAATAAGAAAAATCTGAATGACTTGCTGTCACTTCAAAGTTTATTTTATTTATTCCAAATGACCTTAAGGTCAACTACTCTTTCTTCCTTCCTCATTCTCCAATGGCACCAACATTTATCCTGAAAATGAAATAATCTTTTACACTGATCTAAGTGATCTAAGTGAGCATATCTGTTTGTCCCAGAACCAAAAGACATTTACAGAATTGAACAGATCTTGAAAAGACTCTAGAAACACCACAGCTTCTCCCACCAAGGACCATACCTACAGGAGGTGGAATACCCCACGCCCTCAGTTAGACCATGGGTCCAGTCGTGTATTAACTTTAGGTTAGGGCCGCCATACTAACGGTGCACATATGTGTGTGGGATTGTGTTTGAGAGTATATCTTTTACTGGATGTCCACAGGGTGGCAGGTCAAACATCGAATGGCATGAAATTTAAGATGCCTGCCAGTGAAAAGAAAGAAATGCAAGAAAAAAGAATGAGGGTAGATGGAGAGTGAGTGTGGCACAGGGGGATGAAAAGTTACCCTGTCAAAAGGTACAACAAGAGAATCTGTGCCTATAGCCTATGTTTTGTTGTTGCCCTTCTGAAAAATAGCAGAAGAAGCAGGAATGGTTTGCTATCGTTTTTCTAAGTGACAGGGAAATAAGACTGAACCTTCCTTTCTAGAGTTCTTAAAAAGTTACATTGGTTGTACAATTTCCCCCTAAATCTAGCACACATCTTCATCAACCATCAAGACTAGAATCAACAAACTTCTGAATTTCAAGCACCTTGAAAGAACTAGGGTCTTTAAGAGCAGAATCCTGGGCAGGAAGCCAAACTGAGATAATGTCACATTCATAATACTCCTTTGAACTCTGAAATAATTAGGGATTCTATTGTATTAAGACTTTAATTTTTGAAGTAGCAAAGTCACAGCTATAACCAAATCTGGTCCCTAATGCTTTGTTTAATTGATAAAGTGGAAAAAAGAACAATTTTGTTTTGGGGGGGCAGGGTTTATGCTCTCCAGTTTGCCACAATTTCCACTATTCCATATTGTCTTGCCTTTAAAAGTGTTTGAGTTCTCAGTCCTTGCCAGTATATCTCTGTATCCCAAGCTTTTTTTGGTCAACTGTTGCCTTTATCTATTTGTTCTGATCAGGTCTAAAGTTAAATGGTCCCTTTTACTGTCTAGCTTTGTTAGTTTTTTAAAAATGTGTTTAATTTGCTAATATCCTTAAAGTATTTTCCGAGAGAGTTTGACCAATTCACTTTCCTAATATAGATGGAAATATGCTCCTTTCAATAATGAAGCACCAATGAAGTATGAACATGTTTTTAAAATTTGTAATGTTTTATAGGATTCCTGATTTGTATGCATCACTTAGATCAGTGGCACTCAAATCATGAAGTCTTTATGTGCAATTGGCAAATCTTCAAGGTCTCTAATTTCTGTATGATTGTGTCATATCATGCTACATTATACCTAATTTTACAGATTAGAGACATGTGCCTCTTTTTTGAATGGTGATTACTAATGTGTTACTAAATCATCTAATTGTGAATATCACAGTACCATGAAGATGGCCCATGGAAATAAAAGATGCATTTATTGTTGTAACCATGTAATGGTTATTCCATTTTGACCTCAAATGTAGACATGGAAACTAGACTGTAAAGTGGATCATTATAAAGTGTATCTGTAGCAGGAAGACTTCTGAGATGGCCAAAGATCCCACCTCTTGGTATTCACACACTTGTGTAAATACCTCTTCCTATGTTTGGGCTGGATTAGTGGCTTGATTGTAATGAATAGAAGAGGCAAAAGGATGGGATGTTACAAAAGACTGAGATTTTCATCTTGCTAGCATGTTCTTGTCCTCTCGCTTATGCTGTTGAAACTAGCTTCATGTTTCTTTATGGAGGGGCCCATGTGACAAGGAACCGAGGAAGGCCTTCAGCCAATAGCTTGTGAGGCACTGAGGCTTCAGTCCAAAATCTCCCAAAGATTAGAATCCTGCTACCACCACATGAGTGAGCTAGGAAGTGGATTTTCCCCAGCTGAGTCTCAAGATGACTGTAGTCCTGTGAGAGACCCCAGAGCCAGAGGACCCAGCTAAGCTGCTCCTAGATTCCTTCCCCACAGAAATAGAGATAATAAATGTTGTTATATCCAAATAAGATTTGAGGTAACTTGTTATAAGCAATAGATACCTAACAGAGAATCTTGTTTTTCTATTGGAATAAGAGACAACTCTGTTTTTGTTTTGTTTTGTTTTCTTAAACCAAAATCTCAAACTGAGGATGGGGAAGGGGATAATTTATCTGGACAGAGGTGTTCAGTGCCATTCAGTGAAAAAAACAATTGAAACTATGTAGCCCAACACATACTGGTAAAATTGAACTGAACTTAAAAATGTAGGTGTTCATTATGCAGTAAAATAAAGTAGGCTTGCAATGAACAAAACAATGAATACCAGAAACTGTGCTATGATCAAGAGTCCTGTGATAACTACATTTACTAGTCATCAAATATTTTGAGTTTTGAGAAACTCCAACATGTAACTGAGAGAATGAGCCGGCAAGGAGAGGGAATGGCAGAGAGGCAGGAACATAACTGGGTATTGTGGAGGCCAAAAGAGGACCATGCTGACAGCTGACAAGAGTATCAGAACCTACTGAAGCCAAGGTGAGGTGAAAGCAGCTTATGGAATTTCTGCTCTGCTGGTCACTGGTGACCTTAGCACTGTTGTGTGGGGTGGCAGCAGAGGAACTAGTTAGACCCAAGTAGGCTGAAGGATGAGTGGGAGCAAAGGAAGGATGAGTGGGCGCAAATAGCAAGTGTAGACAATTACCAAGTAATTCCAAAAGATATTATGAAACAGGAAAATATAAGAAAAAATATTAAAAAGTGAAGTGAGCATGTGATATAAAAGTTGCTAGCGTGCCGAAATGCATTTTCAGTTCAGGATGAGAGATTAAGAGAGCAGATACACTATGGGCCTTGACACGAAATCCTGCAAACCTTTAAAATGATAATCCTTTGAATTCCTGACCTCCAGGTGTTATATTGTCAAAGGACAAAAGAGATTATGCCCTTATAAAAAGATTTTAAAGGATTATCCAAAAACTTGGCGACACAGAATTCTTACCTGGAAAAAGGTAAATTACACGTTGCAGATAAGTAATCAGATAATTTCCCTGTGTCTAGGGGACAGAAAAAGCCCCATATGCTTAAAGTTTCTAGGAGACAACAAAATAAGCCTAAGCCATCTTCTCATAGAACTTTTGGTATGTGTCCTTTCTTAAAAAGAGAAAAGGTAGTGTATATATGTCCATGCCACTCTCTCACTTCCAAATGTAAAATAGATAGCTAGTGGGAAGCAGCCGCATAGCACAGGGAGATCAGCTCGGTGCTCTGTGTCCAGCTAGAGGGGTGGGATAGGGAGGGTGGGAGGGAGATGCAAGAGGGAGGGGATATGGGGATATATGTTTATGTTTAGCTGATTCACTTTGTTATACAGCAGAAACTAACACACCATTGTAAAGCAATTATACTCCAATAAAGATGTTAAAAAAAAAAAAGTAAACTGCTATGGGGATGTACTAGGATTCCCACTGAACCTCAACCACCCACATACTTGAAATGATGAGGTGCCTTAGTTTTGCCAGTCATGTGGGTATTAAATGGTATCTTATTGTCATCTTAATTATCATTGCACCAATTACTAAGGAGGCCAAGCATTTTTTTCATGCTTATTTTCCATTAGTGTATCCTCTTAAATGTTATGCCTTGTAATTTATTCTGGCAATTATTTTGTTAATTTGCCTATGGTTCACTTATAAATTTGTAATATTTCTTTATGTAAAATAGATCCTTACCCTTTGATAGAAAAAAAAAAAAAAAGAGAGAAAAGGGTAAAAGTCGTGGGAAACTTTCAGACCTAAGGAAAGACTGAGTTGGGGTTGGTGAGGCAAGTGGATGCTGGGTGAAAATGGATAATTAAGCTTTGCTACTAAAGGTCAGGCACTATAAAAGAGAGGAAAGAATGGGTGGAGAAGAGGAATTAATGTGATTACTGTTCTAAAGATGTCTACGTGTAACACATTCTTTGTGTTCAGTGTATCGAATGAACTGGAGACCGTTCAGATCTTTGCACTGGTAAATACTTCAATATTAAAAAGGGAATATTATAGAAAAAACATTATTACCAAAAGAATAAACTTTTGTATTTGAAACTTGAAACAACAAATACAAATAAAGCATAAAAAACATGCATTGAACTGTGCTAACACATCAAGATTGCACTTAGCAAACCACCTTTTCTCTGTTTAGGAACAATCTCACCAATTCCAAAACACACTATGTTAATTAAAGGATCTCAGGTAGCAATCATGGAGTATTTCTCATGACAGATGAAGAACACAAATATTCTGAGGACCAAAATTGCACAAGCAAAATGAAGAGACATTTTGTCCATTTTTTGGCTGTGCAAAGTTAGAGTGAATGCAAATGAACGTGCTGGCAGCAGAATTACACTGTCAACCACCTAAAGATTGGGCTCATTACCTAAGAAGGCAAAGCATCAATCTGTAGCATTATAACATTTTGTTTGTACTGCTGAACACGTGTTTGGATGTTTTTATATATTCTCTACTCATTTGGGTGCATAGTAAGCACTTCAGCATCAGCCTCTTGATAGAAGCTTAATTTTGTATTATTTCTATTATATTGTTTTCTCTAATGGGAATGATATTCTGTCTTAAAAATAAATACTTCATTTATTCTTCAAATAATTCTGGGTTCAGGTTCTTTTGTTTCTCAAAATGGCCTGTATAGGATTATAGACACAGCTTAAAAATTGAGATACTCTTTGATTAAAAAATTTATATTTGAATAACATGTGAAAAAATATTCATTCGTTTAATCACTCATTCTTTCATTCTTTTAATGTGCATGTATTGAGCTAAGCACAGTGGGAAGGTCAAGGATGGATGTGACATTGTCTCTGCTCTCAGTATGCTTATAACATAAAAGTGGTAAAATATTATTAGTACCTTCAGACAGAACAATCATAGTGCCATCAAATCTCAGAGGAAAGAAAGAGCAGGGTATTCTTTCATTCCACAAATTATTTTTTGATGTGGTAGGCACTATTCCAGGGACTGGATATATAAAAGGGAACAAGATAGCCAAGGTCCCTTATTTCATTGACCTTGCATCCTGGGGGTGAGATGAAAAATAAGGAAGAAAACAAACAAATAAATAATATAACTTCAGGTAGCCACAAGTGCTATGAAGAAAACTGAAGCAGGACAATATGAAGGACAGTGAGAGTAGGTGAGGGGTGTGACTTTGAGCGCACAAAACCCTCTGTGAGGAGGTGACAGCTGAGTAGAGAGTTGATGGTGCAAGGAGCAAGCACTTGAAGATATGAAGAAAAGGCTTTCCAGGCAGACAGACCAATACAGAAAGGCTTTGAGGCAAAAATGAGTTTGGCATGTTCTGGAACAAAAAAGAAAGCCACATGACTAAAGTGTGGGAGAAAGGGAGAGTGAGAGACGAGGTCATATTGGTGGGACGGGGTCAGATCCTATTGACTTTCGTAGGTCATGATAAAGATTCTGTTCTAAATGAGAAAGGGAATCCACTGGAGATTTTAATCAGGATGTGGCATGATCTGATTTACATTTCTTTCTGGGCGCCGTGTGGAAATTCAACTGTAAAGTGGTAAGAAAGGTAACCAGGACAGAGATTAGGCATCTATGCGTTGTCCAGGTGAGAGGACCAATGGGAAATTGACTCAAGTAGTCTAACCTAGATGACAGGTTAGAATCTATTGTGGTAGCCTGATCAGAGGTGGTTGGTGTGGGCTAGGGTAATAATTACTAAGGTGGTGAGAAGTGGTTTCACTGTAGGAGAAGTTTCACAAAAAAAGTGATGTAGAACCGTTTGAGTTGAACTTTAAATGGCAGGCAGATTTGTGACAAGTGGGGAGACATTCACTGATTTACTGAGTGCCTACTAGGGGGCAGGCAATGTGGCAGGTTCTGGGGTTACAGCAGTGCAGGAGTCCTTGCTGAGAGTGAGGAGAAAACTTGCTGAGGAGCTAATATTCTAAGTAAAGATACAAAAGTGGCGAGATGAACAATATGTTAATAAGAATTACCTCCAGATACAGTTTTAAGGATGCTTTATTCTTTTTCTTTTAGTGTAGAAAACTGTATGACTAAAACTCCTTTGTATGCTTGACTTTCCTTGAATTTGCAAAAGTGGTAAGTTTCTATCAGTAGAAACTCAGTTCATTGTCAGTTGGCAAATTTCATCATGTCACTTCCTTAGAAACAGTGGTTAGTATTTATCTTTCCCATTCTGAGAAGGAGAAATTATAGCCTCCTCAGAAAGGAAAAGCACAGAGGAGAATACAAAATATATAATAAATTCATATATTTAGGTGCATCTATTACCGTCCATCTGCTACCCTGCCTCCAATCTTGCCCCCAGAATCTTTTTCCAAGTGTATGACCCAACTTCAACATTCCCTCCTTCTAATTCCTTTTGTATACAGTCTCCAGAATTAACTGGCCTAAAGCAATCTAGTCATGTCCATTCCCCTGTGCTTACAGAATAAATTTCAAATTCCTTAGCCTGATACCAACCTGACCCAACTTACTTTTTCGGTTTTAACTCTGACTCCACTCTCCAATTGTTTTAATCACATTGGATTTTTTCTTCTTTTTTTTAAAATTATTTTTTTAACCGTGGTGAAATAACAAAACGTAAAATTTACCACCTTAAACCATCTTGAAGTATACACTTTAGTGGCATTAAGTACATTCACATTGTTGTGCAAATCCCATTGGATTTTAAATCACACGAGTATCGAGTATCGCTGTTCCCCTAATGCTTCTGGCCGTTTGTTGCCTGGACCATACCTCTATCTGTGTGATTCCTGCTGGGCCCTGAAATGCCTTTCCCTTTCCTTACCAATTAAAATCCTACATATCCTGAAGACCAGTTGTTTTAGGCTCTTGTGAAACCTTATCTGGAAAACAGAAGGTCAACTCTGTTGCTAGGTAACATACTACTTAAAGTTAAAATGATGCCTGGTTGGTAAATTGCATCTGGATTGGGAAGATTTATACATGAACTACAAATACCTGATGGGGATGCGATATTTTGGACTCCCCTGAGTGATGACTTGTGATTAGGCAGGTTCCTTGTCCCTGGAGGCTAGGGCTATGGAGTTGTTACAAGAGATACTGCCTTTAAGGGCGTGAGGCTTCTAATCCAGGAACATTCTTGTACCCACCCTATATTGATCTTGTCTTCTTGCACCTGATCTGTCACCTGGGGGGCATGGACTGATGTTTGTACTGACATAAAGAATCCCACTGAAGAAAAACTCTGAAGCTGCCCTGCTAGCCAGTGGCATTTCCTGTATTACATCTTTCTTGATAGATCTACTGTGGCTCAGAGTAGTCTTATGAGTCTGAATGTTTAGTTGGACTAAGAAGACCTGCTTTGAGGAGTTGCATCAATATGCAGACATATTGTCCTAAATACTAATACCCTTTGCACACCTGAACTTAAAACCACTGGGACTATACTCAGGGCTAAGGTAATAAAGCATGGCTTACCTTTGGAAGGAGCTGGATTGCCTGTAGAATTCTTTGTCTGTGCCCAGAATTAAGGATTCCAATTTCCAACAGATCTTGATCTTCCATAACATTGCTTCCCTGAAACAAAACCAGAAATGTTATAAATTAAATCAGGCATTTTTACTGTGGGTAAATAATGATTTTCTTAATACAGAGATAAATAACCAACAAGTGATCTGATTTTTATAGACAAAAACATAGAGTCATTCTTCTGTGAGGGTGAGGTGAGAGTAGGTCACCTATATGACTGTGTTGAAGGTTCTGGGAAAGTTTTCTTTCCCTCACAAATACTCTCATGGCTTACTATTTATGGTTGGATTATCTGCATTGGGAATTCATTCCTGTGACTCAAAACCTTGTTCCCCTAAAAATGTATATGCTTCTAGGAAGAGTTGTCATTTAAAACTATCAGTGACCTATGCATTGAGGTGAAAGAACAAGTTTATTTTCCCTCTGAAAATAGATTTTGTAAGGAGAGCTGATGGAATAATTGAAGTATACTAGGCAAGTTAAAAGAGAGTTAATAATTAATCTTAAATATTGAATGTCAGATACCTGAATGAGATGTGAGGACAGAACAATGAGTAAAAGATGCAGGTCCCTGCCCTCAACTGTCTGTTCCTTCCAGTCCAGTGATGGAAACAGATTGTTCAAAGGCAGTTAGGATGCTGTGAATATGCTATGATGGTGACACATGCTTGGTAGTGTAGAGGGGATCTGGGATATGTTTGCAGAGGAGATGATGTCTAATCAGATGTCTGAAGGATGGTTTGGATTTAGCATTCAAAATGGGAAGGACTAGGAGAAATTATGTGCAATGTTGTGTGGGTAAGAAAGAACACAGTTTACTTGGAAACATCAAGTTCTAGGATAAGTTGGAGAGAGGAGTGAAAGGTCAGTCTGGAAAGGTAAGGAAAGGCCAGACTATACAGACGTTGTACGCCACGTTGAGGAATTTAGACTTCATCTTGACCATAATGGGAAGCCTGGACAGATTTTAAGAAAAGGAGTTACATGATGAAATTCCATATTTAGAAAGATCAATCTGTTTTCTGTGGCTGGGCCTCAGTTTCCTTACCTATAAAATGATGAGGTTGAGCCACATAATCTCCAAGGATCAGTCTAGTCCTGATATTCTCTGATTTCAATGATTTTTTGAACTCTGATTAATATTCCAGCACAGAAATTTATTTATTTTGGCTGTGCTGTGCGGCTTGTGGGTTTTAGTTCCCCAACCAGGGATTAAACCCGGGCCCTCAGCAATAAGAGGGCGGAGTCCTAACCACTGGACTGCCAGGGAACTCCCTGTAACACAGAAATCTATAAATGGCTTATTTTGTCCCTAAATTTTAGTCTTTTGGAGCTTGCAAGCTAGAGTTTCCCTTTAAATAAGTCTGTAGAGAAGTTCAAGAATTCAGATCACTGCTTTCTATGGACAAGTCAAACTCTGTCCTACTAATGTGTAAAATAAAAACGCTTATGAATAGAAATTACAGAATACCTATTTATGGAGAGAAATGGGTACTGATGAATATTTAAAGCAAAAGAGAATGAACTGGAAAGGGCAATCATGGGAGCATGGAGACCGTTAGGAGACCACAGTAGTTGTTCTATAGATGATGTGGGCTTATACTAAGGTAGTGGTCACAGGAGACAGAAAGAAGTGAGTGGATCTGAAAACTATCAAGAAGTTTGACTTGGTGATTGAATGCACAGAATGATGGAGGAATTCAGAATACACAACAGTTCCAGGCTTCAGAAGTAGGGGTGGATCGTGATGCCTTTTCCTGAGAAAGTGAAGGAGGAGGGGCCAGTTTACTATGGTGCAAAGACTAATGTCTTTCCCTGGACTGGCACAGAACAGATGAATGTAAGCAATTTAATATCGGACTATGTTATAAATGGATGTAATTGGCTGTTCTTAGAAAGATTAAAGCCATTAGAATGGCATCATAGCTAGGGATGTACAATGGGCGCTCACCGGACAAAAACATTCCACCTACGCATAGTAACATTCCTGTGCTTAAGCTACTCTGGCCACCTTGGAGAAGGCAGAACGATGCAGGTAGAGCAGTATGATAATAAAAGCCTAATGCAAACAAATAAGCCAGTCTTGGGAGTACGCCACAGGAAACACTGCTCTCAGAAAGTACTCAGTGCACACAATAGGGCATGGCTAAGGGTATAAATGACTTCATTTGGAGAAAGCGTTATTATTTTGGAAATGGACTAGTGTGTCATGAGCGGGATATATGATACCGTTCCGTGTTTGACTTTCACTCTTTAAGGGGTTTTCCAAAGAAGTTAAAAGGCCCTTAAAAAACAAAAACAAAAACAAAAAACCAAAAATCTTTGGCCACCTATGTATTAGATCATTATCTGGTTTTACACTGGCTAAATTACCACCTCACAACTTAAGCTTATACAAAATATAGAACCTGGGTTCTTTGTACAAACATAAAACACATCAGGATGCTATAGCCTGAAGTAGCTACTATCTATAGGTAATACTGAAAACTTGATTTCAGTGTTTGAATACTGAAATGATTTAAAAAATTTAATCCTTAAATCATAAACAATACGAAAAGACAACCCTCAGAATGGGAGACAATATTTGCAAATGAAGAAACTGACAAAGGATTAATCTCCAAAATTTACAAGCAGCTCATGCAGCTCAATAACAAAAAAACAAACCCCAATGCAAAAATGGGCAGAAGACCTAAATAGGCATTTCTCCAAAGAAGATATACAGATTGCCAACAAACACATGAAAGAATGCTCAACATCATTAATCATTAGAGAAATGCAAATCAAAACTACAATGAGATATCATCTCACACTGGTCAGAATAGCCATCATCAAAAAAATCTACAAACACTAAATGCTGGAGAGCGTGTAGAGAAAAGGGAACCCTCTTGCACTATTGGTGGGAATGTAAATTGATACAGCCACTATGGAGAACAGTATGGAGGTCCCTTAAAAAACTAAAAATAGAATTACCATATGACCGAGCAATCCCACTAGTGGGCATATACCCTGAGAAAACCATAATTCAAAAAGAGTCATGTACCACAATGTTCATTGCAGCTCTATTTACAATAGCCAGGACATGGAAGGAACCGAAGTGTCCATCGACACATGAATGGATAAAGAAGATGTGGCACATATATACAATGGAATGTTACTCAGCCATAAAAAGAAACGAAATTGAGTTATTTGTAGTGAGGTGGATGGACCTAGAGTCTGTCATACAGAGTAAAGTAAGTCAGAAAGAGAAAAACAAATACAGTATGCTAACACATATATATGGAATATTAAAAGAAAAATGGTTATGAAGAACCTAGGGGCGGAGGAGCTTCAAGATGGCGGAAGAGTATGACGCGGAGATCACTTTCCTCCCCACAAATACATCAGAAACACATCTACACGTGGAACAACTCCTACAGAACACCCACTGAACGCTGGCAGAAGACCTCAGACCTCCCAAAAGGCAAGAAACTCCCCCCGTACCTGGGTAGGGCAAAAGAAAAAAGAAAAAACAGAGACAAAAGAATAGGGACGGACCTGCACCAGTGGGAGGGAGCTGTGAAGGAGGAAAGGTTTCCACACACTAGGAAGCCCCTTCGCGGACGGAGACTGCGGGTGGCGGAGGGGGGAAGCTTCAGAGCCACGGAGGAGAGCGCAGCCACAGGGATGCGGAGGGCAAAGCGGAGAGATTCCCGCACAGAGGCTCGGCGCCGAGCAGCACTCACCAGCCCGAGAGGCTTGTCTGCTCACCCGCCGGGGCGGGCAGGGCTGGGAGCTGAGGCTCAGGCTTCGGTCGGATCCCAGGGAGAGGACTGGGGTTGGCGGCATGAACATAGCCTGAAGGGGTTAGTGCGCCACGGCTAGCCGGGAGGGAGTCCGGGAAAAAGTCCGGAGCTGCCGCAGAGGCAAGAGTCTTTTTCTTCCCTCTTTGTTTCCTGGTGCGCGAGGAGAGGGGATTAAGAGCGCCGCTTAAAGGAGCTCCAGAGAAAGGCGTGAGCCGCGTCTATCAGCGCGGACCCAAGAGACGGGCATGAGACGCTAAGGCTGTTGCTGCCGCCACCGAGAAGCCTGTGTTCAAGCACAGGTCACTCGCCACACCTCCCCTGCCGGAAGCCTGTGCAGCCTGCCACTGCCCGGGTCCCATGATCCAGGGACGACTTCCCTGGGAGAACACACGGCGCCCTCAGGCTGGTGCAACGTCCTGCCGGCCGGCCTCTGCCGCCGCAGGCTCGCCCCGCCTCCTCCGTACCCCTCCCTCCCCCCGCCTGAGTGAGCCAGAGCCCCCGAAGCAGCTGCTCCTTTAACCCCGTCCTGTGTGAGCGAAGAACAGACGCCCTCAGGTGACCTACACGCAGAGGTGGGTCCAAATCCAAAGCTGAACCCCGGGAGCGGTGCGAACAAAGAAGAGAAAGGGAAATCTCTCCCAGCAGCCTCAGGAGCAGTGGATTAAATCTCCACAATCAACTTGATGTACCCTGCATCTGTGGAATAACTGAATAGACAACGAATCATCCCAAATGGAGGAGGTGGACTTTGGGAGCAACGATATATATATATTTCCCCCTTTTTCTCTTTTTGTAAGTGTGTATGTGTATGCTTCTCTGTGTGATTTTGTCTGTATAGCTTTGCTTTTACCATTTGTCCTAGGGTTCTGTCTGTCCATTTTTTTTTTTTAACTTAAAAATACTTTTTTCTTAATAATTATTTTTTATTTTTATTTTAATAACTTTATTTTATTTTATTTTATTTTATCTACTTCTTTCTTTCTTTCTTTTTTTCCTCCCTTTTATTCTGAGCTGTGTGGAGTACAGGCTCTTGGTGCTCCAGCCAGGCGTCAGGGCTGTGCCACCGAGGTGGGAGAACCAAGTTCAGGACACTGGTCCACAAGAGACCTCCCAGCTTCACGTAATATCAAATGGCAAAAACCTCCCAGAGGTCTCCATCTCAACGCCAAGACCCAGCTCCACTCAATGACCAACAAGCTACAGTGCTGGACACCCTATGCCAAACAACTACCAAGACAGGAACACAACCCCATCCATTAGCACAGAGGCTGCCTAAAATCATGATATGGCCACAGACACCGCAAAACACACCAGCAGACGTGGACCGGCCCACCAGAAAGACAAGATCCAGCCTCAGCCACCAGAACACAGGCACTAGTCCACTCCACCAGGAAGCCTACACAACCCACTGAACCAACCTTAGCCACTGGGGACAGATACCAAAAACAACGGGAACTACGAACCTGCAGCCTGCAAAAAGGAGACCCCCAAACACAGTAAGTTAAGCAAAATGAGAAGACAGAGAAACACACAGCAGATGAAGGAGCAAGGCAAAAACCCACCAGACCTAACAAATGAAGAGGAAATAGGCAGTTTACCTGAAAAAGAATTCAGAATGACAGTAAAGATGATCCAAATTCTTGGAAATTGAATGGAGAAAATACAAGAAACGTTTAACAAGGACCTAGAAGAACTAAAGAGCAAACAAACAGTGATTAACAACACAATAAATGAAATTAAAAATTCTCTAGAAGGGATCAATAGCAGAATAACTGAGGCAGAAGAACGGATAAGTGACCTGGAAGATAAAATAGTGGAAATGAGTACTGCAGAGCAGAATAAAGAAAAAAGAATGAAAAGAACTGAGGACAGTCTCAGAGACCTCTGGGACATTAAATGCACCAACATTCGAATTATAGGGGTCCCAGAAGAAGAAGAGAAAAAGAAAGGGATTGAGAAAATATTTGAAGAGATTACAGATGAAAACTTCCCTAATATGGGAAAGGAAATAGATAATCAAGTCCAGGAAGCACAGAGAGTCCCATACAGGATAAATCCAAGGAGAAACACGCCAAGACACATATTAATCAAACTATCAAAAATTAAACACAAAGAACAAATATTAAAAGCAGCAAGGGAAAAACAACAAATAACACATAAGGAAATCCCCATAAGGTTAACAGCTGATCTTTCAGCAGAAACTCTGCAAGCCAGAAGGGAGTTCCAGGATATATTTAAAATGATGAAGGAGAAAAACCTACAACCAAGATTACTCTACCCAGCAAGGATCTCATACAGATTTGACGGAGAAATTAAGACCTTTACAGACAAGCAAAAGCTAAGAGAATTCAGCACTGCCAAACAAGCTTTACAACAAATGCTAAAGGAACTTCTCTAGGCAGGAAACAGAAGGGAAGGAAAAGACCTACAATAACAAACCCAAAAGAATTAAGAAAATGGTAATAGGAACATACATATCGATAATTACTTTAAATGTAAATGGATTAAATGCTCCAACCAAAAGAGATAGATTGGCTGAATGGATACAAAAACAAGACCTGTATATATGCTGTCTACAAGAGACCCACTTCAGACCTAGGGACAGATACAGACTGAAAGTGAGGGGATGGAAAAAGATATTCCATGCAAATGGAAATCAGAAGAAAGCTGGAGTAGCAATTCACATATCAGACAAAATAGACTTTAAAACAAAGACTATTACAAGAGAAAAAGAGGGACACTGCATAATGATCAAAGGATCAATCCAAGAAGAAGTTATAACAATTGTAAATATTTATGCACCCAATATAGGAGCACCTCAATACATAAGGCAAATGCTAACAGCCATAAAAGGGAAAATCGGTAGTAACACAATCATAGTAGGGGACTTTAACACCACACTTTCACCAATGGACAGAACATCCAAAATGAAAATAAATAAGGAAACAAAAGCTTTAAATGATACATTAAACAAGATGGACTTAATTGACATTTATAGGACATTCCATCCAAAAACAACAGAATACACATTCTTCTCAAGTGCTCATGGAACATTCTCCAGGATAGATCATATCTTGGGTCACAAATCAAGCCTTGGTAAATTTAAGAAAATTGAAATCCTATCAAGTATCTTTTCCGACCACAATGCTATGAGACTAGATATCAATTACAGGAAAAAATCTGTAAGAAATACAAACACATGGAGGCTAAACAACACACTACTTAATAACCAAGAGATCGCTGAAGAAATCAAAGGGGAAATTAAAAAATACCTAGAAACAAATGACAATGAAAAGACGACAACCCAAAACCTATGGGATGCAGCAAAAGCAGTTCTAAGAGGGAAGTTTATAGCAATACAATCCTACCTTAAGAAACAAGAAACATCTCAAATAAACAACCTAACCTTACACCTAAAGCAATTAGAGAAAGAAGAACAAAAAACCCCCAAAGTTAGCAGAAGGAAAGAAATCATAAAGATCAGAACAGAAGTAAAGGAAAACGAAATGAAGGAAACGATAGCAAAGATCAATAAAACTAAAAGCTGGTTCTTTGAGAAGATAAACAAAATTGATAAACCATTAGCCACTTATCAAGAAAAAAAGGAAGAAGACTCAAATCAATAGAATTAGAAATGAAACAGGAGAACTAACAACTGACATTGCAGAAATACAAAGGATCAGGAGAGATTACTACAAGCAACTATATGCCAATAAAATTGACAACCTGGAAGAAATGGACAAATTCTTAGAAATGCAGAACCTTCCGAGACTGAACCAGGAAGAAATAGAAAATATGAACAGACCGATCACAAGCACTGAAATTGAAACTGTGATTAAATATCTTCCAACAAACAAAAGCCCAGGACCAGATGGCTTCACAGGCAAATTCTATCAAACATTTAGAGAAGAGCTAACACCTATGCTTTTCAAACTCTTCCAAAATATAGCAGAGGGAGGAACACTCCCAAACTCATTCTACGAGGCCACCATCACTCTGACACCAAAACAAGACAAAGATGTCACAAAGAAAGAAAACTACAGGCCAATATCACTGATGAACATAGATGCAAAAATCCTCAACAAAATACTAGCAAACAGAATCCAACAGCACATTAAAAGGATCATACACTATGATCAAGTGGGGTTTATCCCAGGAATGCAAGGCTTCTTCAATATATGCAAATCAATGAACGTGATACACCATATTAACAAATTGAAGGAGAAAAACCATATGATCATCTCAATAGATGCAGAGAAAGCTTCTGACAAAATTCAGCACCCATTTATGATAAAAACCCTGCAGAAAGTAGGCATAGAGGGAACTTTCCTCAACATAATAAAGGCCATATATGACAAACCCACAGCCAACATTGTCCTCAATGGTGAAAAACTGAAACCATTTCCACTAAGATCAGGAACAAGACAAGGTTGCCCACTGTCACCACTATTATTCCACAGAGTTTTGGAAGTATTAGCCACAGCAATCAGAGAAGAAAAAGAAATAAAAGGAATCCAAATTGGAAAAGAAGAAGTAAAGCTGTCACTGTTTGCAGATGACATGATACTATACATAGAGAATCCTAAAGATACTACCAGAAAACTACTAGAGCTAATCAATGAATTTGGTAAAGTAGCAGGATACAAAATTAATGCACAGAAATCTCTGGCATTCCTATACACTAATGATGAAAAATCTGAAAGTGAAATTAAGAAAACACTCCCATTTACCACTGCAACAAAAAGAATAAAATATCTAGGAATAAACCTACCTAAGGAGACAAAGACCTGTATGCAGAAAATTATAAGACACTGATGAAAGAAATTAAAGATGATACAAATAGATGGAGAGATATACCATGTTCTTAGATTGGAAGAATCAACATTGTGAAAATGACTCTACTACCCAAAGGAATCTACAGATTCAGTGCAATCCCTATCAAATTACCACTGGCATTTTTCACAGAACTAGAACAAAAAATTTCACAATTTGTATGGAAACACAAAAGACCCCGAATAGCCAAAGCAATCTTGAGAAAGAAAAACGGAGCTGGAGGAATGAGGCTCCCTGACTTCAGACTATACTACAAAGCTACAGTAATCAAGACAGTATGGTACTGGCACAGAAACAGAAATATGGATCAATGGAACAGGAGAGAAAGCCTAGAGATAAACCCATGCACATATGGTCACCTTATCTTTGATAAAAGAGGCAAGAGTATACAGTGGAGAAAAGACAGCCTCTTCAATAAGTGGTGCTGGGAAAACTGGACAGCTACATATAAAAGAATGAAATTAGAACACTCCCTAACACTATATACAAAAATAAACTCAAAATGGATTAAAGACCTAAATGTAAGGCCAGACACCATCAAACTCTTAGAGGAAAACATAGGCAGAACACTCTATGACATAAATCACAGCAAGATCCTTTTTGACCCACCTCCTGGAGAAATGGAAATAAAAACAAAAATAAACAAATGGGACCTAATGAAACTTAAGAGCTTTTGTACAGCAAAGGAAACCATAAACAAGACGAAAAGACAACCCTCAGAATGGGAGTAAATATTTGCAAATGAGGCAACTGACAAAGGATTAATCTCCAAAATTTACAAGCAGCTCATGCAGCTCAATATTAAAAAAACAAACAACCGAATCCAAAAATGGGTAGAAGACCTAAATAGACATTTCTCCAAAAAAGATATACAGATTGCCAACAAACATATGAAAGTATGCTCAGCATCATTAATCGTTAGAGAAATGCAAATCAAAATTACAATGAGATATCATCTCACACTGGTCAGAATGGGCATCATCAAAAAATCTACAAACAATAAATGCTGGAGAGCGTGTAGAGAAAAGGGAACCCTCTTGCACTATTGGTGGGAATGTAAATTGTTACAGCCACTATGGAGAACAGTGTGGAGGTTCCTTAAAAAACTAAAAATAGAACTACCATACGACCGAGCAATCCCACTAGTGGGCATATACCCTGAGAAAACCATAATTCAAAAAGAGTCATGTACCACAATGTTCATTGCAGCTCTATTTACAATAGCCAGGACATGGAAGGAACCGAAGTGTCCATCAACAGATGAATGGATAAAGAAGATGGGGCACATATATACAATGGAATATTACTCAGCCATAAGAAGGAACGAAACTGAGTTATTTTTAGTGAGGTGGATGGACCTAGAGACTGTCATACAGAGTGAAGTAAGTCAGAAAGAGAAAAAGAAATACCGTATGCTAACACATATATATGGAATCTAAAAAAAAAAAAAAAAAAAAAAGGTCATGAAGAATCTAGGGGCAAGACAGGAATAAAGATGCAGACCTACTAGAGAATGGACTTGAGGATATGGGGAGGGGGAAGGGTAAGCTGGGAGAAAGTGAGAGAGTGGCATGGACATATATACACTACCAAATGTAAAATAGATAGCTAGTAGGAAGCAGCCGCAAGCACAGGGAGATCAGCTCAGTGATTTGTGACCACCTAGAGGGGTGGGATAAGGAGGGTGGGAGGGAGGGATACGCAAGAGGGAGGGGATATGGGGATATATGTATATGTATAGCTGATTCACTTTGTTATAAAGCAGAAACTAACACACCATTGTAAAGCAATCATACTCCAATAAAGATGTTTAAAAAAAATCAACAACAACAAAAAATACACATTAAAAATAAAAATTTAATCCTTAGCGACCACTGTTCTTCCTCTAAACCACCACCTTATCTATCTTCCGTAAGTGAGGAAACATTTTGAAGAACTGTAGGGAAGTTAGACAACTTCTCTTTGGGTCAAATATCCTAGCATACAGGACAATTACCAAACACTTTTGAAAAATGAGTGAAACTGTGAAACGCACAATGCAAATGGTGAGAATGTGCCCAAGAGGAAATGGTCCTAGTTGTGGAAATGTAAAGAAAAGGATTCACTGTCCCCAGTGAGGTATTCCGTTGGAAATTTTCTATTTTCTTTCTTATTGTAATATATAGGGATAGCAAAAACATCCTGGTGCATCATCTAGCCAGTCTTTTTTCAAAATAGCACCAGGCTTGGAGTCTAAAGACCTGGGTCCAGGTCTTATCCGGGTAAACATGGCTAAGTCATATATTAGTTCTGAGCCTTGTGGTCCTCACCCATAAAATGAAGCCGTTTAACAAACACCCATTCAGTTCTAAAATGCTATTATTTCAGTCATGCCCAACTTTTGATTAGTATCATTCTATGTAAATATAGATTGTATAATTTGAAACTACATTTTAGTGTTTCAGAACTTGTAACAAATTGTTTTAAGGAGTAATTATAGAGAAGTGCAAGAATGCATTTTTTTTTTGACAAATCAATCTCAGTACTAGGAACTTACAAAATTTCTTATAAGGAGAAATCATAGAATACCTTATTTTTGTAGTATCATGGATTCTCACAGCTTTTCAGAGAAAAATCAAATGTTTCAAATCTTGCAACTAATCATTTTGCTTGTACTTGGGTAACAGCTGTGTTATCAAGGACAATAAATATTTCCATTCTTTCTAGGGAGCTGCAGTTTATTCTCTTATTATCATTTGCCTTAACTGAATGTTAGAAAATCTCAGCTTAATTCCTTTTTTTCTCAGTAAAAGCTGAACATACACTCTAGCTTTCTCTTTCTGCCATCCATTTTTCACATGACTGTCAGATCAGTGGTGTCTGGAGTAGAGTTCCATCAGGTCCGTCTTCTACCTAACCACCTACCACACTGCACTCTCTACCCCCTCATCTCCTTGTACACATGATGTCTCTACTTTTCATCTCCCATTTACTCCTCAACCCACCCCAATAGGCTTTTACCCCCATTAACTCCATAGAACTTCTCCATGAAATATTAAGAATGACCTCTCAATTGCCGTATCTAGTTGATTCTTTTCAATCCTGACTTCAAGGATTCATTGGCCACATGTGGCTGGTGGCTACATATTGGATAATGCAAATATAGAACACTTCTGTCATCATAGAATGTTCTATTAGACAGTGCCTCTCTACAGTCAAAGACATGGAAACTGTAGTTGAATCACATAAATGGGGCAATAACGAGGATGTGACAGGGAATCAAAACAGGCAGTCAAACAAACACATGAATCATTCTCAGGATATAACTGATGCTCCTGTAAGTCAAAGTTCATGAACATTAAATTTAGAATCTTTAGCAAATTCTCTTCTAATTTTTCAGTCATTAAAACAAATTAGTAGCTGGTTCTGCTTTCATTAGTGTTTCTTCATTATGGGGCTAGAAATCTATGCTACCAAAATGACAAGTCCAATTGAGAAATTATTTACTATATTCTTAGCACACTACCAGGCACATGGCACAGACATTTAAGGAATAATAATCAGTAGATAAAGTTGTTTAGTTAATGACTTTCTAGAAGGATCAAAGTCCCAAGGCAGTGTTTTTAGAACAGCTGTTTTTTTCACTGACAGGAAATGTCTAATCCAGGGGGTCTTTGTTGCTTTCTTAAGTCATGGAGCGAAGAAAAGTAATGTAATATTTTATGCACTAAGAGTTGAAAGCTGAAGTTTCTATGACCATGGGGAGAATATCTTATGTATTGGATTTTTTCAGCTGTGATAAACTAATAAGATGACCAAATAGAATAAAAAGCAGTGCTTTGTACTTAATGATCCATTTGAAGTAGAATAGCTATTTATTGAAATCATTTCTCAGAAGTATCTCTGCTAATCTTTTCTGTCTCTGAGAATTTCAGCTTGAAAAGTTCTCTTGTTTTCATAACTTTAATGTCATATCACATTCATTTAGAAGCCTTTCCTTCACATTGCATATTATATAAAATGCTAAGGAAACATATTTAAGGACCATAGAGAACTGGTTTCTTCTTAATATAAGCTTGAGTTGGATGTTATTTATTCTCTTCAGTTCAAGACTGAAAAAAATCAATAAGATACTATCGATTGGAGGAGATTTCTTTTGCTCTATAATTAACTAAATTAGATTCTTCTTTACAGTTTGTGTGGCCTTAAATATTTAAAATAGAATATTTCGGTAGTAGAATGAATGATACCACGATCTTGCAAATTCACACGTGGAAAAACATATTTTAGTTTATTTTTAATATAGCTTTTTTTACAGCATAGGTGGTATAAAACATGGTGGTATAAAACTCTATATGATTTTCTTGGAATAACAATGCTACCTTAAGCTTCTATAAAGATTTTGAGTCAATTTGATATCAGTTTACAGGTAAACGCAATGTATGTCTTTGCTGCATGATAACGATAATAACTACTGTGATAAATACCAGATTTATAATCCCTTATCAGTGTTGGAACAAAGCTTTATTTAGTTTATCAGACAGAAACATGAGTTACCGTAAATGATCAGATAATGATGTGCTTCTTCCAATTTTAATTCCCTCTCTCACATTAATGAAACGGCAGTAGAAGAAAATTTTGTAGTATACTTTTTACATCTCTATCTTAGCCTTCCATTTTAACATATCCTGTCTACTGCAGTGGAATTTCTTGTTCACAACTTAACTAAATTTCCATGTTTTTAGCTTATGAAGAAAGTTTCCTAGATTTTTTAGACCACATGGATTACTAATTCAAATAAATGTCACATCGCTGAGCAATAAGTTAGACAGCATCTATATATATATGCAAGTTCTATATTTGAATAAATAAGCTATATCTTAGACTTGTTTCTTACAGTTAGCATTTAACAGTTCACATGATTATAATAAGTTTTATACAACCAATTTTTTCCTTTTTATTTTTCAAGGCTTTTTCCCCTTTGAAACATCTATTTTGAAGCTACAGAGAGAGAGAGAGGGAAAGGGAATTTAAGTAATCAGTTACGTATTTCTTAAAGCATTGAGCAAGGTTTGGTGATATCATAAATTAAAATTATGATTCATTTGCAACATGTGTTCATGGAGACTTTAGAATTATGTATATTTATTAAAGACTGTCTTTGGTCAAAAATTTCATAGTGGCCAAAGAGGAAGTCTATTCATTTTTCAGGATGTTAATCCACAATTCACACAAGAAAGAAGAAAAGTGATGTGAAAAAAACTTATTTGTATGTTCTTACTTTTTTCCTGATACATACATACGAAAATATAAAGCATATGAACACCTATTGTCTTCTTTCTATTTTCCCATTAATGGCAGTTGGTGTAAGTTAGCATAAAGTAAATTGCACACGTATTGAGTTCTTGTGCCAGGCTCTTTTCTAAATGCCTTAGATATACTACTTTATTTAATTCTCACAAGAAGTCTCTGAGGTAGGTACTTAAATAACTTGCTCCCAATAGATGACAGGAGTCTTTCTCATAACTATCATCTGACACTGCCTCCAGTGGGGTTAGCGCAGGAGAGAAAAGGTTCAGTAAAAAAAACGTAGTTAGACCTAAACCATTTGTATTTTACTTTGAACCATATGAAATTCACATTTGAAAGCAAATGTTCTAAAGTATTTTATGTTTGGTTTTACAGAGTTTAAGCAGTGATGAATCCCTCTTTATAGAAGAGCATTTGGAAAGCCATCTGACCTATTCTTCCCTCCTCTGCTCCAGTCCTTTCTGTTCACTGAATCACGGAATCAGGGTTGGCAGGGACCTGGGTTTTTTCTAGTCTAAATGTTCCCTAACTAACTGCAAAGCTTTAACTTGCCTCTCTCTTTTGAAGCGTGGTGTCTAGCTGGGTTACGCCATTCCCAAAGGGGTAGGGGGGACATTAAATGCTTAAAATGGTCTTTTCCAGCAGCTGAGTCTGAGCAGGGGGTGAGAATAGGGTTGGGGGGACACCTCGGTCCTACTCTTTTAGCTCCCACTGTGCTGCGGACTGAGTGTGACAGGAGAGCTATTAGAAGAACATGCCAAAAGTGGAGATGAAAGGAAAACAGTTAGCAGCTGTCCTGTGTCCTTTTCCAATCACAAGCTGTGAAGTTAAAAAAAAATTTTTTTTCCTTGGGTAGGCTGTACATAATCTTGGCAGGTATCTAAGTTTTGTTCTTCTATCTAACATGCTGAATATTTCCCAGTGCCTCACAAGAGCAAAGTGAGCAGCGATTAGGTTAGGTTGGACCCCCTGCTCTTAACAGAAGAGGAACACGGAACCTTTGTATTTACAGCAGGATCCTCTGGCAGATGACCTCTCGCTGGTAATGCAGAACTCCAGAAGGAAAGGCTCCTCCTGGAGACGACCTCGCGCTGGTGATGCAGAACTCCAGAAGGAAAGGCTCCTCCTGGAGACGACCTCGCGCTGGTGATGCAGACCTCCAGAAGGAAAGGCTCCTCTTGGAGATGACCTCGCGCTGGTGATGCAGAACTCCAGAAGGAAAGCCTCCTCTTGGAGATGACCTCGCGCTGGTGATGCAGAACTCCAGAAGGAAAGGCTCCTCCTGGAGACGACCTCTTGCTGGTGATGCAGAATTCCAGAAGGAAAGGCTCCTCTTGGAGATGACCTCGCGCTGGTGATGCAGAACTCCAGAAGGAAAGCCTCCTCTTGGAGAAGCAAAATTTACTCCTGGGTATGACCAGCACAACCACACACAGGAAAAAGTGCCAAAAAATGATTCATAGTTAACTACTGGCCATCAACCAGTCACTGAGTACTAGATACTCTGCCCTTCTATTTATAAACCTTCCAACAATCTTCTACTATAAGTGGTAGTATCTTCATTTCATAGACAAGGAAACTGAGTCTCAGAGCTATGAAGCAATGTAGCCAGGTTTACATGGTTAGTATATGGTAGATTTGGGATCAGTGTTTTATTCAGTCAGACTCTGATGCTCATGCTTCTTTCACTACAGAAAGAGAGCCAAATGTTTAGTAGGGGACCTTTTCTGGATGCAGATTCCAGTCAAACAGATGTGTTACACTGCCAAGAAGTAACTCCCATGACCCTATTTTCACACACAGCCTTACGTGTATATTGACAGACCATTAAGAGTGACTGCCATGGTTTCTCCAACACATTTTACTGCAAATATATTATTTACCTCCTGAAAGGTCAAGTGGTTAGTTCTTCCAACTACCTTAGTGTAAGCTAGAACCAAGCATGTTAATATAAGTGATCCAGGGTGTTCGTGGCTAAAGCACCAAGTAACTGGCCATGTTCTGAACCGGGATGATGCTGGGAGGTGGGGAATGACAACATGGCGTTGAGTTGGTGCTTGTCAGCTCTTCTGCAGAGCCTTGTCAAACCCTCTGGCTGGTCAAGTGGGAAAGTAAAGTTCTCAGGGTCAGAGCCATGTTTGGGTAATTTTCCTGTAGGTCTCTTTCAAAGTCAGGATTTAGGAGGGAAGATGTCTAAAAAGGAAATAATAAGGTAGAGGATGTCCGAGAATGAATTAAGGACATTTATGTTCCTAACTTAACATGTTCTGAATCCAGAGAGAAGAGGGTGAGTTGCAGTCCCTTGGGAAGGAGGCTGTGATGGTGAAGGTGGATAATTTAGCCCTCTGGGAACTGGTAGGCCAGTAATAAAGGCGACTCATTAGTCCTTCAAAGAGATGGTGTTCTCAAGGACCAGACATCTCCAGATTTAAGGATGATAAGGTCTTCTGACACTGAGAGCTATATATGGAAATAGCCAAATAAACATAAAAGGAGAGGAGGAAAGAGGAAGAGAAAGGCAGGGAGAGAGGGAAGGAGAGAGAGAAAGTGTTGCTTATTAAGGGTGAAGGTGGTAGTAAGGGAAGTAGGGTTGCCAGATAAATACAGAAATTCCAGTTTAACTGGGATCGTGTATTTTTCTTTGCTGAATCTGGCAGCCTTGGAAAGGAGACCACTGAACGCTGGAAACAAACTGGCAGAGTCTAGTCCAGAGTCAAAGCTACCACGGAGGTAGGACCTGCCACTCATTAATTTATTCAACATATATTTGTTCAATTAATATTTTGTGAGCACTTACTATGTGCCAGGCACTGGGCCAGGTCCTGGGATACACTGAGAATAGGACAGCAAGATCCCTCTACTTTTAGAGTTTACTGTCTAGTGGGGAAAACAGAAAAATAACCTAATAAAAATAATACAAGTAATTATCAGTTAGCAAAGTTTTATATATGCCAAGCACTATTAAGTGCTCTGCCTTGTTGATTGCTCACAACAACCCCTGAGGTTGGTACAATTATTACCCTGATTTGCAGATGAAGCACTGAAGACAGGGAGAACCTAATAATCTGCCCAAGGTCACACAGTTAG